>NW_023425351.1:48101217-50501217 GCF_014108415.1 Molossus molossus
ATATGAATGCAGTAGCATTTTCATTCCTAGTGGCTGTAATAAAAGAGTTTAGGACCCAAACTTGGCGATATGACTTGGAATTAAAAGAGCAGCTCTTATGTATTCCACCTCTGCTAACTTTCCAAAGTGCTTCATTTGTAAAATTATGGAGTAAGAAAAACTCTGAGGTTTCATATCAGATATCACAATATTTTTTAAATGGACAAAGAAGTTCGAACTTTTCTATAAATCATAGTTAAAGACCTTATGAATAATATAATTTACCGATTCAATTACAGGGAGTGAGCATCTCAAATTCACATAAGAGATCAGTGTTTATTTTATATATCACATGGCTACCAATATGTTTTTGTAAATTATAATTTTATTTCCTGAGCTATTTAAATATAGAGATAGAAAATATCATGTGACTTGTCAAATATTACTCAAGTCAGTGCTATTAAATTGTAAAAGAAAACAATGTACTTTGATGATTTGCTTCTGAGTTTTACATTCTGCTAATTAAAAATTTATTATATATTTAAAGGTTAATGAAACGATTTATACATCAATTTATTCTGGGTATAGTTGTGGGTATAAATTAAGATATTCATTGATTGTATCAACTGTATAGCCTATATATGTTTTGCCTACATAGCGATGTAAATTAAGTTAACTTTGTATTGTAGTTAAGGTGACTCAGTTCTCCTGTTCATGTGCTACTCAGGGCCTCTCATCCATGTTATTGCTGCTGTTTGAGGACTATTTAAGGACTAATTGGGTCTTCCTTCACATGATAAAAAAATAAAAAACAAAATTCTAGCCCATTATGATATTAGTTATTACGACTGGAAAAAGTTTTGAGAGAGCAAGACTGAAGCTGATATGTTTGCTGCAATGAAATAGTTCAGACTAGACGTATGGATTTCGAACACTGATGTTTTGCTCTGCCTCATAACCAGGGCAAAGCAGGAATGGAGCCATTTGCTTTTTAGTCACTTTTTCAACAACTAACTTTTGCTAAAAAAGGTGTTAAATGAATAAGCTAATTTTACTCATTTAAATTCTTCAATTTATTTTTGCATTTCAGGAAAGCACCTTCCCAAATGAACTTTCCTTCAATAGCATGTATTCAAGTTTTAATAAAGTGACACTAATTCAGGGATGTTTTTTGACATTTAGCTTAATAGTGTGAAGAGTCAAAAATTAGATTTATTTGGGAATATAATATACTTTTCTTTAAATGCAATCTTTGTTCACTACCAAAGTATGAGTGAGTGTGGTACCTTTGGAGCCCGGATCCTCCGAATCTCGTTCCCTTGGAGTTTTGGTTACTTCCTAATTCTGAAGGACTAGGAGGACATTTCAGAACACTGCAGGTGTTTTTGACACCGTGTCTAATTCAGTGCCTGCCACTGTGTAAAACTCATTCTCTCCCCAAATGGAGAGCAGCAAAAGTTCCTTACCTCAGTCATCAGAGAGTGTGTTTCCAACATAGATAAAGGGGTAAGTTTGTATCATTCAATAAGGTTATATTTTAAAAAGCTGAAATGCAGTTAAATTAATAGGCTCAGACATGGCAGTATTTTGCCTTCTAGAAAGAACTATCTCTTTAAAGGTATTAGCATAAAGATAGCACATTTGTTTATTATGCTTCCAAATCAGCTGCTAGTATCTCTGCCACAGGTAACAATTGACTTTTCAGGCTTCAAGTTAATAGCCTTGTCTCTTGCTTGTAGGGATCAATATTAGTATTAATTAATCACCATTATCGGCACTAGGATCTGGTTCTATTTGTTGTTACATCAGCAAAATATCAATATAGAAAGTGGACTCTCTGATCGTCATGGCAACTTCATCTCTTGGGTCAAAGAAAGTTTATCTTATCTGTGCATAGAGAGTGGCAAACTGTTTAGGGATCTAGTTTGAACTCTAAGAACATTGATTTAGTTTTTGTTTGCGAATAGAGGCTGAATTCCAATCACAGGGGATAGGTAAGATTTAAATATTAATGCTGAGAGGCTTGTCTGAGAGGGTGTCATACCATACTGTCAGGCTATCTTTTTGAGATGACAGAAAGCTAGAGAAGAATTGTCTAGTCAGAATTATTTAAAGCCTCAGTAATTTATACTTTTGATAAATATTTCTGAAAAGGAATATATGATAATTACTAGGTAGGATTGGTTTTGGTAAAGATTTCAGATGTTAAAATAAGAGGCTATCATTTTTTTCTCTTTCATCCCTTTTTTCCTGGTCCATTATTATAATATCCACTATTTTAAAAAAGTACTTTTGGGGACTAGATTTGCCTCAGGTTGTTTGTGAGATAACTTGTCCCAAGGAATAAATTTTTATGGGAATATTTTAATATTAACAAATATTCATTGCTAATAAGTGAAATCCTAAAGCAATGCACTGGAAAGATAGATGTCTTTGGAGAATATTTGCAGAGATAATAAAAGATCCTAAGTTGACAAAGCCAGGAAACAAAAGACATGCTAACTTGTTGATATTCCTGAGATATAGTGATCACTTAAGATGGGCATTTCTTTTTCTAAATCACATCATTGCAAATTTATCTTACTCTTTTTTAAATGTTATGCTAAATTGTAAAAACTGGATTTAGAAATGGTGCCTACAGTACTCTTAGGGTTGTGGGCATTAAATAAAATTAACCATGTTTGTACATGGGGAAACTGTATATGAATCTCATGATTTTAGAAACTTTAAAAATGAATGTCGAGTGCCTGGTAGCTATAACCAAAACCATATCATTAATTGCTTATTCATTCCAGGCATTGTCCAATAGTAGCTGAAAGTAAACTCTTTATTTAGTCTGCGAGGCAGTGCTATTTGTTATTTAATATTCTGGTAATATTCCCACAGGTGTAAAACAGGGAATATGTTTATTGGAGGCACTAGTATAATATTTAGTATTAAATAGACCTTCATTTTATCTGGGCATCTGCCACTGACAGCTTAGTTTTATTTATTTGTGAAAATGCGCCCCTTTGAATTGCCAAAAGTTGTTGAATGGTGTTAGTTTGATGTTTTTTTCTGACATGATTTGGCTTTTGTTAATGTCAAATTTATCATGAACAACTGTCACAAATATATATGTGCTATAAGAGCTTATATATAGGCTACCATAAATATATATACTTTAAATAGCTTTTCTGCATGCTATTCAAAAGCTATCTTTAAATTTTTGCTTACATTTTTAAATGCATCTAAAATTATATTTAAAGGGGGCATTTATTGAAGATACATTTAATATTCTTTTCCAGTTGATTCTTTTCTTAGAAAAATTCTTTTGAAGATATGAATTACTCTAATCTATATTTGGAAAACTTTGGTGAACATCTCTTATTGAGACAATAAAATAATTTTCAACCAGTTGCTATCTATATAATGTTGCATGTGGAAGATTTCTTTTAAGTGAGTAGACATAGATTTTTCAGCCGTAATCACTAAAATTCTTTTATTTATTACAAAATTTGCAAACGTCTTTAAAGTTGAATAGGGTGAAGAATTAATTACAAAATAATAGAGTTAGAGACAAATATGTACCCTTCATTTCCTATTTACCTGGAACTTTAAATTTTCTTATTAGTTGTTCCTTTGGAATATTAAAGATGGCGTACTCTTTAAGAAAGACTTAAATTGACTTCACTATGGTATATTCTGAAATAAATTGAGGATTAGAAGATTAAAAAGAGTGAATTGACAAATATTCAAATTCAGTTGAGGGCCAGATTTCTTAAGTTTATTTTTAAAAGTAGCAAAAAAAATTATATATTAAGTTGTTTTAAAAATAACAAAACAGTCCTGGCTAGTGTGCCTCAGTTGGTTGAACGTTGTCCCCTGCACCAAGAGGTTGCCAGTTCAATTCCCAGTCATGGCACATGCCCAGGTTGTAGGCTCAATCCCTGGTGGGGGGCGTGCAGGAGGAAGCCAAATTGATGTTTCTCTCTCATCGATGTTTTTCTCTCTCTCTCTCTTCCTTCCTCTCTAAAATCAATAAAAATATATTTTAAAAATAATATAACAAATAAAATAGCAAATAATAAGTAAATACAGACAGTATTTCCCATTTTTCTCTTGCTTATAACATTTAGATTACCTAATTTGAAAGCGTGGTTTTGAAGATTATCAGACAATTTAATTAAAAGATCTGATTATTTAGAATTTAATGATAACAATTTATGTCATTTTAGCATATTTGGTATTAAAAGTTTTTAAGTGGATTAAAACATTTTACACTAGTGTAAAAGGAAAAGAAATTTTATATCACAAGTAGAAGATTATTTAGTTTCCCATGTCTGGTGACTCCAAGACATAAAATACTGTATATTAGAAGCCTTCTTGCTTATTTTGTGTGCTGAGAAGTTCAAAGGCATTAAAAAAAAAACACACCAAAAACCCTGTTAATTCAGTGGGAATGTTTTGGAATGATGTACAAATTATTTTTGTACTTTATCACTGTGTACAGATTATTTGCATGGTGTGCGTTTTTATCCAGGTCAAAATATATCACTGTGATACTCTGTGGTATTTTATAGCCCATACTTATATAATTAAGGTATGTTATTTATGTGAATAAGTTGTGGATACACTTTATGCTGCTTGTAGGAGCCTTCCAAAGTGCAGTTAAGTGAAGATTTTGATGAGAGATGGGTGACATATTTAAAACATTGCAAATCTTACATTCATAATGAAAGTTGTTGTTTTGGTTTTAAGGAAAATCTAAAAATTTAACCAATAGTTCCCTGAAGAAAAAAGACTAAGTTAAACAAGGAAACAGCTATTTATGCTAACATAGAGTATCCACAAAATATATGTATTTTTTATTCTTCTCACATTTTAAAAAAGATTATGTAACAAATATTTACTTTAAATTTAAAAAAAAAATCAAATTCAGCCCTGGCCAGTTTGGCTCAGCAGTTGAGCGTCGGCCTGCGGACCAGAGTCCCAGGTTCGGTTCCCACTAGGGACACATACCACACACACACACACAAAATCAAATTCATAATCTTTGTCACAGTTATCTAAAGTAGTTTATGTATATTCTGCATATCATTAAGCCAGTGGCCCAGCTAAAATGGATTTGCCAATGGCATTGATGGTTTTAAACATTATTTTCCTTCAAGACCGTAGTCAATATGAATTGATAAAAAGGCTTTTAATTTTCTGAGCCCTTTTTATTTATTTGGGAAAAAACTGTCTGAATTTGTATTATGCACATTTATCAATTAGATCTTCTTTCTCTTCTTGGGATGACATCCTGAAATTCTCATTTTGATAACCTTTCTGTCTATACTGACATGCATAACCACATTTTCCAATGACATTTGACTTGTACCTAAGTATTCTTGCATATTTTGAATATATTGGGCCTCACACAGCCAAGAACAGCCTGGGTGTGCAGGGAAGACTGACCAGCATAGGGCTTGTGTACATCTGAAATATTCAAGAATTAATTTGCAAATATATTAGGTAGCTGCTAAAAATATCACCCCACTTTTCTTAACAATGTGCATCTTGGACAAACAGGCGCATATTTTGTCATCAAGTTGCTTAAGCTTCTGAAGTCAGGGCTACAACTGGGTCAGATGATAAGATGAGCACAACAGAGAAACGAAGAGAGCGTCTGATAAAACCTGATTGATTGATGTCTGGCTTCCCCACCATCACAGGCAGTTGACAGTTAGTTTGGGATCAGATGATTTGGCTTTTGCGATAGAAGATGGGGCCTGGTAGGCAAGCCTGAAGGACAAAAAGGTCGCTTTCTGTGTAGTGTCAAGTAATGCCGAGCTCCCACAAGGTGGGACATTATTAATATTTCATTCTTTCTCTTTTAGGTCCAAGCCTTAACATTTGATAGTCACTTAAAGGCATGAAGATTCAGTCTACAAAGAGAAATGTGTGACTATCTTCCTGTTTTATTTAATGTTCTTACATCATTTATGTCACAAAAAGCAAGGCCATATGTTTATTTAATAATTATGTGATATTTTATACTATACTTTGCAGCATATGACTTTTGCATATTTTATTATCTTTTAGTATAAAAATAATCATAACACACAAGCTGGCCAAACTTGGTATTTAAAAATTACTTTTTATAGAGAAATATAGATTTCCTGAGGGGAAATTATAATACAAATTAATCTGGAGTTTCAGCTTCAGGTATTTGGGTATTACAGATTATGAGAAGCTTAGGTCAGGAAATATTGTAGTACGCAGTTTAGATATGTCAGAGTTTGGGAGCACTTAGGTTAGCACAATGGGAGAACTTTATTTTTATATAGGTCTGTGGGTAGTCAATGATCGTACTGTAGTTTGATGAACTTTAATCTTGTTGGTGATTGGCTTTATATAATATCTCCGTATTTTAATCATGGTACACACACATTAAAATCATCGTTAAAATATTTGAGTTAGATAGTTTATCTCCTACTACAGAACAACACTGTAGACCACTTTTGAGTGTGAACATAGTAGGATAAGTATTCTTAGAAGAAAGAATGGAAGAAAGAAAGAGAGAGAGAGAGAAAAGTAGAATAGTTTCAGAATAAAATGTTTTCCAGTGTTAGCCATGAATATTAGTAGAACTGTTACAGTATTGGAATCTGGACAGCTTGGATTTGAATTTAGATTTAGGACAGTTTGATACTCTCTAGAGAGATCTTTTGGGATATATCATTTTTCTCTGAGTTTTAGGGTCAGATCTCCAAAGGAGAGTTGGGTCTCAGCTAATACTGTGGGCTTAATATCAGCATGATGAATTGTGCAAGGTGCTGTATTGCTGATAGTATAAGTGGGATCTGCATCGAAGTACTTGCTCCAAAACCTGAAGTGGTGCTCACAGCGGGTGATCAGGGAAGTAGGCTGTGGTCATCTCAGCAGTGATCCGTCATACTTCCAGGAAGGGTGCCACAAGAGAATGACCTAGTCTCTTCTATTCTTCTATGGAACAAAACCATCTCTCTCTCTCTGAAATAAGGAATAATCATTATAGGTATAATTACTAAAACTTTTTCAGAAAAGATATTTCTGGCAAAATAAGCAGTTTAGTGACCCTGCTGTGACGGGCACATTACTGATGGGATTCTAGTAGCATTATGTACTTGTGGTAGTTAATAATGATCAACACTTTTGCTATATCAGGAAAAAGAGAAAACAAGTGATTTCTTTTGCACAATTGCTTTGTAAGTCTAATGTATTCCTCAGTTATTCAGTTTATTTTAAGGTGATATAACAGTTGTCAAATACAAATTGCTTTGATAGTACTTAGAGGTCTTTTTTGAGTAACTATGAACAGCTCCCTAAAGTTTATTAACTTGCTTCTCTGTGTACACACACACACACACACACACACACACACACACACGCAGCCATAGATTATTTAATACTTCCTCCTCAACCCTTTTTTCCTTCAGTATTTTTTCTTGTTTCTTTGTTTCTGTTATTCCATGTGGTTTTGAACTGATTACTTAGTTTATATATGGGTAAGCTGCATTTGAAAAATATCTAATTATACATTGAGGACAATTATAGCTGCCAAATGAAAAAATGTCACATTATAAAAATAATTGAGGCCCGGCCAGGTAGTTCATTTAGTTGGAGCATCGTCCTGTATCCTAAAAGATTGTGGGTTTGATTCCCGGTCAGGGCACATACCTAGGTTGCGGGTTTGATCCCCAGTTGGGGTGCGTATAGGAGGCAGCCAGTTGCTGTTTCTCTCTCACATCGATGTTTCTCTCTTTCTCTAAAAATCAATAAAACAGCATTGGGTGAGGATTATAAAAAAAGATCTAAAATAATTCAGATCAGTAGTCCTTATAAATGGAAAGTAACAGTCAGCTATTTGGTTAGCTTTATTGCAATTTCTTGATTAGTAATTTGGCTTTGGAAATCTCCTTTAAGGAAGGGTGTATGTTTGAGACAGAGTGGCTGGACTAGTCTAACATTCGCTTTCATGTTTTTTCATATTTGGAAGTTTACATTTTGAAGAGAAGAGAACAATAGGGTTCAGGTATGGGATGTTACTAAGAAAGATCTTTGGGGATTTCTTTTTTCTAAATTGGTTAATACTGGTGTTTTTTATATTGAAAAATAATCTCTTAGGTATTACAAGAGGTCAAACCAAATAAATAATTGTAACCATATAAATGTTGACTGCACATTGTTCTTATTATCCTAAGAAAGAAAAATTAACTATTGTATTGAATAGGAAGTTTTAGCCTGGGATTTATAGGCTTTGAAGGATTTTAAAGTATCCAACCATTTAATGCAACATTTTGTGTATTCAAAATTTTTTCTAGGAAGAGTTTTTTTTATCCTTGATGGAGGACTTTTCTTTTTTTTTTTTTTTTCCATTTATCTTTAAATAGAGTCGGAGGGAGAGAAGGAGGGAGGGGGGGGAGGGAGAGAGAGAGAGAAACATCCATGTGAGAGAGACACGTCAACTGGCCACCGCTGCCACCCATTGGGGTCGGGGAAACACTGCAACCAACCAAGGTGTGTGCCCTTAGCGAGAACCGAACTTGAGACTCTCTGGTCCGGGGGCCGATGCTCTAACCGCTGAACCAAACCGGCTAGGGCTTGAAGAGGTCAATCAGAGGTTAATCAGATACTCAGTGGGCTTCATGGTCCCATCACAACTTTAAGAACATTCGAAGAGTTACTGAATAGGTGTGTATATGCTCACTTACTACATTTAAAATGTTATCACATATAGAATAGGAACAATTTTCAGTTGCAAAATGATTTTTTCAGAACACATAAAATTAAATCTTATCACCGTGCTCCTTTAATTCCTCCAGTGAATGTCCTTTACAATTAATATCCAAACTTTTTTATCACGGCCCACCGTATCTTCTGTTCCTTGCCTCCTGTCCAGTTTGATCACTAATTATAGCATCAGGTTGTGTTCCTTTCCTTCCCAATCCCTGCCCAGCTGGCCCCCCAAACCACCACAATCACTGCATTTCATCTTTACTGGTCCTCTTCTTGTTCCTTGAATGTACAGGCTCCTTCCCCTGTGATGCCGTTGCCCTAGCTTTCCTAGCTGTGGCTGGCTGCTTCTCACCATTCCCTTCTCATTTCATTTGCCAGCTCTTTGGAAAAGCCTCCCTTAGCTCCCTATTTGGAGTCCTTCCCCCCTACCTGCCTCAATATGCTCTCTAGCCTATGACCCTGTTTTATGTCTACGACACTGATACTTATTTGAAATTATTTATTTGGTAGTATATTTACTTGTTTATTAGATGATTTCTCACCAGACTACAAGTTCAATGGGTGGGACCTGCTATTGTTCACTCTTGTACCTTCAGTCACCAGAAGAGCACCTGACACCCAGAAACACTCAAGGAATGTTAGCCGAATGAATGAATGAACAGTTTTTTTAAATGGACATTGTTTCCTGTGGTATATCTTTTAACAGAGGTGGTTTTGCAGTTTTCCTCTCAAGAAAAATAAAGTTACCTGCATGCCTTCAGTTTAAATTAAATTAACTCCTATTTCTTCGTTTAGCAGTCATTAAACTTTTAGTAAGGACCAATTATGTGTACCAGGTTAACCCTCAGGGAGGGGAGAATACGAAAATGAACAAACTGTGGTCTCTTCCCTCAGGTAGTACATTGGATAGGGAACAAGAAAGGCACAATGACTGTGCACTATGCTATATTCATGGCAGGTGGAGGTATACAGTGATGTGCACACAGAGATGCCTGAGTGAGTTGGGACATGCCTCTCGGATAAGGTTCTACTTAAGCTGGGTCTCGAAGGACAAGTAGGAGATCCGTTCAGGACAGGGAATTCCATCCTGGCAGAATCAGCAGCTTGGCCAAGAGCAGAAAGGCATCAAGGAGAATGGCGTGTTCCAGGTCCAGGGAGCAGTTGTAAGCAAAGCTGAAGGCACAAGGAAAAGAGGGACCGAATGCAGCTGAGAGCTGATTTGGGACCAGGGCTTTAAAGCGCTCTGTGCGGCATGTTCAAGAACTTGAACTTACCCTTTAGGTAATTGACAGGCATTGCAGATTTAAAAATAAATAGATCCTGATTAGTGTAGTTTGAATGTGCTTGATAATTACATGGCCTCTCCAAATTACAATTTAGTAATAAGAGAGGACAAGAAGCTTGTGAGCTGACAGTGAGTTTTAGTCAACTTTCATTTGTTAAATTTAACAATTATTGTTATCTCGCATTCAACCTTGGACCTCTGTGCCACCCTCTAAGTTTTAGATGTAAATTTAATAACAACAATGTAGCTGGTGGCTAACATCATCACTCCGTGTTTTCAGTAGTTTAGTATGAATATTTTATTGAGGCGAGACAACTCATGCAAAAATAAATGAACAGAGCAATATCTTTTTAATTGAATCTGTTTGTGCTTAACTCATGAGATTGTCTTTGGTAGTGGCTTTCCGTTCATTCATATGCATTAGCTTAGTTTTATAAATGAATATCGAGGAGGACAAATGTTCAATAGCAACTGGGCAGAGTGATTGTAACTGGAATTGCCAATTGTTGCAACCTCTTTGAAAGGCAGTTTGGCAGTTTATAGCAATTGGAATTACAAGTAAACTCTTTGACGATCAATCCCACCGACCTCATAGAAATCCTCACATGTGTGCTCATTCCAGCATAGTTAGTTATAGCAAAAGATGAGAAATTCCTAACTGTCCATTAGTAAGGAATTGGTTAAATTAAACTATGGTACGACCCTCAGTGTAATTCATATGTTATAAAGGATGGTACAGATGTGTCCATGCTGATACGGAAATATCTCAGAGACTTACAGAGTGAAGAAAATGGCATCTTCCTACTTGTATTAAATGAAAATGAAAGAATGAATAGGTATATATATTTTTTTTTCATGAAAAATGTCTGAAAAAAGTGTGCAGGAATTATTGATGATGCTTTTCTCTGGGAATTAGGAGTTTGGAGTAAGGCATAGTGGCCTCATTTTCATACCACTACCAACTGCTACTGACAATAAATCCTGTTGCAGGGGTGGGGGAGGGTAGAGAAAATAGTCAAGTATATATTACCACTATAATTAAGTTTTCAATTGCTCATCTTTTCCCCTCACTTGTGTAGTTGGGAGGACATAAATATTGTTGGGGGTTGGGAAGAAAAGATAGGAGATGGAAAATATTTGATAACATATTTTAATATTTATCTAATTCAGACATTACAGTGAGGGAGAACAGCTATAATGATACATTTTTTCTAGGGTCCTTATTAAGCTTGATATGCGAACATACCAAAAGTGAACACTCAAGATTAAACTCTGTTTCACTTTAGAAAAGGAAATAGCACAGAGAAAAAAATTAAATGCATTGCCTTTTAAAGTATAGTATTTCTCTATTCTCAGCATAGGTCATGGCTATGTTATTAACCTCAGATTAACAGTGTATGATAGTTTGGTTTTAGATAAAAGATCATTCTTTAAAATTTGATGTATTATTATAGGCTGTTAAGAAACAAAGTTTTTCCCCATGACGTTGTTTTCCTGAGTTCATAAGTCTTGTCCTGCTTCTCCTGAAACAGCTCATCTTTAACCCATATCCAGTGTTTTACCTTATGAATGATTTAAAATGCCTGTTATTTTTCTCCAGATTATTATATGCAAAATATTTTAAATTGGTTCTGGACCAAAGATGTCGCTCTTTTTTACATCTTCTTAAGGATTGTGTATCCTTGAAAATCTTCCAAATTATCACGTGTTTTTTTTGTGTGTGTGTGTGTGTTTGTGAGAAGCAGCAGCAGCAGCAGTAGAAGCAAGAGATGAAAAATAAAGAGGTATTAATTCATAAATGCCACCATAAAATTCCTCTGATAATTATTACAAAGTGAAAGAGAAAATGAACGATGTTGAATTTTTGTCAAGGAATTTTAAAGACAGGCACAAAATTAGGATAGAGATGATTTATGGAGTTG
This sequence comes from Molossus molossus, assembly GCF_014108415.1. Lineage (NCBI taxonomy): Eukaryota > Metazoa > Chordata > Mammalia > Chiroptera > Molossidae > Molossus > Molossus molossus. Next base: position 48,113,146 of record NW_023425351.1, read on the forward strand.
AGAGAAGTTATCATCTGAAAACAAATATTTGTTTCTTACCTTTGAAGGAACCTCAGCCTATAAGAGGTCACACATCATGCTAAGTTTGTTAGGGTCTTTTCATCTTTTCAGCCTTGGCAGCACATAGGAGCAGAAGGTCGGTACCATTCGGTTCATTCTCAGGAATTCGGAAAACCTCGCTGTGGTTGAAGATTTTATTGTATTTGCATTTTACATGTTCAGTTTGGGCGCTACTGAGTGGCACGGTCAAATGGAAGCAAACTCATCTAATCCATGGTGGTAAGCAGTGACCGCGTAAATAGAGAACTTGTTTGGAAAAAGAAATTTAATTTGGCTTCTTGTGGTATGTGTTGTTGTCAAGAATTCTATTCCTAAGGATCCAGAGATGCAAGAGGAAAACAAACCCCAGATGGATCCAGCCCCCTGCTTCCATGTGGCCTGCTGATGTCCCAACCGTCAAGTGTTGAAAAGCCACAAGTGGTTTTCGTGACGATAAAGTTAGTGGTTGGTACTAAAAATAGACTCAGACTAAGGCCTAGTAGAAGAAATTATTGAAGATGATCTGGTTAAAAATACTTCTACCCAGAAGACTATATAACATTTTTAGGTTGACTCGCTTCTGGGGTGAGGAGTCATTAGAATTTTTTCATGTCACTAAGACCTATTTTCAGAGTGAGGTAGCATGCTCCACGCAGTGATTCCTGGCCACGTGGCCGGCTGCCTCTTCTTAGCCACCTGTGGAGATGTGCTAGCCCAGAGGAATGAGTATGCTAAGTAACTTTTCAAGTTGTCTACTTGCAAATGAGCAGGTCGGTAAACTTTTGTGCGTATTAACTTCACACCACCAAGTGTAGTAGCTGCCCACGGGATGGTACTTGAGTGATGTGTGGCACAAATCCACGTGGTAACCTCTTTCCTTAGAACGGGACTGATGTGTGCAGTCTTTACTGTTTCAGAGCCTTGGAGCCTTACGTTAGGGTTCTAGGTCCATTTCTCCCACTATCTTGTTGCCTTGAGCAGGGTACTTTGTGACTCAGTTTCCTCCATTTCTTAAAAAGAGGTTATTAAAGAAACTCACACAAGGGCTATTGTGAGGATTAAGCGGATGAATACGTGCAAAGAGCTTAGAACAGTACCAGGCATACACTAGTAAAATACTTTTTTTATTATTGGCATTTTTTAAAGTAAAATTCATGTAAATGTTCTTTTATAGTGATAAATAACTCCAGGTATCCCAGTTTAAAGGTCTTTGGTTTACATATTTTAATGGATAAATGTTTAAATGAACTATTTCCTTTTTGTAAATACTGTTCCTAGTTGGAGTAAAAAGATAGATCGTGTTGAATATTTTAAATAAGTGAAGCTTTTTGCTCAGACAACCTTAAAGTAATTTTTAAAGTTTTCTTCTCAAGGAAGACAATAATTCAAGCTTCAGTGGAAAATGCTTTATAAAATATATTTATAGTATAATATAATATATTCATCACACATAGTATATAACTCTAGACCAGTAAATGGTCTTGAAATTTATGAAATCTGTTACAGATCATTTTGTCTAATTTTTTTTGGTTTTAAATAACATAAGGTGCCTTGTATATAATAATTATTACTAAAAAATTGAGTAATAAGGGCTTTGCTTGTTTGTTTTTGTTTTTCCCCCTGAGACAGTTCTGGAGTTAATACACAGAATTCATTTAGGATTCTCCTGAGTGGAGGATCTGAAAAGGTCATTGGAGTAACCAGTTGGTTGAAATGCATTTGGATGACCTGAACACATACTTGTTGTGTCTCTAAATCCCAGACATACTTTATTAGGACAATCCAGCTGGTTTGCTATTTCTATCTCCTCATTATCAACACGTTATGGTATGGCCTCTTCCCCCTCTCTTCCAATGCCAAGAATTTGGCAGGGACACCATGTTAGCAAGTCAGAGATGGGGAGGGGGTAGACACCAACCTTCACACTGCTGCAGGGGTAGGAAAATGTGTTGCCTAAACATCCTGCCACTGGGTTAAGATTGATAATGGACATCTTTAGTCTCTTTCCTTGAATAATTTGAAGAAACAATAAAATATGTGTTTCTAGAAACACTTTTAAGAAAAATTATGTTCATTCTATTGTACACTTTGTATATTAAAAATCTGTACATCTCAAAGCTCCAAAACTCTTTACTTTTCTCCCTTTTTCAAATCATCCTAATTTTATAGAAGCTCAAGAAAGTACAGAAAATAAAGGAATTGCCCCAGATCTTATTTATAATTTACATGATCAAAAACAAATCAATGTAATGTTATATAACATTTCATTATGTGAATGACTCTTTTAAATGGACTAAACAGACCCTCTTCTAATATTATCAGAACATAAAACCGACATAGAAACCTATTTTTGATCATTGTTCATAGTTTTGTAAAAGTAATGAAATGAAAAACAATCAGATTAAGGACTTCTTGATAGTTTCATAGGATTTCAGATTTTGTGAGTTATTTCAGCTCTTTGAAATTTTTCTTATGATTTTCACAGAAATATGGATTCTCAAATTTATAATAGTTATACAAATGATCTTTTCTTCTATGTGCATATGTAATTTTGTGTGCTAAAAATTCATGTTTTGGAGACCTTCTTTTCCATAAAAAACTCTGTTCAAATTGTCCTATTGACATTCATTGGGATGACTTTATGATATCTGTATTTGATAGAATGTTTTAAAAAATAATCTCAAATTAAGATTATTTACTTAGTTTTTTTTAAAAAAAAACACATGAATTATACTCTAGAGCAACCTAAAGATATTTTCCATGATATGACCCGTCCCGCAGGTCGAGCAAGGAGGACTCTAGAGGGGGAGTGAGGATGAGGAGGGACAAGAGACACGAGAAATGGAGACAAGACAGGATTCTGATCAAGTCTCGTTTATTCAGGGGGAGTTCACATAATATATAGGGGGAAAACAGGTGAAACAGTTAATGAGTATCCCACCTGAAGCAAATTCCAGTAAATGCCCCAGGTGGAACAAATAAGCAAAGAATGGAGTAAACAATTATGTAGAGGAATGCAGACACTGTATTCAGAGAGACCCCGCCCTGGGGCCGGAGACAGCAGAGCAGACTTTAACAAGATGGATGCCATGCAAATGGTCTCCCACAATGATATATCACATTATCATAAATAAATGAGTTTTTATTTATTTATTTTTAATTTTTTTTCTTTATTGCTTTTAGAGAGAGAAGGGAGAGGGAGAGAGAGAGAGAAACATCGATGAGCGAGAACATTGATTGGCCACCTCCTGCACGCCCCCCACTGGGGATTTGGTTTACAACCTGGGCATGTGTCCTGACTGAGAACTGAACCAATGACCTCTTGGTGCATTGGTCGATGCTCAGCCACTGAGCCACACCGGCTGGGCAAAAAATGAGTTTTTAATAAGGGTCACTGTCACAGTGCATATAATGATAGTTACGATAAAGCAAGTAAGTTATTTTTTCTCTCCACATAGGAAGAAACTACATAGATATATGTTTCATTTACAGATTTTTAAATTTATATACATTATATTTTCTTTTCTCTATATGGTTCTTAGATATATCTCATACATAACTCAGACACCTTAATGGTAGGAAACATAACATTATCAGTATCAATAGAAACTTAGCAATTTACAAGTTGATACCTAGAGACATTAAAAAATAATATTTCTCTATTAAGAAAACACATTACTCTGTATGATGCTTCATATTTAGTCATTAGCGTATTTTAGATATAGTGATAGATTTTCACATTTAAAAAATTAAGCTAAATAATAAGGTAGGGTTTCAGTCATCTGAGAAGGGAATGAAAACATGAGTGAAAGAAAATTTTATTGCTTTGAGCAAAACATGTCATTCATTAGTCTAAATTTGTGCCATTGGTATGGAAGCGAGTAACAACCCAACTTTCTCCTAAAATCTTGATTCCCCCCAGTGTTCATCACCAAGACAGAAATGGAAAAGCTGTCTCCATGAATTTGCATGCATTTTATTTTACAGTTGTAGTAACACTTCTAGAGATTTTCTTGTGGGTAGGAAAAAAAAGAATGCCAATTAAAAGAGAAATGTTTTATTCACAAATTAAAGAAACAAATTGTTCCCTTGGGTGCCTTCTTAATTGATGAAGAGCAAATAAGTAGGGAAGTAAGGTACAGTTAACTAGACAAGCAGAGAAGGGCAGGCATATCTCTCAGGACTGAGGTTAGAACCTCAGGCTTTCTAAGTGTGAGGGATTTGTAAATGAAGCTACTTTGTTACTGTCAGAATTAATATGTGGATAAAAATCTATGTTTTCCAAGCTCTTACAGCATTTTTTTTGTATTCCTTCTTTATTTTTAAAAGTAGTTTTATGTTATTTTTGTACTATTAACATTCTACACTTATGACATTTCTGCCCCCTCACTACCAACACTGAACAATAGAACTGCTTCAATTAAGAAACAGAACATCAGCCCCTGGCATCTTATTCTGTTGTTCCATCTTTTTTTGCTAGGGAGAATTCATTTGTTTCTTAATTAAGAAAAACACCAATAGCATGAAAAATCTGCTTATGGTACCTGAATGGTAATTAGGCAAAAGGTAAAAACGAAACATGCACATACATTCCAATAGGAGCCAAAATGAACTTGAGCTGATAAAAATGAACTAAACTACCCTTGCATAAATGGAGGCTCAGAGAAGTGTACAGTCATTATGGCTAAGACAATATGCAAACTATCTTCAAAGAAATCAAATTGCTAGAGTGTTTTCATTTGCATGTATTAACTATTAACATAATGAGGAGAAGTGACATTGGACCCGGATTGTGTGTCTGTTCGGATTGATAACTCTACTGCATCTGCAAACAGACGCCCAAAAAATCATGCTAGTAGTTAGATCAGAGTTGAACTCTGCAATGTGGCTAAAATGAAATCTAGAGCTTAACAAAACAAACCTGCTGAGTTACTGAATGGTTGACATCTTTCATGTACATTCAGTGTCTGTCTGTCTGTCTGTCTCTCTTGCTCTCTACCTCCCTTCCTCTCTCCCTCTCTTGTCTTTATTTATTTTTAAAAAACAACAGTAATAAGGTTTCAGTGTAAAAACACACTTTGAGCTTTCAAGGTGCAAAATTCTCCTTTGAAACTTCTTGGTTTCCTCCAGTGCAACTTCTCGCGGTGTAAGAGCTGATGCCACAAAGGAGATCTCAAAGAACCAGAGAGCTAACAAGACCCATAACAGGATTGGAAAATTTAAATGTGTTCTTTACTTAATCTCAGCAAATGTAAATGTAGGATTAAAGGAAACTGACATTTGTTGAGCTCCTCTTATGTGCCATACACTGTACACAGTGTCTTTCCTTAGAAAAACGGGGAATTCTTGAGAAAGGTGAAGGAGACCTGGCAGAGCTATTTGGAGCTTTTCAAATAACCTGAAGAACAATACCCGAGCCTCTGGGTCTTAACTTTCACCTGTCAAGTGGGGCAGTGTGACTGCATGGGCGTTCCCTAATCTAAAAACCTTTGAGGCCAATAGCTGATGTCTGTGATTTTCAAAGCCCAAGAGAAATTGGAAAGGCATCACTCAGACCCTTGCCCAGTGCAACCAAAATGTTTTGTTTCCTTACAAATCATGGGAGTTATGACAAAGTAGGATGACCTCTACAAACACATGCTGGTGAGAAACTCTGACAACTATAAATCTTGACTAATTTTGAGACTATACAACCAAACTACATTTCTAGATTTTAGAATTCATATTTTAATATTTCTAAAATCAGAATATAGCTTGCTTTAAAACCTTTACATGTATGTAATGTTGTAGTAGTTTTTTCTTGTTTTGAAAAACTTACTGATGTGTCTTACAAATGATGGAGGCTGAAGATGGAGAAAATTCATATCATTTATTTTCTAATTTTGTTTATTCTATGAAGAAATATGCGTTGTCATCTTTTTTGTGAGTCCTCTGGGCACTGTCCTATGTATGGAAGTCATCGTGCTGTAGGGTCAGTTCTCTGTTCTCCAAAAGTATGTTCTAGAAGCGGGTAATAGGCGCCGAGAACAGTGACACGGGGAGTGGAGTGTGATGTCATTTCAGATTGGGGTGTTGGGAAGAAACCCAAGTAGGGTGATGTGAGTGACAAAGAGTGACTGTTGGGGTCCTTAGAATGATCTGTTAGACAAAAATTTCTTAAACTTAGTGCTGTTGAGGAGCAGTGAAACGGACCTTTCTTTGTAAAATTGTTGGGAACTACTCTCAAGGGCGAAGGGACAAATGTCACCCAAAGACTATGAGTCAGCCCATCCCTCAACTGCCTAGTTGAAAGGTATTACCTCTTTTAGTGGTGTGGAGTCCAGGAAAAATGAGACCGTTGAACAAATTATTTGAGGTGAAACATGTCAGAAATGGAGTTAGGTTCTAGGGATACTGTAGATATAGAACGTACGCTCATGGGACTTTGATTCTAGGAGAGATACACGATTCCACCTAAAATAATAATTGCTCTCAGGCAGCTCAGTCCATTACCTTATGAGTTTTCCGATATGTTATTTACGTGGTATTTATATAAATATTTCCAACAAGTGAGGATTAATGTAATCACATTAATAATTACATTATTGTGTATTATGATAGTTTCTAGTATAAAATATATAAATATATGTAAGATTAAAACAGTTGATAAGTTGATTTTTCTCGTTATTTTTCTGTCCCTGAGGTATTTGTGACTGGTTAGAGTAAGTGTTAACTTGTGGAAATTCTGTTATCGACCACAATCACTGTAGTGTTGAAGTAGCAGATGTTAAAATTTTAGGTTTGAAGCTATGTGAATGCCACTTTAATTTCAATTTTAATTCCACTTTACATAGCATGTGTCACTGCTTAAGGGAAGTGGACATGCGTGACCTCAGAAACCTGGGAACTCCTTGGGAGTGCTTTGGAACCAAAAGGCACTGGGACTTTCTGAAAGATTACAGTTTTGCCCTCCAGGCAAAAGCGTCATTGGGCTTTTGAGGGAAGGGTTTCTTTACTGGTTGCTGTCTGGAGATGGCGCAGTGAAATGGCCTGGGCATTGCCAGTGTCAGTCAACGTAAGCCTCTACTCTGGGAGATCATGGGGGAAAAAACACAACCCAAAATACCCCCCCCCATTGTGGATGCTTGAAGGATTTTATGCTTCTGAAGATTTTTAATAAGTTTCTTCTCAAGTAAGGATAGATGAGTTGACAGCACTCTTTGAAGACATCACCACACTTAATGATACCTTAATTCATGAATATGGAGATTATAAAGAGATCTGTTTTATATTTAAGTGATAAGTTAACCTTTCTGCCACATATGTTGGTTGTAATCTCAAAGTGTCCTTTGAGGAAGTCAAGTTGATGATCTATTCTGAATCATTCATTCAGATTCAACCTAAAGGGGGTAAGAGGTGAAAGCAGGTATTGTCATATTCTCTTAGAAATTACCTAAGAATTAGGTAGCACAGTAGAGCCCTGGAGGAATCTGTCTCTAGAAGGAAGCAAAATAACTGAGTACAGCTGGGTAATTTGAAAACAAAACAAAAAAAAGACTCAGAACAGAATTTAAGAGAAATGTTGGAGACATTTAGATATTTAATAATAATGGAGCATTAATGTTTTCTTTTGGACTTGCCTGTTTATCTAAAGAATATAAGCTGATTCAGAGAGCCAGGGGGAAAGGGTTGAAGAACCCCTTAAAAGGGAATATTAAGTCTTACATTTACTTCAAACTAATAACAACACCAAAAAATGAAAACAAGCCAAGGGAGAAAGAAAAAGACTTGCTTTCTCGTTATCAATCGCAATTGTGTTGATTCTATTTGAAAGAGAAACAATCAATTTCATACTCATTGTTATGAATTATTTTTTATTTTTCTCGATAGGAGAACTGCAGCATGTGGAGTAATGTATCTCTGTGTTTCCTTCATTATCTCCGTCAATCTCTCCCTCTCATGCTGAAACTGCCAGGTCTGGCACATGAACCAATAACAATATATCACTGATCTTCTGGAGATAGACCCAAGGGCTGAAGATGGAGGGGAACACACTTCATACATGTCTGAAAATCTTGTCATTTTTTAAAATGGGTTTTACTATGTCTTTTAATGGGAAGCATGAATTAATGGGATCAAGTTTCAAAACTCTGTGCAAGCTGGATTGGTGTCCTGAAACTGTTGGTGACATTTAATAATGAACCTTATATGCTGCTCAAATTAACAGTTCATAGGTGTTTCAGTTAATTTTGAGTTCTCAATGGGAGCTGCCGTCTGGAAGACTCTGCAATGTTAGACAGTTAATGAGGAGTCCTGTGGTGCTATGTGGTACTGGCCAGTCACATCTTGAGTGTTAACAGTCAATGTTCCTGTCCTCCTTAAATTCAAGTATGGCTGGAGATGTTAACAGCCAGGCAGTAGCTGTAGGGTTTGGGGTTGTTTAACGGGAAAAGAAAATCATAGGTTTCTTACGAGAGCTATATTGAAATATCTGAGGAACTCAAATAAGTAGAAAAGTATCAGCTTTCTTTGTAGCTCAGAAGAAATAATTTCAAAGGGCACCCTGGGTCCGCATTCTATCCACTGAGAGCAGATTTGGGCTCTATCAGTAGAGCAAGTTAGAGTTGTTCAAAATGGAATGGCTGTCATTGAAAGGTAGAAAGCCACCTAGAGCTGGAAGAATGCACAAGGTTTGCCTGGATAATCACTTGCTAGATTTGTTATTTAATAGATTCTTGGAAGGCGGGGTGATGGGGATTAAGGAGTGAAGGGGCAAAGCAGGGATAGATTTCTGGGCGATTTCATAACCTAGAGTGGCCTGAGAATATTTGAAGTCTTCCAGTTCAAGTCTAGAAGGATCTACAGGAGTTTCCCCTTATCTGAAGTTTCATTTTCCTTGATATCAGTTACCTGCAGTCCAAAAATATTGAATGGAATATTCCAGAAATAAACAATTCATACGTTTTAAATTGCGAGCTATCCTGCTCCATCCTGCCCGGGATGTAAATCACCCCTTTGTCCAGAGCATGCTCCAGAAGCACCCTCCTGTCGGTCACCTAGAGTAGTCATCGTGGTTCAGGTCAATTACTCTATCAGACATTTTAAGAGAGAGACTACATTGATAGAACTTTTACTACAGTGTATTGTTATAATTATTTTATTTTACTATTATGTATTGTTGTTAATCCCTTACTTGCCTAATGTATAAATTAAAATTTACGCCCTGGCCCGTTTGGCTCAGCGGTGAGAGCGTTGGCCTGCGGTCTGGAGAGACCCGGGTTCGGTTCCCGCTCAGGGCATGTACCTCGGTTGCAGTTTGTCCCCGGCCCTGGTTGGGTCGTGTGGGTGGCAGCCACTCGATGTGTTCCTTTCACGTCGATGTTTTCTCTCTCTCTCTCCCTCCCACTCTATCTGAACAAACTATAAAAAAATGTCCTCAGGTGAGGATAAAAAAAATAAATAAATAAAATAAAGTTTATCATAGGTATGTATGAATATATAGGAAAAACATAGTATATGTGTATAGGGTTTAGTACTCTTCACAGTTTCAGGTATCTAGCAGGTGTCTTGAAATATATCCCCATGGATAAGGGGGGACTATTGTAATGGATGCCTGTCAAGTCCTTCTCATCATCATTGTTATTGTATCAGTAACAACTTACTTTCCCGGAAGCTAAACAAGCTAAGGGTCGGGTCCCTCACCATCCAAGGCCCTTTCTAAAGACTTCAGAGGACCTTAGATGCTATGTTCAGGTGTTTTAATATATATATTTTTTATCCTCACCCAAGGATATTTTTTTCCATTTATCTTCAGACAGAGTGGGATGGAGAGAGGGAGAAAAGGGGGGAGAGAGAGAGAGAGAAACATCGACATGAGAGGAACACATCGATTGGCTGCTTCCTGCACGACCCTGACCAGGGCCAGGGGTGAACTGCAACTGAGATACGTGCCCTTGACTGGAGTCGAACCCATGACTCATTGGTCCACAGGCTGATGCTGTAACCGCTGAGCCAAACTGGCTGGTGCCGTTTTAATATTTTTATAAAATTCTCAAAATTAAGATATTTTAGCGACGTGATTAAGACTGCTAACTCTTTCCGTCTCGCCTTCCTCGCTGCCTCTTTGGAACGCCCACAAGTGCTGTTGGAAACTTGGTGAGGCAAAGTTGAGCTGGAAAATTGTCTTATTTTTAACATTTGCAATTTACTGAGATTCTCTTTTTCTAAATAAGTATTTACTTTCATACATACTTTGTATTTGTGATTTTGTATTTTCGTCCAGAGGAACACAATTGCTTTAGCTTCAGATCTTGTAAAACCTGGATCCATTTCTCTGGGCTCCTTTTACATGTGGCACGATTTTTTTTTTTTTAATCTTCACCCAGGGACGTTTTTGCATTCATCCTCAGATAGAGTGGAAGGGAGAGAGGAAGGAAGAGAGAGAGAGAAACATCGATGTGAGAGAGACACATCAAGTGGCTGCCACCCACACAACCCCAACTGGGGCTGGGGACAAACCGCAACTGAGGTGCGTGCCCTTAGCGGGAACCGAACCCGGATCTCTCTTGTCCACGGGCCGAGGCTCTAACTGCTGAGCCAAACTGGCCAGGGCCATGTGGAACGATTTTAAGTGCCACAGAAAGATGCATAAGCCATTGTCCTTTACCTCAAGTTATGCACAATGTAGTGAGGGAATCTGATCGGTTTTATTATGGGTTCAGAAACCTACTTTAAGAAGTCATTAATACCGATAAAAACAGTATTTATACAACTTTACATTTATGAACATTTTTATTACTGTATAAGAAATGATTAATTTAAATAATAAGAAAGTTAGACCAACAGTGACTATGATCCCTCAAATCTAAGAAGATCATATTACTGTGTTGTATTCTAATATATGTATATATTATTTCCATGGCAACAGTAAAAGGGTTGTGCTATTGTATACATCTTATTGATTAGGAAACTAATGTATATATGAAGATGTCAAAACATTTTTATGCTTTAGGGATGAAAATAACTTTGACATCAAATCAAGTGAAGCCAGCAGATAAATTTTGGGAATCTCTATGAAAGAATACTTTATCTCAGTTAGCAATAATAGGTTCCCAAGCATTGTGCTCTCAGACAACCTGGAGCCTTTTCTGTCTTTCACAAATATCTCAGTGCTCTGCAGCTTTTCGCCAAAGTTTATTTTTATTCTTGTTTCTGTGTTTTGCAAAACAGGCATGTTGAGCCTGATTCTGTGCTGACAACTGCAGCTTATTGGGGTTATTTTTTTTTTTTTTCCAAAAAGTTTCATGATTAAAAAGATAAGACTATTAGGGGATGTGCCATGACTGTGAATTCCCTTATACTGTAGCATCATTTCTTCCATTTAGCAAAGCTCATGCTTCCTGAAGGCTGTGCAGGCTCCCCCATGGGCTTGGCTCAGCTCGCAGATGATCCTTTCGTATCTCCTGCCGAGCAGACTGGCTCAGGGGAAACAATGCTGTCCAACTTGTCCAGACACAACCAGGGCAGGGAAAAATATCAGATCAGATCCAGTTCCCTTCAGATGTCTTTGTTGTTGAGGTGGGTGTAATAGAGAAATTGGAAGTGCAGATATTCTGTTATAACCTTGTTAATAATCCCCAAATGAATTATATATTTAAGCCTGTAGACTTGTTTCCAACTCTCTAGTGGGATTTGGCGATTTCATCATTTTCTAGAATGTATTATTATATCTTTTCCCACTTCTACTTAAAAATCACCTTTACTATGCCTATGTACCATATTTCAAAATATTCTATTTCTTTTGATTTTAGAGTTTGACTTTTTTCAACAAATATTTGCTGAGCAACTATAGTGTACCTGAAATTGACAAGTATTTGAATGATTTCTCTGGAACTTAAAAAAGAAAAGAAAAACAGACATTAAATACTGTTATGGTATAGATAAGTATATAAGTGGGTAGATTTAGTTCTTGGCATACTTGTGTTAAGTGTTACATATGGAATTAGGGAACTTAATAGGAGGGGAATGCGATAAACATTTATTTCTTTTATTCAAAATATCCCCTGGGAATTAATGATAGGCAGTTATGTGTGTGTTAGATATTACTTCAGGAGAAGGTAAAATACTTTTGAGAGCCCTCCTATGTGCTAGGCACTGTTAGGCATTTTGCATACATTTAATTTAATTTGTTTATATTATTTATCCCCTTTGTCCTTTTATGTAGGACAGGAACAATTAGTCCTTTTTGGAGACATTGCTCTGGGTGACTCTGTAATTGACAGTGCCATCTTTGGACCAAGTTTAGGGAGCTTTTTCAATTACCCCATTTTATCAGTGGAAAAATTTCTGCAGAATGCAGGGATTCAATAGCAAGCACAATACAAGGAAACTTCTGGAGGTGATGGATGTCTGTTCCTGGGATTATAGTGATGGTTTCCCCTGTCATGTGCATATGTCCAGACCCATCAAATTGTATACATTAAATATGTACAGTTTTTTTGTACATCAATTATATCTCAATAAAGCTGTTTAACAATATGTATACAGACATGACAGGAGACATTATAATTTCAGAAAAATAAATAAAAAGTTAAACTTGTTAAAAAATGTAATTATGTACTTGACATGTCTACTAATAGATCTGGTCCATAAACTTTTAGTCTATTTTAGTCAGCTTTGAATCATAGTTCCTATCCTCACTTGGCTTAAAATCTGTGGAGACCAGATTCAACTCTATGTGTAACAGAATGAAATGTAATACAGAATGAGAGGAGTGTGATACAGCTTTAAATAAAGAGCTGTGGCGGTTTAATCTGGGGCCTTTTGTTCGTTTATTGGAGAATGTATGTTACTGGAAATCTTAAACAATTTTAGATACTATAAAATCCCCTGGAAACCCTTAGGCCTCAGATAGAAAGACTTATAGAAAGTCCTCTGTATATCCTTTTGAAAAAGTGTTCTAAGTAATCTAAGTGTAGTTATTCTTTTAACATTAAAAATCCCAAGTTATTGATGGTCAGTCAGAACACTATAAGGAACATAAAATTTCCAGTCATCGATGTCAGTAAAAACCTCATTTTCTCAGGGCTTGTGAGATTTAGCTTAGAGTTGGTCTAGTCTCACAGAGTTATTTTAATATTACTTATGTTATTTCGTCACATACCGTTAATAAGATACATCCATACACCTTACTGTGAACTATACATGCATATTCAATATGAGATGCGGAAGCACTCTGACAAGGCCTCGGTTCACAGTGTTCGGTGTCTCCTGTCTCTGAGAGGTTATGTTTCAATATGACGAGGTAAGGTTCTAACGTTTGGAGTACGTAGCAGGTACAGCAGAGGGTAAACTTCACCCTGAGCCAGCAGTGAAACAGCCCACCCTAAAGGTGGCAAGTGACAAACCTTCATTCAGAGACAAGGCATATGTCAGAGTGCTGTGCCCTGTCGCAGTTAGTTTGAGCAATTTCCATTCCATTATGCTCTTAGAGCTTCTGATTCATCCCCTTCCGGCTTACTCAAGTGTTTCAATTTCAAATTAGTAGCTTGTCTTTATCATGCATTTTGGGATTGGGGAAACATATTACAGCCGTGAGACATGTTTACTATATTAAAAAATAATAGCAAAGAAAACAAAAATGGTCAAGTAAAAAGAACCGCACACTGTTATGTTTAAGTCACAGGCTACCCTGATAAATGACCTCAAAGTGGTCATACTGAACTGCTTTTCTAAAATATGCCTATCCAATTTTGAGAACACGTGTGCATGCACATGTATGTGTATAATTCAGTGTTGTATTTGAATATTTAAAATGTTTGGACAGGATCATCTGATAGAAGTAAGTCCTAGCAATTCCTTCTTGATACAGTTTGTGAGGTTTTTGAGACTCACAGGTCATTTCACAGTCTGTGGATTGGTGAATAATCATGTACTAAGGACCAAGGAAACAGTCACAACAGAGTATAGTATCATTTATATTTATAAAATGCTGAATATTTCATGCTTTACATTAATATATATAATGTAATGTGTAATGTCTATATATACGCACATACATACATATATATAATGAAGTCATTTGTATAACAAGTCAAGATTTATAATTACCATCTTATGATTGGAATTGCTTTCCCAGGAATTAAGGGGAGGGGTTCTGTGTTATCTTGGTGGTGTCTCACCAGGTGACGCACATCAGATTTTCATCATGGGAGCTGCGGTCAAAATGCTGATGGCGTTTCTCTATGGCTTTTTCTGTATAAGCAAAGTGAAATGAAAAATTGAGGCTATTGTTTATATTATTCAGTGCCCCATATACTTTATTGTTTTCTGTGGAAGAAATATTTCTTACTCCAGTTAAGAAAAAGAAAATGAATGGTTAATGTGTGCCACAACCTCATGACAATCAGGGTTTGGAATTTACCATTGGTGTTTTTTTGCATTTTAACTCCTCTTCCTTTCCTTTTGAGGGCCGGGTGATGGGGGTTGTAAAGAGTAAACCAAGAAAGGTATTGATAGATGATGCACATATTCGATAATCCTTTTGAGAATAGGAAGTCAGCATCCCGCTTTGTAATTAAGTGAAGAGAGAACTGGGCTTTGGAATTTCATTTATAAGTTTGAAAACTGGAATTCATTGATGTTATTTGCAAATGATTATGAGGTAGAACAGCACACTCTACTTGCTCCAGTGCAGTGAATTCACATATGATCAACCCAGATAAAGGCATGTTTTCTTTCTTTCTTAAAAAGCATTTTGAAAAGGTTTGTAAATATTTGTTTCTCAGGGATTCATTTATCTTATTCCTCAGTTCCACAAGAACTGTTATGGGGTTACAGAAAAAGATGATAAATGAGCGCAAGGAGGCTGGGTTGAAATTGTCCCATTCTGAAGTTGTACTGTTATTTAGTAGACATGCAAAGTCTTTGAACGCATGGATATTAACTGATTAGGTACTGGATTTTTTTTTCCCTTCAAACGCCAGAATTTTGAAGTGAGAATAAGTCAGTTATGGAGCTATTTTGGCTTGTATTTATTCATAGTTAGATCCATATGAAATTACAATATAAAAAGAAAGAAAAATAGCTGGAAGATGTACCTTTTCAAAGGAATGGCGTGGACTTCAGCTGCTCAGTTCACTTTTAGTTCTGAGGGCCGAGCAGTGCGGTTTGTAATCGTATACAAACCTTGTAACAAAGAAAGTGACAAGGAAACCCATTTGTTCTGAGTTATCCTTGTGCACAATGCAAGGTACAACCTGGAATGAACCATAGGGTATTTTGATTAATTGAACTTAACTGACGGTTATCCAGAAACTCTATTTTATTACAACCTTTACTGAAATTCTCAGTGAATAGTTTATGTTTACTTTAAGATGAACATAACAAAACTTATAAAATTGAAGACCTTGTAGAAACTCTGCATCATCATTATAAATGGTAAAGCTCATTGCATGCACTGTATAACCCAAGGTGGAGATATAGAAGATGCAGCAGTCTGTATTTGATATGTACTGACCCCAGTTTTTAAAAATAAAAACAATATAAACAAAAATATGCCTGACAATCCTAAACCACTGGTTGTTTTCATTTTCTATATTTTTACATTTATATATGCAATCCTAGTATAGATATAATGTATTGTATTAGTGTTTATAAGAAGAAGTGTTTTGTGTTTCTACATGGTCTTATTGATTTTCATTTTGCATTTCTGCTCTATAGTCTCTCAGCTGATCTGCTGTAATTTATCTAAACATTCTATTTTAAGGTGTTTCGTTAGTTTCCAATTTATATCACTAACACTGCAATGACTAAACTAGTGCACAGAGTCATTTACTTCTTTTAGGTTTTCCTGAAACACTACATTTCCAGATTAGTGGATTAATATATACTTTTTTAGGAGAAGGTACTGTCGGAAAGGATAAAGAAAATAAAGGGATAGCTTTGGCATTAGACTTCTAGAGTACCCTACCTACGTCCGTAGGAATTCTAGAATTTATTGGTTCTGCAATATCAACATAGGTTTTTAGGCAGGTGTGTCATCACGTAGTAATTTGTATGGAGGCTGAAGGCAGGCAGCCTGTCTAGGAGTGTAGTGAAGCAGTTCAGGTGTACACTGATTTCCTGGGCCAGAGTGGGCTGGAAAAAGGAAAGAGACATAGATACCTACACTCACTGTCATCCCGCAGGCTGGAGGACAACACTGAGACCCCGGTTCCACTCTGAAGTTCGTGGAATACTTCAGTAGTAAAAATGTTCAGAGAAGAAGTAGTCAGATAAATAAAGGGATAGAGTAGATGGGAAGGCTTTGTATTGACTGAACCTTGATCTGAAAGGTGAAGACATTATGGGTAGGAAGAAGGCAAAGGTGGCTTCCTCAAGGTGGGGGGAGAGCAAAGAAAAAAACTAGACAGATTCTAATTGGAGGGCACCGAGCAAATGAGTAAATTCTTCCTTATTGGATATTTTAGTATATTAACCTACTGTTTACTTGTTTATTAATTCTTTTGCTTGTTGGTGACTTTTGGAGGATACATGTTGAGTCATGTTTTCCCTGACATAAAAACCACTATATTCCATCTTATTTCAGTGTTGTGAAATGTACATCAAATTTAACTAGAATCTTGAGGTACAAATTCATTCACTGGGATCTGGGTTGCTGGGAAATTGTGCCCACATTTTTAATGATTAAGTTTGGTTTATGGATAATATTGCTGCTGAGACGTGTAAATAATGAAATCTGGAATATTTAATAGAAATATTTCTTTATTTCCCAAACCAAATATTTGTCTCCTTTAAAATGTATGCTATTCACAGTTATTCCCGTGAAAGAGATGGGGGACCATTCTCCCCTTTGGATAAAACAGTTAAATTTTATATAAAAGCAAAATATATAGTATTTAATTAATAAAGAACTTATAGCCAAAATGGTTACTATTTCCCTAGCATCTGACAGTCTCAGCATCCCCTAGGGAGGTTGTTAGAAATGTTAAGTTCCTGAATTCTAATCCAGATGTACTGATTCCGAGTCCTGAGGGCTTGGGACCCAGGTATCTGTGTTTTAACAAGCCAGTCAGGTGTCTTGTATGTATGCCAAAGTGAAAAAGCCATTAATTTAGAATGACTTTTTAAGATAAACCTAATTATGGGCCACTGGTTTCTAATCTCCTAAACTTTATGCATCTCAAGTTTGGGACCAAGCCTCCAGGACATGCTGATTTTGTGCATTGCTGGATGGTTGAAATGTTCCTTCAGAAAGTGACATAAAGGTAGTTTAACTACCTTTAAATACCTAGCTAAAATATGCTGGCTTCTGATAATTGAGAAAAAGAAATGGAGTAAGCATTGTTAAGAGAGTCACTTAAAATGGAGACAGGAGATCATTGAGGAGCTAGGGCCTCTGAGGGCCTCAGGTCTGATTTTTGGGAACCATTGTTAAGTTGCTAACCCATTGCTAATCTGAACTCAAGGCCAAACAACGAACATCCTATGCCAGTGATTGCAGCGTGGACATATATGGACTTGATTTTCTCCCCATCATGGTGACCAGACCATCTCTGTTCTTCACCTTGAAAGGAACCAATTCTTTCAACAACCAGCATCCTACATTTACATAATGGACCTAACCAATCCCGACTGACCTAGCTAACATCCTTCATTTGCATGGAGGACCTTAATGAGAAAAGTTCTGTGGTTTTGCCCTTTATAAAACCTTTTAAACCTTTTTCTTTGTTCCCTTTGGAGCACAATGTGCTACCTGAATCCGTGCCCCAGACTGCAATCCCCCCTTTCCGCAAATAAAAGCTTTTGTTCTTTATTACAGCTGAAACGTTTTTTTTTCTTTCTTTTGGTTAACATGTCTCTCATTGTATGCTGTAAAATGTGTATTTTTGACATAGCAACAATATCAATTATAATTTATGTAATAATTTTTATAGTTTTTTTAACCCCCCTTCAGTGAATTTCCTCAAAGTTAATTAATGGTATTTATGATACTGGCGACACACGAGCCCACATCATGTCAGCGACAAGGAAAAGCATGGCTTTGATTTGTAAACGAGTCCAGGCACTACTCCTCCTTTGCATTGTTTTCCAGTTCTGCTGACGTGACTTTAAAAACATCCAAAGTTCCCATTTTACCATTTTTCTTTTTCCTTTCATTTTTCTGGATATGCTGCTATGCTTGAGCAGATGAGAGTAAGAGTCAGGAGTTTGCTTTCTAGTTATCTTTTCTTAGTCCCACAAATATTGCCATGAAAAGCAGAGCCCAAGATTGTGGTAAATATTTACTCCTGCACTAAGTGTTATAGAATTATTTTTGGTTATTAAAAAAAAATTAAATATTAGTATTTAAACCTATCTACTTACCTATCTACCTACCCTACCAGTTTATCTGGACCAATCAGTTACAGTTAGGGCAACTAATACAGATTATTTCACTCTGGAGAGCAACGTTAGTGTATTGTTATAGAAATACGAGGTGAATGCATTGCATAGGGTTTGAGCTAAATATACAGCTTGGGGACATACTTTTCTTACGTGAGGAAATACAGTAGGTATTAGTTGGGTTCATGGTTTGAGTCATGTTACTATCTAAGCAAACGTAAATAGTTAGAGATGATAGTTAATAATCTCTTACCTTCCTAACTTTAGCCTTTTTACAAGCTGTTTTCTTGAACTTTAAAAATTCTTCTCCCCAGAAGCCTTTCCTCATTCTTCTGAAGGGACTCCCTTCTGTACTGACATGCTGCATAGTGTGGGTGCCTCCCTCTCACTCATGAATCCATTCTGGGCTATGTTCAGATGTCACCTGTCCTGACCATCCTTCCTTTGTCACTGGTTGTCACCTTACTTTGATTTTTTTTTTTTTCTTCAAAGAACTTATCATCACCTGAAATAGGTACTCCATGCAGACAGGGAATTTTTATTTGTTGGATTGTTATAAACAATGCTCAGGAATCTGAACTGTCCCTGACACCAGAAATTACCTAGGATTAATACTTTTTTCTCTCTCTTTGGCATGTAAGTCCCATTAGAGCTGGGACTCTGTTGATTTTATTTCTCACTGCATCTCCAGAGCTGAGTTACAGTGGTAAGAAATAGTAACCAATCAACACTAGTTGGTGGATGGATAATTATGCTAGTGGGTAGAAGCAGAAATATATTTTAGTGGGTTAATGCATTTGTATTCCTCATTTGCTTCTTATCAGTCTTTATAAAATAAAGTCTTACATTGCCTGGCTGGTGTAGCTGAGCGTCAGTCCCATGGACGGAGAGGTTGCAGTTTGATTTCTGGTCACGGCACATGCCTGGGTTGTGGGCTTGATCCTTAGTAGGGGATGTGCAGGAGGCAGCCAGTCGATGTTTCTCTCTCTCGTCGATGTTTCTCTCTCTCGTCGATGTTTCTCTCTCTCATTGATGTTTTTTCTCTCTAAAAATAAATTTTAAAAAAGTCATGCATTAAAACTCTTATGTTATTTGTCTTCATTTTGCCTATTAGGTGCTTATTTAAAAAATTTTAAAAGACTAAAGTTTTTATTAAGTGCTAAATTCTGAAACATTGTTTTCAGTTTCTAATATTATTTCATTTGGACTTTTAATATTGTATTTTAAAGCATCAAAATGTGACTTAACTATGGAAGTATCATCAGGAGTTGGGTTGTGACAGTTGTCTAACGAGTATAACCACCCACTTCCTGGACCATTATTGTCCAGATGCAGGGGTCCTTTCAGCAAACAAATCTAAAAAAGTAAGCCTCAGTGGAGAGCTCTCATGATGGGCTGGTTCAAGATGCTGCAAACCACTTATGATGCTAACTTTTTTACAGGATGAAATGTGATTAAGATATGTTAAATGGAAATCTATACAAAACCAGTGAAGTTGTTAAAATATTCAAATATGCCATATTGTAACAAGAAAACACTGTAATGCACTGAAATCAGCAGTAGAACAGCTGTGTTTTAAAGGACAGTATTTTGAATGTCACTTGACAATTTGCTTTCAATTAGAAGTAATTTACAGGAAGATGCCCACAAGCTAATCTTTACAGGATAATTAAGTTCCATTTTCTTTACTTTTAATTAAAAAGCAGAAAAGATTTAGCTGATCCATAAAAAAATGTTCTGTTTAAACATTCATCAGACTTCACACTCTTTTTTTGTTATTTGTTGTAGCAGATGTTATCAAAAGTGCAGTCTGCTCTGTTTTAAACCCTGAGTGTTTGGAAAGTGAAACAGTTGCAGTCGGCATGTACTAGTGAGGTATGATCATTTAACATCTGCATGTTCAAAGAGAATAAAACAGATACTACTGTTCCATTTCTTAATTATGTTCTGCCCAATTCATTTAATTGTTCTACAAAACCACATGCATTAAAATGAGAAGGTGTGCAACTTTTGAATTTGGAACATTATACATATTAGGATGATAGGTAAATAAAACTTTATTTTAAGTGTTCTTAAGTGTCTATAGATTCAGATGTTAGGTTATTTTGTAACTTTCTAATATAAAAATTAACACTGTATTTTTAACATAGGAATTTACTCATTGAAAAGATGGGAGATTTAAAGTGGTATTCTAAAGTCATTTAAAATTTATTCTTGTGCCCTGCCGGTGTGCCTCTGTGGTTGAGCATTGAACCATGCACCAAGAGGTTGCCAGTATGATTCCATGTCAGGACACATGCCCAAGATAAGGGCCTAATCCCCAGTGGGGGGGGGGGACATACAGGAGGCAGCTGATCGATGTTCTCTCTCATTGATGTTTCTGTCTCTCTCTCTCTCTCTCCCTCTCCCTTCCTCTCTCCCTAAAATAAAGAGAGTTTTTAGCATCATTGCTGTTTTTATTTGGCAAAATAAAGAATGTTGCCAAGGACATTAGAGCTTTGGTTTTAGAATTCACTATTGGGCAGTCTTTTTTTTTTTTAAGCTGATGAAAATTAAATAGAGATTTGTCATGCTTACTCTCATATCAGACTGTGTTAAGGAGTTCTGCACTGATCTTCAAGAACTCTTTGTTTTGGTATTATGTTATTTGTTTTATATTTTCTTTTCTGGCTATTTAATCCATCTGTTTACATTGGTGATAGTTTTGTTTATTTAAAATCTAGAAGATTTCCAAACTTGAAAAAAAAAGTTGGGCCACTATAGAGCAGTATTCATAAAAATTTTTTAGTAATAATTCCATTCACTATGCCTTTTGTCAAACAAGCTTGATTTTCAGTTTTCTAATTAGTGAGTACCTACATTTTATAGATGTTATTACAGTTACCTATTTTTACTTTTCTAGAAATGACAAGAGAGGTTGCTCACAAGCCCATTTATTTATGTGCTTTGCCACTTAGGTTTGTACATGTAAGGAATATACCCAAAGGCACTTTGACCAATACAGTTTAGGAGACTGCAAAATAAAATAAAGAAATGCCATTTATTTCAGCATATATTATAACTATCAGGTAGGAGCTTAATTATAATAATCACAATGCAGTAATTTAAATGGAGTATGTGTTGGAACATGTAAATGTCATCAGGTTCTCTAATGAACTGGCAAAAAAGTATGCTTCTCTTACTGTAAGGATAAGGTGGGGAAAAGATTAAGCATGCCCTGTCTCCCTCTTTCCCTCCTTTCTCTTTAGTAATCAACACCTGTTTGATTGCATCTTTTTGAACTAGAAAAGATCTACTCCTTACATGGGAGTTTTTGTGAAAGGGAATTGTAACAAACAGTGGTTAAACTTTCCACTTGCAGGAGACTTTTACCTTTTTCGTCATCCCGTAATTTAGACTTTATCTGGTAAAGAATAAAAGCAGTTTTGCTGTTGTGCAGGAGAGTGTGATGTTCTCTTTTGGTGCTTGGTTTTCAAGTTCATGACTGCTTTAGAAGGGCGGGGCAGAATCTTATGTAGCTGGGGAGCTCGGAGGAGTTACCTGCTGACCTTAGATGTGTTTGCCTTCTTCATTGTACCTAACACATTGCCTTGTACATGATTGGCCTTTATTAAATATTTATTACATGACTGACTAATAGAAAATTAAATTTAGACACCATTTCATTTAATTCATTACACACATTTCGTGAATTCTTTTTCATTCCTTACTTTTCCTTTCTTCGTAAAATTAAAGGAACTGTGATCTGAGAAACTATAAGTACTTGTTTTGCTTTTCATCTTCTTCAGACTTACACTTCTTGTAAACGAGGTGCTGTGAACATTGACCTTCTCGCAAACTATGCATATAAACTGGTTTATGAAAGAAATACACACACACACACACACACACACACACACACACAGAAATAACTTCCTAGTTGTGGGAGATAAAAAAAAAAGATGGGATTTATTTTCTTATCCATATTTACTTTTTTTTCTTTGTAGTTATTCTGGTTTATACCCCCCTTTTCATTACTGTAATGTTTTTAGCATTTACCTATGTCTTTATTCAATACATTTATATCCCTTGCGTGTATTTTCTAGAAATGAGTCAAATTGGTTTTGTTTTCCTCTTTATTGCTTCATTCTTCTTGTAATCTCTTCTTCAAGTCTACCAGCTTCATTTTCCAAAAATAATTGACAACGTGCCCTTGCTTACACTCTGCTATGGCTCCCTATTACCTAGTTCATCAAGTCCAGATTCTTCTGAACTGGTTTTAGGACTTTCTATAATTTGCATTACATTTCTTTTCCCAAAGTACTCACTCACTCTCCGGCCCCTATGAGCCTCCTCTAGGGAGCCAGTCCAGCTCGTCCTGTGCCCCTCCCCCAACACACACATTCACTTCAAGTCCCTGCTTCTCGCCTTTGTTCATGTAATGCCCTGCCTCGTCCCCTTCATCAGCGGACCCTTTCACATTGAAGAGGTCCAGTGGAATTTCCACATCCTCCACGAATGTCTCAGCATTCCTTTAATCCACTGTAATCACCCCTTTTTATGTTTCCTTTGAAGCAATAGTCAGCGCCAAGCATTTTGACATTTATTTTCTATATTTTTACTACATATATATTAGCTTCGTCTCCCTATGAAGAATGCAAGCATTTAAAGGACAGGAAAAAAAAGGAGTTCTTATGCCTTTTTAAAATAAACCTTAAATCTCATAGCACTGTGGTAAGTAAGCAGGGGGTGGGCATTTTATTTCCTGTCTTGTTTGTCTTTTACAAACACACCGTACATAAGTTATTCAGAACTAGCTCCCCAAAGGTATTCAGGGAAAATATTAGTAATATTTTCTTATACATTTAGAAGAAGTCTCCCCCCACAAAGATTTGGGAATAAAGTTTTATGTTTGTTTTTAGAAGGAATTTCTGCTACTTTGGAAAAACACGTTCTTTCACAAGATAGTTACCAGCAGCCTGAAGATAGAGATGCATTACCCATTCTTACGAACTATCACTTTGGTTCTCGATAACTCATATTGGAGCGAACATGTTAGCGAAAGAAGGGACAGGTGAGACCTCTGTCTTCTCAGCCATGGAATGGGGTGCCACCCTGCCACTGCCTGCTGCAAGTTCATCAGAGCCTTTACATACTTGTAATTACCCTTCCATAAATAGTCCACAGCTTGACCATAGCATTTTGCCACTCTATTAGAATGAGGCCCAAGGTCCAAGTTAAAAGCAAAATCCTTAATGAATTTAACAGAATTAAGCAAAGAGCTTTAGGTTATAGGAGCAGAGTTAATGGATTCAGCTGTTTTTTTACTTTCACGTCAACCAACAAATTTTACATTCATTTTCCAGATGTAAACCTTGTTCAATTAAGATGGACTAAAATTAATTTTGTGAAACTTATATCACCCCTGGAGATAATTGTAGATAACCTAGTGTGTCACAAAACTTGAGGTAGAAAATCAGCGTTTATGGGGTAGGTTTCAGTAACTGTATTAGAAAAGGATTTCAAGGTTCCTTTTTAATGCATATTTTGCAACCTTTGGGAGGGTTCTTTCATGTGACTTAGCTGTGACCAGAACTGGATGGTGATGGGGTCCCAGAATGCAGAGGTGGCTGATCCAGAAGCAGAGACAACCTATGGCGGTGCAACCTTGCTCAAGGTGTGGGTGGTCCAGGGACCAAAGCCATCAGCATCACCTGGAGACTGGTTAGCAAAACAAATTCCTGGGCTCCTCCCAGACCCGCTGACCCAGAAGCTCTGTGGATGGAACCCAGAAATCTACATAACAAGCTCCTCAGATGAGCCTTACGCATGCTGAGGTTTCGGAGCTACTCATCTATGGAACCCCAGAGGTCAGCTCTTCTTGTCAGACAGACCCATCCTCCACATTTCCCTTGAATAAGCTGTAGCTAATGATTTCCGATCTCTCATCCATCATCATAAAATGCCGATTGACAATTTAAATCAAGATTATTTTTCTAATATTGGTCATTTTACAGTTTTCATGTGTGTTCTAAAGTATTCTGAACTGATGAAAATGTAAACAAAAGAGCTAGCTTGCTATGAGGAGCAGTGGAAATTCCACGACCTCTGCTAATAACAAACGTGTGTTCTCCCAGCTTCGTGGCCTCCCGGCCTAGCAGGGAACGACAGCAACTGAAGAGCAGCCTTTCTTTGGCCCGATTTCGGCACTTAAGTTTGTTTCATTTTGGCACCTGGCTGTGTTCTTTCATCGTACAGGAAACTATCTGCAGAATGAGTCAAATTCCAGCTTATTTGAACAATTTGATCAGGCTGATGTTTTCCTAATGGACAGAGGTTGTTAATCTCTGTACCAAGACTTTGTTTTTATGTATTTAGATGCTAAATGAGAAGTGACATGGTGTTGTGTGTTATTATTCAGAACTTTTAAAAATAATCTGAACATTTCTTGAGATTCTTTAGTTGTTATGGTTTGCTACATATATGTGCTGGTCATATATTGACCTCTCTAGAAACATCACATAAATAATATCATTAATTAATGTCACTTAAATATAGATTACATCACCTTTTGTAGTTATGTAAATTCTTTTTGCAGAATGAACTTTCAGAATAATGCTTTATAGAAATTGCAGGCTTGACAACAATAAATTCTATATGCATGAATGTGTGTGAATAATATTTTTGGAAATCCTACAGTATATTGTAGAATTCATAAGATAATTTTTGCCTTTGTCAGTTTAGTATAGCTTAGATCTCAGACTCAATTATAACTCGCAAGGCATCTAGAAGTGAAATCATATTAAATATTAATTGGCGCCTGATTGGTGTGGCTCAGTGGTTGAGCATCAACCCATGTACTAAGAGGTTGTTGGTTCGATTCCCAGTCAGGGCACATGCCCAGGTTGTGAGCCTGATCCCCAGTGGGAGGCATGCAGGAGGCAGCCTATTGGTGTTCTCTTTCATCGATGTTTCTGTTCTTTCTCTCTCTCCCTTCCTCTCTCTCTAATATCAATAAAGAAAAAATTTTTAAAAATTAATTGGCAAGCATTTATTTAGGTAGAGGTAGAATTTGCCCTATCACATTTTTTTCTATATTTTCTTATATAAAACTGTGCAGTGACAATAATTATACTGGATCCGGCTAACTGATCGTTATATTGGTGCTACTAAGTCTGTATTTTACATCTAACTGATTGTATCGAATTTGTGTTATGTCTGATACCTACTGAAAAGTTATAATGCCCTAGAGGGTTATTACTGTTAGTGATATCAAGATACTGTGACGACAGCAGGCTCTTTTCATTTAGGAGGACTCAGATTTTAGCATTCTATGTTTATCGCTGCATTCTGTTTATTATATTCATTTATTTTAATTGTATTGACTCTTTAAATGCCTATTCATTTTGTAATGCTGGACTCTTGGAGGGTGAAGAAGGCATACTGTGTAACTAAAACACAGCTCATTTTCTCAAAGGGCCTTCCCTTTTGAGTGCATACATGTCAGGGGAAGACGGAGTGTGCCCAAATACGGAAATAGCAGCCTTAATTAACCCATTCGTAACGTTGGCATCTTTGTGTCATTCAGTGTACATTTGAAACACTTTATTGATTGATTCCCAGAATTTTGGTGCAGAATTCTCTGGGCTGGAAATCAGGAAGGTGATCCCTAGATGTGGAGTCACAAATAAAACTTTTGTTTTGCTTTGTGTGCCTCTGGTGTAGCTGTTGAATTTATTATCTATCAGTATTTCCAGAGACAGCCAGCTCTGTTTAGAGCTTTGGAGGGTGCTAAGACACGGATCGTGGGAGAAAGAACTCTTGGCCAGTATTTCCCCCTTTGCTTGTTTACCTTGTCAAGGGATTTAGTTAAGTGCTTAAGCATAGCCCTGGCCGGTTTGGCTCAGTGGTTAGGGTATAGGCCTGTGGACCAGAGTCCTGGGTTCGGTTCCTGCTAAGGGCATGTACCTTGGCTGCAGTTTGTCCCTGGCCCCGGTTGGGATCATGTGGGTAGCATGTGGGTGGCAGCCACTCGATGTGTCTCTCTCACATCGATGTTTCTCTCTCTCTCTTCCTCCCTCTTTCCCTCCTGCTCTATCTGAAGATAAATGCAAAAATGTCCTCGGGTGAGGATAAATAAATAAATAAAAGGATGAATGTGTATCTCCAATCACATATGCGTCAAGAACTTTGAAAATCAGGCATCTTGGAACATTGCATATTTACTAAAATATTTCCTAGTATGTCTTTTAGACTTTTAGGTCCGTAATGAAATTTTAAATTATTATTGTCTCCATTTCTTCTATGATGCTGGTGGTGTCTTATGAAGGGGTGTGTGTGTGTGTGTGTGTGTGTGTGTGTGTGTGTGTGTGTGCAGCTTGCCAGATATATAGAACACATTTAAATGTGTCCATTGTGGGCGACCATACAGCACATGTACATTTTAAGAGGTCATTTGCTGTGGTGAGGTAAGGTGGAAGCATTGCCACATTATTTGGCTTTAAAATATTTGTGTCACGTGTTCTTTTTGAGCTTTATTTTTTTTTCAGTAAAGAAAACAAGCATTTATAGGTTACCCATCATGATCCAGGTATGGTACTACATGCTTTGATTTAGATGATCTCATGTTGTCCTCACAACGACACTTCAGATTGGTCTCGGGGCATAAAGGACGTGTCTGAGATCAAACCCAGCTCTGTTTACTCCACGGCCACGGTGCTGCCACCATGCCAGGCTGCCTCTCTGCCACGAGGTTGCGAGCTGACCTGCTATGGCAGGTACAGTAATAAATAACAGCGAATTTCTGCTTCTGAGATATTTACAAGTGAAGGCAAGAGACAGGAAGCTGTAGTGAACAGGGGTCTAAGGAGCTTGTGGGCCCCGTGCTCTAAGAGCTTAGGAAGGAGGAAGAGCCACTGTCTAAACTCAGTTTTCTCTCCTCTGATTTTCTGAAAGCTAATTTCAATAAGATGAGTAGGTATTGCTCACTGTGTGGTCTATAGCCTGTCTACTTCTGGTTCACTTGCATATTCCTGAAAACTGAGTTTAAAAGAAATTTTTGTTCAGAGAAAAAGGACAGGAGAATTTGTTGTGGGCAAAAGCTACGCACAGTCACACCAATTCCCACGTGCCGGCTTTCGCGTCGGTCCAGAATTCTGATACTGAAGGGAGATTTTTATTTGGATGCAATTTATTCAAAAGTTGGGGACACTTCAAATGCATTTCTTTCCTGATATGTACGAGCTGTGTTTTAGTAGCGCAGTTGTCTTGGTATTACCAGACGAGAACATGTTATTCCTGCTTGAAGACCCATTTGGAACATTCTTACTCGAGGGTTGAGTAGATGGTTGCTAGATAAAGGAATCCATAAACTCATAATTGTGTGTATTTATTAAAATAGCTTTTCATTTTGGTTTGTATGATACCTAATTGTAAAATTTTATAATATTGTGACATATTGTCCAGATTGGTTGATTGGGTGAGGGGAGAACTGATGTAATTCAGACAAGCAATAATTACTAGGTCAAGGAATAGGGCAATTAAGAAATGATTCATGGCAAGAAGGAGTGAGACATTTACATTCTGGAAATTAATTATGGGACTTTTTATTTAAATTATAATCAGGGAAAAGAAATAGATTCAGGGAAATTTTATATGTACTCACTTGAGTATAAATTAGTAAAGATCTTAGATTCAACTAATGTGTCAGAGTCCATTAAAGAGATTGGAAACCCTATTTCACTGTGAATAAACTGCCTGAAATTTTAACCTCCAAACTTACGTATATATCCATGATGCAGGAGTACAAACGAGTTGGATACTTGATTTTATAGTCTTGACAAAAGTGTGTTCTGTTGGCCAAAGCAAAAGTGAGAGCTCTTACAAAATCCTCACATCTACAAATTACAAAAAAACAATTTTTTGTGCTCATTTAGACAGCAATGATTTCCATGGCAATGCACTTAGTGTGTTAGTTAGAAGCCAGCTCTAACTCTGAAGGTCCAATGTTTTATCCCCGTGGTCTTTGGCCTTCTAGGCACCGATCATTGCTGCTCTTAGTGGATTTATATTTAGTCTTTCCTTCTCTATTCTTTGGTTCTCTCTCCTTGCCCTTCACTTCCCCACGAATCGTTTCTGTCTTGGGCCCTATTATCTCAACTTCCTTTCAGTTTTCTAAACTTGTTAGTATTCACTGGGATGAGGCCAGCCTAGTTCATAAGTGCTGGCATAAGGAGGGCCCCGGCCTGCCTTCTGCTATTTATTAGGCATTGGGACATTTGGCATGTTTGTGATGTGAACCTTGGTAATCTCATAACTCAAAGGGTGACAGTAATTTCACATCCAGTAGTAGATGAGTGGGAGATCATTGGCTTTTCAATTTGCAAGTCTCCTCTTCCCACGGCTGATATTAGAAATCTCATTTGATTTTGGAAAGGTGATGTAAAAGGCAGGGTTTTAGACTTGAGGCCTAGAAATCCCAGACTTAAATTTTTTCAGATGGATTCAGCTAAACACCTTACTCAGCTGCACGGGCTCTGGCCTCCAACTGCATAGCAAGTCAGGGACTCTTTAGTTTCATTTGGGAATTTGTAAATGTAGGCACTTTTTTCAAGAGAACAACTTAATTCAATTTCTCCCTCCATTTAGTTTTCCATGCTTCTCAGAACCCTCGGAGTTTTCCAAAATGATTGATGATTTTACAATATACCAGCAATAATTTCAGCCTCTGTTAAAGCTTAGGTATAAGACTGGCCCCATCTTTATAAACTTATTGTTTTGTTACTCCTGCTGATGGATTAGTGGTTAAAATCCAAGCTTCCTATTCTATATCTGATACTGTACTATCTCAAAATGAATGACCATGCTAATTTTTTAAAAATTGAATTTACTGGGGTCACTGGTTAATAAAATTACATGGGTTTCAGGTGTATAATTCTATAATACATAATCTCTATATTGTATTGTGTGTTCAACCAGCAATGTCAAGTCTCCTTCCATCATCATTTGCCACCTCTTTCCTCTCTTTTACCTTCCCCCACACCCTTCCCCCCTGTTGATCACCATACTGGTGTCTGTGTCTATGAGTTTGTAATTTGTTTTCTCTTTTTTGTTTTGTTTAAACCCTTCACCTTTTACACCCAGCCCTCTAGCCTCCTCCCCTCTAATAATTGTGCTTCTGTTCTCTATTCACGAGTCTTTTTATTTTCTTTGTTAGTTTATTTTGTTTATTACATTCCACATACACGTGAAGTCATATGGTACTTGGGAAGGCGGAATGACATATTGACGTGTAAAAAGACTGAATTGACATCAGTCTTTGAATTGTGTGGAAGTTACGGCACTTTACATAATTCAGTCAGCAGGCAGGCTCTGTAATATCAAATTATCTCCCTTAGACTTTCCATCTCTGATCCAGGGTAGTTTTCTTGTTAGGTAGTGACATCTCTAGGAGTAAAGATTTCTAGATACTGATTGAGGAATCACTGGAGAGGCATCTTTTAACATAACCATTTGTTTAGTTTCTACAAATGCAGTTAATTCTTTGTTAAAGAGATATTGTGAAGAGATATTAAATCTCTACAGGGAAGATAGGTTGGATAGACATACATAAGGAAAGTATTTTATATTGAATCTACAAGGGAAGAATGTTGGATAAACATACGATAAGGAGAATTAAGAAGATGAGAGGCAATTGCTGTGGTTACTAGTACTTACTATTAAAACTATCTAAATTAATCTAACACCCTGTGATTGTTACCTGCTGATCCCTATATTCTTATCACTTTGAGCCTGATCAGGCGAACATAGACGTCATAGGCATTCAAAAGTTAAATAAAAGTGCTGATGCTTGACTCTACATACTAGGTATTTATATTAAGAAAATGGGACAAGCACAAGTTTTTTCTTTATTTTATTCCTGACTTAACTTCATCATGAATCTGAAGACTCAAATGAGAATATGGCCGCTCCCTTCCCTCCCAGTTCCTTTTCTCCCGACGTTCATTATCAAAATGAACTGCATTTGCTCAATCTAGAAGAATGTGGGATGCGTACTTTTTCTTTTTCCTAGTTTTGACCACTACTCTACATACATTGCAAGGAGGGGGAGAGAAGACATGAGCAAGCTGAAGTGAGTAAGTTGGAGTGAGGCTGGACGTGTGCTCTGGCCAGGAAGGAAACCTTTCTGGAGAAAAGAAGTGTGCTGAGGACTTGGGCCACACAGCTGGATCCTTGAAGAAGAAATTGGCAGTAGTAACTCTCGTTACCCACAGTTCCAGGAATGGCCTTCCTCTGGCCTCTGCTGGATGGGCCCTCTATTTTCATTCTATTGACAGAGATGGAAAACTTAGACTGATAATGCTGGATGAACGTATCTAATTTCAGAATATCTAATTAAAGTGTCTTTTTTTTTTTTTTTTATCCTCACCCTAGGACATTTTTGCATTTATCTTCAGGTAGAGCAGGAGGTAGAGAGGGAGGAAGAGAGAGAGAAACATCGATGTGAGAGACACATTGAGTGGTTGCCATGCACACAACCCCAACCGGGGCTGGGGACAAACTGCAACTGAGGTACGTGCCCTTAGTGGGAACCAAACCTGGGACTCTCTGGTCCATGGGCTGAGGCTCTAACCACTGAGCAAAAATGGCCAGGGCTAATTAAAGTGTCTTTAGTAGGCCAGTCACGAGGCTGTAAATGACTGATGTCAGATTTTCTTATGCTCTGGTAGGATACAGAGAGAAAGAGAGCTGGAGACACCAGGGTCACCCTACATGAAGAGAGTTTTAGGTGTTGTCTGTGTTGATGAGTTTTAGTGGAAGGAAGCTAAATACAACTGTCTGGCGTGCTGTTATATTGGCACAAGCCATCCAGTGCCTGGCATATAATAGCTGCTGGACAGAAATGCATCTCAGCATTGTCTAGGACTGGTCACTTCTATTATCTTTCTTTGGCTTGAGGCAATGTGGATCTTCGACACAGAAACTTTTTTGAAGTGAGTGGTTGGGAGCCCCAGTGGTTCTGTTTCATTTGATTTACAAAGTACTTTTCAACATTAACTTTGTAATGAAGGAGCTTTATTCCCAGAAGATGTTTTAGCCAGGGGTATACATGTCATGATTTATGACTAGAGCAAATAATAAAATACATAAAACCGCACATGATGTGGCCCATTAAGTTATTTCTAGATAACTTTGCTGCTAAGTCAAACTGGCTATGTTTTTCTATGTCTATGTCTGATAAGTAGATTTATCTCAAAAATCAGGTTTTCTCAAGATTAATAATCCCTCCTTGTTAAGAGGGTCTGTTTTAAAATGGAAAATTATCCTGATGAGAATTATATAAACATGTGCTGAGTAGTATTATGTTTTTATATTTTCAAAGCATATCTGATATAGGTATACTTTTGAGTCGGTATCTGTTTTACAGAAAGGGGAGGTAGATGCAATAAGAAAAAAGTAGTAGTTTAAAAAAGATACTTTTCTTTGGTTTGAGTAATACTGTGGTCTCAAAGCATTAACCTGAATTATTAGTGCATATAAATCCATCTTCTTAATTAAATGGGACCTTTGGCCACTGAACACCAGCATATGGACAGTTAGTTACTAGCTGTTATTATGAGATTGGCCTGGCTACATAATCCATTAGAGGTGGGATTCAGTTATATTGGTAGCAGCAAAGTGATTTTTATGGTTGTAAGGATCTTCTCTTTGTTCTGTCTGTATCAATTATTTCAGTCCTAGTAAGAAAGTGGAATAGGGTCAAGTTTATGATCTGTGGTTTGGATGGATAATTTGTAACATTTCAATGCAATAAACCAAGAATTTTTTTCTTCCTGAAAAGGATCTGTGTTGTCAAGTTTACCGCAGTGCTTGGCTATGGAGAGCGTGATGTCATGGGATTATGATAGAAATTTCACTGAAAGGCACAAATAGACACTGAAATAATAAGTATGCATTTATGATAGTATAGATGTTTATGATTTATAGTGGCTATTACATATTTCCTTTTGGAATTTTACTAGCGTCTATCAACTATGCATAAAATCTGGAGAAATAATTGAGAGTAATGTGGTTAAAATGTATGGCGACAAGTGAGAGGAAATTTAGGTACTGGTTCAAAGTCCTGATCCACCTTTCAGATGAAACCCTGGTAAACTACTGAAAAACAACTCGAAAGGGCAGACAGTGCAAAGTAAATCAAGTGCAAAGCTAGCATGCATGAGAGGGTGGATACTAGAACTTGTTCCTGACATTGTGCACACCGTGAGAGGTTTGCAAACGATGACGCATGTACATTGCATGTTACCTAAATACTTCATACATGGTAGTTGTTGTTTCTAATGGAGAGACATTTTTATAGGGAGGTAAATATCAGTTTAGAATAAGGATGACTTTACTAAAAATTCTGATGTTTGCAATTATGATTTGATGAATTTCCATCCTGGAAGAGTTCAAGCAGTGTTTAGTTCATCATCCTTCAGAGATACTATAAGGGAAAAGCATCAAATGGTAGGTTGGGCCCCAGGACCCTTACACATGATGTTTTAGATATTATGTCCAATGGGGCAGGACTACATTTTAGTGACTTGCATTATACTGTATAAAACAGAGCTTTGTGGAAACCTGAGAAGGATAGGGGCCATTACAGCAGGAGGGTTCTCAGCAGACACTGGTTGGTGGAATTAATAAAACTAGGCCAACAGCAAGCCCATTACATCTGCACTTACTGAGGATTTGCTCAGTACCTGGCACCTTGGAAAACTTTTAGTGAATAGTTTTAACTATAGAGTATGATTTCTATTTTACAAATGAAGAAACCAACAGAGAAAGGTGAAGTGATTTGCTCAGTGTCACATTGGTGGTAAAGTGTAGATCTTGGATTTGAACCCAAGTTACTAAACTCCAAAGCTGGAGCTTTTCATTACATGTACTGCACTATATGTACACAGAGCAGCAATTGTCCTGAAGCATCTTTACAAGGGATTTTGAGGATGCCATCACTCTATAATAAATGTGCCTTTCAGCCCAGCCAGTGTGGCCCAGTGGTTGAGTGTCGACCCATGCACCAAGAGGTCGCTGGCTCGATTCCCGGTCAGGGCACATGCCCAGGTTGTGGGCCCAATCCCCAGAGGGGGGCATGCAGGAGGCAGCCAGTCGATGTTCTCTCCCTTTGATGTTTCTATCTCTCTCCCCCTCTCCCTTCGTCTCTCTCTAAAATCAATAAAGGAAAATTTTTGAAAAATGGGTCTTTCATATCCTAGGTACAACCAATACTATGATACTCTTTAGGCATGTTGCTTTGGTGTACATTTTGCAAATCATGAACCTTGTGAATTCAAGATGTTAGGGAGAGCTTTCTGAAACCCGAGAAATGTTACACCTCTAGTATGTTGTTTGTGTGTGTGTAAGTCCGTGTCCACACATGATGATACTGTTAAGACATATACAGAGCTGGTCAAACAAGACGTATGGCAAGAAGAAGTAGATATGAAATTAAGTAATACTCTCTGCTGTATGAATCCAAAGGGCTGGATTTTTCAGGGATTGGTACTTTCTGATCATGGACATCTAGATGGTTAAGTAACGTAGACCCTACATGCTTGGCTTCCTTGAGTTGTAATGTGCTTTTCTAGTAATAACGGAAGGTGGAGATAATTATACTGTCCACATCCAAGAACAGAAAGGGACTTCAAGAAGGGTTTGGCAATGGTTCTCAACCTTCCTAATGCCATGACCCTTTAATACAGTTCCTCATGTTGTAGTGATCCCTAACCATAAAATTACTTTCATTGCTACTTCAAAACTGTAATTTTGCTACTGTTATGTCTTAGGTGACCCCTGTGATAGGGTCGTTCAACCCCCAAAGGGGTCGTGATCCACAGGTTGAGAACCACTGCCTTAGAGGGAGGAAACCAGATCGATGGGTAAGTTGGGTTAGAGGTCCTCGAAGGGCATAGGTTCTTTATAGTGATCAAGAGGTCATGAAGGACAACAGAGCCCTCAAATGGTTATACAAATTCAAGTATAGGAAGCCTGTAAGTGAACAGGAATATTAAATTATTGGGTTATGGTTGAAGGTATGACATGAAAATATAGATTATTTGCGTGTGCTATGATAGGAAGGTGATACTGTCTTATGTAAGAATGAAATGATACTTGATTAGATGGTTAACTGGAGAAAAAAGTGCTCTGAGGGGTGTTATTAGGATAATTGGCAAAATTTGAATATGGATTGTATATTACATAGTTGATTGTATATTACATAATTATTAACATTAATTAACCTAAGTGAAATGTACTATGACTGCATAAGAGAATGTTCTTGCTTTTAGAGGATACATACTGAATACTTAGGATAAAGTACCGTAATGCTTGCAGTTTACTTTCAAATGTTCATCAAAATGCTAACAGTGATATTGTTATTACTAAAAAAAGATAAATAAAGCAAATGTGGAAAAACATTAGCAATTTGTAATTCTAGGTGAAGGATGTATGCATGTTTATTATGTTACTACTGTAATTTTTTGAAGGTTCAAAATATACCAAATAAAAAGTAGAAAAATGAATGTACCTAAAAAACTAATACTACTACTAGTAGTAATAATAATTGTAATAACAGTAATTGTGAACTGAGCTTTCAAGGTAGATAGAATTCTGACATGCACAAGTATATGAAGATTAGAATAACTACGATGGAGACACTAGAATAGGATCTTCACAATAGTGTTCTAAGGTTAATTTAAATATGTTCATATTAGTGTATGCCAAATAGTGACAGAAAACTCTTCTCAACATTTGCTTGAAGGGCAGAAAATGTGGCAAATCATCAAACATATTCTTGAGCTATGTTAGACATAATATTGTTAGGTAGAAGGAAGAAAAAGTAAGTAGGAAAAGAAAGTTTTTCTAATTTTTATCCATTAAGAGTGTGACACGCTAAGAATTGTAGTGTAATTGGAAGAAAGAAAAGGTCATTATGGTCCAAATAGAGTGTAGTTTTGAACCCTGTATAAAGAAAGAAAACACTTCAGTAAATGTAGGAAAATGGGAGAAAAATGTTGTAGATATGCCTAATATTCCAAATCCATAGATCATCTTCCCCTTTGTACACTGTAGGCCACTGAGTACTCAGACCAGCATGGTTTTACATCCCCTGTTCCTTATCTTTAAGCCCTTGGGAAATGAGAAGTTCATTACTATTCTTCATGGCCAGAAGACCCCTTGATGGCAGATTGCCTTAGTCTTCTGTTCTCACTATACTATTCTTGTGAGTCTTTTGCTTATCTGCTTAAGATGAAAGCAAACAGTCTGCAAAGGGTCAAAAAAACGCATATTTCAGTTTCTACTTCCTCAGTTCAGCCAACCATTCATTGAACCCTCTTGCATATTTTCACCACATTCTTTCTTATCAGTTTCCCCCTAAAAATTGTTTTGAGCTCTTTTTGGCAGACCTTGCATTCCAAGCCCATTCATTCATTATTACCTTTAATTTTATTTTCCTCCTCTCTGTTCCTTAAACCTCCATTTAAGTACCAAGACATTTTTTCCCTTTCAATCTCAAGTCATCTCTGAAAGGGGTCTAATGAAGAGTAGTCCAGATTTCACTGGACAATGGCTTTCCCAGTGCCGTAATTATTATCATAATATACCACAGAGATAGAAGAGACAAGTTTCACGTGGATACATACAGTACTTTTAAAATATAAATGACAAATTCTACAAAAATGGAAGATCATTTGATCAAAACGAAATGGCAGATAATTAGTGCCTGATTTGCATGTTCAAGTCAGAGAAAAGCAACAACTACAACAAAACAAAACAAAGGAAATAAAGAATAAAGGAAAACTATATGTTTTTTCTTTTAAATACATTAAACCCAAGAAAATGATAAAGGAAAACATTGTCCCTTTATCAGATGGGAAAGGAAAGCTCTTAACTGATGACATACAAAAGGCAGAGACTTTTAATAAGCATTTTCTTTACCTCTGTCTTCACACAGAAAGGTCATCATTGATCTGATCACTGGTATAGCCAACACCTGGGCTGGCAGGGTAGAAAGTCATGATAAAGGAAAGAATGAACTAGAGATGCTGCAATAAATAAATAAATAAATAAATAAATAAATAAATACTTGTTCATATGCTGGGGTTGGCTATCTTTATAATATAAATGGAAATTTTAAGTGTGGTGTGTGAGTTCTCTTTCTGTTTTGAGCCTTTTAGTTCATGAGACATGTACAATCTCTTTCAATTAAATAATAAGCAGAGTTTTGTATGTGCGGAGCCTAGAGGAAGTAGACAGAAATATGACATGGCTGCAACTCTCAGGAAATCCACACACAACTTTCTAATAAAGAGAATGTTACAATGTTATTTGTTAATAAAATTATTCGTAAAAGATGTATAATTTCCTAAATAAAGTCTTCATGGGTTCAGAGTTACTTAACCATGGTTTTACACAACCTCAGGGAAATTTTATCAAGTTACTTAAGTATGAGTTTTAAACTAGGATGACTTCCTTCCTTCCTCCCCCCCCCCCCTTTCTCCTATGAAAGAGTAGGATGATTTCATGGGGAGAACAACAAAGGTTGGGTCAAGTGGACGGGCTCAGGAACACAGGAACTTAGCAGTCCAGGAAGCAGTGGCATGAGGGGAGACTACCCAGAGTGGTAACTAGTTAACAACCGAATTAGAGTGCAAGATGTCCTGCATTTGCCAATAGTGTTCTGTATAGTGGTTCACATTTCTGGGAGTAAAGATGGTTTCTTCGCTTCAGAACTTCAAACTTCCCTAGGTAGAAGGAGGTGCTGTGCCTAGTCTACTACTCAGGGACTTCCCTGCCAGAACCTAGGCTATCAACCCTTTGTGATTGTGTTCCTGGCATATGTAGTGTAACTTGATTTTTTTAAAAAATTTAAATTAATTTATTTTTGTGACAGACGTTTCTTCTTTCCCCCCCATTGACACCCTCCTCCCAATCCTGACTCCCCCCTCCCAGCATTTTTGTGTATGTCCATTAGTGTTCTGAAAAAGCATTCTATGATATCTTTGTTAGTAATTTTGTGGCAAGAAGTTTGGATGTATTTTGTTATGATTAGTTGGATTTTCTAGAAAGAAATCAAACAGGGGCCTCCACTGATGGAAAAGGTCCTGGGCTTACCTACTACTTCTTTGGGGCAAGAGTAGGAGAGAATAAAGAAGAGAGAGGGATAAAAGAGTCACCTGGAGAGTTCCATCTGTAGGAAAGATTTTCAACAGGAAAGGAAAAGAGAGGGAAATGAGAAGGAGGTGGGCGACTACTATGGGTAACGTCTGTGGTCTCTTATGGAGCAGCGACAAAGAAGGAAGAAGCCAAGGAGAGAACCACACCCCTTCAGATGACCTTTGAATAACCAGTGATTCTACCCACTGGTAACTGGCAGATTCAGTGTCTGGAATATAACCAAGCAGACTACAGCTCCTTCCACTTGTTGTGAGGATAGTGTAGATGGGAGTTTGTAAAGAGGCAGATAAGGCCTTGGTATGCAGATTAGTCTTTTTTATTATATCACTCAGTCTCTTTAATGTGCTCAAAAGCACCAGCCCAAAGAATATGGGCTCATAATTATAGCCCCAGATAACTTTTGAGGTCAACGATTCTATTCCTCTCTGGAATCTACTCCATCTTGCCCAAGACTTTGCTCCTGTAGTTTATATGTTCTTTCCTTTATAACAAGATCATTCCTCTGTGAATAAAAATACATTTTATCATCATCAACCACAAAACCGTCTCATGATTCCACACATTGCTCCACTTCTCTGCCTTACTCGTGGCAGAAGATCCTGAAATTGTCTCTGGTCTTGTTTCTATTCGTTCATCTCCTATTCGCTGGTCAACTCCAACCCAGTGAGGATCCCTTTCCCCAGAATCGAGCTACCTGCTGTTCAGTGACCTTTACATAGTCCAGTCCAGTCTTCACTTCTCTTCTTAACTCTGGACATGACTCAACAGCAGTGATTACTCCCTCCTTCTCGAAGCACTGTCTTCTCTTGACTTTGCTAATATCACACTCTCCTGGGTTTCACCGTAATTGATTGGCTTGTCCTTCTCAGTTCCTTGATTAATTTCTCCTCTGATATCTAATTATCAGAGGTCTCCAAGACCACCTCCTGATATCATTTTCTCTTATAAGGCTTTATTTTCTTTCCAGGTGATCATCTTTTAGCCCTGTAGCTTTAAATACCATATGTATATCAAAGGGTCTGACATTTTTATTTCCAGATCTGACTTCTCCCTGAAACTTCAAGCTCATGTTTTCAACTCTCTGCTTTCAAGCTTCTCATGGATATCTAATAGACATCTTGAATTTAATGTGTCCTAAGAACAGCTCTTTGTCATTGGCCACCCATATCTATCCCCGTCAATTTCATCAGCACACCTAGTTGGTTTATGTTAAGAAAGTTAGTAGTTAACCTTTATTGTTCTCTTTCTCTCATCCTCTCACATCCGATCCAAAATAAGTCCGGTCAACCCAGCCTCTAAAGTGTCTTCTGAATTCATCCATTTCTTTCCAACTTAGTCCAGATCATTACTCTCCCTTGCCTGGATTATTGCTGCCTGACATGGTCTCTCTTACTCCCTTAAAATCCATTCTGTGTATAGGAGCCAGAGTGTTCTTTTAAAGCATAATTCATATCATGTCACTCGCCTGCTTAAAATTTGCCAATTGCAGTTAGGATAAAATCTATATTATTTGCCCTGGTTTTGGAACCTCCTTCTTACCTCTCTGCCCTAATTTTGCACCATTGTCCCCTTATCTCCACACCTCAGCTGTGCTGCTGTTTCTTCAACATGCCACATTTATTTCCATGACAGGGCTTTGCTTTCTACTTTGAGCACTCTTCCCCTCCATGATTGTATGGCTGTTCCTTCTGTGTACTTAGGTCCCATCTGAAATGTTCCCCCTTCAAACATAGCTTCCTGACTTCTCAAATAAATTAGGCACCCTGTCACAGTAGCTCATTGCCTTATTTTGGTTATGTCCGTAGCACTTGTGACATTATTGTTTATAACTATAATTTTATTTGTTTATGTAGTTTCTTAATCATTTGTTGCTTGGTTTATCTTCTCTGCTCATTTTTACTACCTGCTAGAGTATAACCTATGGAGAGCAGGGGCTTTGTTAGTCCTAAAAGAGTACCTGACACATATTGGGTACTTTAGAGAAATTTGTTGAATGGAGAAAAGTAATGAGTGGATGGATAGATATCTAGACATATTTGACATTAATTCTTAGGTACACTTTAGACTATGCATGCCCCCTCTTAACCACAGTTTGATTTCCTTGAAGTTTGAACATCTTAGAAAGTGTTTGATGTGCCTTTGTTAACCTTGGATGAGTGCATAAAAACTGTGCTTACGAAATTTGCAGTTGTGGGAAGCCAGGGAAGATAATTTCTAGGATGGACATAGAAAACAAAATTATGATTCAAAATTATTGCCACAATGTATATTATATGGCAATATAATACCTTTTTTTTTTTTTTACTAAAAAGTATTTCTGTCATCTGGGGTATTGAATGGAATAGACAGATGAAATTAAGAAAATTATATGCAAAGAACCTCTCATTTGGAGTTGAAAGGTGAGCTGCCCAAACCAGGGTCAAAGGAAACTTGATAATAATGAATGTGAAGAACTGGTGGTGAACTGAGAATTAGGGAGGTGTGGGTCCCCAAGGAACCCTGTAGATGTCCCCAATCTCTGTCTGTAATCCTATACTTTAATGCATAGTAGAGATATGTCCTTTTTGAGTGAGAACTCCCATTATATTTCCTGCCTAGAGCCATCTCTGTCAAGTCTGAACTCGCAGAAGATTGTGACCCTATCTCCAATGATAACTACTGTTTACTCCTTTCTTTTAAATTTTGTGTACATGTCTTAATCTCTCCTCCTAGATTGCAAACTCCTTAAGAGGAGACACTGTGTTTTGTTTAATTACTGTGTTCCACATAATTTCTTACAAATAGCTGGAGGACACTTAGTAAATATTTACTTTGTGAGTGAATGAATAAGTAGCAGACGAGGCTCGGTAATGTGAGTGTATGCATTTAAGAAACGGAACTATAAGAGCATCATCGGTCTGGCCAGTGTGGCTCAGTGGTTGAGCATCGGCCCATGCACAAAGTGGTCACCGGTTTGATTCCCAGTCAAAACACATGCCCAGGTTGTGGGCCCGATCCTCAGTCGGGGGCATGCAGGATGAGGCCAATTGATGTTTCTATCTCTCTCTCCCTCTCCCTCTCTCTTTCTAAAATCAATAAAGGAAAAATAAATTTTTTTAAAAAGAGCATCATCATTATGGAAGCGAAAGCTAATGGGGAAGTTTTATTTAGTATACGTTTTATTTAGTACATATGTTTCTAGGGGAGGGTGGTAGTCTTTATAAATATTAATGAATGAAATAAAGAGACAGAAAAGAAGATATCCCTGAATATGGTACTATTTTAGTTCCCTTAAAACTATGAGAGTTCAATAAATTTTATTTAGGAAGGCTTAATTTTACTAAGGAGAGATTGACATAGGTGGATGGATAGATATGAACATATATGATGTATTTGGTCAATAATTATATTATTTCCCTATGAAAATAACAATCTGGGACTACTTTATATATTTTTTAAATTTTATAATGCTTTTTTCAAATTTATTGGGGTGCCATTGGTTTAATAAAATTATATAGGTTTCTATAATACA
Source organism: Molossus molossus (assembly GCF_014108415.1). Classification (NCBI taxonomy): domain Eukaryota; kingdom Metazoa; phylum Chordata; class Mammalia; order Chiroptera; family Molossidae; genus Molossus; species Molossus molossus. The sequence continues at coordinate 48,154,259 of NW_023425351.1, forward strand.
TCATCTGTATATTTCATTGTGTGTTCATCACCCAAAGTAAAATATCCTCCACTTTATGCTTCTAAAATTGAGTGTAAACAGTTAAAATTTCAAAAAACTTTCACATTAATTTTTAAATAACTTTTTATTTCCACATTTGGCCAGTTTGACTTAGTGGTGTAATTTACAGGTTTTTTTTTTATCCCAGTGTGATTTCTAAAACTTAATTTTATAACTATATTGCAGTATATGTACATCAAATTATAAAATAAATTCCCAATGACAGCCTAAAAGAGAAAATACCTCTTCATTATTAAGAGTGCAATTAGAGTCCCTCCACTCTTACATTTGTATGAGATGCTTGTGAACTTTAAAGAAATTATTTAAAACTTTCCAGTGAGTCATCAAAGCAGTGGCCAAAATTTAATGACCATTTTGCATTGATTGTGGTAAGGATCAAAGTTGGCCGTAGACATACGGTGTAGGCCAGAATTAATTTTCTCTTTTGACTAACTGATACAGTGATGTGATTTTCTTTCACTGTGTAAGATGAAGAATGAGAAAATAAAATTCTATCCCAGGGCAGCAAGCTGTTGAGGACGGGGACTCGATGTTAGTCATTGCTGTGTACCTAACTATCAGTGCCTCACAGACAGCAGACACCCATCACAGAGTGCTCCCTGACACAGGAATTCAGACATAATGTGAATGTAGAATAGCGTTCAAGCTCCACCTGGTCCCCATTATTATCTCATTAGCTTTATAACAATGAGATTGAATCTTTGCTACTCCAGTCACAGATTCTGGCAGGGATTTTCTGTAGTTGAAACCCATTCATTATTTGTTGAAGGAAGACGTGAGTTAGTTGAAACAGTTATTGAATATTTGCTATGTTTCTAACACACAGAGTGATGTCAGAAATATACAAGACCCAGCTTATAGCTTCCAACATGAGTAAAGTGGAGTTGTCTTCCTGTTTGTAACTACCTTTTATTCTATGGAAATGATGACCTCACCCACTTTATACTCATTCTTCATAAATCGAAAAAGAGAAAAGCAGTTGCTGACATTGGAGCGGGCATGGCATGCAGTTAGGACATGGTGTTCTCCTGTTGAACATTTCATAGACCATCGACGTTGGGCAAGGGCCTTCTGTGATCACAATGGACTAGACAAAATGATTTCTGCTTCCTGACAGCATCCAATCCAGAGCAAAGACCTGCTTTTTTTAAAAAACTTTCTCCCAAATGGCTTAACACAAGTGCAGATCCTTTAAGTTACTTCTAACACATTCACTGACATGCCACATTGCAGTGAATCGGTAGACCCACATTTGATCTACAACAGGTGAGTCCCAGATGGTCTTTGACTGAAGATCAGTTGACAGCATTAAGAGCCTAAAGACTGTTGAGTGTGTTAAAATTGAATGTTGTGTTTGCTTTTCACATTTATGCCAATATTTTCTCCAGAGAACGTCTCCGCAAGGCAATGGAAGTTTGAATTAGAGAAAAACTAGAACTTTGAATGTGTGCATAATTGTAATTTGACCAGTATTAAATCATCAACATGATATAACTATAAGTAGAAGTTCTATTCTGTCTATTCATTGTTAGTCTTTCTGATGAGGAGTTTGCCATAAATTCAAATATGTCCATATAAGGGACTAACAAGCCACCACTGAAAGAGTCACTGCAAAGAATGCATTCAAACGCAAACCTTTTTTGTCTGAAACAGCTGCTCCTGACTTTCCATAAGGTAAGGTATTTGGAGACTCTTGGAATTTTTATAAGATTATATTTTGAATAACTACAGGTTTGGTGCATCTGTTACCGCTACTATTCTAAATAGTTAACAACATTATTATTTTATTCTTTTCCTCTGGTCAGTAGAATAATTTTCCTATACTATCTCTCTATGCATATAATGCACACTAGAAAGTAATTAACTTTTTAAGTAATCATCAGATAATTATTAGGTAATCTGAAAGGGATTGGAAAATGTTTATGTTTAGATTGCAAAACACAGTTGACCCTATATGTCTAATACAACATTTCTTTATATTTTCAATACAAGTTATGGGTGAGCTTTGATCATGGTGGTGGTGATGATGAAGAGCAGAACATAAAAGGTATAGCTTATAGTAAAAGATATTGTGGAATCTAATAGCTTATATAGAAATTATACAAAAACATTAAATTATTAGGGAAAATAGATATGTAAATGGATAGGTAGTTGATGGAAAAGGGATATAGATGACTAGAAAAGAGGAATGAAGGTAGTCTGTAGTAGTTAGGAAAGGCGTCATGACCTGAGGTTGAACTTGGACTGAGCCTTAAAGAATAGACAGGATTCTAAGAGGTGGAATTTACAAATTCTTGAGGTGCTTGAGTTTACTTTAGAAGTCTTTTTAGTAAACTTGTAGAAACCATACAGAATTACAGAATGAAATAGGTCACCATGACTTTCAATCAGCAGAATTCTAGGTGGAATGATAAATATATCTGACCTGATGTGGAATTTTTTTAAATTTTTATATTTGAATGTATTTATATAAAAAGGAAGAAATGTGACCTCAGATAACCCTTCAGTCATGGTTTTCTCACATCCAAAATATAGGTGCGAAAGAACTGGATCTTTGAGGACCTTTGCATAGTTCTTTATTCCAAGTTTATTAGTGAGCAACATGTGACATAAGTTACCTATTGTATCTCAGTCTTAGTGTTGTTGGTTGTGTGAAAAATTGGGTGTTACTCATAAATTGCTGCATGTTATTTTAGCCTTGTTTACAGATAAAAACATAGCTTGAGTTGAAAATTGAAATGATCATTAGGAGCTCCTGATGGATCAGCCATCCCCAAGAGTTGTGCTGATGCCTTAGAATTTTGAAAAAGCTAAGTATCAGTAACCAATGTATTCTCTAATTTTTAAAAACTGCTGTTCAGTCAGTGGGCTTTTCTCCTCCTTCTTCTGCCTCTTCCATATTCTTTAAAATCTGCCTAGCCCTGGCCAGTGTGGTTCAGTCAGTTGGAGTGTCTTCCCTTTCACCGAATGGCCATGGGTTCAGTTCTTGGTCAGGGCACATACCTGTGTTGTGAGTTTAATAACCCGGTTTGGGTGCTTTACGGGAGGCAACTGATCAATGTTTCTCTCTCTCTCCGCCTCCTCTCTAAAAATCAAAAAACATCCAGTGAGGTTAAAAATTGTTTAAATCCGCCTAGAGGTTGATATGAAGAAAAGAAAATGTCAAATCTGGACCTCATTGCACTGGACAACTACAAAATTGCATTAACTGAAATATGACAGCAACGATGTTAATTTTCTTTGGTAAGAAATACTGGGAAATATTAGCCAGCTCTCACTTATCCCCTCTATTAAAAATCCTGGTGACATCTCGACACCCCCCCCTCTCTCAGCCTTCCTTGCTTATTGCCACACATCAGAAACACAGAACAAAGAAGGTGTCAAGTCTTTTTTTTTTTTTTTTTTTGAGTTGCAAAAGCCAAGACTTAGGCATAGACGACTTTGTGAAGATATGATGACCCAAGTAAGCTTTCTTCAACTTTGTCCCCCAAGATAAAATGAGAATGTTGCAGACGGAGAGAAGAGATGAGTGACTAGAGGACAGTCTCTAAGAAGAGAGTGAATCACTTCTTCCCCTTCCCTTATTCATTCAATCCCGTGAGCTAATTAACAGGGTATCGGATGCAGATGGGAGCTTCTGTTCCTGGGTAGGGCCTGGAACGCCAGTGGGACCCAGAGAAAGATGGGTCTAAGGCAGCCTCTTTGTTTCCTGATCCCCTCACACTACGAGAAAAGCCTGAAGATCTCCATGTACATGACGAGGTAGTTGGAAACATTCACCTGTTTGGAGCAAGACCTTCGAACCAGAAGAAAGGAAATCCAAAGGAATGCTATTGAGGATGGCACTGAGGACGAGATGCCTTCTCCCCAACTCCCCTACTCCTCCCCAATGCCCGGTCACACATATGCACCCTGGGACACACATAGAACCCTGAATTGTTTAAATTTAAGATTCTGTTACCTTGGAGGATGGGATTTGAAAAATAAATTTAATTATTGAGTAATAAATATAATAGCAAAGACTTGTACAGTGCCTACTATGTACCAAACACTATTGTACGCACTTTACCTATCGTGACTATTTAAAATGATATAGATAGCTATCATTTTCTCCATTTTATCAATGATAAATCTGGGGCCCAGAGAGGTTTAGAGTTTTGTAAGTAAGAGTTTTGTCACTTACTTACACAGCTAGTAAGTAGCAAAGCCATGATTCAAATCCAGGCAGTCTGCATCAGATTATACTAAGCCACTGCTCAAGGAGATCTAAAAGAATGGTTCTATTTCTGGAAAGACCGAGTCTTGTGCCCTGTTTTCCATGTGAATTAGGCTTATTTTGGAGGGAATATTGTGAAAAGCAATTTTTGACATTTGTTTTTGTTCATACTCTGGTACTCTGGCCATGGTGTAAGATGTTGTTTAGTATATTACTGAGTGTCCTTTCTGAAAGACCACAGAAATAATTTTTCTCTATTATAGTACCAGAAATATCAGGGCTTCACCTAAGTACCCACTTTTTTTTTTTTTTTTGTAGAAAAATCAATTGTCTAGTCTCATTTCTGTGTGTTTATTGGCTGCTATGTGGTTTAGAGCCAAATGTCAGGCTTGCTATTGGCAAGTTTCTATACATTCATAACCTGTGTTGTGCGTACTCACTGTACTGTTCTATCCCAACTTTCCCTTTGCTTTGCTTTTTACCTGTTTTAATTTACTTTATCTGTCAATAACGTACATATCTTAGTGAAACACCTTAAATCCTTTATGGGAAAGGTAGGTTGTAAATATGTGCAAATATTATTTTCTTTGCTTTCCAGCTACATCACTCTTAGATCTTCCTTGGTCAGCAGAAGGACCCCAGTGATTACTTTATAGCAGTAATGCCATTTCTTCATTGGCACGTTTCATCCCCGGAGGACGGGGAGGATAAGCTGTGAAGGGCATGGTGTGGTTTCTGTTCCATTCTCTCTTCTCGGGCCCACGCTGTAGTGAAGAGAAGCATTGGCACGGGGAAGAGCCGTGTAGCGGCGGAAGCACATGGACTCTGCTGTCAGAACTGGCTCGTAGCCAAGTGTTGCTGCCCACTGGGAATTAACCTCCGGCAAGTTACTTCACTTCTCTGTGCCTCCGTTTCCTCATTTGTAAAACGGATAAACTAGTAACCCACATTTATGGAGTTATCGTGAACATTAAATTAATGAAGGTGAACACATAATTGCCTTTGATAGGTGCTTATGGCCAATGAGCAGGGCAGGAGAGCTGGAAAATGAGAAAGAGAGTCTTCTCCATTTTGGTAAACCCAGTGAGATATTCTTGACATAATTTATGCAGAGCTTCCAAAAAGCACTTAAAAGATAGAGATTGCATTTTTCATAATTCGTAGGTATCTTATTCTTTTACTCTTCGCAAGGCCGAAGTATAAATTTTTGTTTGAATTTTCACATGTTCTTTTAAGCATTAAAGTTACAGGGCAAGAAGGGATCTTAAGTCCATAGGCGTAGGTCAGGTTAGTAACCCCATTCAAATCGTGATTTAAAGACCATTAGCGAAGGAAGATAACTTGTATTCTCCCTGAGAAAACTAATGTAAGAAATACATTTTCTCTTCCAATAATTTTTTTTCCTTAGGCAATGAGACATTCTTATAAACTATGTGTTAAATTTTTACTGTTCTCTCTTAGAAAAACATGAACACACAAATATATTGCAACACATTAAATTCATTGAAAACTTCTTTCAAGACAATACTGAGCTGAAAAATATGCTATGTGAGAAACATCTCTGCCCTCGTGTAGGTTACCACCTGGTAACATAGATGGACATGTAACTGAATATTGCATGTCTTACTGTGCGCCATGCACACACCCATACTCACACACACGCACACAATACTGTGCTAACATAGAGATTTTCATAGAGTATCATGGTAACAGCTGGCTTGATTTATGAAAATAAAAGAAGAATAGAGGAAGGAAGGAAGTGGGGGAAGGAAGTGGGAGAGAGGAAGAGGGAGGGAGGGGAAAGAGAGAGGGAAACAATGTGGCATTAGGAAGATGACTTGAAATACACGTCTTGAAAGATGAGAAGCATTTGTTGGGGTTAGTTTGTGGGATGGAGAGAATTCCAGGTGGAGAAGTAGAACACGTAAAAGAAAGGAAGGCTTCTGGGGAGAGATGGGCATGGCAGAGCATAGCCATCGAATGAGAGTTCTGACTTCCACAGAGAGCAGGAAACCATTGGGGGTTTTTGGCATTGGGATCATCATGATCAGAATGGCCTTTTAGAGAGGTAGCCGTGCAGAGTATGTCTTGAAAGGGAGTGAGGGTGGAGGACAGAGAACCTTTGTCAGAGGAAAGGAGAGATTGTCCACTTCCATTATCTGTGTGCTCAATTTCTTGCATTAAATTCCCTCCACTTTAAGTACTCTGAGTTGTTTTTGTTTCCTGGTTTGACCCTGATGCTACACTATTGCGGTAACCCAGGGCAGAGGTGTTGAGGGTCCTCACACACACACACACAAAAGAAATAGTGCACATGCAGAGGAGAGAGTGAATTTAGAAATGGAATCACAGAATTTGATAGCAGTATGTGTGTGGGCATGGAGAGAGGGAAGCATCATAGATATGCTGACCCTACTGGCTGGCCTACTTACCAGAAGTGATGTTTTTCAGAAAAGACAACATAGAAGGAGAAGAGCATTGGAGACCCCACTGACCACTGGAGTCAGACATCTGTATAGAGCAGACGCACATGGGAATAAGTGTCATAGTTTGAAACTTATCAGCATATAGCAGGAGTTTAACAGTATTTAAAATCTTAGACGTAAGATCACCAGGTAAAGGATATTGGGTGAGAAGTGACCAAAGAGATAAATTCATGGAAGTACTCATATAAAGGGCAAAAGTGGACAAAAAGGAAAACCAGGGAAGATAGTGTCGGAAAAGCCAAGACTTTCAATCAATGTTGGTATTTGGAAAATACTAAGATGAGTTCATTGTGTGTGACACTCAAATATGAAATGTGACCAGTGAGGGGTAGATGCAGTTTCTTTGTTTCTCTCCTCAAAATAGCATTCTGATATATTACTGTTCTCATATTACAATGAAGAGATTAAGAACAAGACAGAATCAGTTTTCCATCTTTACCCAACTGGTATGTGGTGAAGATAAGATTTGAATTCAGTTTTAATGTCCAAAGCCCACGGTGCCTTGTAAATTATTTTGAATGCCCTTCTGACAAATCTGTATGTATTTATATTCATAATGAGAAACCACTCAGAGTTCTGGACATGGCAATAAATGATCAAAACTGTGTTTAAGAAGAACAATCCAAGAGTAATGGTTAGTGGAAATTAGAAAATCATAGAGCCTGGAGAAAAGAAGAGAAGTTATGAGACCACCAGTTGAGGGATAGAGAGTCTGGCTTAGGGTTGTATGATCGTCAGATTCAGGAAAAAAAACAAAACCAGAATACCCTGTTAACTATGAATTTTTGATATAAGTATGTCCCATGAAATTTTGGGATACACATACACACACATATATACATATATATATATATGTGTGTGTGTGTGTGTATGTATATATATATATATATATATAGTAAAAATTTGTTATTTACCTGAAGTTCATATTTAACTAAAAATCTACATTTTATCTGATAATCTAAAATAGTACAATTCAATTCTTATGCTAACAAACTGGAGTTAGTGTAGACTCCACAGGTTGAGGGCAACAAGCTTGCCCTTACTTCAAATGCCAGCTGCAAGGTCAAAGGTCTCAGGCTGCCTACACTTTGGACGAACTGGCTACAAATTTGGGGGTTTCCATAAGCCACTAGAATTGCTAATTCTCTAGAACAATTTACAGAACTCAGGAAAGCACCATATTTATGATTATACTTTAATCATAAAGAACACATCAATATCAGCCAAATGAAGACACAGAAGGCAGGATCTGGGAAAGTCCTGAAATAGCGCTTTCCTGTTCTCTCCCCATGGAATTAGAATGCATCACCATCCCGGCACATTGATGTGTTCACCAACCAGGAAGCTTACTTGAGCCTTGTGTGCAGAATTTTGACTGGCGTTTAATGACATAGGCGTGGTTGAATCATTGACCATGTGAGTGAACTGTCTGCATGCCCCCTTCCTCTCCCTGGAGGTCAGGGGTCTACTGTGAATGACACAGTCCCATCGCTTAGAAAATTCTGCGGACTTAGAATTTCCTCCCAGGGACCCAGGACAAAGACCAGACAAATTCCTTATTATATAATACAATCCTAGTGTGATCATGGTCATGGAAATGGCGAGATAGATGAGGAAGGAATTACACCCGCGAGGATTCTAAATTAATGCTAGTTTTCAAATCCTGGGAGATTGGCAGTATGTGAGGAAATGCAGATTGGGATGGGAGAGTGAGAGCGAATAATGAGCTGATTTTAGATGCCTGGAGTTGAAGCTACTGATGGAGCGTCGTGGTGCAAATTTAGGGTAGAAATACAGAAATGCATATCTGGACTTCAGAAGAATTGTCCGGATTATATACCGGGAGTCAGTACTCTTTAGTATGAATGCGACTTTGCAGCTTTGAAATGTAGTCATATTGCTGTGGGAAAAAGTAGTAGAAAGAAGCAAAAGCCCAAGTGTCATAGGAGGGAAAATAGAAACCACAAACAAAATAAAAATCACATCTTCAGTTTTCTAAATTTTTATAGATTAATTTGAAAAGGTTTTTTCCATATGAAATCATCTCAGTTGTTTCTTACAATGCTATTCATTTTGAAGCTTTTATACCTTTAATCTGTGACTTATTTTGACCTATTTTTAATTGAATGTGTAATATTGATGCCCACTTACTAATAATTGTACACATTAATTGGATTTTTGCACAGATTTATATAAATTTAAAGTACTCAATGAATTGTCAAAATAGTAAAATAATCTTACATGGATTTTTACCAATTTTTAAAAGTACCTTGAAAAAGAAAGTGTAAAGCCTATGAATTTTGATCTTTCAAACATTTTTTAATTAGCACATTTTATCTCAATGTGACTTTAACATTAACCCAATCTTTACCTTTCAATGTTTAACTTTTCTTGAAAACAGGTTAACAAAATGGAATTAAAATTGGTGTTTTTATTTGTTTTAAACTTATTCTTTAACTACAAAATGGCTTACAACTAGTAACAGTAAACTAATTAAGTAATTATAGTTTTCAAGGGACTGAATTACAAATAATTGCAGTGTTTCTACATAATATTATAAAAACTATTGGTAAAGCCACAGTATAGAGCACATGCATTTGTAGGAGATCACATTCCTTTCTGTAGCTTCCTGCTACAACATATTAATATTTCATAAAAATTATTAAGTGCCAACTACATACCAAAGACACCAAGTATTGTGGAACATACAGGAAGGGATGATCTGATGGAGAGAATACCTATAAAACTTGTGTTTAATCATTGAAATTTTGATTGAAAAGTATTTTGCTGTAATATCAGCAGCAGTTGTATCTACTGAATAATTAATAATATATATTAAAAAGAAGGTCAATAGACATATTTTTGAAACCTATAAATAAGCCAATTGCTTCAACCCTTTGAACTTCAGTCCTCAATCAGTAAATGAGAGATTGGACTACCTGTTTTAGTTCTGTCTTGCAGCTTTTGTTGTCAAATAGTAAGTTTTATTACCCCAAATACAAGTTCTGTCTCAAGCCTTAACACTGGGAATCAATGATGGGTAAGGTTGCTTCTTTATCTGCCATGTGGTCTAAAGGCACGGCTTGGGAAATAAGCCGTCTGGTTTCTAGTCCTAGTTCTGTGAAGAAACTCCAGCATCCTTCAGTGTTCTCAACTGTAACATGACTGGGGATTTCATTTATAAACCTGATGGTAACTTGCAACTTTAAAGCCTACGTTAAACAACAAACAAACTTGCTATAGCCAAGTTAGGACCAAACTAATGCCAAGTCTGGTTTATAAACTATTCTGAAAAAATACGTTTATTGTTTTCAAAGTATACAGTTAGAATAGAGCCTAGATTAGAAGGCAGCCTAATAGAAATAACTGAGGCATATGCTATACTGAAAGATAATTAAAGTTTCAAATGTGAAAATGCATCACTAACATGGGTAAATCTCCAGTTTTTGAGGATATTTAAAAACAATTTAAAATCAAAGATGCTCATATACTGTCTATGTGACTTTAGGTAAACTAATTTTAGAAAAAGGCTATTTCTTCCTATATCAGGCAAAGACCAAATTTCAGCGCTTGAATTTGTCACATTATAGCGAATCATCCACTTGCTGTTGTATCGAGGTAAGTTGGCCATAGTGTAGTCCCGGTGGAGTCTTGGGGGAAGAAATTCATTGTGTGCAAGGAAAATTGTAGTGATACTTTTCACTGCCTATGTTTGTTTATTTGAGATTTGGGATGTCAGTTCACAAAATGTTAATTAAAAGTACCAGCATACTAATTAAAGTTACAATAATTAAAAGTATCATAGGTTTATGTGAGAGTTCTTCCCATTCTTAACTAATTTGGGAAGTTACTAATTTGAAGATTAAATTTTTAGAAACTCAGACCTAACGTGCTTCTGACTTCTGATGCCCCAGCGGGGTGGGGAGTCTGGGGCCGAGGGGAGCATGCTGGGTTCTCATCTCGGGAGCGCTCCGGTACCTGTCTTCAGGAGAAAGTGTGCCCTTCAGTGTGTCTGTGTACCAACATGCTGACTCTGTGGAGCACTGTCCAACTGTTAGTTATTGCATGAGAGAGTTTGCTCCCCTGGAAACGTGCCAGTCTCCTCTCCCGTAGTTATGTCATTAGGGAATATGCTGCCCTTTAGCTCAGTTTCAAAGAAAGTTACTCTTTTAAGGGTACCTGGAAATAGAGCAAGTTTGAAAACGATATTAAAAGCTTCACCTAGAACCCTTTACAGAATTTAATTCAGATGTTTTATATTCTCCGAGGGCTCAGTAGGTGCGATGTTTCAGACAATAGTTTTAAACTAAAAGGCCCTCTCTTCGGGGATGCACATTATCACGCTCTTTTGTAAAAGCAGGTAAATCCCAAACTGAAGTGTGCTCCGAAGTCTCCCAGTGTGGGCTCCAGCCGCAGAGTTCCCATTAGCATTAGCTTGGCGCTGCTTCTGTCTCTCAGACAGTGACGAACATGCCTTTTCCACCCTCGAGGCAATAAAATAAATTAAAGGGTGCGGCATTCAACGAGTTGAATTTTGAGTAGCATTTTTCATGCCTCCAACATTTTAAAATCAGTTCATCCTTGTGAGGCAGCATTTGGAACCATGAAACACGGGGCCTCGCCGCCTGTGCCAGTGTGCTGGTTCTTTTGATTTCCTCGAATCCTGTGTGTGGCAAACAGCCTTTTCTGGTCCTTTTCCCATTGTGGTCTCTGGGTAGTGTCTGTGACTAGAACTTTGTAATTCAGTCTAAATCACAAATAAATGAGCGCTATGGAAGGTAAGATATCTTTAGTTTGTTTCTACTGGGCCTGGTCCAGGCTATTACAGTCCCCACGTATCTCCATGACACAGAAGCAAGAGTTTTTGCAAAGAATGTCCCCAGGGCTCCACCAAATCCTTCCTCCGCAGAAGCTGCCCCACTCCGTCTATGTTCATTATGTGTGTGCTTCCTGCAATTTTCACTTTCTCTCAGTGTTTCCCAAAGAGACTGGAGGGCTTTTCTTTAATCTCAAACGGAAGTTTATTTTTGTTTTCATGGAACAAAGGTTTATCTTTAGTGTTACCATGTATCCCCTCTAATTAGAAACCCTTATATATATATACTCATAAATAAGGAGGAAATGCATTCACTTAGTGCATTTGAATACTGATAAACCCAGAGATGATAGGATTGCATTTTATCAAATCCTCTTTAACCACAAAAAATGTGGACCCTCACCCCCCACGAGAACAGTATCTGAAGGCTCTGGAACTGAAAGGGGGTCTCTCGGCAAAGCCACTTCCTCAGTCTAGGTGTGTGATGTTTTATTTCAAGATAGCAAAATAGATGTGCTTTTCCCATATTGATCTGCCTGCCATTTCCCCTCAACTCAGTAGTTTTATTGTTGTTATCTTTCCAAAAGCATGCTACAATTATTGATAAAGTTATTTCAAACATAACATATTGACAAACTGTAAATAGTTATGCTATATTGGGCATCATGCTAAATTTATTACATAATTGAATACATGTAACTTATAACTCCTATGAGAGATCGCCCTGTTTTATAGATGAGAAAGGGAGACTCTGATTTTCTGAAGCTCACTCCAGGTGAGACAGGTCGTCAGGATTTAAATGGAGGAGCAGCTACTGACGACCCATCTCAATTGTAGGCTATAACCAACACATTATTTTCCAGTGACACCTATGTTAGGACTTCTAAGACTAATGCTTACAGTGCCTATTATATTTTTAGCTCCATACCATCAAGTATTTAAGCTTATGACTTCATATTACAAGTCCATAATTGGTGTACATTTTTTTTATCCTCACCCGAGGACATTTTTCCATTTTTTGTTCAGATGGGGTGGGGTGGGGGCATTGACGTGAAAGGGACACATCGAGTGGTTGCCACCCACATGACCCAGCCAGGGCCGGGGAAAAACTGCAACCGAGGTACGTGCCCTTAGTGGGAACCAAACCTGGGTCTCTCTGGACCGCAGGTCGACGCTCTAACTGCTGAGGCGAATCAGCCAGGGCTGGTGTACATTTTTATGTTATTTTTTTGGTGTCCCCAAAAGACATATTTCTATATTTTTACTCTATCCTCCCCGCTCTTGCTCATCTGTAATTCTCAGAACCAGTGTGTGTCAGGTCAGCCCGCTTATAATAGCAAACAAAGAAAGAATGAAAGAGGTGGGTGTGTGTGTGCTTAAGAGAGAGAGAAAATTTATATATATTCTCCTTTGATGTGGGTGAATATGCTAACATTGACTATATTACTGCATTTCCATTGTGCTTGTTGAGTTTTTTAAGCTGCCTATCAAGAATGTTAGTGTTCTATGTTTTTCATGTTTGATAGTGTGAATACCCTTCATTTTCCAACTTGGTGGGAGTGCACACTCTACCTATTCTCAGTCTGAGTCCTTGAAATGAGGAAAAGGTAGATCCTTGTTTTCAGCATATATTGCAGTGAGATTTCCATGTTGCATTTGTGGGTGTGGGAATGAAGAACAGGCTAAGGGGTCTTTGAAGGCAAGAAACATCCCACATGGAAAAGACCTTAGAGAATGGAAGTGAGGAATGTAGACTGTTCAGATATCAGGAAAAGACATTCTTCATCTGCTCATTTGGGGAGGGCATAAATGTCTTCAGTTACTGTGTATCCGTCATGCTTACTTTGGTGTTGCATTTCAAAGATAATGAGGAAGATTCTTGACAATATTCACTTGCATTAGAACAGCCTTTAGGGGGTTAACAAAAATGCAGACACTGCTAGGCAAGGAATGAAAGCTAATAAAAGATAATTATTGTGTTTCAATGGCTGTAGTAATATTGACTTTATTCATGTGATATTTAAAAAAGTCCTTGTGCCCTGTGTTAAGTAATTCGTGTTATTAATTATGCAGCTTTTAAATGTTGTGAGTAATATTATAACAAGGTAATTTTCTATTGAATTTCTGATTAAAGTAAATGTTGATGTTAATTATATAATACTCAAAAAATAATACAAGTGAAACCCCAAATAAAGTAATTTTGTCTTGATTAGAGATCTGAACAAACAACCCACCTTAGCCAACTACTCAGACCACCCTTCCATCAACTGCTCTCCTTTCACCATTTCATTAGTCGTATTTTTTTTTTATACTCTCCTTCTATCTTATCTTATCTCTTTCTGCTCCTCCCTTTTACCAGCATAGCAATCATCAATGTCAGGTATTGATGTCATAGGAAGATATATATCAAAATGGGAGAGTTATTAATATAAAAGGGAACCGCTTTAATCTGATTTGATGTACCAGGTTATATAATTAATATAACTTAAGTAACATAACTTTATCTATAAGTACTTAATAAATGTTCTGGGACCCACAAGGATGAAGAAACAAACCTAACGTTTATCACCTTAAGGCAAAGCAGTTTTGTAGTAATGCTTTTGTTGACCATTGTCGAGTCATTTTTCATGTTTCTCAGTAGATTTGTTCAGGATCACTATTACATTTAATGCCATAGTATATGATTATGGCATTTTATACTTTCTTTTTTATGCTTGTGCTTTCATGTTAAAAGCTGTCTTTAAAATGATAGTATTTAATGGGGCTGCTGAGGGATTTTGGCTGTTCGGGGTACATGAAATGGCTGGCCTTTTGTTACCCGTGATGCTGTTCCGTGGGAGTGAGGACTTTTTGTCTAACCACTACCTTTCATTAAAATGGTCTGTAGGACAATAGTGTGGGAAAAGGTGGGAGGGGGGCGGGAGTGGGGAGGTGGGGGTCAAAGGGGGAAAATGTGGAACATCTGTAATACATTCTACATTCAACAATAAAGATTAAAAAAAAATAAAAAATAAATTGTAGTTGGTTGCATCATGTAAGAGAATCATACTTGTGATTTGTGATATATCAACATAACAAATTGTGAGCTTAGGAATTTTCTTTTCTTTCCTGAAAATAGTTGGTTTTCCCTATTTTTTCCCATTCCCTAGGAAAGGAAAAAATCAGACATAAACGTGTGTAGACTATGGAAGAACCAAGTGTAGTAACTGTGTTTACCTCAAGCACCTTTGAGCCATAATGTGGTTAATCAGCCACACCATGTCCTCATGGGCCACAGATATGATTTATTAATATATAAAGGAAACGTTAGGTACAACCACAAAAACAATCTGCTGGTCAAATTGTGTATTTCTTTATATTTTTAAATTGATAACCAGGCAGTTTTCAAAAAGACAAACTCTGAAAAATATAGAACATGAAGTCCAGTTAAAAGAACACATGACATTTACTTAGAGCTTTGGTTCACTCAAAATCATTAGGTTCAGTTCTGGAAAACTTAGTTGTATGGTTTTCTAATCTAGAACTAACTGTGTAAGGATCAGACTGTTCAGTTGAACATTTTCTGGTGTCGTGAGCATTCTTCTGAAAGAGATTTTAAAGATCGCATAGCCCTAAGTGGTATGGACTGACAGTGTTTGAAAGCAAATTGTGTTGGCATTTAGGTTGTTTCCAAAACTTCATTCTCAACAACAAACATTGTGATGAATTTTGCTGAACACTGATCTTAGTGGTCTGCAATTATTTTTTGAGGATAAAAACCATGAAGTTGAATTAATGACTCTGAATTTAAACTTTTTTTTTTTTTTTTTACCCTCACCCGAGGACATTCCCTTTCATTTTTTGTTCAGATAGACTGGGAGGGAGAGAGAGGAAGAGAGAGAGAGAGAGAAACATTGACCTGAAGGGACAAACTGCAACCGAGGTACATGCCCTTAGCGGGAACCGAACCCGGGTCTCTCTGGACTGCAGGCTGACACTCCAGCCACTGAGCCAAACCGGCCAGGGCTGAATTTAAACTATTTTTAAAGGTTTGGAAACACATACCAAAGAGCTCTGATCATTATTTTAATGGCTAGATAGTACTTCTTTTTGAATACATAAATAATAATAGTAAATATTTTTTAGTATTTATTGTCAAGGACTGTTATAAGAATATCAACACTTATGAGATAGGACTGTTGTTATTGTTATCTTACCGTTGAGAAAATGGAGATACAGGAAATAAAGGACTTATTTAAGGTCAAACAAGTAATCTTTAGAGGCAAGAATTGAAGCCAAACACTCTGGGTTGGTAGCTACTATTCACTAATATTCAATAATTGACAAACAGATGTGCTGGCCTCCTAAGATTAGAGATTTAAAATGCATTCTTTGATCCTCGTAAGAGCTCTCACTTATTGTCTTAATTTTACAGATTAGAAAACAACACTAGAACTTTGCTTAGGTAACTTGCCCAAGGCACATAATTAGTCATTGGTAAAGCAGGTTGTAAGCGGAGGTTACCTGGGTTCTGTATCCCCAATGCCCAAACTCTGAATCTCTACCCTTTTAAACCATTTGGAACATTTCTGGTTTTAATATATGTCAGTATTTAGAATGATATTTAAATGAACATGTTCTGGCACCATTTTTCGTGAGAGAACCAGTTTCTCTGGAGCCTTTACAATAAAAGATGTACTGAGATAAGAGTGTGAGGGGGTGGCAGTGAGTCCCTTCTGTGGAGAGGGGACATTTGAGCTCAAACCTGACGATGACCTGAATTGGCATCAGGGGACATTTGAGCTCAAACCTGACGATGACCTGAATTGGCATCGGTGGAGTGACCTGGGCAGAGGGAGGTCAAGTGCACAGACCCTACATTGGAATGAGCTTTGGCTTTCGAGAAAATGAGAAGAGGGGCTGATGTGCCAAGGTCCAGGGAGGGAGGATTTCAAGCTTATCTCAAAGAACTTTGTAGGGCCAACTTTTAACTGGCCCTTTTGTAGGATTTTGAGGGCCGTGATAGGGATTTTGGACTTCATCCTAAGTTCAGGTGGAAGACAGAAAAGCAGAGGAGTCACAAGAGGTCGTTTACATCCCCATGACAAGGAATGGACTGCAGGGAGGATTGGTCATCGGAAGGCTGGCCACTGCCTCAGGTGAAAGGTGAAGGTGGCTTGAACTAGGGACACAGGAGTGGAGGTGGTGTGACGCAGTAGTTTGGGTTATGTTTTGGAGGTAGATTTGATGCAACACTGGGAAAAGAGAGGTGTCACTTTTGGGACTTGCAAAATCTGTTTGTTTAATGATTTAATTGCTGTGTCCCTAACCACCAAGTGAGTAAGGACCTTGTCACCTTTATTTATTGTGTATATTCACTACCAGGCATAAGGCCTGGCAAGCTACAGAGATGTCCCAAAATATTATTGAATGATTTAATAATCATTATAAAGCATTAATATAGTATTGAAATTATTTGCTGAAAATATTTTATATATCTTTTTAATATTTTGACACATAAGAGATCTAAATACATTTAATTTATACTGCATTATATTTATACGTAGATATTTTTACGTAGACTTAAGTCCATGTATTTATTGCTTTGTGGTGTTTTATTGTATCTAAAATATCATTCCTCATCCAAAGATTTGCTTAATTACCAATTCTGCTTATGGTTATTATTATTTTTTTGTATACTTCTTGAGAAAACAACCTGAAATTTATTTTTAAATTATGTGAGATAAGGGCCTAAATTGCTTTTTTTCTGAATTGGTAACTAGTTACTTCAACTTATTTATAACCCCTACCTTTTCTTTTGAAAAATCTCTTTATTGAATTCTTACAAATGATAGTCTATTGCTAAATGTTTATTTTAGTAACACGATCCTGGTACTAGATAATGTTATTGTTCTGAGTTTGTCTCATGTTTGGAATATATGCACTTCTGGTACCTATTTGGGTTGGACTATAATATTTGTTGCAAATCTTAACCATTTATTCCTCCAGGTGTTCTAGAGATGCACCTCCAGTATGTTAGCCACTAGTCACATAAAGATATGTAAATATAAACATATTAATATCACATACAATTTAAGATTTTCTCAGTCACATTATCCATATTGCAAGTATTAAGAATAGCCACATGGGGTTAATGGCTACCATATCAGACAGCGTGGAAAGTTCTATCAGCATTGCTCTCTAGAGAGTCACTTTTTTCAAATACCTAAAAATTTTCCAAGGATTTAAAATAGAATACCATTATATATTTAAACTGCTCTGAGAATTATTGTCATCTTTATAACATTTGGTGTCTACTTTTAGGAGTGTGTTATGCAGCCACATTTAGAAAACAAGTTATTTTTTTTCTCTCATTAAATTTTGTGATTTTTTTTTTTCCAATTTCATATACATTCTTGGACAAGATAAATCCTAAGAGTTTTTAATTTTTGAAATTATATAATCAGTGTTTAATTTGTCCTTTAATCATTTTTCAACTTAGGTATTTTAATTTTTTTTTATCCTCACCTGAGGACATTTTTCCACTTTTTGTTCAGATAGAGTGGGAGGGAGGGAGGGAGGGAGAGAGAGAGAGAGAGAGAGAGAGAGAGAGAGAAACAGAAACATTGACGTGAGAGAGACACATCGAGTGGCTGCCACCTGCACGACTGACCAGGCCCGGGGACAAACTGCAACCGAGGTACGTGCCCTTAGTGGGAACCAAACCTGGGTCTCTTTGGACCACAGGCCGACGCTCTAAACGCTGAGCCAAACTGGCCAGGGCTTTACTTTAATTTTTTTAAATACAGTAAATCTTTTGAAGAGAAATCTCGCTTTTTATGCTATTTTCAAGTTTATTAGTATAATGATCTGCTTGATTAAAAAATCTATTTTATTGGCCTTTACTCTTTACATTTTATATACTATGTTTGCTATTTAATAGATTCCCAAAGGTTATTACTTTTTTCAAGAAAATATTGATTTTTATTCAGTTTTCCTTCACTTTTCATAAAGAATCTCTGGGCCTGTCCGGAGTGAGACAATTGATGCTTTAAGATGCTTTTGTGTATACCTGCTGTAACCGTGTAAGCATCCATACTCGTTTCATCGCTCACCCTCAGGATATTGTGTACGCTGCCCTGCGGAGTTCTTTCTGGTCACTTGGCTGTCTGTCATAGGCATTCTGAAGTCAGAATACTACTAATACAGGAAGCTAGTATTTGAACACAAAATTACCAAAACCACACCACTTGTACTTTTAAAAAGTTATTTTTAAGAAATTTTAAGTTATTTTCATATTACATATAATTTCTAATTGTACTTCTCTGTAATACATTTATTTTTATTTTTTGCATACTATTGGAATACCTAATACTTGGTAAGGGTTTGTAACTATTTTATGAATTCTAGCAAAGATTTATTCTTTCTTTATAGGAAACAAAATGATTTCTAACATCTAATTTTGTACACATAGGTTGTACTTTGTTAGTTATATTGTTCAAATTCTCTCTTATTTGTTTCTTATTCCTCAATGGCTGGTATTGTGATAATAGTTTAATATTTTCCATTCAATGGTATTGCTATTGATTCTTTAAAATCAGTATCCCATAACTTTAACTTGCCAATCCCTTAAATCTTGTGTGATACTAATATTCTCAGCATTCCTTTATTTTCCTTTATGTTAACTGATAAATTTTTGTCTGTTTTTATGTGGAACCTGTTTAACATTTCAAAGCATTTAATGAAAAAAATTAATATGTTTTTATCTTTTATTCCAATTTTAAACTCTTTCAGTTACTGTCATGTATATATATATATTGCATTCTGTTTTGTATTCCTAATATTTTTACTATATTATTACTGCTTGGTTTTGATATCTTTAAACATGTGGAAGGTATAATTCCTACTACATGTTATCTTAAAGTATTACTCAATTAAAAAAATTTTTTTATTTAATTATCAAACCAAAATAATTCAAGCATCTTTTAAAGAGGAGTAAAAAATTGGGTGTTTTGACTTCTTTTCAACGCTACACCCCTTTTACCGATTAATTTACATTTGCTAATCATGTTGAAATTTTATTTCTCTTTTAATATATATTGTCTGTTATTCAAACAAGCATTAGGCTTACTAGAATCGAACTTCATTTATTTATAATTTGACATTTTAAAAAAGTATCTTTTTGCAAGTTTCAGTATTCACTGAAAATTACTTTTAAGCACAGTTTTGCCATTCTTTTTTTTTTCTTTCATCCTCTTAGAGGATATGTTATTATTATCATTATTAAATTATTATTAATTTTGAGAGAGGCAGGGAGAGAGAATGAGAGAGAGAAACATTGATGTGAGAGCAAAACAGCAATCGGTTGCCTCCCGTACATCATCTGACCTGGGATCGGACCCCAACTCTAGGTATGTACCCTGACTGGGAACGGAACCCTAAAACTTGGTGTGTGGGATGATGCTTCAACCATCTGAGCCACCCTGCCAGGGAAATTTTGCCATTCTTAATGGCTAATAATTCATCTCCCTAAAATTGGAAGAACATGTTTTAATAAGGTCTGTGGAAATGATATCTTATGATGTAGTCTGAGGCCCAGCAGATCTGATACTGTTTTGGTTCAGCATCACATGTAAATTTTAGAGTCAACTGAAGATATGTTTTTTTCACACCTTTTTCCTAGAAGGTTATACTAGGTTTTTCTCTGCTTTTTGCCATTTATCTATATATTTTTTTTTCTTTCTAGGTGATTTACTTTGGTAGAGTTATAGGTTTAGGAAGAAAGATGGACGTGGGGTAAGAAAAGATGAATCTTTACGATTGAACTTTGAAAATATAACAGGGATGAACTTATTGTTGCTTTTAGTTATCTTCTTTAATCTCAGATCTCAGGGATTTCTTCAGGTCTAGAAATTCTTAATATTCATAAATTTTTAATATACATATTGTCAACTTATCATTTCCTCAGTTACTTAAATTTAGGACTGTCTGTGATTAGTGGGTTGCATCGCTATAACCAGTCTTCTCTGGTCTTCCTTTCCACCTCTTCTCTTAACCTGTTTTGTCCTCTGAATTCTCATATGGTTTCTCAGCATTTGTCATCACCATCAATAATTCGATTTTTTCTGGACCATCAGTTGTGTAGCATATTATTGCTTATCATACTTGTTATTTTGTTATTTCATTGTAATAGCTTTTCTTATTATATATTTAGCTTTTAGAAAGAATGCCTTAAAATCTTACTGAAAACATGAAGTATATTTATAAAATATGGTTACATTTTGTAAAGTAACGATCTTTTTGAGGAGACAGCGAAGCTATTTCCTTTCTTAGTCTTTAGCATGTTGTTTGTCTTATGTTACATCTCTCTGCCATCTCAAACCCTCCATTTCTAGGAGCCCTTAGTTAACATTTTTTTTATCCTCACCCAAGGACATTTTTGCATTTATCTTCAGATAGAGATAGAGGGAGAGAGGGAGGAGGAGAGAGAGATAAACATCGATGTGAGAGAGAGACATTGACTGGTTGCCACCCATACGACCCCAACTGGGGTAGGAACAAACTGCAACCGAGGTACATGCCCTTAGTGGGAACCGAACCCAGGCCTCTCTGGTGCGTGGGCCGATACTCTAACCACTGAGCCAAACCAGCAAGAGCTAATGAACATTTTTTAACATGCTGAAATATCAGAGCTGGCCAGGCTGTAAAGCAGGGATCGGCACCGGTTAAGTTTTGTCATCTCCCTCAGCTTTGTCCTGGTCTTTGGTTCTTTCTTCTTCTCAGAGGTGAAGTTGGCAAAGCCAGAACCATGTGGGTGGGTGTCTTGTGCGGTCCTTGGCCAGGTTCTCAGTTCATGACCGTTTCTTCTTCTTAGTGAGAGTTCCTAGTGAGATTTGCCATCTCCCCGGCATTGCAGAGAACCCAAGTTTAGATCCAGGTAGGAAGCTGGTCATTCTCAGGGACTTTTGCGGTTATTGATAAAATGCAGATTTGGCTCTAGGCCCCAGGTTCTTATCACAAACAGTAGAAAATGGAAGAGTCCAGTGAAGAGATGGAGACGATTTAGGAAGCTGAAAGATAAGCAGGTTGTTCCTGCAACCGGGAACGTGCTCTTTCTGGTTCCCTGCGCACTGTTGTTGCCCCAGCCGATTTCATGGGGTTTTAAGGGCGTGCCTTCGTCTTCATTCTCTCAGAAGCATTCTAAGAAGTGCAGTTCTGTGTTGTTGAAAATTGATTTTATTAACTAACTTATTGTAGAAAGTTTTCAAACAGATGAATTCCTTTCTTTTCATCTCTTTATTTTAAATTTATTTAAGCTTTAGGTTGAATTAGTGATGTCACACATTTTTTTTGATGTCTTATTCCTACATATACAAGATGTTACTGTATCTTTTATATAATAACAAGAAAGGTTGATATTAAAATATTTAATTCACAGTATGAATCTGAATTTTTCAGAGTTTTTGAAATTTTCAGTAGCTATGTTTAGAATGCTGGCAGGTTTCTTGAAAACATTTTAGATCCTCATCAGCAGCTCATAAAAAGGTTAGATCACCCTGACCACCACCGTTTGCATCCCTTACTAAGACTATTTATAGGTGGCCACATATTATAAAACCAAAACCAAAACCAAAGAAGGTGGCAACGGTTGCCACCACCGAATTTAGAACTGCTCCATGTGTGTGGGAGTTAAATCTCCAGAAAGCTTTGGGAAGCATGATGGAGTGGAATTCCCCCACAACTTCACGATGAATCCGTGCCCATGTGGTACACAGATAATTCTCAAGTGCAGTGGGTAAAGTCAATGGCCAGACTAACATTGCTCGTCTCCTCAGATGTGGAAAGGAGGCCTCGTAGAAGATGATACTGCAGAATCAGTGAGTCAAGTTTTCCGTCCGAGCATACACCAGGGCCCCGAATACAGGATAGGCTGTCCTTCAGCAAAGAAGAACTAAAATGTCGAGGGAGAAAATGACCTCATGGATTTGCTGATGAGAGATAACGGTCCCCTCTTATCTTGCCCTCACACTGTGGTAGGAATGTTGTAACTTGTATCTGCTTCACTTTCCCCTTTCCACAGGTCATAGTGTCCCAATGTGGTCTGTATTAGGAAAACTTGGGCCCAGGGTTAGAATGCTGATTCCTAGGTTCTGTCCCAGAGCTGATGGATCCTTGGTGGGGGGGGTGGGGTGCCTGAAAGTCTGCAATTTTATCAAACCTTCGGTGTGAATCTGATTCACACTGAAGTTGGTGTCCATTAAAACACAGAGTACTGGCTAAGGCTGAAGACTAAGGAGAAGGGCAGGACCAGTGACAGCCACCATGGTTTTCCTTTGGGAACTCAGAGGGAATCAGTATGTGTTCACAAACTTTTGCCACATTTGTTTGACACGAACCAAATGTTAGCTTGAGTCCCAGCTAGAAGGCTGGAATCGGAACATGGTGCTGGGTGGTCAGTGCGTACACTGCCTTCCTTTCTGCTGTCAGAAAGCTCAAGGTACTAACAGGTAAGGGGAGGATCAGACTGAACACTGCAGTTAACAGTGAACGACGTCCGTCAATCGGTTTCATTTCTTGCATTTGCTGGTGTGATGCACTTGCTTATATTTTACCCAAGTCAAGAGTAAACTATTTTAGGTACATAAAAGCAGAGAGTGGGGTGTGACAGAATAATTTCCTAAGCAATGGCAGAAAAATATCTGAACTAGGAGACATTTGAAAATATTATTCATGTATTTTGCTTCATGCTGTATATACTATAGTGGTTCTAAGTAGTAATATAAGGGGACGAATGTAGTTCAAGCCCTGGCTTGTGTGGCTCAGTTTGTTGGAACATCGTCCCATACACCAAAAACGGGTGGGTTTGATTTCCAGTCAGGGCACTTACCCAGGTTGTGGGTTTGAACTCCTGGTGCATGAGGGAGGCAGCTAACCAGTCTCTCCCCCTCCCTCCCTCTCAAAAAAAGCAGTTCAGTAAAAAAAGACATAATAATAACAAAAACAACCTAAAAAAGCACTCTAGATTAAGGCAAACCTTTATTTGAAAACAGGCAAAGCTTTATTTCTAGATTTTTCAAGTTAGATGTATTTGTTTATAAGAGCCAGAAAGCATGGCATTAAGAGCAGTGTGAATTAAATATTCTTAAAGCTGCAAAATTTCCTGTATTTGTTTCCATGCACTGAACATTAGGTCAATCCTGATAAGGCTAATATTCTGTTTTTCTTTTAGAGGGGAGGGATGCACAGTCTTTGTTTTCAATGAGAGATGGAGATTGGGGTGGGACCCTTTCTAGGTTTTCGTTGAGTGTATAGCTTTGTCATCAACACTGAAATAAGAACTTCACAACTTACCACCTGCAGGAGGGTTAGTGAGTGCATCTCTGCTTTTACAGTTTGAAGGAGAGAATGAAATTCTATTGAAGTTGACAAGAAGTTACCAAGCCTGGTTTTCTTCCCACCTAGGATCCATATAGACCCAGTGGCAGGAGTGCAAAAGAACGTACCTCCTGGAGGCAGCCACGGGGTTTACAACACAAATGTCGTAGTGCTGCGAGCTGGCCGAGGAGCAGTCATTTATGGGAGCTCTCCACCTTTTGGCTTACCCTATAACTTCTGCCTGTAAAGGTGCTTGCTCTTATTCTATTGTAGGCTTTGCTGCCAAAAGGCAGAGGATATTTCCTTTTTAAGAGTGCCCTTAGATCTCCCCCCAGGATGCAGCTACGCAGCCGTGTGGATAAACTGGCTTTGTTATCGCTGGCACCTGACCTGCTCACCCAAGTCTCCGGAGAGTAAGTCTTCTTAACAGTATAGCCGAATCCTGCGCCTGTGATTCTTTAGGCACTCTTTTAATGTGCTAGCATAAAGTCAAAGTCTTGTTGAAGATATCTTTTATGGGGTAGGACTTTCCGGGGCCTCTCGAGGCGGTCGCAGTACTGAACCGAGGTGCCTTTATGGTGGTTTGATGACTGCAGAGCACTGGTTATAACGCCCTGCTGACGTGTGTCCCTGCGGCGCTATTACAGCGGTAGCAACACTGCCTTCGTCTTGTTAGGCTTTTGCAGCAATGATAGATCTGCTGGAGGCTTTGTCACACACCCCCCGCCCAGAGATAAAAGGGACCTGCCAAAATGGGAATTTGGAAAATTATACACACACACCTGTGAAATTAGGCAGATTCACACAAAGTCCGTATTCCAGCCGAAGCGCGGGATCCACAACAATGCTTTGTTTTGTGTGAGGACTTTTTTCCGGCTGTGCAAAGCACATGTGTGCAGGACCGTACAGGCTTAGGGAGAATCCTCATCATTATTTACTGTGTCAAACCCAAACAATAGGCCAACCTGGCGACATTCCAGGAGCAGGAGGCCACACCTATTTGTGAAAAATGAAACAGATTTCTGTAGTTGCCCTTCATTTTGACTGTTTGATTCGAGGTGGCGGTGCTAGGACATGCAGCTTTGTGAGCTGTGTACGTGGGTTAACAATGAAGGTCGGTCACAGCACTGCTCAGAGAAATCCCACAAACCACGTAGCTTTGTGCGCCATCCCGGGGTTGGATGGAGGGGTGGTGAGCAGCGGAAGGCGTGATCTGGCTGGAACCTGTTGCTTCACCTTGATTGTCACGGAGTGATGGGCCAGCTCTGGAAGGCTGGGCAGAGTACCCTTCCTTGTGTCATGAAGTACTAGACCCTCGGAAGAGGAGGATGAAGAGATGTCCCTTATCCAAATGATTTTCTATACTTAGCCAAACACATGTGTGGGTTCCTTAGTCAAACAGCTCCCTGGTCCATTGTTTACATTACTCAGGACTCTGGATGCAGGTACTGAGAAGTAACATTTGGGGTTAGCCTGAAATGCTTACAGTCTATTCCATGTCATCCAAGAATTGTCTGAAACAGTATGATTTGAGTGCTTGCTGGACTCTCTGGTAATTGAGTCTTATTTATTACTTATTTGGGAGAATGAATAACTAGCACTAAATAAGTAAACTTAACCTGCCTGATCAGGAGTGAGGACACTGAGCTGCCCAGGTAAAAAGTAGTTTGATCACAGACCGTCAGCTGCAGTGCACAAGGTGGCTATTTATAATTGGGGTGTGAGGCCTATCTTAATTGCAAAATATTTTACTGTCTCTATTAAATGATAATAATAAGTATAATTTATACTGTTACAGAGTAACTTCTTTGTTTTTTATCCTCACCTGAGGACATTTTCTCATTTTTATTCAGATAGAGTGGGAAGGAGAGAGACAGAGAGAAACATCAATGTGAAAGCTACACATCGAGTGGCTGCCACCCGCACGACCCTACCAGGGCCAGGGACAAACTGCAACCGAGGTACATGCCCTTACCGGGAACGAACCCGGGTCTCTCTGGACCGTAGGCTGACGCTCTAACCACTGAGCCAAACTGGCCAGGGCCAGAGTAACTTCTGTATAGCAATTATATTCCTGCACAGTTGTTTTCAAACTTCATCACGGATCAGAATCACCCGCAGGGTGTGTTAAAGCACAGCTTGGTGGGTCCCGCCCTCACTGTTACTGAAGTGAGATCTGCTGAGTCAGATAATGAAGTTTAATGTCTAACAGCTTCTCAGGTGATGCTAATGCTGCTGGTCCAGGAGACACTTGGAGAACTACTGTTTGCTGACAACCTTCTAATCATCCAGTGAAGTCAGGCATTATTTTGAGAGCAATTCTTTTATAATTTTTTTTTTGGAAGACACAACTAATAATTAATTGCATGTGTAGAGAATCATTTTAATAAGGCAGGGTCAAAAAGGATATTATTAGAATGTAGGGTTAGGTTAAGAAAGAAATTGATTTATTTGATGAAATGAGGGTTAGATTAAAATTTTATTAGTTAAGAAGAAAACAAGTTTATGTATACAATGACCAAAACCTTATGCAAAATAGTTTGTTGACTTTTTCCTCAATTACAATTTTCCCCAAAATCTTTGCAGTAAATTGATAATTTTCCTTCACTTTCTGTGTTTAGCTACATACTTTTTATATAGACAAGTATGCTGCATATGAGACAAACATGCATATTTGATATTTTAAGGATGATATCTGATTCATCGTTGCCTTATGAAATGGTTTAAGAAAGTTAGTCATCAGAGTTTTTGTTTAGCTATTACTTTTGTTACTATTGTTGACTTTTTAATTTTATTCTTTTTAATACTCACTTGAGGGTATTTTTCCATTTATCGTCAGGTACAGTGGGAGGGAGGGAGGAAGAGAAACTTCAAGGTGAGAGAGGTACATTGACTTGTTGCCTCCAGCTCAACCCGACCAGGACCAGGGATGAACTGCAGCTGAAGTACATCCCCTTGACTGGAATTGAACCCATGACTCATTGGTCCGTGGAGCAACGCTCTAACCGCTGAGCAAAACCGGCCTGGGCTGTTGTTGACTTTTTAAAAGTCAACATAAGTGTTTCTTTGATTTCTTCTAGAAACAGAAAGAAATATATATTCACTCCAGAGTCAAAAGACCGCATGCTCTTTGTTTCCTGTTCTTTTCTATCCCTTTTTAAATAAAATAACTTATTGAAATCACATCTTTTACTTGTACTAATTTAACTGTGTTATATAACTATGTAGGATATTATCAACTAGTTGGCAGAATTTAGTTTTGATAGGTAAGAATACTAGCTGCATTTCGAAAGTGCGTTGAAATTTGTAAAGAAAATGTATTTTTTTGTACAAGTTTACAGTTATGAGTTCTGATTAATTCACTTAATCAGTATTTTTCAGCCACATATCATGTGTAAGTGATTCCGTGAATATCTTTTCTTACTCCTAGTATCTTGACAAATCTGACTACTGCATCTAACACCTGATGTTTCTGTTGTGACAGCAGTGGTCACTTTCGGGGACATTCCTGCTTGCCTGACCCCACATCCCCGAACAAACTTCTGGCAGGCCGAGGGTAAATGGTTCCCACTCTGAATAACTAGGAAAGGACCACAGGTTTCACATGTCAATTGTAATAAAATGTCTCCAACAGTACAAATAATAATAATTTAAAGCTATGGGTCTAGACTTTTTTTTTTTAATTGGCCCAGTGTTATCTCTCCCTGATTTGGTCTTCAACTTTATTACAATTAAATTCAACTGAAATTTTTTTATTTGAATAAGTAAGTAAATGCCATGGCTAAATGCGCAGTACCATACTTCATGCCTCCAGTTACAAGCGAAGGTAAGATGGGATTGTAATATACAGAGGAAATGATAAGAATGCCCAAGTAACTAGAATTTAGGATATCTAAGAAGCCTTTCCTGTTTTTTGCATGTTAAAATGGAGTATCTTTAAAAAAGATACTTGTATGCATAAAGGTTTTCTCCTAGCGATATTATCCCCTTGCTTTGGATTGGGGCCATCCATCCTGTACACTGACTATTGTTACTCCAGTACCTAACATAGGCGTGCCAGGTTCTTCACTATCAATAAATATTGGTTGAATGAATGAATGAATGAATAAATGAATACATGGACATCTCATAAAAAGAACAAAATAACGTACAAGCCTTTCATCTTTTGTACTTACTACCAGTTAGGGGCTTTTTCATTATTGAAATATATCACCATCATATAAAAATATACAGTTTTAGTGAAGAATATAATTTCATATTTCTTTATGATAGGGTTACTATCTTCAATAAACCAAGAATAGCTTTATGGGGCTCTGGACTGAGACCTGATTATAAAATAGTTGAATTTCAGTGCCATCTCTGTTACTGACTTTTTGGGTCAATGCACAAGACATTTATTAATGAACTGAATTTTTTCAATGCCGGAGTTACTTCCTGAGAGTAAATTAGTCATTAGAGATTCTAGTTCAAATTTGTCTGTATTTCCTAAACTTTATTTTTCCTGTGATATCAGTGTTTAATCTATAAAATAAGTTGCTGCTTCCTAGGTTCTAAGCAAAATTGTTGTTAGCATTATTTATTTAATTTGAAGGTTTTCTAAGCAAAGCGTTTTAAAGGGAAAAACATTTAAAGAATTTAAATTGTTGGAGTACTATGCAGATGTAAGAAAGAAAGATCTCGCCCTGGCCGGTTTGGCTCCGCAGTTAGAGCGTCGGCCTGTGGTCCAGAGAGACCCGGGTTCAGTTCCCACTCAGGGCGCTTACCTTGGTTGCAGTTTTTTGCAGTTTGTCCCCGGCCCTGGTTGGGTTGTGCAGGTGGCAGCCACTCGATGTTTATCTTTCACATCGATGTTTCTCTCTCTCTCTTCCTCTCTATCCCTTCGGCTCTATCTGAACAAAAAATGAAAAAATGTCCTTGGGTGAGGATAAAAAAAAAGAAAGATCTCTTATCCTTTGAGACGACATGGATGGACCTGGAGACTATTATCCTAAGCGAAACAAGCCAAGCAGAGAAAGACAATTATCACATGATCTCACTTATTTGTGGAATATAATGAACATAGCAGTCTGAGGAACAGGGTAGAAGACTCAGAGACGTGGAAGTAGGGTACAGATTGACAACTCTCAAAACGGGGGGAGGGAAGAGATAAACCACAGAACTTATATGCATATACGCATAACCGATGGATACGGACAACAAAACTGGGGACAGGGTGTGGGGGATGTGGAGGAGGGTGTCAATGGGGGGAAAAAAGGAGAAACATCAGTAACAAAAATAAATTAATAAAAATAAATAAATAAAGTATTTAAATTGTTTTCAGTTTTATATATATGAAGTGTTAATACTTCCATCTAGAATAATACAGACTTTGTAGCAAAGAATATTACTCGATTTTTATAAAATGAAAGAGTTCCTTTCTTTTTCCCCTAAAGAAATAATTTGAATACAACCTGACCCCCTTCCCTTCCCTTTACAATGGAGTATGGCCAAATTCAATCCTCCATTAAAAATTCTCTAATATCTGTTTTTGCATTAATGTTTCAAAACTCAATTTAAGTATTCACAGATCTTATTTTTAATACACTTAACAAAATTCAGGTAATTTCCTTCAACTTTCTAGATTGAAGGACAGCAGTTGGTACAGATATAAAAAAAGATGTACAACTATGAGCAAAGCCCCAAATCAATTATATATAAGAAATAACCTAACACATGGAAAGAAATTAATCAAAAAGAAGAATTTCCACTATATGATTCTCTGGTCTTGCTACCTGCAGGCAACAGACGCAAATGAAAAAAAAAAAAAAATCAACATTCTTCTGGCTGATAAGAGAAAAATTAATAAAAATATTTCCTTCCTACTAGATCCCCTGATGCAACTATTGTTAAAAGTGAGTGACTGCAGGAAGAACTTGCTCGTTTAAAATACTATTTTTTTTTAGACTACAGAAATAAGGTTTTATTCTTGCTGTTAAGCTCAATTACATGAGTTAGTATGGATTTGCACTGTCCAAAGAGCATCCCTTTTCCTTGCCCCTTCTCATTAAATGGCTCTGTGGGATATGCAAGAGACAAATGTAATAGGAACCGGTGAGAGGCGTTTGGAGGTGTGCCTACAGGGTAATGATGATTTTCATAAGGAAGTTTGAGTGCAGCAGCTGAAAATTCTGAGAGAGGAACTCTTGAGAGCCACCAACTATTCCCCAGATGAAATTAGGAAAAAGATATTAGTGCTCTAAAGATAGAAATATTGTACCCTGTAATGAGATGCGGAGGGGCACATTTTTGTGGGTTTCTGCTTTAGAGAGCTGAGTTTTTATTTTCCATTTGTAATTGGACAAACAGGCCATACATATACAAAACATAGCAAGCTTAAAATATTTTCTATTTGGAGGGGTTTATATTTTGTATTTTATGAAAATAATCTGAAATTAACAAAGAAGTATGAGGGTAGAATACAGATAGACCTCCAATTTAAATATCGGTTCACTGCCGCATTTCCATTATGTATAGAAAATGTAACATACGTTTAGAAGGAAAGTTCTATTTTAACTCCTTTCACTTGTTAACTAAAATATAGCAAACCTGTATGGACTTTTGACATATTTGTGTATGACATATAAAATGTGAACCAGCAATTGTCTATCCCTAGTTTACATCGTCATGTTTACCTTTTGAAAGGAAGCATCACATGATAATGTGGCTTAATTATTATGTAGTAATCAGTGCATGGATGGTATTTGCTTAAATGGTCAGATTTAGAGATTTCTGTTGTTTTATATATATTAGAAGGTTTTGGGTACCTTCTCATTCCTTTGTCTGAGTAGATCTTTTGCAAACAAGTTTAAAGGAGGGCAAACCAGAAGCTGGAAACTTGGGGACAAGATCACCATTTTCATTTATTATGATTTTTGAGAAATATATTCCATTGGTATGTATTGTTTGTTCTCTGCATGAGTAAAATGATACAAAGTTTATGATGGAAGTTTTCATATTTATAATAATATTCAATATAAAAATGATCTGAATTGGCAGAGATCAAGAAGCACCAGAATAAACAGGTTTTGGAAATATTTGTGTGTTTTCGGGGGAAGTTCACCTAGCAGAATTTCTGAGCACGCTGTGATGGATTATTGTAATTATTGGGCATGATAATATTTTAATGTGACTTGCTTCCCACCTGTCAGTTGCAATCAAGGCTGCCCAGTATTGTGAAACAGCCTCATTTTGCTAGGTGGCTAGTCTTGTGCAGCCTCTGGAATGCTTAGAATATTAATGCTAGGAGAGGAGATGGAATGCTCTCTAAGTGCCATTCTGACAAAGTATTTGTTTTGTTTTAACCAAAAGGCATGTAAAACCTAACTAAAATACTGCATAATAAATTAACGCCGGTGAGTGCTTAAGAGAAAGGACCCCTTGGGGGTGGGGGGGTATTGCATCAAAACCTTAGAATTTGGCATTTCTTTCCCCTCTTCATACTTGACAATGTGTGTTAATTCCTGTAGAATTTAATTTCTCTCTTGGCTTCCTCATTTGGAATTGCTTTGAATTTATAGGAACAAAGATAATAGGACATTTAGGTCAGGGTGGGTCTGGTCCATACTAGGCTGCCAGGGAGGGAGTTATTTATTGTGACAACATAGGTTTAAAGACACGTATATTTGATTGAATGCTTACTGTGTTGGTCTTTATCATTTCTTACATTTTTCTCATTGTATTGCTTATTTTAATCCTTTCTCCTCTGAATTCTGATGTATTTTTTATATTTTACCCTAAAGTTTTTGTTTGTTTGTTTGTTGTTTGTTTTTGTCACCTTCTAGCTGGTACTCCAGTTAGTGGCTATGGGTGGGTGTCAGGGATTTCATAAACTACCTGAAATTGGAGCACTGATTTTTCTGTGTTCATTTATCTGGGGACGAGTTACTCCCCAAACTGCTTCTTAACCACACAAACTCAGTTCTTCATTTTCATTTCATTCAGCGTTCATGTTGCCAGTGTGTACGGCAGGACTTCTGCATCTTGAACGCCCATTTGCCCTTTGCAGACTCTAGATCATTGAAACCACCACCACATAAAAGGTTCTGCCACGCGTAGGCCTAGCTTTTACAAGACAGCTCTTGGTACTGGTGAAATGAAAGACTTCATCATACATTGGACAGCCATTGTTATTGTCAGGACTTGTGAATTTGCACAACCTTTTTTTGTTGTTGTTGTTAATCCTCACCCGAGGATATTTTTCCATTGGTTTTTAGATAGGTTGGGAGAGAGGGAGAGAAAAAGAGAGAGAAGAAACATTGATGTGTCACATCGATTGGTTGCCTCCGGCAGAACCCCAGCCAGGCCTGGGATCAAACCTGCAACCCAGGAATCAAACCTGAGACCTTCAGTATTTGGGCCAACACTCTCGTAAACACTGAGCCAGGGCCAGAGCTGCATGACCCTTCTTGCTTCCACTCCATCTCAAGGGCAGAGGTAGCTGTGTCTATTCAGATGGTACCCGAGTACCGGGTGGCCCCCCTTTCTGAAAATGGAAGTATTCCTTTGCACCCGCCAGAATCTCCCTGTAATCTGTTTTCATCCCGTATAAAACATGAAAGGTTTTCTACTCATTCTGAGACCTGATTAACAGTATCACTGGCCCCGCATGTAGCACTGTTGTAGTCATAGCTTTAGGAGGTACAGCTAATTTTTAGCATTTTAAAATGAGGTAAATATTTATATTTATAAATATTAAGATTACTAATTCTGGGGAGTGTGTTTGAATATCTATAAATCAGAAGCAATTGAAGAGCTGAAATTCAGATTTCCTTACACTTGCCTGCCAAGTGGCCTCAATCAGAAGTAATTTTCTCCATGAGGGCACATGGAGCTCAGTCATGAGCCTTTTCCGAGTAGATATTATTATTTGTGTCAAATTATGTGTGGTGATTTTTCTGAAGTGGACTTCTGTGCCCACTAATCCATACACCATAGGTTCCTTCATTCCCTCCTTCATTGGTGCTATTAATTGTACTTGTCTTCAAGTGTCTCTCACCTTTTTAAAACGTTAGTTTATGGCCACAAATTATCTGTAAAGTTTTCCTGTTAAAGAAACAAGCAATATAGAGAGTAGAGTGAGATTTGATCTTAAACCATAAATACTTTTAAGAGAAACCTTTTTTCCCAGAGCCTGATTTGATAGCATGGCTAAAGGAAAGGTTAGTAATTTCACATTTTAAAGTACAGCAAGTTATATAAATCTGACACTCGCTTTGGGAGAAACATAGCTGGCCAGTAAGTCACTATTCAGTGACTTGTTCTAAATATGGGCATTGAGATCTTGTGTATTTTGAACACTGAGCTCAAAATAATTTTTCACCTTTTATTTTGTTTTTTTGGAGTTTGTTTTTGAAAATGAGTGCTTGTTTTCAGTTATATGCTTGGAATTGCAGATTGATAGCCAGCAAATAAAATGGTCCCTGGAAAATGGAATACTGTACCAATCAATTAAGATTTTATTATAATCTTAAATAAATAAACACTTTAATGTATTTGTTTCCTTTTGAAATTTTCACATGAGGTTTTCAATTTAATTTTTAATAAAACTATTAAATATGAACTTGATATACTATGTGAGCCAATTTTTATATCATTGAGTATTTGAAATAATTGTTGAATTATGTATTATCTTTAATAAAACCCTTTTAAGAATGATAGCATATATGCTTGAAGTTTCATTTATTAAAAAGAAAGCATTTTTATTACTATTGATTTTATTCATATAATATGTATTCCTTCTCTTTATAATATATAAGCTTTAATAATTGAGGAACAGCCAGAAATAAAAAAATGGAATTTACTAAAATATATGAGCTATTAAAATATTTATTTTATAGACAACTTTTTGTTAGCAAAATTCAGAGTATATATTTAAAAAGAAGTATATATTGTCACTTCTGTTATAACTGATATTAAGGCCATGACTGTATAGATTGTTTTAGTATAGATATAATGCATATAACAAATTACATATTACTAATCAATTATTTTAGTTTTGGTAAAGTGTACAAAATGATTGTCAATTTGGGGAGATGTCTGATATTTTGTAGTATATATTCTCAGTAATCTAAGGAGACTGACAAGGTTTCTCATTTTTTACAGACTGGATCTTTAAGCATCTATAACTAAGCAGTTTAATTATGTTGCTATCAATAAGCCATTTCTGAAGATTTTTTGTGTTTATGAGTTGTCTATATTTATATTGTTTATAACTACTAAAGAATGGCTTGCGCATTGGTATAGTATGTCAATTAAAGACTTTTTTAAATCTTACGTTTTTTATTAAATTGATGGGGGCTGACATTGGTTAATAAGATTACATAGGTTTCAAGTGTACATTTCTCACATCAGCTTTTTTACTTGTTAGCTTGTAACCTTATTCCAGTTAACCAACCTCATGAACTTTGCTTCCCAGATCTCCAAAATAAAAATTGTAGTAATTACCATAACTGAGTTATTTTAAAGATTATATAAGAAAGTGCTTTGGAAGACCTACATGAAACAAATGAGATAGCGTCACATGTCTCCTTTTTACCAAAATTATTATAATTAAGTGTTTTAAAAAACAGGGAAAATATTCTATTACTCATTAGACTCAGAATTAATAATGGAATGATCAGATAAATGTTTAACGATTATAATAGTTTATATTGTTACTACTTTATATATTCCTTGCATATCTTGCTACTTGACATTTGTTTTCAAAAGTGAAGATTATAGTTTTAAACTTGAAAGAATGATAAGAAATAAAAACTGATATGAGTTCCATGGTTTTTTAATGTAATTTGTACAAAAATCTATTTTTTAAACCCTCCACCTCTAGTATAAGAAAACATATTACCAGAGTGTTTGGAATTAGGGTATGCTTTCTTTCTTAGCATTCGGTATTTTAAAGAAAAAAAAAAAGAATAAATGAATTTTTAAAAGGATAAAGAGACTCCATAAGAAATTTTTTGCTTGGATGTTTCCTAATTAAATCCATGCAACTAATTCTCTCCGTGAAACTGTGTCATCTGAATTCAGCCCTTTGGAAACTGGCTTTTGGGAAACAGCAGCTATACCACTGTGCTGCCTGTCCCTACACATACATAAAATTTGTGACAGATTCACTATTTTAAATTATTTATGAGTTGTCCTTTGGTCCTGAAAATTTCCTAGCACATTGCTAAGAAGTAAGGGGAAGAGAGACTGCCTAGGCTTTTAAAGTATTTAGCCTCTGATGAGACTGCTGACTGAGTGACAATTAGTACCAATTACCATAATTGTGTCTTTGGATAAAACACCACATTTGCTTTTTTAGGAGTAACTACCGGCTCCGGCTTCGTAGAAATGATGTGGAAGCCGGTTCTTTAGGGCAGTCAGACATCCGCATCAGCCGTGTGGTGTCCCCACGCAGTCCACTTGTGATCCGTCTGCACAACCCACCTCCCACCCTCCCTTTCAGTAAAATAGGTCCATTAATGTAGTGCACCTCACTCTCATTCACTCCAAGGAAGTTGTATTTTTATTACTGAAAAAGTATCACATAAATACAAATTACATTTTTCATTAGAAAACTACTTTTCATTTCAGAAAAAATTCAATTAATTATGAATAGGGTTATGCTTTCATCAGGGAGAGAAATATGTAATTTTTCTTCGAGCCTCACACACACATAATGAAATCTTTGCTTGGAATCCACTCTTAAGATGAGTTTTTAAAAGTGTAGACTTTATTAAAATCTCAGTTCAATTAAAATGCATTCAATTACTTTAAATCTTTATTAAAATCTCAGGTAAAATTGTACAACGGTGTAAAAGAGACTTGTACTCTTTACCAGGTAGTTATTTCTAACAAATGAACATAAGGCACACAGTTTTACTCTTCAGGGAGAATAAAAATAAAAGAAAGAAAAAAAAGCTTTGGGCTTGGAGTTGGGGGTGGAGGTTTCCTTCCTCTTCCCGTCAGGGGTCAGTGTTACTCGTGAATGTGGATGCAGCATTGTGTTGCGTGAGTACCCTTGGTGGAACTGTTTGGCCTCTTCATAGAATACATTTTTCTCACCACCTTCATCAAAAAGACCTATTTAAGGATTTTATTTCACTATCTTCCTTGGATATTTTTGGTACAGTGTCCCTGATTCTTTTTCAAGGGCCGCTAGAAGATGCCATTGAAGAGGAAGAAGAAGAGTGTCCATCCGAGGAAACAGACATCATCTCAAAGGGGGACTTTCCATTGGAGGAAAGCTTTTCCACAGAATTTGGGCCTGAAAATCTGAGCTGTGAAGAAGTGGAATACTTTTGTAACAAAGGTAATCCTTAATTGTTGGTTGCAATACGAGTCCACTTACTCAGATGGTTTTGTGAAGTTTAGAAAATGCACGGATTGAGTGGAAGGAAGGTGCTCCAATTGCTAACCCATAATTCAACTGTCTGAAAATAGGTACAGAGTTTGTTAAACATAAAGTATTTAAGGATAAAGAAGTAATTCCACTTTAATAAGCCCTAGTGTATATTTAAACAAATAGTTTCCTGTTGATTGGCCAATTAACTATAATACCTTTAATGTTTATCAGTTATTCCTTTATTTTTTCAAGAAATATTTATTGAGTATCAGTTGTTTGCAAGGCCCTGAAGGAGGCACTGAGCATAAGCAGTGAATGGGGCAGAGTCCCTGCCCAAGTTTCTGGCTCACTCCTTTTGAAAACTGAATGCTGTAGGTGTTTGATGTTGACTTTCAACACAGTGGATGGTGCTTTTTCTTTAGATATTGTCAAATAAGAAAATGCACCCTCTCCATTCTAGAAACTCTTTTGACACATTAACATTAAGATACAAGAAGAACTTGAGACTATATCTCAGCTTATTTTTAACCTTGATTTGGACCCACGTGGCCCTGCCAGTAACTGTGTACTCACTGGGCATGTATGTGCATTTGCTTGCTCTCTTCAGAAGTGAGTTTAAGATTTCTCATGATTCTTTTATGTCTTTTTATTTGACTGTTTTGTCTCTGCAAGCAAAGGGAATCTTGTAGTTCCTTCTGCACCAACGTACAGTTTCACAAGTGTTTGCATCACTTCCTTGGCATAGAACAGCAGTTTTTGTTGATTTTACTGTGACAGTTTCCCAGAAAACGTGACTGAGTGTGTGTGTCTGTCTCTATGTCTGTTTGTGTTTGTGTTTGTACTGTTTTTATTCAGACATGTACTTTTTGGCAGACAGATAAATTATGTCCAATGATTATGTATGTGTTTGTGTGTATTTATTGATTAGACTTGACGGTCTGAAATCAAAGATACTGACATAGATTCCAAAAAAACTGCTAATAAGAAACATTTCTCTGTGGCCACATGTACATTTGATACATACGATTAAGATTTCAGTATGACTTCTCATGTTGCTGGTATTAGAATAAAAAGAAACCAGCCAGTTTCCATCTTCGAGGTCAGCAGAACCCCATGCCCTAGAACTGTGGAATCAGCACCAGCACCTGGACCCACTGGGGTTCAGACCTTTCAGAGGATTGTCTCTTTGACCATTCCTGAAGACCTCAAGGTGGCTTTGTTGATCCTCATCTCCACATCAGAGACTGGTTGAACATAAGAATGGTACAGATACCATAGAACTTTGTCAGTTGACTCAAAAAATAAATATTTTCCTGCCCTGGCCGGTTTGGCTCAGCGGTTAGAACATCGGCCTGCAGTCCTGAGAGACCTGGGTTCGGTTCCCGCTAAGGGCATGTACCTCGGTTGCAGTTTGTCCCCGACTCTGGTCAGTCGTGCGGGTGGCAACCACTCGATGTGTCCCTTTCACATCGATGTTTCTCTCTGTCTCTCTGTTCCTCTCTCTCCCTCCCACTCTACCTGAACAAAAAATGGAAAAATGTCCTCGGGTGAGGATAAAAAAATAAAAAAATAAATATTTTCCTTAGTTGTGCTGGATGTTCGAACCATTTATTGATGAAACACAGCCATGGCAATACATATAAGAGCTGCTGGAGTTGAAGAGTTTTTAGATCTAGTTGACGACATCTCATTTTTCTTCCTGATCAGCAAATACATCCTTTAGGTCACTGAAGAGTACTTACCTTCTGTTGGGAGGTTATAATAAAAGGAACCAATAGTATGAAGGTCCTATTGATTATTCTTTCTCTTGTCCTTAAAAAGAGTTAGTGTACCAGTTCAGACATTTATGTCAATTGACTTAATCTAGGGAGATATTAATGATAGGTATTATTAGAAATATTTTGCTTTTTGGGGATGATCACTGGTTAAAGCCCATGTTTAATGAAAGAATTATAGAATTCTAAGTTTTAAATTAATAGTTTATTGGAAGAAAACAGAGTTATGGCAGATGCTTACATGATTACATAATTATAGTCTCCAGACAATAACCTCCATCTACAATAAGGAGAGTCCCAGCTCATGAAAAATGACAGACTTTTAGAAACTAAGAAGAATGAATTATCATTATTAAGAACATTGTTTAATGGATATTGTTAACTATTTGATGAACTGTTGGAAATTTGAAAAATAACAAAATATTATCTAAATAACGTTTAATATTATCATATATAATAAATAAAATGTAATTTACATATTTTATATTACATAGATAATTCTCTAGCCCGGCTGGTGTGGCTTAGTTGTTGAGCATCAACCCATGCACCAAGAGGTTCTATTCCCAGTCAGGGCATGTGCCCCAATTATGGGCCCGATCCCCAGTGGGGGACATGCAGGAGGCAGCCCAACGATGTTCTCTCTCATCAGTGTTTCTGAGTCTCTCTTTCCCTCTCTCTCTCTCAAATTGATAAAGAAAAAAAAAAAAGATAATTCTCTAATAGGTTTAGTTTGCAACTAGAAAGTGATGATAGGTGGGAGTAAGAATTCTTCCATATAATATTTTTGAGGATAAATACTATTACTGTGTCAAACTACTGCCATCTTATTTAATAGGAAAATAATTTAATTATTTTACTCTTAGAGAACAAGACCAAGGAATTCCCACGGAAGTCAGTGGGAAGTAGTGTGATAGAGAGACAGCTCTTTGATATATATTGCATCCCCTTGAAGTCAGACTAGGAACTCCATCCACTTTTCACTTAAGTTGATTAGCCTCAGTAGGAAGAGAAAATTTTCTCTCTGGAAAATTGGAAGCTAATCTTCCTTTAGAAATTCACTATTAGTCTCTGTGACACATAATTATGTTTTCTTGCCAGTTTCAGGAAGGAAGATAGATTACACATTAAAAAGGTGTATTTAATTGGTTAATGATGCTAGTGTCATGATTTTAAAAACAGGTAAAAATTGTTTGTGAGAAAAATAGTTTTAACTTTGGATCATTGATGAAACATACTTTTTGCATGTATCCTAAATCATGTATGACAACTTAAAACTGGTCAGTATACATAGGAAAATGAATTGGTTTATTTGGAAGGGTTCTTCACCTAAACGTCTACCTAGGATCAACATTTAGCATTGACATAGTTGCCCAGATGGGTACAAGGGATAACATTTTTGAACATCAAATGCTTTTTTCTTATTAAATAAAGAATAGTAGTTAAACACTCATATGGCTAAAACATGGCTAAAATATCTTCTTTTCCCAAAAAGGTGATTTGTACATTGTCAAGGAGTACTGAGGCTGCACCTATAGTTACAGTATATCTTTATTCATATTTTAGCAACTGCGCTTTGTACAAAAGCAACCATATGCTATTGTAATTTCCTATTTTAAAAAAAGAAAAAAAACTCTACTCTTTGTTGAGACACAGCTTACTATAGATTAAAGTTCTCACTTCCTTTTGAAATTGAGCTTCTACACTACACAGGGTGTCTTCAGTGTTTAGAATGACTCTTTACTTATTATTGGAGTATTTCCCTAAGTTCTACCTGGATATCATCTATTTTGTTGTAAAAGTGAAGGCTTTTTGACAAATCTCAAAGCATTTATTAATATTAGTAAAGTTGCTAGTCTTTATAAAATGTGATTAAACGTGATCACATCTATCTTATAATGTAATATTCCACAGTAATGTCAAAAACATATTGGTCAGAATTCTGTTAGCTTTAAATGTGTAGAATTCTTAACCATATGAGTCTAACGCACAAATATTCACAGTTAAATTCAGAAGAGATGATCTCTAGTAAACCCTTGTTGTTGCGGGCCTGAAATTGGAGCTTGGCGATCCGATTGCAGTTTCCTGCGAGATTTTTTTACTTTGGGTCAGTTGCATATTTTATGTTTCTAGTTTTCATCTCCGAAATGCATGACATGAACAATGTTTAGTCAAAAGTACTATTCAAGGTTGCATTGATACCCTTAGATTTCAAGCATTTTAGCAGAACATAAAGTAATACGTTTAATTTGTGTCGTCCTCTTTTGTTCAATGAGTTTAGATAGTTTGGCATCTTGCCTTACAGTATCTCTGAGAGGAAGGAAACAAGCAAGAATTATTTCCTTGAATTTACAGATGACGACGACATCAAGGCTGGGTCCCTAAGTGCTACACATTTCCTGTGGTACGGGATTATTTGCTTCAGTAGTTTTTTCTTTGCCTTTCTTCTGGTTTATATGGTAAACATAGAAGTACATCCATGCCGGTTTGGACCTAAGCAAACTAATATAAATGGAAACACCTGTGGTCTGGACACCACCCTGACAAGCCTTCAGTTTTGTCCCTGCTGCTGGGTAGCAACTCTTTTATTTATTAGCAATTCGTGGATTCACTCAGAGATAGTCAGCTTCCTCGCGGGGCTGACATGGACCAGTTCTAACACTGGTCACCTATTATTATGTCTTAGGAAGAGGGTTTCCTCATAGAAGTACTCAAGTTTGGTAAAACTGAAGTGACTAAACATATCGTGGGACAACTTGCAGGAGAATGTCACAGGGTATGTGCGCAAGAAGAGCAGTGTCAGGGTAATATGACCATTGGTTGATAGAATGAAACGCTATCTGAAAAACAAAACAAAAAGCAAGCAAACAAACTAAAGAAACTGCATGTTACTGAGCACTGAATGATTAATAGTGATTATCTAGAAAAGTTACTGAGGGTCCTTACAAACTGTTCTCTGACGACATCATTAACGAAGGCTGAAAGGGAAAATTATGCCACCAGAGTTGATTTGGGGGGAAAAACAAACCCTCCAGCTAGTCCCAG
Organism: Molossus molossus; assembly: GCF_014108415.1. NCBI lineage: Eukaryota > Metazoa > Chordata > Mammalia > Chiroptera > Molossidae > Molossus > Molossus molossus. Next base: position 48,195,369 of record NW_023425351.1, read on the forward strand.
GACCTAGATATGGAGGGTGAGCAGAGAAATCGCTGGATGCGGCACTTCGCTTGGAGAGACAGACTAATGCAGGGTGGGGCAAAAGTAGGCTTACAGTTGTTCCCGTGAAAAATAAAACAGTAATTAATGAATAATAATACAAGGATAAACTACGTGTTGCATGCTCAGGACTGTAAACCTCGTTTTGCCCCACCCTGTATCAGAGCCCCTCATCTGGAAAGATTAGGTGGAAAGGGAGCATTATGGAAATCCGTAACACAAGGAAACGGCGCAACAATGGGTTTTTCTCACGACATTCAAAGAGATTGACATAAGTAGTATGCAGAAAGTAAAAGTTACATTTCTGTTTAGAATACTCTGTAAAGTGGAAAATGCAAAGCATATTAAAGAAAATAGAACACAACCTGAGTTACTTGGACTTGGATTTAGCTCCAGTTCCAGAAGTAATTAATATCAAACCCAAAGCAAACATAAATGGATATTAACTAGGTTGTCAGAATCGTCCAGTTCTGTCCAAGAGCAAATTCAATACAACTCAGCCCATATATTAAGCATCTGCTGTGTGCCAAACCCCCTTCTTGGTGCTGGGGATACAGCAGTAGATAAAAGTCAGTCCCACTCTCGGGAAGAAACAATAAACAATCAAACTCACATTGTGTGATATGCTGGGTGATGTTGACCACTATGAAGAACAACAAAACAATCAGTGTGATAGAGTGGCACTGTGTGTTTGTGTGTGGACACCTGCAGTCTATTTTATAAATAACGATGAGGCAGGTGAACTTTGAGCAAGGACCTAAGAAAAGGGAGTGAGCTCCTAGAACCTAGTCAGATTGGCTGTATCCATGAGGCTAGTGTTGCCAGGAGCCAGAAGAGGACAGCAGAGAGCTGGGGAGCAGGAGAGGTGTCATCAAACCTGCGCAACTTGCTGCTCTAGGAATCTGTTGGAGCAGCACCGCTGTGGAAGCCCTGGGAGGCCAACAGAGGAGAATTGGGGTACAACTGGGAGAAGAGGCATGGTCATGACACAGTGTGGAGATACCCAGAGAAGAAAGGGCTGCAGAAAGTTAAAAAAAAAAAAAAACAAGCCCTGGCCGGCTTGGCTCCCGTTGGAGCATTGGCCTGCGGACCAGAGTCTCGGGTTCGGTTCCCACTAGGGACACGTACCAAAACAAACAAACAAACAAACTCTCAGACACAGGCAATAGCAGAGTGATTACCAGAGGAAAAGAGGGTGTGGGGGTGGTAGAAGAGGGTATGGGGGGATAAGTGGTGACGTAAGGAGACTTGGCTTGGGGTGGTGAACACACAATACAATATACAGGTGATGTATTATAGAATTGTACACCTGAAATCTATATAATTTTATTAACCAATGTCACCCCCAATTCAATATATTTTTAAAGCAGGAAATGGAAGCCAGCAAACTGGGGAAGCTGTCAGGAGATACAGATAACCCCAATCAGAATCGTCCCTGTAGCCAAAAGCTTGATGAGACTCCATCTGTAGCTCATTAATGTGGTTTCCGGAAGAGCAGTTTGGGGTGTTTGAGAATGATGTGAGTCACTCTGCGCCCTTCCACGTTACCAGAGTTGGGTGTGTGCTTTCTGTGTCTGCACATCCTTTTATCTGAAGGATAAAGAGTAGGACACATGAGGATCAGAATGATTTTCATCACTGTGCTTGACTATTTCTCCCAATAGGCTGCCAGAGATATTGACTGAAAGGTCCCTCTCCCCACCCCCTTCTTTCCTTTCTGTCTGTAAGTTTTGCTTATTTGTTTACAAATTAAGAACTAACTGAGGAAAGCATACCTTCATACAGATTTGGTAATGTCAAACATGCATGCTATATTATTTGTCTTCTACTTTTTATTTTATTATTATTTTTTTTAGTTCCGAAAGTCTATATTGCATAAACCCCTTTCAATTAATATGGTTTTTTCCTCTTTTCTGTGTGCCTTTAATAGGGCATGTTTTTGTCTCCTCTAATGCTTGGGCAACTGGAGTCAGAATCCACAAAAAAAGAGGCTCTCCCAAATCACTTTGATTTCAATAAGGAATGATCTTTACAGGCAACTCCGTTCCTTTTCTCTGAACAGGATTAAGAAGCTGAGCTTTTTACATTCTTGCATCCAACATTGACATTTCCAGAGTGTGTTTGGACCGGGGAGTTCAAAGAGAAGGAATAAAAAAGAAAAGCCAATATGACTTTGTTTTTTACCTTGCTGGAGGAGCTGTTTGTGCAAATCGCCCATAAGCTTATTGACCTGCATCTTTGACTCCTTGATTTGGTTGGAGTGGAGACACTGATGGAGCCTGATAGAGCTGATTGAACAGCCCCCAGCTTTGCTTGGCACAAACCCCCCTTCCCTTCTCCGCCATCTCCCCCTCCCTCCACATGACATTATTGTTCCTTGGCAAACCCTCTGTTCTTCTGGAGTCAGTATTTCTTTTTTTTTAAAAATTATTATTTTTTTTTACATAAGTCATCCAGCTATGTAGAATGAAAAGTAATTCATTTTTGAAAGTAGAAATAAAGGCTATATGTGTCTGATTTATATTTTATCTCATGAGGTGGAAAAAAAAGAAAACCTTATGACATTGTAGTTTCATTCTTGTATGGCCACCTTAAAATTCTCAAAAAACAGTTTTCCTTTGGAATCAGATTGAGTTTTTTCTTAAACCACAACTGTTGGAAAAATGAGGGAGCATGTATTTGATGGCAGTTTATAATAAGGGGGGTCAGAATTTTCTTGGTTTTGATGAAACCAGGTGTACAAATTGTGTCCATGACTTGGTATGTGTACATGAAGGTCAGATCAAACTTGGTTTGTTTACTTCATCTCTGTTCTCAGATACATCATTGTAACAATTTCAACAAAATTGAAATGATTGATTTTATGCCGTGTTGAAATGACTCATGATGATATCATTTATACGAATCATGTATGATAATTATACCACTTTTTTTGCATATCATAAGCTAAATTATTGTATTTTTTCATGAGCTGACCATCAATAGATCTCCACTCTGCAATCTGCTCGACACTTTTGAAACATATTAAAACTTGATAAAGTATATAATTATATAGTTATTTTATAATTTATGAAACAATTTCATATGGTAATAAAGTGTGTTTTATCCTGCTTCTATCTGACATACAGGATGTCAAGAGGTATTTGCCTAAGTTTTAATTACATCCTTATTTTATACCAGCTTCATTTTGTTTATAATAAAAATTGCAAGTTAATATAAAACCACTTTTACCATTTAAAAAATTGTCTTTTTGTTTTATGTTTAAGGATTTTGCAAGTGTAAGAACATATTTTTGACCTGTACATGTTAGTGTAGGTTTGTTGTTTTCCCTAGAATGTTGAAAATCAGGAGAGGAGTTAGAATTTATTTAACCTCTTGTTATGTATATAAACCAAAACATCTTGATATTAGGAGACAGCTGCATGGCTGATTAAATTTTTTACTTTTCAGCTAGATATTGAGTTAGTTGATCATTAATTTTAGCTGAGCACTAAAAAGGAGAAGTACTTATTTGTAAGCCCTTTTGTTGCTATGTTTTTTTCTCAGTGATGTTTCAGGTTGAATGAAGAAATTAGTTTGATCAAGTTGTAATGATACAAATAGCGATTTTAAATAAAAATATGGTTATTTCAATTTTATTTGTTGAAATTAAATATATATATGCAGATCTGTATTAATGTCTGCCAGTCATTGATATCTACTAACTTTTAATTTATATTTCTATTTAAAAGTCAATTTAAAAAGTGACTAGCTTTAGGGAAGCCTGAAAGCTAATTTATTTTAAGCATATAGAATTAACATAGTTAACTACCCCGAATTTGACTGTGGATCATATTATGATTTGAGGTAAAGTATCATCATTTTAGAGAAACTGATCTCTTGGAATTAGCCCTGTCTCCTCTACTTTCTATCTTTAAACATAAATGATTTAAAAATATCTTATTGGTTCTACACTAAGATTTTTTTAGGTTTAAATCAAATAAGATTTTCAAAGCTTCTAATAGTCTAATATAAAATTGTTCCCCAAGTTTGATTCCAGAAGCAACAGGCAGTAATAAGGAATTTGCCCCTCTATCACCTGGAATCTTTCTCTCTGGCAGGCCCAGCAAGTATAAAGGGAAGAGTGGAAATCTGTGGTATGAGAAATTCAATTACAGTCATATAGCCAGCCACTTTCTGTTACTCTTAAAAGGTCAGGTAAAAGTAACTGACTGTGTGGTGGCACTGAGGTAGATACCGATAACAAATGCAGATTGCTGTTTCAGTGCCTTTTCTGTAAGATTCCAGACACTAACATTGAAACTGTGTACCAATTATCATAATGGTAATAACGGTCATAACAACTTTCACTTGCTGAAGCTCCGGAAAATCAGACGTCTTACTGTACTGTATCATCTCTAATCAACTCACGGTCCTGCAGGGGAGATGTTCCTTTTACCCGTGACTTCCGAAGGGGCGGTAACGTGGCCAGAGTCACCAAACTACTAAAGGTTGATACTGAACTAAAACTTAGGCTATTGTACAGATAAAAATAGAGAACTAATTCTTGTGTTCTGATGTCCATCATTATATAATCCTTGCAAAAGGACATGAACACATCAGAGAAAGCCTGGACAGAGGAAGTATAAAGCTCTCTTTTCAAGATATTTTAACCTGGCATTCTATAGTTAAATACGTATTTAACATGACGTGTCCGTCAAGAATAAGGGCATTGACTAAAACAAGAAATTTCAAAAAAAAACGTTAGAGTAAGTGAGTTAGGGGTGTGGTTAAACTATTTCTGTCATTTGGGTATTTCTTTAATGACTGCCAGTATTGACCAGCTTGCAATAAGTCGAAGTGGGATTTTGACAGAACGAGAAGGCTATATGGCAAGCTATTGAGACTTATTATGCTAACTGGATGACTAAGTTGCCCTGACTTGGTGGCATGAAATAAGCCACAATTCCTCACTGCTTGTTCCCCCTGAAGTTGTTTTCAGGTCATTGCAGAGTAGGCACAGACCAAAACGTGTATATTTGGGCAGAAGCCAGTAATACATGGCAGACGTGTTTACATATCCATCAGAACTCTGAGCGTAGGAATTTCAGCCCTGCAGAAATGTTTGCAGAGTGAACTCTTTAAAACAGCTTGACCTTAACATAAAATAAGACCCAATAAAATGGAGAGAGGAAGGAAGGAAGAGGGGAATAGGGCATTGTTTGCAGGGAAAGCTCTGGGCACTGTGAAAACTTTTCACTTTTCTGAAGGAAATGCAGCACAGCAGATGGTAAGAGTGGAAGCGAGATAAACATAGGAACTGGAAAAGTAAGCAGTCCATTCTAACAGGTTCTGTATCAAAGATCTGGAGAAGGAGAAAGATTAGACAAGGAACTGTTCTGAAACCTGACAGTGGCCGTGTCGGGCCGAGTCTCATGCACGCAGCAGGGATGGAAGGGAAACTGCACAGACAGTGGGCTGTGATTATATTTTTCTGACAGCGAGAAGGGAAGGTCTCTTTGAGGGTTGTTTTTAAAGATAGAGATTTATCAAGTTGGAAATCTACAGTACAGATGTATAAAAACACTTTGCCCGCCTACCTATTTAACAATGGGATTTGATGTAGTTTCTGTTGTTGCCATAGGATTAGCACAAGACACTATATTTGGGATCTTAGATAAGATTTTATGTTTGTTTGTTTCCATGCAAATTAGGTGCAGGCTAGTTCACCAACACTGAAAAACCTATGTTGTTTATTTCTGGTTGTACTATAATCGCATAGATGGGTGTGAATGCACATACATGACCATGAATGTAGAAAGGCAGGGGGAGGAATATGTAAAAACGTTCTCATTTCTTAAAGATACAGTCATCTAGTAAGTGAAGGAAAATATATGCACAAGTGGGCCAAGGAAACACATTTAAGAAGTGGAGAAAAGGTGGCAGTGCATTCATTCTCAAGCTTCCTTATGGTATTATGTGTCCTTGTGCTCAGGAAAGATGCCCCCCCCACATCTGTCTGCCTCATGTAATCCCTTGTCCTGTGTTCTTGTACCCCGTCCTCATGACAAAAGGGAGTGACAAAATGTAGTAACTCCTAACAAGAAGCAATTATACATATAGAGGGAGTTAACTGGGAAATGAACAGGGAAAATAATTTATTATTTCCTAAGGAAAACCCAGTTTAAAAAAGAATGATCTTTTCTCTGTAATGCTGGCAGTTGTGTTGGGGAACTTTGAAGGTGGCCCTAATCAGGTCATTAATAAAAGGAAGGAATTTTGAATTTTTTTTTGTAAAATCTGTATCTTATTCTCCATGTAACATTACCAAATAAATACTAGATCTACTCATTTACCTTTTAAGTTTATGTAGCAATTGTTTGATTAGATATTCTTCTACTGAATGATAGACCCTAAACTACAATATAGCGCGGTGTAGCTGTAAAACTCCTCACTTGTAAAGACTCCTTCCAAAGCCCTGCACCTAATTTTTTAATTATAATATAGTAGTCTTCTTTTAAGGTGGACCTCCCAAATTGTGTAAGCTTTAGGCCCCACAAAACCTGAATCAATCCCTGTTAGTCCTTTCAGTAAATATATCTCCTAACAGCAGTGATCAAGAATGTTATGTTTGGTTTCAATTCCCTAATTTTTGGAAAACCATTGCTCAGTATTTATAGTAGGCATTTTTATTTCAAATCTGAGCCTGAAGAGACCATACATACTTCTGAGAGTACTATGCTAAAAATTGAAACTGAGAGGAGAAAAAAATCTCCCACGTTCCTGAAAATCTAGACGATGCTGTGGATACTATCTATGTTTTTCCTGTGTTATCACCAGCAGCCAAGGACCTCTTGCTGGCCCTGTGGGAGGAGGTGATGTGAGAAGACCTTGTGGTAAAGAGTCTGACTGGGTCCTGTGATAACACACTTGGAATATCCCTGGTGGTGGAAACTAGATATGGATCTGAATTGGGACAAGGCTGATGTGACCTGGAATACCACCCCCCCCCCACCACCACCACAGTGTTAGATTTAGTTGTAAGAAGAGGATCCTGGGAGCTTCCACAGACTTTCCTATGCATACCCCATTGTCCAGAACATAGTCTTAAATAGTGGTTCACCTGATTAAAACGGAAGCTGGGAAATGTAGTCTTTTTTTTTTTTAACCAGGTGCCCACATGCCAGCTGTAAATTTTGTTAACTATGGAGAGTTTACAGCTTATGCAAAGGGCATAGTTTTTGCCTTTGCTTTATTATTGGGATCATTAATAACTCAAAGCATCGTGGCGGTCAGTCCATTCCACATGCATGCTTTATCGAATAAATACTTACTGAGTACCTACTATATCAGATGTTGTGAGACATGCTGTGAATACCATATGAGTAGACATGGAAGATTCTGGCTATCCTGGAATTTAAATTATAATTGAAAGGGAGACATGAGTAAGATAATCACACAAGCGGTACAGTGTGGTTTGACCTAGTGAGGATGTTCAGAGAAAGGGTCCTTCTGGAGGGCTCACTGGAGTTGGCATGGATGCTGAATAGGCACTAACTAGGTAAAAAGAAGTAAAAGGTTCCTAGGATAGAGGGAACAGCATGAGGTCAACAAGAGCCTGGTGTGCCTGCAAAGACACACTGGATACTGTGGTGTGAGATGACCCAGGAGAGGTAGTTATGGCCCAGGGAGATCAGGAAGGACGGTGAGCATATGGTGAAGAACAGGAAATTATGAGAGGAAGCATAAAAGAAGGCGATAAATACCTTGAAAGTTGAAACATTAAATGCAAATTTGAGCTTCCCCTAAGACATAGTAGAGAGAGAAAATGGAAGAGTAAGATATAATTTCAGTGGCCAAGTGGTAGAAAGAACAGAGTTTATCAAGAGAAATAAATGTTATCCCCTATTTGTGAGCTCTGAGTGTCATTCATTATTAGGTGTTTGACGTAGTGTTGGATAAAGGGCATTCAGATATGGACCGAAGTCTGTGTTGGCTGCTGCCCCAGAACATGCCAGAACAATATCCTCCATTGTCCTTGGCACTGTGGATATATGCCTTGAAAAAAGTCTGTTTATGATAAGTAAATTATATTGTATTAATGAAACTCTACAGTAATGAGTGATTGCTTATGAATTATATTCTTTATTGGATTATGAAAGAGGAATAGCCTCCCTGGAATGAATTATTTTGTTAAAAAGGAAAGACTGAACAGTAAGATTATATGGAAAACAATGTTCAAATAAACCTCAAATAGTTTGATCTTTTTGTGTTGATGAGGTGGGCTTACTGGGGAAAGTTTCAGAGACAGAGAGTTGGCTGTATTTTTTGCTGTTGATGATGACAGCGATTTCCTAAAGTGAATGCTGGGTTTGGATCTAGATGACAGGCCAGCAAACTGCAGACATAGCAGCTTCGTGATGGCAGAACACCAGCTCTATGAATAGGTAAACCACGGTTCCTCATTTGCAGACTATCAGCCATTGTCTTTTCTTTGGAACAAGAAGTGCCCTCATTGTGTAGCATCCTCTTCCAAATGGAATGTGGTAGTTGCAGTAGTGTTTTTATGTTTTTAATAGTTTTTTGGGGGTTTTTTTTGGTTTTTTGAGTGGAGGAGCAGGAGAATAAAAAATAAGAAATTACTTAAATATAAACTTTCAAATACATGTTGTAGAAACATCTTTAAAGTAGGATATCCTTCCCCCCATGCTTGCTTATAAATTTGACTTTTCAAGTACTCACTGAGAGAAATAATGAGGAATACCATTATTTGAATGATATACTGCTGAGAATTTGCCTTATTTTAACTCAGTGGAAATTTTCCTTATGTTCCAAATCTTCAGGGAACTTCAAGTTTGAGAGATACTCTTTTCATAGGAAGGATGATACTGCATTAAGGATAAATATTCAGTACTGTAGAAAGAATTTATAAATCACTGGTCTCTTTCTATGTTATCAATACTTTTAATGTGACTTTTATATGCTGTAGTGACAATAAATGTTAGTATTTTCAATAATTTTTTCTTGTAAGCTATAATAAAATGCTGCAAGTTACAGGAGTTGCCCATTGACTGGAGAGAGTGAGTTTCTTTTCAAAATAAGACAGCCCTGGCTGTCATCAACTAGTTCAAGATTATTTTCCTCATCCTGAAAACTTATAATAAAAAGTGTGGATTCTATTTTTTTGAATCTGTTTAATTGTTCATATTCTGGGCTATGAAATAGCTATTCTGTAAGTTGTAAGGGAATCATATGCACTGTTAAAATTCATTGTGTGTGAGCATAACTATACAGAACTTGGCAAAATCCTACATTTTCCTATACATTTGTAGTAATTCAAAAGGAGACTTGAGTTAGACACCACTGTAGGGATCCACAGAATAATAATTCTGTGGGTTTTTTTTTTTTTCAATCAAAATGTTTAGATTTCCTTTTAGGTATTAGCAAAAATCATTACTTTTTTTTTTTTTTTTTTTTTTGCAGCTGGAGATATAACTGTGTCTATAATTTGGCAATACAGAGTTAATTTAACATGACACGTTTGTTTGGATAATCGGTAACCAAACAATTGTTATAAGCCAAACGACATTGTGAGACTATTAGGCAAAGCAAACACAAACTGAATCTTAAACTTAACATGTCCTCGCCCTTCAATACGAGCTGCAGTTTTCTGATTTTGAGTGTTAAAGTACTTTAACCAAAGCTATCTTGTCTGATGATAAAACCATAAGTGTATGAAGCACACATTTTTCATCTCTTTTATGACCTTATCTTTCATGAGCGGCTTCTGTGAAGGTATCCTAACTATAGGAAGCACCTGGAAAACATATGTGATATCTTTTCTCTGATAAGCAGTTGTGAACAAGAAAGTCGATCTGTCACTTCTGAACTGTTCATTGTTAAAAAATACTTTGATGATTTAGCTGATTGCAAAATACATTATAGGGATGACTAACAGCTACAGTAACACTCCTAGTCAAGAAAGTTCAATAGTTACATTGTACAAGAATTTCTATAAGAGGTTACTATTGATAGGAACTACGTGGATTAAAAGAGCAGGGTTGAGAAAGGCTGTTCCCTTACACAGCTGCTTTCAAACACCTCTGCTATTTGTGTTGAAAACGTGACTGTCTCAGAATGTGGCAAATCTTTAATTTCTGCAGAATATCCAACCTTTGGTGAAAAGACGTTTGCTTGTGTTTTTGAAATTATTTTTGCGTATCAAGTAGAACTCCTGCTTTTACCACCTTGCCAACACTGCCTAATATGGAATTTAAAGATTCTGTTTCATGTGTTTCAAAGACTATATTCTAGTGCATTTCCCCCAGTCATTTGTGCTGTGTATTATATTGCTCAATAACATCTTCAATTTCCTCCTATAGGGCCCTCATTGATTCTGAAAACTAGACTAAGAAAAATGGAAGGGCCCACAAAATATGCACAATATCTTTTAAAAGAGCAACAAAAGAGTTTAATCTTGCAATGGAAAACCATTAACTCCATAGCCATAATTTTAGAAATATTATAGATTTTGTTACCGCTTGACATTTATTCTATTTCATCATTTTATGAGTTGGTTTCTGGATATATTTAGTGATTATCCCATTAAATGTGTTTGTGCTTTGCTAAAAAATACACTGAAATTTCTATTTAAAAGTATGTGAATAAAGAATTTAGCAAGTAAATGAATGGATGTCAAATGAATTCCTAGCTCCCTCTGTAATTCTCTATCTAGCATCCTTTTCTCTCTTCCTCTCCTCTTCCTACTAACAAAGCCTTTGAAGCCGTATCTTAACAACCTTGTTATTATTGTGTTGGCTATTAATTATCCATGCCATTTTTATAAGCTCTCTAGAGTGCTGATTTCAAACATAAAAATCAAAAATGGGTAGATGTAAAAAGAACAATGGTCAGTATAGTCATTTCCATTCACATCAAGTAGAAGCTTGAATTGGGCTAATATCAAAATGAAGTTTTGTTTATAAATGTTCCATGAGAATAAACATATTGATAGGAAAGAAGCAAATCTCTATTGTGAGGGGAAAAAATGTTTATTGAAAGTAATTCAGAGATTCCATATTCGATTAAATTATTTTTTAATCATTTCATTTTTCATTAGTAAGAAGATTAAGAATGAATTAGGTAAAAACATTACCATAAAAATGAGAGCTAGTTTCCTGAGATATACTTAGGAGATGAAAGCTGTAAACGGTGAAAAATGTGACATATTTTAGTTATTAAATAGAAATAGTGTGCTGAAAGCAATTAAATTAGTGAATGCAATGCTATTGCAGTAGATTATGGTAAAAAGAATGAAACCAAAATCTAATTACCTCACTGGTCAGTGAGCAATGGTTATTGATCAAGCATCTGTGTGTAGTTGATTTTACTGAGTTCCAAATAAAATAGTACACCTTAGAAAAAATAATGCTTATAAAGATTAAATCCATTAGACATTTCATTTTAATGTGTAAGGATAGTAAAGAAATAAGCCTTATTGATGGGGAAAACAGATATCTGATCACATCTTGCTCTTTGTCGTTTGAAATTCAGTAAACTTTGTAACATCCTCATGGGCTTGAAGTCTTTGGATTCAGACGGACTCAGGATCAATTCTTTGCCCTGCTACTTACTAGCAATGTGCCTGGGCATCTTCTCACGTATCTGCTTCTTGGTTTACTCTTCTGAAACATAAGGGTACTAGTACATGGCAAGGTTGTTGAAGTGACATCATAAAGCATTTAGCTAGTACTGTGTGGTATTCAAGAAATGGTAGCCGTGTTTAGGTCTTATATGGAATCTGAACTTCATGACATGGTCTCTGCCTCATTTACCTCTATGATTTCTGTGTTAGGTACATAGTGGATATTGAGATGAATATAAATATAATTCTGACCCATTTTTGTGTTGTACACTCAAGTGTATCATTTTATATGGCTTTCTTATGTTTTTGGTCTTTTTCTTTTTTTTTTTTTTTTTGCATTCGTTCTTTAAAAAAACACCATTAAATAGGCAAAAACTTTAATATATTTTTCTCTCTCGGGATTTATTATTTTTAAAGCGATACATTGTACATTTACCTAGTTTCATCAGTAGCTTAAATAAATGCCATTTTTGAGATACTGTGTACAATGAACTATTTTTACAGTGCTTCTTTAATTAAATACTCTGCAATTTTTAGAGTAATTCCAATTATATGGGCTGCATTATGAAATAAATTAGAGCAAAGCATCCCATGAATCAGGATTGTCAATACTGAGTATTGCTCCAGATGTTGGTACAAGTTGAAATTTAAGCTGTGCAGTTTTGATTTGGCAGTTAAGTGACATTTAATGAAACTATTTTATGATACGAAATTACTAGTTCAATCAAACCCTTAATAAGCTTGAATTGCAGTATTTTCGTTTTAAGCGATTTACCAAATTTCTCTGTGCATCATAGGTCTGCTGAGATTTGTAGTCATTCTGCCATTTTTCTTTTGCTAGTGATACTGGATGAGAATAATCATGGGTAAATTTGGCCTGTGTTGAATGAAGGAAAGGTCTTGGTTCAGTTAACCATCATATGGTTGCAATATTTCTCTGTTTCTCTTTGGCATCTTAAAAGTTCATCTCGATCTAGCCCTTGCATCATTGAAATATCTTTCGTTTCGCTACCTTCAAACTGCCATTTTTCTTGTACAATAACTTAATTACTGTAATTTTTTTTTGTTTGTTTTTTTCTTTTGTTTTTTATAAGGGTTCCTTCTTTGGGATGGTGGCTCTCATTTTTAATCTGAAAAATGGAGCCTCAGGACATTATACCTATGGAGTTCAGTTTCATCTAAGCTCATGCCTTCAACATTTCAGATGTTTTATTGGTTCCTCCCTCTAGGAAGCTTCTATGCACAAAGGCCATGTCAGGTGTCATGCCGGTGTGCTCCTGCGGTACCCCGGACTGCTCCCATCAAAGCATTCCCCACATGCGGTCGCGGGCTATTGCTTTGTCTCTGTCCTCATCTTCAAGTTATGTGAGAAGGGGACCCATCTTTGTTTTGTATTCTTAGTGCTCAACACAATGCCTAGGAATACAAAAGTAGTGTTTTAATCAATTAATAAAAAATGGCGTAGTCTGGCCAGTGTGCCTCAGTGGTTGAGTGTTGACCCATGCACCAAGAGGTCACCAGTTCGATTCCTGGTCAGGACACATGCCTGGGTTGTGGGCCAAATCTCCAGTGTGGGGCACACAGGAGGCGCCCAGTAGATGTTCTCTGTCATCAGTGTTTCTATCCCTCTCTCCCTCTTCCTTCCTCTCCCTTCCTTCTCTCTAAAATAAAGGGAAAAAATGGTGTATATCATCTCTGTTCAATAAAGATGAACATATATGGATTCAAATGAAATCTTTTAGCTTCTAATTTTTTGGTATTATTATAATTACTCTGATATATTTTCCAAACATACTTGTTTTTCACTCTATTTATCATTGTTTTTTTGTCCAAATAGGTAATTTGTCTAATAAAATATTTCAGAGTAGAGTTAACTATAGTCTCACAAAATGCTGGGCAAGGATATCTGAGACATGAATCAGTATTGTTAGGGATGAGTAAAGGAACACTTGAAGACAGAGGTCTGACAAGGTGTGTTCATAGAAACTAATAAACATGTTGATTACCACACTTATGTCACATGGTCATATCAGTGCCCCACTGAAATAACTAAAGCTTCTCACTGACTTCAATACGAAGATAGAACTCCAAAATTAATCATAATAGGTTCTCCCTGGTCATGTCATTTTATGCTCTGGGCTCTGAATTTCTGTATCTTAATTGTTCTCATTTGGAATTATTCATGGACTGCTTTGATTGTTGGTGTTATCGGTGGTTACCTCTTTTATGTGCATTAAATATCCCCTTAACTAGATTATATGTTCTTTAAGAGAAAGTAATTTTTTTCTTTTTTGTATATTTCATTGTATATTCAAAAATATGCTTTATAAATGTGAATGGTTGACTGAATTTTGCATGGAACCACATGTTTCCAACAATTTAAATAGTAAAATTCAGGAAGATTTACTCCTTTATGTGATTATAGGGTGATGCAGTTAACATCTCAATGCTATAAAACTTAACTTTTCTGAGTGGTTCTGCCCAGGATTTTACTTTCTGTTCTCTGGGCCTTTCTTTGGATACGTGATTTTGAGCACCATGGTCTCATGCTGGCTTATTTATGTGTTGCTCTGGGATTATTACTCAGCTCTTGCGGTTGTGGATGGTCTTGTCCTCAGCTGGTGTGGTGTGCTGGTGGAGGCGAGAAACGTTGTTTGGAAAGAATGCCAGACTGGCAGTTAGGAGAGTCAACTTTCATTCCTGATCTTGTACAACTGCTGTCATGTTCCCCGGTAACCACACTGCCCTGCTGGTGGGGGAAAGGAGATCTCCCTAAAGCTTCTTCAACCTGTCAACCCCGCGCTGATTGGAAGCACAAGAAGCTTTGGAGGAGAAATAAACATTGGAGCTAGAGAACCTTGGATGCTCACTGACCCTGTCTATGCATTTATTTCCTGATTGGTAGATTTGTCTAATTTGGGTTAGACGAACCAGGGAGCCCCAGGGATGGAGTCCACAGAAGTCAGCCTCCATGGGACACAAAGCAGGACAGGGAGGGAGGAGAGTCGATTGGGCCCAGCTAGAAGGGGCAAGGGCAGAATATTCAGTTTATGGGAAATATCAAGGTTCTCCAACAGAGCTAACCATTTATGATTCTAGTCATATCCGTCTGCTAACTACATGGCACATTATTCAAAGCTTGCATATATGCAGGGATCAAATTCTGGTATTTAACAACTGGTACAGTCTAGGCTCTGACCAACCAGAGCAGATGCCATATACCTCCTGCTGACTAGGTTTAATCCCTTAGATTCTGGATCAGGGGAGGTGGCAGGGGCCAGGGTTGTACCAAGGGGCATTTGATTAGTCCAGGGTTTGCAGTATTTCAGCATATTAAAAGGCCATCCAGCCTACTTCTGTGTGCAGGCTGAGGACCAGCCCTACTTGTGTCTGAGACATGAGAGCAGAACTCTCCCTGATCTCATCCGATCACTGATTGGTGTGCCTGTATTATTCCGTCTGACCTGCAGGGAGGAGCACAGAAGGTTAAAACTCTTATCTCACTACCGAGCCTTCGTACTTTCTTACGGCCCTTGGACCTTGTCTGACACCCTCATTATTTGTGAATTTACTCTCTTTGATGAGCTTTGTACCACTTATAAAGAGGAACTTTATTTTTCTGTATGTATCCAACCATACCTGCTACAGCTCCTTAAACATGGTAGACGCTCACAAAATATTTTCCGTAGAGAATTTTATTTTTCTTCATTCTGATCATCCTGAACAGAAGAGATAAGTCAGCGTTCAAAGAGCCTTCAGTTCCAGACGTGGGTGCAGTGGTGTGGGGTATGTGCTTGTTGTCCCTTGTTGCCCACCAGAGCTGGTGTTCCTCTGTTAGGAAATTAAGTTCAACAGAGTTGTCGCTGGGTTTCTGTTCTCTCTTTACCTTTTCCCACCTTTTGAAGTGATTCATTTGGTGAGGCCCTATATAGAAATAATTACAAAATTTCTAAAGTTTAAAGTTCAAAACTCATATTAACATCACATTAATATCATTTGTAGCAATAATGGTTTCCTGGAAATTCTTTATTTTGTAGGTTACTTTGAAAGGTTTTAAAAATTCAGTGTGTTTTTTGTATGATATAAAGATTTAAAACTATTCGGGATTGGGGCAACTATGTGGAGAGTATTCATTGAATATTTCAGAGGGCAAGCAATTTAATTACAAAATTTTAGCATTATTAGATTCAAGACTTAATTGCTATGTTTTTAGTATTCATTCTTTTTGTATTTCTAGTGTCACATTTTCTTGTTATTCTGTTTTCAGATCTCTTATTACAATTATAAGAAGGTTCTAGTTAATATTTTTGTGCACACTCTGTTAAAGTAGATTACTTTTCTTTAAAGCAGTACATACTTTGTTACATTATCACTAAAAATGAAGTTTTATTTTTAAATTATATTTTTACTTTTAAAATGTGCTTGCGTTGTTAATGTGTTTCTCCTTCTTTGCCATAACTATACTTCTGCTCTAAAAGTATTACCATTTTGCCTGGCCAGTGTGGCTCAGTGGGTTGAGCGTCGTCCATGCACCAGGAGGTGGCCGGTTCCATTCCCAGTCAGGGCACATGCCCAGGTTTGGGGCTCAATCCCCAGTAGGGGGCGTGCAGGAGGCAGCCAGCGAATGTTTCTCTCTCATGGATGTTTCTGTCCGTCCCTCTCCTTTCCTCTTTCTGAAATCAATAAAAACATATTTAGAACAAAAAAGTATTGTTTTTCTTTTGTTATGTGAAAATGAAAGCATGGGATTGTACACTTGCTGCACTTTCTCTACAAGTATAGCTCTGTAGCTTCTTGCATGACTGAGTCACTGGCTCATCTCATATGCTGATCATTTAAACATGGCCTTTTTAGACCCATTTTTAAAATGAATACTACCTAGTTTGCAAGCTTAAACCTGGGGAAAGAGACAGTCTTCTTCAAAATAACCTATATTCAACCCAAAACATAAATGTGTCTTTTTGTATGCGATTTAATTTTGTTTGCTGCATCTTGCCTCTGTAAAAATTGTAACTCAGAAATAAATGTGTTAAGGTTTTCTGTATGGAAAGCATCATAAAAAGTACACATTGCTTTTTAAATTTTCTTCTTATATATAGTATTAATAACTCCAAATGAAACTTTTTGTGGGAATGTTCTTTATTGTTTATAGCAGTTAACTTTATTTTTTAATTTTATGAATAATGCTGGATTTTGTTTATTATAAAGCTCTAATAGATATGCAAATGAGTAATCATGGACATTTATCAGTATAATGACAATACATGTAACAAATATATAATTAGACATATTCTGAGCACATCCCTCTGCGAGGATTGAAATGTCAAGTAGGGCTTTCCTCACTTCCTGTTCTCTCTGTGTGTTGGTGTGTTCTAGGTGATGAAGAAGGAGTCCAGGAGACAGCCGAGTCAGATGGGGACACACAGCCAGAGAAGCCAGGACAACCAGGAGTCGAGACAGGTGACTGGGATGGACCAGGTAGGAAGGAAAATGTAAAATTCAGCCATCTGTTGCTACTATCAGGAATTCACATTTTTTCTTAAATTCTAATTAGGTTGTAAAACTCTTTCAATCTCATCTCTGCTTATAAAAAAGTGTTTGTATAAATATTGGTTACATGGGAAGTTAAATAAACATCATGATTTAAAGAAGGTTTTATCTTCTTGGTAAACTATAAAAACTAAAGTGTTACCTCTGCTTGAAGTCTTCATCTTGTTTTCTTCATACTCATATAAAAACTACTCAATTCTACTCTTTTTCCTTTGAACAAACATCTTTATGCTATCTCTATATTCAAATTGGGAATATTTTTAAAGATTAAAAACAGTAAAACAATAATACTCTAAAGAAATATTTTCAGTTTAGTCATATTGTAAGTCATAGAGTGAATCTTAATATGCATTTAGAAGTTTAGAAAATACCAGCAGTTGCCTCACTTAGATTCAGGGTTTTGGCAACATTTTCATTTTTATGAATGAAAATAAAATTTAATTTTAAAGATCTGACATCAAACCACTTCAAGAACAACAAAAAACTGATAAAAATACTCTAAAATACCAATATAATTTTATCTGAATATATACAATTCATAAACACTCTGTGATAAAAAAAAATAAACCTTTATATTTGGTGCCAAAGTAACTTACAATCGATGGTATATTTATAAATGGGGACTGTTATGTCATAGCGTTTAAGAATATAAGTGAGTTTCGAAATAGTTTTAGCCATAATTCCAAAGCAGTAACATTTTTCATTAAGAAAGATGCTTATATTTCAATCACATTGTCACCCTTGCATGACTCTGCAGTTTGCTCTCTGCTGTGTGTGGAGGAGAGAGGAACTCCAGTGGTAGTTTTCTGAAACCAGCAGCTGGGAAATATAAAGCAAATACAAATGAAGATACACTCTGTGTAATCATCGTGATGTCATTTCTAGCATTACTCACGATACACACAGATGTTTGTATTCTGTATACTATAGCATAAGATTACACAAGATTTGGGGTCAAAATGTATTATATTTAAAGCACCATAATACCACAGTTTAAGAGTCTGAAAGAAAATGTATCTTTCTGGCATTCTCAGCTTATTGCACAATGCTTCTGTCTTCTCAGTTTAGGGGGAAATTCCTTTGGTTAAAAAATTAGAAAAAAATACTGGGGAGCAAGGTAAAGCACAATCCTATCATTCAGGATTCGATTTTTCACTTTTAAGTTCAGTTTATTTAATGTATCTGATTTAATGAAAATTTTTTTTAGTTGACAGTCGAGAAAATGTTCTTTTTTTGTGGCACATATGAATATGTAAAAACCTTAAAGAAAAATGTATATCTTTAAGCAGGTATGTGTATGAGAAAATTTTGAGATACACACACACAAACACACACACACGGTAAAATCGATAAAACATTTCCCCCTATTTCACAAAGAAGTTTAAATTATTTTAAAACTTTCTGATTAATGAGTTTTATTCATAACAAAAATATCTGTTGGATATTTATTTTTTTAAGGTTGAATATTTCTTTTCTTCAATCAAGAGAAACTATAGGAGGCATTATTTTGCTATTGCATAAATAGAGACTGCTTCAGTATTAATACCCATATTTTTGTTATTCACAAAACATTATTGTTATTGTCCAACAGCACTGAGATAAAATTTCCAAAAAGGTCAGAAAATGAGCTCTGGATTGAGCATTTAGGTTCAGATTCTGGATTTGCCACTCATTTCCTGGGTGATTTTTAGCAATTTGCTTAATCTCTCTGTGCCTCCATCCTCATCTATAAAATGTAGAAAATCATGTTATGGGTTTTATAAGAAGTACACATAAAATGCTAATGATCATTATTATGGCTTTGGAATTGTTGAATCTTGAAGCAAAACCTTTTAAAATTCTTCTCAGCATGTTTTAAAGCCCAGTAGCAGTAATATCTCTGGTACCACAAAGGGTAAACTTCTGTAATGCTAAGAATCTAGTTTTGAATTTAACCACAGATTATTTGCTAAGACATGAGGTAATAGGCCAGGTGCGATTTCAAGGTCTCTTAATTTTAAGGCCCTCACACCCAATTCTGATAGTCACTCTAAGATAACGGTTTTCTCTAAAAATAGACAGAATAAAAGGACAAGGAAATTATCTAAAGAATTTGAGGCATAGAGCTGACATCATTTAAGATAGATTAGGATTTATCTTATTTTTAAAGAGTTTGATTGAAGACTGTTCCACAACCTTTCTTGATGGCTCAGTTCAATAATGAATCCACTCCTCTCTGAAATGTTCTATTTTTATCAAATGCAAACTTTACAGTGAAAGTTTTTTTCTCTTTGTTATTCAGCCCAAAGGTACATTTATTGATTGCTTACACCTTTGTTAACTCTTATAATTAAGTGGAACCAAAACAACTTTTACAAAAATTATCTTACATTTGGAAATATTTCTATGGTAAAATTATTTAATGTTTAATTATATGAATCTAATTCATAGGTAGTTATTATCCAGTCCTTTTTTATCCATATTTGCCTATATTTCACTTGTATCATTTCTGCCTTCATTAAGTATCTCTTCTTTTATTTTACTACCCTAACAAGTTTCATATTTTATCACCGTTGCAGTATTTCAGTTTACCAATATTCTTACATATCATTCAATAAATATTATTGTGTACTAATAATGTTTAAAGGTGTTAGGGAGACATCCAAAAGTATAGTATGATGCTGTCCACACTTCTTCTGATGCCATTTCTCTCCTTTAACCTCTTTTAATTATTCATGTGTTGTATTTAGGTCATTGATGCACTAATTAAGCATGTCCAGCTAGAAAGTGGAGAATAGCTTAAATTACAGAAGAAAAGGTACAAATTATAGAGTCAGACAGATCTGTGTTTGAGTTCACACATTGACACTTGAGGCCTTGTGACCTCAGGCATATTAAACGGTCAGGGCCTCAGTTGCCTTATCTTTAAAATGGAAAGAATAAAAACTTCCTTGAAACATTGTTATGAGGATGGAATTTGAAAGAGATAATATATATAAAGTAGCTGGCACAGAGCTTGGAAGAGCATGGGGTTTGTCAGATGTTGATGACCTTCCCTTCCCTTCGGACCTCTCACAGAGACCAGCAGTTGGAATGTTGTCATTATTTTAAAAATAGTGTTTACATTTCTGGCTTTCTCATTTAAGAATATCTTTGGAGTCACAATCTCTGGCCAAAGTATTGACTTATGTATTTAGATTCAGAAGGAGACTTGGGAAAGAGAATTCAGATAAATTGCTATAAATTCATCATTTACCTTTATGAAATGAGCACCATAAAAGTCACATCTTGCCCAGCCAGTGTGGCTCAGTGGTTGAGTGTCCACCCATCCACCAAGAGCTTGCCAGTTCGATTCCCGGTCAGGGCACATGCCCAGACTGTGGCCCCAATCTCTAGTTGGGGGCATGCCAGAAGCACCGATCCATGTTCTCTCTCATCAATGTTTCTATCTCGCTCTCCCTCTCCCTTTCTCTCTCTCTAAAAATCAATAAAGAAAAAAAGTTTTCAAAAAGTCACATCTTATATCAACTTTAAAAATGTTAATTTTCTAGGTTATGTTATTAAAAGCATTGTTACTTCATTTACACTTGGGAATAGTGAATACTTTGATTTCTCTGGTTTAATATTGAGTGAATCTAGGTCTTGCCTGCAGACTTACAAAGCAGCTTTCAATTGACATAATAAAGGAACAAATTACTCAAATTATGCAAATAAGTACACATACCCCAAATAATATATATTAATGCAAATATACACAGATATAAAATTTTGAGCAAGCAGTCATTTAGATTCTTTGATATGAACTTTTCAAGATAAGCATATACTTTTATTTAAATAGATTTTGATATTTATATGTTAAGTACTTGGGGCATTTTAATCAAGATGAAGTAAGATGAGGTAGAAAATAAGACCTTGCATTGAGTATTTGATGAATTAATGGAATAAAATATAAATAATTTTTATATTCTATATTAGATATTGATTAATGGAAATCTGACTTTTCATCAGAGGTAAATTATTTTTGGGTAGCGTAATAAGTGGAGAAAATAAAAAATGTTTCTTCCATTCTTATTGTGGCCCTATTACTTATCAATTGTGTGACTTTGAGTAAGTTATTAATTTACCAAGGTTCCTTGTAGTCTACTAATAGTATCTATCTCATTAATGATATTTTCTATATAAAGCATAGAGCTCAGAGCTTTATATATGCTCAATAAATGGTTCTTAATGTTACTTTTAGTATCATTTTGGCAATTGTGCCTTAGTAGCCATTACCATGCCTTACAGATGATAAACCCTCATTAACATTTGTACAGTGAATTAACTTTACAAAATAATTTTTTTACACAAAAGTCACCATAGGATTATATTAACTATGGTCTATTCAGCTAGAGTGAAAGCATGATTCAGTTAAAGACATTTTAGGGTTAATGCATTTTCAAGAGGAACTGTGTAGCATAAAATCAGACATGTGTACTTCTTGCATCTGGACTAACATTGGTCAAGAAGTTATAAATAAGTCACCTCTTTCAGTTGCTGTTCAACATTATGGGTGCGTGCAGATAATCGGGCTAGTTCTGCTTCGTGCCTTAAATTACACTGAGGAGATGGCAGTGTTTTGCGTACAGTGCAATGGTAGCTACAAGACCACCGGGAGGTAGAAGCACATACTAATGATACAGTTGTTGTTGTTGTTTTTTTCCTCCTTACTAGTTATTCCAAAGAAGGGCTTTTGGAGATTACAGTTCAGATTTCGTTTCCTTTTTGATTGGGAAAATGTGGTAGATAGAAGATCTGGGAAATGCCATTTGAAGTAAATTAACAGAAACCTATGAAACATAGTTAACCATAGATATAGTCTGACAGTAAGAAGAATATTTTGAGAAGCAGAGGAAATAGTAGAATGACTGTGTATTACTCTGACATTGAATTGGTATTATCTCTGCTATCAGATAATGCAGTTATCATTAATTTTCACATTTGCATTTCAATCTTTGGAAGGAAATGACTCTTGCCGGATGAAGATAAGAGCTCTGTACCACTATAATGAACCATCATTTTATCCCAACGCTTTATGTCCATATGAAAATGAGGCAGGGAGAAGAGAGAGAGAGAGAGATGGGGGGGGGGAGAGAGAGAGAGAGAGAGAGAGAGAGAGAGAGAGAGAGAAAATGAGAATGTTGGAGGCGGGTGTTCAGAAAAACATTATAACAAAGTGTCAAAATTGCTACAGACTTCTGAGCTCCTTATAAAACAAGGGGGGTCAGAATAAATCTTCTATAGTGTAGTTAAGTGGATAACGGATTAAAAGATGAAAGCTTTACTCTTTGTAGAACATTCTACCGCATAAACAGAGTAAAAAAAGTTCTCGTTATCTTGTTCCCTTACTCCAGTTTGCATTCTCACATAGAATTAAGGCACCTATAACCCCCCCCCCCAAAAAAAAAAGGTAGGTTGAAGGCAAAAGACTAATTTACAATTTGGAAAGATTAGAAAGATATGTCCTTGAATTATAAAGAACTGCATAAAATATACCATTTTATTGTTATTATTTATACTTCATTTGTATAAGAATGAGAATTAAGGATTTTTAGATAACTTATTTTAGAATTTGCAGACACCTAATTTGTTTGCATAAATTTAATTGAGAAATTCTAGTTAAAGGATAATGATTTTGAGATTTTCTTTGGATCTTACTTTGCAGTGACCTTTTTCCTCAAACACCATGCTAGAAAATGGATACAATGTCAAATTTTGTATATATGTCGCCATCCCAGAAAAATATATAATAAACTGTTTCTTCTTGTCCTTTATCCTGCTCTCATGGCAAAATTCATTAATCAACTGTTTACAGTAAAAGCACCATAACTAAACTACAATTTCCATTCTCTCTGTAAAATTTACTGATTGAGGCTGTTAGGGGTTGAGTTGTGTGTCCCCCAAATTCACATGGTGAAGTCCTAACTTCCAGAATCTGAGCTGTTATTTGGAATCGGATCACTGCAGATGGAATTAGTTATGACAAGGTCATACTGAAGTAGGATAGACCCTTAATTCAAAATAAATGGTGTCTTCAAAAAAGGGAAAATTGGGAGACAGACAACTACTCAGGAAGAAGCACTATGTAAAAATGAAGGCAGAAATTAGGTGATGCTTCTACAAGCCAAGGAATGCCAAAGATGACCGAGAAAACACCAGAAGTTCCGCTGGGAGGCATAGAACAGATACACCCTCACGGTCCTCAAAAGGAACCAACCCTAGTAACACCTTGATCTTGGACTTGCAGCCTTCGGAATTGTGAGACAATACGTTTCTATTATTTAAGTCACCCAGTTTATGTTACTTTGTTGTGGCAACCCAGCAAACTTAATGCAGAGTCTTGGAGCTGAAAGGAATCATGCATTATCACTCGTATGGTTGCAAACTATACGTCTTACTGTAATTTTTTTAAATCGATTTTAAATATTGTTTAAACCATTGCAATATATTTGAATAAAAAAGAAGATATAGTTAAGGTGCCAACTATGTTGAAACCTTCAAGACTGAATAAGGGAAAGTCACTAAAATTTAGGTGTGGACAAAGCAACTTTAAAGAACAGGGGGGAAATAATAAAAATACTGAAAGAAATTTACACTTCGATGGTTTTGCAAGTGTTTTTATATCCTCTGCTCAGTGAATGTCATTGATGTGAAGCAGAACACTAGCAAACAATCCGGTCCCATGTCAAACGTTTGATGAGTAAATATGCTTCTTTATATTATAAGTTCAAAAATAATGCTAATATTGATATTTAAAAATTAATTCTCTTGTTTGGCTATTTTGATTAACCACTCATCCCATTTTATGTTCAATAATATGACTTCTCTCTTTCCCACTGAGCCATAATTCAGTCTGGGCAGGAAACTTACAATAAGAATGTATAGTCTGAAATTCTCAACTGGGCCCTCTGGGAAGACACCGCCAGCCAGTAGGCATTGACTTACAAGAGACATCTTTACTGTCACTTTAATAACCTCTTTCATTTAAGAATGCATGTATTAAGTATTTATTTGGGCATAAGGATTATTAGCATGGTTGTTTTCCTTCACTCAGCATTATAGTACCCTGAAAAGATCCCGAAAAATATGATTGAGTTTCACATCTGGAAATTTAAAAGGACAACAAAATTTAAATTTTGTAATTATTTGTTTTATTTTGTCTGATTCAGAAAAAGGATTTAATTGGGTGCAGAAGGACAAGCAAAGACCAACATAGTGATGCACATTAGAAATACTTTTAAAATAAGGAAAGTAAAAGCAAGTACAAAGAGACCCATACACTTGCTATTAGCGGGCCACCCATTTGGAACTAGACTACTATAAGACTATTTATAAGAATCATATTGATCGTGTACAATGCATTAAAAATAAATTGGTTATTTGGAGCAAACATTTATTTATTCGAGTGTCAACTATACGCAGTGTCCTGTGCCAGACTCTACAACATGAAGCAGTAAATAAGCCAGAGTGGTTTCTACCTAAGTGGGTTTTTGCTCCCCCAGACAAAGCAAATTGGGATAATGATTTTTTTGTCTGCTTATTGCATATGTGTTTTATTCTGTAGAAGAAACATATACAATAACATAAAACCATATTTTTGAGGGGTGGTACTAATGTAGTCTGGTGGAGAGCTAGTCAGTAATGACTTTGAACAACATTTTTAAGTTTTTAATTTTTCTATTTTAATACTCAGTGTTTCAAAAACATTAAATAAGAGGAAGGATATGATCAATCCCCATATACCCATTGCCCAGGTTTAAAAGTTATCAACATTTTCCCAGTCTGGTTTCATTAGTTCCCTCGATTCTTTGGTGGGGGAGGGTATTTTAAAGTAACTTCCCAAAACCATATCATTTCTCCCATAGCTTTGGTGTGTCTCACTAATAAAAAAGAACCTTATTTTAAATAGAATGATAACATCATTATAGCACATAAAAAATACATCTTAATATTATATAAAACTCAATTCATCTTCAGATTTTCCCAATTATCTTAAAAATATGTGCTTATATTCAGTTTGTTGGAATCAGGATTCAGTCAAGGTTCACATATTTGTTGATAGGATTCTTCAGTCTTTTCGTATTGATAATAGTCTCTCTCCATTCAACCCCTCTCTCCCACTTATTTGTGGAAGAAACCAATTTATGTATGCAGGAGTGTTTTTCAGATCTAAATTGGGTAGATTGTATCCTAGTGGTGTTGGGTAACATCCCCCCCCCCACACACACACACACATTTCTTGTAAATTGGTAGTTAAATCTAGATTCTTGTATAAATTCAGGTATAATACCATAAGCAAAAATACTACCTGTACATCGTTGGGTACTTTCTATTGTATCATATCAGTAGGCACATAGAAGGGATACCGCACTTGTAGTGATATTACAATGCATCAGGTAGCTCAAGTGTTTTCAGCTACACCCATCCAGTATAAAGTTTCCCATCAACTTTTCACCTAGTGATGATTGCCAGGATTCATTTTTCACATTTTCTCACTCCTTCTGTATTAGTTATTATTACTAAAGATTATTCATTATTATTATGAAGAATCTGAAAGATCGTGTCCTCGTCCACTCTTTAGTTACCCTCAAATACTGTTCACAAAAGAGATGGAGGATATGTGCTTAATTTTTCTTATTATTTACCAATTTTCAGAATAGTGAAGAATAAAAAGGCTGTTGTAAAGATGAGGCTGATAAGTAAGCAGGCTCGGGTTTTTCAGGGCCTTGCAGTCCCTAATACAGTTAAGGGATTTAAATTCAGGTTCCATGTGAACATGTGTTTTACATACAAGCCACATGCGTATATTTGCATTAAAAATAAACTACTTGACTGCACTTTCAGAATGGACAGGACAGTAGAAATACAGTAGTCTTACCAAGCGGTGAGGCTGGCTAGAAGAGAGCAATGGATACATTTGAGGGTGTGACTGCATGTGGCCTGCTCAACTTATTTTGTTGCCATTCATTTAGAAGAAGACAGAAAGAAAGGAAAGGTCAGGGAAAAGATAAGTTGAATTTTTATTTTATTTTAAAATATTTTTTTATTGATTTTTTGAGAGAGAGAGAGAAACATCAGTGTGAGAGTAGAGCATCTGCTGACTGCCTCCAGCATGGCCCCCACAGGGGATCATACCCAAAACACCAGGCATGTGCCTTGACCAGGAATTGAAACAGCAGCCCTTCCATGCACGGGACATCACCCACCCAACTGAGCCACATTGGCCAGGGCTGAAAGATAAGCTGGATTTTTATTTTATTAAAAAAATTTATTTTATTGATCTTAGAGAGAGGACGGGAGAGGGAGAGGGAGATAGAAACATTGATGAGAGAGGACATTGATTGGTCACCTCCTACATGCTCCCAGTGAGGGTCGGGCCCACAACCTGGGCATGTGTCCTGACCAGGAATTGAACCAGCCACCTCTTGGTGCATGGGTCGACACTCAACCACTGAGCCACACCGCTGGGCCATAAGCTGGATTTTAATACATTTTTTCCAGTTTGTGTGAGAATTTCAAGTGGAGCTGTTGAGTAGAACTTTGGTAATAGAGGCCAGGAGCTTGGAGAGAGGTTGGTTTAGAGATGTAAACTGGAGAATCAGCAATGTATCCTTAGCAATGGAATTTATGAGAGTAGATGACATTGCCTAGGCTGGGAATATGTTTGAGAGGACTCAGATGTGAAGCTTGAAGAACTCTTTATCTCTGGTGGAAGGATAGAAAAAGTGCATTCAAGAGAGACTGGTAAGGAGTGGCCACACAAGATGGGGAAAAACCAGGAGGATGTAATAGGTATTTGTTGTTGTTGTTTTGTTTTTTGTCATTTTACCCTCCAACATTTGTAATATAATCATCTTAAATGTTACCTCTATTGAGCCACATTAAGAGTGTTACAGTTTTCACTTTAATCACTAAACGTATTTTGAAAACACAACAATATAAGAAAAGTCTATTGTATTATCTATATTTTTTTCACTCTTTATTATTATTCTTTTCGAATGTTCCAAAATTCTTTTGTCATTTCCTTTTTGTTTAGGGAACTTCTTTTAGCCATTCTGTTAGGGTATATCTGCTGGCAACAGTTCTCTTAGCTTTTCTTCATCTGAGAATGTCTTGATTTTTCCTTCATTCCTATAGCATATTTTCACCAGATATAGAATTCTAGGTTGACAGTTCTTCCTAATCTTTGTGGTTTCTGGTGAGAAATCTACTCTAGTTTGATTTTTTTTTTATAGGTAATATATGATTTCTCTATAGCTGATTTCATTTCAGTATTTTATTTAATTTTTGTCTTTACTTTTCAGATGTTTGACTATGTGTCTTGGCATGGGTTTCTTTACTTTAAATTATTCAATTTAGAATTCACTCAGATTCTTGAATGTCTTATGTCTTTTGCCAAATTTGGGAAATTTCAGCCATTGTTTCTTCACATACTTTATGTTCCACCCTTTCTTTTTCTTATTCAGGGACTGGGATGACATAAATGTTAGATCTTTTATTATAGATTCATATGTCCTGGAAGCTTTGTTCTTTTTTCTAGTCTATATTTTCTTTGTTGCTTAGATTGGGTAATTAACTGGTTCTTCCTGCTGTCCACTCCACTCTCTTGTTAAACCCAGCCTTTGAGTTTATGTAATAGTTTTTAAGAAAGATGAAGTCAGCCTTGGTTAAATGATTGAGACCTAAAGAATTTCCTTGAATTTAGTGTCATGTGGATATTAGTGATTTTAGCTAGAACTTTTTCAGTGGAGCTTTGGTACCATAAACTGGACTATATTAGGTTGAAATGCTCTTGATAAATAAATATATAACGTATTTGGGTTTCTATGAATCTGTTTATTAACAAAATTATGCATTACCATTTACCTCTTATTTCTATCTAAGAATCTTTATTCTGAAACATTCTTAAAATAATATTAACAGGTAGATAGATCTATTGTAAATTAATTAGTAGATTTTTTAGGAAGATCAAGTGTGGCAAGTCTGAAAGTTTTTACATGAAGACTAGACTCAGATGGGTATAGAGTTTCTGTTTCAGATAATGAGAAGTTCTGGAAATGGGTAGTGGCGATGGTTGCACCATATTGTAAGTGTGCTCAGCATCACTAATAGTAAACTTCACCTTGGTGAAAATGGTAAATTTTATGTTATGTATATGTAATCACAATAAAAAATAGATTATATTAAAAAAAGAATCTTTCAAACTTTAGAATTTAGGGATAGGCTTCCAATGAAATTTATATTCCCATATTAAACTATTCTGAACCAACTATCCATCAACTTTTTTTTAGTTTTCTTTTATTTTTTTTATTAATTCATTTATTTATTTTTGTTACAGATGTTTCTCCTCCCCCGCCCGATTCCCCCCTCCCCCTCCCTCCCTGCCCTGACCCCAGCTTTGTTGTCCGTGTCCACTGTTCATGCACACATGCATACAAGTTCTGTGGTTTATCTCTCCCCACCACCCCCTCTTCTGGGGATTGTCAGTCTGTACCCCACTTCTGTTAACTTTTATAAATTATTTTAAAGTTCTTTTTTTATTTTCTTCAGGTTTTGCATAATACATTTTTGTCATTTATTTTATTTTTTCTATCACCGTGTCCCCTCTATGCCCTCTTCCTCCTCTACCCACCCCTCCCGACTGCACTCACCAAATGTTATAATTTCGACTTTCATTTCCCAATAGCTGGTTTACCTAATCGTTTATAGGAAGTTTTTTGAGGTTTGTTACTTTTAATGCAATTAATATCCTAAATTTGATAATATATTATATAATAATGTACTCTAAATTTGATATGAGTCAGAAATACTATTTTCTTTCTTTCCAGTGTCCAAACTGACAACAGCTAATATTTTCGTATTGCTATATTTGTTGTTGTTTTAACCTCAGGTCCACACCTGGACCTTGGGAATTATTATATCTTTGTCTTCCTAACAAACTCCTACAATTATTTCTAACAGTGATACTTGTAGCTTGTAACTTAGTCACTTATAAATGTAATTTGCATATGCTTGACTGATCTTAGACTTCACCCCTGCACCTTTGCAGACCCACATTGAATTAAGTAATTTAATTAGTTCAGATATTTACTGAAGAATAACTGTGTGTAAGACTCAAGGATAAAAAGATGATTTGGACTCAGGCTATCTTAAAAACAAAAAAACTCTTAGTGCAAAGTTGAAGACAGACGATGATGAGATAGAATACATTGTTATGGGTTTCAGTGTGGAGGCCTGCACAGTGAGCGGGGGTAGCAAAGAGAGGGGAAGGCCATTTACTGACAAGTGGCAGGGGTGGTGCGGAGGCCGCTGAGGGGTCTGCTTGCACAGAGGGAGAAGGGAAGGGTTGCTGGTGGTGAGACAATGCTGATGGAGGTTCTTGCAGAATTTGGGGGGGAACAGAGAGAAATATCTCAAGAGGGAGAGGCTTGACTTCTGGCTAACAGGACTTTTACCACAAGCTGATGAATGGAGCAGGCAAGTCATGGAAGATATAAAGGAAGCCCAGAGAAAGAGACACCTGTCTCTGCTTGGGAGGCCAGGTCAGACCTCTTTACTTTGTGAGCATGGAAACATGTGACAGATGGAAAAGAGAAGAGGGGAGAAGACATGCCAACACTGTAGGCAAGGGGAGTAGAACCCACCTGGTTATTATTATAAAGAGGTACCTTGTAGTTAGGGGCGGGAGAGGGTCTGGCATTAGTCACCCAGGCAGCATCCTATTGCCCTAGTTCTCATCAAAACGCAAGAGAGATTTGGGTAAAAGGAAAGTTGTCAGCATATTAGTAAGTGTTTATGTTCATTCTGAAATGGTTTGAAAGTGGTGAAGGAGGAAGGAGGCCCCCCGCCACACACACACACACCAATCCTAGCACAGGAAAGCCCTCATCTGGAAGTAGCTCTGGGGAGCAGGCAGGACAGCTTAGTTTCAGAGTCTCTGCTCTGAATTTCTCTCTCTCTCTCTCTCTCTCTCTCTCTCTCTCTCTCTCTCTCACACACACACACACACAAACACACACACACTTTTCTGAGCAACGTAAAAGCAAGAGTTTCCTTGTGTTTACATACTCAAAATGAAACTTCTGAGAGAAAGAAAAATGCCATATTGTGAAAAAAAAGTATTTTAACTAATTAAATTTAATGATTATCATTACATTTGTACCAAATTTGAATATAAATATGGCATTTTATAAAGCATTCAACCACATGTAATGTACTTTTTCATATTGATATGTATTATAGGAAAATATTCTTTGATTTTAAAGAACTAGATATTTTTGAAAAGCCCAAATTATTCATTCATTAAAAATCATTACAATAGTGTGGCAAAATTAATTTTTTATAAAATAGGTTTTTCTCTCTGAAAAATGGAAATGAATTATTTTAAGAACTCATGACTTAAGGCTAACATTTCATGCCAATAATTTATGATTAATATATAGTAGAATATTTTAGCACATTTTAAAACTAAAGAGGAGGTTGTTAGTTAACTTAGCTTTCTAGATTTAACTCATTTTTTACTTTTAAAAGCAAATACAATTAAATTAAAATATAGTTATCAGATCATTTAATAAAGTAAATAATAAATCAAGTGAGGATAACATACATAACTTACAAAAATACATAAACTATTCCAACCATACTTTAAAAGTACTTGAAATTAATACTCCTGATTCCCTTTGGGCATTTTATATTATTAAATTCATATAATTCATGACATTTCATCTATTGGGCTCATTGACAGTCTTTTTTAGAAATTATAAAACACACAAAATAAATGTACCAATAAAGGTAAAACTTAGTGAATGAGATAACCTAAAGCATTTAGTTTTTGGTGTTATTCTCTTGAAATGATCAAAATAAAAACTATTTAGAATATAAAACTGCTCTGGGCACATTTTCCTCTCCTGTGAACTTTTTAGCTTCCCCCTTTTCATTTATATCTCTAGTAATTAATATTCAGTGAGAGTGTATTATGTGCCCATTAATACTGTAGGCTTGGAGAAATAAGAACAAGTAAATTGTATTGTTTTCCCTTATAACGACTCTAGGAATATATTTTCCCTCTTGACCAATGAGGAAACTGAGGCACCGGAACATTAGGTAAGGTCATAACACAAATAATCATGGAATTGAAATTAGGTAGCTTGACCCCAGAGATTGTGCTCATCACCACTTCTTTCTATTGTTCATACAATGAGCCCCCTCCTGCTGTTTTTTTGTTTTTTTTTAAGGCACCTGTTATTTGATAACATAATTTAACATCCCTTCACCTAATTTGGGGTTGTCTTTTTCCTTCCCTAAAATACAATCAAGGAAAAAATATCTTTTCTTGAATACAGTTCACTAAACAATTTATGATTCAATAACGTTGTAAGATCTAAACCTTCCCTTTCTAATGCCCAACTTTTTGGTTACTGTGTTTAATGTATCATTTATCTGATTTCTTCCTGGAAAACACACACAATAATCGTAAGAGCTGTCATTCATTGAGCATCCTGGCCCTAGTCACTGCTCTATTTCACAGTTGAGGCTCTTGAGACTTAATAAACTTAATAATAGAGCTGAGAAGTAACCCAGTTAGGATTCCCATTGAGGGTGGCAGCATCTCTTTGTAGGACATGGTTTTTCCTGGGCACTCCATGAAGTGATGCCATTAGTTACCTCCTTTACTTGTCACAAGCCCAGTAGGTTATCCCTAGTTTAGAGGGGGGGATGTTAAGTCTTAGACTAGTTAGGGGGTTAATCTCACCCTGCTAGTAAGTCAGGCTTGTAGGGGCAGTAAGGGAGACACAACCTGAGATGAAAAATGCTTTCGAGTTCTCCTCTGCTTGACAGCTCAGTCACCGTGGACCAATTACATAACTTTCTTCTCTATAACATGGAATGCTGTAGACCTGCTTCAGAGAGCTTTGTGAGCGTTCCCCGAGTGAGTCACGGAGAAGAGTGTGTCACACAAAGTGATGTGCAAGTGATGTAAGCATGGCACCACCATCACCACCACCATCATCACACTTCATAGCCAGGGCCTTTCCTGTCTTAAACCTGGCTTTCAATCTTGTTTCTTCTTCTTCGTTAGATTTCTTTAAGTTTTCAATGGCCAGAGAAGTAGTGAATCAGTTTATATCTAATTTGTTCAGAAAACCAGGTGTTTTTTTTTTTTGCTGTTGTTTTTATAGGATTCAACATCTTTGATTAGAATAAAACTTTCAGTTGAATTTGAAGTCTGTTAGGCTTTTAAAAAATTATTTAGGCACTTGTTGATGATGCTCAGTCTTGTTCCACAAAGGATTTAGGGCAGCGGTTCTCAACCTGTGGGTGGTGACCCCTTTGGAGGTCAAACAACCCTTTCACAGGGGTCGCCTAAGACCGTTGGAAAACACGTATTTCCAGTGGTCTTATGAACCGAGACACGGCTCCTCTATCCATCTCCAGGCAAGTCTGCCACATGCAGATGCGCCCACACACAACATGAGGAACTGTATTAAAGGGTCGCGGCATTAGGAAGGTTGAGAACCACTGATTTAGGGTGAC
The DNA here is from genome assembly GCF_014108415.1 of Molossus molossus. Taxonomy (NCBI): domain Eukaryota; kingdom Metazoa; phylum Chordata; class Mammalia; order Chiroptera; family Molossidae; genus Molossus; species Molossus molossus. Next base: position 48,228,133 of record NW_023425351.1, read on the forward strand.
ATAAAAATAAAATCATAGAATAAATTATTAAAGTAAATCAAATAAAACATGGACAGAAAAACAACAGAGATGGGGATAGTATAATTACAGGGCTGTTTAAACCTTAGGGTCCTTGCCCAGCTGGTGTGGCTCAGTGGTTGAGCGTTGACCCACGCACCAAGTGATTGCCGGTTCAATTCCCAGTCAGGGAACATGCCCAGGTTGTGGGCCCAAACCCCAGTGTGGGGCATGCAAGAGGTGGCCAGTCAATGTTCTCTCTCATCGATATTTCTCTCTCTCCCTCTCCCTTCTTCTCTCTCTAAAAATCAATAAAGAAAGAAAAAAAAAGAAACCCTTGGGTTCTGGGTAGTGCATCCTCACTAGTCTCCTGGACTCTCTTCTCTGTCCTGCTCTCTGGTTTTGCGAAGGCCTTGAAGTTGTTCAGAGTTGCCTTTCTGCCTCTCTTTCCCCCTTCAGAGACCTCTTCCGACATTCTCACTGAATTGTTCTCATAAGATTTGTATTCTCAGTCATGTTTATATCTTTCCATTTTATGGCTCATCCACAACTACTCAGTTAACTTTCTGAAGAAGAAATACTGGTACAGGAGAGAGTGGGCCAGATTTCCCCATCACTCCTGGGAGTGAGGTTCTTGGGGCACCACTGAAGTGAACATTGTCAGAAGCCCCCACGGGAGAAGGAGATGTGGTAACACATTTTATTTGTGTGGAGTTACATTCCTTGGGTTGTAAAGGCTCAGTTCCCTTAGGCCAGTCCTGAGAACGGGTTAGCTGGGGATTCAGCAGAGCTCGAAGCATGGCCAGTGTCCGGTTTCCTTTCCATGGTGAAGCTGGGTCCGTCATCCGTCACTGCATCAGTCCAGATGCAATCCATCAGTCCATTGTGTAAGTCCCACATGGTGTGAGCTACGTGGGCGCATGCAGGGGAACACTCCCCCTGCAGCCAGAGTCCCCAGAGAGCAAGTGAACAAAGACACTGAACTTTCTTTGTTCAGAAGCTTAAATATTCAAATTTTGAGCCCTTGCAGTGGCCATGCTTATTCTGTCCAATTACCTGTTCCCAGGTGTGACAGGCAGGTAAAAATCTTCCCTCGCCACTCCGACCCTACTGGGCATGCATCTAAACTGCCTTTGTCCAGTCCCTTCCCCCATCAAACTGCTGGGAATAGTGCTAATTGCAGCTTCCTGGCAAAGCTGTACAAATGACATGCCTGTATTATCTAGTCTTCCCTCTACTTCTTTCCTGTTTAATAATAACCAGATTATTAGAACAGTATCAGTAGGAAAGTATAAAATGTTACCAAACCCTTCTTCCAACAATAGCCCCAAAATCACAACATTGGCTACTTTCTATTGTGCATGCTTTTACAAAACTCCCTTTAAAAATCAAATACATGCTTATCATTATTTTACTAAAACCTCCCCTGAGTAAATGAATTCCCATAGAACTGGAAAAAATAAAGTTTGCTGTGAATGGTGGATGATAGTGGTGTTCAATAGGGAGCTCTTAAAAGTAGATCAAATGCCTAAGGCATTTTTGTAGTTTGTAATTTGTAAGAAAATGAATTCATTAGAGGGAATCATCAGCCAGCAAGCTGGAGAATGCAGGCCTGTGATGAGACCGGCGGAGGAGACAAACTAAGTGTATGGGTGCGGATTAGGCCTCAGCAGATGAGGGTGTAAAAGGGATTTAATGGTGGGGTGGATTATAGAAATCCATGTAACAATGTTAAATAATTATAGTTCCAGCCGAGATCAAAGCTGTGCTGATTGAACACCCTCAAGCTGTTAACACGAAGTATCTAGAAGGGAAAAAAGCAAACCCTGCCTTGGAGATTGGTCAGCCTGGGCAAACAATGTCTGTGACCTATAGAAGTTCCAGCTATTGAAGGCACCAGTTGTGGGGGGACGGATGGAGGAGGGGACCTGTAAGGGAAGTTTTTCCCCTGGAGCTTGATATTAAAAGTGACTTTTGGTGCTCTTTGTAATTTGGTTGAAATTGCTAAAAAAATAAAATAAAATAAAATAAAATATGTATATGATTAGCTCTTTCTTTTAGAAGGTGGAGAAAAGACATTTGTTCAACCATATCACCGCTGTCTGTGGGACATTCTATAATTGATTTATTTACCATCCTTGAGTTTTCTCTTTGAGGACAATTTTACTTTCACTGAATATACCAGATAATAACTGTAGGTAAGGTTAACTGATAAAACAAAAACAAAAAGCTTCTTTGTGGAAGACACATTTATCTGTAGAAGGAGTGAAAAATATCTTGACTATTAAGAGAAAAAGAAATGAGAGTCCATCCAGGCATATGGATTTGCTTGATTTTGTAATGACCTCAAAACATTATAAAAGGTAGAATTACAAAACAATTGAAGTTAGTTATAAAATAAGAGAACCAGTTCAGTTAACCCTAATCAGATGTGTTTTCGACAAATTTAGTGTAGGACTCTATAGCTACACCTCTGTCTCTCTGTCTGTGTAGTTTATGATCAAGGAAAGAGGGAAACAGTTTTTACAACGTATAGATGCATCTTTTATTTATTTTTCAAAATGTGAAATTGTTTATTATTTTTAAATCTCAAAAAATACAAAGCCAACAAATATTAAACTATAATTATAGAAATTATACAGCTTGTCCTGGCCGGTTTGGCTCAGCGGTTGGAGCGTCGGCCTGTGGTACAGAGAGACGCGGGTTCGGTTCCCGCTAAGGGCATGTACCTCGGTTGCAGTTTGTCCCCGGCCCTGGTTGGTTGTGTGGGTGGCAGCCACTCGATGTGTCCCTTCACATCGATGTTTCTCTCTCTCTCTCTTCCTCTCTCTCCCTCCCGCTCTATCTGAACAAAAAATGGAAAAATGTCCTCGAGTGAGGTAAAAAAAAAAAAAAAAAAGAAATTATACAGCTTTATTTTATTTTCCATTCAAAATATATGGTTGACATATATAGTTGAGCATAATTGACATAAAGAGTTGAAATATAGAGTTCAAAAGCCAAGTATTTGCATATGATTTCTATGACACTGTATGTTATGGCTACAATTTCATTTGGGGAGGATTAAAGCTGATATTTCAGTAAGGCACATGGCATTTCTAGTACAATGTAGTTTTAAGATTTAGGCTGTGTGGGATTGAACTAGCCACCTCATTTAAAATTTTTGAAAACTTTTATTTAGAAGATGAAATATTGATCCCAATATTCCATAGTGTGTGTGTGTGTGTGTGTATATATATACACACACACACACACACATACATACATTGCTTAACAGTGGTTTTAAACCTTCCTAATGCTGCAACCTTTAATACATTTTCTCATGTTGTGTGTGGGCACATCTGCATGTGGGCAGACCTGCCTGGAGACAGACAGACAGAGGAGCGGTGTCTCAGTTCCTAAGACCATTGGAAATATGTGTTTTCCGATGGTCTTAGGCGACCCCTTGAAAGGGTCGTTCAACCTCCAAAGGGGTCATGACCCACAGGTTGAGAACCACAGGCTTAAGATGTCCGTAATGACTTCTTAAGGGCAAATTGCTTTTGGATATACAAAATCTGATATTTTTATTAGAATAATTGGATAAATTTTTTTCTAACTTCAAGTATATTTACCTAAGCATACAGGTAAAGGTGTTTTAAGAATGAAGACCATTTTGCTGCATGTCTCCTGTTGTAGGAGATAAAACTTGTATTGTAGACAATGCCTCATTAAATCTGTGTGACGAATGGTTTAACTTCATGGCTTTTCTTAGGTAGAGGTTTTATGACATTACATTTAATTTTTTAATATTTTAATATAAATGCATTTTTTTTGTCAAACAAATTTCTGTTTTATAGGGGTAAAGATATGTTAGCTATGGTATCTTTTCTCATCTGTGGAAAACATCATTGCTCATCTGTAAAACATTCTTTTAAAATCATATTCATGTGGTATTGGAAATGATAAATTATGGGATTAAACTTTTTAATGAATATATATTGGATATACTTAAAAAGGTTTAAAACAACAATAAAAATATAAATTAAGACAATGTCTACAACCTACCAGCCAATTATTAGTCAATTTTATAGTTTCCCACACATTTTTATGTTTCAGATGTCAGTAATGGTCTAAAGCTGGTCTTATATATTTAATAACTGAATAACTTTGTTACTTTATTTGCATTTCTTTTCATTGTGCCTTTATATTTACATGTACACAAAACACTTTCTCATTATTATTTTCATAGATTCTTCTACATCACAGAAGGTTTATGAAACACAGAAGAGGTTCATTAACTACCCAAGTTACCCATTCTGAAATGTTTATATTTTAGAATGTAACTTTAATTTTTCTGTTGCTGCTTAAAGTAATAGTGTTTACCCCATATACAATTACACACTTGAGAGTAAATGCCAAATGAAATCATCTTTTAAAGTTGCCTTATTTTCTTATTTTGAGGAAGTTTTTTGTTCTCAGAGTATAGGAGATACCATGGCTATTGATTAGTTTGGCATTAAACAAAAAATTTGAAATTATAATAAGGTGGAAAAAGAAAACCTAGAATGTTTATTCATATAAAACTGGGTTCAAGTCCTAGCTCAGTGTTTTATTATTTATTGATGGAATGACCTTGGGAATTTTGCTACTGCTCTGAATTTGAGTTTGGTTGTGAAATCTGTGCCTACGCTGTAGATGTACCCTGAGAATTAAACAGGGTCAAGTGAAACAATGCATCTGTTCCCAGCCAGGGTGCAGGTGTGGATGGACGGAGGACTGCAGTGGGAGCTGTCCAGCACCCTCTACCGTTAAAGCCAGAGGACAGACAAGTTTAGCTGGAGAATTCTGACCTTGAACCTGACGATTCCTAAGTGTATTCCTCAGCCTAATACAACTCTTTTTACCAAAGTGAGAACTAAGAATCTGAGAAGGAGTGATTTTTTTTTGCTAAGTCACTTTATGTTTCTCATCCTCAGTTTTCTCGCTAGAAAATGAGGGTACTAATACCTTTGGCTTCAAGGGTGTCTTAAAAAGAAGCACAATTTACATAAGCCTGTCGCGTAGAAATACTTAATTATTGAGAGTTACTGTTGTTTTATTATTCCAAAGACTGCTGGTAGGAACTGGCTTTTAAAAATGTTAAGCTCGGTGAGTTATTAAATATGTACTGAATTTCTATATATAACGGGAATTCTGAGCAGTGAGAATATTGTGGTCAACGAGACAGAAGCAGTCACTGGCCTCATGGAACTTGCACTGTGTAGTACGTGTTTAAAATCCATTTAATCACCATTTAATATATCAAAACATTTATTTTATTTTATTTTTCCCTACACCATCTATCCCCTCTATGCCCTCTTCCTCCTTCACGCCCCCCACCCCTCCCGCCATCACCACACTGATGAAAGTGTTTATTTTAATGGTTATAGAAGTAATACACCTCTTCTTCAAAGGACTGTATAGTTTCGTGGAAGGAAAAAGATAATTTGGCAATCTTCTCAACCTTACTGTTTTAAACTTTTTCACTTTATTTCTTCTATCCTTTATACCGTCTTAAGGGAGAATCTCCCGTTTCCCCATCAACAGTCTGTCTCCACCATCGCTCAGATCCCTTATCTCATTGCTCTTCACTGCTGGGCTCTCTTATCAATGCTCACTCTCCGTCTAAACCACAGCTTTATATCCTTTGTTCAACAAGCCACACTTACTTCTCCAGTCCAGGCCTCCTGGTCCACCACTCTCCACCAGTCAGCCAGGCACCTCTCCCTTCATTGTCACTTGCTAATCTCGTATTTCCCTTAGGACTCTTGCCAGCGTTACTAATCATTTACCTACCGCTTACTAGCTTTCCTTCTGGGGTACCTCCATCCCTTCTGGTTATTTCATTGTACTTGTGGCCGTCAACCCGTGACTTCCCCTGTTTCCACCACACTTTATTCTCCACTACTCAGAGCTGTTGCCACATGCTCAGACATTTCCTTGTCTGTTTATAACCACCTGTGCATTTCCTAGCAACCTCATTGTGGAGCCCTACGTAGCTCCTGGCTTCGTTTTCAGCATTACTCAGTCCCAACTCCATGACCTACGATTTTAACATTGCAGTTGCTTGCACCTTAAATGGCTTGACCTTTGAGAATCAGACGTACTGCCTCACTGTGCAGGTGGGGAATATGCAGTCTCAAGTCCTGCTACAGCACCAGGAAAAAATCACTTACCTGGGTTAAGTGAGCATTTATTGTGTATGAGGCACTGTGCCAGACCCTTAAGAAGCAACATCTCAGGCAATCCTTTCAACATCTAAGGACCCAAGAAAATCATATAACTTTATTGGCGTCATTACAAGTTTAAGTTATTAGTGGTTATTGTATTTATTTCCAGATAACCTTGTATGTAAACCTCCACAGCAGTTATCATAAAACTCCCCATGTTAGAATCATTCATCCTCATCCTCTATACTTCTCTCTCACCTACTCTGCTTGATCAGAACATTAATTTTTTTTAATGCCACGGGTTCGTTTGTGAAGACCTTTCAAAATTCAAAACTCTCATCGGTCCTGTTGTGGGGAGGTCCCCTCAGAGCACATCAATCTAAAAACATTGTAGCTTAGCAGTCCTACAACTTTTTACCATGGAGCCATGGAGCCAGGTATTTTTCCTATTATCTCTGTCCAGTTATATAATCAGTTTTGCCAACTTCAAGGTGACTCTGCTTTAAAGTAGCTTTTAATTTTCTCAGTATGATTTCCAATATTTCAACATGCTCACTCTTAAATTAATTGCAGCTTGTGATTAAAAGAAAATGATCTCAGTATTATGTGAGACTTGCCTGTAATGGACTTCTCTGCTGTTTCACATCTCCTTACTTTTCCTTATATTCATTCTCTCTCTCTCTCTCTCTCTCTCCCTCCCTCCCTCTCTCTCTCTCTCTCTCCCTCCCTCCCTCTCTCCCTCCCTCCCTTCCTCCCTCCCTCCCTCCCTCCCTCTCTCATTCCCCTGCTCCTCTTGATCTCTGAATGTCTCATTTTTCTCTCCGATTTCTACCTAGCTTACTTCTTTTCTCCCTGCCCTTATCTCCCCACCTCTGCATTCATTCCTGCCGGCACACAGTCAACCTGTTTTTATTGAGCACTTACAATGTGGAGGGTTCTGAAGTCACGCAAGCTGACTTCACATATTGGCTTCTACACCTCCAAGTTCTGAGAACTTGACCCGCCCCTGTATCTCTCTGTGCCTCAGTTTCCTCATCTGTAAAATAGGAATAATAGTATTTGTGGCAATAATAAATGGGAACAGCCAAAGTTTACTCTAAACTTACATCATTGTAGTAAGTTTTTAACACTTTACCTATAGTAACTCATTTAGTCTCATAAAACACTGTGATGTAGATACTGTTATTAATCCCATGTTTATTCATGGGATTATATATTTTCATAATTTGCTCAGTGTAGCAAAGCCATCTACTCATCTGGGGATTAACCAGCTCATTCATGTAAAATGCTTAGCAAAGTGCATGGTACAGAATAAAAGCTCAAAGACATTTAGCTATGCTAATTATTGTCATTATAAATATTCCCATTTTGCTACTCAACATTATAATAACAATAGCTAATATTCACTAAGTACTTACTGGATGAGTAAAACCTCCTTTCGCCCACCGCTGTCTGTGATTAGTATACACTTATCGAGTGTTTACTGAGCCTGGGGTTACAAAGATGAGCAAGATATGCAACTTGTCATTTATTTTGCTCACAGTCTGGTTGAAAGAGCAGCCAGAACATATTCCGTTTGGATATATCATGGTTGGTATTATTTCAGGAGTATAATCAAAATCCCACGGGAACGCCCAGACGTTCATTAACCAGCCTCTTCCAGTCTAAAGTGATGTCCCATTTGGGGAGAACCCTTTTGGACGTGGAGAGGCTGGCTGACTCAGGTAATGGGTGGTAGGAGGAAGTGGGTGTAAAGTCCCATCATTGTAATACGGACTGAGGCTGGCCGGCCAAGCACTAACATGTTTTTCCCAAAGAAGTGGGACGGTGGTGAGAGGTGGGGGCAGGACTGTAAGGAATCAGAGCCCTTTCCCCATAGTCCCCCAAACAGAAACTTGCTTGTGAGGGTTTCTACTTAAGTTCTGCCCTGGCAACGGTGATTCTCCATTTATTGCTTGGGATTTCAGTCCCGACAAGAGCAGAGGCTCTGCCTAATTATAACTCTGTCAGAACTATATATTGCTAAAGTCTAATGCACCTGCATAGTCTCTTTGTCGTTAAAATAATTTAGATTAAACTGCCAGGATTTGACCTTTTCACAGAATCATTTGGGTTATTACCCAAGACCCCAATTTTCTAGGCCAGTGTTTCACGAAATGTGGTCAGTGGACTCCTTGAGCACTGCCCCAGATAAAGCGGATTATAAAATCCATAAAATTTTTATGCACAGTGATCTCTGAGAACGTGTATCGGCACCTGGAAAGTAAATTGGAGGCCAATGAGTGCTAATGGCCTTACATTTAATTTGGCAAAACATATGAGGAAAAAGTAGGTCTTAGTCAGTACCCCAATATGCCTTCAAAAATCAGGATAAAATATATTGTACTGTTTTTTCTTTGTTGTTGTTGTTGTTTTATCCTCACCCGAGGACATTTTTCCGTTTTTTGTTCAGGTAGAGTGGGAGGGGGAGAGAGGAACAGAGAGAGAGAGAAACATCGACGTGAAGGGACACATCGAGTGGCTGCCACCCACATGACCAACCAGGGCCGAGGACAAACTGCAACTGAGGCACGCACCCTTAGTAGGAACCGAACCCGGGTCTCTCTGGACCACAGGCCGACGCTCCAACCGCTGAGCCAAACCGGCCAGGGCTATTGTACTGTTTTAAACATAAGCAGATTTATCTCTCATTATTTTCTTGGACCTACCAAGTTAAAACACAAAAGCTACTGAGGAATCTGACATAACCAAGTTATCATTTCATTGTTTCATCCAAGTAAATATCTCTGATACTTTACTTAGTAAATATTTTTATTTCAGTCATCGTCACAGAATGCATGTCATTGAATCATTAGTGATTAGAATCAATGCAACTTAAGTTCCATACCTGGAGAACAATTTAAATGTAAACAACTAATTGACATCTCACTTCCGAACACTCTTTTTCTTGTATTTTGTGTTTCTTATTCTTTGGTTTCACATTTCAGTCACCTGGAGTATGCTCTTATTTCCTACCCTAACCTGACCCAGCTCGCAAGATCCAACTCAGGTTCTTCTATGCTCTTCCTCTTTCCTGGGGGCCCCTGTGGTAACAGCGGTTCATACGATTTATTTAGTAATGAATCAAATACCATTTTGTAGTATTTTATGTCTTATTCTTATAAAACGGATGTTTACAGTCTTGCTTTAAACATTTCATATTTTCATTTTTTATCTCCCTAACTAGCTGACCACTTCTCAAACACAAGAGGTGCTTAACAAATAATTAGTGATTTGAGATATATTCAGTTTTCGTGGGTTAAGGAAGGAAGAAAAGAATAAACTATGCCACAGTTTGCTTTAAGACAGCTAAAGATAGGCTTGAAGTCCTTTGAATTAGGATTGCTGTTGTAGCAATCTTTTATATCCAGAAGGAACCCCTATAGGGTAATAGAATTAAAGGAATGCATTTCTCCCTCCCTTCCAAAGCCTTTAGAAAAATAGGCTCTCAGACTTAGAAAATTACTTTGTATTAATGCACTTATTTTCTATGCATACATATGCAAATGTATTTCTGTATATGTGTGTATAGATGTATTCACACACGTATACACAAACACAGATGTATAGACATACACAGACATAAACACATGCATATGTATATATAAAATGCACTAGCTTTTAATATTGGGGGAGAATCTAATTGATTTTATTCTTTGGTTTTGCAGCTTAGGTTGGAAAAGTTCCAGAGCACTTTCGGGGCTCTGCTGCCTTAAACAGGCTACCCTGCCATATGGCAGCTTCACTGTGGTGGTTTAGCTATAATTGACTTAGATTAGATTATGATGATATACTTGGTAGTCCATTAACAAAGTGACTAAGCTGGGTTCTTGACTACTGGATGCGCTCCAGTATGAAATCTAAGGTTTTCTTTCTAGTTTTCGGTTTCAGTCTTTTGTATTTTTTGTCTCGGGTGTTTTTATATCTAAAACTTGGGTGCCAGGGGGAAATGTTGTACAGTGGACATGTGTTCTGAGTCACTTTGCTTTCAGGTTGACAAAAAGCTATTATGTTGACAATCATCAATCTTCAGTCCAGCATTTAGCAATTAACTGGTTAGTTAATTCCCAGTTCCCCAAGTTGGCACTAGGAAGCTTGTAAATCCACTGTGAATTAAGTAACTTGGTGTCAACCAACAGTGTAAAACAATACCAACATTTTTAACTGAGATGCTCATGAGAAACAAAATTAAAAGATTTGTGATAGTCCTTTTCTTATTTTTTCCCTCTTCATAATGTCATTGATAATTTTTTAAAAATAAAATTTTTCTTTATTGATTTCAGAGAGAGAGAAAGGGAGAGGGAAAGAGAGATAGAAACATCCATGAGAGAAAACATTGATTGGCTGCCTCCTACATGCCCCCCACTGGGGATCGGGCCCACAACCTGGGCATGTGCCCTGACTGGGAATTGAGCCGGCAACCTCTTGGTGCATGGGTCGAAACTCAACCAGTGAGCCACACCGGCTGGACTCATTGAAAATTTTTTAAAAATGACCATAAAGCAGCCAGCATAAAGCTTATAAAAAACCTTAAATATTAAATAAGTCATTAGAATTCTATAGTAAATGTACATAATTAATCTTATAATCTAATTTTTAGTAATGCATTAACTATCATCTATTAGCTAATGTACAAGTATGCATTGATTTGCAAACCAAATAGGTGAATATTTACAATCAAGGTGATTGCCCTGGCCAGTTTGGCTCAGCAGTTAGAGCATCAGCCCGTGGACCAGAGAGTCCCAGGTTCGGTTCCCGCTAAGGACACGTACCTCCATTGCAGTTTGTCCCCAGCCCCGGTTGGGGTCGCGTGGGTGGCAGCCACTCGATGTGTGTCTCTCTCTCTTTCTCCCTTTCTCCCTCCAGCTTTATCTAAAGATAAATGCAAAAAAGTCCTCGGGTGAGCATAAAAAATAAAATAAATAAATAAAATCAAGGTGATTAAAGCAATCTTATGATTAGTTGAGAGTATAAATGATCATGTGGGACAGTGTGGCTTTAACAGTGTCCATCCTAGATGACCACCCCTTTCCTCAATTCACCCAGAGCAGCTTTTACTTCTTCCTTTTCCTTTTTTTGTCAGTTTCCAAAGCCTACTGCCCTCAGGAGACGCCCCCGTCCGGAGCTGATGGCTTCTCAGAAGTACCTCGTTCTGTGATTCAGTAGACTGTACCAATTCAGTCAAAATACAAGAACATTCATATAAGCAAATAAAATGTGGATTTAATGCAAAGTTCCTGATTTATTGGAAAACATTGGCTAAAAGTACTTCATTTCTTTTACTGCTGCAATAAAGTGATTTTACAGTTAGTAACATATAACTTCCAGGAGTGACAAATTTGGTACTTAAAAAATATTTAGGTTAAAAAAAAAAACCCTGTCACTTCTACTAAGTCATTTTTAGAGCGTAATCATTTTAATTCTTTCCTCTCTCTAATTTTATAACCAGGAGACAACCTCTCCAAGGAAAACCCCTAACCTCCTGTAAAGAACCTCTCTGCTTCTCATTGTTACGACCCTCCAGCAATGGTTAGTAAAGTTATGATGGCCTAAAAATGAGGAAACACTTGGGTGCTTTTCCTTGATACCCTGTGCACATAATAAATAAGCACCATCAATTTTAAACAGATTGAATGTGCAAGTTTAACATAAAACCTTTGATGGTTAGCAGAGATCAAGTGTTTGAACTGCTTAATGCTTGTGATTTGCTGAGGAAATAATTGAGTGTCTGGTCACAATGCCGTAGCCAAAGAAAATTTGCAAGTGCCAAAAAATTAAAGCTGAGGAAGAAACTGGCCTGGATTGGAGATGATTTTTGGATGTGCATGATTAAAAGTTTCAGTATGAATCTGAAAAGCATTTTTAGCGTTGTGTCTGGTAGTCATTAGTGAATAGTTCTTTAATCAGAATAAGTGGTGAAACAGAAATCTCCAGCCACCGTTAACTTTTAACAGCAAAAAAACTTTAAAACAGTTTGCTTATTGATTCAGAGAAATGTTTGCTATCTCGCAAGGCAGGTTTTAGTTTGCACATTTAATTTTGGAATTTATTTTTTTAAATCAGGAGTTTTACCCTGGCTGGGTTGGCTCAGCAGTTAGAGCGTCGGTCCATGGAACATTGAGTTGCAGGTTCGATTCTGGTCAAGGGCACATACCTTGGTTGCAGTTCGTCCCTGGCCCTGGTGGGAGTCTTTGGGGAGGCAACCAGTCGATGTATCTCTCTCACATCGATGCCTGTCTCTGTCTCTGTCTCTGTCTCTGTCTCTCTCTCCCTCTCCCCTCCCCTATCTGAAGATAAATAGAAAAATATCCTTGGGTGAGGATTAAAAAAAAAAATCAGTTTCCAGAACTGCAGTTTGAAAGAAAAAATTAAGAAAGTGTCTCTGAACATGAGGTATGCATTATAAATATGTATGAAACTTATAAATAAGTGATAGCTAGACTAATAGAGCAGAATTTTGTGGAATAGTTTTGGGGATCTTGGTATTTTTAGAAACCTGTATACATGATTTTGATATGCACTGAGAGTCAGAAGCATTTGTCAAATATTTATTCTGGATAATGCCACATACACTACTTTCCAGGGAAAATGTGACATTTATTTATTTATTTTAATCCTCACCCGAGGATATTTTTATTGCCTTTATCTTCAGATAGAGCAGTAGAGGGCGAGGGGGAAGCGAGGGAGAGAAACATCGACTAGTTGCCACCCACATGACGCCAACGAGGCGGAGGACAAACTGCAACCGAGGTACATGCCCTTAGCGGGAACCGAACCCGGGACTCTGGTCCACGGGCTGATGCTCTAACTGCTGAGCCAAACCGGCCAGGGCAAATGTGACTTTTAGTTGCTCTTAAAATGGTTCCTCTCAGCTATTTGATTTTTCCCTGTCAGTCCCCCCGTAATCCTCTGGAGTTGGCCTTCCTCATAGCACTTACTGTCTTTAAGTTAGTTTTCTCTCCTCCCCTAACTTACTGGAAGCTCTGTAGATGGGAGCTAGGTCCGCCTTGCTTCCCATAGTGTGACTGGGGATTAGTGTAATGTTTAGCCCATAATAGGCCCTTGCGCAGTTTTTATTGAATGCTGTAGAAGAGTTTAGCATGTTTGTTTGTTTGCATTTAAAGATGTGTCTTTTAAAATTAGCATGCTTGAAGAGTGAATTGGGTAGCGAGTACCATGGAATTAGGGGTAGGGAGAGCTGGGGTGGGGGGCGGGGATGGGCTCGCAAGCACTACAGCTTTGCAGCATTAGTTCCCATCCCAGCCCAAGGTCTCTGTGCCTTCAGTCCTGGGATCGTCCGCATGTCAGTTAAGAAATGAAGACTGTAAACGTGTGCAAACTCTCCATCTTCATTTGTTCTCACAGCTGTGCCCTTGTACTTCTTACTCTACATGGAAAAGCTGGAGATTTTTTACTCGTCATAGGAACATATATGATTCAGTGACCATGGTAACATTTTTCTTCAAAAATATAGAGAGAGTTAGTAGAAAAATCGTGGTCCATTTTTCAAGAATCGGTTTACTTGCATGTCATACTGAACCATACTGAAATTACTTCAGTCAGCTGATTTCCTTATCATAATCCTCAAATGGGCAAGGAATTAAAGGCTGTTCACTAGACGATTACAGATTAAATTGTATTTTGAGTGGGGGAAGTAAAATGCTTTTTCAGAAGAATACCCAGTGATTTTCAAAACTTTCCTCAATGACATGGCTTTCAGTGATGATCTTGAAAAGCCTAACATAACAATATGTGTGGGCATTTATATTATGTAATGGCTCTTCATTCTTCTAATGTAAAAACTGAGGTTCAAAAAAATTTATATATATGCCTTTCTTAAGATGATATAACTAGTTAGTGGCAGGACTGGTGCTAGAAACTGTGTCTCTAACTGGCTTTAAAGTCTTTCCATCACACCACTACTCTTTGAGTTTTTCTGTGTCTGGGGCATTCAGCATTATATTCATCACTTCTTTCCTTAATGCGCAATGCACTTAACTCAGTGATTGGAATTGTTTAATTTTGGCTCCAGAGGAAATGGATTCCTTCAAGAATAAGGGCATGGACTTCTTCAAATTTGCAAAGCAGGAATGAGTCCTTTGACACAAGTCTAACACATTGTTTTCCTAGTTGGACATCTCCCATCTAAATGTCACGGGAAACGGGAATTGAAGTTAGCACACCTCAGCTCCTGTGTTGGCACTCAGCCCCTACGCTTCTGCCCAGTGTGGTGTTGGATAACTGCTTTAGCTTCTCCAGTGTTATGTCTCCTCATTGATAACATCGAGTATTGGTTAAAACTGATTAAAAAATTAAATGATAATGTATATTGAACTCCCTGTGTAAACTGGACTGTAAAAACACTATGCATATACTTTTTTGATTGGTGATTCAGGTTTCTTAGGGTATATTCCTAGAAGTGGGATCACTGGGTCAAATGGACGTTCAATTTTTAACTTTTTGAGGTAACACCATATTGTTTTCCATAGTGGCTGCACCAGTCTGCATTCCCACCAGCAGTGTACTAGAGTCCCCTTTTCTCCACACCCTTGCCAGCACTTGTTGTTTGATGATTTGTTGATGGCGGCCATTCTGACAGGTGCGAGGTGATACCTCATTGTTGTTTTAATTTGCATCTCTCTGGTGATTGGTGACTTTGAGCATTTCTTCATATGTCTCTTGGCCATTTGTGTGTCCTGTTTGGAGAGGTGTCTATTTAGTTCCTCTGCCCATTTTTTAATTGGGTTTTTGTCTTCCTTTTGTTGAGTTGTACGAGTACTCTATATATATTTTGGAAATTAACTTCTTATCTTATGCTTCATTGGCGATTATGGTCTTCCATATAGTGGGATCCCTTTCCGTTTCAAACACCAAACAGAAATAATACATGTACCCCTATGTTCATAGCAGCACTATTTACAGTAGCTAAGATCTAGAAACAACCCAAATGTCCATCAGTAGATGAGTGGATAAAAAAGCTGTGGTACATGTACACAATGGAATACTATGCAGCTGTAAGAAAGAAAGATCTCTTATCCTTTGAGATGGCATGGAAGGACCTGGAGAATGTTATGCTAAGCGAAACAAGCTAAGCAGAGAAAGAAAAATATCACATGATCTCACTTATTTGTGGAATATAATGAACTAAAACTGATAAACAAAATTAACCCAGAGACATAGAGGTGGGGTACAGACTGCTAAGCTTCGGAGGAGGGGTTGGGGGAGAAGAGATAAACCACAGAACTTACATGCATGTATGCATGACCAATGAACATAGACAACAAAGCCGGGGATGGGGTGGGGGGGGTGTCAATGGGGGAAAAATGAGAAACATCTATAACAAAAACAAATCAATAAATTATAATAAAAAAATTAAATTAAAAAAAAAAAACACTATGCAGAAGTTGTTTTAAAAATGTCAGTTTCACCTGGCTGGTGTGGCTCAGTGGTTGAGCATCGATCCATGCACCAAGAGGTCACTGGTTTGATTCCCAGTCAGGACATATGCCCAGGTTGTGGGCCTGATCCTCAGTGGGGAGCTTGCAGGAGGCGGCCAATCAATGCTCTCTCTCATCGTAGTTTCTGTCTATTTCTCCCTCTCCCTTCCTCTCTCTCTAAAAATCAATAAAGAAAAAAAAGTTTTTTAAATGTCAGTTTCTATTTATCCAACCCAGTGTAAGAATGGTCATGTCACCAGGACTTGCTGTCCTTTACTCCTCTCATGACCTCCTGACATTCTGCCCATACCTGTGGGTGCCAGAGCCAGTGCCAGCTAAAATAATGCACCTCCTAGTGGTCTGGGTTCACAACGGGAATGATCTGGGTGGTTTGGGAACAGGGTTTTGTCACTCTTGTAGCTTGAGGCTTCTTGATGATACAGAACTTTATTTCCATAAGATATGAGATAAATAAGTCTTAGAATTGGAAGGCACCTTCGCAACACTGATAACTAGATCCTCAAGCCTTGTTCCTATGCATAATGATCTAGAGATGTAGAAAGACACCTGGGAACTACCCTTATGACAACTGCCTCCTCCCTAGAGGGATCGGGATTCTGCTGACCACCAGCTTGGGTGTGAGAAGCACCACCTTAAAAGACATGGCCTTTACATTCCTGATCATGTTATTAAGTTATTCTCCTCCCCCTGGCTAAGGTTTTCCTGGAGTTCAGCCAAAGTACATACTCAGTTTTGCCACCCAAAACATTTCACAGAGAATGAAGAAGGAACCAAAGATAATGCAAACATGTTTTTTTATTTTTTATTTTTCTCTTTTCTGGTTAATCTTCATAATCCTGCAATATATATTCTAGAAAATCATGGAAAGCTGTTGACAGGAAGTACAACTTTCCATTTTAGTCTCAAGGACCATAAAACCTTACATTTTATATCATGTTCTTGGCTGACATGATAGTGGTGAAGTTTCTTATTTGTTTTATCTTACTCTGGGGTTGGTTTAATATTGACTCAACTTTAGGATACTCAGATTGATGTTAAAATTCAGATGGACACGGGGAAGCTAGTATTATTGTGAGACAACGAAGACATGATATGGACAGGTGTTTCTTATTAATTTCTTACTGTCTTTCAGTACTGGGGAGAATAAGTAAAAACTGTTATTTTTTTTCTAATAGGCCTTGCTTTTTTTAGACTGTAAAATCCTTGGGGTGTCAGGTACATTTTAAAAAATGTAGGTGTTGCTCCCTCTAAATCCCAGTTTTTTGCCTTGTGTAGAGAAGGTGATGGCCAAAAATGTGTTCATTCTTCCAAACCATTTAAATAGTGTGGTAGTGTCTTCAATTGTTTTTAAGATAAATACCACTTAGTCCAAGCCTGTGCAACCAGTGAAATATTTAATGCATCCTTGCAGTTTTTGGCTCCATTGTTATTAGAAATAAAAGAATATCTCACACTTCTAGAAGTAAAAACCACTAAAAGCTAATTTGTCTGAGAGAATCTATAATATTTATTTTCTCTAACCTGCAGGTGTGTGGTAAAACCTGTATACAAAGATCAGGACGACAGGCTTGGTGGGCTTTTCTTGGGGGAATGATAGCTAGTACTTTGCAGGTCCCGTGATGTAAAATTCAACCCTTTTTCCTGGGTATCAGATATCCTGACTATTTCAGTCTCATTCTGTTTCCAGGCTGCTTTTATTACATTGCGTACATCAAGCCACTGCCATGTTGGCGAGTCACTGCAACTCTCCGCTGAACATTAGTGTGGTGGCAGCCACCAGCTGTAAGCTCAGCTAGTACCGTGATCGTCTTTGAGAGTGGATGATCATGGTAGGACAGGGTTTTCTTGTCAGTTGCTTTTCTCACAGGCACCTGCTCATAGCTTCATTTGACTAATGTACCTTTCAAATTCTGTTTCATGGTTTGCAGGGGAGCAGGGACTGACCATATATCTTCTACACAGCTCTTTGAACTCCTGGTGTTTGGAAAAAAGAGCCGTATTTACCCAGGGAACATTGCTATCTCATCTAATTTGCAGCTTCCTTCTTCCTTTCAGAATCTTTCATTTCCTATGGCTCTACATGGCAGTTCTATTGCACAACTCTGTACCTGCTAATATAACTGCACCTAAACAATTTCAGGCATTGCATAGACTCGCTGAAGATCCCCGATGTTACCTCAGGGAAAGTAAGTTATGTAGGATGCAAGTTCTCTTATTGCCTGAATCATTTGAACCTTAAATATCAACTACACTTATTTTCCTCTTTAATCAACGAGTATTTATTGAGCTCATACAATGGGCAGAGTACTAGATTGGAATATAAAATTAATTCAAGGACAAAGTTCTATTCTGAAAAAACTGAAAATATTTTTTGTGTGGGGAGGAGAAATATTTTCCTAAGTAGTATTTGCAGGCGATACATGCTTCCTGAATTAAATGAATGATGACGCTGTGTGATTACAAAAAAACCCACTTCAGAAAATAAGTAGTAGCAAGGGTCAGACGGGGTAGGAGTGGTTTGGTGTAAGTTGCAAAAATATATTTCTTTCTGCTTTCAGTGTAAGAGGCATATTTCAAACACTTGAGCTATATTGCTTTCTTTAGTTTCAGTTATTTGTTTTGCCACTGTATTTGTTTGCTCAGGCTGCCATAACAAAATCTGATAGACTGGGTGGCTTGAACTACAGAAGCTGATTTTTCTCACAGTTCTGCTGGTTGGGAATCTGAGATCAGAGGGCCAACACGGTGGAGTTCTGGTGAAGTCGCTCTTTCTGGCTGTAGATTGTGAACACCTTCCGGTTGTGGGTTCACAGGAACTCCTTGGTGTGAACAGTGGAGGGCCAGGGAGCTCTGGTCTCTCTTCCTCTTCTTATAAGGACACTAATCTTACTGGATCAGAGCACTACCCTTATTACCTCATTTAACCTTAATAACTTCCATAAAGGCACTGTCTTCATGTACTGTCACATTGGGAGTGAAGGTGTAAACATGCGGAGTTTGGAGGGACACAGTTCAGTCCGTGGCCGCCACTAGTGGGTGGGTCGGCTCAGAGAATGGGATCCATAGAGTAAAAATGTGTCTGGTGCCAGTAAGTGAGCGTCCTGGTGATACTTGGGTAAGCTTTGATTTGTTAATTTTTTCTCTTATAATCCACTAAATTGTTGCTTTATGTATTTTGAGGCTATGCTATTAAGTGCATACAAGTCCATTTTTATTTCCCAGTGAAGTAATTCTTTAATAATTATTCCATTATTCTCTTCATTTTTAATAATGTCTTTTTTTGTTGTCGCTGTTACTCTATTTAGTCTGACATAGTATTTTTCTTGTGCACTGTCTCTATTTCTTAACCTTTCTTAAAAAATAAAATTTATTTTTACAGCAGTTCTGGCCATTATCAATAAAGCTGCTCTAAACATCTGCTCTGATGGAGTGTGTGTCCCCCTCACCCAGATTCATATGTTGAGATGGTGACTGCCAAGGTGATGGTTCTGTGAGGTGGGGCCCTTGGTAGGTGCTTAGGCCACGAGGGTGAGCTTTCAGGACTGGGATTCATGCCCTTGTTAGCGACCCCAGAGAGCTGTCTTCTCTTTCTGCCATGTGACATTCTGTGAGGAGACCGCCATCGGTGCGGAAGGAAGTCCTCACCAGACACCAGGTCCGCTGGTGCCTTGATCTTGGACTTCTGAGCCCCCAGAACGCGAAGAAGTAAGTGTTTGATGTTTATAAGCCACCCAGTGTGTGATTTGTTTTATAGCAGCTTGAAAAAACTAGAGACAACATCTATGAACAGGTTTTTGTGTAGATAAAAGTTTTCAAGTCCTTTAGGTAAATACCAAGGACTGTGATTGCTGGATTGTATGGTAAGAACATGTGTGGTTTTCTGTCTTCCGGAGTGGTTGTAGCATTTTCAGTTCTCAACAACAA
This sequence comes from Molossus molossus, assembly GCF_014108415.1. Classification (NCBI taxonomy): domain Eukaryota; kingdom Metazoa; phylum Chordata; class Mammalia; order Chiroptera; family Molossidae; genus Molossus; species Molossus molossus. Next base: position 48,247,742 of record NW_023425351.1, read on the forward strand.
TGTGTGAGAATTCCTGTTGATTTATACCCTCACCAGCATTTGGTGGTGTCAGTGTTACAGATTTTTGTTTTGGAGTTTTTTTTGCATTATCCTGATGTCATATGTGGAGCATCTTTTCATGTGTTTATTTGCCATTTATCTATCTTCTTTGGTAAGATGTTGGTTAAGGTCTTTGGTCCATTTTTTAATCAGGTGGTTTGTTTTCTTCTTGTTGACTTTTAAGAGTTCTTTGTAGCCCTGGCCGGTTTGGCTCTGTGGTTAGAGCGTCGACCTGCGGTCCTGAGAGACCTGGGTTCGGTTCCCGCTAAGGGCCCGTACCTCGGTTGCAGTTTGTCCCCGGTCGTGCGGGTGGCAGCCACTCGATGTGTCCCTTTCACGTCGATGTTTCTTGCTCTCTCTCTATTCCTCTCTCTCCCTCCCACTCTACCTGAACAAAAAAATGGGAAAATGTCCTCGGGTGAGGATTAAAAAAAAAAAAGAGTTCTTTGTATATTTTGGATAACAGTCTTTATCAGATAGATATGTCTTTTGCAAATATTTTCTCTTAGTCTATTGCTTGTTTTTTCATTCTTCTGACATTATCTTTTTCAAAGCAGAAATTGTTAATAATTTATTTAGCTTTAAATTTCTGTATTTTAGATATGCCTCCAAAATGCAACATATAGGAAGATTTTTAAAATATTTAAACTCAGATTTTTTTTGTCCATTAAGTGGATATTTGTTCTATTTGCATTTATTGTGATTATAAACCTACTTCAATTTATTTTTATTATAGCATTCTGTATAACATTTTTTATTCTTTTTTACTCTCTTTTCTTAACCTCATGTCAGCTTCTTAAAAATTCATTTTTTTTTTTCTTTAGAAATTTACTACTTTACATTCTATATGAAATCTTATTTGGATGCAGTCTGCTTACTTACCTGGATTCTTTGTTCATCGTTGCTTTTCCTACCTCACTTCTTTAATTACGTATTCCCGAAAGAAATTAGTAATCCCCCTGTAATGTTTGCTAAGTAGTAAGCCCTTAGCTTCTTCAAGCCTAAAATAAAATTTTTATTTGGCATTCACTATTGAATAATAAACTGGCTATATTAAAGTTTATGTTGACAGTTAATTTCTCACAGAGTTTGCAGATATTATTCCATTATTTCCTGGCTTTCTTACTATTAGAAGATTAATTGTAAGATGAATTGTCATTCCTTTGTAGCCCATCTATTTTTTTCTTTGGTTACTTTTAAATCTTCTTTTTGGCTTTGACGTTCTACGGTTCCACATGATCTGTCTAGGTGTGGCTTGATTTTTTTCTTCTATGATACGTGTTTTCCAACTATGATAATTTATTTTATTTATCAATTCCAGAAAAATTTTATCCATTATGTCTTCAAATATTTATTTTCTTCTCTTCTCATTTTTTTTTTTTTTTTTTGGAACTTATGAGAGAAGGAGCTATTCATTCTGCCCTCCATGTATTTTAATAACTTCTTTTTTTAATTCTCTCCTTCATCGTCCACTCAGTGATTTAAGTTTCTCCTGAGGTTTTAGTTTAATTTTATTCATTTATAGAAACATTATTTTTTTCCAAATCTGACTATTATATATTTATTTTTTTAAATCTCACCCGAGGATATTTTTATATTTATCTTCAGACAGAGTGGGAGGGAGAGAGAGAGAGAGAGAGAAATATTGACATGAGAGAGACACATCAATTAGTTGCCTCCCACACAACCCCAACTGGGGCCAGGGACGAACTGCAACACAGGTACGTGCCCTTGGCCAGAATAGAACCTGGGACTCTGATCCAAGGGCCAGTGTTCTAACCACTGAGAAAACTGTCCAGGTCGCAAATCTAACTATTATTTTAATAGTGATTTATTTTAATAGTATGGAGTTTTTTTACTGTCTTTTACATCATTACTTAAAATATACTTATTTTTAACATCTGTCCACTAATTTCTTGTCAGTTTACTCAACTGTATAAGGAGATGACTGTACCCTCTTACTGAATGACGTTGGGCATTAAATGCATGAATACATGAGAAGTCTTTAGAATAGTGTCTGGCACATAGTAACTCCTCAATGAAAATTAACTGTTATTATCATCATCATCACCCAAAGTTGTTGGGGGCCTTATCTCATTTTATGGTTGGTCTGATGAATCTGTGTCTTTATCCTTGTATTTTCTAATGTTGGATTGTGGGCCAATCAAAGGGGACTTCATCTGTGGCAATTTGGATGGTTTGGGAATATACCTTTTCAGAGAAGTTTTTATATTTGCTTCTGTCCACTGCCCCTCGAGCATATTTCCATATGGATTATTTTTGTCCTAATGTATTAGAGATGACTGGGATGCCCAGAGATAAGATAGTATAAATTCTCCCCGTAGAATCTGGGCTCTGATGCGGGCATACTGATGGACCAACACTCTCGGGAATTTATGTCTTTTTACCACCTAAAACCCACATCTAGACAAATAAGCTCCCTTAGTAACTTCATACATTGATACATTTGGCCCAGAGAAGGGTCCAGGTTCATGATGTCGCCCCAGTTCCCACACCCATCCTCATGTGGGCCTAAGCATTCGCTGTTGACCACATGTGGCTAGAGCACCTGGGATAACAGAACCAGGACCGCACAGCCTGCCTAAGGCCATGCAGCTTGAGTCCAGAGTTTATTGTCGGATTTTATTTTGTTTCTGCTTTTTTTGTTTTTTGGGTTTGTTTTGTTCAAGAATGACAGTATAAAGCAGTCCGATGTGCATTTTAGAAGGATTGCCATCTAGCCACCACGTGAAGTTACGTAAACCAGGAAAATGTGACTGAGGACATTACAGCAATAATCCCAGCAAGTAAGGACGAGACCTTACAGTGAGGGAGGAGAAGCAGAGATGGTGGAGATGGAAGAGAAAGCCTCCGGACTTTGTTAAACATTTTGAGAGCAATGTCAGTAGATCAGAGTATATTGAATAAGGGACAAGTAACGTCAAGAGAAAAAGGACCCTGTAGAACTCTGGATTTTAAGGAGGGATCAGGGAAGAGGATCCAGCCAAAGAGACTGAGAAGGGATGTCAGAATGACAGGAGGAAAACCAGGAGAGGAAGTGATTTAAGCTTCTTTCCATAAAAATGTGAGGCATTGCTGGTGAATTATGACTTATGCTGACCATGTATTTGACTAAGCATGGCCTTGATTTAGATACAGGGACAAGTTCAATAACACAGAACCATCATCTGATTCATGTGAAAAGCTGGCCAGGGAGGAGAAAATGGAGGCACCTTTTGAAAAGCTTTTCAGAAATGGATCTTTCTGATTGTCATTTTTCCTCCTGCCTGACTCATAATCCTACTTTCAGAATTGAGAAAGCGATAATCTCCTAAGAAGTCACTTGAGCCTTATGGAATAGGCTCTACCACTCAGTAAGCACCTTACTGATGTCTTGTCTTGATATGTTAGTGTTGCTACTTGAGATATGATGTGTAGCATCTCAATATATGTATTTTAAATGACTGTGATCTTTGAACTTTATAAAATGTTCTTAAAAGCAGTTGCCTTATTTATATGAAGTAGGGGTGTGACGTTTAATTATTTTGATTTAACAAAAGTATCTAGACTTTTTTTTTTCTTCCAGAACTTTGGAGAGTTGAAATGTTTTTGCTCTTGGAAAACTGTTCCTAATTATTGTTCTTGTAACATTTGATTATATTTTTGAGAAGTAGAGGAATATCTTAGTCTGTTCAAGCTGTTATAACAAAATACCCCAGACAGGTTGGCTTATAAACAAGAGAAACATTTTTGTTCACAGTTCTGGAGGCCAGAAGTCTGTGATCAGGACCCCAGAGGGTCAGGTGAGGGCTCTCCTCCGGGTTGCAGACTTCTGGCACGTGGTAGAAGGGGCTAGGAAGCTCTGTGGTACCTCTTTTAGAAAAGCACTCATCTCATTCATGACCTCATTACCTCCTGGCAGCGCCACCTGCTAATAATTCCAACCTTTGGGAGTTAGGATTCTAGCATATGAGTTTTGTAGAGACACACATTCAGACCAAAACAAAGAAGGAATGCTAGCCGTTTTAACTCAAGTTGGGCTAACTTGTAACTTCTAACTGCACAGGAAAAATCATTGCTGAAGTTTACATCCTATAAAAAATAGTTTTTTGAACTAACTTGAGTGGATGCATAGCAATGTGGAAAACTTTCAGACTCAGGTACTGATACATACAGATAAAACGCATATGAAAAAGGCCAGTCACTTATTTGCATTACCTGTAAGAGTCACGTTAGACTTCCCATTGTGTTTTCTCTCTGTAGGCAAGCTGTATGGGAAGTCAGGTTAGCAGAAGGAGGCATAGCAAGGCTGTGATCAAACTTAGTGATCTAGTTACATAACACTAATAATACTATACTAGCTTTTGAGTGTCTGCTTTGTCTATTTTCATAATTAGGGTATACATGCAAGTCTGATGAAGTACTCGTGATGGTTTGTCAGGTACCTCTTCTCTCGTTTTTGTTTTTGTTTTTTAATTTCTATAGCTGATTAACTTACTTTCTAAGTGAAATATTTTTAATTTATATGTAATGTGTTATTGTGTGCATTTAGATGTTCATTTATACATTGTCTGTCTTCCTCAGTGGAATGCCAGCCCCAAGGTTCTCTAGAAGAGAGATCAGAAAATGTTTTCTGTAAAGGTCTAAGCAGTAAATATAAACTCTGCCATTGTTGTGGAAAAGCAGCTATAGACCATTTGTAAGAGAATGGGCATGACTATATCTAAGAAAGCTGTATTTACAAAAGCAGATGGTGGACGGGATTTTACCAAGCCCTGCTCTAGAACATAATCTAGCATGTAGTCAGAATTTAAACAACCCACATGGTCTGGAATAAATGAAATCAATCCAGATTGTTTTACCATTACCACCATTATCATCATCATCATCATCGACTTCATTTGTCCAGGAATTATTAAGGATCTGGCACTGTAGTAAGTGATCCATGTGTATTTTTTCATTTATTATTTAAGTACTATAGCACATACCAGATTTGACTGCAAGTGAACCATATCCCCAAATAACCTTGACTTATATAAGAAGGAAGGCTACCTTCCTTTTAAAAAATTAAATTTATTGGGGAAACGTTAGTCAATACAATTATATAAGTTTCAGTGGTGCAGTTTTACAATATATCCTCTGTATATTGCATTGGGTGCTCACCACCCAAAGTCTAGTCTCCTACCATGTACTTGACTCCTTTACCTTCTTCATCCTCTATTCACGTCCCTTCCTCTCTGGTAACCACCAAACTGTTGTCTTGGTCTGTGAGTTTTTGTTTGTTTGTTTGTTCATTTGTTGCTTTCTGTTATATCCCACATATTAGTGAAATTACATGGTTCTTATCCTTTTCTGTCTGACTTAATTCACTGAAATTACTATCAAGATCCATTCATGTTGTCTCAAATGGCTACATTTCATTATTTTTTTTCTTTTTAATAATTTTTTTATTTTTCACTTACAGTCGATGTACAATATTACATTAGTTTCAGGCGTGTAACCCAGTGATTAGACATTTATATAACTTATAAAGTGATCACCTGATAAATCTATACCCATCTGACACCATCCATAGTTAATACGGTACTACTGACTGTGCTCCCTATGCTGTACTTTACATCCACATGCTATTCTATAACTATCAATGTGTACTTCTTTATCCCTTCACCTTTTTCATCCAACCCCCCTCCCAACTGGCAACCATCAAAATATTCTCTGTTTTTATGAGTCTGTTTCTGTTCTGCTTGTTCATTTATTTTGCTTTTTGGATTCCACATATAAGTGAAATAATATGGCATTTGTCTTTTTCTGTCTGACCTATTTCACTCATTGAGGGCACAATACCCTCACGCCCTCTAGGTCCATCTTGTTGTTGCAGATGGCAAGATTTCTTTCTTTTTTCTTTTTTATGGCAGTCATATTCTATTGTATATATGCATCATTTTTTTTTTATTCATTGATCTATTGATAGACACTTAGATTGCTTTCTTATTTTGGCTATTATAAATAATGCTACAATGAACATATGGATGACAGATATGTATTTGTTGCTATTTTACTGTTCATATTTTTTATCTTTTTCTTCTCCTCCTTCTTAAAGAAGACCCTTTAACATTTCTTATAATACTAGTTTGGTGGGGATGAACTCCTTTAGCTTTTTTTTTATTGTCTGGGAATATATTTGTCTGCCCTTTCATTCCAAATGATAGCTTTGCTGGGTAGAGTAATCTTGGTTGTAGTCCTTGCTTTTCATCACTTTAAATATTTCATGCCAATCCCTTCTGGCCTGCAAAATTTCTGTTGGGAAACCAGCTGACAGCCTTATGGGAACTCCCGTGTAGGTAATTAACTGCTTCTCTCTTGCTGCTTTTAATTATTTATTTGTTAATCCTCACCTGAGGATATTTTTCCATTAATTTTGAGGTAGAGTAGAAGGGAGGGAGAGGGGGGAGAGAGAGAGAGAGAGAGAGAGAGAGAGAGAGAGAGAGAGAGAGAGAGAAAGAAAGAGATAGAGAAACATCAATTGATTGCCTCCTGTGGGACTGAACCTGCAACCCAAGTACATGCCCTTGACAGGGAATTGAACCTGTGACTCTTTGGTCCACAGGCCGACACTCTAACCACTGAGCCAAACTGACCAGGGCTCTTGTTGTTTTTAATATTCTCTCTGTCTTTACCTTTTGGCACTTTAATGATGATGTGTCTTGGTGTTGGCCTCTTCGGGTTCATCTTGTTTGGGACTCTTTGTACTTCCTGGATTTGTATGTCTATTTCCTTTACCAGGTTAGGGCAATTTATCATTATTATTTTTTCATTTGTTTTTCAACTTCTTACTCTCTCTCTTCTCCTTCCATCATCCCCATGATGCAGAAGTTGTATGCTTGCAATTGTCCCAGAAGCTCCTTACACTGTCTTCATTTATTTTGGATTTTTTCCCCTGTTTTGATTGGGTATTTTTGCTTCCTTAATTTTCAAATTGCTAATTTGATCATCTGCTTCATCTACTCTACTGTTGATTCTTGTAATATATTCTTGATTACATTTAGTGTATTTTTCATTTCTGACTCTTTTATATGTTTTCTATCTCCATTTTTATTTTTCTATCTCTGTTGAAGTTCTTACTAAGTTTATCTACTCTTCCCCTAAGTTCATTGAACATCCTTTTTTTCTTTTATCCTCACTTGAGGACATTTTTCCATTTTTTGTTCAGACAGAGTGGGAGGGAGAGAAAGGGAAAGAGAGAGAGAGAGACATCGATGTGAAAGCTACACATTGAGTGGCTGTCTCCCGCATGACCCAACCAGGGCTGGGGACAAACTGCAACCGAGGTACATGCCCTTAGTGGAAACCGAACCCGGGTCTCTTTGGACCACAAGCTGAAGCTCTAACCACTAAGCCAAACCGGCCAGGACTTAACCAGTGTTTTGACCTCTGCATTTGGTAGATTGCTTGTCTCCATTTTGCCTGCCTGCCTGCCTGCCTGCCTGCCTGCCTGCCTTCCTTCCTTCCTTCCTTCCTTCCCTCCCTCCCTCTGGAGTTTTGTTCTGTTCTTTCATTTGGAACATATTTCTTTTTCTTCTCATTTTAGCTGCCACCCTGTGTTTGTTTCTATGTATTAGGTGGACAGAGCTTCTATGTCTCCCAGTCTTGGTAGAGTGGCCATATGTAGTAGGTGTCCTGTACAGCTCAGTGACACAGCCTTCCCAATCACCTGAGCTCTAGGTGTGCCCTCCCCCCCCACCTCATGTGGGCTGTGTGCAGCACCCTATTGTAGTTGAGCTGTGATTGGTGTTGGCATGTCAATAGGAGGGGTTTAACCTCAGGTCAGTTGGCTGCAAGGACCAGCAGTGACCAAAGTGGAAGACTTGCTGTGCAGGGGCTGACCCCACAGGGCAGGACTCACCTCAGTGGGGCTCTAGTGCCCTCTAAGTCCACCCATTGAATGTCAGTCATAGGGGTGGTCTGAAGCTGTCCACCAGTATACAGGCCAGGGTAAGGTGTCACTTGCGCTCTACCCAGGGCCACCCAATATGAGCGACAAAGTGATCTGCAGATGGCTGCTGCTTGAACTGGGCTTAGAGGTGCCTGGGTAAGGTCGACCTGTGAACCAAGGCTGGTTGCTGCTAGTGCTGGACCTCAGGCCACTTAGCAAGATGTATGGGGAACTCAGGGGCCAGATGCCACTTGTTTGGGATTTGTGAACCTTTGAGAGATTTTAGCAAAGTCTGCAGCATGAGCCAAGACAAGCTGTTTATGTAGGAAAGTCTCTAGAAATGGTTTGGGAGGGCCCACAATTTGAGTCTCAAGGAATCACTGCGTTGGGGCAAAAAGTGTTAGCTAGGTTGATGGAGACTCAAATATAGCCTCTGCCTGCTGGCGTTGTGGGGGAGGGCTCAGTAAAGGAACAATGGCCTCTGTCAGCACTTTTTTCTAGGAGAAAGCTGTCCCTCCAGCCCTCACTCTAATGCCAGACAATTCAGTTTTTGCCTGTATGTCCTTGGTGCTTTTCAAGTTGCTACCCCAACCCTGGAGCTCAGAGTGAGTGAGTCTAAGTAAGTCCATGCACGGGTCCTTGAAGATGATCTTCTGGGAGCTCTTGATCTCACTCAGCCACAATCCCTGCTGGTTTTCACAGCACGAAGTTATGGGACTTCTCTTCCCATCACTCGAATCCTGAGCTTGGGGTCCTGGTGTGAGGCTGGGACCCTTTGCTAATCAGGAGGGACATCCATGCCAAGATATTCCTCTCAATTTTTAACCACCACACTTAGGTGTGGGACCAATCCTGTCCACATCTCTGCCCCTTTTACCAGTCTCAGTGTTAGCTTTTTTTATCCTTAATGCAGGTAGATTTCTGTTCAGCTAGATTTCAGGCAGTTCTGAATGATGGTTTTTCAGTGGTTTAGTTGTAATTTTGATGTGGTTGTGGAAGGATGTGAGTACTGAATTTACCCATGAGCCCTCTTGACCAGAAGCTCCATTTCATTTTTTGTTTGTTTGATTGTTTGTTTGGCTAAGTAGTATTCCATTGTTTATATGTACCACATGTTCTTTATTCAATCATTAGTCGAGGGACACTTAGGTTGTTTTCGTGTCTTACTACTGTGACTAAGCTGCAGTGAACATAGGAGTACATATGTCTCTATGAATAAGCTTTTTTTAAAAAAAATTTTGGGGTAGATACCCAGAAGATGGATTCCTGGGTCATGTGATAGCTCTACCCTTACTTTTTTGAGGAATCCATACCGTTTTCCATAGAGGCTGCACTAATTTACATTTCCACTAGCAATGTACAAGAGTTCCCTTTTCTCTACCTCCTCTTCAACACTTGTTATTTCTTTTCTTAATATATATGGAGTTTAGTGTAGCAATCCATAATTTGTTGACAGCTCTAAAATTAGAGCAACAATTCATGTCTATCTCAAGGGCCAGGATGGCCACTCACACCCACCATCACATCTGATTCCAGCCATCCGAAAGAAGGAAAGGGTGAAGTATAGTTCCCCCTCGAGGTCTTGTTAGAGGCCTTCTGAAATTGCACAAGTTTTTTCTCTGTTGCATCTTATTCTCCAGAAATTACATCACATGGCCACAGTTACCCGCAAAGGTGATTGGATACATTGCATTTATTTTAGTCAACCGTGTGTCATTTAAAATTGGGGATAGTAATATTAGGAAGATGGGTAGGGGCAAAAAATGGAAGATAATGAATAATTTCTGCCACATTTGGAACAGGATTGTACCCATTTTTCAAGGAAGGGAGCACAGGCTAAGAGTAACTTGTTAAGTAACTTGTTCAAGGTAAAGAATCAGAGCCCCGATTCTGTGTGAGCAAGCCGTGTCTCTGGAAACTAAGATTGTCTCTATGTTGGAAGTCATTCTCTCTCTTCGGGGAGAAGTGACCTCTTCTGATCCACTATGGTTGTCATTTTAAACTTTATTCTGTATTAGAAACTTTATTTTCTTCCTCTTTAATATCACTTTAGTGTTAGCTTAACTGCCTGTAATATGCCCCAGTTATCTGAATTGAAATACTTGGTTTTCTTGTCATTTACACACAGTGGTCAATTTCTAAAGGGCAGTGTGAGGAAGGCTGCAGCCGAGAGGACACGGGACTGCGTGTCCAGACTATGATCACTGTTGCCTTGGGGCCTCAGTGTAAAACTGTATCAAAACACAGGCATATGTTCAGTAAGTCACCTCACCAAAAATGTGTGGTCATTATTCTCTTTTAGAAGAAATTCACTAAATAATGGGGTAATAAGATTATGTAACATTATTAATTATGATAAGAACATTTTGTATTTCGAGAGTTGTCTCCCCACTCTTACTCGGAATCATCAGAAATTCAAATTGCTCTATCAGATTCTTGGATTTCATGTTTTCAGCATAATCCAAACATCTGAAGATTTTTACAAAGGAGACTAACAGCCAGTTATCTCATGTGGTTTTTGTGTAGCTCTTGAAAGTATTATATTAAAGGAAATGACCTCCTAGCGAGTTCAAAAGTTTATTACATTTTTTTTTTGCAGTTTGTATTCATTTTTACTTTCACTGAAATGATGTTACCATTTATATACTACTTCCGAGAAAAGTTTACCATTTTACTATTTTAGATGCTCTATAGAGTTTTTTCTACATAAACAGCAACAGAGAACCACTAAAATAATCTGTAGCTTAGAATAATAATCTCTTTCCTTTGTAGGAGTAGCAGGCAGACAGATCATAGTTCTTGTTGCCTGAAACTTCAAAGTTGTAACCATGCTTATGTACATTTTGCACATATATGTGGATTTGGTTATCAATATGCAATTTAAACAAGTGATACTGAGCTAACTCTAAAAGTAGAATCCAATTTGTCTTGTAATATTCCGTCTTAATAGTTCTAACATAAGCAATTTGAAGGCAAGTCCACTTTCTTACCTATGTTTAAATCTTCGGGACTGAGTACACAGACCTACGGACATGTATGCGTGAATGAAATAAAAGAAGAAATTTTCTATCTAGTGCAAGATGATATATCAAATACTTACATTTCTTAAATTTACTGACTAAAAACACCTTCTAATGTATAACTGAATAAAATTAGGATTTAAAAGTATAATATTTTTCATAGTTATCCAAAGTCTTAATATGAAAATAAAGTAAAAGATTAAAAAGGTTATTATTGATATCAACACCTGTAAGTGCTTATATGAGTATTCTTAACATTATGCAAATGTCTTGTGTTTTTTTGAAGTATGTTTTTGTATTTTTCCTCATCAACCAGAATTACACTCTTTTATATTTAGCTGGCATGTGTATTTAATTGGAGGTTGCCTGCATTTTGAAATTCTGAGGACCATTGTAACCGAAGAACTGTTTCATTGTGATTAAGCTGCATTGTGTATTCTTGCTCAAGGAGTATCCTGCCCTCAGTCCTGTTTCCCTTCACCTCTTGGTCAAAGAACTGCATCATTTCATAGTGAGAAGAGTACATTAAAAAGCACAATAATAATAATAATAAATGTTAATCAAAAAACTGCATGTGTCTTTCTGATTGTGCCAGTGTTGTGGTATTCAATTATGCAATTTTCATTGGCATATTAATCATCTTTTCAACAAACAAGCCGGCGTTAATTAAAGCAAACCATGGATAAAGACATGTTGCCGGATCATCATTCTGTTTATCACAGTGCACAGGCTGGCCGTTAAGTAAATTCCAGACTGTGAGATGAATTTCAATGTTGGCTTCATCTTTTTTGTTGTTGTTGTTGTTGGAGTTTGAATACAACTCATCTAACAATAATAACAACAAACTTCAAACTTCACAAGAGGAAGATGAATTTGTTTGTAATTAATGGCGAAGAAAGAAAGATAGAAGAGCTGTATGCTTCATATGTGGAATTAGGCTATTTACAACCAAATAATTTTTGAAGGTTTTTCATTTCTTTCCCTTAACTGTAAGTGCCAGAAGGACATGGCTGAATAGCAAATTTGTTTCCTTGTATCTACCTTGCAAAAAATAATTTTGGGTAGTGAGTTAGTGGTTATAGTTTATATGCAAAACTCAGTATTTTTGTGAAAAGAATGTGTTGTGATGGGTAGTGTTTAAACATACTGAACTTAAATACTTGACTTTTAATTAAAATGAAATATTTGTTGGAAATAAAACACAAGCCCCATCACACTTTCTGTATTTCAAGCTCAACTTCAATGCCCTTCAACTCTTGTTATTTAAGACTCATTCTCAGTCCTCCTTTATAAATAATTATTACGGTAGCTTCAGTCTTTCAAAGCCTACACATACCAACAATATTCATAATGGAAGAGATAAATCAATTTAACAAACTGCATATATGGAAACAAAGAAAACCAAATATGTTTGCTACTTGACTGTGTACTTATAAGCTCCACACTAAACTGTAATTATAATTAATCTTAAAACACAAGTCTCCACAAATGCATCTGTTGTTTGTTCTTTTAAAAATGTAAATTTCCACATGCTAATTAGCTACATGCCAATTACATATGTGTTTCTCCAACCTTAAAGATATTGACACTTTGTACTGAAATTCCACTACAGGTTTGTGCTGCCAGAATCCCAGATTGCCTCTAGTACTGAGAAAATCAGTATTGATCTTTCTAAAATATATGAAACTGAAAAAAAATTATTTTATACAAGTTGATGTTTATTTATAATTTATTTCACTTTTTAATTAAGAAAAATAATATATATTGTTTTTTGGAAAAAAATTACATTTGAGGAAAATTGTCCAACAATGTATTTGTAAAGTACAACAAAGGTAAAAAATATTTCACTAACATCAGAGTAAAGAAACACTGTAAAATTTTATTATTTGCTTATGGCACTGTTCAGCTCATAATTTTATTTATTTAATAGAGTTGTGTAGTGAATATAATAATATGCATAAAATTCCTAGCATATGATAAACATTCATTAAACGATCCCGATTAGCAATGATTATAATTAGATGAGAAACTTCTGTTGTGAAATTAATGTAAAAAAACATAAGTGCAAATTGTTATAGACCTTATAATTTTCAAATGCAACCTGCAAAGTAAAATATAATATACAAATATAAATAATACTTTCTATCTGCAATAGCTGTGGATGCCCAATGAATTTGCTTTTTAACTTTATGGAGTACATTTTATATATGTTGTAATTAATTCAGTTTTCTTCGACTCTGAGTTGAGACTTTGATCATTTTCCTTCTGTGAAAACGCATTTATAAAGAAGTTGTAGCCCTGCCGGTTTGGCTCAGCGGTTAAAGCTTCGGCCTGCGGTCCAGAGAGACCCGGGTTCGGTTCCTGCTAAGGGTGTGTACCCCGGTTGAAGTCTGTCCCCGGCCCTGGTTGGGTCGTGCGGGTGACAGCCACTCGATGTGTCCCTTTCACGTTGATGTTTCTCTCTCTCTCTCTCTCTCTCTCTCTCTCTCTCTCTTCCTCTCTTCCTCTCTCTCACTCCCACTCTATCTGAACAAAAAATGGAAAAATGTCCTCAGGTGATTATTAAAAAAAAAAAAGAAGTTGTATAGTAGGAGCTAAATATGTTTAAATATATCTTGCTTTGGATATGCTATAAATCTGGTTTTTGTAAATGACTTCCATTGAAAAATAAATGCTTGTTCTTATAGAATATAAGTTGATCCTAAGACTTTTAGTTAGTAGTTCGGCCTCAATGAGGCTCGAAGCTTCTGTTCTTCTCAACACCCCAAAATTTAACTTAGCAGCTACTTTGTGTACAAAGAAAATACAAATGCTTATGAGACAGTTACTTCCAGATTCTACACTGGAAGAAAGAAGATGATGAAGTCCCCATTCTTTCATACTTTATGCCTTGAGATCTGGATAATCCTTTTACCTCACATCTCATACCACACACCACAAGTGATAAGAGAAGTACTTCTTTTGCTGTACCCACGACATCACCTGATGATGTCTTGCCAAAGTTGTGATAGACACATATAGATTGTAGGCTGTGCTTGTCAGATTCTCCCCCTTTGGCCTCAGTTCTGCTTGGCACTTTTAGCTTCTCTGGTCCCAGAGTGATATACTAATTCATTACCTTTTACTTCAAGCCCTTAACAATACAGGGGTAGACAAAAGTAAGTTTACGGTTGTTCTTATGGAAAAAGACATGCAGGTTATTGTAACAATAGCTCTATTAACTCTGTATTTTGCTGATTCATAATTGTAAAACTACTTTTTCCCACCCCTGTATTATCTCCAATAGATAGATCTATCAGTAGACAGACAGTTAATCTGTCATCTGATTTGTATCGTACATTGCCCCTAACTACGATCCTTTTTCTCTCAGTCCCAAACAACTGTATCTTTCTTGCAACTAACTTCATGTTCTAGTTTTCCTCCTCTCCCCCATCCAGAGTCTCCTTAAAGTTGGTGTTCCCTAAATTCTTTTCTCAACCCTGGCTTCTGCTCACCCTGCATAGGCTTTCTGTGACCTCCCCCATATCTAGGGCATCGCTAGGACAGTAACTTCCTAATGCATAGCTCTAACTTGGACCCTGTTTCGAAGCTACTGCCAAAGAAATTATCTCTAATTATCTCAATCTCAGCATATTTAAGAGTGGATTTTGTAGCTTCCCTTCCAAATCAGCTGCTCCTTGTGTATTACACTTCTCAGTGGAAACCATTACCATCTATCCATTCCCAAGCAGAGAAACAGTGATGTCGTCCTTGAATGACATCTTGAGTCTCTCTCTGTCTCCAGTGGTTTTGTCTTCATAAGGGCCAATATCATCAATCCTTTGGACTTACTGTATAGGCCTATGGCATATTCCTTGCTCCACGGCTTCCATATGCCCTCTATCTGGAGTGTCCTCTTGCTCCTTCTATACCTTTGACCTTTCACACTGCCTCTGAACAAGATACCTCAATCAGTGGGTTTCAAAATGTGGTCTCTGGACTAATAACAACAGCATTAACTGGTGACTTGTTGGAAGTGCAAATTCTCAAGTCCTGCCCCAGATTTAGGGAATCAAAGTTCTGAGGGAGGACCAAACAATCTGTTTTTAACAATCACTCCAGGGAATTCTCATGCATGCCAAAATGTGAGAATCATTGGCCTAGACGAGATGTTGGCAGATGTTACCTGTTTAGAGCACTTTAGAAAATATTTTAGGTTTTGAGAACCAAGAGAAAAAATAAAGAATATTATGTGGGTACTTATATAAAGGAAAAGATGCCCACAAACTGTTTATTGACAAAATTCAAAATTTTATTCATGGACACAGAAATTTGAGTTTTATATGATATTCATGTATCATGAAATATTATTTTTAATATAAAAATGAAAAAAAATACATCATCTGTATATTGGATTGTGTGATCACACCAATAAATTCAACAAAAACTTGAAAGAATGAGCTCTGGCTGGTGTGACTCAGTTGGTTGGATGATTGTCCTGTACACCAAGATATTCTGGGTTTGATCCCAGGTTGGGGAGGTATGGGAGAAAACCAATAACGTTTCTCTCTCACATTGACATTTCTCTCAAAAAAAAAAAAAAATTTTTTTTTTTTTTCCCAATAAAAAGAGTCCTGGCTGGGTGATTTGGTTGGAGTGTTGTCCTGTACACCAAAGGTTACAAGTTCCATTCCTGGTTAGAGCACACACCTGGCTTTCGGGTTTCATCCCCGGTAGGGGTATGCAAGGGAGGTAACCAGTTGATGTTTCTTTCTCACATCAGTGTTTCTATCTCTCCCTCTCTCCTTCCTCCCTCTCTCAAGTCAATGGATATGTTCTCTGGTGAGAATAGAGGGAGGAAAGAAAAGAAATCCATTAAACAACTTCCCAATATTTCTAACTCAAAGCAATAAAATATCAGCAATAAAAAAATGTCTTAGCTCATGGCTGTATGAAAGCAGGTGATGGGTCAGATTAGGCCCTGGGCTGTAGTTTGTCAACTTCTGACCTATCCTCAGTCATCACTCGATCCCACTACTCTTATATTTGTCATAGCCTGACCATTTTGTTTACTTTGTAGTCATCTGCTTTTGTGCTCCTCTCTTTCATCACATCTTTGTCTCCTTATGATGGGCTGTAATTGCATCCTACTAATTTATATATTGTCAGCAGAAAGTGTATGAGTGCCTGGCTCGGCAGCCAGTTTTTCAGTGGGTAGAGGAAAGAATGAATACATTGGGAAGCAGAGAATGCCATTTTTTGTAAATCCACCAATTTATTTGATACGTTCTCAGATTTTTAAATATTTTTGTTTGTAGGAATTCATTTTGCCTTATAAATGTCCATGTGATTGAATTCATTTTATTCATTTCTTTTCCTTCTTTTAAGAGCATCTCCACTGTCACCCATCCCTTAGGCTACATCCGCTGCAAAGCAGGTTTTTATTCTGAGTGCCATATTTTCAGATAACATTGCATGGGTTGGTTGCTAGGGAAGAAGAGGAAATGGTTTTGAGTTTCTTAAGGTTATTCTCACACCTAGAAAACTTCTACCACCAATTATAATTCTACTGAACTTCTTAGTCACAGCTCATTTGTTTTGATCATACCACTGTGTTTGTTTAACATTTCGTTTTGAAATAATTTTAGGCTTACAGAAAAAAAAAGCAGTACAGAGAGTTTCCGCACACACATTAACTTCCTCTAATGTTACCATTTTACATAAGCAAATTAGGATCATCAAAAGCAAAAACTTAACATTGATGTAATGCTCTTAACTGAACAGTGGACTTTATTCAGATTTCACAACCCCCCCCCCCCACTGATACCCCTTTTCTATTCCAAGACCTGCTCCACAGTTCCACCTTGCATTTAGATTTTGTATCTCCTTACTTCGATCTGTAGCAGTTCCTCAGTCTTCCCTTGTCTTTCATGACACTTTTGAAGAGACGCTCACTTATCTTGTAGAATGTCTGCAAATCGGGTTTGTCTAATGTGTTTCCACGATTAGATTGAGGTTATGCCTTTTGGAAAGAATACCAGAAAAATGATATGCCTTCCTCAGTGCATTGTGTCAGGCGGCACACACCGTAGATACGCCTTATTTCTGGTGATGTTGAACTTGATCCCTTGACCACAGTGATATCTGAAGGTCACGCACTGTATTTAGGGCCTCCCAATTTAGTTGAAATGCCCCTTAAAGCATTTTTGTATTAAACCAAATCCTGGGTAATATGATATATCATAAAGAGTGATGTTAACAGTGCAAAGGAATTTGGGGGAGGAAAATAAAATAATTAAACCAAAGGATACATAATAAGAATTTACTATCATTGGGTTATTGTTTCAGACACATGATGTTGAAAATAATTGACATATTCTGCCAGTATTGTCAGGATATGTCCAAGTTTAAGTTGGACTGCTTCTGTCCATGCTATGTTCACTTTGGGGAAAAAAGTCATATAAAGAATTACTCTTTTTATTTGAGAATAACACAAAACTTTTTATCTTTTTTACCTATCTTGAGTGAAGGAAGGCAATTGTAAAAGTAGAACCTTATGAGCAGATGGGGCCGTCATTGAGGAGAGTTTTGCTGGAGTTGGGGTGGAGACAGCTGGGAAACAGTGTAAATGTTGAGTCTACATGTCACTATTAACATATTAGAATACTGAAAGAACAGTAAACACACTTTCAATTTGCAGGCAAATTGAATAAATAAAAAATAATAAAATGTTCTTCATCTACATAGACGTATGAACATAATATGTATGTTGTCTCTATCTTGAGAATAGTCTGTGATAATTAAATTGGCTATATTAACCAATTTAAGAGAGTTTTCCATAGAAATTCCACTGGATTCTCTTTCCATTGGTTTCTTCATTAGACATGTGTTTATTGGCCATCTACTGTGTAGCCAGTGTGGCTCCAGGTACTCCTGTTTCCTCTAGGAAAGGTAGAAATGCTATCCTGGAGAGGAGTTAAGATCATCTCATGCCCCAATCCATGTTGTGCAATTAGTATTTTGTAGTTTATTTACATAGCTGTCTTTCCTCTACCTCTAACTCTAAACTCATCTTTTTAATTTAAAAAAATATATATGTTTTCATTGTTTTTTTTTAGGGAGAGAGGGAGAGGGCGAGGGAGAGAGAGAGAGAAATCAATGTGAGGGAGAAACATAGATAGCATAGATAGGCTGCCTCCTGCACACCGTCTAGTGGGGATTGAGCCTGAAATCCAGGCACGTGCGTGACCGAGAATCGAACTTGGACCTCTGTCCATGAGACGATGCTCAATCCACTGAACCACACTGTCTGGGCTCATTTTTATGTTCCAAGCATCTGCTCTTAGCATGGTTACATTTCTGGAAAAGGGGGTAAGATTAGTAGGAAGAAGATATGGAGGGAGAGCAGTTGTAAGCGTACAATGCTAACAGAATATGTGGTACTTTTGGAAGCCTGGAAGCAGTGTAGTCCTGCTAGAGTCTGGGTTGGTGGGTGGGCAGTGAAGCTGGAGAGGTAAAGCGGAGGGGGGAGAAAGAGGTGCCTTACATGCTATGCAAACAAATTTAGACTTGACCTGCAAGTGACAGGAAGCCACTGAGGCCGGCCCACTGATAGCTAATGAACTCGGAGGGAGGGTAGCTAGATTACAGTAGTAAGAGTGCAACCCAAGTTCTGCATCTCTGAGGGCGCTGGGCCATGCAGTCAGGAATAGATAGGGAATGTGGAATAGAACTTGTAGGGGGATTTCACTGTGTTTCTGAGCACATAGCCAACTCCAGGAATACTTTTAAATGGGCACAGTTTGCTGCTGGGCACTCCTGGTCTCTTCCGCCCTTCCAGCCTGTCCCTGCGGTGTCCTGCTCTTAGCCCTCTTTTCTCCTGCCCCCAGGACGTGGCTGCTACACAGGTATCACCCACTTTTCCTCTGCTGCAATCCAGAGAATGTGACTTCCGTGTCGGAGATCTCTGCTGGCTATCAGGAAGGAAAAATACTACAGGTGGAATGACTCATAGTCACACTCCAAGACTGCATTTACTTTCATAAAGAGGATTCTGGTAAATCGAAGTGAACTCATCGTTGGTGAAATGTTAGGCAGCGATTGTCATAAATTGGAGTAAAATACGTCTGAAAATGAGAGAGGAGATTCTGAAGGTTTAATGGAAGGAGATCAGACCCCCTAGCTTCTTCCTCGCTTTTCTCCCCACAGATGCTCTGCTTGAACTTCATTCTGTGACACTCATTTCTCCAGCCCTCCCACCCCGCATAGATGGCCTTGTTTCCAGCTAAAATCAGTTGGTTCAGAGGGAATTAGGAGTTTTCACAAATGGCAGTTGTAAAAGCAGGAGCTTTTAGTGGGGGAGCAGGTGAGACTGGGAGACTTTTGGAACAGGAGGTGGATAGAAATGTAGGATTTGCAATGAAAAGATGAGTCAAGTCTGCAGTGTGATTATGAAGCAGTTCTTATATGGCAATAGTACAAGTGAAGTAAAAAATATAATTGTTTGCAGTTCCAAGGCACCAAATAATCTTGGCTGCATTGTGTTTTACATTTTGGTGAAATAACTATTGCCTCCATTATTGCAGAGGAGAATAAATTTAATGATTTGTCCAGGACCCTTCAATTCCGAATTTTAATTTTCATAGACTGTTTTCTGTACATTATTGACTAAATACTAAGAACTTTTGTTATACTGTGAGTTTACTATTGTGATAATTTAATTTCTCCTTCTATCACTTTTTATGAACCAATAAGTAGTGTATTATTTAGCCTGCAGAATAGCATGCTAAATATCATCATGAGAAGAATATGTCTTTAGAAATTATTGATAGAGTACTTTTTTTAAACATAAGATAGGGAAGTATCCTGCTCAAATTTGAGAATAAACACAGATTGGTTGAATGCCAGTATAAACTAAACACTTAAGAAATATTTATAAATAAAGTGAGTGCATGGCATTTTTATATTTACAACTAAATGAGGTGTCATTTCTGGCCTGAATCCACAATGTATATATTTTATAATTTTTTTTCAAGAACAATAACATTTCTGATGGGTAAAGAATTTGACAGCCGTTAACAATGAACAACTAGACTGACTTTTCCCCTTGAATATAATAAAAAGAAAGAGACAAATTTAGGTTTTTGAAAGAGAAAAATGTATGGGCTATTAGCTAAATATATGGTAATACAAACTTAAATCTAATTTTATAATGAAGAAAATATAATCACAAAATTATGCTATCTAAACATAAACATGTTTTAAATTATTTTTGTCTCACACGATCTCATAGAATTTGTATCAGTAATATAATATTTTATTTTTGTGCTTCAGTTAAAATATTTGTAAGAATTCAAATTTAGAGAATCCTGATACAAACAAAAGTTAAGATAATAGGTAAGTAATACTGTTTAACAACTATGACAGCTGATGAAATTGAAAAAACATGATTAAAATGTAAACAAAGTTCCTTAAGCACCTATTTACTAGCAGAATGGTTGTTTCCAGAAAAAAAATTAACAGAAATTTATGAGAAAGTGATTTATTAATAAAAATGATCGAATCTGGACTTGTAAAGACAGTTCTTTTTATTGTCAATTTAACAGTTTCTATTTGTAGTGCCCAACCCTTAAATTTTCCCCAATTTTTCCAGTAAGGGCAATGTTTTGATTCTGAAGTTTGAACAATATGAATTTACTTTTCATCAAGCATTGATAATTGAACTCTAAATTCTCAGCTATAAGACAATTTATGAAAGCTTTATGAAAATTTAAAACAGCTCTTATTAAATTATTATATAATCTAAATAATGATCTGCATAAAAATTGAGTAAAAACCCTGGCCAGTTTGGGTCAATAGTAGAGCACTGGCCCTCAGACAAATGAGTCGCGGGTTCGATTCTGGTCAAGGGCACTTACCTCGGTTGCGGTTCGTTCCTGGCTCTGGTCGGAGTCATGTGGGAGGCAGCCAGTTGATGTGTCCCTCTCACGTTGATGTTTCTCTCTCTCTCCCCCTTTCTACCTGAAGATAAATAGAAAAATATCCTCGGGAGAGGATTAAAAAAAAAAAAATTGAGTAAAAGATACATAATGTAGGGCAAAGTTTAAAGAAATTGAACCACTTAGTGCAATATTGTACTTAATAAATTTATTTTTATAACTAAATATTAGTATATATATTATATAGATATCCCTCTTGAAGCCTCCTTTCTATCTCCTATCATGTATACTGTTTATGAGACAATTTATATATATTTCTGAGGGCTCTGCTTATTTTCTAAGATGTTTTAGATGTAAGACTTGCAGCTTTATAATTTTATTGCTATGAAAAATACTTGATTGCTCTAAGTCTTCTAACTGCTCTTGTTTTAAAAGTAACCTATTTCCTACTGTCTAATCTCTTACTTGATTGGTATAAGCTGCTGTTATACTTATCAGAGAGAATGAACAAGGTGTGTGCTGCATCTAATTTTACACAGATCAAAACTTTTCTGAACTTTGCCATCAGTTCTATTGGAATTCATTGTATCCCTTTTAGAAAGAATTATTATATTGCTATTTTTATATTTGTTATTTCTTTAATTCTAGCCCATCTTCTTATTTATATAATAACTTTAACTTTATTAGCAATAACTATTTTTAATCCTCACCTAAGGATATGTTTCTATTGATTTTTTTATTTTTTTATTTTATTTTTTAGAGAGGACAGGAGAGAGAAACACTGATGTGAAAGAGAAACATGATTGGTTACCTCCCTTACACGCCTTGACCGGAGATCAAACCTGTAATCTAGGTATATACC
Organism: Molossus molossus; assembly: GCF_014108415.1. Lineage (NCBI taxonomy): Eukaryota > Metazoa > Chordata > Mammalia > Chiroptera > Molossidae > Molossus > Molossus molossus. The sequence goes on from NW_023425351.1 coordinate 48,269,513, forward strand.
CTGACTGGAATCAAACCAGCAACCTTTTTTTTTTTTTCTTTTTTCGTGTGCTGGACAATGCACCAACCAACTAAGCTGCCGGCCAGGGCAGCAATTAATCTCTTAATTGACTTCTCTTCAGTGGACAATTTTGCAGTTTCAGCATAAACTATATTGTAAATGAGTTTTTCCTATATCCTTTTGAAATTTTCAAATATATTTTAAACAGTAAAATTAAAAGCACATTGTTTTAATTAAAAAGAACGCTAATGTAGCCCTGGCCTATGTGGTACAGTGGTTAGAACATTGACCCGCACACCAGAGGGCCACAGGTTCAGTTCCCAGTCAAGGGCATGTATCTGGGTTGCAGGTTTGATCCCTGGCCCTGGTTGGGGCTTGTTTAGGAGGCAACCAACTGATGTGTCTCTCTCACATTGATGTTTCTCTCTTTCCTCCTCTTTTCTTCTCTCCCACTCTCTGAAAAAATCAATGGAAAAAATATCCTTGGGTGAGGATTAACAGCAACAACAAAAACATCTTTTTTACTTGTTTTCTGATTAATCATCATTGTTTATGCCACTATGCATCAAGATTCACTGTATGCAAAATAAATATGCATTTTTACTTATGTTAAGAGTGGGAAGAATGACATGAAATAAAAAAGTTAGATAAAAAGTAAGTAGTGGATAATATGTCAGAGAAGAATGATGATTTAGCAAGTCTTTTTAAAGACACACTTTCTTTGAGTAGTACTTTAATTAGTCAAGAAAGGTTGTTTCTACTATAGATTTAATTATACCCATTTTCAAAGCATGGAAAATGAAATTAGATTAGAAAAGGATATGAATTTTAAATAAATAGACATAATCAAAATGTAGCAATTGAAGATACATATGCTAAGTATGTTGAAGGGTTGAAACTGAAGCATTGCTACTTAATATGTGGAAGAACATAAACAGGGCAAGAAAAAGTTACCACTTATGGGAAAAGTAGTGACCATATTTAAAAAAGAAAAGGAGAAAAAAGAGACAATCCTGGTAATTATAGACCAGTCAACTTAACTTTGATACCAAGGCAGATACTAGAGCAAATCATCAAACAATCAATTTACAATCATCTAGAAGAGCAAAAGTTAGTGGGTAGCAACCAACATGGTTTTGTGAAGAGCAAATTGTGCCAGGCCAATTTAATTTCCTTCTATGATAGAGTGACAGACCATGTAGATAAGGGCAAAGTAATAGATGTAATCTATATGGACTTCAGTAACACTTTTGATTCCTCTCCACATGACATTCTCATCAACAAGCAAGGAAGATACAGTCTAGACCATACTTTGATTAGTTGAGTGCACAGTTGTGTGTGGATTCATACTCCTGAGTTGATTATCAGCTACTAGTCATCATCCATAGGGGCCCTATCAATTGGCATATGAGCAGGATGGTATCATTAATCAGACCAGTTAGGTTTCCTTTGATAAAGATGGAATTGGATCGGCAGAGAGGCACATTCAGCCAAATCCTTTATATACCAAAAAGCGAGAGCCCAACTTCAGCATCACCTTGTATCTTATGGGCACATCTAAAAGGTGACAGTCCAGGGAATGAATAGCAGTCAAAGCTATCAGCTTTATTATTATAAACGAATTATTAGTCATAACTGTTCTTCCAAGGTGTGTAAGAGGTGGTGTCAGGTAACCATTGGTATTCCCATAGGCTGCCTGGGAACAGACAATCTTCTTAAAATCTGTAGAAACCATACCCAAAGGGAGCAATTAGAAGAGTAGAAGGAGGCTTTTGTATTAAGCAGGAATATTGATTCATAATGACTTAGAAATAACTGACTAGAGCACCTCTATCCTGACCTAGATCATAGATTTGAGAACACTTAGTTTACAGATCATATGATGGTGAGCAATTAAAAAATTGTTAAGAACTTGGTAGATAAGAAGAAATTTCCAAATCATTTTTTATATTTTTGGAAAATAGTCTATGGAAAAAAACAAGATAAAGGTCATGGGAATGAAAGAGATAAAAGATAGGGGACTAGGCTGGCCTGGCCCTTCACATTGGAAACAGGCTCCAGAGTATCAGTGAGCCGTACTTGGCTATCTGTGAGCAGGGTCATGTGACAGCGTTATTAATGAATAAACATGAGAGTGCCATGCAAGCCAAAAATTCTCAAATGTATTTGTAGAACTGAAAAAATAAATAAAAATGAGTATTTTTTAACACACATGTCCACTGAATATCAGTAAGCACTCTGAAAAACGCTATTGTTCATCTGCATTTTATAATGCCTCATTTAAAGCTATTTGCGCAGGAAAGTTTGGTGGTAGAGGAGGGAAACTTGTTTTTATCAGAACCCTCATTAATAATGACCCAGAAAACAATGGCTTTTACGTGATTCAATGGTTAACCTGATTGCTTGCCTCACAGCAGATGCACTGGGAGGCTCGTTAGTCCCTGCAGCCTCTGTTCATCCCGTTTTGAGGCACCATTTGGACCCCATGATTTTATGAATAACATTCCCCTGCAGATCGTTGATTAGAGCTGCCCTTATTTTAAAAGCGTTTGTATTCTGTGGATTCTCAAGAAATAACCAGCAGGGCTTTCTTAGAGATAACTTCCCTAGGATTAAATCCAAGGGAGTGGTTCTTAAACATTTTTCTTCCACAACTCCCTGGAGTTCCTGCCCAGAGCCCTGCCCATTTCATCCCTCTTAATTGCATACAGGAAGACAGAGAGGACATTATCATCTCCTCTTATTTAGTCTAGGGGAACACAAGATTGCTCAGTGAGTATGGTCGACTGAGAGCTGATAAGCAGCAGCGAGAACAGAGGAGAAAGGGAAGATGTTTTGAGACAGACAAGTCCTGCCATCACTATTAACAAGCGTGACAAACTTTGGCTCTGTTGCTCTCACATAATTTGGAATTTCCTACTGATGTGTAGAAAAATTACATTTCCTAAATTTCCGAAACTCTTCAAAGAGAAATCACTGAAGTGATGACATCAGAATTTAAGAGCCTCCTTAAATCGGATATTAACCAAAGCAGGGCCGTAGTGCTTTTTAGTTTGACATCTGTTGTATGTTTTCAGTCCCTGGCCTGAGTTAAAACACTGTAACTTAAACTGATGTTGATATAACTTGTAGAAATAAGGGAGGTTGTGACAATGCAAAGTTGGTGACTACGTTTGGGTCGATATATGGATTTAGCACATGAACTGGTATCTGGTAACCTTGCTTGAACACCATACTGTGTGGATTTCTAACTAGAAATAGATCATTCTAGTGCTTACGTTAATATATCTTGTTGAATCCTTTATTAAATTTACTTAGATTCCTAAGGAAGAGAAAAATTAAAAGAGAATAAATTTATAGTATCTAATTATATTTCCCATAAATTATTATCAGAAGGGTATTTTCTTATGGTGGTTAATTTATTAAATTTTGAAAAGAAGAAAAAAGTATTAATAATGAATGATTACCATTGATTGCACTGAGACAAATATACTTGACTATATACAAAACTGTCAATCTAGTCTGTATATATGTAGAGGCCCTAGACAGCAAGGCACATAGCGAAGTGCCTGGATTGGAATCATACAGACCTGGGTATGAATCCTGATTCTTTATTGTTATTTAAGCTCTCTGAACCTGAGGGTTTTCAGGTACAAAATGTAAGCAATTGTATATATTCTGTAAGGTTGACTGCAGTGACAATGAAAAGATATACTGTATTTAAGAAAAAGCAGCCCTGGCCAGGTGGCTCAGTTGTTTGGAGCATGGATCCGTATACCAAAATGTTACAGATTCGATCCCCAGTCAGGGCACATACCTAGGCTGCAGATTTGATTCCTGGGTTGGGCACATACGGGAGGCAACTGATCAATGCTTCTCTCTCACATCGATGTTTCTGCCCCTCCCCCCGCTTCCTCTCTCCCTAAAAATTAATAAAAACATATCAGGTGAGAATTTTTTTAAAAAAAGGAAAAAGCCTCTATAGTGCCAGTAGTAGCCATGCTTTGTTACTATGAAAATTACCTGTAGCAGAACATGTAAGAAATGCAGCTTTTGGCCCTGGCCGGTTTGGCTCAGCGGTTAGAGCGTCGGCCTGCGGTCTGGAGAGACCCGGGTTCGGTTCCCGCTAAGGGCACGTACCTCGGTTGCAGTTTGTCCCCGGCCCTGGTTGGTCGTGCGGGTGGCAGCCACTCGATGTGTCCCTTTCGCATCGATGTTTCTCTCTCTCTCTGTTCCTCTCTCTCCCTCCCACTCTACCTGAACAAAGAAAAAAAAAAAAAAAGGAAAAATGTCCTCGGGTGAGGATAAAAAAAAAAAAAAAAGAAATGCAGCTTTTGGTCAGATGGGATTGGATCTGGAGAAACACACAGACAGCTAGCTAGCACATGCTGCAATGTATCAGCCATTTAGTTTATTTCTCCATTCATTTACCACAAAGATATATATAAACTTAAAATAATGTTTGTCTTAGGAGATCTTTAACTTACGGAGGAAAAGAGCCCCAACAATAACAAATGCATATTATATAATGTCTGAAACATACTTTTTTTTTTTTTTCAGATGACATTCTTGTGAAGTCAGTAAGATCAAAATAAAATAGTTGGCTTCTGCTGTTTCTAGAATTAATCAAATGCTACTTTGTAATTAAGTACGATTCTAGTATTCTGTTATACCTCAAATCTTATTGCAACTACTTTACGAAAATTGGTAATGTCTAAACTAAAGATTAATCAGTGGTAATCAACAAGATATATATAGCCAATTTATACACAAAAAGCAATAAAATGTCATATCATAAATCTCTTTTATGTACATTGTATAAATTTTAAAGTTTTAAATTTCAATAATAGTAAAACAGGACATAAAGTGTATGAATATTTTAGCCTGTGTTTGACAGAAATATTTTATGGAGGGAGAACATATTGTAACTATTTCTTTAGCTGAATGATATTTTAAAAAACAGAAACAAATCTGTTTCCAAATCATATACAAAGAAGCAAAAAAAGTGCCTTCCCCAAAGTCAAGTGTAAAGAAGCACCATATCATGAATAAATGTCACCTCCTCACAGTATTAATAAATGGGGAAATAAAGCATGTCTCTTATCTTTTTTGGCATAATTTAAGATAGTTTATTATTTTGGAGCGGCAAGCAGTGAGCACTTGTTAGATATCATCATTTGGTCACAGATTTGTAAATATATCAATTCTGTGCTGAGAGAAGGATTATCCTTAGGCTACTCCATTGAAGATAATTACAGACATATTCATAAATGTTTCGGACATGCGACTTTCCATCTGTATTCACACACACAGCGTTTACTATTAGGGCCTATTTCCCAAATGTTTTATAACATTTGACTCTAGATTTTCTCTGTTGTGAGGTAGAGTCTTCTAATTCAGATTCTTAAAACTCTATAATGCTTAAATAGAAAACTACGTTATAGTTAATTTTTTTTCTTTCCCAGCTCCTGAGCCTCTCTCAAAGATACTAGTGTTGGGAATATTATGTACTGTTGTCTATTACCTTTAGGATGGAAACTTGATTGAGAAATATTGTTAAAATAAAATCACATACATTACATATTATTACTTATAAAAATATCTATAAAGATTTATTGAATTATTTTATATAAATATTTCAAGATGGATATTAAAGAAAACATAAAACAAATTGTTAGTAGGGTTGAAGTAGCTTTCTTGAATAGATCATTCTGGGACGTTAGCTGAGGGCAGAGGGATCCATGTGTGTCAGATGAGGGCCAAATTTAAAATTCATTCAAACACGTTTTGTTATTAGTATTAATAAGATTTTAAAATACATTGTAACCTATAGAGGTACTGAATAGAGTTACCTGAAATAAAAACATACCCTCCTGCATTAACAGGCCACACATCCATATCTTAACATGTATCATGTGTGTCTGAAATGCCGCAGATGACACAGCCTTGACCACAGGCGATCTCACGCGGAGGGTGAATGCCTAGGTCTATCATCACACAACTCAAAAACTTCCTTGTGAGTCCTTTTATCCAAAGATTAGGAAATTAGTTTGGCAGTATCGCACGTTGGGAAGGAATTACCAGGTTTGGTTACAGGTTTAGACTTTTCATTTTAACCAGCCCAGTGATTTGGGACAAGTTGAACCTCAATGTATTGGTCATATTTTGTGGTAATATTAGGTGTCTTAAGGTGTTGCATGTGAAGTTCATATGTGAAAATGTAAGTGGCAGTGCATTGTAAAGGGCAATACAAATGTTATGTGCCATTGGGCACAATAAATAACTTCTGTGGAATAGGGAGAAATATGGAATGTCCTAAAAGAATTGTGCTCAGTTTCATTCTCATGTGGTTTGACCACAGTGTAAGGAGATGGCCCAACAAACAACATGAATGTCTTATTTGCTTTGGGGAAACCAGTTGACTACCTATTGAGCAGAAACAGTCACCCTGCCCACTCCCTTCCATCAACACCACTCTATCTAATCATCAAACAGAATTAAAATGCATTCTTGAGAGTAATTGAAACTGATGAGTAGATTGGGCTGATTGCAGTCTCTTTTCCGTGCTAGAAAATTGAGGATTTCCTTAGATTGAAACAGCGTATAAATAAAATTTATTGGAGAAGAAAAAGTTCTTTGTCAAGGAAGGAAAGTGGGGTGGGGGGGAGTTTCCAGGCTGCTCGGAGTGCCAAGGAACAGAAAGGTCTTCCCTGAGAAGCTGCAGAATACCAGATGCTTCCAAGAAAATCTGACACCCACCGCATATTACAGTTTAACCATTAATCGCGTAGCCTTTTGAGAATGTCCAGCCCTGTTTCTCTTGGAGTATCCCTCACCATTTACAGCAGCAAAATCTCATCTGATAACAGGAGAGGTCCTTTTGGCAGCTGCAAGAGCACCAGTCCAACCAGTAACAGTTTCCTGGCCGCGTCACTAATTCCTGTTGGGAACTTATCAGCTTCTGTCTCTAGCAGCAGAATCCTGACTGATAAGAGAAGAGGCTCATCTGCTGGTAGCCGAACCCCACCTCCACCCTCCCAGTTTATCAGCTCCTGACCAGTTCATAAATCAGTCTATGGGATTTTTTTCTGTGGGTGGGGGGGGGGGTTGGTTTGGTTTTATCAAAATGTATTTCTCTCATTGTAACAGTTAATACTTTAATAAGAGAACTTAACCAGGGACATTAGGAAGTTAGTTAGAGACATCTTGCAGGCGCCTCCTCTCTTGTCAGTGACAAGGTAAGGTAATCCTATACACAGGCTGCTATTGTGAGCTGGGAAACTGGCCTCCTTGGCTGCCAGAGACCAGATGCACCCCTCTCTATCCTAATCTGTAAACGACTTAAAGGAACCTTATCTTGGGGCTCTTCGGCTTCATTTCATGCTTGATTTACTTTAATTTGTCTGATAGGGCACAAGGATTTGGAGACGGCCCATCTTTCTGCAGAAAATGTTCAGGGTTTTTTTTTCCTTTTTTTTTTTTTCCAGGCATTGTTATGTTGGGTTTGGAAAATTTTTTTTTTTTTTTTAATTTTTTTTTTTAAATGTGGGAGAAATCTTGCTCTGGTGCAGCAAGCTGCCTGAGTGTGTTCAGATTTAAGCTACCCCAGCAGAAAAGAGTTTGTGAAGTGGTGTGATTGTGCGATGGGCCCCATTTACATTGAAATCACATTACAGGATGTATCAGGATTCCTGAAGGGAGCGGTGCAGTAGAGCGCTGGGCCCACAAGCCTCTCTGAAAGGCCTATATATAGCAGCAACAATTGATAGGAGATTTTACAGGAGACTTTATAAATATGTAAATAGGCGTTATCTGATTGGGTTCTGTAGCTACACATCTGTACCTCAAAGGAAGCAGAGCTGTGAGAACTACCAGGAAACAGTAGTTTGCATTCCGAGTGAGTCTGAGAAATAGAAATGTTTCCCTGGTTGACAGCAGGTCAGGGTGGAGGCGCTCCTCGTACCTCGGAAGGGAAGCTTCTTGCGTGGGAGGCACCCTTCCTTCGCCCAGAAAGGGAGACTTTCTGCTCACCGAGTTTTTATTCATTTTCTAACAGTGCTCAGATGGGTAGCAGTTGACCTTTCACCCCTCTTATTTCTTTAAATCGGTCCTGCTTTACGGTGCCCAGGGGAATTGCTGTTACTTTTTTTTTTTTTTTTTGCATTTTAAAAAATGTGCTTGCAGTGACCCAAGGGAAAGAAAATAAAGTCTTTGGTACATTGATCCCTTGATTAGTTATTTCCTAAATGAAAATGGAAATACTATTAAAGCGGTAATAATGTTCCATCTTAATAGTTGAGGAGTCAATAAATGGCTCCCATGTGCTTCATTAAGGATCTTAATGAAGCCATTTTTGATGGCTGAAGTTTACATTATCCTTTTTCTGTTTTTTTTGTTTTTCCTCTTTTTATTTTTTCAAGCTAGGGGTCATTTAAGGAAAGCTAGTAGTAGGTATGAATGGCTTCACAAATTTTCTTTATATTAATATGATTGCCACTGCTAAAATAAGATTAATATAGTGATTGGGGGGGGGGTTAAATTCTTGTGCAGAAGATAAAGCACAAGAATTCACTGTTCCTGTGGGACACATTTAAAATAAAGTGGGTCTGTTTGACCTGTAATAGTCATAGCGTTAGCAGATATGTTCTTCTGTGGTCATCCAGACACGTGGTGTGTGATCTCCATTTAGTCCCAAAGCAGACATTGAGATTAACAAGCTCCAGTTAAATTTCTTCAGCTCTCCTTACCCTTTATACTGAGCTATTGTTACACTTTATATGATCTTATCCCTCTTTCCTTTGCCACATAAAAGCCATGACTGCAGCCTTCTTCGTCTAAATAGGTGGCCTTGGAGATGGTTGAAGAGCCGACACCTATGTAAGATCGAGGTATAAAATAATTTTGAGCAATTTACTTTCAAAAATTCTACAAAAAACAGAAACATCCTCATACTTGGGGAACACTGCTTGTGCCTGGGTTGGTTGGGCTATTTTGGCATACTAAGCAGGCAGACGTGTGTATTTTTGTAGTTTCCAAGGTATCCCTTCACTTTGGAATATATCTTGTATATGATTCACTATAATGAAATGATAGCAAACACTATTCAGTTAGGAAATAAACTGATTGATTGTGGTTAAGAATATACAAACTATATTTTATCTCTCTGCTTCTGATCTCTCTCCATTCCCAAATCTTAGTAAAGGTTTCTGGGTGCAATGACATGATTTAAGGTGATTGGAATTCCTTTTCACTTTTTCAGAGATTGCAAAACAACTCTGATGTAAATTTATTGATTATTCAAGTCAACAGTTGTTTAAAGCACCTCTTCCAATGACAGTGTCCAGTCAAGTTGCCAGTTAGGAAGAAGTGGATCGTGGACTCCAGCACTGGGGTGGGAATTGGAGGAGGAGGGGTTGGTTTATTCCCTAAGGTCTCAAGATTGCCCATCCCTTTATGTTCCCCAAGCAGGTCTCCAAGGATGGAGGATTAGAAGGTATCAAAGTATATTCACTGCCTGAGAAATTTCACCCTTATCTTAGGGATTTGTGCACTGGCTTCAGAGGGCTTGGGTGTCTGTGGCCAGGCTCAGTGGCAGCTGCGTGGTGTCTAAGACAGCAAGGCTGCAGACAGTGCAGGGCCCCTGATTCCAGCTTGCCAGTAGCACCAGGAAATGCTCAGTCCCTAGGTCAGCCACCAAGTCTACTCACAGAGCAAGAAGGGTCTTCAGAACGGGTGGGCGATGGCCAAACAGACATGGAGGGCGCACCTGTCAGTGATGCTCTTCACCTCTGCATTGCCAGCACCTCGCCCTTCCGCAGCCCCACTTCCTCCTCGCTCGGAGCTTTCTTGCACTTTCTCATTTATAAACAAATATACCAGGAAAGAATCTCATACACCTGTCCACGTTGAGAGGTAAATAACTGATGAGGTATAGGTTACCTTCCCTTTCAGGCCTCTTTACATTTCAGCAAGTATCAACATGAAATGACAGAAACAAATCCTATTTTTATGGTAGGGAGGTGGGCAGGTATTTCTCAGTTTTCCACCCAGGAAGAGATGCCCAGAGCCAAACCAGACAGTGACGGTGATTGTCATCAACCTTTGCTCTATTTGACTCTGGGGAACTGTCTTCATTGAGTGGCAGAAGTTTTTAATTTAATCACCTTCTGAACTCTTTACTCTGTTGATCTGATATCAACTTTTTTGGAATTTTTTTGGATGGATTATTTTCATGGGTAAGAGTTTAGCAACAAAAGGTCAAATAATCTAATATAATATAGTAATTCCTTTTTGAGGAAAAAGACCTTCGTTTGAGGGCACAAACTTATGCCCTGAACTGGAGCATGCTGTTCATTGCAGAAATCACTAGGTCAGTGCAAAGCAAACCCGTAGTCCGACCAGAAAGCCAACTGTCTTGGCACTCAAGAGTAAATTTTGGGCACAAAAGGCCATAAATGTATATTCTTGAAATGAACTTAAGATATTGGGAGTCCAATGTTAGGATAAATTACTGGGATGTTTTGGGAAATAATAGCATTTATACATCTTCCATGTGAAAAGCATAGGTGTTGAAATCAGATTATCATGTTCAAATATCAACTTTAATCCTTGTAAACTGGTGGACCTAGGTTCTCAATTTCGTCTTCTACAAAATGGGAATAATAAATACCTGACTTACTGTTAGTATTTAATGCAGTATTATTTTGTAAAACATTAATTACCATTCTTGATACATGAAAAACATTCAATAGTGGTTATAGTAGTAAAATTGAAAAGTCAGTTTTTGTATTTTATGTCACTACTTATTCATTTCCACATAAAATCAATAGCCAATCATATGTTATAAATTTCTTTTTACTCTGGCTTTTAAGTGGTCTTTGATAAATGATGGGACCCCGGATGTTTTATGTATGTTAAAGGGTGGATACGTTTCGAAAGGAATTGCAGAAGAAAAAATATACCCTTAAATTTTTAAATGGTTTAATATGCATGGTTAACTTAACTTTATTATTGTCACAGGCGTATGTTTGTTTTTCTGTAATTAATTGGTCAAATACATCTTTAATGGTAAAACCAAAAGAAGAAAATATTATTTATTCTAAAATAGCAGAAGGTTGTTCTCACCATAAGAATTGTAATAGAGAAGACAGTATTTGGAGTTTTTATATCAGCCCACATATTATATGCCAAAAGTATGTGTGTGTGTGTGCGCACACATGCAGGTTATAATTTTTTTTTTTCTTTTTTCACTTTTAAATGTAGAATTAGTTTCAGTTCCCTGTGTTAAATCATGACTTTATGAAACTCTATGAGGTTACTATTATCCTACTTTGTTTTAAGAGTTAACTCTTTGTGATTAATGATTTTATATTAAAGTCTGCTTTCAAGATGAGTGAGTTTCAGCATGCTAGTTATTTTTTGTGTCTTCTTTGTGAAATGGGAGCCCAACATGCAAAATAGCTAGTAAATAAGAAAGAATTTCTGCTGGTAATAGACAGAAGCAGATAAGTCAGATTTGGTAAATTATATTTTTCTTCAGATTGGACATAATTTTCTATCCTTGATGTTTCTCAAGGCCCTTTCTGAATTCCAGCTTCTGTCTTTTCTTATATTTATGGTTTCACTAAAATCCTCAGGTAGCGAAATACCTGCACTCATGAATCATTTGCAGATAATAGTGGTTCAGACACTCTCTGTCCAAATTGATAATGGGTATCTGATCCAACGCGATGCCTATTTTTTAAGGTCTATATAAGGAGTTCATGGGGGAAACATCCCTTTCACTCTGATCTCATGTTCATTATCACATCCAATAGTTAGCATCCTAGATGTAGAAATGTAGAATAGGGCAAACTAGAGAGCCACTCTATTGTTTGTGTCTCCAAATTCCTTTATACAAAGTACATCGTTTCCAGACACAATTCCTGTACACTTTCTGCTGGTAGCACTCTTATGAAAAATGGAGGGTATATTTACATTTCTTTATGTCTGCATCCTTCCTTGAGCATTTGAATCAATATTTATGAAACTCTATTTTTAAAAGTTATATTTTCACTTATAAAGGATTACTTTTTTCTCACCTGAGGGTGTTTTTGCTTTGAGAGACGGGGAGGGGGGGGAGGGAGAGAGAGAGAGAGAAACATAGATTGGTTGCTTCTCGTACAAACCCTGACCTGGGATTGAACCTGCAACCTAGCCTGACCGGAAGTCACTCCCACAACCTTTTTGGTGTATGGTACAACACTCCAACCAATGGGCTACCTAACCAGGGCCACTTACAAAGGATTTAATATGTGCTTTACAAAAAAGCCTTGCATTTATTTATAATATTTAGTATACTTGTAAATGAGCTAATATTCCATTTTATGAAGGTGTAGATGGATTTATTTGAATTATTTTTCTAAGGGTAGAATAGATAATTCCTTTCAGGGAGTAATGTTATTTACTCACTAGTTCTTAATCTGTGGTGTGTATGAGTCACCTTGGGAAATAGTGAAACATGTAGACTTTTGGATTATACCAACAAAAATTTGAAATGAGTAGACCTGGAATGGTAGTTTTAGGTGGGTGGGTAGATGGATGGGTGGGTGGATGGGTGGATAAATATAGACAGATGAAATCCAGAGAGTTGTGATGCTGATAACACTTAGAGAAACACTGAGGCCTTAAATGACGCCATTGGCTTCCTGACAGAGAGGACAAGCTGGCAGGTTCCAGCTGCTGAACGACATCCATAGCCTTCGTTCATGTAGCATCAGTCCTAAGGGCAGCCCCACGGAGGGGATGGTCCTAGAGTGTTCTGTGACTGCATGGACAACAGAAAGTCCTCACAATCTCTAGTCTCTTGTCCAACTGTGTTGGTTGTTGTGGGAAGTCTCACTGTGAACAGTGCTTTGCTTTTCCTTGCTTCCTCCCATGTAGGTTTGAAATACATTCTTCTGTCCCCCTTCTTCTAAGTCTCAGCTCAGCTGCAACCTCTGGAGGAAGACCCTTCTGACCTCCCTAACAGTCTCCATCTAAGGGGATCTCCCCCTGTCATGTGCTCTTTGTTACAGTGCTTGTCACATTGCAGTTAATATCTGCTTGAGTGAACAGTTGATTATTACTTGTCTTTCTCATTAGACTCAAGGCTCAGTAAGACACAGATTAAGACTTACTTTTTGTTTGTTTATCCCAGAGCTTAATACAGGGCCTGCCTATAGTGGGCTCTTAGTCAATATTTATGTGAATGAATACATTGAAGTTAACCCTTCATCTTACCCTCTGTTAAAGAGCAAGGGAGAGAAGGAACATTGATGTGAGAGAGAAGCATAGATCAGTTGCCTCCTGTAGGTACCCTGGCAGGATTGAGCCAGCAACGTTTTTGGTGTACAAGGGACGACGCTCCAACCAACTGAGTCACCCAGCTGGGACAAGGGAAACATTTCTGATGACTCAGGCTGTTCTTAAGGTGGCCATGAATTTGAATATTTATAATAATGAATAATGATTTTATAGCACATGGAATAGCGTGCTATTGGACTGACTTTTTCTCTCCTTTGACAGTAATGTTTGCTGCTCTGCCTGTCTAATACAGTTATTATATATAACATTGATAGATCTAACAATAAAAATGTGTAGAAAGCTGTGTGTTCAGCTTTGGTACAGAATATTATCTGTGATCTTCACCACAGTTCAATAAAATAATCACAGTCATCTCGATTTTCCAGGGAAGGAAATGTGGTCCCACGATTAGTAAGTGGCCATGGAGAAGTACAAACATGTGCTGTCTGCTCTCAAGCTGTGCTCTAAACACTGGGGAAGCCTCAGTCAAGGGTCATACAAATAAAGATCTTCATCTCAGTGCTTGAGGAAAGTTGGGTTATTTGTTGAATTCTTTTTTCCCTTTTGATTTTTAAAGCAAGCTCTGTTCACGTCACTTCAGTAATTTACTTCAAAACAAAGACTATGAAATAGAATCACATAATAGATTGAAGCCTATTGCGATATTTGCACGAAATCAAAATAAGGTTTATAATTAGATTATATCACCATTGTCAAGGATAACAATTGTTGAGTCTTAAGTAATAAAATGTTTTGATTGAGACCATTAGTTTAAGTGAGTGAATTCTTTGGCAAGAGGGGTCCTGACTCAGTAGTGTTAAATATAATCAGGATGTACTTTGTTATTCTGAAAAGTGATTCTCCTTGACAACTTGATGATATAAATAAAAAACAGTCATTCTTTCTAACCTTGATCATTGTTTGTCCTTCTTTTGGAATTATCCAATATTTACTCTATTACCATAACATGGCTAATAACAAAATAATTGATGAAATATTTCTGCTTGCAAATTTGGGGACCAAGTTGATTTTATCTCAGTTAATTCAGTCAGAGGCACTCTGGATATTGATAACATCTTTGTCATCTCATAGACACCTCTTTTGTAACTATCCACGTCTTTGGAAAAATATATGCCATCTTTGACGGGAGGCAGACCACAAGGGTAACTGATATAGTCATCTATTTGTCACCCTTTCCATCTGTGTTTACAAATCATGCCTACACACCTGTGAATCATCAGCATGTTCATACAGGAACCTCTGCTTCGACTTCCTTGTGCTTGCTGGGTCTATTAACATAGATACAATTATAATTCATCTTTTAGCTCAGATGGATAGCGACTCCTCTTTCATGGCACAGTTTATTTATTCAAATTAAAGTTTAATTTCACTTGTAGATTTGATAAAACGCTTACTCTCTGTTGATTTAGTCTTCTCAAATGTCCAAACATTTTTATAGTTTTACACATCTCTCATGCATGAAAAATTGAGAATGTGTGTGTTGATTTGCTGGAAATGAGTCATGCACTAAAATCATGCAGATTCCTTTGTGCTATTAAAACCACTTAAGTGCTATAAGCAGAGAAGAAAAATGGGTGGAGTTGGCCTGAAAGGAGGTATTTTCAGTGGCAGCGAGCTCTCTGAAGTGTAATTGTTATGAAGGAAAAGCATAGTTGAACACTGCATATATTTAAAGACTATGTGCTAGACCAGCGAGATGCTGTGGTATTCCCTAACCCGTTTTTGGTTTCTGCATTTGGAACATGGACAATGCTGGGTTGTTTTGAGATTGAAATAGATCCCAATTTTAAGGAAAGTTACACATTACTTTGTGATATTCCTGATGACAATTATACAGACTTCTAGGGATACTAAGGAAAAATAGTGAAGGGACCACAAGTGTTTTAATATGTGTTAGTTAAAGGCAACTTTGCATTAAGATTTGGAGGACAAGAAGAATAAATATAGCCAGCATTTATTAAATGCTTACTATGCACCACACACCATTTTACAAAGCAAATGTAAAGAAATCATTCAGTCCTCTCAACAACCGCATGAGGTTGATGTGATTATCACCTCCATTTTATAGATGAAGAAATTGAGGCCCAATAAGGGTCAGTAACCTATTCAATATTGCGTAGTGAGAAAATGGCTAATCCTAGATTCAAGCCTACCCCAGGACCCAAGTGCTGAACCTATTATTTTATAAAATATAATTGGTGTGATGAGTTACAAAGGGCATGCATGGCATTTTCTTCATTGATTTGTTGTGAAAAGTAAAGTAATGTATGTAGAATGCTTAGCTCACTCTCTGGAAAATAAAGGAAAAGGTGAAAAAAATCCCAGCGCATCCTCTCAAAGATTCTTATTTTAAAGAGCTTAGGTACTTTTGAGTTGGTACTGTTCTGATCCTTGATTTCCATGTAGTTTTTGCCTCTCGTGTGTTTCTCAAGACAGATTGGAGATAACATAGTTAATAAATCTGGGAACACATTGGCATTATGGAGCTCACGTACATGTAAAAGAACGAGTTTTCTCACTCACAGCATAGGGACTCTTGACTGCACGGTTGGAGCTCCTCATTGATTTGGTTTCTTGATGAAGTTAAGTGGGTAAGTGGGTTGACCTTACTATTGATGACCTAGATTCTGGTTTCTTTTTATGTGTTCTTCAGGATTTTCTCGGGAATATTTAGATGTGGTTTTGTACATTTTGATTAATCGATTATCTTGTCATAACTATTAGATACGTATAGCTGTAAAACACCTGTGATATTGGAATTTCAGCAGGAAAAATAATCTTGTACTGGCCTATGTCCTTAGCAATACAGATAATCTGTTATTGTAAAAGAGAGTATTCCAAAGGAAATTAACTATAAAATTATAAAGAAGGATAAAAAAAGATAAATAAATTTAAGTGTTAAATTTATACAGGGTAACAGGATATAGTTTTACACAAACAGTTCAAACAAAATAAAGGGCAATTTATATTTTAATATAAAGAAATAAGTAAGAAAGGTAGAAAATGTGTATGAACAGAGAAGACATGTGGTGTATAGGATCACAAGAGTTTAAGTGTTATATTTGGGTGTATGCATATGCTCAAACATGCAGGTCACTTTTTTTTTCTTTTTTTTTTTTTATCCTCACCTGAGGACATTTTTTCCCATTTTTGTTCAGGTAGAGTGAGAGGAAGAGAGAGAGAGAAACATCGACGTGAAAGGGACACATCGAGTGGCTGCCTCCCACACAACCCCAACCGGGACCGGGGACAAACTGCAACCGAGGTACGTGCCCTTCACGGGACCTGAACCTGGGTCTCTCTGGGCCGCAGACTGATGCTCTAACCGCTGAGCAAAACTGGCCAGGGCACAGGTCACTTATTAATGTCAATGGGTTATGAAGGCTCAGCATGGATAAAATAGAACAAAATCACCATTTTGTTGTAGAATGCAATGATTAGCTTTGTAACACTATTTATGAAGAAAATAAAAACTTAATTCAACCAAAGTAATTTACTCATTGTGGGAATACACACATGTTGGTGTATATATAGGACATACTCTTTTTCCTGTAGCAGCACGAATCTAGTTAGGAAGATAGGCACATGCATAGTAGCAGATGGTTCATTGGGATAAGTGTTGTCATAGAGGAACAAAGTGTCCTAGTAATGGACTGGGAGTGGACAGAGATGCTTTCTGGGTGGGGAGATATGGGGGTACTATTTAGATTAAGGTTTTTGAGGTGGACTTTCAAGTATGGATAATTGATAGGGAGATATTTTATCACATGCAGAGAGTTTCCAAGCTTAGATAAGAACTTAAGAAAAGATTTATGGACAATTTCAGAGGGCAGGAGATACAAGGGGGTGACTGGAGTCATAAAGTATTGAGATAAACTGATAATAGAGATATGCAAGACATTGCGGAAGATTTGGACTGCCATCTGGGTCCTTGGGGAAATGGCTATGTTAAAACAACCACAAACAACTACATGTGTATTAAAAATCGAATGTTGCTAACAGGATCAGGAGTCTAGAAGGTAGACTGAGAATACATGTCACAACCCCTGTGTCGAATCCCAGAAGACGTCGGCAGGAGATATGGATGTACACACACACACACACACACACACACACACACACACACCCCTGGGAAACAGGAAAGAGGGCTGTCAGTAAACCCAGAAACTGTGAGCAATTTCTAGAAAATAGAAAGTAAAGAGAACTGGATTCATAAAGGCAAAAAAAAAAAAAAAAAAAAAAAACCCAAAACACAGCTCCAAAGACTTTCTAGGAAGAATTAATATGCATGACAAACATCCGAGTGAAACTCCTAGCTTCGAGGAGTACATTAAAGGGAACAGGAGCATGATGAGCCAGTCGCTCAGCATGTAGTCAATGACTTTAAGACGTTACATAAGTATAAAATAAACTGCATTTAAGTCATTGAATTGATTTAAAAACCTGTAGAATGCAATATGGAAATTTAAAAAAATGTAAGGATTACCATTAGAAAAATTGCAAGACAATGTGTAACTTTCAAATAACTAGACGAAGAACTTGCCCTCCAGAAATCTAAAAACCTTATATTAAGTATAACAATTAGATCTCTATATTACATGATATTAGTGTAAGAAAAGACAAGTGAAAGAGAAGTGTGGGATCTATCTGAAAATTGATACGTAAGTATTTGTTGTGTGATAAATACATATGAAAACAGTGAACTAGAATGTCCGATGTAATTAGTGTCATTTGGTCAATTGGCTTGCCATTTGGAATAAATAAAATAATATTTTATCTCAAATTGTTAACAATGCTGGCATCTGGATAAGAGAATTTGAATGAAGGAATCTTAAAGAGAAAATTATACTTTTCAAAAATATATGTCTTGGATGATTTTTATAAGATTGTTTTCTGGCATTACTTAAATAATAACATTAAAGGAAAGATAAGAAACAGTGTTTGAGAGAGCAACATTTTTTACTTGTCACACATAACAACTAAGTAATTGCTATTTCCTGCAAGGAACACAATACTGCAATGAAAATAAGAATAGAAATATTTTGCTTTATAAATGAGAAGAGTTCAAGTTTTATATGTTCTTACATTGAAAAATGGTATTGAAAGTATATTAATTTGTAGAGTTCAAATGTTGTTATTTCATTTTGAAATTTAATATTTATCTCTAATTGACAATGCAGACTCGCAAGTTGAACGTTTTTGCGTAAATACCTAACCCAACCCCAGTGCAAACCAGGTCCTCTTAATCCTAAATTACTCTGTGTGTGGTTCAGTGGCTGCCATACGTTAGTCACTCAGTAAATATTATGAGTAGAAATATACCAAAATAGTCTGATAGAATTAAATGCTAGGTCTAAGACTTATGTCAGCCCTTGCTCTCACTATGAGCAAATTACTTTAACCTCAGTTTTTTCATGTGTAAAATGGGGTAAAATTACCTATCTCATAGGATTGTTTCTTGAGATGTAAAATGAAATCCTTAGTACAGTAGTTTTCACATAACATATAACATTCATGAAATGTTAGGTACTGTTATTGGAATAGAATTATCCAATACACTTTTCAAACATGTACAAAGAAGCTTATGAGTCTTCTACATCCATATGGTGTCGAACTTGACTTTTACATCAATCCCCCAGAGAATATGAGCTTGATATATTTGTCCACTATTAGGAGATATAAAAAGATAGCTCCATCGAACAGAATGACAAGCCGGTTCCAGTGTACCTGTTTGCATTCCACATTGGCCTAGAATTCGAAGCCACACTGCTGGTCTTGACCTCGTGTCCGCTCATCACCCGGGCCAGGATTCACAGCACACAGTGGCCTAACTGGAAGGATGCTAAGGTTATACCTTTCCAGACACCAAGGCTTCCGGCATTCAGAGCTTTGAGGTCAATCCCCTGAACGAGTTATTTTTCTCTGCTCTACTGCATTAGAAAATGACGGCGGCTGCCTCCTTCCCCGCTGGTGACGGCGGCTGCCGTGCTGGTGAAATCCTCTGCAGACACTGACCCGAGAGAGGCTGTGGCGTGAGTTAACACGGGCGTGTCGTTGACGTAGTATACGGAGGAGATGGTCAACTACTTGACAGTTTGGCTCATTGGCAAATTATTTGTGTGTGTGTGGCCTTGACATCAACTCAGGGTAACGCTGGCCAACCCCTCAGTGGTCTAAAGCAACTGGGAGCAGACAGTGGCCGAACCGTGCAGTGAAGCGCGTGGACCATGTGCAGCAGCCCATGTGCCAGATGTGACCACTTCAGACTTTCAGACTGTTGCCTGCACGCATGTCCTCTCTCTCTCTCTCTCTCTCTCTCTCTCTTTTTTTTTTTTTTTACATAGCTTTCAGATATCTAAACTACCCGAGTTCCTGTGAGAGGCAAATTACACAGGGATGTAAAAATGCTCAGCCTCTAAACACTTATTTGTTCAATCTAACCCTGTTGAGATATCACATGTACAAGAAAGTGCTTATTCTGTGTAATTAAGGGGCGTTGGGGAGGTGTAACAATGTACAGTTGACCTTTGCACTGTTTTGAACTGTGTGGATCCACTTACATGTGGATGTTTTTTCAATAAATACTATAAATGTATTTTCTCTTCCTTAGAAATTTCTTATATGTCCTTTTTTCTCCAGATTACTTCATTGTAAGAATACAGTATATAATACATATAACATACAAAATATGTGTTGGTAGATTGTTTATGTTATCAGTAAGGCTTCTGGTCAACTAGTAAACTACTATTTATTAGTTGCTAAGTTTTGGGGGAGTCAAAATTTTACACAGGTTTTTTACTGCTAGGGGGTGGTCAGTGGCCCTAACCCCTGCCTTGTTCAAGGGTCAACTGTAAAGGCTAGAAAGTTGACTAAAATAGATTAGATGCTGAATAAAACGTAACCTTCTCATAATAGATTGAGGCCATTGTAATCGTACATATTGACGACCATAAATTCTGTAAGATCAGAAGGATTTCTTTTATTCTGAATGGTACCCCCAGTGCCCAC
Organism: Molossus molossus; assembly: GCF_014108415.1. Classification (NCBI taxonomy): domain Eukaryota; kingdom Metazoa; phylum Chordata; class Mammalia; order Chiroptera; family Molossidae; genus Molossus; species Molossus molossus. Next base: position 48,289,865 of record NW_023425351.1, read on the forward strand.
AGTTGTTGCTCATAAACGTTTGCAGAGTAAATGAATAAATAAGAAAAAGATATCTAAAATACACTATCTCTCCTTCCGATTTTGTCTCATCTCAAGCCTTTGGCATATGGAAACATTATTTTGTGTGATATGCACACATGCACGCACACACATGCACACAACTTCCCCACCCTCACCTGCCACATACGTTGACTATTCCATTTTAGCATCAAGCAATGTTCACGCCAATCATTTGAGCAGGTGCCCTTTCTTTACTCGGTGGGTAAAGTCAGGAACAGAGTCTGTAAAGCCTTTGGTGCAGAACAGGATTTTCTGTCCACATCAGTTTTAGATGATATCTGTGATCAAAGAGACATATTCTGTTGGTGTGCTTCCTCTGTACTTCAGAACTGGCTGTGACCCGGAGGCTGGAGACTGCCCTTCTGTGGTTGCCTGGAAACTTGGCTGCACAAGTGGCAACCTTCATGGCTGCGAGGGAGAAGGAGCCGCACAGAGAGCTCTGGACTTTGTAGAGGGGAAAGAAAAGGTCCTCTTGTGTTTTAAAACAGTGTCTCACCAGGAGATAATGGTCGAGCTGTGGGTTATAAATGATGCATTTTGTTCTTTTTGTCTTGCTGACGGCACAAGGGGGGGGAAAAAGTTCATCTCTCACTCATCAAAATACTGTGACATTTCTTCTTCCACAGGAAAATTTTCAATCACAACCTTCTGCAGCAACTGATACCAAATTTAACAATTGTAGAACTCTGCAGGGTCTCATTAAAACCTGATTTTGACCCCTGTTCTTTTATGTACCTCACTCAAACGAACACACACACACATACCCTCACTAAAATGTGCGATTAATTTCCAACTTCATTTCATGAGGAGCACATTGACTGCTCAGGATGCAAATACTCTTTGGTTCTCGTTCCATTAATAATATTTTGTGTGGCCGGCAGCACAGTTACTTCTAAGCTATGAGTTTTTAGGTCTATATAAGCTTTGAAGAAGACAAGCTCCAGAACGTTTCCTTGAAAATGAATGCATTTTCAAGGCTGTTTGGAAATAGGATAAAGGTAAGAGGGCCTTTCTATACTAGTCACCTGAGGAATATTAAATTTTCATTAAAACCATATGCCATTGAGGTTTAGAGGGTTACTTGAAGGAGAGAGTTTTGCTCTGCAAGCTGCGTGTTCTAAGTGTAAAAACTGGAGTGGTGACTTGGTCAATGGCAGATCAATAGGAATAAGGATTGTGTAACTCTGTTTTCAAATACAGAGTAGTAGTTGGTTAGGTGATACGATTCCCATGTCCTTACTGAGATTAAATTGATTTTGTCATTTTTATGAAAGTAGGCATAGTCTATAGAATTTAATATTCCTCAGTGGCTACAGAGATGTTGCATAAAACATTTGTCCCAAAGATCAAAAGGACACACTGACACAGCGCAGCACGCTGAGGTCTTTCAAGGGAGCGTCCCTAACGGTAATGGATGCCTGCAAGGATGTCATCGCCTTAGAGGGAAAAGAACACTTAAAAAAGTGAGAAAAATTAATCGGAACGCAGGTAGTAATAAAGTTAAGACGTGTCTGTACTTTCTCTCCCCCTTCCTCTCTTAGTGATGTAGACTCCATCGTACCCATTGTATATAGTAAGGTGCTTCCTCTTCCCAGCTGCGAGACCTTCCCGAGTTCTTTCATCTCTCTGTGCCTCGGTTTCTTCATCTTTAAAATAGAGATAGCGGATGTGTTACACAGGGTTGTTATGGGGATTAGATGAATGAATGTTTGTAAATTGCGTAGAACAGTGCCAGGCAAAGGAAGTGGTACAAGTATTTGGTAAACAAATAAAGGTAGGTTTTGTCAATCTGAGCGTACTTTAGACTTCAGGAACCCCACAAGGTGTGTGCCTAGGGACAAGGAATGACTCAGCTCATGCAGTCATTCAGTATTTTTGAAAGTATATTCTCCTTGTTCAGAACTATCAAGCGTTTTTACTTAAAACTCTGAAGGAGTCTGCCCTTTCACAAAGGCTACCTGGCAACTGGTCAGGGCTGAGAGAGCATCACCCTTTAGTCTCAGACAGAAGTATGCCTTTTAAAAATACCTAAGCAAAGTTCTCCAGGTTTTGGCAAAGGTGGATACTGAAAGGGTTAGTGTGCAGGCAGGAAAACGGGCAGACTGCGATGGGGGAGAACTTTTCCAAGCTCCACAGTGGAACGTATCAGTTAGAGCTGAACCAAGGAATCAGTCTCATTTGAGGGGGCCCAGTCTAAGGCAGGTACCTTCTTTTAATGCCCTCTATTACAGTGTTACAGGCCTTTAAGATTGGGATTTTTATAGATCTGGTGCCAGTTCTTGGGTTCATGCTGGACTTTAGACCTTACTCTTCAAAGAGGTCTAGCGTCTATATCACCTGGAGCTGAGGTTAGGAACACAGAGTCTCAGACCCCTACACTGACCCACACAGATCCCCATTTTAAAGAGACCCAGCCTGGACTTCCAGTCGACGTGGTGCAGTAGGTCAACGCTGTGCTCACTTTCTCCCACAGTCACATCAACATTACAACTAACAAAGGGCATCACTGTGCACCGTCCGATGAACAGCTGGACAGAAATCCTACAACGAAGAAGATAAAGAAGCTGGGACAAGACTGGTGGGGGGTAGAGATGTGGGCAGGTTCTGCACCCATGGTGAGGCCACAAAGAGTTGGGAGCAATGTCTTGACTTAGTCGTGAGCAATGTGTGGCACCTCGTATCACAAGTAAAATGATGAGTTTGTAGGATTGTAGAGCTTTCAAGGACTTTGACAATCAGGTAATCCAATTCTTTTATTTTCTAGTTTAATGGCTTTAGGAAGTAGTTGTTCAGTACTGGCTGTGTGCTGGGTTTTTAAACCCTGCCTTATGTTTGTGAAGATAGATAGAGATGGTCCTTACTCTGGGAGTCAATTCAGAGGCAGAGGTGGAATGTAAAGTAGTCGTCAGACATGGTGGACAGGCTATTTTTGTTACAATGTTTCTCCTTTCCCCCCCTAGACACCCTCCTCCCGATCTGCCCCTCTCCCCAGCATTGTCGTCTATGTCCATTGATTACACATACGTGCGTATAAATTCTTTGGTTTATCTCATCTTAATGAGTTTTTTTTTAATTTATTTTTATATAAGTATAGTTGGTATACAATCTAATACTGGTTATATTAATTTCAAGTATACAATATAATGATTCAGCACTTTTATACCTTACAATGTGATCACCCCACTAATTCTGCTGATTGTCTGTTCACGTGTAAACTTATCAATATTGTTCACTACATTCCCCTTCCCCTTCCCACCCATCACACCACCCCTCCCTTCTGGTAACTGTCCCTTTGAACTCTGTTTCTGTGCCTCTGTTTTTTGTTTAGTTTGTTTATTCTGTTTTTGATATTTGGTAGGAAGGAGGCTGGATGAAAGAAGTTTAAGGAATTAGCTAAAAAAACATATATACATACCACAGAGACCCAGGCAGCAGCGGGGTGATAGCCAGAGGGAAAGGGGGCAGGGGCTGGGATGGGTAAAGGGGGTCATGGGATGGAGAGAGACTTTGCTTGGGGCAGTGGGCGCATGACGCAGTGTGCAGATGATGTTTTATTGAGTTGTACATTTGAAACCCGTATGGTTTTGCAAAGCAGTGTCACCCCAATACATTCAATTAAAAGATTAAAAGACCATCTTGAAGAAGTCAGCCCTTACTGGGTAGCCGTCTGAATTAATGGAATGTTTACAAAAGCCACTCCTGTGGTTCAAATGTGAATTACTGAGAAAGCAGCAGGAAGGTTTGTCAGCAGTGTTGGTGGAGGTGGGTCACACTCTATATGTGACTACTTCCCCACTTGTATTAAACTTCCTATAGCTGCCATAACAAAGGACCACTAAGTGGGTGGCTAAAAATAGCATAAGTTTATTTTCTCACCATTTTGGAGGCCACTAGTCTGCAATCAAGTTGTCGGCAGGGCCATGCTCCCTCTGACACCTGTATGAGGATCCTTCCTTGCCTTTTCCCAGCTTCTGGTGTTTTGCTGACTATCCTTGGCATTCCTTGACTTGCAGATGCATCACTCTGATCTTTGCTTTAACACCATGTGCTGTCTCCCTGTGTGTCTCTGTCATCCCATGGACATCTTCCTATAAGAATCCCAGTCATGTTGAACGAGGGGACAAATACTCCAGTATGACCACCTCTTACCTTAAATACCCCATTTCTAAATAAAATAAATATGTTAGAGTATTGAGCCTTAGGATTCCATGTACCATTGTTGGGAGGAGCTGCACAATTCAATCCATGGTAGCCCTGAAAAGAGAATACCTTAAGAACCCTTTTTTTTGATGATGGGGAAATCTTTTGTTTTGACAAAAATATGCCAGACAGAATAACTACCCATTTTCCAAACTTTTAAAAATAGATGTCTAGATAAAAATACTTAAGGTATTAAGAGTTTACATAAAAATAAAATTCCAAAGAACTTGTCTGCTGTTATAGTGGGTCATAAAAGATCTTCATTACTGTTTCTGTTGATAGTTTGAAAATCAAATTGAAAGCATTATACTAGGTGAAACAAGGCAAACATAAAAGATCATATATTATATGGTTCTGGTAATATGAAAAAATCCAGAATAATGAAATCTTGTTTGCTTAGGGCTGGGAGGTTTGGAGGATAGGAGCTGATAGCCAAAGAAAATGGATTTCTTTTTGAGGTGATGAAAACATTTTAAAATTGATTGTGGTGATGGTTATACATATTTGTGAATAAACTAGAAATCATTTAATTGTGTGTTTAAATGGTGGAATTATGTGGTATGTGAATTATATCTTAATAATGCTATTAAAATAATCCTTTATTGATATAGGAAAAACATCTAATTTGTATTCTATACAATGTAATTGTAAATGAAAATTGTCTATGGAAAGAATGTCTTGTTTTATATATTCCATATGTTATATGGAATTACATTAATATATAAAGTAAAAAACCACATTTTAAACATCTCTAGATTTCCTTGCCACATGTCAAGATTGAATCACTTTTAGGAAACATTTGTTTCCACCATAAAATAGTGCAGAAGGTTGGATGTGAATGTGATAAATTCAAATGCTAATGATTTTTGAATTTTAGTCCTGGAGAGTTACAGACATGATTCTTCATTCTTCTAAAAGAAATAATTATTTACACATTTTAAAAAGCTACCAGCAATGTTAATTTTTTTCTTTCAACATGGTAATATTTTCCCTTTTGTTGTGGAAAAAAATGCTTATCTGCATACATAATTCTTTTGCTCAACTTTCTTGTGGGATAAAGAAGATAAAACAACATTGACAAATTCCTGTTGACTTCCATGTAGTGATTGTGCATGTTACATTTCTATTAAATCATTGTGCTGACTGAATGATATAACTGGGGGGCACGAGGTACCTACTCTGCAGGGCATACTTCTAACTCACTATGGCAGGTTCACGGGAGCTCTGGAAGAAGCTAGAAAAGAAGAGTAATCACCAGTGGCATTCAGTAGTTATGACAGTAAGAGGCATAGGATGTAGCTAAAACCCCATACTGGAAGATTTCTGTGTGCACTGGGAAAAGAGGGATGTCTGTATCATTGCATCAGTGTTCAAAAACTTACCTTTTTTTTATCGTAAATTCTTGTAATGCTCCAGAAAATTGAAGAATGTGTAGAATTAACCAATCGGATTCAGGTGTAGAAGGGATAAATGAGCTTTGAATACGTTTTATGACATTTACATTACACACACATTACCAGGCAAAAGACCCCATATGAAATACAGGTGACCTGAAACTGTTTTCCTTAAAAACCACTGGAATAAAGAAGATTAGAAATGTTTGTCGTATGTATCTTATAACTGTTTTAGACAGAATTTAATCAGACCAGCCCCCCCAAAAGAACAGTTTTTGAAAGGAAGGTTTCATAGGCTCTGGTGAAAGCTGTTACAGTGTAGACAGGCCTCTCTTCGGGTAGCCAGAATGTACTCCAGAATCTGCAAGGGCTAACCAAAGACACCAGACACCAACTTTCTTTCCCAACTGCTGATTGATGAGAAATGTGTGACTTAGGCAATCTTCAAAAACGATTTAGAAGACTTTTTTTTGTATCTGGATAAGTTATCTGTATAACCTATTTCTGGAGAATTTAGAAGCAGTATTATACCAATTGCCATCACAAATTGTCCTATAAGAACAGTAGAACAGAGAAAAATGTATTTAACCTACAAACAACTCCCAGATATTACTCCCTAAACTCCTTCAGCCCTTATTTGTTCTCCACCCCCCCCCTTCCCACCCTCCCTTCCCCCTTCTCCTTCCCCTTCATTCTTCCCAGCCTTCCCAGCCAGAGAAGGGAAGCTGTATAAGAGGGGGAAATATTTCTCCGAGGGAGTGACTGAGGATGAATAAGAGGTAGTCCAAAAGAGAAAGAAGAATATTCATGCCGAAAAAACAGCCTGTGCACTTCCCTGGCACACATAAGAGGCGCAAGGAGAATGCGTGCCGCAGAAACACAGAGAACAGGCGAGCAATCAAACCATTTAAGAGATGTTAAAAATTTTGTCTTTGTCTTAAGAGGAATGAGAAGACATTAACTTTTTTTAGCAAGGGGGGCTGGAGGAGATGATGATATATATACAATTCGAAAATGATTGCTTTGGCCAAAGTGTGGAGAATAGAATGGAGGGAGTCGGAAGTATGCCTTCTTCTAGATGACCAGAGGAATGCGTCTATAGTAACGGCCAGTTTTCAGAGGTTAGTAACTGTGAGATGGTAAGATGGCATTCTCCTAACACACACTGTATCTCCTAAGACACAGCATTTGGCTCTTCTAATTTTCTCCACAATGTTCAAATAAGGTCTTGAATCAAACGTATGAAGCATATCATTGGGGAATAAATAGACTGGAAATTCCATGGCTTTGCCATTGGCTTCCTTCCCATTCAATAAATAACTACGTATGATCCAGATTTCCATAGAAATCTTCATAATTCACAGTCTGTTTCCCAAGTAACCGGATCTCTGTGTAGCATACATACAGGCCCATAGTTGCGTTTTTTTTGTTTGTTTGTTTTGTTTTTTAAAATCAGTGCTTGCTACTTGAGGCAGACCTACTTGATACACATCTCTTAGGAGGCAGTGATTCAAAAATTAGTCCTAATTCTGAATGAGTAAAGAGACAGACATGATTACACCCAGGTATTGCATATCAGCAGAGAAGACTGTTAAAGAAAGGGTTTTAAAATTTACTCCTATGTTGCGTGTGATAAATACGATTTCGGCATGTCCTCCATCACACGAATGGAGTATTTTGTTTGCTTTGGAAACAAATTGACCTTTGTGTTACAGTCTACAGTTTGGATTCACTGGATAATAATCCTTTGCTTTGATTTTTCTGGGCTTCTTTTCAGCATTTCAAATAAATTGTAAAGTCAGTCTCAGGCATAGAAGGACTGCGAGGTTCTCTGAAAATTACAGTGCCTATATTCACCTGATTATTTTAACCTCCCAGCTTACTTCAGACATTTAGCCCTGGAGGGAGAGATGAGCTCTGTCTGCTTTCTGATTAGTCATTCATAAGCATGTTACAGGGGATGCTGGAGACTTATGTTCATGGACGTCAGTGTTCACAAATGACCACCCTGAGACATTACTTTTAACCCTTTATGACTGTTTTGAAAATTGAGAATTTGATTTTACTTTTTATATATTCAATGTTTTTAAATTGTGTATAACTGTGCACAGTTTTATAAAATTTTGATTAGAGATGAAAACTTGTTTGCACAGGCTGTAGGTCTTGACAGACACTTCTGAATTCTGGAGAACTATGAAATATTTCAAAGTTTTAATGAGCCGTAGATTCGGTTAAAAGAAAGACGCAGTTTGAAATCACATGATAGTTTAAACAAAAATTCTACATAGTTGAATAAATTATGTATTAGTCCTACATTCTTAAAGAATAAATTGTAACTCTACTTCTGAAGACACCAGGTCATATTGGAAATACTGCCATTTTAATTTTACTATTTAATAATGAATGTGGTCTGTTTTAATATGTCTGTTAACTTTCTCTATGCCACCACATTCTTTAGTCTCAAGGTAGCTTTACTGGTGGTATATTTCTGATAATCTTGAAAGGAGAAGGGAGTTGTTTATAAGTAAGGCTTGATGTCTTCTTGCCAAGTTTCTTCTCTCCCTCCTGTCGCCTTTCTATTTTTCATGATTTACTGTGGAATCTTATCCCTTTTTTGTTCTGTTTTTAAATGCTATACTCCTCTAGTTGAAGGTCAGAGGGGCCTTTCATAATGTTCAGTAAAGAAAACAGATTTCTGTTAAGAACTACTTTTATTTGCACCAAGATAATGGGGGCTCTGTCCATGTTACAAACAATGAAAATTCCTTGAGCTGGTTCTGAAGACATATTTATGAACACAGGACACATTGTTGGCTTCAAGTGTTGTTTTCAGTTGTGAACGCTGAGTAAGATAGCCAGAAGATCACATACCTTTAGCATGATTAGTGCTAGGGAGACTCATATTAAATTATGGGGGCAGTCAGGGAAGAATGGGTGTTAGAAGAGAGAAATGATAGGACCAAGGCTCCCTTCTGGAACCTGTGGGAGAACTTGGAATGCACCAGTAAAATGGACATTTGAAAGTGGCCAAAGCAGTCTGCTCCAGTTAAAACATCTTCCCTTGAGTTATAATGTATCAGTTGTGGATGTTTTTCTTGCTACTTTGTGATTAATGTATTTTCTAGATTGAAAGAATGGGTGACTGCCATCTATTCTTTAAATCATATGGATAGAAATGATTTTCAAAGTTCTTTGGGTTGCTAACTTGTGTTGCATAAAATCGTGGCTCAACAGTTGTTTTGTTACAAATTCTTTCAGATGAAAACCTACCGTAACCTCATTTTTTAAGATGATAGAGTGGTCGTGCAGGTGGCGACCACTCGATGTGTCCCTTTCAGGTCGATGTCTCTCTCTCTCTCTCTCTCTCTTTCCCCCTCCCTCCCTCCCTTCCACCCACTCTATCTGAACAAAAATTGGAAAAATGTCCTCGGGTGAGGATAAAAAAAAAAAATTTTTTTTAAATAAAAATAGAGCTTTATTTTGAATTAAAGCAATGAGATTGTTTATGTTTTCTTTTGTCTCTTGTACCTTTTATTTATAAATCTATTCCAGGAATAATTTTCGGTCCCAAAGAGATAGTTTGGGATGCCTGAATAGCCTAATAATTTTATGATCTCACTGTCAATATTTATTGCTCAAAAAATTAGCCCTGGCAATTAGCTCACTTGGTTAGGGCATCATCCCAATACGCCAAAGTCACAGGTTCGATCCCAGGTCAGAGCACATTTAAGAAGCAACCAATGAATACATAAATAAGTGGAACAACAAATCAGTCTTTCCCTCTTTCCTTTCCTCTCTCTAAAATCAATACATAAAACATTTTTTAAAATGTCTGTATTCTTTTCAATAGTGATAGATAATGATATTTCATTGAGGCACCATAAATGATAATAAATGATGGCTTCCATACTTCGATTGATTTATTAAAAGCCTTACTTTGATTCTAAAAGGGGGATGATGACACATGGAATTGCCGAATATAGATGCATTGGAGAATTATCAGTGACAGAGACTCCCTGTTCTGTGCAATCACCAGGACCACCCAAAGGCGGGATTGTTTAGAGGAAACATCACAGGAGTGCCTTCGCAAACATTTTCTACCCCAAACGTCGTGACATGCTGTGCATTTGGAACCACAGCTTCATCCCAGGGACTACACTCTGTGGAAGAGGGAGGCCTTGCCTGTGATGTATTTATTGTCCACGGGACAATTCTTATGTGTAGTCATGACTGTGATGGGTCGTAAACGAACCCATAAAACTGACCTTCAACAATTTACATGGACCTTTGTGAGCTGGAGGAAATAGCCTTGGATTTATCATATACCTCTTTTTATTGCGAAGTTATAATTATATTGGTATAGGAAATAGTCACAGGGCCCCAAACACGAAGTTGTCCAATATCAGCCAGGCTGATCATGGGACATTGGTATCATTTTACAAATGTTAAATCTCTTTGGCGTACCTGGAAGAATATTCAGATCTTTGGGGGTTTTTTTGTTTTTTGTTTTTGGTTATTCAGTTATTGATTACTAATTCATGTTCACCTGCCCAAAGAATCTGGGCTTTATGCAACTTTAAAAACAGTATATTCACAGAGCTTCTTATTGTAACATTCTCAGAAATATTCTTAATTAAATATAGTTTTCCTCAGTATTTTCTCTTAAATTTACTTTGGATTATTGTGTCCTGATTATTGTATCCATTATTGTTTTATTGTTTTGCATTCTCAATCTCTCTTCCTGTGTCTCTCTTTCTCTTTCTCTGCTGTCGTCTCTCTCCATCTGCCTTTTCTTTATCTCTGTGCTTGGTTATTGTATTTCACGGAGACTATTTTTACTTTGTAGAATATTTTTATATAAAATAATTTCATCATAAATATTAACCAGATACTTTGAGAGAATTCAAATACATTCAGAGGGACATTTTTTGGAGGACATTTAGCGTGTGGAGTTTATATTTATGGAAACCTCAATGCAGGTTCTGCTACTTGAGTAAGGTTTTGTGAACATAATTAAATAACATAATCTCACACAGTCTCAACCTTTTCACCTACTAAATGGATATAATGTGGTTTTCGTAACAGCTAAAAGGGAAAATACAAGAAAGGCAAGTAGCTTAGTTAAACATGGCGCATAGCAGGCACTACAAAGTGTAATGATATATGATAAATTAATTATAATAGCATATTTATTTTATAATCAGTAAACTATATTAAAATTCTTAAAATCTAATAAAATGAAACACACTTTTTTGTAATAATAATAAGTGAATGGGTTTAATCCTCTCCTTAAAGTTTAGTTTGGAGACCTTGCTTTAAAATACTTTTTTCATGTAAAAGAAGCAATGTAAAATACATTTTAATGTTAAGAAAGTGTTCACTGCATGTCAAGGAATTATTCTCAGCAAACTGCGTCCTCTGCGCTTTCCTAGATCTTATATGAAACTTCCTAACGGTACAAAGAAGAAATAGGAACCTATGGTTGAATGTAAGAAACCGGCAACAAGTTCCCAGAGTCAGAAAATTGCAGCTGGATTTTTTTTTTCCTTTGGCTTCCTTTTCATCAAGTTGTTTAACTTGAAAAAAAATGTTTGTGAATGTGAGTTTTTGACGTTATGCATTATTTTCATCTCAATGCAACTACATCACCTTGACGCAGTTTTCTGTGGCCCGTGCGGGTGGTTTTATCATTGCAGCTCACCCGCAAGTTCAGACTTTCCTTCTCCAGAGTTAAAACATGGACCATGTCTCAACATTAGGCATCCGATGCTTCCACGTGAACCCATGAACATGGGGGACTGCCTCTATTATTTCTGCTCTACAAAACCTATACAGAATTTTAATATTATTCCTGACATGATATATTCTTTTTGAAGTGCTTGCTTTATGTTCGGCTTATCATGCATATTATAGCATTTAATTACTACAAGAATCTCAGGTGGTAGGTATTATTTCTCTCGTTTTTATAATTGAGGACTCTGAGTTTCAGTTTAACGAACGGTCCTATCACACCTTTGTGAAGTAACAACGCTCGACTCGAAACCTGTGTCCATTTGACTCCAAAACATAGCCTCTTTCAATTCCACCACGTTGTGCCTGTACTTCTAAGTGAAATATCATGAATATCCTGGACCAAAGAAGACCTTTATATTGCAAGAAAAACTTGACTTACTGAAAAATTTCAGGTGAACATAGCCATTTAAATGCATTTTATCTTGCTTAAATGCAGTACTTTCCAAGAAAACTTAAAATCAGCAATTAGATTGAATTCATCTGTAGGTGTACACCTGAGACCATACCTACACCAGCCAAAATATATGGAGATTTTAGTATCTTTCACCAGGGAACAGTGATATCTGTGTTGCCACTTCACGAAATATATAATCTTCAATGTATTTCCATTTAAAACAGTGTGGCGATTACATCCATGTTGGCACTGTTTTTCTCATATTTCACTATTTTATTGCAATATGGTGATGACGTTATCTCTCTCGGTATAGCATCAGAATCTCACGAAAAAGAACAGATGAGCACATAGAAACCATATGCAATTTAAATCACCTGCATTTTAAAGAAATTGCTAATATGTTACAAATGTAGAAAATCATTTATTCAAAAGTCAATATTGGAACATTAAAAGTTAAGTCTTTCTGTATATTTGGAAACTAGTAAGTAGTATTTCAAAATTAATATTTTGAAAAAAATGATCAAAACTATTTTTTTTTCAGAAGCAGCAGGAATAAAACCAGGCTCTAAAGAAGGAATACTTTATTATTTGTGCACTAAACAATTTGTATGTGACAAATAATTATTTTCTGACAGCTGTTGTAATTAATTTTTATTTGTGAATAGTGAGTTAGAAATATTATAGTTGCAGTTCTCCAAATAAGCAATAAATACTGAAAAGAGAAATGCCATTATTGTTCATTTTCAGTTCTTCAGCTAATGAGTTGGATATTTGAGTAATCAAGATAATTTTTCTCCATAAAATTATATAAAATCTAAGGAGATAGATTTTTATATTTGTTTCCGTTGTTGACTGTTTTATCTGTAGTGGAATGGGTGAAATCCAGTTGGTTAGCTTTGTTTTTGATAATGATAAATTAGTAGTTTAAGGGCTCTCAAGATTATAAGTTCCTATTTTAATGGGAATTTTATTGCGATAACTATAGATTCATATGCAGTTGTAGTAACAGTTTGTAAAACTATAGTATGATATCACAATCAGAATATTGACATTAATAGATTCATCCTGATTTTTTCAGCTTCATCTGTTCTTTGTGAGAGTGTGTCTGTGTGTGTGTTGAATCTATGATTTGCTTTAAGAACTAGAATTGTTCTCAGGAAGTCAGATAGTTCATTAGGCAGTTTCTAGTGTCTAAAAAAAAATGTTTATTGGCTAGGGAATCTATTGAAAAGTATAATGAAATTTAATAAAAGATCTTGGTGATATTAATAGACTATTCGGTTTGATTTGCATTTCCATGATTAGAAGTTAAGTAAGAACCTGGATTAAAGCTGTATGAAGAATTTGCCTCTGTTTCCTTTCAAGAGAGGGGAAACATAATCTCCCAGCCTGCCTCGCTGTGGATTACAAGAGTGCGTTGTTACACAGGGCAGAGTCATGAATTTAGCAGCCAAGGGGAACTTTATTTTATGATTCTCCCTGACTCAATTCAGATTATATAAATTTATCAATCTCTTTTATCATTTCCTTAGTCATATATTTGGAAGTAATGAAACCTATGAATAGATCAGAACCTATTAATAAAAGAACAAAAGGAATCTTTGTTTTCCAATTTTTAAGTGTTGAATTCTTTCCTTCCCTTATCATTTTCATGTTCATCTTATCCTTATAAATGAAGTCACTCTCTATATATGTTTTTGCAAATAGTGTCCTCATGCAATCTCTTCCCTCCTTCCTTTTCTTCCTCCTTCCCTTTCTTCCTTCCTCCTTTCGTCTGTGTATTCAAATAATATTTATGAAATCTTTACTTTGTTTGAGATCCAGTAGTAGGTCTGAGAAACAAGGTTGATTAGACACAATACTTCTTTCCTGAACTGTGTAACTTGATAATAGTCGGCCAGACATTACCATTGACACAATCAGGCCTGCACACGACCACGTGCACACGCGGCAGTAGGGCAGGTGCTTTGATGGATGTTGGTGTAAGAAAGTACGGCTGGTTATCAAGGGGTATTTTGGAGAACTACCTCTTCGTGTCCGTTTGGTCCAGAATATTTTCATGTGTTATAAAACCAGGAGCCTTTTAAGTTTCTTGAATAGTAAAATTCTGACCATGTTTTGAAATAAATTTCTTCATTATAGGAGTAGGAAAACCTCAGTAGTCTGAACTGTTTACGGAATGGTCAGTGCTAGCACGAGTGTTGGAATATTTATGAAAGAAGCGAAGACCTGTCGTTTTCATTTCATACAGCGGAATGTGTTTATGACCAGCAGTGTTCTCAGTGAGGTCAAGTGGGGCTCACCATGCTTTGTAATTGGAGCCTTCCTTCACCCTACCCTAATGATGCCGGCTTCTTTCCTTGTAATTGCATTGCGTGTATGCAAATTAATTTCTCTTAAGTGCTTTAGAATTTATTCTATTAAGTAGTCTCATTTCAACTCTTGTTTATATTATTCTCTTGTCTGGCTCCTGTTTTGAATTTTTGCTCTGGTCCTGCCAGCTTAATTATAATTCCATATAGTAAAGCTGAAACGAAACACGTTCTACTCTAATTCTGTGTTCTGGAGAAAAGGAGGTGTGTGGCTTGTATGGATGCAATGAAATGTAAAGGTGCAAGAGTTTGCTTCATTGTAGACAAAGTTGGATTTGAAGTGTTGATTTCACAATCTGCAGTTTAGCAAAATTATTTAAGAAAGGGGATCTCCCAAATGCACAGTGATTACAGGGCTATCCACAAAGTGAGGCTCATTCATGTATGTTCGGCAAATGAATAAAAGATGAATTAGTTAGGACAAGATGCCACATCCTTGTCCCACAGTTCACTATGATATCACAATTCTTCCTGACGTACATGAAGTTAATAATAGTAGTGGTAAATACAGCCATTGCGTGCTAGCCTTGATTTTCATACTTAGTTGCGATGAAAATTCAAAAGGATAAATTAACAGTGTACTTTAAAAATACTGATTTTTCCTGAAGATGTATTTTATTTCTGTATAATTTTTTATTGATTGATTTTAGAGAGAGAGAGAGAGGAAAGGAGAGAGAGAGAGAGAGAAAGAGAGAGAGAGAGACATCAGTTTGTTGTTACATTCATTTATGAATTCATTAGTTGCTTCTTGTATGTGCTCCGGCAGGAGGTCAAACCGCAACCTTGACGTGTGGGCACGACGCTCTCGGCACCTGAGCCACCTGGCCAGGGCTGTTTTATTTAAGATTACATCTCTGGCTTAGAAACTCACATTGTTGATCAGACTGGCCAAAAATAATGATGAAAATAAAAATAATAATTTAAAAAATCTGTGATTTTACAGGATTCTGGCTAAGGAATAACCTTTGATTTTGATAGAAATATATAAGTGTGAGGAAATATATTAAGTAATATTTTTGAAGAAACATTGGAGGCAGTGTCTGTTTATATTTAGAATATTGCCATTTTTTCCATCAAGAAATTAGGATTGTCCCTGATTTTAATATAATGGTCCCTTATACATTTCATTATTTTTATTTTTAAATCCTCACCCAAGGATATTTTTTTATTTATTTTTAGACAGAGTGGAAGGGAGGGAGGAAAGGAGAGAAAGAGAGAGAGAGAGAGAGAGAGAGAAACATCAATGTGAGAGAGACACATCAATTGGTTGCCTCCTGAGTACCCCAACCAGGGTGGGGGACCGAATTGCATGCTTCTGAATGGAATGGAACCTGCGACTCTTTGGTCCAAGGTCTGATGCACTAACCATAGAGCAACCGGCCAGCATCCTTATACATGTCAATCATTGTTATTCAGTATAGCAGTGTTTTGTTGTTGTTGTTGTTGTTTTTATTTTTTTATCCTCACCCGAGGACATTTTTTCATTTTTTTTGTTCAGGTAGAGTGGGAGGGAGAGAGAGAGAGAGAGAGAGAGAGAAACATCGATGTGAAAGGAACACATCGAGTGGCTGCCACCCGCACAACCGACCAGGGCTGGGGACTAACTGCAACCGAGGTACATGCCCTTAGTGGGAACCGAACCCGGGTCTCTCAGGACCGCAGGCCGATGTTCTAACCGCTGAGCCAAACCAGCCAGGGCAGTATAGTAGTGTTTTTTAGGGACTTCATTTCTTCCTAGTAGCCATTTCTCATGCAGCGGATTGTTGTTGTTATTGTTATTTATTTATTTATTTATCTTTATTGTTGAAAGTATTACAGATGTCTCCCCCTTTTTCCCTTCTTAACCCCCTCCACCCCGCTCCCAACCCCTCCAGGCATTACTGCACTGTTGTCTGTGTCCATTCATTATGCATATATGCGTATAAGTTCTTTGGTTTATTTCTTCTTGCTCCCCCACACCCCTTCCCTCTGAGGTTTGTCAGTCTGTTTTCTACTTCCATGTCTCTAGATCTATTTTATTCATCAGTTTATTTTGTTCATTGTATTCCACATATATTTAGATCATGTGATCCTTGTCTTTCTCTGAATGGCATATTTCCCTTAGTATAATACTCTCTATGTCTCTCCAATCTGTCTCAAAGGGTAAAAGATCCTTCTTTTTTACAGCTGCATAGTATTCCATCATGTACACATACCACAACTTTTTTATCCACTCATCAAAAGATGGTCACTTGGGTTGTTTCCAGATCTTAGCTATTGTAAATAGCACTGCTATGAACACAGGGGTGTATACACTCTTTCTGATTGGTGTTTCAGGCTTCTTAGGATATATATTCCTAGAAGTGGGATCACTGGGTCAAGTGGCAGTTCCATTTTTAATTTTTGAGAAAATACCATATTATTTTCCATAGTGGCTGCACCAGTCTGCATTCCCACCAGCAGTGTACTAGAGTCCCCTTTTCTCCCCATCCTCACAAGCACTTGTTTGATTGTTTATTGATGGTAGCCATTCTGATACCTCATTGTTGTTTTAATTTGCATCTCTCAATTGATTAGTGATGTTGAACATTTTTTCATATGTCTCTTGGCCATTTGTATGATTGTTATTCTTTAAATATTGATCAATTCTCTCTCTCGTGTTGTGACTTATTTAATTGCATCAGTTTGAGTCAGAGTGTTACTATTGAGTTTAAAAGAAAATGGAGATAATATGTACATCTACACTAAAATAAGTTATAAAAAATAAAGACCAATATTCTCAAAAGTAAAAAAGATTATGATAACTAATAAAGATGCTTTTACTTTCATTTATGTGGTTTACCACGGTTATTAATTTACTTCCCAGTTGTTCCTCCTAAGTTTGTTGTGGAAGTGAGAACATTACATACAGGATTCAATATAATGTCTGGCACATAATAAGTACTCAATAAATGGTACACATTTTATGTTGTTATTTTATAATTGAGAATATTTGAGAAAGAAAATTTAAAAGTCTGATGATAGACAGTAAAGTAGAATACATGTTTTCCCTGGCTTTAAGTATGGTTTTCCTAGTTTTTGTTTTTCCACTAATGGATTAGCATGTTCCCTATTTCTGCTCTCTGGAACCCTGTAATACCTGGTTAATGTCAGTGGAGCAGTTAATCCTGGTTATCTAGAAATGGAATGGGTGATTCACCTTTGATGTTAACCTTCAGAGCTACATACCTTTGCCTGGCTTAGCTATGAAGTAAAAATGAAATTATAGCTGGGGAAACCATGGGCTGAAGCTCTCCTACCTGTGTGGGTAGAATCAGCGCCAGGAACAGTCACTGTCACCGTTCAGGTTCAGTATGTCCTTTTATGCCTCCATGTCCTTCATCTTGAATGCAAGTGCTTCCAGGTTAAAGCTAGTTTTAGTTTGGATAATTACAATTATCAAGCAGGTCGACACATTGAAAGCAAGTATTTATTACTCATATGCTTCATTTTCCTTCTTAATTATTATCAACTATAAAATACTAAGTAAAATTACAACATTTATTAAATACTATGTGCCAGATATTATATTTTGAGTCATTTACATATATGGTCTCATGTTCACAACCAAGTTGGAGAAACAATTAGAAAATTGAATGGGTGCCGGTGGGAAGTAACAGCGAGCCGATGGATGCACACAGAATACAAGTGGGTGCTCAAGACGGTTAATAAAGTTTTTTAAATGTGATTTTACTTACTGAATCCCAAGAGTGTGTATAAACCCCACTTCTAATGGTTTATGAAATCATTGTAAAATCTAAGCCGATAATGTCCCATTGGTCATCTCCTTATAATTTATATATGCAGTTATTTTCTAATATGCTCAAAAAAGTTTCATCGTTTCTTTTTTGAGGTCAGATTTGTCCTATAAGAAAATACAAACCTGTGGGACATTTATGAATTTGTAGGGAGCAAAATACTGTAGATCATTATTACAAATTGAAAATAAAGTGCTTAAGCATGTGTTCTTAGCAGTAGAAAAATTATTGCTTTGACTCTAGTTAAGACTGGTGCATAATTATTTCCCTAGTGAAATATCTGTTATATTTTAACTGATACTTAAGATCAACATCATTTAAAAAATAAAAAAGCAGGGTAGGTTTACAGAATGTTATTTATTATCTGTAGTTTTAAGTAAGTTAGTGAAGCTGAAGAGAAAATCAGACCCATCTTATTTATTTGATAGCTTAGTGTAAATTGCCTTTACATTTATATCATTCTTTCCTTTAAAGAAAAGCCTTTTCAAAGGATGTCACCAATGCACATGTTTATACATATTTAACAGATACACAAGATACACATTATTCCAAATATTCTTTCTAGCTCCTAATATTTACAAAAGCTCCTGGTGTTGGTTGGAAACATCTATTTATTTACATAGTAGAATTTTAGAAATATCCTTTAAATTAGATACCTTTTTGACTATGTGAGTATTCTGGTATATAGTCATCAAATAATAAAGATGATGTTACAAATCTAGAATTTTTTTTCAAAAAGAAGAGCAGTTTATATCTTGCATCAAATGCATACTTTAGATCATTGTGGTCACTTCTGGGTGCCGTATTCTGAAGTCAAGCATCACACTGTTAGTTCTGAATGTGCTCCTCTGATAGGGAAGTCGCTTCCCCAGTCTGTCATAGGGACGGCTGATGAAAGGTCCTGTCTCTGCAGGCTCTGTCAGCCGAGAGGATGTGACAGATACACTCAGAGACAGGCTCACCTCTCTGGTGTTCAGTGCTTTGGGAGATCGAGCTAGTATTGTTATCTCAGTTTCAGGAGTTTATATGAAATTATTTAAAAAGTGTGCGTTTTTGTCATGTTGAAAAAAAATTTATACGAAAAGGTGAATGAATATTCTTTATGATAAAGACAGCTTATATGATTTTTTAAACAATTTTTAGAAATACCCTTTTGGCTCAAATTGACATCTTTACAGTATTGTACAACAGAAACTTTTACCATCACTTATAGTTTCTGTGGTCTTAAAGCTGGTTTTTTAACCCGTGCCAGTCATTTGTTTCTTTCGATTTGGCAGTGATTTCTCTTCAATGCATTCCTTTTTAGTTCATTGAACCTCTGCCGTACACACACTTTCATTTGTAGCATAACAACTGTGGCTAAATGCCCACAATCGCATTGTATTGTGTTCCTTTTTGGAAGCTATTGTTTCTGATCTATTCAAGGAAAGAGATGGCTTCTACTGTCCTTCGCCAATTCCCCTCCTCTGAGATCTCAATTCTCTTTTCTCTGAGTTGCCTTAGGAGACTTTTTCCTTGCTGGTCAAATTTCATCTTCGATCTTTACCAAAAACTTCCCATGTTGGATCATTTGAGATAATTATGGGGTAATGTAATGGCCATTGCCTGACCAGCATTAGATTAAGTCACGTAAGAAATAATGACAAATAGTAGAGTTAAAAATCAAACACTGTGGGGGTTCAAAAGGAGAGACCACAGGACATTAGAGTCTATCTCCACATTCTATCTCCAGTCTCCAGCATTGTGCCTGACATTACGTGTTCACCAAATCATTTTGAATTAGTAAGTGCTTCTTTAAATAAAGTAGTCAGTGTGGTTTTAGGAATAACTTAGTCCTGGAAATAACTCTATCATGGCCATCCTGGGCCAGGCCCCCAGTGAGCGGATTGGGGCCATCCACCAAAATGGTGTTTCCAGAGACAGTCCCGAAACCCAGGAAAGAATCAAACCTAAGATCTGTCCAGCAAGTTCTGAGTTTATGTAAATCACACTCAAGAGGAATAATATTAGCCGGACTGCTTTCTTTCCTCTCTCCTTCCCTCCTTCCTTCTCTTTCTTCTTTTCTGCCTTTTTCAAGATCTGGCTTCACCGTCCATATTCATGTTGGAAAGGGAAAAGCCCAGCAAAGTTAAAGAAAAGGAGAGAGGAACTGAAGGGCCGAGGAAGAGTATGCATGTTTATTAAATATACCCCTCCTTCACCCACTGAATGTGCTAAATATATGATAGAGAAAGACTTTACAAGTTGGAGACAGAGGGCACAAGATTTTCAGTTTGCAATCACTTTGTACAATTTCACATCAAATAGTTTTCTTTGGAGCAAGTACGATCAACCAAATGAGAAGTTGGGGAGTTGTTCCAGAGTGTTCAAAATACCTCAACTTTGTGTTCTTAGAAGAAAAGCTTATGGCATTTCTCATGCTAGTAACGACCTGCTATAGTTAAGCAGACTTGCCGTTTTTTTATTTTAGTGGATTTAGTAACTAAATATTTTCCCTGAAGAAGGATCATTGAAGTTAGGGAGGAACCTGTACTGTTTTAGAACCATGTGTCTTAGATTTTCTCTCACTGAAATTTTTGGGACAGAAATGTAAAAGTTTACTGTGAACTGTGAGAATCAAATAGTCATCGTCCACTCTTTGCAGCGTGTTGTTTGTTTAATCGTGTCTGCCACCTCGTCGTCTTCAGAACTCGCCCCGCGGCCCGTCCCTCGGGCGCACACATTCTGCTCTCCAAGTTGACTGGCAGCCGGTCTTGGAGACGAGTCCCCTCTAATGGCTGCTGATATGATACTGGGGTTTGAGGTCAAGCCTTCCACCTGGTTAAGTTGTTAAAAATTTTTTTTAAAGAGGGATTTTGATAAAGCAAAATGAGCATGAGAGGGTCAGAAAACCAGGGTCGGAGTCCTAGTTTCACTACTAATTTTGTAACTTAAGTGACTTTAGCTTTGAGTCCAACCCAATAAATATGATGGTAAAATGTAAAAAGTATTCCTACTCTGTCTGCTTCCTTCTCAGGAAAGTAACTATTGAAGTGAGTGCTATAAAGTGCAAAAGTATTATGAATGTACAAATTGATTGATTTAAATACATTCTTTAATCCAGAACAGTGATCACACACATACATTTTCTGCAACTCTACCAGCTACAAAGCATTGTGGGATGTCTGGAAAGTTCCATAGAGAGAGATAATAGATACATATAAATCACTATCATAAGGAAGAGAATAATGACAAATAGTAGAGTTAAAAATCAAACATTGTGGGAGTTCAAAAGGAGAGACCACAGGACAAGGAGAGGCTGTACACATCAGGGACGCCTTCACCAGGAGGTGACAGACAGACTTCAAAGGACGGTGAGGGTTAAACAGTACTAATGATGAGCATTTCGAGTATTATACCGCTCAGCTAAGGCCTTCAGATCACAGAGAGATGGACTATGTACTGCACCCGAGAGACAGTGTCAAGAAGCCAGCTTCTGGCAAAATTACTCTTGCCAATTATGTGTAACGTTGGAATGTGTGCAGCTCTGAAGGTGTACAAGCATTAATAAAGACTCCAGAATTCTAAGCAAATGATTATAGGTTGCTTGATCTTTAGGAATTATATTTTTGGAAGTATTTTTTGAAACTGAGAACATTTTGAGCAATACAAATTTAAACTTCAGAAATAAAAAAAGCCTTTGTGTATTTTAGCCTACATATTAAATCTTTCCATAGGCTAAAGTGTTTTCAAACTAAAAACATGTATGCATATATTATATTTAGTGCAGATGCCGTACAATAAGAGAATTCAGTGGGTGATTAATTAAGTTAATGCTTCAATGTCTGCTACTGCACAGTATTTATTCTTCCAACTCCAGGGACCCACATCAGGGTTTCATAAAGCGTTTCAATGTACTGTGTGGTGCACTCACAACAGTGTTTTAGATATGCACTCAAGTGTCCTGTGATCCATAGTCATTGGTGACGTGTGAAATTGTTAGTCTCTTTATGGTTCTGTTTTCCACTCTATATTTTCTTAGCACTTATACTAATATTTGTACTTTTTCTGTGCATAAAATTTTAAACCTATAATGAAATACCACTTTTAGACCAGTCTTCTGCACATTTCTGTTACTGACCGAGGGTACTTTATGGTGCATGTTCCTTCCCTGGTTTAGAGTAAAAGTGTTCAAAGTACTGCCATAGTTTTCCTCATGTTATTTGTTCATCTGTCACATCACTTTGGCATCTTTTATTTTTCACATATTGTGGCCCAAGAAGTCCCCTTCCCACTCCCAAACGGAGCTTCTTTTTTTGTTTGTTTTTTAATTCAATTTTTTTTACTGTTGAGCGTATTAGGGGTCCTCCATAGCCTTCCTTTTGCCCCCCTCCACCAGGCTCTCGTCCGGGCCCAGGCCTTCACTGCACTATTGTCTGTGTCCGTGGGTTATGCATATATGCACATCAATTCTTTGGTTATTTTATTCCTGCCCCCTTCCCCTTCCCCCTTTCCCCGTCCCTCTGAGATCTGTCAGTCTGCTCCATGCCTCCAAATGCACTCTATAGACCTTTTCCTTCCAGGCAAAACTCATTCTGATCACAATTGATGCAGACTTGTCAGTATATTTTCTCTCATCTCATCCATACCATCTTACAATGTAAAAATAACTATATCTGGGTTTCTTACAGGCGTCCAGCTAAAGAAACACCTCGTAAGTCATTAAACAAGTATAGGCGGTTTTTAAATATCAGCAATGACCTGTGAAAAGTTTCATTGTGTGCCCCGTATCTTCTTCTAAATTAATAACTGTCACCTATGAGAAAGCATGTAATTTTAACAGACAAAACTAAAAGTTGCCTAGGCCCAACCACAGTGGCCGGTTTGATTCCTGATCAGGACACATGCCTGGGTGCCAGTTGGGTCATGTGCGGAGGGCCACTGGTCAGTGTTTCTCTCTCACATTGTTTCTCTCTCTGTTTCCCTTCCTCTCTGTAAACATGTCCTCGGGTGAGGATTAAAAAAAAAAAAAAAAAAGTAAACATAGCCTAAAATTTAGAACCATAAATATCAATGGATTCCATTGTTGTTCTCTTTATTAAATGTTCTTTGAAAGCTGTTTCTTGCTTCTTTCTTGTTGAACAGGATCTGTGGTTGATTTTTACCCACAGTATCTCCTTTGGAATTTCTCCTGGAGAAAACAAGCCTTCCCTGACCAGTGCTCTGCAGAAGGTGACCCTTCTGTGGCCCTCCCACCAGTAGACTGACTCTGGCCGTTGCTCCCCCACTGCTGTTTCCTGTGTCTGCTGCCCAGACCTCTCAGTCCATGATGACTCCTCCCTAGCCATCTCCTCCCTCGGTGTCTCAAGATTGGAATCAGGAAGTGGTACTGGGTCAGCCTGTGACAAGGAGTTTTGTCTGGAAGGTCAGGGAGGGTTTCTGGCAGCAAAGAAGCACACTGTGCCAGGTCTCCTGAGCAAAAGAGGGTGACTCCCCCCTCTCCTTCCAGTGGCTGAAACGTATCCAGAAAAGGCAGCTCCTGCTTCCAATGACTTCTCCAAACATTTCCAAAAGCTGGTCATACTCCAGGTGAATATTTTCAGATGCTTGGGTTGAGCTGGGGGATTTCTTGCTGTTTTTGTTCGTATGAATAGACCACAGAGAAAAGGGCAGAATATGGCAATTTCTTTCTCCCAATCATGAATATGGTCTTTGCATAAAAACTTATTTTGCATGTCAATATGCAGGTTATGGCTTTCTAGTTACTTCAGATCGTGGTGTTGTGGTTTTTAAAAAATCTTGAGTTTTCCAACCTTGTTCTCAATAATATTACCACCCAGAATCATGTTTTATCTCTTCTGTTTCTCTGTCTTGAAAATGATAATTTGTAGGTTTCCATGGGCCTTAGGATAGAAAGAATACCCAGACATGAATCCTGAAGGCCAGCCAGAATAATGAAGGAGAAGGTCCCTGAGTTGTAATACATGCCACTCTTGGGTAGTACACGCATGTTAATTCGCTTCTTAAACAATGCTGTGCACATTGATTTCTCTGACTTTCTAGAAATGGGAGCCAGCGGGTGCATT
The DNA here is from genome assembly GCF_014108415.1 of Molossus molossus. Lineage (NCBI taxonomy): Eukaryota > Metazoa > Chordata > Mammalia > Chiroptera > Molossidae > Molossus > Molossus molossus. Next base: position 48,313,919 of record NW_023425351.1, read on the forward strand.
TTGTATTCTGAAGAACTGCAGTGATTTAACTTGCTGTAGGTTTTAGACAATTTCAGGGGCTTCCTTTGGAGTTTTTAGGCACCGAGTGCCTCGCATGGAAAGGGAATGCTTCTACTTTGCCTCCGCCATTATGTTATCTTCCCAGTGCAATTACAAGCTAATTCGGGGCTCTTTGTGTTAGACTAATAGCTTCTGATTCGTTGCTGTCACCCAGTACCTCTTCATGCACTTTACATACCATATGCAGTGCCCCCAGCACTTACCAAAGGTGAGCATTTTTCTCTAAGTAGAGACTCATCTTTGGCAAATCATTAAAGGAACATCAAAAAGATCCCATCTGTTAGAGTTACGTATGGCTAAGATCAGAATTATCAAGTATCTCATTTTTTTCGTTATTATTTTTTTCTTTCTTTTTTTTTTTCCCCCTCTTCCTTATCCACACAATAAATGTAGTTGTCAGCAGGATAAGTTCATGTGCCGGATAAGGTCACAATTTCATTTAGTGACAACTTCCAACAGTACGAACTTACAAGGTTCGATTTATTAAAGAGCCAGAAGGGATAAGATCACTGCATGGCCAGCCTGATTTATCAGGGTTTGACTGGAGTACTTGAATAGGGAATGTCGTATTTCAAGTTTATGTTCAAAACTGTAGTTCAGTGTGTGTTATGACTGTATGACTCAAAAACCGAGAAGGAAAATTAGAAAAGGTATCCCTATAAGGCGATTTGTAGCCACTAACCAAAAACTCACATTTCCTGGTCAAAGCACGCTTAGAGACGGATCAGAATAGCATCATAGAAATGGCACTGTTTGTCTTAACATGCAGATAAAACATGCTGCCATTAATGCCCGAGGAAACACACATAGCGGCAGGACTGCAGCTTGGCCGTGAAGATAATTAGCAGCCAAATGATCAGCTAACCCTCTTATGAATCTGGCAGGCAGCTGTCAAATGGTTAAACCATAAAACAGCAAGAGCTTCCAGCCACCTTGGCTGACTTTGACCATGTTTGGAGAGTTTTAGAATCTTTGAGCGCTTTTTGAACTCAGCATGACTCGGTGGCTGTCCATGTTTGATACCATGATGTATATAATATTTTCCAACCATGGAGAAAATATAAGTATGGGTTTTGATGCTATAGCTTTCTGCTATAGGGAGGCCTGGTAAACATTATGAACGAATTCATGTGGTCTGTTTAAAATTTGGTATATATATGAAACCAAGTTCAACCCAATCCAATGTTTATTGTCATCAAATGAAATATCTTCATCTGTCATCTCATTTACTTGCAGCCATATCCTGTGAAATCTGAGCATGGAATTAAGGGATGTGCTGTAAATGCCATGTACATACATGTCATCAACTTAATGCTAGTCATTTGAAGCATGATTGCTGATAGCTGTGTTCCCCTTTGGTGTGCTACAGTTTTCATAGACTTTGCTTTACAAAGAGGCATCAAAAGGACCCTATTAAAGAGAAACAAAATGATGGCTCGATAGCACCTTCAATGCAAAAAGATTTGAGTATCTCTCTCATGATTTTAAGTATTTCTTTCCACTAGTAAATTTATTTTACTTGGGCAAAAAAGTGGGCCGATATCTTAAAAGCTGCAGTATGTTTGGTAGTGATTTCTGACTTAGAGCTTTTTTTTTTTTTTCAAGTGAAGCTATCATAAGTCTTTGAGTAATCACAGACTTTTAAAAGTATGCATTATCAAGAAGATAAGAAAAACAGCCCTCAGCACTAACAATATTATCTTTTACCAGAATTGATTAGTCCATCCTATGTGTCTCAAATATTTTGTGTGCACTTATCCAGCATATTAAAAAATAAGGCTTCTTTTTGAAGAATTGCTGCAAAAATATGAACTGGGCACAAGAGAAAATTTTTTATTTTTTATCCTGCTCCATATTTCACAAACGGGGCAACTTGTATGCATGTAATAAAACATTGAACAAATGAAACATATGATTGTTGTAATTCAAAGAGAAGACACATTAAGACAATTTTTTTGTTTTTAAAGTCATCTTGAACTGTACTCAAATTGAGTTTATGATCTTATGAAAATCTTACCCAGTCAACTATGTTCAATTTGTAGTTTGCAATTGTTGCATTTCACAACTCGTATTAACTACCAGAGAATAAACAGATATAAAAATATATACCTCTAGTTTATGGTATTTTTACTTCTGTTGAGGTGAAAGAAGTTATCAAGGGGATACTGCTAGGAAGTAATTCATGCAAAATGATGTGTATTGGGCTATAATATCAGGGGAGTCTGAGTGGAAGAACTCAGCTTGTTCTGGAGTTCAACATAGTTTCTTGAAAGAGATTAACTCTGGGATTGATCCTGCACCATGAAAGGGGTTTATCAAGGCACCAGGAGGACAGTGTATTTGCCAGGTAGCAGGAACAATTCTCAGAAAGGTGTGGGAGTTAAACTAGAAGCCATGAGGCAGGTACGGGGAAGACTTTCCTGGCTAGAGGAAAGAAGATGTATTCTGGGGAGAAAAGCAGAAAGTCAGGCAAACACTGAGGAGCAATGTTGTGTCAAGATTAAGATTCAGACATAGAGCCCTGGCCGGTTTGGCCTGGGCTTAGAGCATTGGCCTGCAGACCACAGAGTCCCGGGTTCGGTTCCAACTAGGAGCACATACCGGAAAAAAAAAAGATTCAGACATAGAAGTTGGGATGGTCAAAAGAAAACTAGTGAAGAAATTTGCATGCATGAGTGACTTGAGGAAAGTGTAGTTTTGGGGGTTTTTTTAATCCTCATCCGAGGACATTTTTTTGCATTTATCTTCAGACAGAGCAGGGGGTGGGGGGAGAAACATTGATGTGAGAGAGACGCATGGACTGGTCACCACCCACACGACCCCAACCAGGGCCTGGGACAAACTGCAACCAAGGTACATGCCCCTAGCAGGAACCAAACCTAGGACTCTTCGGTCTGTGGGCCAACGCTCTTACCGCTGAGCCAAACCAGCCAGGGCAAAAGTGTAGTTTTAATAAGTTTTCTGATAGAGATTTGGAGCCTGAGTTGGAGCTGTAGAGTGAAGTGAGGCTATTTGGTCATCTACATCTGAGTTGATAAATACCTGGGAAATGCTGGTAAGAATGTGAATCCAGGAGATATTTGAAAGGGAGATAATCAAGGGATGGGGAGTATTTCATATAGAGGGGTTAAAGTGAGAATGTGATCACAGACCCTGGTGAATGGTCAGATGTGATGATAGAAATATGTGAGCATGCTCTTGGAATGCTATGATTTCTTTGGGGTGAAACAGTAAATATTTATTAGGTGCTTTGTGTATGTTATCTGAGTTAATTCTCATAGCAGCCAAAAGACATTATTATCCTTATTTTGTATGTAGAAATGAAGTACAAGGGTTAAGGAACTGGCTCTGGATCACATGACTTGTTGCGTTTATTCTTCTCTAATTTAGTTTGGAACCTATTACAATGTCCTGGCCTCTCATTCCACCAAACTACTTTCACTCCAGATACCCATGCTTTCATCTCATCAAAAGGAATCTTTCCAGTCCCTTTCTTGCTTTCATAAATTTCCAGATTACTTGATTGATCCCTTTTCTTCAATCCATTGTCTGCTGGGGTACTGTTTATTCTTTTGCCCTTCTAACTTTTCTGCTCCTGCTTGTCCATCCCTCTACTTTTTGGAGATCCTTGGAACTCTGTCCCAGATATTTTCATTTTATTATTATATACACTCTCCTAGATAAATGATCTTATGGCTTTTATTACCTTATACTCATTTTAATTAATGAATATGTGCCAGTATTTATAACTCTTGCCATGACCTTGTTCCTGAGCCCCAGGCTTGTGCCTGCCCATCTAGAAATCACTTCTTGTTTTCCCTACAGCCACTTCTCCTTCAGTATTTTTAAATTATAACTCTTTATCTTATTCCAAAATCTTTCTTTCTCTGTTCCTTCTCACAATAGTTACATAACCATTGGCTCTCTCGCCCAGGCCAGATATTGAACATCATTGTTGCATTTTTTCTTCTTTAACTCCTAAAATCTGAATGATCTCAAAATTCTATAGCTTCTACTTCCCAAGCCTAATGGGTTACACTTTCTAAAATTTATCAAGGGTCTAGATTTGTTTTGTTTTTACTTTATGCCCGAGTGTAACCTGTTGTCTGGTATTCAGTTGAGATCCCCAATAAAAATTAGTAGGAAATGAATGGAGGCAAAAAGAATGAACAAACAAATCAAATAAGAACTTGAGCTTTGCTTTCTGATTTCGAAATCTCTGATCTTTTTGAGCCAAACATCCGTTTTATGATAAGGTGGTTTTAGGACCTGGGTCTTTGACTATCAACCCAGTACTCTTTCTAACTCTCATAATACGTCATATCTGTGGAAAGAAAATCGTGATGTCATGGACACCTTGCCAAATGGCAAGTGAATACACCCCCCTCTTTAATGGTGAAGAACCAAAGACTTGGAAAAGCTTAGTATTCAAGGCAGTTCAACTGGTTATTGGATAGAACTGGGGCTAAAAATCAGTCTTCTTACTTTTAACGCAGTAATGTTTTCTCTACTTTGTGACACTTATTAATCTTTGAAATTATTAAAAATATCATACTCAAGCAACTGAAAGTTAAATATAACTTTCATTTGTACAGTTTTTCTCTTGCTACCATTAACTTATGTAGCCTTGGTAGTATCTAAATGCTAATAATTTTCTATTTGTTTGCAGCTCTATAACACTATTGTGAATAAATTGATATTTTTATTCAACTATTTCAGCAACAGAAAGGATTTCCCCCAAACCTTGAAATAACTTCTTGACAAGCAAGAAAGGAGAGTGGGATTTGGCTGCTTGTCTAATAAAGTTGAAAAGATTACCTCGATAACTTGAACAGTTACTGGACTTTCTGTTATGGCCATCTCTAAGAGCTCATAAAAGTATTTGTGGTCTGCTTAAAATTTTAATGCATTGTAGAAGACACCTAAAAACCTTTGGATATATTTGGGTATCATTTTATGATCTGCCCTAAGTTTGTAATTCTTAATCCATTAAAAGACAGACCTGCTTGTAAATCCACTGGTATAGATAAGAAGTCACTGTTTGACTGAGTCTGAACCCTTTTCAAATGAAAAATGTCAGTGGCAGCAAGAGAGGATGAATTACCTTTTTAAAGGGTTTTCAAAGATTTTCATGATTTCTCTGGTATCACTTAAATGTGACATGACTCTTTTTAGTGTGTAAAAAGCAAATTATTTGGGCATCATTTTTATGTAGAAAACAACATTGTTAACTAGTGTTTAGCTAAGGGATGAAAGTATATTTTACCTTTAAATGGTAAATTGTACAGCAATTTTTTAAAAATGTGAGTATGGTTGAAAATACTAAGAACTGTCAGAAAGAAATAAAAATTTCTAATAGAAGAAATAATCTAAAAATTTAAGTAACTGCATTATCACAAAAATATGCATACATTGAGGGACATTTCCCACTAATTCCTTTTTGACATCATAATAGATTGTTATCTGTGCTTTGTCTTGGAGGATGTTCCTATGCAAGGCTTCTGAATCCAATGCACTAATAAAAAAGGTTGTACCCTACTTCCATGTTTCTGGGTCTACTGTATTCCTCAGAAGAGGGGATGGGGGGTGGGGGGGTGGGAAGAGATAAACCACAGAACTTATATGCATGTATGCATGACCAATGGACATGGACAACTAAGCCGGGGACGGGGCGGAGGTGGGGTGGGGTGGGGGGTGCCAATGGGGTAAAAAGGTAAAATATTTGTAACAAAAAAATAAATAAATAATTCATTAAAAAAAAAAAAAAAAAAAAAAAAGATTGTACAGGGATGAAAAACAACTTTAGGGGCAAATCTCAGAAATGGGTTTATTATTCCACATACAAAAACAATTTTTTGTTGTTCCATATCCCTTAGATTCTGAATAAGTGTCATGATTTGATACTTAAGCATTAATATATTATGTAATGTAAGTAAACTATTTCTAAAAGTACACTTCAGAAGCTCAGTCTTATTGAACCTTTCTGGGTCCATTTCCTCACCGGCAATTCCGTGAGCTACTGATACATCACAATGACAAATTAATTTAATGAGTGAGTTCTTCCATTTTGAGTATATTGGACAATTAGGAAAGCAAGGGGGTGTGAGGAGGGAGAATAGAGGTTTAATCCTTAAATTTAAAATGTTTTACTATGAATATGAAATTAGTTCTGTTACATATTTATTGTTAGATACAGATATATCTGCATTGTATAATGGATACAATTTGACCATTGCACAATATTTTGGCTGATTGTTTTATATATTTTAATTTGGGCTTTGGGATAAGCAATCATAAAAGCATGAAATGTAATGTCTGGTATTTTAACTATTAAAAGGAAGTGACACAAACATAGAGATATAAAGAAGAGATACAACTGAACTCAGGTTAATGGTATTTCTTTAAAAAACACCAGGATTAGATGTCAGTGGGGAGAAAATGGGGAGACATCTGAAATACTTTCAACAATAAAGATAAAAAAATAAATTAAAAATAAATAAATAATAAAATCCACTAATATGTCTTGTAATTTAAAAATAAATAAAATAAAAATGTTTATTGACTTCAAAAGAAACTAAGACCAGATGAAGTAAAAATTTCATAACATGTTACCTACCATGACTTACATATCATTTAGAATATTTAATTGCTGAATACATTATACTTTATTTAGGATTTTCTTCAACTTTCTATTCTATATGAATTTCCATCAATACTTTTTCCCAGTCCTTCCCATTTTCATATCTACCTTTGAGCAAGCTAAGAAGAAATAACATTTTAAAAAACTAATAAATTATATGATTAAGATTAATATTTTAAAATTTAAAATTTTGCTGTGATATGGTATAATACTGTCAAAGCATACACATCATAGATTTATGATCCAATTCCTGATGGGGATTCTTTTCTATTAATCCCAAACATGTTCAGGCTGATGGCCATTCTTTGAAGTGCTGAAGCTCTCCTGTACTTTTTATTAATTAATCCATTTGTTTCTATTTTTAAAAAAGTTTTTTCTTTATTGATTTTTAGAGAGAGAGGAAGGTAGAGGGAGAGAGAGCTAGAAACATCGATGAGAGAGAACATTGATTGGCCACCTCCTGCATGGCCCCCACTGGGGATCAGGCCCACAACCTGGGCATGTGCCCTGACCAGGAATCGAACCGGTAACCTCTGATGCATGGGTCCACGCTCAACCACTGAGCCACACCGGCCTGGCAATTCATTTATTTCTTAAGTGAGCATTTGAGGAATTTCAATTTCTACTTTATGCCAGTGTGAATACTGTCGTTACTGCCTATTTCCTCAGTATTAATTTGGAAGAAATGAAGACCTTCCTAAACTGGCTGTTTCATGGATGTTTTGGTGCAAACTCTTTTGATAACATAGAATCTTACATGAAATACCAAATATAAAAATAACTTTGGCTCTGGCCAGGTGGTTCAGTGGGTTGGAGTGTCATCCCATACACCAAAAAAGTTTCCGGTTCAATTCCTGGTCAGGGCACACACCTAGGTTGCAGGTTCCATTCCCAGACAGGAAGCAACTGATCAGTGTTTCTTTCTTACATCAATGTCTCCCCCTCCCCCCCTTCTGTCTCTCTCTCTTAAATAAATGAAAACATATCCTGGAGTGAGGATTAAAAAAATGACTTTGAGTAAACATTTTTTTACTTGGGAATATATGCATCTCTCTTTTTTTTTTGTACATGTAGCTGTTTTATTCATTGAAACTAGTAAAATTTTAGAAATATATCAAGTACTTTAAAAAATCTCTCCTGATGTTGTTCACCAACTTTTGAATAACTAGAATAAAGTTATGCCTAAGGCATATATCTTTAGTTGTAATTTTTTACTTACATTGGTGATCACGTATAAGAATTTTAACTCTTAAGTCATTGTCCTAAATTTTCTTGTGTATCTGTTCTAGCATTGGATCCGTGCTTCTTGAGGAAGTGTTATTACTTCTGGTTCTTAAGGACTTACTAAATATAATTGACTTCAGTAGATGATATGTGTGCAAAGGTGCAAGAAAGAAATGGGACTACATTTGAATACAATTATAAGGACAAGTTTTATTTTCCTCTCAGGATAATAAGATCAGTTGTTTTTCGACAAGCATAATTAATTAACTTTATGTGAGTGCTGAGAATACTGTGCATGTAAAGCAAACACACAAAAAGAGGTGGCCCTTGTTAAAGCACAAGTGAAAATACTTGTTTTCATTGTCTGCAGGAGAGCTGGAGGTATTTCAGAAAGATGGGGAACGAAAAATTCAGAGTCGGCAGCAACTTCCTGTGGGAACCACCTGGGGCCCATTCGCTGGGAAGATGGACCTGAATAATAATTCCTTGGTATGTGGATGTTCTAACATGGTTGACTCAATGTTTTGTCGTAGCTCAGAAATTATCTCTGTTTGCTTCCCAGTGAAATCACTAAAAATAATGTTTTTTGCTTTTTCATGGACATGAAACTTGGATATTTTCCAAGTGGTTTGTCTCTGACAGTAATATACGCAGAATTTAGAAGGAAACAGGTTAATCATACTAAATGGTTGTTTAGTAAGGCAATTTATAAGGCCGTTGCTTTATCTGCTTAGCCAGACTAATAATATTCACATTTAATAATATATACAAATGCTTTTATTTTTAAGATGACACAAATTAATTGTCATACATTACAGGTTTACATGAAGAGCAAGAAATAAACAGCCTTGTTATTCCTTGGTAATACTATTTGTGCCTAGAAGAGCAAGGATGAATGATTATCATTATTATTTGTTGTTAAGTTTTTTAAAAAGTTCCGAGATCAGAAAGTCTTCCTCTAGGTAAGATTATATAGACACTGATTAATTAGATGTTTTAAAAAGTAATAGAAAGATGGGCTGTTTGGTTATGTTTGAATTTCATTTCTTAATTGGATATATTAGTTTCCTGTAGCAAATTGCCAGAAACTTGGTGGATTAAAATAACACAAATTTATCATCTTGCAGTTCTGAAGATTTGAAGTCTGGAATGAATCTCACTGGGCTAAAAATCAAGGTGTTTGTAGGACTGAATTCCTTTCAGGAGTCTCTAGGGGAGAATCTGTTTTCTTAGCTTTCCCAGCTTCTCAAGACGGCCCACACTCCTTGGCTTGGGGGTCCTTGTCCATCTTCAAAGCCAGCAGTGACAGAGAGTCTTTCTCATGTCCACACTGTGACTCTGACATTTCTGTCTCCCTCTTTTACTTTTAAGAACCTTTCTGATACTCTTTGAAGTTTGTAGATACTCTTTAGGGTATCAAAAACCAGTAGTTCTTTATAGAAATGAATCTTAATAATCTAGTGTTCTTCTTTTGTTTTAGGATTTAAATACCAAATCAGTGTTATTTTCTTGAACTATAGCATTCTTCTCTATTGAAAAACTTACTTTGCTTAATTGTACTTTTAAAATATTTTCTTTTGTAATAACATTGTTTTCCAGAATTCACTTATAGTTTATGTCAAATACTACCAGTATTACTGTTAGTCCTGCAGAACAGTTGGTTAGCATGTACCGCACACGTATTCTTCTCTAGACACTGTATGGAAAATTGAAAATGGATTAGCTCATTTAATCCTCAAAACAAATTTGTGAATTTGGGATTTTTTTAAAATTGTATTTAAAAGATAAGAAAGCTTAGGCCTTTTAATTCCAGAATCTGTAGTTTTAAATACCATGCCATACTGCCTCCTCAGTAGCATTTGTAACATGATTGTTAGGGATTTTTTACAGAAATTCTCAATTCATAAAAATCTCTGGGAGGCCTGGCCAGTGTGGCTCAGTTGGTTGCGTTGTCCCATGCACCAGGAAGTCACTGGGTCAAATCCTAGTCAGGACACATGCATGCCCAGGTTTTGGGCTCGACCTTCAGTGTACATGAGGCAGCTGATCAGTGTTTCTTTCATGTTTCTATCTCTCTCTCTTTCTTCCTTCCTCTCTCTGAAATGAATAAAATACACACACACACACACACACACTCTCTTGTTTGTTTGTTTATTTTAAACCTCTGGGAGAAAATTTTACTAATTAGAGGTATGCTTTTTTTCTTACTTTGGCCAAAACATTTGTTATGATTCCTCATAGTCTAATTGAGCAGTTACGAGTTGATTCAAAGACTTCTGCAATTTTATTACCTTTTATAATGCAAAAAGTACTTTAATATGTATTTTATATCATGAAGAAAAATTTTCCTTATTATAAAATATCTAACCTGCTAACCCTTCCTTTCCCAACTTTTGCATCAATTTGGATTTAGCACACTCTTCTAAATTGTTTATTTGCAACCAATGTAATATTACTCTGGTCTGACTCATAGTGTTGGCTCGGGAGATTCAACATACTAATTAATCCAACTCTGTAATTAATCGAGTTACCATGCCAGATGTCAAATTCCTTTTATATCTTTCAAGTTCCCATCTTGAAGTGCATTGGCAATATACCACCTTCTGCAGGATGCCTTTGCAGCCCGCCAGGCATTCGGTTGTATATAGGACATTTCAAGAAATATATGCTATGTGGAAACACCAAACAAATTGATTTGACAAGAAATTATTCTTGGAATCATATTATACACTGAACATAAAAATAAATAATCTTTTTCCCACACTGCATTATCTTGTTAGATTCTTCTTGCTTTAATGGTTTAATAATAGCAGCATATAGTTAATGCTTTCATTGGGCCAGATATGGATAAAGTGCTTTATATCTCATTTAATTCATGCACAAGCACATAAGATGATAATATTTATCTCCTTTGTTACAGTGAGGGAAACTGCTGATTTGGGAAATTAAATAACTAGCCCAAGGTCAACCTAGTGTGACTTCAGAACCCATGCTACAATCAAATACTATCTTAGAAATTTTATCTGTAAAATAGGGAAAATAATTCTACCTAGCTTACTAGGAAGACTAAATGAGGAGGCATATGTGAGTCATCTATAAATATTAACTATTCTTACTGCTCAGTCACCATAAAAATGGACTCATTAAAATTGATCAAGTTTAAAACTGAAAAGATACTCTAAATTAAACAAGTAAAATTATAAGTCTTTGGTGTTTGGCAATTTTGCATGGCTAAAGTACTGTATTAGTTAAGATTCTCCAGAGAAACAGAACAAATAGTAATATAGGGGATGTGTGTGTGTGTGTGTGTGTGTGTGTGTGTGACACATATATATACACATATATATGATCATATGCACGCATATATATACACATATACATATGTACACAAATATATACATACGTGTGTGTGTGTGTGTCTACACACACACATAGAGAGAGAGAGAATTTTAATAATTTGAATAAGGAATTGGCTCAGTTGATTATAGAGGCTGGCTAGTCAAAAATCTACACTGTGGTACCGTGTGGGCCAGCAGGCTGAAGACTCAGGAGAACCAATGGTGTAGATGAAGCATGTTGCCTGGACAGACCAGTGTTTTTGTTCTATTCAGACCTTCAACTGATTGGATGAGGCCCATCCACATTATGGAGGACAATCTGCTTTACCCAAAGTTCACTGAGCCAAATGTTAATCTCATAAAAAACATACTCTGAGTTTACGTAATACATAACATTAACTATGACAAGCTCCAAAGGTCTTTGATACATTATAAGTTGTAGTTTTTTCATGTACAGTTGCATCCCTGAATGAATCATTAGCCAGTGAGTGAGTCTAGCCTTCTTTCCAACATCCCACCTCGGTGCCGAGGAGAAACTTACATTAAGTGCTATCATGGTGAAGCAAAGTTCATGTTTCTGACAGTTTTACAGTTTTATTCATTGAAAATATCAAAGTATTGCTAACAAGGAAGAAATTTTTAAAAATCATTTTAAATTGTGATCAATATCTGTTTTAGAAGTGATTTAGAGTTTCTACCTTTATATTTTGTGCCTTTGAAGTTTTCCCATTTTCTCTTGAGCATAAATATGTTTGTAATAAGCTAAATTTCTGCTACGCTAGTACATGGTAAGTACTTAATAAATATCAAAAAACAATGAATTTATTTGGAAAGTTTGGTGTCTGAAATTTAAGTGACATTGGCCTTCTCTTGCTTTTGAGTATATCTGCTTTCAGTAGCTAACTAGTCGTATTCAGCCAACTGCTGGAATCATGCAGCATACGCAGCTAATTAAACAGAACATAAGTAGAAGGTCCCAGGTTACTTACTACATAATAGTAAACTCATCACAACCTGTTATATTCAACAAATGAAATTTGATTGAGAAACCTCATTTTATTGATGCTGTTCAATCAGAATAGAACCGTGTTTTATTTTCCCATGGGGCGTTTGTGACACTGGCTTCTAAAATAGGAAATACACATAAAAAGAGTAAAATAGACAGCATTTTATTAACTTAATAATGAAAGAATGCATGCATTTTATTGTGCCTTAAAATGTGAACATATTATCATCATCGAAATGTGGTTGAAAAAGAATTAGAGGTTCCTGATCCACATCATAGGAAAATATTAGAATTATTAGATATCTCCATTTCTCTTCTTCCAATTCCAACTCCTCCAGTACCAACTCTGATCCACTTATTGCCAGAGTGTTCAAGCTTCATGTTGTACACACCCTGTATCAAACGCATTCCTATCCATATGTCTCCAGTATTCACCAGTATTCACCTGTCAAAGATGTTTTAGTGGAAACATCTGTGACTTTCCATTTGGGTTTTTTTTTTTTTTTCTTTCCAGCCTCAGGAGCAAACTTACTGCAAGGCAGGAAAGCTGGAAGTGTTAGAAAATTAATGTTTCTAGAAGTTGCCCTCAACCAGTGATGAGTAGAAGTTGGTGCATAAATACCCTTGCTTTTCTGCCTCTCCATTAGGATATCAGAAGTGTTCTATGCTGTCTCTAGAGTTTATCCGTGGAATGGAGCTCCAGTTGCCTTTTAACACATCCTTTATGGGCTTCTTTTCCTTTCCTGCTCACTTCTCCACACCTCTACTGAAATTCCCTGGGACTACCTCCCAATAAACTACTTGTACTTGAATTAGTCTTAGGGTAAGCTTCTTGGGAAGTCGTAACAAGACAACCTCTAAGGTATAAAGTACAATTGAAAGTAGCATCTAAATTATTGTTGAGATTCTAGAGGACATAGGTTTTTCTAAAATCTTCATTCAGTTTGGACCTCTCCTTTTGGCACATAATAGGTATTCAGTAAATGCTCTATAAATAAAGTTCTAATCTAACTGAATTTCTTTACCATGAGTGTTCTCCTTCCCATTTCCTTCCATCTTCAGAATATCAATATAATTTATGATTTTGCTGAGATAAGACTTTTTATTTCTTTTCACTGATGTTGACATTGTGAATTATTTTCTCCTCCTTAATATTCATTCTAATCCGGGCCCAGGACTACCATCTGTTCCTACTTCTCCTATCTCGCTGGGTCTGTATGTAACTGTGGTCTTTGAATGTAACTGTGCCGGTTTCCCAAAACACTCTGGCCTTTCTTCCTTCTCCCTCTGTTCCCAGTGCCTCGGGGGCTTATCCACTCGCAGAGCTTCAGCTACTAATTTACAAAGGACATTTAAATTAAAAATCTCTAACCTTGGCTTTTTCCCCTTTCTCTAACAGCACATTTCAGCTGCTCCGCAAGCCTTCCCCACCGACTTTCTCCAAACAAACAGCCACAGGAGCGCTTTGCTGTTTCCACAGATTCTCTCTCGTCTCTTCTCCCCGACTTCCAACTTTTTAGTTGCCTTTGATTCTAAACCTCTGCATATCCTTTCCTGCCTCAGCAGGAAGTTTATTCCATAAGTTATTCAGTGTTTTTTTGTTGTTGTTTCTACCCCTCCTCTTCCCACGTCCATTTCCACACGTAGTCACACACGCCTCTTCGTTATTGCCCGTAACTACTCCTCTTTCTTCTCCTTTCATCTCGGAGTTGAACATCTTCCGAGAATCTTTTCCCATCTATAAACCAAGTACCGTCACTCCCACTCTCTTGATGCCTCTTCTCTTCTTTCTGTCCCTACCATTGCTGTAGTTGAAACCATTTCTCCCTTGATTATCACAATATTGTTCTAACTGTTCTTTCTGCCTTCATTCTTGTCTCTTTTACCTTTACCTGAACCATAGTGTCCTAAAATCAAAACTAGTCCCTTTTGTTTTTAAAGTCATTCTAAAGGGCACAAGAGAACCCAAAATGCTGGCCAAAGCATAGAGGGGCCTTCATGATATTTTCTCAGCTTTTATCACTTTCCATTTCTCATGTAGACATCAGTCAGCCCCAGCTCCCTGTAGCACTCTGAGCATACTCTTTTCTCACATCTCTGTGCACGGGGCATGTCATTTCACCATCCTGGAAAACTCTGTGCTCCCCCTCCTGCCCTTCATCACACTACGATTTTTACTTAAAGACTCAGCTCAAGGTCACCTCAAAGTAGACCTTCTCTGAAGCCTCCAATCTGGAATAGATACCCGTTCCTCAAGTAATTCCATGATTCTCTAGGTTTACCAGGATAAGAATATTTAGCACATAATTGTGTGTCTGTTTGCTTATCTACCCTTCTGCAGACTGTATGCTAATTGTCTTTTCTACCTAGAACAATGTATAGCTTCTAGCTCATAGCAAGGACCCAATAAATAACCATTAAAGAATGAGTAAGATATTAGATCTTTAAAAGTTCTATTACAAGGAAAAAAATTAGAATTACTTCTGTTGACGGATGTTATTATTGTGATCATTTTGCAATATATATAAATATTGAATTATTATTTGTTATACCTGAAACTAATATAATGGTATATGTCAGTTATAGCTCAGTAGAAAAAAGATGAATAAATTAATTCTAACTATGAACTTCTTTGCAGTATTAGTGAATGATATACCTCTCTCTTTTTTCAAGATCACTGTATTCTCCCTGAATCTGTGCATCCATTTTTTCTGTTTCCTCTGAGATCTTACTTCATCTGCCTGCCTTAACAGTACAATTACCGCAGTCGATGCAGTCTTGTGTCTGTTTTATAGATTTATGTTTTTTTCTGACTCTCGTTTAAAAGTTAAGTTTAAGTAGGGCAGGATAGCTATATTAATTTCTTTAGTTTTTGCCCAATAAGAAGATGTGCCCATGATGGTTTCTTGATATTGACTAATTTCAGTGTGAGGTCTGTAACTTTTGAGAGCTTTAGAGAGGACAAGGTGTTGAGCCCTTTGAGGCAATTATAATGTTCACAACAGAATTGGTTTTATATCCCTCACTATGACATGGGTGAAGGCCAAGAAGGTGTTCTGCTCTACCATGCTTTCTGTGAAGTCTCATCCAGCATCACACTTTCCAGTGACAAACCATCTGGGAAATTCCATCTGTCTCTGCTTGGAAACTGAGGTGGCAGTCACCCACTGTGAGCAATTTTCTATTAACTTCTTGGATAAGATCAGTCAGATTTATACTGAATTGATGGGAAACGTAAGAGCAGGGTTGTTCCAAGAGAAGACAAATGTACTGATTCCTCTAATTGGGCTTAAGCCAGTTTCATTCACAGATGCCCTTAGGTTCTAGTAGTGCAAGGACTTATAACCTTTTTAATTGTACCCTGTTCCTCTTGGGAAATGTTGGTGAAATTCATTATTGATGGAGGTTGTAGATTTGTCCCTTAGGGAGGCCAAGATCCTGGCTTCTCTTACACTCTATCTGCTATGTGGAGAATTAATGGAAACTGAGTGGACAGGGAAACTGCTCAAAGAAGACATGAGGCAAGACATTTAATGCAGCAGAGCCTTGAAAAATTATGTACTCGTATGGTTAGAGCAAAATTTTTTCTGTGTGTGAAAGGGGTTAGTGTTTAGAGAGAGCAGAGAAGTTGGTATGGAGACCCACATAACTCAAGGCATCCTGTAGACTGTGAGCCAGAAAATAGGAAACCAAGCACCAAAGAATTATTTCACAATGCAAATATGTAGAAGCAAACCAGAGAGGCCAATTGCATACTGATCAGAAAGGACTGGTTGTATTGCAATTTAGTTGTAGTTATAATGTTGGCAGTGTATGCAATTATATTTTAGTATGGGACAATAATGTTGAAATAGAAACAGAAATTGTGCCTTTCCTGATAGTTTGGACTTGCCTCCATAATGCACCTTTTGTGTGTAGCAAGTCTATCTGCTAACCTCAATCTCCCTTTACTTACTTTTCCTTGTGATGGTGAAGTCTTTCCAGGTTCTATATGTTTGGACTTAGATTTGAAAGAGAGGGGGGAAAAGGCACAATTTTCTTAACCACATACAGGCAGTTTCATTTATGGGCCTAACTGACTCTCCTGTGCCTGAAATTTAAACATTTTTGCCCTTGGATTATGACATGTGGCTAAACCTACTTGCCTATACTCAGGCCAAGTTTGAATAGACAAAAAGCATCTTTTTTTAAATTCTTTTATTATTTAAGATTTTTCATTGTTCTCTTTTCCTGGAACTCAAGGGAGAACTTTAATCGAAGGTGATCTTTTCGTGGAGGTACTAAACTGACTCCATGTCGTGCTGTTAATTTAATCAGTGTCTGGAAGGAGTAGTTGTTCACGGTATGGTCGGAGTTGCTCTGTGGAGAAGGGTGTGTGTATAAAGTTGAAGAGACTAATGAATAGCACTATCTTTTAACAGAGTATAGGCATGAAAGACAAAGTCTAGTGGTTGGTATGTTGCTCCGTATCCTCTTTGTAGGATTGTTCCTATTTACAGATCTTTTTCACACCTCTGGGTCCCGGGGTGGAGAGAGAGCCTGCGCCTTAAGGGGAGTTCTGTCAGATTTTTGGAGGAAACGTTTTGTAAAATATAATTCTATTGTTTTTAATCACGCAAATTAGAGACTATAAAGCTCAAAAGATATTTTCAACTAGGGGAGAAGTTAAAACGAAAAAGCACTGTGAGGAGCAGTTGTTTGAAAAGTTGACCCAAACTTTCTTCTATTATTTGCTGATAAGTCTGGCATGCCTTTGAAAGTCTTTCTCCTCAACTTTTTGGAAGACTCACTGTTCCACAAGTCTTTTTAAAATAATTGGTTTGGCACCAAACACCTACCTGTGATGTTCATGGTTAGGATAAATATTGGCTAATGTTATGAGGGTTTAGCAGTGATCTCAGCTAGGAATAATAATGCAGTCAGTAACTTGGAGATGATAACTGTGAAAGAATGGATATAAGCACTGTTTTGTATTCTTTCTGTTTGGTCTTAAAAATTATTACTTAGGGATAACTCTTTAAATATATTACAAAATATTGGACTCTGTTCTCAAACTAAGTAGGTATTCCCAGGACACCGTTAATCAGGTATTATAATGTAACAGTAGCTCTCAGTTGGAATTGACATTGTTTAGTTTCCCATGAGGTTTTCTTGGTAAAGGCAAAGTTGTGAGTATGGCCTGTCCAGGCTGCTTCTACCGGGACTCCACGTTGATGTTACACACCAGAGGCAAGAATCCTTGCTTATAATTCTAATAAGAGAAAAACAAAGTAATGTTTCTTAAATTCTTTTGGCAACTTAACAAAATCATTTGAGAAACTCTCACTTGGAGATTGACATCGCTTTTCCTTGTCAATTTAAGTATGGAATTTAAAGTTATTTTTATTATTTATTTACTCTTACCTCACTTTTCTCATACAATCCCTTGGCCTAGTTTGACCAAACTGGTTTTTTGATTCTAGTAACGTGTATGTCTTTTGTGCCATTTTATATGTTGTATGTCTCTTTCTCTTTTAAAAGTCGGGGAACCGAAGACACGCATAGGGCGATGTGTGTAAACCTTTGGTTTTCTTTGTGCTTTGTGTTCTGTTTCTAAGCTCAGAAGCATAAGCACAGCTGACCGAGGTGACCCTGGTGTAGTGCCTCTCACAAGGCTGCAGCCAAGGCGACAGCCAAAGCTGCTGTGGTGTCATCTGAAGGTTCAAGTGGGAGAAGTTCTGCTTGCAAGCTTCCCAGCCTGACCACTGGCCCGGTTCCTCACCTCGTAGGCCTCCAGGAGGCGGTTCACAGCACGGCCGCTGCCTTCTCTCCGAGCAGCAATGAGAGAGCAAGAGAGGGAGCCCGAGATGGGAACAGCAGTGTTTGGGTAACCTTATCTTGGCAGTGGTCTCCCATCACTTGTGCTGAATGCTATTCATCAGAACTGAGTCATTAGGTCCAGCCCATGCTGAGAGACAGGAGTTACACAAGGCCTTGAAAGCGAAGGCTGGGATCCTGGGGCATTCAGAGGCCTCTACCACTGAAGGTAGTCTGCACCAAAATAGTTCCCTGATCTTCAGATAAAGGACTCTCCAACAGTATGAGCAGTGGCAGATAATCACAAAAAATTGCATTTAATTTGAATAGAAAAAAGCTGAATCATATATTATAAAGCATCAGAGCCAAAATCGGAGATGAACCAATAAATTAGACATTTGTGAAAATGAGATGTATTTTATCCTTCTTTCTGAAGATAAATGTGATTTTCTACATGAGGATGACAGTAACTTCTTGATTAATTTATTTGGAAATGAATTGTGAGGATAGAGAAAGATGATTAAAATCTACAAAACCTGAGTTTTACAAAAGCTAATGGAAATTGGGAACCAGAATCAGGTGGTTTGTTGAGTGTTTGTTCTCATTTCAGTAATTTTGAGAAACACATACCAACACATTGTAAAGATCAGAAGTGGAAGAGAAGGTGTGGGAAAGAGCCCACAGTGTGGGCAGAATCGCCTGCTGCCGGTCCTGGCTGTGATTACCCAAAGTGGATGGACTATCTTGGGTAATCATACATGCTCCCAGTTTCCTCATTTATCAAATGGAGGTTATTATACCAGCCCTACATCACAGAGCCATTGTAAAATTAGATCAAATTATATGCATTTAGTCACTTTGAAAAATATACAGATAGTTACACAAATCCAGGTTACTCTTTATTCTGGTGTGAATAGCAGGTACATTATACATTCCTTTAATTCCCCAAGCAGGGCACCCAGCCTTTCCCTCCGTTCCCTCTCTGAACATATTTAAAAAGCACTTTGGGTTGTCATTTTACATATACATCTTCATCCATGTGTGCACACATGTATTTATACACACACAGACACAGTACTTATTGATGAGCTAGCATGAGGTTTGTAGAATTTACAGCCTAGAGAAGTGTAAGGTGTGTACTTAGAGCACTTATCATCTAAGTAAACAATCACCACAGAAGCAAGGAAAAAAAAAAATATATATATATATAAAATTTTTTTTTTTTTAGAAAGAGAAAGGAGGTTAAGTGGTCAAAATGGTTTTTGAATTATGCAGGCTTCTTTGTGTTTTTGTAAGGAGTTATTATTCAGAAAGCATTTCTCTAGGGTGTGATTAGGGCTTTTAGAGAATTGGAAAAGTAATTTACCCTGTCTGATTCACTTTTGAGTTAGGTTTGTACTTTTAAGTGTTAACTCATTTTTTTTTTTTTATTTCATTTTATTTATGGCGTGTTTGAGCTTAGTGCAGATGGAGTGAATAAGGCAGCCCTAATTCCGACACTGATGCACAGTGAAATATGAAGAAATGGGGATAGAGTTTGGAAGACCAAAGGCATGCCACGTGCCTTAAGTTTGGGCCTCTGTTCAGAAGTCAGACGAATAGCATTCATTTCTCATTACCCCCCTTGCAGTAGTGTGAGCTGAGCAGCAGGATTCCCTTTGATTCCCATAGGAATCTGGGATGTGCCATTGCAACCTTGTATCTTCAAGCCACTGCTTCTGAGAAGTGTAGCATACTAGTCCCTGTGCGCAGCCAGTGATGTCCAGGTGTGCGGCTGAGATAAGCATCAGGGCCCAAGTATATGTGAAGCTGGTGAACAGAAAGTCTGTCCTTACTCTGAAAATTCCCAGCTGGGAATCTAGGCAGTTTTACTCTTGTCACACGCCTTCAAAACTCTGTGAACGTGACACCTCTTCAAGGAGGCAGACCTTTGCAGAAGTGTCCCCTGCTCCCTGACGCTGCTGGAGAAGGGGCCGGGGAGGAAGAGGACAGAGGACGGGCCGAAACTCAAACAGTGGTCGGCAGCATCACTTCATTAATCAAGTGCAGGCATTCTGAAAAATGTTTCTCTTTGGTCGCAGCCATCTATTTTTTGGTGTTAATCTGCGCCCTGTGGCAGGGTTTTGTGAAAGGAAACAATGAACGGTTGTCTCGCCCTCCCCCCAATTGTTGTAGCCCCTGTCAGGAGGCTCCGAGGATGATGCAGGTCTGTATCAGCCTGATAAGGGAAAGAGGATTCACAATGGCTTTCGAGAGAGTCTGGGAGCCGAGTGTGCCCCGTGGCCTGGGCGGCCGTGGAACACAGCAGAGCCCTTAGTGGGGTCCTCCGGGTTCCGCGCGGACCCTTCTGCAGCTGCCGGAAGATTTTCTGATGGGATATTTTGATGGTGAAATTCTGGGACTGTCAGAGGGGCCGAGGTTGAAGATGCTGTTTTAAGTTGTTTGCTCTGTAATCTGTGATTAGTCAATCCAGGTCAAAAAGACAAATAAAAAAATAAAATAAAAAAAAAAACGGGGGGAGGGGGCTCAAGAAACCTCCCAGAGTCTGTGGAGAGGTCACTTCTACTCTGCTGACAATGAGTTTCCATACCATGTCATCACGAGCTCTGTGCAAGTGGCCAATACGTTTTATATACTGTAGATTGTTTTTTATGGCTGGATGAAATATGAAACTGCCTTTTATAATGCTGATTCCGTTTTGGCAGGCCTTTGGATCCACATATGGTTCAGTTAAGCTGTTTTGGAGCCTAATGTACCTTTGTTATTTATTGGGATTTTTGAAAGGGAATAAATGTGCTCTTTTCGCTCTGGATTTAAAAACTACGCATTAAATGTTTCAAAAATGCATATAGCGAAGGGGATCCTAGTGAGCTCGCGAAATGGATCTGCTGTTCTGAGGACAGCTAAAATAAAATTCTTCCCCATGAAGAAAAAAATTTAAGGAACCGCTGAGGCTCCAGCAAATTAGAACCAGTATTTTATAGCACACTGCAATAATAAAAACGAAGAGCGGTTAATGAACGGGGACCAGGAAAGTTGCTCTACTGTAACCTGCTGTTATCTTTAAGCATTTCTAGACTTGTAAATGTTGCCGGGATTTTCTTTCATTCATTCCACTGTTATTCTGGCATGTTATAAATAAACTTACAGGCATAAAGAGTCAAAAACAAAGTGGTTGTCAGAGGATGAATGATAGGCAGTGACCTCACATACCATGGATAGGACTGTGCTCAGTTAGGAAGGTTCAGCGGTTGCCAGGAGGTGAAGTGTGCCCCCTCTGAGGCCTGGCTGATAGAGGAAGATTAACTCCTCAGCGTTAATCTCCTTGTTTTGTTGAGTTTAACTCAGACTCTTAACTTTGTTTAAAAGAATGTCTGGATGTAAATATGAGGAGAGAGAGACTAGAGGGAGAGGGACATCGTGGCCAGTGTCCTTTCGAAGCACAGTTTTTCCCTCTTAAACTCTGGAAGGAGGGCTCCGTTTGGCTAATAGCAAGCATACTTTGCATTTGTGGAGGCCTTCAGATTTTTCTGTGTACTCATTTATTCTTATTCGAAGTTAATCTTTAAATAAACTTGCTAGAATGAGTATGGTCTAAACATCTGACCGTTGATTCCGTTAGGACTGGATCAAACATTTCAGGTGAACCCGTTTTAACTTGTCACCTGACTAATCCCCCCCACCAAATTGTGTGCCTTCCAAGAGGTATGTTATTTTAATCTTTTTTCACAATCAGATGAGAAGGGATGAGAATAATTATTTTTATTGTGTCATAACTAATTTAACAGTCTCCTGCTGTTGACCACTTACTAGCAATGGAATGACTACAATCTGTTTCTTTTTCTGTCAGATATGTTGTGCTACATGTCTTGAAGGAAAACTTGCCTCCATATTTATTAAGCATGTACTAGAAGCTAGGAACTCTGCTACGAAGTAAGGGTACAGAGATCTGAATTCTCATCACATAGCATTACTTCTTATATGAGTATTAAAATTGAGATCGATCCATAGCCTTTATAAATTGCTTTAAGCAAACCTAACACAGAAAGAGCCATATTCATACAGACAGATACATACACACACGTGTACAAACACACAATAACTAGTTGATTTTTAGCCAACAAATAAGATTGGTATTTTAATTTTATTTTACTTATGCTTGTAACTTTTACTAAATAAAACAAACTTTTGAAGTAAAGCACACTTCTACTGTTGAATGAGTTATACAAACTTAATATTTTTCCTGTCATAGATTAGACAACACTATAAATGTTAAAGTTTTGAACATTATTTATTTTTCTTAATTTTATTATTTTATCTCTTGGCAAAACACACAAATGCAAATCAGCATAAAGATAATTTTAATACTCTTGTAGGTAACTCAGAATAAGTTTAGAGCATTTAGGTATATACATTTACAGGATGAAAAAGATGTTTATAATACTTGACCACTTAGAGCATTATAGGGAGACCCACTTTGGTTATTGGCAAATATGGCAAAAAAAGAAAATATGAGAAATGAAAAAAATATTCAATCAATGAAACTCAAAGGACTCCTTTATATTATTTGATTTTCTGCAAGTTTATATTTGTCTTTATTCTGTGTTGTCCCTGTGCTTGAATTGTTGAGAACTGTCTATAAGCTTCACTGAGATGATGTAATAAGTATTTTGTAACTATATAAGATTCAAAGACTTTAATTTGAATTAGGGATACTGAATTTTATCTTTAATTTTCAGTATTTATCTCTAGATTTAAGACATAGAGTGGTTTGGTTATTATTATAAATTATTGTGAGTAATATTTGCTGCAGATCTTTTATACCACTCACATTGTAGGGGACAAAGGATACTCAATCTCTTGATTGACATTATTATGTCTCCTTAGCCATTGAAGGCTTTGAAGAGAGAAGCAAGTCATCTTCTTTCAGTTGCTTTGACAACATCAAATATTATTTGTGTTACATCTTCTCAATAGTTCTTCATTTATCTTTTGCTAATGCATATGTTATTATCTCAACATTAAAAGGAAGAGAAATCAATAGAAACAAGAAAAATGCAATTCATTTTAACTCATCAGTTCCTACCATCTAACTTTCACTTACCTCATTTTACAGTACTGTTTTACCCTAGTTTCTACTGAAATGCATGGTACTATGAACTGGACAGGTTTTTTTTGTTTTTGTTTTTGTTTTTTTTTACCATCAAATACTACCGAGTATTTATAATATATCTAGCACTTAAAAGTTTCTCAGTAATTTGCTTCCCTTTGGCAGATGTGACTCATCTCCAAATCTACATAACCCATGTTTACTAATTGTGAAATAATAGAGTTTTAAAAAATTTAACAAGTGAGCCTAACATGGTAAAAGTATTGGCTTCCATGAGCACTTTGCCTGAATATTATTTTTAATACTCTGCTGGTAACAGAGAAGTGATTTCATGATGGGGGTATGTGAAAAAATAAAGCAGATTCCACTGTGAAGTGACTGAATGCCCACTAGAGTTGCTTATGTTGGAAGAAGAATACTATATATTGAATACAATGAAATATACTAGAAAACTCCATAGGTGTTCATTATATTTTTATAGTTTGTATTGATATTTACAATGCTCTTCATGCTGTTAAAAATCTGAAATCAGAATGGAATTTGTTTTTCTGTGTGCTCTTATGTATGAAATGATAGGTACGATTTTCTGTAGAATATTTTCTATTAACCATGTACTCAGTGAAATATAATTACTTCTGAAATAGCTAAAGAAAATAGTGGGTTTTTTTTGTTTGTTTGTGGTTTTTGTTGTTGTTGTTGTTTTCTAGTGGCAGTGTAATTAATTAGAGATGCTACCAATTTTTTAAAAAATGTTTTTACACCTGTATTTCTGTCAAATTTTTGGAATAAACTGCATTGTATTTGTTATACAGCAAATTTTCTGGATCAGATTCTATCCTTTCTTCCACAAAAAGCTCATCTTGGTTTTAAGGATTTGGCATCCAATATGGCTGTTCTTAAGTTGTCACTGAGATTAGAATATGGAAAATTGGGTTAGAACATAAAGACGGCCTTAGCTTTTTCAAAAGAATGTATTTAATTGAGTGGGTCCAGATCTCCAAATTTCTCCAAGTCCTCACTCCCCGTTTAGTGACACTGTCACTGATTTATAAGAAGTCCTGTACTCGGCTCCGTGTCTGAGTTGGGAGGCGAGAGCGGTGCATTTTCAGGGTGCCACATAGGCACTCTGATGTGAGGTGCAGTGCGCCTCGGGGAGTAAGTTCAATCTTGATTTCTTTAGTCAATCATCCACTATCAAGTACCGCTGCTCTGATTAGCAGGCCGAAGGAAAAGAGCATATTGTGGGTGTGTGTTACAAAGATGAAAAATAGTGATGAGCCTGTTGGAGACAGAGTCAATCCCTAGTTTTGCTTTGCGACATTTGCTTTCTCTTTGCATAAATCCTCTTAGTGCGTGAAGGAACAAAAACCAGTATTTCTGTATATCTTTCTACAAACAGATGCATTTTCCTTTTCAGAGAGTATTTCCCTTTCTTTGTTTAATTCATTGTGGCAAAATGGAAACAGGAAAGACGGTTAACAGGATGCATCGTGGTAGTTGCTAAGAGAGATTCAAATATAGCTGTGCCTGCTTAACATTCCTGACATTCTGTGAAGCGAGCCAATGGTTATCTCTTGTGAAACGTCCTGAGTCTGGAACGCTCCCACCACACCTATGCTCTTCCCATCTCTTCATCTGATGTTACATAGATGCAGAATGATTCTCTAGACCTAGAAGGGCCTCAGTCTTCACCCTTTACCCATTGGCGATGTCTACCTCAAAAAATGAGGGCGTAAGGATTTTCTGAATTGCCTCCCTATACATCCTCTTTTCTTTGGTCAAAGTGAAAGAGAGACTGTCTCCAGTCATGTGAGGGTATATGCTGATAACAACTGCTATTTTTGGTTTCTGTATATGCATATTTGGGATTTGTCCATGTGTATTGTATTTTATGGTGGCAAGGCAGCAATGAAGACTCTGAAAAGAAGACTAAACAGTGGATAGATATACTTTGTATCTGAAGTCTTTGCCAAATTTTACCAGTCTGTTTCAAAATTAAATTATTTTATGAAAAGGTATTCATTTTTATGTGTGAGTACCCTTTGTAGAAAAATGCAAAGTACTAATATAGTTGTATCATAAATACTTATGGTATGCTCATGTGCAACTGAATTTATTTACTATTGTATTTGACCTTGATGATGGGACCAGTTTGATAAGGTTAAGGTCAATGGATGCATTATTTTTAGGCAAGATACAAAGTGTAGAATGTTCTGTTTTGCTTTACCATGTTAACAACTAGTAGTGCTTAGCGTTCTCTATGTACTGCTGATTTCAGTGATGCATTCCTCCTTGGTGATTATCCAAAAGATTTCAGCACCTGTAATTAATCACCCATTTGAGAAAAGAAACACAGACTAAGATATAGTTTGGCTTTTCCCCCTTCCCAGAAAAGCCTGGACAGAGTGTGAATAAGAATAATAAGAGGGCTAGTAATAATGATAATCGTGCTTTCAATATGTATGAAAAAAAATCACTGAGAGAACCATCCTTTTGCTCATATTTACTAAATGAGCCCCTTATATTGTTTGCTTAACTTTATTTTTTATTTTGTATCCTCACCCAAGGACATTTTTTAATTTTTTGTTCAGATACAGTGGGAGGGAGAGAGAGGAAGAGAGAGAGAGAGAGAGAGAGAGAGAAACATCGACGTGAAAGGGACACATCGAGTGGTTGCCACCCACACGACCCAACCAGGGCCAGGGACAAACTGCAACCGAGGTACCTGCCCTTAGCGGGAACTGAACCCAGATCTATCTGGACTGCAGGCTGATGCTCTAACCGCTGAGCCAAACAGGCCAGGGCTGTTTGCTTAACTTTAAATGTTGTGTCATATTGATAAGAAAAGGATTTGTTAACCGCTATTTTATAGAAGAGGGAGTAGTGACCTATTCAGAGTTAAAAAGTACGTTGCTAGCAAAAACATTTGTATTCTATTAACTACTTGGACTAATAATCACTAGTATATTTTTTTCATCTACATATTTATTTGGATCAGTGTAACAAACAAAAAATCTCAATAAGTAGTAAAGGATTTATATAATAGACCTTCCAGAAAATAAAATATCCTACTATGTGCAATTTATGTCTATTAAATTGTCATCAATGAGTTAAAAAAAAAAGCATGACTTTTTTTGTAGATTGCATGATCTTCCCTACTTCACTAAGAAGTAGACAGTTAAGTGGTAATTGCAAACTTTTGTGTACCAGGGTATAGGGGCCAAGGAATGAACAAATCGGAGTAGTACAAGGATCTTGAATTTCAAAGTTCAAAAGCTACTTTTGAACTGTTTCTCCATTAAGGTGCCTTATATGGTGTCATAGGAATATATGAAAGCTGGGCCAAGGACTTAAGGAATACAAATAATTCTTTTCTTGTGATGGAAATTAATTTATCAGATTGATGTCTGGTAGACTGCAAATAGCAAATGCATTTAGCCTCATTCAGTAGCTAGAACTAACCTGTTTATAAATACTCTAATTCGATCAAAGCATAGAAATAACCAGAATGGATGTAATGGGCAAAAAGACAAATGAATGCACCTATATCATTAACCAAGGGGCATTTTCCCCCCTTACATGTTCATTGTACTAAAATCATTCTACACTTTCCGATTCACTTGAAATCTAGTATTTTCAACTTTGAAAAATGCCTTCAAGAACACCTAGCGCCTTAAACTATGATTCTCTTCTCAGAAACGTTGTTTTATCTTACTCAAATTTGTTTAGACCTTAGTCAGGCCCTCTCTTTTCTGTGCCAGGATCTATTAATGATAATTACTTAGAATACTATCCCCCTTCTGTGATACCATCACATCATTGTGCGGAAGATTGTGATCTTATCCCGGCCTATTCTGTTTAACTCTGACACTCCTTCTATTATAGCGGGGCCTTGATAAGATCATGCCTGTTAGGATCAGACATTAGTTGGAATCAATATTTGAAAATGTGCCTGTTTTTGCTTAATAGTAAAGTTAGTGTGAGCGTTAAAGTGAGATCATTTGTTTGATGAGATTATACAACTTCATCTTGTCAGGTGTTCTTTCTACTACTTTATGCTCAAAAGCACAGAATGAGGTCTTGGGGAGACCATCATTTTATTGACCAACCCATCTGGATATATTAGCTTTTAGTAGGTATCCTACCCTGATATTTTTAAACTGATTAGGTCAGGGGAAAAAAATGAGTTGGGAAGAGTATTAAAGACTATTTTCATAACTCTTCATTAATGAGACCTAATTTATTCAGTTTGCAGACAGGGCCAGTTTTGCCTTTAAAGGATGTGGACAACTCCTGGAGACACTGTGGTTGTCCAGCCTGGGGTGGGGAGGAAGGAGGAGGACAGCGGCACTACTACCATCTGGGTGACAAAAGTCAGAGCTGTTGCTAAATGTTCTGTAGTCACAGGCCAGCTTCCTACGAGGAAGCACGAGCTGGTCCAAGAAGTCAGTAGTGCTATGGTTGAGAAACCCCAATATACCAAAAATAGAGGTATTTGGCAGCAACGGATTTCAGGGTTGCATTTGTTTTTGTTTTTGTCCTCACTCAAGGATATGTTTATTGATTTCAGAGAGAGAGGAAAGGGGAGAGAGAGAAAGAAACATTGGTTGGTTGCCTGCCTTGTGTACACATCCAAACTGGGGATCAAACCCACAACCTCTTGGTATACAGGTGAGGCTCCAACCAGCTGAACCACCCGGCCAGGGTGGGATGTCAGTAAGGTGCCTGTCTGTCTGCTGGGGGAGGGCCAGTGCCGCTGCCACCTGTGTTCCTCTTCTTTCTGGTTTGCAGCGTCTGATGGGTTTGTCGCTAAGGAGTTCTTCCAGGCCTAAGCTTCCAGAGATCCGGGGGGTTTTCTTCCAACTTGTGCTGACTAGACCTTCAGGTAGAAAAGGTAAAGTAAGAAATCAACCCTGTAACCTCTTTTGTCGTAATAAGGACAAATATCTTTACTCCTTATTAGATACTATAATCCATGTTTGGAACTTATTCAAAATTGTTTGAAATTAATGAAATGTGGAATGGAATATCCATATGTATCACTTTCCAATTTCATGAGATTCGTTTCTTTGGTTATATATTGAGTTGTATGTATGATTTGGTTATTTATTGATTATATATTATTTGGGTACATACTCATGTAGGAAAGAACAACATTGAGTACAGTTGGCCCTCCATATTCACGGGTTGCGCATCCTCGGATTCAACCAAATATAGTAAAAAGAAAAAAGTTACATGGCCGTTGGGGTGTGTGTGTGTCCTACGATGGTTGAGTCTGTGCTGAACACACACAGCCTTTTATTCTTGTCATTATTCCCTACAGTGCAGTGTAACAACTATTTACATAGCATTGACATTGTATTAGGTGCTCTAAGTAATCTAGAGGTGATTCCAAGTATACGTGAGGATGTGCGGAGGCTATATGGAAGAGTACGCCTTTTTATATACAGGACTTGAGCATCTGAGAATTTTAGTGTCTGCTGGACTCCTAGAACCAATACTTCTGAGCAGCGAGGGATGGATGACCCTATTATATTTTTCATTATATTTGGGTGATTTTTGCTGCACAATAAATTTTGAGAAAAGGAAATAACTTTTTTTTTTTTTTAATTTAGCCTTTTAATGCTTACAGTAAGACAATAGGCAACAAATTGTTAGCATGTTTCTGAAAGATAAATTGGAGGATGTCTTTCTTGGTTTCGTGCATTTTGTTATTATTGAAGTTTGTGCAACTGGATTTTGAGACGAAGCCCTTCATCTGCCAGGACAGTAAAGGGATTTTTTTCCCCGCTTTGTATTGTTGAGAGTCCCAAAAGCTTTTTTTCCTGAATACTGAGCGGGGAGCAGCAGGGAGGGTGCTGGCGGTGCGAGGGGCAGCAAAACTGTGGACGGTGAGCACGCTTCTGCTTCTCCTGATGAAAGGTGCCTTCCCACAGGGTGGGAGGGTGCACACAGCGGAGGTGCTGGCAGCGGGCAGAGGCCCTGCAGGGATGGCAGGCGTGTCCCACTGAAGCTGAGTGGGGGGCACAAACTCTGAATCTGCACAGCCTGTGAATTTGTCACTCACCCCCATCCATCTGAGAAGAGACGTGATCATGAAGTAGCTGCTGGAAGACTACTATGTTCATACAGCCTTACAAGAAAGTGTTACGTTTGTAAGAAGTTGTCAGGTTAAACAAAAATTTTTCTGCTTTATTTCTAAATTTCATCATGAAGTAAAATATATATTTTTATCCTATGTCTCCCCTCCCTGCCTTTTTTATTTAGTATTACAAAGTGTCATGGGGCTGAATTACATTTTGGCCTATTTTTTTTTTTTGGCAAATGAAAAAAGAAGATTTTACAAATGAAAAATTACTATGTTTAAATATTGAGAAATCCTATATTAGAATAGTATTTAAAAAATGTACACTGAACTAAAATAATATAATTATGGAGATAACTCAAAATGTTTTCAAGGTTAATTTTGGAAACACAAAATTATTCTCTTTTTAAATTTTTCATGTTTTTTTTTCCCTAAATTTCCTAAAATGACATCTCTATATTCCCAAGGGAAAATATGTTTTCATACATATTCTGATAAGAAAAATGTTTTAAAGAAAGTAAATTTATTTCTTTCTAGTAATTCTGTATCCGGATACTCCAAGTAAAAGACGAACAGAGAGCTTGGTCCTGCGCATACAGTGCCTTCTCCTCTGGTGTTGAAAACACCAAGTAGCCTGGTTTTGATAGAGTTAAGTAAACTCAAGACAATGCCATTGCTCCCAACCCTCTGTCTCCTAGTACTTCTCAGTCCAACGATCATTTCTTCTTGTAGAATAAGATAAGTTTTCATGTGCTTGTGTTTGATGGATTAACTACAGAAAATTAAGGAATTTTACAAAAATTCCAACTTGGCAAATAGTAGCAACTCTTATCATCTGGAGGCCTGATAAAACTGATAAAGCACCAAGCAAACTAGTCTGGACAATGTCTTGAAAAATACTGGGTATCTGACAGTATCTCACTGGTAGAGTTGGGATGATCAGTTAAATGCAAACACCACGTTAGATAACAGAGCTGTTCTTCGTAACTCTGTTTCTGTCTTTAGAGGTGGGACATCAGTTATGATAAGGCGTGGGCATACGGCTGTGAAAATTGTGTCATGGGAGATGCGCTCTTTCTCCTTACCAACTTCACCAATTTCAACTTGAAGCAAATGACCCTTTGGGGGAAGGAAAAATATGATGGGACAAGTAATATCACTGCTAATTTGTGACAGGGAAGATGCTTGGGACGTGATTCACACAAGGCAATGCTTCATCCTGCAGTCCTCATGAATCGTCAGCTGTTACCATGCTATCTACCTAGACAGCGCAATTTAAAAAAACTTTACTGTTTCTTTTTGGGGGGTGAGATTTCCATACTAGGCTTATAGTGAGGAAAATCAATGTTTTTGAAAAAGGCAGCACAAAACAGGTGTGGTGAATATAAACCTTTCAAGTCTAAGGTTTCAGACTTTTTTCCCCTTCCATTGATATCAGCACCCAGCACTTTCTAGTTTCCTGAGGGCCTAGATCCCCAAATCACTTCCAGCTCAACTTACTTGTTTTAAATGTATAACTCTCCTGTCCGAGTTGACTCATACATGTGCTCTGAGTAGGAACGGCTGCATATAAAGTAACTGTGTGCATTTTATTTTACCCATTTATTAATTGAACAAACATTTCTTATTAGCTATGGAGGTACCAGGCATGGTCACTGGCACTGAAGACATTTTGGTGTACTTGGTATAGGTACTGATCTTTTTATCCTGGAGATTGTATTCTAGCAGGAAATACAGACAAATAAATGGGCAACCTCTGTGTAGTAGGTAATTAGCAATAATATTATAAGTGCTGAAGGAGGAAATATAATGTGTTAGGAAAATACCCAACATATATTTGGGGGTAAGAAAATAGAAGTGATATATAAGGGGAGTCATGTAAAACAAATAGGAGTATATTAATTTAAGGTTATTTGTGAGTTTGGAGTGCTTGGTATGTGTGGTGAGTGAGAGTGTGTGTATGAGAGTGTGTGTGTGTGTGTGTGTGTGTGTGTGTGTGTGTGTTGGGGAGCAGAAAATGCAGAGGCAAAAGAGAACATGGTAAATTTCAAGAACCACTGTCCAGTAGGGTGAAATAACTCTTTAGTCAGTTTTAAAATATTTCGATGATACACGGAATCATCAGCATAGTTCACTTCAAACAGTAGTGCAGATTATTTCTATGAAATTCTTATTTTGCTTTGATGCTGTCTAAAGAGATTAGCTCTAGAAATCATCCTTTACCACCTTCTTTCTTCTACCACTTCCCAGTTTTTAGAGAAATGTATGTAACTGAGTTTTTGTACAAATCATTACAGGCTTCTCTAGAAGTCGTTGGATGTATTTTTTGTGATTGATCCGATATCAAAACATATTTAAAACATTTTGACTTTTTAATCTAAATCATTTATTTTTTAGGCCACTATATAGATATAGGTATAGGTGTAGGTGTAGGTGTAGGTATAGATACATAGATATTTGAGCAGGCACAGAACACAAGAAAAATATCTCTGCCCTCAGGGAGTTTATAGTCTAATTAAAGTCTTAACCAGAAGATGAAACTATTTGGAGGATTTTACATGAAGTGGAAGCTTCAGGTGTAGCAATCTTAGAAATGAATGGATCGTATGTGGACTCAGAGTGAAGATGGCATCTCGCAGCGCTAAAGTAAAGGACCACTTTCACTTTAACTAAAGATCTGCCCTTTACTTCAAACTTAGAGCTGTGGACCTTTTTTTATGTTAACTTCAACATAAGAATAGTCCAAATGCCTTCTACATGAGAATGCATGTCAAATGCCCCCCCCCCCCACCACCACCGTGGTAAAACCAAGGGGGAAAATGCTGATTGCCCTCACCCAGTGAAAGTACCAGCAGTTACAGTATAACCCAAAAGGAAAGAGCTGAATAGGTCTCTTTTCAGATTTCTACATTGAACATTTTTATAAACTACAAATAATAATGGAACTGTTTCACAGTGTTATAAATTATAAACCAGAAAGTATAGATTAGTAAAATGGATTAAAACATGGTTTTCTACCTTGGTACTATTGGCATTTTGGACCAGCTAATCTATAATGTGGGGGCTGTCTTGTGCATTGTAGGATGTTTAGCAGCATCCCTGACCTCTGTCTCGTAGATACCAGCAGCATGCCCTGTGGTTATGACCATCAAAAATCTTTTTAGACATTGCCAAATGTCCCCTGAATGGCAAAATTGCCCCCAGTTGAGAATCACTGGAATAGAATATTTTAAGAGACTAATCATGTGGATTATAAAAAAAGGAAAAAAAGACTACCACAGGAAAAGTCAAGAAAATCTATGCACTTTTAAGTTCTTATCATTGATGTATTTATTTGTTTTACTGGCTATTAGGCTATCACATTTGGTAATTATTATGCATTTAGAGGAAACTGAAATATTAGTCGGATTTGAAAAATAAACCTATTTTATGACCTATACAAGCAAGAGAAAAATCGAATAAAAATGCATTAGGTAATATTTGAGCTAAGGATTAATCTGCTTACTTATATAGAGCAGGGACATGCATTCTCTTGAGATAGCTAACTCAGTTTCTGGTGTGGTCAAATCCAAGATCACGCAGAATACTCCCTTTGCATGGGAAAGAAAGAGTTCCTATGGTAAATGTAGAGGAAATAGAATCATTGGAAGAGAAAAACGATTTTTCTTCTTTCAGTCATCTTTTCCACAATAATTTTGAAAACATGATTTATATGAGGAGCTCAGGTCAATATAAAAGAGAGTGTTTTGATTTCCCTTCTCCCTTCCTCCAGGTGGAAAGCATGTCATTACACAAGACTCTTCATTGTTGGCCCTTTGGGGTCTGATGTAACTTTAGGTCTGCTGGAGGCACCCTGGGGGTTGGGTCAGACTTCAGTCTCAGTGGAAATGATGATGCTGGAATCAAACTTTCAATCTTTTCGAAATTTCTTTTTTATTGGCAGCTTGAATGGGCTACTTTATTCTTTTGCAGTAGGGCCTTCCATTAGGCATTTGTTTTGCTGACATGTGAATGCTCTTTTGTCAAAGATTAACCACACTGCCTCCGCACAAGCAGGATGCCATTTAAGATAGCCCTTTACTAAATTCTTAGAGTAAGGATGTATGTCAGGCTAGTCAGGGAGCAAGTTTAGGAGACAGCTGATGATGGGTGAACTTGGGGGCTCCCTCCTCACTGACCTGTTGAGAACATGGTCACATACTGAAGTCCAGACAAATGCCTGATCTGTTGTGCACGCAGTTGAATGAGGTTTAAGGATCCCGGATTGCATTGTTTTAAAACCTTTAGTAGCTCAAAACCTGTTACAAAGCTGTTAGCCTGGAGAGTCATCTGAAAGGTGAAAAGTCAGTGAAGAGGGAAAAGAAGTCCTCCTAGGTCCTGGGCTCCTGACTTCATGGACTGACCTCTAGTCCTTTTATTCAGTCCCATTTGATAATTTACAGACAATGTTTATCTAAGGATCTTTTTTTGTGCCATTAAGTTACAATAGACTGATGTTTGAGCATGGTTTGAATAACTGTTAGAATCTATCTATTAAAAATTACAATCTCAAATCTTGTCTTAGCATCCAGACTTTGTTAAATGCATACAGCAATAATTCTATTATGCTTCAACAAGGAGACTACACTGGCAATACCTACCAGCCATATGGTGATGTTTTATGTATAATCAGAAAAAAATAACTTTTGCAAACAATCTTAGCTACTTTGCCAACAGAACCCATAAACACCTAAAGTTAAGACAAGCTAGGGATGTGTTTAATATAGAAATTTGAATTTAGAACAGGCAGAATGTTTTAGATGTTTGTTATACATTTAGATCAATGTTAATTGTACTCTTTTGTTGTCTTGGTCACCGGGATCTGACCTTGTCCGCTGTACCACTAGCTTAGTTTTTTGTGTTTTCCCCTTACAATCATATTACCTGCTTTATTCTTTCTTTCCTACTTTTTCCACTCTGCCATTCATATGCTTTCCATTCTGGGCACTTACTCTTTAATTCATCTTCTAAGTCTTATGTTTACAACTGTGCTGTCTTCCCCGTTCCTTCTTGAATTAGCTTCCGAGTGGCTCTCCTCTGCTTATTTTTATTACTTGAGCTTGATTTTTCTCTTGAGATAGTCTGATGCCCCCACATACACTTTTGTTGTGTACTTCTAGCACTTTTAGGGAGTGTGTGTGTGTGTGTGTGTGTGTGTGTTTTGTTTTGGTTTCTAAAGAGATCAGTTTTAACTCAGCTTTTAGTGATCTGCCGAGGCTAAGAAAGCCCCTCTAATGTGTTCCAACCATATCAAGTCGTTGTTCTTTCTTCTGTTGCTGATAGAGACCTGTGCAGAATGACATTCATAATAGTCACAGCTGAGATGCTTAAGTGTCATATGGCCAACAACCTGTGTTTATTCCATTTATAACTTACTTTTCAGTGCCTCTGTTTTGAGCCACACAAATACTAAAAATGCCTTGTGTATTTCATTCTTACTTAGGATGCTGTGTCGGTTTACTCCAAGTCATGAGAAATGATTTAGGGGCCATAGACGCAGCCAAAGTTGTTTTTGAGTTAGAGGTGCAATTTGAAGAGAAATGTTTGCATCCAGTACTTTTTAGGGTCCTCTATAATAGACGTGGACGTGGACATGGATGGCTTCTTTTCTGGTGGGTTGGAATAATACCTTGAAGAAATGCATGTAACAATATAAGAAAAGAGTGTGTGGATACATATATACACATGTGCGCACGCACACAAAGAGAATGAAAGTGGAGCTAACTTTTTTCCAACACCCACTCAATCACTTTACACAAAACACATGGTGCACTTTAGGAGTAAGCATATCAGACTTGAAAGAGTGTAGTTCTGCCATAGTATTAGTAGTCTGGGACCTATCCAGGAAAATAAAAATAGGAGGGATTAGAGGGATAATGCAAGGTTATTATAAGTATTTATCAGTTGTGGGTAGATAAGTTAGTGGGGTAACAACCACCCCTATTCTCTTAAAATAGCTTCAATTTTAGACTTAACTCCCCACTAAAGCTCAGAGCATTAGCTGAGTGTCCTCAGAGTAAGAAATAAAGTAAATATAGGTTATGAATCAGTTGGATGATTCTGATGTTTTCCTTTTCTGTGGAGGCCACAAATGGGTTGTAAACAAAGACTTTTATATATTCATGAGATTAAATTTTGGGGACTTTTTAGAACCTTGTAGAATCCTCCTTGAATTATTTATTTATTTATTTATTTTTAAAAAGCAACAGAAACAAGCACCAAGTGACACCTACATATTAATAAATAATTTTGCTTTATAAATTGGATGACTTAAGCATTTTTATTCATGATATTTTTAAGTTACAAAATTTGTTAATTGAACATAGGGTTTAATAGTTCTTTAAAAATATAACACTTCATTCTTACAACTATGGAACTTACAAAAATAGTACTATAAATATAGCTTTTAACTAACACATTAGAAAAATGTTAATGTCTTGAGTCTTTAAAGCCATTTTAAACTTGTAAGAATTTTATTTAAAGGCTTTTGATTTTTGTATTATTTATAAGCTTCAGAAATGGAATAATCTTAATGAATCTGAAAGTATGCAGTAAAAATAGTCATATTCATGTTGCTGGATAGAAATGTAATTTATAAAGCTATACATAAAATACCCAGGAATATTATCATTTATTAGCTTGCCATAGTAAGAACGTAAGTAGTGTTATTAAAGTCCTCCAACTCCTGTATCAGCGTGACATCAGCACTCTCCCCATTTATAGAATTAACAACACAGAAATGCTATAAATACTCTATATTTGCTTCTGAGCCCCAGGAGTAAAATATAATGTCAGCTATTAAAAGGTGAAAATAGAACAGAAAAAATAAATGCCAGATAAAGCGGAGTTGTTTTATTTGTTAAGCGTGTAAAAGAAAAATTTGATAAACATTTCTATTCTGTTGTCAAAACACAAGCAGCTTAGCTTTAAAATTTCATCAGATCACTATTAGGCTTACAAGGCATTAAAAAACCCCTCTGAAAAATAGAGTTAAATTCCCCTGCAAAGCCCTGTAGTAAGCACAGGAAGCGTGCAACAGCCTTCCGTATCATTTGGATAAGAAATAAGGGAGACTCGACGCAAGAATATCAAAAGGTCAAGAGGATTCTTTACTCTCAGTAATTGCTTCGGAGGCAGTTTTTCTTCTCCTTTCTCCCCCTTGATACATTGTTTTTAAAGGGTTGTCTGAGATGTGAAAATATAAAAGTGCAATGATAATAAAAATTCAGAAATCATCCGAGAAGATGAAAAGACTTTCCCATTTCTCCATTCGGCTGTTAAAGGGTGGCCAGATTGGCAGGCCATCCTTGAAACCCCAAATCTTTCACATTTTGGTACAATTTTATTTGATTCGAAATACATTTTCCTAGTTTAAAAATGTTAACTATCTCATAGTGCAATTCAAACTTGCCTTGTGTCAAAAACAGGAAATTCTGAGGAGAAATAGACTGTGGATATATGTCAGATGTTTCTCTTCTTCTCTCCCCCTTTCTTTTTTTTAGACACACAAAACCCATATGCACACACATATATTAATATATATAATATATGCAGATATTGATGGAATTCTGTGAGTTGAAAGAGGAGGAAGATGTCTTGAAGGATCCATATCTCTCCCAGCAGATTTGTGCTATTATCGCTGAAATGTGGCCTTCAGTCTTGAAACAGTTAAAAGAGTTCTACGGCCACAAAAGAAGAGATGTCTTCAGAATTATCTCCCGCCTCACATTTGCTCTTAGGCAAGCAGTTTAAAAAAGCCCAGTGATTGAGCCAGTGATCCAATTTGAAATGCAGAAATGATTAGAGCTGCTTGCCTCATTTCATATCGAAATTCTCTGATTTATGACAGGGCGGCAGCCAAGATCTATCTCCAAAGGGAATTAGTGTGCAAGTTTGCATATTTTTGTTATTTAGGTTTCTGATAGCAGCTGCTAGCTAGAAATACCGAACTGGGAGGTGGTGGGGCAAGGATTTTCAGCCACTGGAGCAAAAGAAAGATAAGAGTTTTCTGTTGAGGACATCGAGACCCCTTGACCAGCATTTATCTGTGTTACATATGCTTCTTACATGCGTGTGTGTTTAAAAACTGGTTAATGGTGTAGATGTGAGTGTATATGTATACATAAATTATGAGGTTTGGGGAGCCCAGGAATGTATTGGAATGGTTAATTCTAGTAATGAAGAAAAGAATTACCAAAAGTCTGTCTCCATGTTTTAACTAGTGGAATTTTAATGAGGCATAATACTTCAATCATGCAACTGACCTGTGGGGCAGAGTATAGAACATATAATGAAACAGAAATAGAATTCTGAAAAAAAAAAATTATTACCTTATCTGGAATTTACATGAAGTGTTAACAGGAAATTATGCAGTGGTTATAAATGAAAAATATGGGATTTAATGTAGTTATTAATAAAGATTTGTTACATACATGATACCAGTGTCCCAAATCTGCTGTCCACAGCTGTCCCCAATTTCTAATGTTTCTGTCCTCAGAAGCCTCATTTGGAGTCATCTTATTACCATGGAAGCTAATGCCAGTTTCTCTTCAATGAGTCTTCCTTTCCAAGGAAAAAAAAAAAGAGAGAGAAATATCTTTGTGCACAATTCAAGGGGTGCAGACTTTCTATCAGTTACAGCAAAATATTAAGCACACACATGCACGCACACACAGTCACACAACTTTCTTAGGGTGGACAAATGTTTTCCTTGAATTTGTTGATCTTAATCATTATTGCCAAAAAAAAATCATGATTCTTCAAGTAAAAAATTCCCTGGAAAGAACAATGTGTGGCGGTCAGTCCACATTCGTCCTGCAAGGAGCAAAGAAATCATCGTGGGAAAGTTTATTGCCTCCGCGGCTCTGGGCTCCATATGGACTCATTACGGCCTTGAGTCTCGGCTCTGCTCTTCAGCTGACCTTACTGTAATGCAGCTGGGCTTCTAGGTATTAAAACCACTCTCATATTTCACTGAGTATTCTCCAAGGGACTCAGGGTTATTGTAGTAAAAACTTTAAATTTTGATTATCTTGTTTGTTGACAAAGAATGCAGGAAGATCTTTAAAGACATCCTCAGGCTAGAATGCCTGGGTTATTCTTCTTAAATCAGCTCATCTCTTTCGTTATGGGGCTCTTTGACTTCCACTCATCTTTGCCTAATTTCAGGAGAGTACCCCTTCGTGGGGTTGACATCTCTTACGTTTAGGAAGATTATTGTGCCAGTATCTCAAAAAATTAATTTCTAGAAGATTCTTCACCCCCAAAGGGTCTAATGATCAATTTTATCTTGATCCTATCTTTTAAAACAAAGAATGAAATTTTGTTTATTATTGCAGCATTTCTAAAATGATGTCTTAAAATTTTAAGACGACATCAAGTATTATTTTAAACCACTCAGCTTAAATTATAAAAGCTCAGTTCTAACTTCAGTCATTTTATGAATAGCCTACATATTCATAGTTAATATTTTTAATGCTGGGACTGAGCTTAGTGCTTTGTTGCTTCATATTTCCATAACTCTCTAAAGCTGATCTAGTTTTACCATTTTACAGATGAAGAAACTGAGGTTTCTCCAAAAGCACTTGGATCTAAAAGTGTAAATCCTTGATTTGAGCTAGTCTGGCTTATCAGTTCTTAAGTACTTTCATTTTTGTACGACCTCCCTACAGTACCATTCTGTAGGCCCTCTTCGACACTCATCAATCATGATCTACTCATTAAGTCTTTCATTGAAAGGGGCTGAGGATACATACATGATTTAGAGTTAGCCTCTTCCTCCAAGGGACTCAGTCTATGAGAGAAGTAGACATGCAAATATATATAGGACAGTGTGGTGACTTCTGATGGAGGTATGCCCAAGAAGTTGTTTCTTCTTTAAAAAAAAAAAAAAGTGTGTGTGCGCGTGCGTGCGTGTATATATATCTATATATAGATATATATACACGCACACACCTCTGACTAACACAGGCAGAGACAGAATTATGGGGGAAGATTTGGGGGAGTTCACAGAATCAGTGGGAGGTCAGAGAAGCAGGTTGAGGGAAGGACAAGCGTCAAGGCAGTCTGAGGGTGTGAGGTGTCTAATAGTAGGAACCATTATACAGTCTTATCAAGGCATTTTCATAGGAAAGAATGAATGCCAGCAAGTTTGGGTCTTTTTCTTTCTTTGTTCAGGATTTAGGTCCAGGAAGGGAGTGCCCTATCAGTCCAGCCTGCGTCACATCTCTGCCACTTGTCGAAGGAAGGGAAGGGAGCCTAGCTTAATACTCAGTGTGTGTACACAATGTATGTGCACAGAAAGACACAAGAGAGCTATTATCAGATGGAGGTATACTGGACACTGGCCAGCCACGACACAGTAATTCTCCACCAAGCCCAAGAAGGTGAAATGTTTAAATGTCTCAAATGCCCAAAGAGGGTTTTTAGAGGGAGCTTTTTTCAGAAAAGAATCTTGAAGTATGAATTTACTCAGTAAATAAATTAGGCATGTAAATTCCAGTGAGAGCCAACAGCATATATAAAGGATGAAAGCCTGAACTGAACAAGTGTTGTAGGGGAAATTCAAGCAGTTTGGGGTGAAGTGAGGCTAATAGTGAGGGTCAAAGGAAGATTTAATGTCCAGGTAGTGAGAAACTTTCCATGCCAGGACAAGAAATCTGGACTTAATTTTCTATTCAGTGGCAATGGGCTAGAGAACATTAAATGTTGTGACCTTTTTGCCAACAATTTTTAGTTACCATCTCTTGTTTTGGCTTTAGCCATAACTTCTCCCTTCAGTTTTTAATCTACATATTCCTCGTGATTAGATCCTGTAAGAAAGCTCTGTAACACTCGCTAATATCCTCTTACTGGTTTCCCTTGTCATCTAGAATCTATGTGTGTTTTAAAACAATCTGAACTAAGGGAGAGGGAAGCTAAGCAAACAAAATGAGCTGGTATCTTAATTTTGTCTGAAAGAAACAGAAGAAGAACTGACCAGTTGTGTAATACATTGACCAAAATGGCTGAAATAGTTCGGTAGTTAGTAGATGCTATAATTCTGTGTATTCTGTAAACTCTTATGGCAAATAGTGGTAACCCTACTAGAACAAAAGAACAGTTTGTAAATTGTACGAGTGGAAATGTTCGAATCCCTTATGGTTAGATGCCTAGTGTAGTCAGATTAAAAGGAATACAAATGAGCCCTGGCTGGGTGCTCAGTGGTTAGAGCATCGGCCCATGGACCAGAGAGCCCCGGGTTTGGTTGTCCTCGGCCCCAGGGGCCGTGTGGGTGGCGATCACTCAATGTGTATCTCTCACATCGATGTTTCTCTCTCTCTCTTCCTCCCTCTCTCCCTCCCACTCTATCTGAAGATAAATGCAAAGAAAAAAAAAATGAATGGAGAAAAACACCAAGAGAGAAAACATGATACAAATCAAAGGAAGAGTAAAGGAGTTTTCTTTCTCTTTTTTTTCCTTTAACTGTCTGGATTTTTCTTCAAAAAAAAAAGAAAGAGAAGGAAAAGAGTAGAAAAGAAGCCTAATTTATAAGGAAGGTTACCTCTTCCTTATTGGTATCATCACAGATGAAAAAGATTTGCACTGCCCTAACTAGTGTGCTGTGTTATCCCTAGGGAGGGAAAGTAGCTATTCTACTTTTCTTGGGAAAACCTTTGCAAGTTTAGCATCAACCCTAGAGCTTCTGGAACTTTCTGACTGTAATTTGGGATCCAGAGCTGCCTCTGCATGGCAGTTGTGAGGAAGAAGCTCGTGATAGTTCAATAGTTTGCTTCCTCTAAGAAGTCAACTGCTCTCTAATCATATAAACAACTTATGAGGCGGGAGGAATTGGTGTATGGGATCTTCATCTGGTGTGTGTGTGTGACTGAGATTTCAGAGGAGGAAAAGCAGTTGGGGAGAGAGGGCATCGGACTCTACTCTAAAATCTCCATGAAGCAAGGTAGT
Source organism: Molossus molossus (assembly GCF_014108415.1). Taxonomy (NCBI): domain Eukaryota; kingdom Metazoa; phylum Chordata; class Mammalia; order Chiroptera; family Molossidae; genus Molossus; species Molossus molossus. The sequence goes on from NW_023425351.1 coordinate 48,355,163, forward strand.
CTATGTGGTGACCTTACACATTTGGCTCCCAGGCAAAGGGACAGACATAATCCCTTTATAACTTCTTGTTTGTTTGCTCCAGAAGTTTTGTAAAAGCTGTTGTTCTTTAGAAAGTAGAATTCAGATTGTACCTTGAAACATTTCTATTTCTCAGGCTCATGTATCTGTGCTTCAGTTCCCCTCGGACTTCGTCTTTGGTGTGGTGGCTGCACCTCACCTTTCCCCAGGAGGACATAGGAAAGCTGGATCCTGGCACCTGTGAAAAGGGGCATTATTAAGAGATGTTGAACTTTTGGTTTAAGTTGAATGTTAGGGCCACATTATACCTGGGCTGTTTATCTTTGAAAATCAGGAAATAACCTTTGGATTGGCAGGAATTGACATGGTCCGTTTTCAGAATGCTATCTTATTTTCTGTGTATATGTACAGTCATCCTGGAAATAATTCTAATTTGGGTAAAAGTAATGGCTGAAAACGAAATGATACATTTCAAATACTTGTCATATTACAAGGCTTTGTGTGTGTGTTAATGCGATAAAGACTTAAAACCTCTCACCTGTGTGACTTTTTCTTAAACAGACCAGGTGTACCCCCATTAACACTAAATGAAAGCACAGTTGTTTATTAAGAACAGTAATAGAAGAGTATGGAAACAGATTTTGTGGGTTTTTTTTTTTATTTAAGCCATTTCTTGTTTTTCATTCCATTCAACACAAACATAGATTCTAATAATGATGATGGCAATATCAAACCATCTTAATTTAATAATAAAAGGATGGCCTAATAATATATTTGCGTTATCCTTATCCTAAGTTGGTAAGAAAATCTCTATATACTACATCATATTTTAAATGGTCTCTTATTTAATTTTTCCCATGAATAGTGTCTTTCATTTGTGAACGATAATGAATCAAATTCCTAATAGTACGGCCGTACTTGAACGACATTATATAAGAGTATTAATGAGGATAAATATTAAATTTGAATAGATATTGCATATGGGAGACATCACATGAGAGCTCCAAAGGATTAAATTCTATAGAGGATCATTATTTAAGTTCTTTCCAGCCTCATTGTTCTGCATAAAACTTACTTTAGTACCTCTCCTCTAGACTGTTTTAACGTCTGTTGTTCATGGGGGGGTTGAGGGGAGAGGTCTTTTTTTTTGCTTCTTTTTGGTCAGAAATGACTGTTATTCTGCAGTGTTGGCCCAGAATGCCTTGCAGGGAGTAAGCTGTGTTCTTCTCGTGTTCTGACTAATTAATTCTCCCGAGATCTGCTCCGTACAACCAGCCTCTCGCTCCGAGTCCAGCAGTGGGAAGGACTGCCTTTGGGAAGGTCACTTGAGAGAGCTGTGCGACCCACACAGGATCACCATGCAAACACAAAAGAGGTGAATGACAAGACAGTTAAAATCCAGGGAAGTTTTATAAAAGAGAGAATTGATCTGAATTATTGCTGTTATTTTCATAAAGAGCTTTTTATCTATCACAGAGTACATTTTCAACTCAGAATATCTACTTGCTAAGTTGTGACTGTTGTTTTGTAGCTTTGCTGCATCAAATGGCGTAAATGTGGTTAAATTTTACTGACCAGGTAGATTTGTAAAAGTATCTTTTGGGGAAGTGATCGATTTGTCTCCCTTCAAAAGTAAAATAATAAATGTCCACAAAAGTATTTTCCCTCACCTTACAGCTCCTCATATTAAATAAACTCTTCTCTACGTCTTCCCCATGCTTCTACATCTGCCTTATAAAAGAATTGGTTTTAATTTCTTGGGACTGACCAAGAAAGATAATGAAGTCCTTTCAGAAACTCTTTCTGTGTGAAGCCCTGGAGGAAAACCCTGGATCCGTCTCACTTCCAGCAACCAATTACTATGTACAAAAACTTTCCCCAATTATGAAGTCCACTAATGCATCCTGCACGGACTCAATTTCAGGAACTCTGTTTCGAAGGCTGCATTCCCATAATTAACAGGAAGACACTGCTTTTGGCCAGACCGTCTGCTAATTGATTAAATGAGTCTATTCCTAAATCAGCTTCTAATCACACCAGCGGAGCTCTGTGGAACGTGGCATCTCTAACAGAATTTGCAGAAATCTAAATTGTGCACCTACCAAAACAAAAAACAGAAACCCGGAATATCAACATAGTGCTGCTTCAGAATTGAACCAAAGACAAAACAAAACATAAAAGCGGCCACCTCGCTCTCTGGAAATGCCACTCTCCCATTTGGCTTTCTTTAGCAACCCCCTTCTGTTTGATCCTTGTCCTCTTGTGATGCATTAGCCGCACTGAGGTGACACAGAGCATGTCCCGCTTCGGTCCTGGCTCCATGATTCTTTTCATTAACAAGTGCTGGACAGTTTGCCTGCGTTTCCCAGGAAAACACAAACCCTCCCCTCTGCTTGTCAGGTTTTCTTTTCTTTCCTTTTTATTTATTTATTTTTTAAGAAGGCCGAGTTGTGTCCTAAGGGTTGTGAGAGAGGTTCATCCCATTGAACTGGTCAGCAAGATATCATTAGCTCCTTGTGTACATGAAATCCAGGGGTTAGAGCACCAAGCATCGCAGGCCAGTTTCTTTACCTCCTTGAGCTGATCAGAGGATCAGAGTATCAAGGAAGGATTAGCACTGACTTGGGATTTGTGTGATTGGTTAATTTATTGCGGCAATGGCAGGCCTTTCATCTATGGCAACATTTAATCAGCACAGCCATGGAGGCTATTACCGGTTAGCTCCTTTCTCAAGTCAGCCAGGGCTGCACCATCAGCCCTATCACAACTCCCCTGAAATTTCCAAATTATCTGGAACAGGCTTTAGCCTCACAGTAATAAAAATTAGAAGAGATTCCTGATAGCACTGGTGGAAAAGGCTTTCACTCGCACAGGGCAAATTATAAATAGTATGAACGTGCACTTTAAAAAAAAAAAATTCTCCACCTCTTAAGAGATGTGCAGGACTTATCACCCCTGCTCTGATCCAAATCCTCATGGTTGAAAATTTATATTAGATTTTATCAGTGAGGCCTAAGTCTAGAAAAATCAATGAAGGTTATCTTTTATGTTGCAGGAACTTGTGGAAATATTGATTTTCATTTTATAGTGAATTTGGAGCATGAGTTGGTAATCACTGCTGAGCCGACCACAGTGTTTGCCTACTGTATCTTTTACTGAGTTTTGCTCAAGTATTTAAGATAGTATATTCCTGTTGATTTTAGTCTATAGTGTGAAGACAGATGTTCCAAAAACACAAAGTTGTACTTGATCATAAAAAGTACACCCAGAAGCTTGGCGTTTACAATGATGAGTCCAGTATTTTTCTATTTACAGTGAAGAGGCTACAGCTTGTCTATTAATGGTGGATTTGGGAATAAAATATACGTAGACATTTTTGTAAGATTATTTCCCTTTTGCTTCCTTCAAGTTTATAAACCAGAAGAGAGATTTTTTTTAAAAGTAAAGAAAAACTGCACACATACAAAAAGTGATGATGGGAAGAAACATTGAGTTTCTACTGGAAAAAACAAAACAAAACAAGGATTTATTTTTTTGGAAATGAATTAGTATGTTTGCTAAATGACAAATATTGGTCAAAGTGTTCCCTCTCTTGTATTTTTTTAATGTTTTTATTCCTTTGAATTTACTAATCAATTTTAATTTTAATCTTTCTTCTATAATTTAACTTAAAATGCTTTATAGAAGATACAAGCTTAATAGCTTTAGGGACCAATTACTCATTTTTTTAATTTTTTGAGATGTTTAACTTGTCTTTATGCCTCACTTGTTAATATTTTTGCAGAATTGGAGTGTGGTATGTTGTGTTATTGTGGTTTATTTATAACCTGTATCTAAGGTTTGTATAGCAATATGTAATCTTCATTCAAGAGGAGAAATTCTAAGACGAGTCAGGCATGTTTATTAGTGATTAAATTCTTCAGACTCGAGCATGATCGTTGCAGTGTTTTGTCAGATTTTCTGAGAAAATAATGCCTTGTAATATTCACTGTGAATCTTTTAAAATGAAAATAAATTTAGACATATTCCTGTATCTCCTTTTGCGCTAAATACTCGATCATCATTCAGCATTTAGCTTTAATTTTCTCCTCTCAGCCCCACAGAGTTCAATGACAAACCCCCTTGGGTTCTGCTGGTGAGCATCTCCCTCCTTCCTCTCTCACGTACACTCATTCCCCTGAATTTACACTTGGCATCAGGCAAAGCATCATTTCTCTCAGTCACCACCTAAAGCCATGTTCCATACTGCAAGGCACCAGGGAATAGCCAGCAGTCTTTTTGTTCCTCTGAATGTAACCAAAAGATGTCTAAGCCAAGGAATTAACAAATTAACGTATGAAAATGCTGAGCCCAGTAGCTGGCACATGGCGGGGCCCACAGATGGCAGCTACTTGTTCCATTATTGCTTGGGAAAGTCTATAAGGGCACTCCAGAGAATTCATCACCTGTTTCCTGGGCTTGTCCCCTAATTAACTGGATTTGGACATGCCTGTTCATGGCCAACCTTTAGATATAATGACGATGAAATTGTTTATTTTTTAACTCCCTCTGCCCTGTCTTCATTATTCTTCTTTCTCATGATCTTGCGCCCCCACCCTTCCTTACCCTTCAATTTTAAATACCCTTGTATTCTTTCCCTGTCTTTTGTCCCTGAGATGGGTATTCTGCATAGGAAATAGAGAGTTGGGACCTGAAAGGCACAGAGAGTTCTGAGGCTTTGGAGAAACTCACGCGGTTGATGACAGTGCCCGGATTTCAGTCCTGGGCTGCTCTGTTTTATGGGAACATTGGTTGAAGTAAATGAATGTGCATTAAGGTCCCTTGGCTGAAGCAATGGCAGTTTGGTTGAATCAGCTTAAAGAAAAGGGATGCGTTCTTATCAGAACTGTGGGATGTCATATGGAAACCAAGTGGAGGAATTCACTGGGCCTCAAGTTTATTAGTACCAAAGATTCAAATTAGATTCAAAGATTAGTACCAAATCATCAGGATGCCTTCAACAGTTGTTATGGCTCCTGATTTCTCCTAGTCAGCTTTGTTCTCCTTCCCTTGCTTCCAACTGTTCGTCAGTAAGGAGAGGCTTTCTGAACTCAGTAGCTCACAGTGTACTGCGCAGTGATCTATGCCCTTGGCACTGTAGTTCTGTCATTGGAAACCTTAGAGAAGAGAATTACTCTCCTCGCACAGGACAGGTGCCCATCGCTGGACCAGAACTAGAAGGGAAAGGAGAAGGGATTCTCACAGAAGTAGAGATTCTGGGCAGGCAATCGCTTAAGTGTCCACTACAGTAGGAGAAAATATAGACTGCCCTCTGAGTCTGAAGGCTTCTCATGCAGAAAAATGAGTGGTTTTGTTCTGTGGACACAAATTATAGAAAGAGGTTAATATAAGCATGAATTGTGCCATCTTGTAAAGTAGTTTGTCTCTTTGTCTTGTTACTAGAAATATGCAACTTTGGGTAATAAAGCCTAATGGTATCAGTTGCTACTACTTATATGTCTTACCTGACATACTCCAGGGAAGGTTGCATGAACTTGAACCAGCCCAGATGAATTTCAAGATTTCAAAATTAAGATTCATCAAGCCTGATAATGGTTTTATAACTACTGTATATTTGAAAATGTGAGTTAGTGCATGAAATGCCTCGTGTCTATGATATAGATGTTTGCATTTGTTATGTATTTGTTTGCCTGTGACAAATCTGACTTTTTTTCCTGTTAATTTAGGCCACACACGCAGCATTTGTGTGCAATAAAACTGAATACTTCATATAGAATACTTTAAGCTACATTTCAATTCACAGACTTGATACTTTCAAAATCAAGTCACATTTTATATGATGTCCTCCCCAGTTGAGGAATGTATTCCCAAAAGCTTAATGATAATTTATTTTCAATAAGCTTTTATTTTAGTCTGTTGTACACAGAACTTTGGGAGACTTATAAATGCACTGTGACGCACAGAGAATTACTGATTCATTTCATGATTTTTGCATTGTGGAGTAGTATGCATCCTCTCTCCATATGGCACCGTTTTTCTGCCAACATTTTTATGGTGTTGGACAATAGCAAAGAGATTCCATACCAAAAGGTGCTTCAGCTTTGGTTACTTCACATAAAATAAGACTTGGCATGGAGCATTTTACAGCGATTGCAGACAAATCTACAATTACACAGATTCTTTCTTACAGCATCTAGAGATGCGCAAATGTTTTGTCACTCAGTTATTAAGATGTATGATAGTTAAATCTTTATAACATAATTGATTTAGTGGGAGGACAGAATAAAAACAAATCAAGAATATTAATGTACAATGACAAATGATTGTACAAAATTAACAAAACAGAGAAACTGCAGTAAGGGCAAGTATCTTTGGGCATCCCCACACACACACACACACAACACAACCAAGAATGACTGTTAATTGTTAGATTTTATTTTCTGTAGTGGATAAGTGGCCCCTGTTGCCAATGACTAGTCTTACCAAATCTTCACTCAGTGTGGTTCTGTAATAGCTCTCATTTCTTTATTTAAATATCTTATACCCCTTTGAAAATGTGGAAATCACAGTCTTTTCCAGCGGGGCCAGTGGGAATCCTAACTGTATCACTTATTAGCAGTGTGATATTCATAAAATTAGTTGACCTTTCTCAGTTTCAGTTTGGTCATCTGCTTAAAAAAATGAAAGTGGTGAAGTCCAGTTTTTCTCTTGCTTGATTGTAAGGCGTAAGCCAGCTTCATTTGCCATCACTCCCTTAGTCCGCCCCTCTTCCCGAAAGACTCCCGGAGCTGGGTTCTCATGACTGGGTGCTCTGTTCTTTCCCCCTAACTTGCTGGAAGCTCGTTCTCATCTCTTGGCTGAGAACTTAATCTCTAAGTGTCGGTAAATACCAGGACTTGATCTTAGGGTTCTACTCTTTTCTTTAGATGATTTCTTGTCCCGTGGCTTTAACTGCCATCAATTACCTAAAGATTGCCAAATTTAACTCTGAGTCTCAACCTTTCCTCCCAGCTCCAAAGTCATATTTCTGTGGCTTTGATAAGACATTTCTACATCATAATGAACATGGAGAAGTCAGAACTCTAAGCCTTATACTTTGAGATTGCTCTTCTCTGAGTCTTTCCTGACTTTATAAATGTCACCATAATTCACTCAGTTGGTAAAACTCCAGCCAGGGGAGTTGTCCTTGATTTCTCTCTGTTCTTCACACGCTTTTTACGCAGCCATCCCGTGAACGTCACTTTCACAATCCGACCCCTTCCCACCACCCCCACCGGTCATCATCCTGGTTCAGGCCATCATCATCTCTTACCAGGTGTCATCTACAGCCGCTAACTCATTTCCTTCCTTCATCCGTGTCCCCTTAAGGCTGTTCTTCACCTGTCGCCGAGAATGGTATTTTAACATATAATTGACAGCATGGTATTCCCAGACCCGTCCCCGCTTGGCCATGGCCTGCAGAGCCCTTCACAGTCAGGCCTTCTTCTTGTCCTCCTCATTCTCTGCCTTGCTGACTTCACTGTGGCCGTGTAGGTCTCCCTACTGTCACAGAATATGCCAGATTCCCACTTGAATGCCTCTGCATTTGCTGTTCCCTCTGCCCTGGACATTCATTTAGGTTTTCACATGGCTGACTCCTTGACTTAATCCAGTGACGTGCTCAGACACACTCTCTGCAGCAGGGCCCTTTCTAGACTGTTTAAACATCCAAACAAACAACACTCTGCCATCATCTCTTTATATCTTTGCCCTACAAATTACATGTATTCACTATTTATGTTTTTTTTCTTCCTAATAAGAGAGGGAATTCCAAAAGAACAGATGTATTGTATATTCTGCTCTTATTTCACCAGCACCTGGAACACACCCAATTAATATTTGTTGACTGTATGAATGAATGCAATAACATTTTTAAAAGATTTTAGTGTAAGGCTTGGGAAACTCAATGAATGTTCATTTGTATACCCTTTCTCGTTTCCGAGTAAATTACTTTGAAATAACTTTTGCATAAAGTGGTAGATTGCATAGTTATTTTGCTTAAAACATTAACAGTGTTCAAAGTCTCTGTTTGGCCTTTTACGATACTAATGCCACCACAAGGCAGGTTAGATGGGAGAAGGTTTGACCCAAGTGCAAATCCTGACTTCACCCCTCTTTCAGTTGTTGACTATAGATGAGTCAATATATTTCTGAACCTCAATTTTATGATCAAAGAAATGTAGTTATATCTTCAGGAGATTTTTCCTTAAAAAATGGTAAAGAATACATTTGTTTAGTTTATATCATATTTGAAATTGAGTAGGTACTTAGTAAATGTGACTTGGATCTGAAGGTACTGATTCCTTCTAAGTTAATGTTGCCAGTAAATTAAATTAGCAACTGATCTGTTGTTTCATCTATATCACAAATATAATTTATAAATAATCCCAGACAGAAAATAACATGATTCCTAAATACTGATGAGGAGCCATCCAGCAACTATTCTTTGAAAATCCCTTGTAATTAATTTCTGTGTTGATTTGGAGAAAATGTATTTTAGTAACTTTTAAAGCTTCTTGAGTATTTCCTGTGAAACAGTTTTTTTAATTTAATGAGAGTAAAGATTTGTCATATCAGCCTGATTGGTTTCTCATTATTATAGGGGAAAATGGGGTGGTAAAATTATATTGATTTGTTGAGACTTGTCTAGTGCAACACTACATTTATCTTTATCTAATGCCTTTCATCTTCAAAAATATATAAATGAATTTAGTATAACTCACTTAAGAAGTTTTCAAGCATTTATCTTGGCTGCCCAGCAGAGTTTTAAATTCAAGGTTACACTCTGCATTTGAGCTCTTTCTTGGTTCTCTTGCATCTCATGTTATTCTGAATCATGATTGTTGGGTCTGTAACTAAGTTTGACATTTTCTCAAATTATCTTGTGTATAAGTGACTTGGCCATTTAATTGTAAACACTAACCATTTCCCTAAGTGCTATTTTATTTTCTTTTTTTCCCATTAAGTTTCTTCTTTTTCCTCCTACGTAGTTATTATTTATATTCTTAATAAGTAAACCAAAGGCAACAAAAATTATTAACATTTGTGTGAAGATAGAAATGAAACTAATACCTAGACTCTTTTATGTCTGCTTTCAAATAGTATCTCTCTGCATTCCAAAGGAAGACTAATAATTCATTATATGATTTTTATGAAACAGTTTTTTTTCTAGTCCTGGTTCTGTGCTTTATCTCTTTTTCTTTTTTTATATATGTGATTTGATTTTCAGATCTTATTTTCATTTGACTTAGAGAGCTCAGACATGGGAGTCAGAACTCCCTCACCATTGAGCTTGTGACTTTGGACCACTTTAACTTTCTTTGTGCCCATTTGACTGATCTTGTGAGCGGAGATATTCACATGACAAACATACATATTTTGTGAATTTCAAAAGAAGTCATGTATGTGGAGCACCAAGCACAAAGGCTGACAGTAGGGTAAGCACTCAAGACACACTAACCGCTACTGTCATTTTAATAATAAACGGTTACAGGCTGTATTCTTTGTCTCTCTTTGGAAAATCATGCATCATCTTTTGGTGGCATTCCCATTTTGGCTTAATATTGCTAAATCACAGAATGTGATACCTCAAAAAGACCTAATGCAACCCTTATTTTCCAAAGAAGACAGCCGAAGCTTGGAGAAACGACTTTGCTGGTCACACATGGAATCAGAGGAAGCACTGTTTCCGATACCCTGCTCCTAGCTCTGTCCACCTCCATTTGAACCTGTGCTGCTTTTTGGTGAGGAAAAGAAAACAGTGTCATCATTACCCCTTCCAAGCTGTCCTCAGCTATCCGGCACTTGAATTGAGTGAGCTACCCCTTTCTTCATACTTTGCTAACTGTCTAATAAAGCTAACAGAGTTTTTTCATCTTAATTTTAAGATTTCTACATAGATTCCCTCAGAGCTTCTCATCCTATTTGACCCTCCCCCTCAGCCATCCCTTGGAAGGTTTTCTGGAGATTTACAGGATTTGCATACCAATAGATTAAGGCTGTAACGTGATCCAGACATCAGGTGGCCATCTCCTTTCTCCCTTACAAGTCTCCCTTCCTGCCATTGGTTGATACCTGAAATTTTATTTTGGAAACCTGCCAACCCTTTAAACTTGAGATTTGGTGTACTGATGAGATGCAAATGCCTCCAGGTAAGAAATTAATATATAGTAAATTCTATCTTAATTGAATGAAGGGGCCAGAGAAGGACCCTGATATTTCCGAAGAGCAGTTCCTCTCCCTGGTACTCTCATCCATTACTACCTCGCGTCCCGCGATTAGTAAGGTATGTTTAGATTCGTAAAATGTTATAGGAGGAAGTGACTTTTGAGGACTGGTAACTCATTCTTTTCACAGATACAGGAACTATAACTCCAGAGAGTTAAATGCATTTGTCACAGTCACTTATTTGGCACTGGATGGCCTCTCTGATCAACCCGCTACAGTGAGCACTTTCTGCCAGGTAACGGGTTTCTCCAAGTCTACTCTAGTCCTCAAGGCCTTGGTCAATTAAACCAGCCTTGGTTCACTCTCCTTTATCCATCTGAACTTGTAGCTGGTTTACTGCCTTAGATCTCAACCTCTGAAGTAATTTTAACACTTTTTATTTGTGTGGTTAGTATCTAATAAATATGTAGTTAAATAGCCTTAAAATAAAAAATGTATTGGTGATTGTTGCACGTTCTGTGTCCTTTTACACTTGTGATCATGTTAACGTCGATTATTAATCTCCACAAGGAAGGCAGGATACACAGTTTCTCTGAACATCTAACCCAAGTACAAATTATTAATGTACCAAACAACAATTCAGCTCTTTCTATACAATACCATAGGTAAAAGTTGAATGTATCTAGAGGTTAGAAATGCTAGATAAATGTAGAAGTTGTTTTTTTTTCTCTTTAATTTATAACTTTAATAAAAATAGGTAAATGTGAATGGAAAGTTGGGGTCTAGAAGTTCGAATTCATTTTATATGTGTTGAATTTTACCTGATAGTAAGAAAAAGAAAATACAAACATCCCAAACAGAAATATGCTTCAAGGAAGACTGGGCGGTGAGAGATGGGCTATACGCTGAGGAGTTGAGATTTGAGGGCCGTTCGCTGGAGGTGGTGTTGCTCTACCCATTTCAGTATGAAGAACTGAAACTGTAGAGGGGTAATGTGATTTTTGGCTGTAACAATATTAAACTAGTCAGGCGGTATTTATTGATGAACTCTCCAGTGTGGAATAGACGGATGCTGTGTTGAAATGCCCCAAATCAGAAGACTTTGAAGAAGAAAAGCAGAGGCACATGGGGGTGCACATAGAAGCAAATGCAATGACAGGGACACAATGATAAGAAGAAGAAGAAAAAGTAGTTGCAAGCAATGTATCAACCAGTGTACAATAGCATCGTAGGACAGTGAATTGAGGCGTTAGTTTGGAAAGGCTTCCTCGGGGCAGTGAGAGCTGAGCAAGGTCTGAAGGTACTGATGGGCAGAAATTAGTGGAGAAGAGCAGTCGGGGAATTCGGGATGGAAGGAATGACCTAAACAGAAGACGAAGGAGAAATCAAACCAGGTGAATAGAGGGAACAACAAATGGGCCATTTTGCCTCCAGTAGAGAGGCTAGGTGAAAACCATCAAGGTACCTTCTAGAAAGATTTGGAGAGGGAGTGGTGTGGAGGCAGTGGGAGTTCATGAAGAACCTTGGATGCTAGTAATGTACTCTGAGAGGTTCATTATAATGTAATTTTGTTGCACAAATTCGTTTTTGAAATCTAACTATTAATGAATTCCTAGTGCACAGCCTCCCGTTGTCAAAATTACATGGCAGTATGTGCTCTTTGCCCCGCCCCCTTGCTATTGAACCCCCTTTTTCGTTTAACCGCACCAAGAGAATAGAATGTGCCTGGTGGATATTTGTTGTTGGCTAAAATTCTGCATAATGCTTTGAAATATTATTCTTCCTAGCAAATGTTAACAGTTGCTAATGTCATTCAAAAATAGTTGAGGGGAATATGTTTGTGAAACATGCAGCTTTTACTGTCAAATCATTTCCTGAGTGAAAAGAAAATACAGTGGTACTCTGCTATTTATTGCATGGGAATCCTTTAATGTCGTCAAGGATCTCATCAAACTGAGACCTTAAATAAGCAGGGGATGGCGTGCCCTCTGTTTCCTCATGCTGAGGGAGCCAGGTAGTCAGGTAGTCACCCCCTTCAGCTGTTCGGATGGAACTACCACCCATCCCAGTCCTCCCCGACAGGATAACCAGAGCACACCTACTCTGGAGCAATGCAATTATGAATGTCTTGAGGGGGAAAAGGGAGAGATAAGTGCAGGGAAGTCAGCTCTCGTGGTACATGGGTAGTTCCAGGCAGCGAAAGGGTTAATCAGATTTTCATTTTAGATAGTCGCCTTAGTAACAATCAGAGAGCCCAGGCTGTATCTTTTCCATTTGTAGGGAATGTTTAGATTTACAGAGTCGCTTACCTTATTATATACCTGCCCTGATTGCTGGATAAAAACAGAATGAGATCCATTTTTATAATATTGTAAAGAAGAGCCAAGCATTAAAAATGATGTCACTGGTGATCTAGGGTGCTGGGAAATTACTGATATTGGAACTTTCTAGTGGCAGCAGGGCTCCTTGGAAAGTTAAAATAAGGAAGGTCAACATCTCTTGCTTCAACTTTTAGTGAAAATGAGCGTGCATGCCCCATTTTTAAGAGTGCATCTGGACCCAGCAAGTACCAGCAGGTGAGCAGTGCTGAGAAACTGAACCTCAACTTCATTTGTATGCCAGACTGCACGAAGCTCTCCGAGATGCAGTTGTTGTGTCATGAATTAAGTGCTATGCGGCCCTAATATCAGAATTGGGGGTGGGGGGGAGTCACTTTTGAAAAGTGCATATTTTCAGAACGTCTGAAGGAGTGGACAGCTGACACCAGTGTGTTGGGAACAGGCTCTGCCCTGGCCTCAAACCTCAGCTGGAAAGACCAATGTCCTAAGGGCAGAGAAAAGCATCCAGTCTGTTTGCCAAGACCAGCGCTGTCCGGAGCAGCTGCTGCCAATTAGTGACAAGTGCTAGGTAGTGAGGCCACACTACAGGTGAAGCTACCAGCGGTCAGCACTTTCAGGAATTGCTCTGAAGCAAGAACACACTTCTTAGGAGCACAGTTCATCCCAGTTCCCTGGGAGTAACTTGGGAACCGCTGAGCCTACTCAAGACATCTCCCAAGTCAGCGTGTCAGGCTCCGGGAGCCACTGAATTTATACATTATTTACAGACATCTTCTGACTTTCCTGCTTGTTATATTAACTTAAAAATGCCACAGTTCCACTTTGCCACTGTGCAAGTATCAAATATTTAGTCAAGGGAGCCACTGGAGACGTTTAAAACCAAAATGAACAAACAGAAACTTGGAAGATTTAAAGGCTCTGCTCAAATTTGAGGAAAGAGGGGGAAACACGTTTAAAAACAGGCACAGCTCAATAATTACAGGGATGTGGGGGGCAGGGCCGTCGTTCCGATCTTAAAATGGGTTAATTCAGTCAGATTGCTTTCCTTCTGAGAGCTGCTCCAGCGAGTTCCTGGAAGTGCTTGTCTCGTGATGAAAGAGAGAACGGTCATTTTGGAGCATGGAGTAGTTTGTGAGATAGGACACCCATCCCTCAAATGAAGACCTGTTGGAGGGGAGTTGGTGCAGCTCAAAAAACTCCCAGGTTTAGGGGAGAGTGATTTTGGAGTCTGGGAGACAGGAACAGGGAAGGGAGAGGCAGAAGACGACGACAAATCATAATAAAATTTTTCCTGTGGCCAGAGAAAGATAAGGAAATATACTGCCTCCCTTTCTGTCCTTCCTCTAAAAAGTGATCCTTATTCCTGGACACAGGCATTTATACCTAATATGTAGCTAGATTAAGAACTAAATAACCTTTTTGTAATCTAACCTTGAAACTTTACTATTTGCTATACTGGATCCATGCCAGTTCTTTGCTCAGTTTTAGTAAGATATAGATTACTTTTTTTGAAGGAAAAAAACAGTTCAATAGGTTCAAGGTTTTCCAGGGATTTACGGGCTACTGCTTGAAAAACACTAAGTTAAAGAAATTAAAATTTTCTAGTTACTGTATTTCAAATGTAAACTTTTACCAGTAAGGACACAATTTGGCAAGTTGCAAGGTATGAGTGTATTTGTTTTTATGTCTGTCGTGTTAGGATCCAAATGAAAGCATCACATTGAAAAAAAAAAAATGTCCATAAATATTGAAGACCCCAAGGGCCTCTGGTTTGAGAAACACTGAAGGTGAAAAATGCATTTTGAATTCCAAATGGTGCATTTTTAGATGCTCTTTGGGAGACCATTTATAACTCGGACTCCCTGTATAAAATCACTTCTCACTAATTTTTTCCTGGTTTGATTAAAAAATGTCTTCAGCACAGTTACCTCACATTTCTGACATAGTATCATTCCAACCAACACTAAAAAATAAAACAAAATCATTGACAGAAAACAAGTTATAAATATATTTAGTTGGAATATGGAAGCATTTTTCAAATGTCTAATAATAAATCAAGGCTCGGCTCTTCGTTAGAAAGCCTATGAACTCTCCTGCATCCTTTGCTCTGTCTCTGCAGGGTCACTGGGGACTTAAATTGTCTGTGTTTAACATTTTGGATGTGAACCAGGATATCGTCAGAAAGACTGATGTTCCAGAAATCTGAAATAGAGAAAATAATGTTCATTTTCCTGGGGAAATAACAGTTTAAAAAGGATCATCTTCATAGCCTTCTTCTAAATTCCTGGGTGCAACTTGGATTGTCACCTACTTATTCGTCAGAATTGCCTTATTGCCATCTCGAGACTCCTTCAGTCTTCAAGTCGTTATTGAAATTATTTCTCTTCTGTTAATTCTCTAGCCAAGTCAATGATTGCCTTGGGAATTTTATGCCCATCCACTCACCCTTGATTCTTAATTCTTTTCCTCTCCACAATAATACACAGTTTAAAATCTTACAGACATTTTCAAAATAACTGTTCTTTTGGTATCTTTACGACATTTAGGATGGCCATCGTCCATAGTAGGTCATCAGTATACTTCTGTTGATTGGTTGGTTTGACTGAAATAGAGTTAAATTGCTTTCAGTAGACAAAACTAGATAGGTACTAGAAATTAGTGTGCAGACCAAATCGGTGATTGTGTGATTGGAGATTTTCAACTGGCTGTTCAGTTATCAGCACAGGCAGATGATGACTGAGCTCAGTAATGATGTTGCCATGCTACCTAATGTTCTGTTTGAGTAAAATAAAACATGATGGAGAAGGAGAGAAAGAAGGGCGGAAGGAGAGGGAAGGGGGGAGACAGAGGGGAGTAGGGAAACAGAAAAGAACGCTGGGTAAGTTGATTATAGACAGCATGAACAATTGTTATTGGAGTAACTGTCAAAATATTCTAGATCAAAGCTGATGAATTTTAGTTGAGGATGCAAGAACATTAGGTAATGAAAATAATAAACACGATGCTAAGAAAAATAAATGAAAAACGACTTTGAAAAACCTTGTTGAATGGTTTCTCTGAATTTTGGTGGGAAGGAAGGGCAAGAAAATAAAAGACCAAAGGAGTTCCCAGGCAGCTTTTGACATCTTTTTGTGCCGTTGAAGAAGAATAAGTCCTCTCCAGAGCACCTTTAGCCTCTGATCCTGTGTGTGGACCAGGTCCCCACAGGACCAGTTAGCTTTCAGGTTTACTGACACCCTTGTTAAGATTCGGTTATTCGGTTTAAGGCTCTGGTAGGAGGAATGCTGAGAACTTGGCCAAATTCCAGAGCAGAGCAGTAAAAATAGTACCGTGAGAAAAGACCATCAAATCATTTTGCCTGAAACATAGGCTAATACGTGACATAACCGCCTTTCGAGGTTGAAGGGATGTCACCCTTCCAGTGGAGTTCTGTCTTCATCTTGGACAACGGAAAGGAGATACCACAATTGGACAGTCAGGTTGGGCCTGCTTGTGGTGAGATGTTTAGAATATAGTAGTATGGAAAAAAGATCCTCACCTGCCAGTAATTATCTCCAGCATATCTTTTCGTTCTTTTACCTGGCTTTTTATTAACCAGTCACATCATTATATTCTGTAAACAATTCCAGAGGCATGCATTATTTTATTAGAAGTCCCAGATACCTTATTATTATTTCTGTCTCGAAGCCTGCCTACTTTAAATATGAACATTCCTGAGTGCTTGCTTCATATGTTTTGAAATACTCTATTGCATTTCTTTGATTCAACTTTTTCATGCAGTTTCCTAAAAGGGACTTTTAAAGCGATGCTGGTTCATTAGTTATTTCTTCAAGCTGGCAAATTCTATGTGAGAAAGTTTCGGTGAGAGTCATCCCTCCTTAAAATCTTGAGTCATGTTTTGTCTTCTGTAACAGTTATAACCTAAAATAGCTGAGAAAGTGATGCCTTTTCTTTGTTTACTGATTGGAAGATCATTATGCATACTCTAATACAGAATTATAATTATGCATTCATGATGTTACTTGTGCTGGCTTAACTCAGAAATGGTGCGAAGAAGCTAATCTCGGAGCTACAGCCCGTCTCCCATCACTTAGATTCTGATCTGAGCTGTTTGCTGGTCTCATCGGAACGTGGACTCGATCTGCACCAGTCCCGCCGCTGAACCCTTCGTCTTTATCGCTAGTTTCACTCCCTGCCCTTTCTCCTCCCCCCAAATCTTCGCTTTTAAGACAGGAAAACTACAAGATGATTTGGTTTCGTTGTATGTGTTTAGTCTAGTCACAGTCCTTAAGTGAGAGGGTTTTTAAAAATTATCCACTTTATTTATAATCCACATTTAGAATTATATACGTAATAAATGAAGACATCGGATTATTTCTCATGCCTGAGATTTTACTATCCACGGGCTGCGTGGTTGCATTTGTTTGAGCGTAATTTAAACGGGTCTAATGCAAAACTGCCAAACTTTTTTCCATTTGTTGTAGTGTGATTTTGGCCAAAAAGGAGTTTGGCCTGTGTATCTTACATGTGTGCCCTTATCAACAATTGCGAAGTATTGATTGAGTGACTGTGGTAGGCAGGATGCTTTCTGCAACACTGTGAAGGATGGTAACAAATCTCATTTAGTAACATTAAAAAAAACTAAGTCTTGAAGATTAGGAACTGAACTGGGATCAGTCTGTAACAGCACAGCATGGAAATATATGTCCAAGCTATTGCCTTATCTAGGGGTGCTCAGTCTCAAAAGATATAAAACACAGAGCAGTAAATTAAGGCATTTTGTTCTGCATAAGTCAAGGGGATGAGCAAACTCCATCTGAGTTTGTAGTTTTGCTTTTCCTTCCTGCAGAATTGAATTCGGGAAAAAATCCACTTTAGTGTGAATTATGGACAGTTTTGTGATTCTCAAATGTAACAGAGAAGAGCCCCATCCAAGGGTACACATGGAAATATATGTATTTGTTGAAGGACTTTAACTTTGTTTTTAGGGGTTGGAGCACCATTGTGTCATTTCTTGCATGTCTTGATAGCTTATTTAAGTGTCAAAATATTAAAGGACAACATGAGTTTGTTTTTAACACCAAGAAAGGAGAGCACAGATTTTAAGTCTCTTTGAAGAGTTTCTTCTATTTAGATTACACGAAATCCTAGAGCCAGGAATCATGGGAAGTAATGCTTCGTGTTTGGTTTTGTTTGGTTATAATTGACGAATGAGACACATTTAATAGTTTAAAGAAGTAGTTAAGATTATGGTGTTTAAATGTAAGGCTTTGTTCCAGTAAATGGTGTAAGAAAAAATTTGCGTATTCTAAGATGTTTGGACTAGCTCAGGAATACCCAATTTAGAACCCAAGGTAGGTGAATGGCATAATTAGGAATTCAGTGTCCAGAGCCTTTTTTTTTCTGTTTTGTTAATCCTCACCTGAGGATAGTTTTCCATTGATTTTTAGATAGAGTGGAAGGGTGTGGGGTGGGGAGAGAGAGAAAAACATCACTGTGAGAGAAACACATTGATTGGTTGCCTCCTGCACGACCCTGCAACACAGGTACATGCCCTTGACCAGAAATGAACCCACGACCCTTCAGTCCGAGAGCCCATGCTCAAACCACTGATCCAAACTACCAGGACCCTCGAACCTTTTCAAACTATTTCCCAAACATCCTGCAAAAAAAATGTTTACAGCCCTGGCCGGTTTGGCTCAGCGGTTAGAGCGTTGGCCTGCGGTCCGGAGAGACCCGGGTTCAGTTCCCGCTAAGGGCACGTACCTCGGTTGCAGTTTGTCCCCGGCCCTGGTTGGTCGTGCGGGTGGCAGCCACTCGATGTGTCCCTTCGCGTCGATGTTTCTGTCTCTCTCTCCCTTCCTCTCTCTCTCCCTCCCACTCTATCTGTACAAAAAATGGAAAAATATCCTCGGGTGAGGATAAAAAAAAAAAAAAATGTTTACATCTTGCAGTAAAAATCTTGGGTAGAAAATTTGGAGTAATTTGGACAATAAATTATTTTATAACCAATAAGTAGAGCTCTATATCATTCCAAGTAAGATTTTATTCAATTAACATTGGGTTGCCATTAAAATCATTTCATTGTGCTAGTAGTGGTGAGGTCGCCTCTCCACTGGCCAATCTATCAAATTGATAAAAAGTAAAAAGATTGCTCAAAGTAGTAACATCTCTTAACACATTTATACTATGCTACATTGATCCTTCTGTTGATGTCTAGATAGAATAAATTAAACAGGCACAAGACTTGTCACAAATATTTAACTATTTCTTTAATTTCCCCTCATTTCCCCAAATCAATATACATAATAATTAAAAAGGAACACTTAACTATTTGCCAGGTATTGGTCTAAGTGATTTATAAGTATTAACTTATTTCATCTTCACAACAGCCCATGAGGTATTATTACTCCCATTTTACAGATGAGGAAACTGATGCATAGAGAAGTAGAGCTAGGAGCTACTTGACCCAAGATCACACCATAGATGAGTAGCAGAAGTTGGATTTACATTTAAGTCCTCTGACTCTAGAGCCCATGCTTTAGCTACTGTATTAATTGCCTCTCTGTTAAGTCCATAGTATATGAACTGAGGTTTCTGCTTCTTTTCCTCATCTTGCTCATCATATTGTGGAAAAATACTGTGAATGTGCCATAAATAATATTTGAACTCTTTAGTTTCAGTGCCATTGAGTCAAAGGAACTATCTTTTTAGTCATGAAATAGTCACAGGGATGTAAAGTACAGCATAGGGAATGTGGTCAATAATATAATAACTATGTGTGGTGCCAGGTAAGTACATGAAATGTCAGCGGGGGACGCTTTGTGAAGTATATGATTGTCTAACCACTCTGCTGTGTACCTGAAACTGATACAAAATAATATTGAATGTAAGCTGGAATTGAAAAATAGCATTTAAAATAACTGCTCTTTTTCACCTCTGTGCTATTTTCACCCAGTGTTTTTACTGAAGCTTTGTTTTGACTTCTCAGTTTAACCTTGAACTTCCGCTGGAAGGTGAGACTGCTCTGACTGTGTTTTGGTCCATTGTATCCATGAGCAACTCAATTTAAGCTGAGGAACAGCTAACTAAGCTTAGACTGAGATATTTCTTAAGTGGAGAATCCTCCATCAGTGAGCCAAGACTATACATTGCAGTTTAGCTTCCTTCAGTGGGTGCGTCCAGAGGGTCCGAAGAGTGGAGTTGATGGGCCAGGCATGAAGGCCTGGACAGACTGCTTTGCAGTCCGGAGCGCACACTGTTGCCTCACCCGGAAGTTCTCTGGTGAGACTGCTGTCTGCTGACCAGTTGAGCACCAAGGGAATTCATTTTTTATTTGTTGTGTACTCAGTGCTGAGTTGAGAGAAATTTAGCCTAAAGACATCTTGGATCTCATCATGAATTCTGCTTATGATTGAAAATGTTTATATAGGCTGCTTTTTATCTGTTGTAAGCTATAATTATTTCCACAGGTTAAAAAAAAAAAAAATACCTGCAGTCATAAAAATAAAAACATTCAAAAGTATTGCTTGTTTTTCAGTATTTTTATGTTACTAACCATGCTCAGTTCTATTAGCCTTATACTTACTAGATGTCTGACATTGATATTTGGTATTTCAACTAGACTTTTAAGACCCCAAATTGTGCAAATGTGAGAAATAATTCACTGCAAAGCTATAAATTTCACAGCTCGAAACACCCTGAAGACTATTAATGAGGCACCGTGCAATTAGCTTATACAAAGTACAGCTAGGAATCATGCATAATGTAAAACAGTAACTGCTAACCACTGACTCATGGAAAATCATTTAAGCTAGTTTTCATGGACATGAAGAATTGATATTTAGCACAATTCCTAAGAAGATTTTTATTGCGTTAACATCATGGAAAGAATTTAGTTTCTAGCAATATGAATTTGAACAAGTTGTTTAACATTTTAGAATCTCAGTTTTTACTTATGCAAAATGGGTATGACTATATGTTTCTCACAGAATTGTGAAAATTAATTTAAAAAGCAATGTAGCACCTAGAATTTGAGCACATTGTTAATGTTTAATAAAATGTTATAAATCATATATTAGGGAAATGTGTCACTTTTCTACCCAGACAATTTTTTTTTTTTTTTTTTTTACTGAGCAAATGGAAACATTCTTTTAGGAGTGTTACAAACACAAGCCAAATACTTGCAAAGAATAACATACTTGGTACTGTTTTAAGCCTATTATATACATCAACTCATTTAATCCTCAAAATGATCCTGTAACACAAGTACTTTTATTGTACTTATTTTATTTTAAATGTTTTTATTGGTTTTAGAGAGAGAGGGAGGGAGAGGGAGAGGGGCACAGAGATACGAGAAACATCGATCGGCTGCCCCCTGCACTCAGCACTGGGGATCGAGCCTGCAAACCAGGTATGTGCCCTGCCTGGGAACTGAACCAGCGACCTTTTCAGTGCACAGAGCAATGCTCAACCAACTGAGCCACACTGGCCAGGGCTGTCCTTATTTTAGAAATGAAGAAATTGAGACATGGAAGTTAAGTAACTTGCCATAGGTCATACAGTTACTAAGTGGTGGAGATCTGATTCAAATTCAGTCAGCTTGGCACCAGAGTATAAGTTTAAACCAGCTCTTGACTATTAATAAATCATATTAAGTGAGATAATAAGTATACATTCAAAGTAGTATATACATAATTCATCTTGGCTACAATTCCCCCAAATGTTCACTTTTGAAATATTTCTTCAATGTATTTTTTAGTATACTTTTATGATATACTTTATTAGCAATAAGAATAATTAAATGGCTGTATAGTAAACTGATGTTTGATAGAAGAAGTGAATGGCTTCCCAAAATGTATATATAAAAGACTTTATGATTAGGTTTTAGATATAATTATTAAAATATAAGCCATATTTTATGGACTTTCAATCCAACTGGAGAGAGCCCTAGTGTTCTTAATTTTAAAATTAAAGTGTGATCCTAAATTGTCACAAAGATCTCTTAAAAAGAGGCTACTAATCACTTCTCATCTATTGTTGTGCTTTCGTTTTGTCATGGACCATTAGATAGGCACTGTGATTTTCAAATGGATTAGACATATACTTAAAATATAATGAGATTAATTATTAATATTGATTTAAACCTGTATGTCATTTAGATGTTTTTATTATCAACACATTGTAAGCATCCAGAGGAAATGTAACTCATCTTTCACTTTCTATTGTTAGAGTTTCTATGTAGTAGCCATTTAATGAATATTTATTGAATGAATAATGAACATACTTAATTTGTAGTAAAGTATAAAGTGAATATTTTAAAAACAGAATAACTGAAATAAACTTCTCAAAATAGAAATATTGTAGAGAAATCCAAAATTAATACTGATTAGTTATTACTAATTGGAATGATTTTATACATGAAGTTACATTATTTATGTGGCAAAAACCACATCTAGACAAAGCAAAGCAATGTGTTCCAAGCTTTAATATCATTCACATGCAACTAAATGCAGAATTTAACCCATGGTCTTTGCACCCAACCATTAAGTTTTAATAGATATGTTCATTTGTCATGTTAACATTACTTAAATATCCTTTCCACCATACCCATCAATTATTTTATTGGTATTTTTAATCCTTTTGTAAATAATAAAATTGAGCCCCGCCCATGTGGCTCAGTGGTTGAAGCAACAGGTCGCCGCTTCAATTCCTGGTCTAGGGCACATGCCCAGGGCGTGGACCAAATTCCCAGTGAGGGGTGTGCAGAAGGCTGCCAGTTGATGTTCTCTCTCATCGATGTTTCTATCTCTCTCTCCCTCTCCCTTTCTCTCTCTCTAAAATCAATAAAGAAAAACAATTTTTTTTTTAAAGAATTAAATTGAGAAGCTTGTCCAGGGGCACTGTTAATAAAGGTTTATCTCATTTGGTTCTGATCACACAGTATGCTCCTTAGTTGCCCCAGACCCATGAATATGCTGGGAGATCCCTGCACAGGGAGCATGTAGAGGCAAATCTGTTTCATTGGGTGGTGTCCTCAGCATGCCTTCTGCAGGGATGGCCAAGCCAGGGAGCTGGGCTCTTCTTGGCCTTTATTCTCTGAACATGCAGAACTAGTTTGTTCTGCATCTGTCGATCTGAGGGGAAATATTGAAAACCACCCTTATGGTCAGGGTCTTACTTTCCATACTTAATTTAAGTGTTTGCAACGTTCTTGTTCTTAAATGTCTCACAGATTAGATAAGCTTTGTCTGACTTCTGTGTAGCACCTTCACACTTCTACCAACTGGTTTGCCAGGCTTTTAGTTTTTTGCACTCAGCTTTCAATAGCTTGCCTCATAAAAATCTGCCTTCCCCAAATGTACTATATTTATTACAGCACCTACTATCTAGCTTAAAAATTCCATCTTGTTTTGTCCCCCCTTTGAAGGGGGATACTTGACTCAATCCTATTCTTCCAATTTTTCCATAGACTTTTCCATGAATTTCAAATATCATTATCAGGTATACCTTAAGTTCAAAATATAGATGCTTCTTAATTTATGGTTATGGAGGGACATAAGGTTACAAATCATGAAAACAACATAATTGAAAGTGAATAAACTTTTATATTTGGTTTTAAAATTTTACTTTTTTATTACTATCAGGATTGCCTTTTAGGGGAATGAGGCTGATGTTCAGATTGGCTAAAATGGTGATAACAAGGAGACAGTCTAAAAGGTGAAGGATTCATTACAAATTGCAGTGGATTAATTCATGAGGGACAGACATATCTCAGTATCTGAGGATGACCCTGTGCAGGATTGAGAATTTTCTCTCTTGCACAGAAAGCCTTTGGGCTACATCTCAAACAGAGACTGCTGATTAGGATTGACCACTATTTGTAATGTGTAAATAGGCCACTGAGAGTTGAATGTGTATCTACATTTATTACACATTATCTATAATTCTTTATACTAACATTTGTATTTTTACCGCATCCTTTTCGTTGGTTTTAAAATACCAAAGTGAAATAAATTTGAATGGCTTTATTTGCTGTTTCTCCAATAAAAATGGTACTTATTTCCTTAAGTAAGCATAAACCCAGTGTGCTGAATTTTCACATCTATCTTCTCTGCACTCAGGATTTGAGTTTCGGCTTGCTGAAAATTCTGTGGTAGAAAGTCTTATAATGATATTGTGGTTAAG
Source organism: Molossus molossus (assembly GCF_014108415.1). Taxonomy (NCBI): domain Eukaryota; kingdom Metazoa; phylum Chordata; class Mammalia; order Chiroptera; family Molossidae; genus Molossus; species Molossus molossus. The sequence continues at coordinate 48,378,913 of NW_023425351.1, forward strand.
CTGTAAGGCCATATGAGATCACTTTACAGAGGAAGAAGATGGGGCCTTGAGAGGTTAAGTGACTGGCCCCAGGTCACACAGCTGGGACTGCAGCTTTCAGGCTCCCTGAACCCTGCCACACAGGTTTATGTGACAGCCTTATGTAAGGAGGGCGATTTACTCCCCCCTTCCAAGGTTTCCGCACTGACACTCTTTTGCACATTGCACTATGTGCAAGCCCAGAAATTCTGCCAGGAGCAAAACAACACTCCTTAAACACTCTGTGACTTTCAGAGCTGTATAAAATAAAAGGTTGAAGTTAATGGTTGCCAGCTTGGAGGGAGTAGTTTCTCTTTGGCGCCAAATATATGTGGAGAACAGATGAGACTGTGGGAGTGAAGTTGGCAAAAGGGAAAGAGAAATGAGTCTATTCTTTTTTTTGTTTTTTTCAAAAATGAAAGTATAATAAATATCTGGATAAGTTAGATGTTTATTATTCATTTCGAGATTCTTCCCATTTGGAAATGAAATATCTGTGCCTTTAGGGTGAGTACTCTTGAATAATAATTTTTATTATTTTTCTAAATATCACAGTGATTCTTTTTATTTGGAAGCGAGGAGATTATTTTAATGACTTATCTCTATCGAACTATTTGTGTTCCCTTTCCTAAAAGGTCATTACTTCTTATACCGGAGTTCCTATATTTAAGCAGTGACACATGTTAAGATAATGCGTTTCAATAATTTTGAGAACTAAAAGCAAATATACCTCACAGATAATGATTATTTAAATTTTTGGTTCAAAGAGATAAAAGTGTCTTTGACATAAGGAGGGTGGCTATGGTAGCCAAGAATTCTATCATTTTATTTCACACTCATTTTGTTTCTGAAAAGTCTCCTATCATGTTTGAGATCCCACATACCACAGTGAACGTGACGTTTGTTAGCAGAAGCTGTCTGGAATGGCACTCCGGTGCTGTCCTTAAAGGGCATTTTGTAGAACTGAGCTCAAGAGAAACACTATTAATGAAACCTTCCTGGATTTCCATTCATAAATCTATTGTGTGTCTAATGGTACAGCGTAGTGGTTCTTGTTAAATTATTCCCGAAGTCGTTCCGATTTAGACTTTTCAAGTTTTTTTTTCTAATTTAAGAATATTCTTACATTTATTTGAGCTTGAATTTGAAACTCTGTCTGGCATATCACATTTTTTTTCAAGCAATACAGATTTGATCATCTTTTCCTGAGTTAAGTTTTGTTGCTTTTTAAATAAGCAGTGTAGTCTTGAAGTGACCTGTTTAAATCGGTGGGTAATTCCTTCTCTGTCTCTCTGTGTTTCTGTCTCTGTCTCTCTCTTCCCAGCCTGTGATTTTAGACACAATAAACAAAAGCAAGACTGAGACGCTCACTCTAGGGACATCCCAGTGTAGTTCAGTGGCCATCAGCTCAGACATTCATACGACATCCTGTATAACTTTTTAAAAGGATATTTACCAAAAAGCACAGTTTTATTAGGTGGAAATCATCATACTGAAAATTTTATTGTTCCAGTCAAATCGATATATGCCATGACCATAGTTGCTGAAAATAAAATAATGTGGGGCCTTGATATTACTTTCAACTCCAGGTAGTCAAAGACTTTAAGTTATTGTGCCTTCTTAGGATCGGCTGTTGGCGAAGGGAATTTTTAAATTCAGGTTCACTGTCACTAGAGACCGCGCACAGGTAAAGGGAAAGTGATCAATGTTTTCGTGACTGTCGGATGGACTCTGAATTTAATTCCAGTGTGGAGAACTAGTTAGATGCTTTAACTGAAACTTTTCCTGTCTGAGATTTCCCCTGTGGTGTAGTGCATGGTGGAATCACTTACCTTCAACATTTTTTCATAGAGATGTGAATAATGCATTTGGGGAACCTGGGTGGTTTTTCTGGTTCTAACTATATAAGTCTAATGTCTGCAGTAATTTAGAAAACTTTTTGTTAATCTACTTTCATCTATGTTTTTATAGGTGAGAGAATAGAAACAGCCAAACAGGCCTCAGTCCTTTGCACCTATTACTCAGTTTCGGAAGCAGTACACCTTGAGCATTTTCATCAGTATCCAGCTTCATCTCATGGCACTGGCTTGAGATTCTCTAATGAGATTTTGTTATAATTCCTCAACTAAAGTCAGTGGAGGCCAGTTGTTCCTCTAGATGACACACCTCATTCTTTTTTTTTTTTTTTTTTATCCTCACCCGAGGACACTTTTTCCATTTTTTGTTCAGATAGAGCGGGAGGGAGAGAGAGGAAGAGAGAGAGAGAGAGAGAGAGACATCGATGTGAAAGGGACACATCGAGTGGCTGCCACCCGCACGACCAACCAGGGCCGGGGACAAACTGCAACCGAGGTACACGCCCTTAGCGGGAACCGAACCCGGGTCTCTCTGTACCGCAGAGAGAGGCCGACGCTCTAACCGCTGAGCCAAACCGGCCAGGGCACACACCTCATTCTTTTAAAAGGCTATAGTGACAGGCTCTCCCATGGGTCAGGGCTTCCTAAGACTTCCAGCTCTTGCTAAGCTTCGTTTTGGAAATCTTCAACAAATATTTCCAGCAAAATTCGGAATTCCTAAGACTGCATTATGTCACCAGTTTCTTGGGTTAGAATTATCCTCTGTTCTTTACCTTTGGGCTGTCTACTTTTATCTCCATTAACCTTTTGGCTCGAGTATAAACATTTATTGAAGGCTACCTCCTTTGTCGGTCCAGTAACTCCAGAGGTTAGTGAGAAGTGGATGCTAGTCTGACCTCTTTTATCCACATTAGATGATTCTAATTATTCCTAAGAAATGACACTTCTGACCCATTTTGTCCTTGTCAAGTTTGTCTAGTTGTAGACTGTCTAAGCATGAAACTCTGGGTTCAAAGAGTATCCAGGAGTGCAGATTTTTTAAAACTTACAATGGGGAGCCTCAAAAGTGCACACCATTTCTTTTCATTTTTAAAATATTCCAGCTTCACTGAAATTCAGGGCTTCTATTATGTACCTTGAATTGATTTATTACTGAAAGAGACTACCTCGATATAGATAAAATGCAAACTTTAACCTGCAAAAATCCAGGGGTTATTTCAATACAAACAAAAAATGATGAAAACCTTTGTATAAGTGAGAATAAGCCAAGTTTTGCTGAGATTGCAAGCAACCCTAATATCACAACAGTTTCTTTACATAAAGTTTATTTTTCATGCTCCATGACCATTGTGGAGACCAGGGCTTCCTCCTTACAGGCTCATAGATTCATTCAGCAAAGAGCAAAGGTAACACGGCAGTGCATTGGCTCATACAGCTTCTCTGTGGAAGTGACACCAGTTAGTCCTGTTTAGTTTCATTGGTCAAATGGAGCCGCATGACCACACCCAACTGTAGAAGACACCTGGAAAGTGGAGAGTTAGAAATAAATGATCAATAGCACCAAGGATTATCACTACCTTTAAAGTGGATAATGGTTTTTTTCTTGGCTTTGATGCTAATTCCTACAACTATTACCAGTGCCTGAGAAACAGCAAGGATTCAGTACGTACTTTTTGTACATTTTTAATTTGTTTATTCTTCAGCAAAATTTTGATGTGCATCTGTGGTGTACTATACACTGTGCTAGTGATTTTCATGTCAAGGTTTGAGATAAAAATTATTTCCCCATTTCTCAGATGTGCCTTCTGAAGTACAGAACATTCAAGTTTAAGTGATTTTCCAGTAGCCTGCGGCAAGCCCATCAGCAGCCTGTGGCAAGATTAAAACCTGGATCATCCAACTCCAAGAACAGTAATGTTCTTTCTGCTACACCTCAGCTCCGAGGTCAATGATGAACCAAGAAATGTTTTAAATTCCTAATTGTAGAAGCAGGAATTATTAGTCAACACTGTGCAGTTTTTCCTACTTTAAGGCAAGAACATCAAACATGTCTAACGATTTTAGAATGATAATGTAGATTTGGTGTTATTCTCTCTCAGGGAAAGTCCTTTTATACTTTTGAGCACACTCGATGAGGAAGTTGTCTTTTTTTTTAACTTTGAGTCAGTAATTTTGAATGTTTTTGTATTAATTTTCTATTGCTGCCAAAATAAATTACCACACACTTAGTGGCTTGAAACCATACACATTTACTACATTAAAGTTCTGTAGATCAGAAGTCCAGTACGAGTCTCTCTGTACTAAAATAAGTTTGTCAGGATGTGTTCCTTTCTGGGGGTTCTGGGGAGAGCTCATTTCCTGCTCTTTCAGGGTGTTGGCAGAATTCAGATCCAGGAGTCTGCAGAAAAGAAGTCCCCGTTTCTTTGCTCCTTGTGACTGAGGGCCCCTCCCGGTCTCCAGACCACTGCATTCCTTAGCTGAGGCCTCAGCATGCGGTCTTCAAATGCAGCGAAGCAGGTGGAATCCTTTTCATGTGGAATCTTTTTGATCTGCTGATGCTATTCTCTTCTACTTAAGGACTCGTGTTTAGATAGGGTCTATCCAGATAATCCAGGGTCACCTCAACATTTCGTGGTCTAAACCTTAATCATATCTTTAAAATCCCTTTTGCCAAGTAAGGTACCTTATTCACACGTTCCAGGAGACTGGGGCTTGGGCATCTTTGGAGACTAGTTTTCTGTCCGCCCCACCTTTCTTGTTTTGTTTTTTAATCCTCACCCAAGAATATTTTCTCATTTATCTTCAGATAGAGTGGGAGGGAGGGGACAGAGAGAGAGAGACATAGATGTGAGAGACACATCGGTTGGTTGTCTCCCGCACGACCCTGACCAGGACCAAACTGCAACTGAGGCACGTGCCCTTGGCTGGAATCGAACTTGTGACTCTTTGGTCTGTGGGCTGATGCTCTAACCTCTGAGCCAAACTGGCCAGGGCCCACCACACCTTTTTTTATCTGCTCTCTTTTTCCAACATGTTGCAACAACTGTATTCTCTGTTGGATATGAGATAAAGATCTTGGCCTTACATTCTTCATTTGTGAAATTAGGGCATTAAAACCATTGAATGTTAAGTTGTCTCTATTCTTAAGTGTTGTGTAAATCCCTATGATAGAGAGAGGCATGGGAAAGAGAACCTAATGATCATTGTGAATATTATTGTTATTTTCTAGTCATGGATTTTGCTGGAGTATAGATTTCATATAATCCTGACTAACTCCTTCCTTCGCACACTGGGTAATCTTCTTTGAAGGCAGTCAATCTCCACAAAAGTTGACTTCTTCAGAAAAAAATTGACTTACCTCCTCAAAACTGTAATAACTGGTCCCTTGAGATTTTTTATCTACTTATTTACTTTGCAGCTTGGATATAGCTTTCAGCAAGTCTTTGGTCCATTTTTTGCTTCCACTTTATTGATTTGGAGTAAAAGAAATTGTTTTCTCTTGAGCTTAGTTTCTTAGTAAATCTGATTCTACCTGTATCCAAGCATAACACATGCCTCCAACATTTTAAAAGGTATTACGCCTAACTTACCATTAAGGAAAGATATTGATTAATGATTTTTGTTTGTGCCACAGAATTAACTGCTTTAAATCGTAATTTACTCATGTATAAAGTGGAGAAAATGTTAATGCCTAACTCCTGGAGTGGAAAATTCTTGGGAAGTACTTAAAACCCAACATTTAGCAAGTACTCAGTAGATGTAAATAGCTAATATTGTTTTGATAGTAAGAACAGCCGGGTGGGAATGAACAGCTCAGGACTTTCCAGTTTAGCCCAAAAGTGCACTGTCTTGGGAAATCCTTCAATCCCAGGAAAACCCAGATAGTTGGTCACCCTAGGAGGAGCAGTTTGGAACCAGAGCTAGATACAATATGGGCTCTGCTTTCTACAAGCTATTTGACCTAAAAGAAATTCTTTGATCTTTGAGTTACAATTTCTTTATTGAAAATATCTATGAAATAATGGGATCCTCATTCTTCCCGCTTAAACCATCTTTACTGGCTTTATTCTGCTTAGAGATTTCAGCACGAAAGGTTTTGCCTGATATGAAGAGGTCCTTCAAGATCTGTTTCTAACCTGCCCTTCCAGACACGCATGCTATGTTCCTTCCTCTTATCAATAATGATAGTAATATTGATGATGATGATGATGATGATAGCTAATACTTATCTAGTAGCTTTCTGCATACCAAGAACAGCTCTGAAGACTTTATAAGAACTTAAACCAAAGAGTCCAGAGCTGCTCACCATTTCCTGTATGCCTGACTCTTGTATATACTATTCAGACTATCATCATGCTATTACTAGCACTTGCAAATTCTTCCTGTATGTCCTTTAAGATCCTGCCTGAATGTTACCTCCTCTATGAAATCTTCCCAGAATCCACAGGAGTCTCTCTCTTGCCCTTCATTGACCCACAGACAATTAACTCATGATGTTACACTCCTTATCGTGCTTTTTGCATTATATCAATTTTTTTTTAACGTATCTGTATCCTTCCCCCCAAAAAATGCCTGTTCATATTTCTAGCACCAAGCATAGGACTCGGTTAGTTTATTTGTGAAATGAATGGAAGATCAATCGATTTACTTTACATTAAAGATTCCCTAAAGAATTCAAGTGACCAATATCTGTTTTTCATCTTATCTATAGAAAAGTGTAAAAGCTGATTTACTGCATAGAAATCTATGTGGCCTTAATAAATATGGAGCATGAAGATTAAATAATTTAAAACACAGGTCTTTCCCATGAAATAAGACAATACAGTGGGAATGGGGCCAGGTGCCTGGTGTTGAAATCTGTTCTTTAAAGTCAGAAGATGCAGATGTTGCCATTAAGACCACTAAATCCATCACACAGAGGTTTATCTACATGGTGGACTTTCTCCTGTGACTTGTCCTGCTTACTGCTTGGAGAACTCCTGACTCCAATCTGTGGACTTGATTGTTTCTCTGTTTGTAAAAGGAGCTGAAATATGCATAATTAAGACCTACATTTAATTGGATATGAATCACTATCATTTCAGATTGAAGAAGCTTGCTTGTTCTCAAATTCTGTTACGAAAATGGAAATAAATAAAAATGGTCATTCAGACTGGTAATTATAGGGACAACTTGATAACATTTTTGCCTAGATTGTTAAAAAATTATAATATAAAATTAATTCTTTCCTACAAGACTTTCAAATAATAATTTTTCATGATTATACTTACTAAATATTAAGATATGTAGTTGAGAAATTAAGACTTTAAAATGAATGAAAGTATGAATATGGAAAATCTGTATGCTAGTACTTCTTACAATTGACCTGGTTTACCACCTCTTCTGTTTTATTTTTATTTTATTTTATTTTTGTCCTCACCCGAGGTTATTTTTCCACTTTTTGTACAGATAGAGTGGGAGGGAGAGAGAGAGAGAAACGTCGACATGAAGGGACACATCGAGTGGCTGCCACCCACACGACCAACCAGGGCCGGGGACAAACTGCAACCGAAGTACGTGCCCTTAGCGGGAACTGAACCCGGGTCTCTCCGGACCGCAGGCCGATGCTCTAACCACTGAGCCAAACCGGCCAGGGCCCACCTCTTCTGTTTTAATATTTGATGTATTTTTTTCAGACTTAAAAAAAAATCTTTATTGTTGAAAGTATTACAGAGATTCCCATTTCTCCCCCACTTACCCCTCCTCCCCATTAACACCCCCTCCTGCCTTCCCCACACTATTATATGTGCCCTTTGGTTATGAATGTAAGTTCTTTGAGGTTTGTCAGTCTGTTCCCTACTTCCATGTCTCTGGATCTATTTTGTTCGTCAGTTTATTTTGTTCATTATATCCCATAAATAAGTGATATCATGTGATACTTGTTTTTCTATGACTGGCTTATTTCACTTAGCATAGTACCCTCCAGGTCCCTCCATGTCGTCAAGGGGTAAGAGATCTTTCTTTCTTACAGCTGCATAGTATTCCATTGTGTAAATGTACCACAGCTTTTTTTTCTTCCCATTCATCTACTGATGGAACTTGGGCTGTTTCCAGATCTTAGCTATTGTAAATAGTGCTACAATGAACATAGGGGTGTATATATTCTTTTCTGATTGGTGTTTCAGGCTTCTTAGGATATATTGCTAGAAGTGGGATCACTGGGTCAAATGGCAGTTTCATTTCTAATATTTTGAGGAAACCATATTGCATTCCCACCAGCAGTGTACTAGAGTCCCTTTTCTCCACATCCTTTCTAGCACTTGTTTGATGATTTGTTGACGGCAGCCATTCTGGCAGGTGTGAGGTGATACCTCATAGTCATTTTAATTTGCATCTCTCTGATGATTAGTGATGCTGAGCATTTTTTCATGTCTCTGACATTTGTATGTCCTGCTTAGAGAAGTGTCTGTTCAGGTCCTTTGCCCATTTTTCAATTGGATTGTCTTTCATTTGTTGAGATGTATGAGTACTCTATATATTTTGGATATTAACCCCTTATCGGATGTATCGTTAGCAAATATGTTCTCCCAAAGAGTGGGTTCCCTTTTCATTTTGATGCTGGTTTCTTTTGCTGTGCAGAAGCTTTTTAGTTTGACAGACTTCTTTTTAAATGTATCCATCATGGTTAATTTCTCCACTAAATTGTATATTTTATGGTAGTTTTCTCTCTTATAATACAATTGATACTTCAAGAAATGGATTAGCATTCATTTTACGCATAGTTTTTTTGTTTGTTTGTTTGTTTGTTTTTTAATCCTCACCCGAGGACATTTTTCCATATTTTGTCCAGATAGAGTGGGAGGGGGAGAGAGAGAGAGAAACATCGATGTGAAAGGGACACATCGAGGGGACACATCGAGTGGTTGCCACCCGCATGACCCAACCAGGGCCGGAGACAAACTGCAACCGAGGTATGTGCCCTTAGTGGGAACCGAACCCGGGTCTCTCTTGACTACAGGCTGACGCCCTAACCGCTGAGCCAAACCGGCCAGGGCTACGCATAGTTTTTAATATGGCTTTGCAGTTAACAATGGGTCCCTGTCTCATGTGTTATCATTATTGTCATTCAGCAGGTGAAGTGGGTTTTCCAGATTCCTCAGAGATTTGAAGTGGCCAGATTACACGGAACTCCTCAAGTGAATACTTGTTAATGTCGATTTAGGATAGTCCCAGACTGGGCTGACGTCTCTGTGGCAGGATCATGTCTAGGAGAAAATGCAGTTCAAAAATCACCTTGAGAACCTGTATTATTGTAGTTGGTGTTGCAGTGTTCTGATATTTGATATACAGAACATGGGTTGGTGAATGAGAAAAAGTCTAAACGCCAGTTCACTGTGACTCATCGGAAATAAGAGTCTTGCTAAGCTTACTTATTTCCTCCCGGTTTATTTCCTGCCATGTAAATTTATCAACATGGTTAAAGAAATAATTTCGGTGCCAAACAGCCTAAAATGATGAACCTTTTAAGCCTTATGTTTAAAACGTACACGGAAAACATTTTGTCAGAACTACAACACTTGTCTCCCTGCTTCTAGGCTTCTCAGATCGAGTGATATCATGCTTTACTTGCTCTGCATTTGAATTTATTCACAATTCCTCTTTCATGGTCTTTCTGGAGACAATGTATGGTAGATCATTAGCATTATTATTATTTCAGTTACAGTCAGACTACATAGCCACACTTAGCAAAGGGGGTTGAGGAGATTTCATTATTCATTCAGAATAAATTCCTACTCTCATATAAATGTTGCTCAGGATAGAGCTTTGAAATGGATCCTGATTCTTTAAATTCTTTCCTGTCTGTTTCAGGAAATAGTGAGATCCTGTTGATAGTAAAGTACAATGTGTCTAAAGTTCACTTCTAAACACCCTGCTCTTTGCAATGAAAGTCATCTCCATTCTCTTTATAATTCAGAGCCACAAGAGATCTATTTAATCTTGGAGATCAGATCCAGTATCACTTAGACCAAAAAAAAATCCTTGATAATAATTCTACCATTCAGATTAGTGGAAGCAGTATTGTTTTAGAGCTTCTGTCATCTTAAAACGATATCATGAGACAGGGGAACAAGGACTCGGATTATGATTCGGGAGATTTAGTTGTTTGTAAAAATAAAATGATTAGCAGTTATTATTCAAGTTTTTAATCAACGAAAGCAAATGGCATCTGTTTGTTATCATTCTTTCTGCAGAAGACAAAGGCTCAGGTCCCAATGGTGCTGACTGCTGGTCCCAAGTGGCTGCTGGATGTGACTTGGCAAGGAGTGGAAGACAACAAAAACAACTGCATTGTGTACAGCAAAGGTAAAGCAAGCTCATTTCCCTCCTCCTTTGGACGTGTTGCAACCCGAGCGTTGCAAAACAGCACCACGCGAGCTGGAATGGGGGTACTGGGTCAAACCTGATTCTTCCTTTTTCTCTTATGAATCCCTCTTGCCTGTATTTGCAGCAAAGCCTACTGTGTGTTTTTGTTGTTGTTTTTTAACCACATAAGACAAAAGTGTTACGCCATCAGTTCCTTAGTGGCTTACACATTTTCCTACATATTTGAGTGTCTTGATGAGTCCCTTCCTTGCTCTTAGTTTTTAGGGATGGCTGGTTTGATGAAATCCCAGAATCCTCTATTGGTCGTTATCTATCAGAAGGTACATTCCTTGGGAAATTTAGCAATTCCTGTCAAGGTGAATGCCCCAGGGGGCACTGCATTCCAGCCAGTTTCTTGAAATCACTCCTGATGGGAGGGTAGCTCGAAATGAAACCGTTGCAGAGATGGAATCCTTCCCCATGGTGATTTCTGAAGGGCAGGGGGCAGTGGGGAAGGAGGAAAGGGCAGCTGGCAGAGCGTCGCCTTTGATTTGCTCAGTGTGACCTCAGCCTGCACTGCGTCACAGAGCTGCACCCTGGCTGTGAAGAAGCCGAGCCACGGCTCCGTGATGGCATGTCGTGGGACTGACGCTCTGCGAAACACAGCCCCCTCCTCACGTGTGGTGTGGTTTGGGACACTTTTCTCTATGTTCAGGTTTTGGACCCGAGCTCTGTACTTTTGCAGTGAAATCCCTAATCTCTCTTCTTTGTAAATATTGCAAAACCTTGTGCTTCTCATGTTTAATTTCTTTTAGCTTTCATTTTTAACCAAATAGACCTACTGAGATCAAAGATTTATTTGCACATTGAACCTAGAAACCATAAAAGCATACAAGGGAACAAGCAAATAAGCACCCCTATCAATGTATTAACATATAAAACACTAATCATAACATCAAAGACTCTCAAAAACTTGCTAGAAACAATTACAACTTGTCCCTATAATCATTACAATTTGTACACTTATAAGAGGATTGCCTTTAAACTACCATAAGCCTTTGAAAGTTGAAACACCGGAAAGAGGGAATTTGCAAGCTAGGAAAACAATCTGCACACCAGGATCTGATTATATTCCTTTTCCTTCTGTAATTGCTGGTTCCATACCCAGTATTTTCTAACCCCAAATACCTGTGGTATGCTGGTGTGGAGCTTTTAGCTGGAAGAGAAGGTAGATTTTCCTAGGATATGCCTATACGATCTATCAAAGTGGAAAGAAATAGTATAGTGACCCAGCCTCCCAAAGCCCACATTCAGAATGCAGAAACACAAAAGGCATCTTGGAATGTAGGGTCAGTTACTGGGAATACATTTTTGTTGTACGGTATCTTCTCTTCGTGATGGCACTATAATATGGATGAAGCAAGGGAAGAGCTGCTCTGTCATAATCCAAACCCACCGCATTTGTAAGATCAGTCCTTCTTTTCGGAAGAGACGACTGTTACATGGTTCTATAAGGAAAATAATAGCAAAATTGTAAATCAGTGTTCAGTGGAGTACTTTGTTTGTATTATGGTTGGATATACATTAAGCCTTTTGGCAATACATTTTCAGTAATTTATAGAAGCATATTAACTAATTAACTCATACAACTGTGTGCTAGCCTTGTGCATGGTAGTAATGGCCGCGTTTCCGAAGCTGCCCTGAACCCTCTCCCTGGGTGCTCCCACACCACATCGTGAGCACTTCTCCATGGCTCCCATCGCCTTGTTTGATGATTGTCATTGTGTGCATTTAGAAAGGCTAAGAAATAAGCTGTTTCCCACCTTTCCAAGGTACCCTGTATTTACTCTATCTTGATCACCTTTCTATCATTAGTCTGGCATGCTGCTTATATAAAAGAGCACTAAATAAATATTGATTGGTTGACTAGGTAAACAAATGATGAATGTTTGCCTGAGACTATAATAGACACTTCACACAGGGTGATGATGAACCATTTGAATGCCTGCCATTTAATAGTTGATAACCTACAAAAGGCAGTTTGATATTGTTCAACTTACAAGAACAATTGGCATTGCAGTTCAAATAGCAGGGACTGCAATAACTGCTATTTCATCATTATTTAATTTAATTATCATTTATGACTTCCCATAAGGTAATTAATATACTACCTCATTTTAATGAGGTGAAATTGAGAATTAGTAGTGTACGTAATTTGCATGGTCACAGAGAGCTAATATGCCCAGTGGTTGAAGTGGAATTTGTGTGCACATTCGTTTAACTTAGGATCTGAGTCATATATATTAGAATGTGTTCTCCCTGCATTAAGCTTTTGAACAGCTCGGTGAGATGGATAGGTTTTTTTTCATTTGACACAATTTGACATTGTGACTTAGAGAGGTGAGGTAGTGGCCCTTGGTCATGGAGAGCTGACAGTAGAGCCAAGTTGGAATGCAGGTCTTGACAGTTCCAAATCCTGTACTCTTTGTCCTATGTAACTCTGCCTTTCCACCTTCAACTGGTACATGCTGACTAAATACTCTCAAACCACTCAGACTTATGTGCCCAGACATCACAAAGGGTATACATTTGTGTGGGACTTCCCAATGTGTGTGTGTGTGTGTCTTTTACAACGGACACTCACTGGAATTAGTGCTCTGGACAACACTCTGGAAAACTCTGCTGTAGACTACTCTGATCTAAAGGGCTTTCGAGGCTTGATGCTAACTTCTAGATTTCAAGTTTCCTTTGGAGTGAGGGGATAGCTCACCCAGAGTATGTCTTCAAGTTCCGTGAGTACCTTAACATTCTGGGATTGTAGTAGGGATCACTGAGTCAAGGAAAATGTGACCCTGAGAAGCAGTCCTACCAGGACTCCATGGGCCCTTTTGTCTTCAAAGGTTGCAGGTAGGGTCAGTCTCCTCAAAGCAAATGCGTTTTATAGGCGAAAGGACTTAGTAATTTGGACTTAACTTAAACATCTCTAATGTGTGAGGCATTTTCATAATGTGGATGTTAGTTTGGGACACTCTTGTTTTCAAGTGATGGAAATCCAAGTGAAGTTGGTGTCTGCAAATAATTATATAAAGTGTATGCATGTGTGTGTGTGTGTGTGTGTGTGTGCTTGTGTGTGTGCATGTAGGTGTGTGTGTTGGGAGTAAGGGTGTTCATCTGCTCATGGGACCAAGAGTCCAGGGATATTCTGGATTTCGGGAACACCTTAATCCAGTTGTTCAAGCCTTGTCCCCAGATTGTCTCTCTCTGCCTCGTGCTTCCCCCTTTTCTGTGGGCTTCATTCTCAGAAATATTCTCCTCAGGTGGTGGGAAGCTCCAGGCTTACCCCGCAAGCTCAGCGATTCCAGAGGAAAGGTAACTTTTCCAGGTTCTGATTGGGATACATCACATGCCAGTCCCTAAATCAGTTCATCGTTGTGCATCTCCCTGGCTGACCACAGTCATCCGTGCGGCCCAGGAGTAGAGTGGACCCCACATGAGCCACTAAAGTGGAGGATAAATAGTTCCCCACGTGAAACCAAAGTACAGTTGCCAGGCACATTAGAAATAGTTGCTGGGCTAACATCCATGCACCCAGATTTCCTTTTTTTTTCTAGCTAATAACCAACAGTATTTATGTATTCTATGCCAAAATCATTATTACGGGATTTGGCTACCTGAGAATATATTAGAACCTATTTACAAATAGGGTATAAAATGCATATGTGTAGTGTTTTTAAAAATTGCCTTGACTGTGAAATTTTTTATATTTTTTTATGTGTCGATAGGCCACTTAATGTGTAACTATTACCATTTAAGAGACACACTTCTCGAAGGATTATTAAATGTGGGCTAGAAATAAAGTTAAAAATGATTATAAAATTTTCATTTCCAGGGTGTTCATCAAATAATTCTTATAAAATTGTATTATATCAATCACTTAGCGCTGTTTAATAGGCTGCCATCCTCTTATTTTATCAAAGTAAAAAAAAAGAAAAATAAGCAAGTGTTTGGCATTAATGTTATAATCTGATGTACTTTTTCCTGCCTCAACTACCTCCTCTCATTCCAGAAAGTGATTAGCTCATCCAGACATTGATGGACCAGACTTGTTGGGTCATCTGCTTTTTGCCATTATTCTCAACAGACTCCAGATAATTCTAATTTACTTATCTGCAGCGAAAAAAGACTAAAAAGCACTATGCTGAAGTTAAAGGAGGTTGCTAGGGAGTAGGATGAGCAAGGTCTGCCCATTTACTACTAAAATCCACTAATGCCTGTTGGACGTGGGAGGTTGTCTTCTCGTCTTTTTTTATGTTTCAGTTGCAGTTTACACTGAATATTATTTTGTATTAGTTTCAGTTGTATATAATGTGTCTTCTTTTCTATATAACATTCTGTTCTTTATTGTGATTGCACAGTACGGTGGCCTTTTTATATATGAAAAGTAAATTGCTTAATTTGAGTTTTATGTTTCTGAGTATTTATAATTAAGCCTTTGGTGTGGGGGGGTTGTTCATTCAGTTCACTTCAAATAAGGATTATTTATTTACTTTTTCAAGGAGTTGCTATTTCAGAGTAGCCACATTCTCTAGGTATCCAGATGAAGAGAATAGATGACATTGTCAATCAAAAGAGTGGAAAAGGCCCTGGCCAGTTTGGCTCAGCGGTTGAGCGTCGGCCTGCAGACCAGAGAGTCCCGGGTTCGGTTCCTAATAGGGGCATGTACCACCAAAAAAAAAGAGTGGAAAAGGTTGGGCTGGAGTAGCTTAGTAGGTTGAGCATCGTCTTATGCATTGAGAGGTTGCTGGTTCAATTCCCGGTCAGGGCATATACCTGGGTTGCAGGTTCATTCAGTCACAGGTTGAGGCATGCATGGAAGACAGCTGATCAGTATTTCTCTCTCACATCCATGTTTTTTCTCTATCTCTCGTCCTCTTTCTAAGCAGGTCCTTGGGTGAGTATTTTTTTAAAAAGAGTGGAAAAGTATCAGACTGACCATCACTCTCACCTTAACCACAGAAGGATTCTTGTGTTGGCAGAGTAGGTCAGTTGGTTAAGCATCATCTGGATACACTGAGGTTGTGGATTCAGTTGCCAGTCAGGGCACATAAAAGAAGCAACCAATGAGTGCATAAATAAGTGGAATAACAAATTGATCTCTCTCTCTCTTTCCTCTCTAAAAATCAGTAAATATAGAATCCTTTTATGTGAAAGCACAGTATCCTTTTAAAAACACTGTTGCTCATATGTAACTCTAGGTAAATCACTTTTCCTCTCTAAATCTTGATTTTCTCAGCTTTAAAAAGCAAATACCAATGGCTTTCTTACAGAATTTTGGGAAAGAAGCATGCATACACTCTCTGTGTATGTTATTATAAACATTATATTGCTGATTATTTTCTGCTTAGTTCAATTTGCCCTGTAGTCATAAATCAGTACAAATTTAGAGGAAATGAAGCCAGGCCTCCATGTTGGTATCAAGCAAATGTGCAAGAAAAGATGGTCATCTGGTATAAGATTTATAGCCAAGAATTCGATAAGTTCCTTTCAGTCACTGGGAACCCACAGTATCTGCAGAGAACCATATTACGGACTAGAGGCCTGAAGCCTTTACTGAATTTTGTTTTGTTTTGTTTTTTGGGGGGCACATGATATTTTTATTTTTAATGAAAGTCATATAAAATGCTAGTATAAAGATGATGATGATAACATTAATACTGGTAATAGCAGTTACCATATATTAAGCACTTATTCTATGCCAGGCATTGTTTTAAACACTGTATATACATTTTCTTATTTACCATTACAAACTCAGGGTGTAAGCAGAATTATCCCCACTTTACAGATTAGTAAACCAAGGTCGAGATAAGTTAAGTAAATAATGCAAGGCTATATATCTCATGCATGATGAAACTGGGCGTCATCCTTGAACATATTGTGTCAGTCTTGAACATATTGTCCTAAATTCCCAAACAGACAACTAGCAGAGTTTTGAAGATACAGCTGCAGGTTACTGCTCTGCTTCAGAAAATCACGTACATGTTTATCAGCGAAATTTTCTTTTACCCGTTCTGTGCTTTGGCTTTAAAGAGAACGTGTTCAAGAACTAAAACAACAGTCACAGCAGTTCTGTTTCCAACTTCTCTGCTGCTTTTAAGACCACAGCAATGTAAAGTCATAGAGAAGAACACTCTCAAAATCACTCTATGATCATGATGATCTTCAGAGTTCCGAATTTTCTTGTTTGCACAAATGTAACCATGCAGTTAATTCCATCAAACATATATTGATTGTCTACTGTGCTCAAGGTCCAATACTAAGCACTGTTGAATTAATGACAAATTCTAATATGACCTATCTTGGGTGAGTAACTTTCTGAACACTGACTAAATTGATCAACTTCTCAAAACAAGGATCTTTCATTATAAGGACTCTTGTAAAAGTCTGGACTATTTTCCACCTTGAAATAGAGGATCTGTTGCATGTAGCTGGAATTTTGAAACAATAGCCTTGTCTAGTGTGGCAGCCAATTTTTAAACTAGGTACAAGTTAATGTGTAACTTGACCTAAAGTGTCTAATATCATATACATAAGAAACTATAATTTAAAGGGAAATAATGTGCTTAAAATAGAGGCTTTGTTTAACCATTCGGTAATTCATAGAAAATGTGTAACTATTGTCTAGTTTTACAGTATTCTTAAAAGAGGGTGGGTGCCTGAACCAAATATTTAACAGCAAGAATTATAAAATCATAAGGCGATTAAGTTAGCTAGTTGCAGATTCCAATATTGCTTTTTAAATGACTTCAGGATATAGGAGGTACTAAGGTTATTATCTGTTATCAGGAATACAGTGGAATTGTACAACTGGATAATAACCAAACAAACTGACACAATGTAAAATTACATTATCAGTGTGTTAAAACAAAATTGCACCCTAAAGGAGTCCACATGCCAGCTCAGAGCTGCAGTGTAATTATGCTTAACTCTGATAATTAAAATACAACAGAGATCAACAGAATCATTTTCATTAAGAAAATTATTAATGATGGTGGTATAACAGTAATTGATTGCAGAGCACCACAGGATAACGCGATGCCGAAAACCCAACATGTTTCATGAACATCTGAGGCTTTTTCTTGTTATGTTCTATGAGAATGAGAGATGTTCTGGGGAGCGAGCAATTTATTATGCCTGTTCTAGGAATCAGGGGTTGTAAAAATAGCTGTTTTCTAACACCACCGTTTTGAGTCCAATTGTCATTTCTGAGGGGTGCCTCAGGTCAAGACAAGTGACCCCACTAGTGACTGTGTTATTTACAATAGAGCCGTCTGTTGCAAATTGCAGGATGACAGCAACTTTAGCAAATATCGGGCCTTCTGTCATTTCTTTTTTTTTTTTTTTTTTAATGCATTTGCTGTTTTTACAGTTATGTCAGTGATTTAATGATGTTATTCCAGTCTGCTTCTGGTCATACCGAATAGTTTATTATCCTTAGGTATTATTAATGTATGCTATATGATATGAAAAAAATGCATTCGTTCTCATATCATTATCACCATGAGTTTCCTTAATGAAATGATGGTAAATAATCCTGCATGATAGTACTATTAATTACCTCCATGGACGAGATGTGCTATCATTTGTTGAAGAAAAAAACATCAACTACACTGGATTTTTGTGTTCATGAAGCTTCTGTATCTTAAGGGGTAAACACCCAGTTAGGATGTTGGCAAATGATAAGACCTAAGAATATATCCATTTTATAAGTATAAAAAATGAAAAACGAAGAATGAGATTTTTTGAGAGGTGACTCACTATCATTCAGGCATGCTAGCTTGTCATTCAAAGAGATGTTAATCTTGAAAGGACCCCAAAAAATATCTTTGTTAGCTAAAATGAGGGACAACTCTGTAGTGAAGATTTTTTCAGAGTAAGATACTGTGAATACTTTTCTCAGAACAGTGTATTACATAAAGGAAATTATTCTATTATAATTCCAAGTGAAAAAGCAGAGTATGAGGTTTTGAGCCGAGTATGATTATAATTATATTAAAAAGTATACGCATAGAAAAACATACCAGAAAGAAATACCTCACAATTATAAAAGTATTTCTGTAAAGGTGGTAAGATTTGGTGAGCATTTTCATATCCCTCTCATAATTTTCCTCACATTGATTATTTTTCTTACATAATTTTAGAAAAGTATTTGCAAATGAAAATTACTCTTTGTCTTAACAATGTTCTTGCTCTTCTTTTTATACAACCCAAACTCAAAGAACAAAGAAATCTAGGCCTTGCCCACAAAGCGTCTCATCCGTAGAATTTAAATCATTTCCTAGTGACATAATTATTTTTCTTCAGTATCGCTATAAATGTCTTAACATTTTGTTTCATAAGATAATTTTCCAAATAAAATAAATGTTGTCGAGCCCGTGCTTTGCGCGTGATCTGTCTCAGGTGTCATGAGGGATACAAAGGAATATGAGACACCCCCTGGCTACGGAGCTTACTACACGGATGAAGGTCGCCTTATACTGGCTTCAGGCTTGCATGGTCAAGGCCAAGTCCACAGAGGATGTGGAATTTTGGTTGGCTCTTGATAGTTGAACATAAGTTTGAGAAATGGAAGGAGGGCATTTGAGGAGATAGCATGCTGTGCCTAAAAGCACAGTGTCCCCATGAGAGTCACAGCACACTTTAGGGCAGAGGATTTACAGATGAGACCAGTGAGGGCCGAGGGCCAGGCTTCTGAGGTCCCTGTCCCGGCGTCAGTGGCGTGCTCAGCCTGAAGGCCTTCTCGTGGGCACAGTGATGAGCCCCGGGAAGTTCCAAGGCACACATGACGACACTAGATGGCCAGTCAACATCTGCATCAACGGTTAAGCTTGGGTCCACCCATTAATAACATCAAGACTGTCTGGCGGGGAAATAATGTTGGTAGATACACCCCTCAAAAGATAGTGGTGAATCTTTCACCGTATATACACTGACTACCTGAGTTCCACAGTTTTTCAGCTCCCAGTGAACGTCCTATCCCCTCACCCCACCACCACCGTTTTCCTGTCCAACAGCGCCCCCTGATTTTCTTTCAGGTTCCTGGCTTAGATTCCAGGGCTCATGGTTCCAATCTCTCTCCTGTATTCCCTCCCCCTTCTCTTTCCGGCCTTTCTCTGCGTTCTGGTCCATCCAGCTTTCCACTTTTCTCTGGGCAGAAGTTAAATGGATCAGCATCTGTGACGTGCTTAGAGTAGTGCCCGCTTCATAGTGCGTGTCATATAAACATGTGGTCACAGTAAGGCAAATGGACCACCACCACCACCGAAACCCGGAGCTGACCAATTTGCATTACATTTGATCACAAGGTGAATGAGAAGACTCAGTGTATGTAGACCGTCAATATATATTTATTTTCCTGATTAAGCCTCAAGGACACCATTTCGTATTTCTATCTCCCCAAACATATAACATCTCTTGTGTGACGTTGACCTCGCTTTTTGTTTCACAGAGTGGACAGCGGGAACACACCCCGCCCTGCAGGGGCTCCCCATCACAGTCACACCGGTATGGCCGGTGCCTGCAGCTCAAGCTAGCCCACTGCTTCACACTCTAACGGCTGAGTTGAGCAGTGGGCAGACTATCAGCCAACAAAACTTAAAATACGTACTATTTGGCCCTTAATAGAAAAAACTTGCCAACCCTGAACTAAACCTACACAGCCATTACTTTGGCCTCACAGGCCCTGGATGATCTGCCGGGGACACCTCTGTGATTACATTTATAACAAATATCCAACTACCCTGTTGCTGTGGCACAGGTTCCCTTGCTTTTGCTTGAGAATATAAGAAATGTCTCTGCCTCAGGACCTTTGCACGGTGCTTTGTCCCCACATTGCTACCCCCCTCAGTTCATTCAGAACTCAGTCTAAATGTTGTCTTCCCAGAAGGCCTGCCTGACTACCCTGTTTCTCTCTGTTTGCCTTGTCTCCTCTGTAAGGGTCAGCTTAGGCTGCTATAACCAAGGCTGGGTGGGGTAAACAAGGGACATTGACTTCTCACAGCTCTGGAGGTTTGAAAGTGCAAGGTCAGGGTGCAGACAGATTTGGTGTCTGGTGAGAGCCCTCTCCTGGCTCGCAGATGGCCTCCGCCTTGCTGCATCCTCGCCTGGTAGAGGAAGGGAGGGCGAGGAGCGAGTTCCCTCGTGGCTCTTCTTATAAGGACACTAATCTCACCATGAGGTCTCCACGCTCCTGATCTAATTACCTCCCAAAGGCATCACCTTCTGATACCACCACATTGGAGGCTAGGGTTGCAACGTAAAAATTTGGGGAGCACAGAACATTGAGTCCATAACATCCTCTTTCTCATTTATCATCATATATGACATTTTATTGTGTTTTTTTAGTGATTTTTTTTTAGAGAGAGGAAGGGAGAGGGAGAGACAGAAACATCAGTGAGAGAGAGAATCATCAACATCAGTTGGCTGCCACCTGCACACCTGTCCCTACTGGGCAGTGAACCTGAAACCGGGGTATGGGCCCTGACTGGGAACTGAACCAATGACCTCCTGGCGCCTAGGTCGACACTTGACCACTGAGCCACCCCAGCCAGGCCATATATGACATTTTAGCATTTAGTAAAAAAAAATGTAATGTCACCCAACCTGTGTGCCTCAGTGGTTGAGTATCAACCCATGCACCAAGAGGTCACCAGTTTAATTCCTGATCAGGGCACATGCCCAGTTGTGGACCTGATCCCCAGTGGGGGGCATGCAGGAGGCGGCCAATCAATGTTCTCTCTCATCGATGTTTCCATTACTCTCTCCCTTTCTTCCTCTCTCTCTAAAATCAATAAAGGAAAAAAAAATTAATGTCATTTGCCCACCCCAAGAATGAGAGTTCTTCAAGGATAGGAATTTTGTATGTTTTTAAGCAGTCCATGGTATGTGCTCATTAAATATTTATGAATGAATGAATATATAAATGACTAAGTTGTTCCTTATTCTTTAATATGGTAAGCAATGTAAGATAGTCTTTTAATAATAGTCCCACAATTATCTTCTTGACCTTTGATCACATTTCTGAGATGTCCTCAAACTGTATTTCTTAACTTCACTATTGAATTTTAACTTTCATATTTATAATTTACAAGAGCTCTTTCTTATTCTCTGACAGTTTTTTTTTTTTTTTTTTATGTCTTGCTTTTCTTACATGGATATTCTTTCATCTCTGGAGATAAGATTAGGAAGGATGTTTAGGAAGTTGTGCATCCTGTACAATGTTTCTTACTTTTCTAACCTGTTTTGGTCTTTGTATTTAGTGTTGAAACTTTCCTCAAATGGCTGACGAACCATGAATGTCCACTTGGCTTTTTTAAAGGGGACACTAAAGGCCAGATGCTGTACAACAGCATGGACAGGCAGGCGGTGGGTTTTGCATCGGGTAATAAGATCACAATCTAACCATAGTAACGAGGTCCCCAAATAACAGTATGTGTAATTTTTTAGCCTTAGTGTCCTTAGCTTCTCCAGAGAATACCAGTCTCATCCCTGAGGTTTATGTACCATACAGCTGACAGTTTGAGGAGTCAGTGGGCGAAAAGCACCACATGGTGCATTGGGTAAGTCATCTCATTTTTGAGATTGGAGATGTCCCCTTAACCATCTAACTCAGGAGACACTTTAGCATCCCCTTTGCTGAACCTGTCTCTGGACCTGAAGCCACTGTTCCAGTTCTGCAAAGACTGAGCCTACATCTCCTAACTGAGCAGGAAGGGGGTGTCCCTTAGCACTATAGGGACTAGCTGACCATGTGTAGCTAACAGCTTCTTACTCAGAATGCCAGTCCTACAAGTTATCGCTCCTCTGTTCAGCCTACCTTTCCAGATACCAGGTGTCTTTATTTCCTGATTTTTCTCTGGGTTTCTGCAGAATAAATCTGCTTGTTCCTTGTTGACCTGCTGATCTCGAGGACTTGAATTTCTGCTTTCTGTGCTCTGCTTTGTCATCTTCATTACTTTCCAGCTTCCAAGATTCTTTTGACTTCTGTTGCCTATTCTGCCCTGTCTCTTTGCCCTCATCATCTTTTCTTCCCCCTCTTTACTGTCAGGTTAGTGAAAAGGAACAGAAGAAGTAAATGCATGCAATTAATTCTCAGGAGCCCTCTCTGCTCTCTTTCTCAGGCAAGATTCTGCAAAGTTCGGTGCACTTGTTCCCTTGACTTCTTAAACTCCAACGTCTTCTCTTCTGTCTAGTTTCTACCTGCCTGACTCCATTGAAGTGACTTATAGGTCCCCTGTGGTTTTCTGTTGTCAATTTTTTATTTCACTGGGCTTGATCTGATTGTCCCTTTTCACACCCAGGGACAGGTTTCTCCATCACTGTCCATGCACTAAGTGTTGTCAACCTCTTGTCTTCTTTCTTCTCGTTTATATTTTCCCTAGATTATGTCATCTATATTTTTTAACTACTCTACTCCTTGGAGCCTAGTTTCTCATTCATCCTCCATGGATACCCTCGACTCCAACTTTACTCATTTATTTTAAATTTCTCAAATATCTGTTGCTTGTTTATATCTGTCTTTGTACATCATGTTTCCTTTGCCCAATGAATGTCTATCGATCTCGATCAGTGCTAACAAGATGCCATTCAAGACGTGGTGTGTATCCGACCTCTGAACAGGCTTCCTGCTCTCTCACCACGTGGATGAGCTCCACCCCAGCTGCGCACTATCCTGAGCCGGATGTGAGCACCTCAGACACAGGGACTCCATTTCTCACCTCTATTACTCCACAGACAGTGCACAGTATACACTCACTGAACTTTGAGTTATTATTTTAATGGATTTTATGATGCATCCTTCAACAGAGTAAGCTCTACTGTGACTTGGTGTAGTTTTAGACATAACTAGTATGGAAATCATTTGAAAATTCAGTAACTGAAGTGCTAGTCTCCCCACATCTAGAAAATTACAGCAGGCCTTAAGCTTTTTAACATGCTGAGGAGTCTGGTACAAGAGGATTTCTTTGGAATGTCCTATATATACATAGCATATATTGTACTACATCAGTTAGCATGAGGGCAGGTAAAAGAATTTGGAAGAATTAAAATCTATATACACACAAAAGATGCTGTCAAACCAAAGGGTTTTATTTAACATCTTTGCACACCAGCCGTGCCAAGACATTGGCTCACTATTACCAGGCAATGCTTTCTGGATTCTCTCTCTCTCTCTCTCTCTCTCTCTCTCTCTCTCTCTCTCGTCAAACATTTACTCTGTCTGTCGTTCTAAGCTCTTCACTGGGGGAAAGTCAGCCAGATCTCAGGACTTTGCTCTGAGACCTGAAATTGAAAGCTTTTCATTTTATTCTTAGTATATAAGTCAACTCCATTTTTGAAGGCTATTTTTAAACTTAAAAGGTCACCTTATATGCCATGACATCCAGTAGTACTTCAGAGAAGATGTATTCTCATTAGTCCGTCTGAGGTCTATGAAGACTGTCAGACAACAGTGGGGTCAACCAAGATAGGATATCATAGTGCTGCAAGCAAGAATATCCCAACCAAAGGAATGGATCTGAAATACATACTTTTGAGTAAAAGCAGATAAGATCTTTCTACCTATCTATTCATGTAGTTCTGTCTGCTTCCCATTGAAATTCAATGAGAATAAAATTACTTTAAACTCATTTTTCCGTCAGAAATCTAGTATTTATCATCACTGCGTGGTCTCCATTGTCAGTAAAGATTTTCAAGAATGACTGCTCTCTAGTCCAACACCGTTTACTTTGTGTAGTTTTTGAGAAAATAGAAGCCTCCGAGGTTTCTTACGAAAACAATATTTTCAGAATACGTATCAAATACTTCTAAAGAGGAATTTATGAATTTATGGCTTCATAATGAATTTGATCCAGTGAGTCATGTATATTTCTACCCCTGTCCTATCTCCAAAAGACATAAAATTTGTGAAGAAACTAGTAAATAGTAATTTGGAGTTTCTGAATGTCAGAACTAGTTTTGTAATTTAAATAAAACCTTAGGTGTCCCATGTATTATTTCTGCTACCCTGCCATGTAGGTTTCTAGATTTAAGTGTGTGTGTGTTGCAGTCAAATATTCTCATTTGTCAAGTCCAGAACGGCTTGATCTTAAGCCTAGGGAAGCGAAAGAAAAAAAAAAGCTTATGAGAGAGATTTAGGCCAAATAGTGTTTTAGTTTCGCATTTTGCTTGGAGATGTAGATGAGAAAGATAACTTTCTGTCAGTAAGATGAAGTAAGGAAACAACGTGTATGAAAAAATGGACACGTTGCTTTTTATCTTATCTTTGGCTTTAAAGGTACTTTAGTTAACTATCTGAGAGGAAATTAAGATGGTCATCTTTATACACCTGTGAAAATGACAAGTGGTTATTAAAAAGATGGCCGTTACGTGGAATTTGGGGATTGCTTGTTCTTCAATTCATTGAAATATTAATTGAGTACCCACAACTTGCCAGGCAGAAAATCTGTTAAATTTTGTGCTGTGTTCAAGTGGTGTCTTATCTTGGTGTGATACTACGACATCAGTTTGTCCATATCTAAACTGTTCCTGTTTTTTAAAAAATTGGCTGGTGTTTTGCTACTTAATATGTGCTTTGCCAATGAGTAATATGACATCAGCTTGTTAGAAATGCGAAAATCCCGGGCCCCATCGAGTCCTACTGAATCCAGATCTGCATTGTAATGAGGTCCCAGCAATCTGTGTGTACCCTGAAGTTTGGGGAGCCAAGGATTAGTGATTACTAACCTGATTTGAGCAGAAGAGTACACCGAGGGACAGAAACAGTTAATCTTTGTGATACATGCATGTAACAACTTGCTCAGATTTGTGAATTGATTTGCAAATAACAAACACAATTGTAGAGCATGAGAATAACACAAAGGAAAAGTAAGAATGTTGAAAAGTTCTCCCTGTGTTGTCTTTAAATACACAACAGCTTGAATGCTATCTTTTTGGCACGCCCCTCATTCCCACCAAGGGAATTATGGAAGAGAAAATGCTGCTGTCCTCTCTTCAATGGGAGCATTTATTGCTGGCTTTTGTTTTTTCTTCTTCTAACACCTCCTAATTTATATAAAGCATTAAATTGTAATGCCGTTTCTTTTCATGGTGAAAAAGTCCCCACGTGTATGCCTTTAAATCAATTCATTGTTATTTTGCAAAACAAAATGCTAAATAAGTACTTAGGGGAAACACAGGCCCCCTGACCCCTGGAACTCTCTGGAGGCCTCTGTCATCCTTCCTGCACAGCAAAAGGGGAAAAAAAGAGAAGGAAAAAAAACAAATTTGCTGAGCCACACATTTCAAGTTGTCGACAACCCCATCCACGAGAAAACAGAGGAAAATATATATGCTCTCTGTCCTGTCAAAAGGCGTTCGCCTTATCTTGAGAGACTGTCAGGGCAGGAACATCAGTGAATGGACAGGAGTCTATTAAATTAATAAGCTGCTGGATGGTGTCTGGAGAGTTATGATGCTCCATAAATCCAGTTTGATCATGGTGGACAAGGTTTAAATCTGCAGACTTCTAATACACATCCAGTTCTTGGATTGGATTTGAAGTTTTGTGCCGGAGACACAGAGATAGTCTTGCACCGTGTGAATTAAGATTTATCTTTTATATACATATATATGTGTGTGTGTGTATATATATATATTTTTTTTTTCTTTTCTTTTCTTTCTCACATTACTTACAAAAATGAAAGCACCTTAGGGATCCTAGCAAATGTTACAGCTGGAAATGAAAGAACTGTTGTCAAGGTGAAACCGTGACCTAGAAGCCTAAACTCAAACCCTGGTCAATCTATTCAAGCAGCCCCATCAGGCTGAGTGTCAAAGGTCCGCGTGGAAGGAAAGATGCCTGAACCTATCTATAACCTATTTTATAGAGAGGCCTGTCCAATTCTGCTCATCCAGATTTATGGCAGAGAGAAAACTAATGGTGTCAGATCTGCCCCATAGTAATAAAAAAAATCAGGAAATATTTTCTTCACCCCATTAAATAAAGACCTCTGATGTAGCCTTTATTGTGCTACACGTTTATTCGAGTTTTCAGCTTCCAACTATTTTAAGCCAAAGAACGGTGTTTTATTATTGAAACAAATTCCCAAACAAACTATTAACTTTAGGTTGAGAACAATTTATTTACATGGGATGGATAAATAAAATCCCTGGAATAAAAACAATGGAATGTGTTCAGTCATAAAATTCTGCCTGTTGAGAATTTTATTACACTGGTTATAATATTCAAACCATGAGGAGATTTTTAATTACATGTTTATTTCATCAACTTATAATTATTGTTATAAAGTGAAACTTTATTTTCTTACCGTGGAACATATTTATGTTAGAAAAATCTAGAACGGCAGACGATGCTTTGTTGTAGGCAATGCTACATGCCATTGCAACGCATTTAAGTCACCATTAGAATACTTATTGTAGAATCATCCAATTAACCCAACTCTTTCCTGTAACAAGGTTTTAAATCATTACAGAGAGTGTGCAGAGGGGAAGGAGTCTGTCTGCACTCGGTGCTCACTGTATACAAAGCCCCATCTTGGACATCGAATCACTGAACACCGACAGACAGCCTATGGAAGCAATGCTGTTATCCTTAGCTTTATAATGGCATGAAGGTTCTTAGAGCTTCGCTAACTTCCCCAGTCACAGAGATAAA
This sequence comes from Molossus molossus, assembly GCF_014108415.1. NCBI lineage: Eukaryota > Metazoa > Chordata > Mammalia > Chiroptera > Molossidae > Molossus > Molossus molossus. The sequence continues at coordinate 48,405,838 of NW_023425351.1, forward strand.
TGACGCAGTTCTAATTAAACCCATCTCTGCTGTTCATTCACTTCTTTATTTATTCAACACCTTTTTAAAAATTTTATTTTATTATTATTATTTTCTTTATTGATATGAGAGAGAGGAAGGAAGAGGGGGAGAGAGAAACATCGATGAGAGAGAACATCGATTGGCCGTCTCCTGCATGCCCCCCACTGGGGATCGGGCCCACAACCTGGGCATGTGCCCTGACCAGGAATCAAACTGGCAACCTCTTGGTGCATGGGTCGATACTCAACCAGTGAGCCACACAGGCCGGGCTCAGCACCATTTTTTCTTAAAGACCTACTATGTGTCAGGTAATTTTCTAGGCATGGGAGTGACCAAAACAATTACCCCTCCACTGGTGAGCTAACATTTTTGGTTAGAGGGCCAAAAAACAAATCTGTAAATGTATTCAAGGGTCCAAGTTGTACACACACACACACACACACACACACACACACACCCTGCCTCCTTTCCATAGAACCACCTAAGCAAAGTGGCGGAACCCCTTTGGGTTTCTAAAAGCATATGCTCTAGGATTTTCTTATTGACCTCTGAAAATGACTAACTTTTACAGTGAAAAAATTTGGAGTCCCCCCCCCCATAACTAACTACTGCATTTCTGAGCATTAATGTCCCAGAACCCCGATATACTGCCCATTAGTAGTCAGAGATTAAATAGATACTTGGATAATTACCTCATCCAGTTCAATTGTAAATAAATCTCCTCCGTGTCACCCTCCTCCCACCAGGACAGTATATTCTGCCTCTAGCCAGGAAATGCCTAAGAAAACAGATGAGTCCCACACTGTGCCCTGCAGGTCAGAAATGTCTGGCTTTGTGGGACAGATAGGCAGGGTAAGTCTGCAAGTCCACAACTCTTAATGGGAACTCCCTGCTTCTGGTTTCCCCAAGTTCAATCCTAGAGGCTGTGTCAATAGAAGACTCTCAGCTGCTCTCAAAACCAGGAAGGAGACCGTTACTGTGTTTGCTAACAGGCCTTGAGAAAAGAATATTGAAAAGTTTTTGAAGCTGTTTATCCAGTGAACATTTCAGAAGCAGCATGTCCCTGAAAGCATTTACTTGAGTTCTGATTCCAGCTGTAAGTCCTAGAAGCACAGGGAGTTGGGGAATCAACACCTGACTAATAATAGGGAACACCCAAGAAGTACCTGTTGAATATCCGGCTCCTCTCTTTTCCCTTCTGGTTGTACCCCAGTTTCTAAGTCTAAAGTAGAGGAAATAGATTGGGTTGGGAAGCAATAATGATAGATAAGAACTTATATTTAAAGGAGGAGGTAAGCTGATAGCTTTCTTGTTGGTGACGCCTGTGTTTTAAGATTTTGTATTGTACAGCAGCAGCTTTGTTTCACGTCCCATGAGATGTCAGTCATACCAAACATAGCTACATACCTGGGCCCAAGTCTAGCCTTCTGTACAGAGAGAAAATGTTTAAAGTTAGAAGGCCAAAAAGAGAAACTAAGGTTTGTTGAGCACTTTACAGCAATCTTTGTAATGTGTTACTCAGATAATCTGCAAGGGTTGCTAAAATTAGTACACGTGAAGCAACTGAGAATATATTTTGGCCAAGGTTATATAGCTAGTGAGGGATAGAGTCAGAATTCAGACCTAGCTTTGTCCACAACACAACACTGCCAACAAATAAAATCGTTTTTGTTTCTACTCAAACATTTATCGTTTAATCGTATTAAAAATGCGACGTGCCTATCAAATTAATGGAACAATCCAATCCACACTGGCTTGACTCTAAACAAAAAAGAATTTATTTTGAAAAACACTGAAAGGTAGGATATAAATTACTCTGTAAATAAGAATATAAATACAGTATTTTCAGAAGAAAAATCTCAGTGTAATTAATCCTAGTTTTCCCTAATCTGTTTTTAAGTTATTTTTATTTTTATTTTTTGCATACAATGAATTGGTAGACAACAAAATGTACAGATCTTAAGTGTACAATGAAAATATAGAACAGTGGTTTCTCAACCTTCCTCAAGGGCTGCGACCCTTTAATACAGTTCCTCATGTTGTATGTGGGTGTATCTGCATGTGGGCGGACCTACCTGGAGACAAATATAGGAGCAGTGTCTTGGTTCCTAAGACCATTGGAAATATGTGTTTTCCAATGGTCTTAGGCAACCCCTGTGAAAGGGTCATTTGACCCCCCAAAGGGGTTGTTACCCATAGGTTGAGAACCGCTGATATAGACTGTATCTATCATCCCAGAATGTCTCCCATATTCCAAAAGACAACCACTGTTGAGTTCTCTTAACAAAGATTAGTTTTGTCTACTCTTAAAGTTCATATGAATGAAATCATGTAAGTGGAAACACTTTATGACTTATTTTGCTCGACAGAATGTTTTAGAGACTCATCCATGCTGTTTTGTGTATCGGTAGTTATTTTTAATTGCTGACTAGTATTCCACCTTATGAGGACACCACCGTTTATTTTTCTCTTCTCCTACTGCTGAATGTTTGGGTTTTTCTCTTTACACCTGCAGCAATGGATTCCTCAAAAGAGAGAAACTGTTTTCAACTGAGAGTCTGTGGAAGCCTCTGGTAGCAAGAGTCTCAACTCAGGGGACATTTTGACTGAAAGAGTCTGTCAGAAAAAGAACAAGTCAGATTCCTTGGCTTTGGTATTTCAGCAACCTTCAAATCTTATTGACCCCAATCAGTCTTTAGGAGTCAAAGCAAATTGCATCCCTAGATTTTCCTGAACTTCCAAGTCTATCAGTGATCTTCCTAACCACCTCGCCAAAGTGATGCAGACAGAGATGAAGGAATTTTAGAGATTTTCCAGTGGTCTCAGAGTGTGAATTTGCATGGACTTCTTCACTTTTGGGGTCTTTATTTCTTTTTGTCTTATTAATTGCCTTCCACAAAGCAACAGAGCTATCTTAAAGCACTTTGAAATCCCTGGATGAAAACAGCTAAAGCCATGGAAAATATCAGCATTATTATATCAGTTAATAGGCAATTGAAGCAATGAAAGGAATAACCAGAAAGACAGATGAATGGCCGAGAGGTAAAACAATTATTTAAAGGAGAAATAATGGGTAATTGTAGCCAGGGTTCTGAGAACAGGACTAAAATGTACATCAGGAGGAGATGGATCTTAAAGGAAAGTGGTACATTCCGACTTAATTAGAGGGCTATGGAAATGGGAGCTACCAGACAATTTCAGATAGCTTCGGTGCTCCTTTATGTGAATTAGTTAAAGCATTAAGAATAATCATAGGATATGCCTTGATCTGTATTTTACAGAAGAATATGCACCACTGCTGGAGAAAAACATTTTTGAGAAACTTCTGAGAACCTAAATGGCTCAGATGTTTAAAACAAAGAGAAAATAAGAAATAAAATCCTGAGAAACAAGAAAGCATACAGTTAACAGCAATTGGCCGCCATGCCCTAACCTTCAACTCTGAAAGTATGATGAACTAATGTGGTTGATCTGTTAGTTGAAACAAATGTTCCAGAATGTTGGAACGGAAGCATACGAGACATGAGGGAGTGAATTGGTTCTCTGGCCAGCCAAAGAGGCTTCTGATATTAGAGGATGGGCAATCCATTACAAAATACAAGAATAAATACATGATTTTGCTATAAAAGTGAAAAGGGTGGCATTAAACAAACATAATTCACCACTAGCTATTTATAACAAAGTTCTTCTTAGAAAGAGCAATATAAATGTTTATATAGAGTAAAATTATAAAATGTCTTTAAAACTTATTAAATGATAGAATTATTCATATAAAAATTCAGAGTCAATCCTCTTTAGAAATACATTTCTTTAGAATTATGTTTTTCATTTGGATAAACTATGTAAATATTTCAAGGATAGGGATGATAATTTCTTCACTAGTTTACATGACTTTAAAATTAATCTAAGATAAGAATTTACCAAACCACACTTAAAAAAAAAAAAAAAGAATAAGGATAGATAAAAGCTTTTTACACGTTCAGATTTCTTAAAGTTTTTTACGAGATAAGAGTTAAATGACAGCTAGCATATATTAGGAAACATAACTGCCTCAGAATGGAAAATAAAGTCTTTTGTTTTATCCTGATACTAACAAAGAGTTTGGAAAAGAAAGATAAACTCTTTCCTGAACTCTTTAAGTTATTCCTCAAACAAACTTGTCTCATGAATGATCAGCTAATCTTTGAATACTTCCTTGAATTAAAGAAACTGGAAACTGTTAATCAAATATATTTATTAATTAAACTTAGAAGTTTTCTTGGCCTCAGAGAGCCAAGGCTGTACCCTTTAGGGTATTGTTTCACTGGGTTTTCATTTGTGGGATCCCTAGTAACATCCAGCTTTGCCTCCAGCATGTTTTTCGTAAGGGAATATCTTTGTGGACCCCCAGCCAAAGTCCACTTCAGCTGCCTTTGCATTTTAAGTATCGGGGTTTACGACCTTGTAATGGAGATCCAGAATGGCCAACTCAACACATTCTAAAAAAGCAGCAGATAATAGCATACAATGGTGACGGAGAAGAATGAACCCAACAACATGAATTAAAGCAAACTGCTAAGGTCCAAATTAAGTATTGTACATGTGTTGGAAAATGACTTGGACAACGAGAGTAGGCATAAGCATATGTATACATGCACATATGTGAATGTATGTGCATGTATGAATATGCATATGTGCAGACAAACACACTCTTTCTTTAAAAACCATAGCTAAATGTGTTAATTGTGAAAATAAAACTTCTGGTATCACCATGCCCCCTAGCTCCTCAGTAAAGTACTGTTTTAGCTTTGAATAATCAGTTGGTTATTTTGTGTCTCCTTAAAGCATTAGGATCTCTTAATAAACTGTCACTATACTACATAGCATTTCAGATCAAGTATAGGGCCTTCGAATGCATCATACTCTAGACATAAATAAAAGATAATAAATAAAGAACATTGAAAACCAGCGCCTTAAATATACCCCAGTGACCTCACACAGCCAGCTCACCTTCCGGTTCCTCAGGCCAGCAAGGGGGCTGGGGACAAAACAACAGCCTGTGGGGGGTGTCGGGGGGGGGGGCTTATGCTTTGAATTACCAAGATTTGGGAGCAGAGATGCCTCAAATATCAAAATAGTGAAGTTAGTAACAGTAATAGCTATAAATTTGATGGAAAAGTTTTAGTCTAAATTTTGTAAACCTTGTGTGAGCTGCTTAACAAACAAGCTTCGAAAAGCCCGTTATGCAAATGAATTAAGAGGGGAGACCTGCCCCTTGGCAACCCGGATTATAAATAAAAACCATGGACGAGGACAAGACACAAAAACAGAAGGGCACAGTTTATATTAAAAATAGTTTCGAGGATTTGCATGGATGTGGAATTATTTTTAGTTTTGTTTCACGAAGAGACAGATTCGGAAAAGACTGACATAGTATTGAGCTTCTTTGAATTTCCGTGAGTGTATGTCTGCACAAATCCGTTGCCCTAAGGACTCATGTCTTTCTCATATGTATTCTGGGGACTGGAACGTTCTTGGTAGAGGAGGAAATCTATAAAATTCACCTGCCCAAAATCAGGGAATTATATTTTCAGTGGTGAGACCGCAGACCTCTGGAATACATTTTGAAGGGTCTGTTGGCAGTAGAGTTTCAATAGAGACCCCAGGGAAGTGTTAGACCAGCTTCACGTTCCCGCCTTTTCTCTTTTAATCCCTGTGGGTCTCTGTGATTTTTTTTCCATGGCTGGACTAAAGTTGTGTCAACGGGAGACTTGCACCATAAAGACTGAAATGTTAAAGAAAGCTGCAAGGAACAGCTTTGAGGCAAGGTTTCAAGCTTTGTCATCACGCTTGAAGAATTTTCTGTTTAATGTACTGTAATGCAGTATTCAATGGGGACACGTTTAATTGAGTTTTACACAACCCAGTTGGGAGTAGTGCTGCAAGGTAGGTGATGTCTAGGTTTTTAATCTTCCACTCCGGAGAGGCTTGTTGACGGAGAGGTTCTTTCTCTTTGCAAGAAAAAAAAGGGAAGCATGAGAAATGATACATCCGTGGATAAAACCTATTGGCAACCCCCAAAGGAATGAGGGCGATAAGGCGAATCCAGCACTTGTAAGAAATAAAAGAATCCAACTGTTCATTTAAATGAGAAACAACATCTCGATGGTGGAGCAGGGAGGCTGGGAGAGGGATGGGGAGGAACCCGGACTGACAAGGAGAACTGGCGATGCCAGAGCCCGGACGTCAGCAAACAATCAGGGGCTTGTTGGGGGGATTATCCAGGAGATACTCACTGGTGCGTCCTTTCAAGAGAAATAAGAGGGAAAACGGGGTGTTTGTGCATTAGGAACAATGAATAACTTGGCAGAAGTGAGTGGGGAGGGAGCTTTTATCACAGAAACAGCGCTTGAAATAAATCACCATTTTTTCCTAAAATCCTAACCTAACCCTTGCATCAACCTGGGTAAAAATAGCACCGGACCCTGTCAGAAAGACAAAATAATACCTTCTATATCGGGTCCAAGGTACTAAAGTTGCTTAGCTCAGGCAGCCCGTGTCGTCCTCCAGCAGCCTGCGCCAGGGAGAGCCCGAGGCAGCCGCAGGGTCCAGGGAGGCACCCCTGTTTTGTCTCCAAGACACCAGGCCTAACATGTGCTCCACAGTTGGTCCTTTCAAAAAAAAATGTTTTAAATATTTATTATCAACTTTCTGGTCCCCAGCAGAGGAGCACTAGATAAACAATTACCAAGTATACTTATATATTTACAGCGTCCGCTTAAAAAGGAATGCTAGCTGCTCGATCACTTCTGCAGCTGAATGTTTTGGGGCTGTCCCTTTTGATGCGGTCCCTAATGGGGATGGCTGGTTTTTGTGCACCTGTGAGCCCATCCCATTAGAAAAGAGTGTTCACACTAACACAGATTCTCTTGAATTCCTGCACTCCACCTGCGGTGAGAGACTCTCGGAGAAGGTTCTCTGCTATCTCCATCAGTGTTTGCGGCATGCAGATAACCAATGCATTGTTGCCTGTCAGGATTGTTGCTAATTTATGGCTGCTGACGTGATGCCTGGTAGTCTGGTCTTCAGTATATTATTGCCATGGGAAGCACTACGTTTTCTCCCTTAAAATTTAATTTTTTATTCAACAATTATCTCTAGTACTAGGCATCAGGAGTAACATGGAGAACCATTTAGACACAGTCCCTGTGCTCAGGGAGTTTACAGTTTAGTGGAAGATAATATAACATTTACATTGTAATAAAATATCAATAAATAGCCCCGTCAGTGTTGCTCAGTGGAATGAGCCATGGACTGAGAGGTCCCGGTTCGATTCCCAGTCAGAGCACATGCCTGGGTTGTAGGCTCGGTCCCCAGTAGGGGGCATGCAGGAGGCTGCTGATGGATGTTTATCTCTCATGTCGATGTTGATGTTTCTCTCTCTAAAAAAAAAATCAATAAAAGAAAGTACCAATAAATATAACATGTTAAATAAATACTTGACTTGTGATTGGGATATTGGCAGGAAAAATATGAAAATAATTTTTGTTTCATTCATAGAATTGACCTAATAGACCACTTGAATCATCTCATATAAATCAGTTTGCTTGTTACACATATTCATGTACCTGCTATGTGTCATGTATTATTCTGGGTACTAAGTATAGAGCAGTGACTGAAACATGAAAATTTCTGCTCTCTTGGGACTTACAGTCTAGCATCTTCTCACTTAATTTGTTTTTCTTTATTAATTTTTACAGAGAGAGGAAGGGAGAGGTAGAGAGAGATAGCAACATCAATGAGAGAGAACATCAATTGGCCACCTCCTGCATGCCCCCACTGGAGATCAGGCCCACAATCTGGACATGTGCTCTGACCAGGAATCGAACCAGTGACCTCTTGGTTCATGGGTCGACGCTCAACCACTGAGCCACACCAGCCGGGCTCACTTAATTTTTATTGTAACCTTATAAAATGGCTAATATGATGATGATATTACCCAACATTTATAAAGCATCATTTGCTTTACAAAGCAATTTTGCTTTACTTAACCTCATCAAATGAAGTCTGAGGACCATGGTTCTAGAAACCACATAATCCTAATCTGAGGACAGTTCTCAGTTATTTGAGTGTGCAGAGCACAAAGCAAAAGAAAGTGCCAGAAATGATTAAGATAATGTAGGGCAAAATATTCCCTTAATGAATAAATTATTTAGATACTTGTTTATTATACTGGTACAAAAATGATAATGGTTGGATTTTGTGTTCACTTTAAAAAAGCACTATCATAGATTTTTTTCAATTGTCACCTGTCACTGAGAGAACCCCTAGTTTGGATCAAGTCATGAATTTATAAATAAAGTGACAAAATGTTTGCAGTCTCTGTCCAGGGATAGGTTCAAGTGTCATTTATTTTTGTGAAGAATTGAAATCAACCCTTAAATGAGAGAATCCACTAAAAGAAAGGTCTGTAGAAAACTCATTTTAGGGTTTGTCTTGCTTCTCACCTAGTATTCCAGCGTGTGGACTGCCAGGAACCCTAACAGCCCAGGTTCAAATTCTGGCTCTGGTACTTCTTAGCTGTGAAACCTAAAGCAAGTACCCTCACTCTCTGACTGATACTCTCAAAATCAAATAGGGGGAAGAAACCTAAAGTCATTTTGTAAAGTCATTTTGTGGATTAAGTGACCAAACATATATAAAGGGCTTGTAATTGTGCTTGGCACATGGTAAATATGATTTTGAACAAATGCCATCTTGAACAGGTGTCTGCATTTATATCAGAGTGTAATAGGAATCTAAGCCACAGATAAGGAATCATAACTATTCGACATTAAGGAGATTTTAAAGTAGACTGTATTATTAATTATTAACTTTTGGAGTTGGTGTTATTTAATCATTTTGAGTCTGTAGGCAATATCTGAGTTCAACAACAAATCTCTAGAAGATAACAGAATTTCAGGGATGGGGTAGGTAACTTGGAGACCAGCCCTGACTGGGAGAACAGCCGTTTCAGAAAACTGCCTATTTGTTCTATTGTGTCCTGCTCTCTTTATAGCAAAAAAAAGAAGAAATTAATAAAGCACATCTTTTTTTTTTTTTTCTGGTATAATCAAGAAAATACTTGGAGAATGTAGCAGCAACTCAGTTTCTGGATTGAAGGAAGGATGGTGGAGATTCTTGACATTTTGTCCCATCCTAACACACTGCTCCAAAAGAAATGGCTTCTTACCACAGTGATTTTATGTGTTTGCTCAAAAGCATCACCTGCAAGATTTTGATAGGCATTCAGTTATTTCCCCCTTTGACTTCCCCTGTGCCCCATACCCGCAAGCTCAGACTCTGAAAATCATTTTGCAGACTGTGAAGCAAGAAAACAGAAAGACAGTGCTACTTGAGAACGTTCCTGGGGAAGCAGTGGCATTTGTTCTATTAAATCTAAACCCACGAGTACATGCCTTTTTATTTGCTGTGGCAAAATGGGAAATATACATAAGGCACATTTGTTTCATATTGAAGTAGTATGGTTGTCTCCAGAAACCCCACTTGTGGGATTCTTTTTATTTTATTTTATTGGATTTATGGAGGTAACATTGGTTCTCAAAATTATGAGGTTTCAAGTGTACAACTTAATAAAACATCATCTGCACACTGTTTCATGTGCCCCTCACCCCAAGCAAAGTCTCTCTCCATCTCCATTTTCCCCCACTTTGCCCAACTCTACCTTCCCCCACCCCACTTTCCGTCTGGCTATCACCATCACCTTCTTTAATCCAGCCCCCCAAGACCTCTCCCTTCTGACAGCTGTCAGTCTGTTTCATGTGGGATTCTTGAATGAACGACGGAATTATCCACTTTTTTATAGTACTCTATTTTTACTTGAAAGGATGTCTGACAAACTAACTATACTATTTAGATTTGAATGTTTTGCAGATATTTTCTCAGAAATAAATATTGTTTCAAGGAAAGCAACTGACAGCATTTATTGCCAATGATAAAGTCAAACTTTCAAGCAAAAATTAGAATTTTGGAAATTTATAGTGTCTGCCACTGTGAGCTTGACAGCTTTCCAGTTCTTAAAAACTTATCTGATGAGATGGTGATAGTCAAGAATGTGACTTTTTGATGTTACATGATGAAATGTGCCAGCCTTTGGATGATTTGCATAACTCAGTAGACTCATTTTTCACAATAATCAATGTGCAGTGCTAATAAAATGTGTATTAGTGAAGGATCCATTCAAAGGGCAACATAGTAAATGAATTTTAAGTAACACAATGCAAACAGTTTATTGATGTGCTATCAGATTCCAGAGTCCAACTCACTGTTAAGAAGACAACACTTGTTGAATTTTGGTGTAGTATCAAAGAATTCCCAAATTATCTGAAAAAGCTACTAAAATACTCATCTGTTTTCCAACTACATATCTATCTATATAAGGCCAGATAGTCTTTATATATTTCAATCAACACAGCATAGGACAGCAGACTAAATACAGAAGCAGATATGAGAACCCAGCTGTCTTCTATTAAAACCAGATAGTGAGATTTAAAAAAAGTAATACAATGCCAAACCTCACTACTTTTTGTTTTGAAAACTATAGTTATTCTCCATAAAAAAAAAAAAGAAGTGTTTTCTCTGGTATTAATATGTGTTTATTATTTATATTAAAATGTATAAGTAAATATTGTAAACATTTCTTAGCTTTGATTTCTATTGTGGTACATATCAATAGATACAACTCATGTAAGCCAAAGGTCTTTGGGGTCTTCAGTTATTAAGAGTGTCATGGCGTCCTGAGACCAAAAAGTTCTGAAAACCACTGAGACTGATGACATCAGAGGGACCCAACGGGGGTTAATTCACAGGCTGCTCAGTTCAGGCATCAAGGCCCAGCCCGATAGGCCTTTGGCTTCTCTCAGAGATACATACTTTCAGCAGCAGTTGCCAAATTGGGAATATGCTCAGCTAAGCTTGTCCCTCACTACCCCTTCTGATCTTTACAAGCCTTTACAAGCTGTCCTCTAATTCATTCAAAATAAAAAGGATTTTTCAACATGTGCTGGCCTAATTTTAGATGAAAGTAAAATGTCAATTAAGAAGTCTAATTTAGCTCTAGCCACTAAATTAGCTTTTTCTACCTTGCAAAGAAGCAGACAGTGTGAGGCAGACATGGAAAAGACGACTGATTTGACATTTCAGTATGTTGGTTTTGCTGACCTGAATTTTCTTACAACAGTAAAGACTACTTCAAACAATAGAATTATCCTTTCCTTAAGGAAAAAAAAAATATTTGGATGCCTTCTTTGTCCACATCTATTTTGTTTGTTCCTCCTTTTCAAAATTATAAGAATTACTTATGATGTAAGCCATGGTTATAAAAGTAACCAGATTTGGACCTTACTAAGTTTTAAAAGGCGCAGATGACATTTTATGGCTATTTTCTCTAACCTATTAACTTTACTAAAAAATGACTCAATCATAGCAACTACTTATATGTATTTAATCCTCAACAAGAATGGCTTGTTTTCTCCTCTCTTATCCCCAAATATTGCATTACTCATGACATTAAAATAAGATTGATTTCTTTACCAAACTTGTTTCAAAAAAGCTAAGAATCATATTTTTACTTTTTTTGGATTCCAAACACCTCACAGAGTTCAGAAGGTCAATCAGTATGTTTTATTTTCAGTGAATGAGCGAATTAGTCAATTAGTCCATAGAAAACATAACTGATTGCCTCTTGTGTGAAAGACCAAGTTCTTTAAGTGTTGCATTTTGTATAATCACTAGTCTAACAACCTCAGGATCATATTTGGAATGTTTTGGTACTATAGGATAGAGAGAAAAAAGTTAATGACTAGTCATATAAATACATGCTTTATTATTTCTATTACCCTATTGCAAGCAAATGTCATATCCTATTCTAGGAAATCTTTCGAGAGATTTAGTGAAAATAAAGCCATGAAAACAATACTGAACTCCCTATGGATATAGACAATCTTCAATAAATAGATATGCAGTAAATTATAATTTATTCCTGTTCTGTCTCCTCTAACATTCTCACTACTTCAATTCTCATTTCTGAATACTCAAAACATTTGGATTTTTCTTTGCCTCCTGGGTTCACCCTCTTTTGCATTTTTTAAATAACATAGTTTAATGCCTACTTTAGAACAAATGCCAAAAAAATACATTTAATAATAATGCTGATAAATTACAGAACACCATTAAATATAGTTTTACTTTTTTAAAATTTTGTCTCTATTTCAATGAAAGAGAGAGAGAGAGGATATAAGAGAATGAGAATAAATAAGGATTACTTTGTAAAACTCCTGTTGAATTCATCATTGTATTTGTGTTTAGATCCATCAGTTTAGGATCGAGTTTTTTGATAAATGTAATGGGGTCAGTAACCATAATCCCTTATGCTCTTTCAGGCAATATTTATAAGTATGATCTCCTTTCTTTTGAAGAGTGTGGGAGTGCAGCTGTAGAAGCAAAGGTCCTGCAAGGTCACGGCTCTGTCTTCTGTGATAACTTTATCAGCATTGTCTTCTTGCTACTCCCATCCAACTAGCCAGACACTCTTTTTTTTTTTTTTCAATTTTTTATTAATTTATTTTTGTTACAGATGTTTCTCCTTTCTCCCACCTAGAGGAATGGTGAGGAATATCTAGGTAAATTACAAAGCAAAACAACAAAGAACCACCATGAATCCACCATCCAGGTGAAGAACGAGAACTGCACAGTGACATTTCATCTACGTGAACCCCCGTCCTAGTCACACCCACCTCTCTATAAACTTTCCCTTCCCTAATGACAGACAACCATCCTGAGTCTTTTTTACACATTATCCCCTTTCCTTGCCTTTCAAAAATAGCTTAATTGCAAATGTAATCTATTGCTTGATTTTCCTAAATGGCTTACCTTTTACTTCTTGGGTTGTTTAGTATCTTACTATTAGAATTAAGAATAAAGGAGGCTGCCTTTTTAAATTCTTTGCAGTGTAAGTCATTCCATTTGCAATTTACTTGCTTCCTGTAAACCTTGGAAAGGCCTATCATATTTGGAGATGAAGTAATAGTTCAACTGTTGTTGTTGTTTTTTACTTTTAATGTCTTCTTTAAACCACTGTATCTTTTTATTATATAACAGTAATACCAATTTTTTTTTTACTGTATAACAGTAATATCAATTACAATAATGTAGTTGTTAGTGTCCTTACTATGTGATAAACAATTCACTCAGCACTTTTCACATTTGCCTATTTAATGCTCTCAATGACCCTATAGCAATGGGCACTATCATTATCTCTGTTTTATACTTGTAAAAACTGAATCCAAGGGAGACCAACTTGCACAGAGAATATGTATATAATTGGAAGCAAAGAAGTCAGTTCTTAATCCCTGTTATTGTGCCTCTCTAATTGATTTACAATTTTATTTCAGTTTACGCTTATGCCAAAAAGTGGCTTAAATTGGATATCTAGATAAATACTGTTAAAAAAAAAAAAATGAGATGTTCCCCAAAATTGATTTGTTGCATCAAACAAGAGCTTATGCATTCTAGATTCCTTTTAGAATAGTTCATTCTATTTGTACTGTTGACTGTTGTCTTTCCTTATTCGTCCATAATATTAATTTGATTTTGTACCTTAATAGTGTGTTTTAACATATTATCTTGTATTATTCATCTTCAAAATTATTTTAGATATCCTTCTCATCTATTTACTCTGCTAGATGAAAAAGTAATTTTTTATTTCAAAAATACATACTTAATGATATTTTGACAGTGCCTACATTTATATATCAGTTTGAAAGCAAACTGTAATTTAAATATTTTATCCATATAAATTCTTCATCTTTTTAAATTCTGATTTCTCTCAATACATTTCTTCATACTGCTTAGATATATACCTTGTTAAAATACTTTCATGTATTCAACACTTTTGTTATAATTATGAATGAAATTTTGTGGTAATTATATTTTACTCTAGTAATAATACTAGATAATAATAATCATAAGTGCTACTGATCTTTAAAGTAATCTTTATCTTATATTAATAATTCTCTATTTCTAATCTGTAAATAATGACTTTTTGGTGACCTTTCTCATGGGACTACAGTTCTTATTTTGTTTCCTGCCTTAACACACTGGCTACAATTTCTAGAAAACTTAAAATAATATGGTTGGTAGAGGATTTCTAAACATGTAAAATAATGAAAATATAAAATTAGGGGCATTTACCGTGGAATTATTTTTTATATAGTTGTTCAACTAAAGCCCTTTATTTCAAGGAGGACCCGATTAGCCCACCAGAGCATGCACACTGACTTTTCTCTTTCCAAACATCTGGGCAAGATACATTCTCCAGGAAAGAGGCCACAGAATGTATCTGCTCATTGCAGCAAAGAGGGTTACTTTGAAACTCATTGCTGTCATTCCGTTCACGGAAATAGCACAAAGGGCGAATTGTTTAAACTCTTTACCTGGAATGACCTCCTGTTTCACTGGACAGTGAGGAGAGACAGTAAAAGAGGAGTTCAGAAGAGGAAAATCTGTGCCAAGGATGGACTTAAATATAGATTTTCATATTTCATATTCCCCTTCTATTTTTCCAAAGAGCATACATTTACCTCTATTTTTTTAAACCAACAATGCTCACATGTGTGTCTAAAATTTATAAAAATCCAGTGTATTTTGTTAAAAGTAACACCGTTTAGAACAGCTCAACAAAGATTAATTACCTCCTAAACAAATAATTAAATTGAAAATGAAATCTACATAAAGGTATGATCTTCAAAATCATAGTCAGCAGCCCCTCACTATAATACATTTGTTAATCCTCACCCAAGGACATGATGGTGTTTTTTTGTTTGTTTGTTTGTTTTAATTTGAGAGAGAGAGACAGAAACATGGATATGAAAGAGAAACATCGATTAGTCATCTCCCAATGTGCCCCAAACGGGGATCGCATCTGCACCCTAAGTATGTGCCCTGACTAGGAATCGAACCTGCAGCCTTTTGGTGCATGAAATAACACTCCAGCTGACTGAGCCACCCAGCCAGGGCACTGTAATACATTTTAAATCACTCATGTTGGGTTGCTATCACATAAAATTCTGAAATGATCAAATAATCTAACGTAAATGTCTGTGAGGACTGAGTGAATGTTTCTGTGACAACACACGTTATGCCTCTCTCGCTGCTTTCCTGGTCACAAAAAGAAAAGACAATTGCATTTTGGGTTTATCTCTTCATTAAAACAATTTTAAGACAGCCTCCACATGATATACTATCGCAAAGCTGGTGTATGAGGAAAACAAAACAGCAATATTAGCAGTACAGACTCTGTTTTATACAGTGTTCAGAGCCTTGGTTCAGCATTAGCCAGCTCTGTGACACTGAGCTAATTACTTAATTCCTCCCCAGGCCCTGTCGGGTTATTATGAGACAATATTTTTATTTTTGGTTCCGTAAATACCAGTTGCTATGACTGTGGTAGTGGTGGTGGTGGTGATGATGATGTTTATTTGAAAGTTCTCTTAAATCTGACTCCTCTTAGAGAGTTTATATTTCATAATCTTTATATTTTATGTGACTATTGCACAGTTCTATTCTGTAAAGACTTAGCATAAATGCACCAATTACATGATTCAAGTCAAACCACTGAAGAGCTTATAGTATCATAGAAAGAGTGTAGGACCATAGGTCAGGAGATAAAAGTGTGAGAGGTGAATTTGCTACACCCCTGCTGTTCATGCCTCACTTTCTTCCTCTGTCTTTCCAACATTACATGATTTGTTCTGTTAAGATCGCCCTGGCCAGTTTGGTTCAGTGGTTAGAGCGTCCACCTGCAGTCCGGAGAGACCCGGGTTCGGTTCCCGCTAAGGGCATGTACCTCGGTTGCAGTTTGTCCCCGGCCCTGGTTGGTCGTGCGGGTGGCAGCCACTCGATGTGTCCCTTTCACATCAATGTTTCCCTCTCTCTCTCTACCTCTCTCTCCCTCCCACTCTGTACAAAAAATGGAAAAATGTCCTCGGGTGAGGATAAAAAAAAAAAAAAAAAAAGATCAACTGAAGTAGTGTACATGAAACTTATAATTCCGTGTAATATGATTTGAATATATTTTTCAAAATAGTGCCTGGAGATTGAAATCCATTTCATGATATTGTGCAAGCAAGTATTTCAAGGCCTGATTCTTGACGCTAACATAGGTGAAACAGACTATAAGGTTTATATTATATATTGATTTTCTTAAATTTTGCAAAGCTAACCAACTTTAAACAAAAGAGTTTTAATAATTTTATCAGTCAGTATTCTCAACTTTAATTTATTAAAATTCGACATCAAGAAAAAAAAATGATGCCCTGGCCAGTTTGGCTCAGCGGTTAGAGCGTCGGCCTGCGGTCGGGAAAGACCCGGGTTCGGTTCCCGCTAAGGCACGTACTTCGGTTGCAGTTTGTCCCCGGCCCTGGTTGGTCGTGCGGGTGGCAGCCACTCGATGTGTCCCTTCACATCGATGTTTCTCTCTCTCTCTCTCTTCCTCTCTCTCCCTCCCACTCTATCTGTACAAAAAGATGGAAAAATTCCTCGGGTGAGGATTAAAAAAAAAAAAAGAAAAAGAAAAAAAAATGATTGCCCGGTGTGAATCCCTTGGATAACTACAAGTCTTCATTGCATGAATTGGCAAGTCCTGCTGAAATGAAATTATTCGGTTATGTATATTGTTATGTTTACTTTTCTACCAAAGTTTATTTATTATTCACTTTGTACAAGAAATTGTCCAATTTATTATATAACTGAATCCAGTTTTCATCACGAAGACAATAGAGAATGGTAATACTCCTACCTAGATTGACAAAGATCTCTGTGCTCCTAAAAAGCTCCTCCTCTAATATTTTAAAAGCATAACTTTCTACATTTCTGTTAAAGAAAAATACATTGATTTCATTACTACATTTATACTACATTATACATTATTCTCAAAGAGAGAGTTTATTTGGGGTGAGAGATAGCCTTCCCTCACTGAAAACCATTTCTTTCTCACGTTTATTTCATCCTGTTAATGAAATGTGTGATGACTCCTGTGTCAGGGAGTTAATGATGCTCAATAAGTAAAGAATAGGAAACCTGGTCGATGAATTATGCCTGTTTTCTAGTTCTTTTCAAAGAGGAAAATTGAAAGATCCCATAGCATCACACTTATTATGATATTAAAACCATGAGAATTTCATCAGATAAAAGAAATATTAAATGAAATCCTCTGTCTAAACACTCATGTCAAGAAAGGCAATTTTAGCTATGCAGTGGTGTAGCATTTTGTTTTTTTCTGCAATAAAGCCATCAGATCAATAAAAAATTATGTAGCAGATTATTATTACACTGTGCTCACCATAGCTCTAATCGTAAATAATACAGCAGTTATCCTGGTTATATTAATTATAATTAGAATGCAGATAATGCAGACGGTCTTTTATTACTAGAGCCAAATCAATTTTCCAGTGTTATTCGATGCAAGGTCACCCAAAGTTGTGGGAGCTTTTGGACTTCTTATGAAATGGCACGCCTGCCTATGCAAGAGGGGTTCGGCTCAGCTGTGCAGGACACATTGACTGGGAAGATCATTGAAATAATTGCAGCCATGAACCCTTGCCTGTGATGGCAGAATTTCATTTGAGAAAGTAAGCAAAGCTGTAATCCAGCCTCCTTTATGGTGGAAAGCCTCATAAATCTTTCAGAGGAGACCAAGTCTTGTGTTCAGTGGTAAAGAGGAAATCAGAATGGATTCATTTGCATTGTTCATTTCTCCTCATTGCTTTATTGCTTTTCTGTTCTCTACCTTGGTATCATATTTTTTAAAGACATTCCATAGGTAATCATCTTGTAATGATAGCGGGAAACCACAGAACCACAAACTAATGGAAATACATTCAGTGTGCAGGGATATAGATGGGATACAGTTGGATTTTATACACTGTCATATGATGACTTCTATGAATTCAAATTTAGTTGCTTAAAAAGAGGACATGAAAGAAGAAGAAAGCAAGAACATGTGGCAGAGGTTAAGTTCAGAAAAATCATTTTACAGGTGCCTTTACCATGGTCAAGGAGAGATAAGAAGTGTAGGCCCCGATGTCTGCAGAGCCAGAGACTGTGGTTCAAAGGAAACCTGTAGATCTGGACACCGGAAAGAGGCTGACTACTAATTGTTCATCATATCTAAAGGTGATGGATTAGAAACTTGTGTGTTACTGGTACTTCCCACTTTACAAAACTCCCTTAGATGGTAGAGCCAAGGTCTAGCCAGGACACAGACGCAAGTGAGCTCAGGCTGGTAGCTCAGAGTACACTGGATGGGGAATAAAGTAATAAATCTAGTAGGGAATGTCTCAAATGTAAGTTGGAAAATGCATGACCGGCAAGAAGGCCCTAGTGTTCAAAAACTGTTCTAATATATCTTTGGGGCCAGTGCGGCCCACAGACCATCAATGTCTGACCTCCAGCTAAAAAGATTGTTCTGTTGGTAATTAGGAAACTTATGCAGCCAAACCATTAGGAAACTTCCTTCTGAGAATTTGATACAGTCAAGAAAATTAACAGAAGTGATATAGCAAAGGTGGGAAATGGGGAAGGTGCTCCAAAGAGCAGAGTCAAGAAGCTATAACCAAAAGGGAGCCGTGCTGGGAGCCAGGACTTCACTCCTGAGAAAAGAGCAGTAGGCATTGTGAGTAGGGATCCAGCTTCAGTCCTCCGGAGGGCGCCCTACCACGGCCGGGACTACAGCACTGACCTCAGCACGCTGGTTCCTGACGCTCAAGCGTCAGGTTGAGCAGCGATCTCTGGCTGTCTGCAAGGAAGGAAGGGGTGGCGTCAGCCCTTCAGGGTCTCAAATCCTGTGAATAAAGCTGAGGTGTAAATCAGTAAATAGCCAGGTTTCAAAGGTAGAGATTGGCAAAAGGAGGAAGCTTTAAATGTCAGGTCTTTAGAAATAAATAGTAATAGGAAACCCTTGGCTACCATTTATGAAAGTTATGAACTACCCACTCTCTTAGGCACATTGCATGTGCTTTTTTTAATTTGTCACTATCTTTGGATTTTAGAACACGAAACCGGGACTTTCGAAAGCCACACAGTTTATTAAGGAGAAGGTGGAGCCAGAATTCAAAAGGGTTTTCTGTGGCTTGAGGTCCCTGCTCTTACCCACTAAACAATACTGCCGCCAGGTTACTAAAACAGAAAGATTTACATTACAGGGCAGAAGCCATTGCATAGTTTTAGACCTTTCACCTGGGTGCTGCATTTTCTCAGAATCCAGGACCAGGTAAAGGGAAGGTCTCTGTTGCTTTTTAATGTGCAGCAGACACACGTTGTCTTCCAGTTGAACCAGCATCCTAACCATTTTGACCATAACGTGGAATCACAGTTCTACTTAGTACCATGTCTACATATTTTAAAGCCACTCAGCTTTAAACACTAACTGCTTGTGGTCACCTAGAGACATTGGCAAATTGGTTTAAACGTTCAGTTGTGGAGGATAAACCAAGATGGAAAGTATACCTCTTTGCTTGACTATAAAGAAACCACCTCAGTGGCAATAGTTAAATTTGTATAATTGTCAAAAACATCAATAAAACTTGTCTTTCTTCTCCTAAATCTTTGGTTCTATTTTAACACATGGAAAATAAATTTCAGTTCTAAATGTTTCTGACCTGAAGCACACACCGCATAGTATTGGACTGTTTCAATATAAGCATTCTTTTCATCTGTTTTGTTAAAGAAAGAAACTGGGAAAATATGCAATAAAAATATGCAAGGAAAGGTGGACTGTTGGGTATGGTCTGATATTTAAGAAGAAATATATTTGAATATATAAGAGCAGTATTTGAAAATACCAAAATGGCTAAATGGATAAGAATCATGAAAGGTGGAATCAAGAGAATACATTTTGTAAGTTAAAAATAAAGGGAAATTTGATCCTTCATTATCAACAAATAAATGTCTTAGTTCATGATTATGTTCTAAAAAATAGTTAGGAGTTGAAACCCAGTCTGCCTGGAGTTAATTGACTTTTGTGAATGAAATTTTAAACTAGTCAAAGTGTCTAAAAGATGCCTGAAAATCTTTTTTAACAAATTTGAGTTTAATTAATATAAATTTATTTCTAAAATCTGAAAACTTATTAAAGAGGTATGAAAGAAACCATCAGGTATTGTGCTTTAAATACAGAAAAACTATTAAAAGCATACACTTTTTCCAGTCGAGGTATTTTTGATATTTCACATTGAATCTCTCTTAGTTTTCTCCTGTTCCTGCCAGAAGAAAAACACGACTTTTATCAAGTATGCTCCCATAAGATTTCAAGTTCAGTTCTATTCTGATACGACATGTTTATAGCTTTTTGTTTGAAAATATATTTTCTACTATGAAATAATATTTGTCTGTCTTGAAAACAAAGGCGGGGACGGCTACTTCCTACATGGTGCTTTGTATGGACCAGGTCCTGTGCTGTAAGGACTTTAGAAATGTTCACTTGTTTCATCTCCACAACAGCTATTATCAGCAGTGAGGAAGTGGGATCACAGAGAGGTTATGTGAAGAGCCCAAGGTCACACAGCAGGTGAGCGGTGAAATGAGCTTGGAGCCCTGGCCCTCCAGCTCCGGAGCCCACATGTCTTCCAGCACTCTTCTGCTGAATCTTCCCAATAAGATATTGTTAAAATAAACACTTCTACCCAACAAATCAGTGTCTCTAGGTTGTTTCCCTTTTTCAAACCACAATGAGTTCCATGATCTGTATCATAGAAGTTTATTTGTTTTCTTTTTAAGTAGCTCTTTGTCTCCGAGCTACCTTGAGTATGAGCAGACTCATGAATTGCTATGGTAACTTCCAGTGCTTTGAATAATAGGATTTGGGAATTATTTTGAGTGCAAAACATAAGGGGGGAAAAAAAAATAAAGTCTAAATGTGACCTTGTCAACTGAATTAACTTCTAGGAGATTCCACTTTTAAATGATAGGTCTGGCATTATCGTTTTCCTGCTGAAAACTGGGAAGCTTTCCAAATTTTAACTTACAAAGTTATTGTACTTCCAAATGAGAAAAATGACTTTTGAGGTACTTTCTTTTTCTTAAATACTGCAGTAAATGGCTCTGTAATACTATGCAAATAGCCAGTGTTGTAATTTGGAGCTGCCCATAAGAAGTGATCAAAAATTGCGCATTTTAGAGGACTTTAGCTTAATTATTTACCACGTAGTTTGGGTGTTTTATCCTGTCTTGACTACTTCCTACTGGCTTTTCTTTTCAGCGAAGTTCTCTACACCATTTCCCTCCTCACACACTGACTCTTCCTGTCATTAATTAGTAGGAGCTACTGAAGTTTGGCACAGAATTAATTCTGCATTGAAAAGAAGCTCTATTTCTTAAGTAGAACATCAGGTTCTCTTTTGTTCATTTTGCTAGCCCTTTCTCTGCTTCCCCGTATTTTATTACAGAGCGCACATGACCATGGCCTTTATCTCATCGGCTGTTGGTCCTGTGTAATAGCACCTCTAGCAAAACCCAGAAAAGTGTACCGTTTTTTCTCCCTCATCAATTGCCTGTGTCAGTAACAGAGAATTCGCTTTAAAAATATAATCTAATTGAGTACATTACGTTGACCAGCCTTCTGTATTTCCATTCCGCACTTAGTCCATTGTCTCTATTTAGAAATGGCCCTTATGCCTCCTGGTCTCAACGTAGAGCAAAAGGGACCATCTGGATACCACATATGAGGAAATCAGACATCTCTAGGTTAAATCATGCCCATAAGGACAATTTCTTGTCAGATAAGCTGCTGTGTACTTTGTCTGATAACTAACAAAATTACAATATGGTAATTTTAACTGGAAATTGTCCATTTTTATCCTCTTTTTTTTTTTTTTTCCTTTTATCCCCATTGGTAACCACCTTGTGAGTTCTCCTGTGCACTGGTTGCAACCCCCAGCTTCTGACAGCCGAGCTGTGGCGACGGTGACATGTCTGGACGGCGGACTGAGTGGTGCCGTGGGCTCCAGCATGATCATGCATCGAGGTGGAAGCACATGTTGTGTAATGAATGATTTGATTTCTCTCTCATTTCTAGACACATCACAAAACAGGCGAGGCAGTGAAATGCCACGTACACAGTAATTGGTGGGTTTTGAGTCACATCACTGCCACCTGCTAGCCTGGGTGACTTTAAGCAAATCAGTAACTCCTTTTTTAGAAGTATGAAGCTCATTTATTTTTTATTTTTTCTATTACATTTGACATCCAATAGTATATTAGCTTCAGGTGTACAGCGTAGTGGTTAGACAATTATATAACTTACAAAGTGATCTCCACTGTAAGTCTGGTAGCTACATGACACTGTGCATAGTTATTATAGTATTACTGACTGTGTTCGGCATGCTGTACTCTGCCTCCCTGTGACTGTTTTGTAACTATCAATTTGCATTTCTTAATCCCTTCACCTTTTTCTCTCAGCCACCCACAGCCCCTCCCATCTGGCAACCATCAGTTTGACAAACACTTTTGTTTTTATCTCTGGCATTCTTACTGTAAAATGGGATGACTTTGCTCATTTTATTATCAAATAGGAATGTGTATACCAGAGGAGTCTAGTTGACAGTCTAGTCTGTAGGTGCCATCTGCAAATGTATGTTTTAGCCACAGTGATTTTAAATTATTGCCATTATTTTAAAATTCAGAACATGTTACATTAAAAAACATCAAGATTGCCCAGCCAGTGTGGCTCAGTGGTTGAGTGTGGACCCATGCACCAAGAGGTCACCAGTTCGATTCCTGGTCAGGGCACATGCCCAGGTTGTGGACCCGGTCCCCAGTGGGGGGCATGCAGGAGGCAGCCAATCGATGTTCTCTCTTATCGATGTTTTTATCTCTCTCTCAGTCTCCCTTCCTTTCTCTAAAATCAATAAAGAAAAAAATTTTTTTTTAAATAAAAAACATCCAATTTCTGGATTCTGTGTAGACACAGGGGGTTTGGTGGCACAGGTCCCTGTTCCCACATGGCAACAAAAGACCACAAAGTAGCCTCTTCTCCTTCCCATTGTTGGCTTTGCTACAGTTCATTTCAGTCCCCATCCGGAATACTTTGTACATCCCTGTTGCCTGTTTAGCCCTTGTAAGCATTTGAGTTTTCCACCTTTGATGTGTATAAAAGCACATTTAGATTTAGTTGCAATATTCTTGACAACTCAGTTTGGAGCTGGAAGACCAGCTTTCAAATACCGACTCTTAAACTTCAGTAAATCATGGACATTTACCAGGTGACAGTGATTTCTCTGCATATTAAAATAGCTATAGAATGGAACTTGACCCCAGATACCCTATCTGATGCTCTCTAACTCTACCAAAATAAGAACTTACCTGCTGAATTCAGTGAACATTTTGTGATTCTTTATTGCTGAAACCAGTCAGGAATTCCTTATTTAGTAGTAACTCCACTGTTCACACAATTGGTTGTGAGATATATACAAACATACATTAGATGAGAAAATAATTCAGCATTAAACTGCTATTTAGAACCCCTTTTCCAAATAGTTCATATTTTATGTTTTTGAAAATAAAACTGATATAAATTTGAATTAATAAACTGCTAACTAAAAGCATTGCACAGCCGAACTTTCTGCAACAATGGAAATGTCCTGTTCTGCACCATCCAACATGGTAGCCACAGCCACATTGACAATTGAGCACTTGACATGCTGCTAATGAGATTAAGGAACTGAATTTTAAATTTTCATTAATTTAAATTGAATTAGCCACAAGTGATTGGGGGTTATCAGATTAGCACAGATTTCTACAAAGTTAATTAAACAAATAAGTAAAATAGGAAACATTTCAGATGATCATAAGTACCGTGTAGAAAAAAATAAAGCCAGATCACGAGGTGCTTGTGAAACTTATTTAATCTTTTCGTGTCCTGATTAATCGAGGATCTATAGGCTGCTTACCTGTGTTCCCTTTTCAGCCAAAAAATGTTTTTATTACTAAAAAAAAAAAAAATGTAGACGCATTTTCTTTTATCACAGTTAATTTTTTTGTGACAAACTTAGGAGAAAAAAATTTGATTATTTTTCCCAACAATGCCTTGTTATCTACATTTATTTTAGTTTAGTCTTTTGGCAACTTTTCTATCATGTCTTGAAACCAGCTGGGAGGCAGGTTGTAACTTTTGCATATCGCTTTTGGGAAGTTGGTATATATTCTAACTCAAAAAGAACCACAAACATACCTTTATCATTATAAGATTGCCAAGGAGTTGATATATTTCTGGAACTACATCTGTTCAAAAGTAAAGGAATGTTTTATTTTGGGACATTAAGACTCAATATTTCATAAAAATAGACAAAAGCAAATTCAGACTCAGTGAACTCATCCTACTTGAAATAATGCAGAAAGTTCTAATATTTTTAAAGAAAGTAGACCCTCCAGGCAGCTTCATGTGATTACATAATTTTACAAATATTAATGTAAAATAATCCGGTTTTGATTGGGAATTATACTGAAACTTGGACTGGGCCAATTGGGAAACTAGACTATCATAGGGATCATAATACTAATATATTCCTTAAACTTGATTGATTTTCTATCGTTCTGTACAAAGGAGCCCAGAGCACTTCCGTATTTTATCTCATTTGTCTTCACAACATTTCTGTAAGGTAGGTAGGGGCCACTGTAATTAAAGATTAGATGTGTCAGTTTTCCATTGTTATGGAAACGCATTAAACTAGAATCTATTCAGCCTGCCAACCAAGACAATTAAGCAGTCTGTTCACTTTTCAAAGTACCAATTACTTGATTTCTTTTTTTGTTACATTGTAATTTCCTCTCCACTTTCTCTAAGACTAATACTGCATTTTCCATAATTTCCATGTTTAACTCTAGTAGTACTTCTTGAGAACAGTGTTTTGGGAGGCTTTCTTTGGCAACAATTCCAGTTCAAGTCCATGTTCAGGGAATTAGGGTGTGAAAACTAAGTGCTCACTTATTCCAAGTCAGCAACATGTGTTTGAATCAATTAGGTAATATCATTCTAAACATTTCTTGGTTTACCTCATTTTTTTTTCGCTTTGCATGCCTAAGTCTCCAAAATTGTATGACAGAGTACAAGTATGTAGTATTCTCTAGTACACCTGCTTTTCAGACAAATAACTACTCCCTCCCCATTATTTTATAACATGCTAACATCACACCCTGCATCTTATTGTTTTTACTGCTTCTTTTCAACTTCCAGCGTGTTTTTTAAGATCTCTACCGGTAACTAGGGGAAGATATGTCCTTCCATTTATGTGTCAGAAACTACTAGCTGCTCATCAAAATCTAGGCTCCCTGCCCTGGCCAGTATTGCTCAATGGTTAGAGTGTCAGCCCAGGGACCGAAGGGTCGAGGGTTTGATTCTAGGTCAAGAACACATACCTGAGGTGCAGGTTCAATCCCAGGCTCCAGTTGGGGTGCTTTTGGGAGGCAACCAATCAATGTGTCTCCCGTCATTGTTTCTTTCTCTCTCCCTCCCTTCCATTCTATCTAAAAATTAATGGAAAGATATCCTCTGGTGAGGACTAACAACAACAACAACTCTGTGTTCCCCCCTTCTTCCTATGCACACAGATGGACCGGACTGCTCAGACTCCCTTGTCGTTGGATGCAGGCACATGACTGTTTTTGCCAATGGAATGTCCATGGGCAGTGGTACTCACTCCAGGCCACAGGCTCCTTCATGGTGTTTCTCCCTCTAACTGACTGAAAATGATATGATGCCCAAGGCAACTTGGGGAGCTACGTGTGGAGGACACCAGCATCTCCATCAGCTTAGGTCCTCGAATGGAAGGTTGTGCTGCCCGCTTCCCCCTCCCCAGTGCAGTGAGCAAGTGGTCTGTTGTATTTAAGCCATTATACATCTTAGGATCTATTTGTTATAGCAGTTAGCATACAATAACAATTACACCACTAAAAATGCGTTTTACTACAAAAATACAAATGTGCAAGGGAAGCTTGACAGGTGAAGTAGGTATAAAACTACTGCAGATATTTATTCAAATAAATCTCACTGGCCACACACTACTGGAAGAGAAGAGAAAAGCCAAGGGATTACTTACTGGGTTAAAATTGGCCTAGAAACTTGTGAGCAAGATGCAAACTGTATAAGTAAGACCCATAAACATTATATATTTATATATTTTCCTAGTCCTAGTTTCTCCACAGTGTGTTTAGTTGACATCAAGCCTTCACAAGTATCTTATCTGATACTTAGATTTTTGTAGAGCTTTTTTTGAATATATAAGTGAAAAGTCGGGGTGAAATATGAAAAATGGATTTTAAAATTTCAAGCAGAGAAAACGGAAGCATCAGAAGAAAATTGGGTCCTGAACTGGAGTTCCTGAACAGGAAGGAAATTAGAACACCCTTCTACGTACCCTGTCGAATTAGAAATGTGTGAAATTTAACTGCATAAACGATGTAGCATGAGAGGATCAATCAAGGAGTAGGGACATAAAAAGAACACATTATAGAAATGGAGAAGGAAAAGAAATAAAGGAAGAATACGTAGTGTATTGAATATAAAAGTTTAAGCTCTAAGGGCTAGAAAGGGCAGAAAAGAAAATAAAGCTGAGTGAATTAATGTCGGTTAAAAGGGGTAAGAGGAATCAAAGGGCTCTTACAGTTACATCAGGTGAAGAAGAAACACTGGGAAGAAAGTGGGTCCATTAATAATCAGAAAAGTGGATGAAATCAATAATGTGTAAATGGTCAACTTGAAAATGTTTTAACTAAAATAATGAAAGTTATAGAAAATTATTAAGTCATGAAGAGCCTATAAATATGGCTAATGATAAAACTTAATAAAAGAATATTGAAATGATTAAGTATAAGTTGATCAGGAGTTCTAATGATATGTGTCATGAGGGTCGATAGGTTAGTAATGAGTTTACCAGCCTCTTGTGACTTATTTATTTAAATCATAGATAATGAACAAACTAGAAAAAAAAGGGGGGGGGGGGGGAAAGACCTAATAGGTAAATGTGCACTCTTAAAAAATGTAGTTTTATCAATCATAAAAATTATTACAGCTGGTTTAATTAAGTGAAAATAATATAAAATAAGGAAAGTTTTGGATGAAAGAGATGAAATATGTAATGAGAGAAAATAATATAAATGTTTGATTATGTCATTTAAATTTTCCATAATTGTTTATTTTGTTTATATGCTGTTCATAGTTTGTTTTATTAAAAATAACTTAGCATAGAACATCATTTTGAGCTTATCAGAATAAAGGTGTTTTATATTCTCATATATGTACATATTTTGAGGCATATAATTTTCAATTGATACAGTTTTCTAGGTTCAAACAGTACACCTTGATTTTCATGAATACATGACACTATTTCAATTTTCCATTATGTACATAGCAAATACGAATTATTCTTAGAAATATTTTACTAAGCTAGGAACTTTAAAATGTAAGGTTTTTCAAAAGAAACATCTATAATCAATACATTATTCATTGTTTACATGGGTTGCCTACGTGGTGGCTCTACCCTACCTATTGTCCTCCCTGACTCTGACCTTCTCCCATTTTTCCTAAGGGTCAGACTCTGCTCTGCCCAGGGCTTTTACATATGCTGTTCACCCCTGTATACTTCCCTCCCCCTCACCATCGACCTCTCCTTCTCTCCTTGACCTCAGCATTTTCTGCTCTTCCTCCATATCTCAGGCAAAGCATGGCTTCCTCATGTAAGCCTTCCAATGACCTCAACCAGGTCAAATAAAATGTATTGCAGCCAAATAAATATTCTCATTTCGAAAAAGTAAGACATAGGTGCTATCATTGTTGCTGTTGAAAGGGACCTGAAATTTTAATCCATGTTTATCTCGAATGTTAGAATACTTTTCTATCTTTTATGTTTTCTTTATAGACATATTATTAACAATACACTCACCAATTATAAGAATTTCATCAGTTATAATAAAACACTTAATTCATATAAGCATTGCTGCTAACACTCAGACAAACAAAATATACTTCAGTTTTTAATTCTTTGATGAAATAACTGGGCTATTAAGATTTGGTTTATTTTGATGTTTAAAACAATTAAGTTATTTTAGAAATAATCATAGCTCTGTCATTATTGCCGGCCAAACAAGTTGAAAGCTGTTGAATCAGAGGCATGATAAAGTTGTTGGTGATGGTAATGATGATAATGAAGAATGGAGATGAAGTCGTGATAAGTACTCCATCATGGAGACATGTTTTCCTCCTTAACCTGAAGACTTGCGTGCACTCAGATGGAATAGCAGTCAGCCAATGATCTAGAGGATGCAGACTGAAAGAAAGAAGTGAAATGGGTGATTCATTCCATCAGCTTCTTTTTCTTTTTAATTCTCACCCGAGAATATTTTTTTAAAGTAGAAGGAAGTGGGGGCAGGGGGAGAGAAGGAGAGAAACATCCATGTGAGAGAGACATATTGATTGGTTGCCTCCCGCACACTCCCAACTGGGGCTGGGGATAGAACCTGCAACCCAGGTACGTGCCCTTGACCAGGAGTCAAACCCATGACCCTTTGGTCCGAGGGCCGATGCTCTAACCACTGAACAACACTGGTCAGGGCCCATCAGCTTCTTGATCTTCCTTAGATTTACCCTTCCAATGTCTTTAAATCAACTTGAAATTAACAGGCAAGAGAATTTCCAAGTGTTTAGCCTTCTTTGTGTCCTGCATACCACAAAGTAGCAAAAGGAATTTGGATTGCCTTAAACTAGTGTGCAAGGAAGGCACGTGACATAGACGTCAACTAGGAGACCCGAGAGAGGGTCTAGTCTGCACTTCGCCAGTGCCCAGCTATCTGAGTTTTCTCACCTGTCAAACCCAAGTTTGGCCTCCTCATCAAATATTCAATAGTTTATTTATCTTCTACCCAGTTCAGTTGCAATTTATCAAGCAGTGGTCACTTTTACCATAAGCAGTATTACCTAGAATGTAATACAGTTAACATTCCAACTTTTACCAGATTACCAGGGAACCTATCTAGAGAGTTAAGTTCAGGTTAATTTCACATGCAGAAGGAATCACGGGTTTTATTAATCTTCTGCCTACAAGTAATTTTTAAAGTTACAGGGCTCATAGTCAGAGATGCTGGTGTTTGACCCCAATCTGACTCCAGAGCCCCTAATCGAAATTCCTGCGCATTACCCCACCGCTACACTAGTCTTCTTGTTCCTCGGACACTTGAAGCGTATTCGTGCCTCCTCGATGCCTTAGTCCTCTCCCACCAATGCCCTTCCCCTGCTGTCGTCCACTTGCTTCCATCTCTTCATTCCAGGCTGGCTCCGCTGCCCCCTCTCGGGGAGGCTTGACCACTCCCACTTCTTTGACCCTCCCCTCTCTTCCCACCATCACTGTATAATTTGTTGCATCACTGTGGTTTGTTTCCTTTCTAACACTTTGTGAAAATATCATGTAAATTTATTTTCTACTTGATTATAGTCTGCTTCACGAAGCTGTAAACCCCATTAGGCTAGTCAGGTGTGTAATTTCCACTACCTGGTCCTGGGTTTCTCCAGGACCTGGTGGTTCCGGGCATTGATGGACGCAGAGTGATTGATTAGTTGGAAAACTATACAGTGATACCTCGGTTCTCGAACATAATTCATTCCAGGAGGACGGTCGAGAACCGAATTGTTCGAGAACCGAAGCAATGAAACCAATAGGAAAGCGTGACTCCACAAAGCGTGACTCTCTCTCTGCACTCACACTGATGACGCAAGCAAGGCGGCTGGGCCGAATGAACGCCATTCGGCTCAACTCGGCTCATCTCGGAAGTTCGAGTTCCAAATATTTGTTCGGATTCCGAGACAAAAGTTTCTCGAATCTCCTGGTCGAATACCGATTTGGTCGAAAACCGAGGCGTTCGAGAACCGAAGTATCACTGTACTCGCCTCCTTTCACCTCATACAACTCTTGTGAAGTTCAGAGAAGCATATCCACACATGTCTTTATTTGTAAAGAACTGTGAAGGTACAAATTGTTATTTGGCCCAAGAAAGAAATTAAACTGCTTTTAGGCAAAATATCTAAACAAAAGTTTAATCTTCATTCATTTAAAGGCGTTATTATTACACATTGTTGATGTACAGTCATGCTGTTTTAGAGTCTCTAGTGGATTCCAAAGAAATAAAATCATGAATCTATTACACACTTATCGAATGTATTTTATTTAAGTTTTTACAGGTTCTCTGCTCCTGGCTTATAAACTAATTAAGGCCTTGAAAAGTGTTTGATTAATTTTTATAATGTTAGTGTCTAGAAGAGTGGGATCAAAAGTCAGATGCCTATTCCCTGGCCAGTTTGGCTCAGCGGTTAGGGCATCGGCCCGTGGACCAGACAGTCCCAGGTTCGGTTCCCACTAAGGGCACGTACCTCAGCACGTACCTCAGTTGCAGTTTGTCCCTAGCCCGGTTGGGGTTGTGTGCGAGGCAACAACTCAATGTGTCTCTCTCACATCGATGTTTCTCTCTCTCTCTTCCCCACCCCTCTCCCTCCCACTCTATCCGAAGATAGATGCAAAAATGTCCTCGGGTGAGGATTAAAAAAAAAGTCAGATGCATGTATCTCAGTGAAAAGAAATTACAAAAATGGTTTCTATTCATTTTTATCTCTATATTTTAAAAGCATTCCTTTATTTATGTTTATGTTATAATGATTATAAAGTATTCACTCCCCAAAATACATCACATAATGGACCAAATTTTTCAATTAAAGTTTATACTCAATATTATTTTGTATTAGTTTCAGGTTTACAACGTAGTGATTATTCAGTTACATACTTTACAAAGTGGCCTCCCCAATATGTCAAGTACTCACCTGGCACCATATGTAGTTACTACACTATTATTGACTACATTCCCTGTGCTGTACTTTTCATCCCTGGTACTGTTTCGTGACTACCAATTTCCAGTTCTTACTCCCTTTACCCTTTTCACTCACCCTCCAACTCCCCTCCCCTCAGGCAGCCATCAGTTTGTTCTCTGTATTTATGAGTCTGTTTATATTTTGCTCTTTAGATTCCACATACAAGTGAAATTCTATGGTATTTGTCTTTCTCTGCCTGACTTTACGTGCTTAACATAATACTCTACGTTCATTCATGTAGTTGCAAAGTTGCAAATGACAAGATTTCATTCTTTTTATGGCCAAGTAATATTCCATTGCATGTATGTACCACAACTTTTTTATTCGCTCATCTGTTAAAGGGTACTTGGGTCACTTCCATATCTCGGCTGTTGTAAATAATGTTGCCATAAATATAAGGGTACGTATATTTTTCTAAATTCCTGTTTTGAATTTCTTCAGATATATACCCAGAAGTAGAATTGCTGGGTCATAAGACAGTTCCTTTTTAAATCTGTTCGAGGAACCCCCGTACTGTTTTGCACAGTGGCTGCACCAGTCTGCATTCCCACAAACAGTGCAGAGGGTTCCCTTTTGTCCACAGCCAGCACAAGCATGATGTATTTTGAAAATGTGCACCTTAGTGGTAAGTGTGACTAAATTTTCTTGCATCATTCTACCATTAAAAATATTGGGCAAGATATTTTACTTCTCAGGGATTCACATCTTCCATTTGTAATATGAAACTATGATAGTAACTCTTTTACAAGTGCTGGGTGAAAATTAAATGAGATATTTAATGTAAAGTCCTTACTACAGTACCTAGTGGTTGATGAACATTCAATCCATGTTTATTATTACCCACAACATTTCTGAGCATATGATTAAAATTACTCAGTGACTTTAGGTCTCCCTTCCATTATAGTTAAATGAATTAATTTGACTAAGTGATATGATTTAGTTTCCATTGGAGAAGTTGGATTAACTCCAAATAGATTATCTGATACAAAATTATAATTTCATAAAATTGGTTTCATTAAAATATTTCCTACCTTAAATTATGAACAAATTTCAAAGATATACACTTATCAATGATATTCTGTCATATGAATAACAAAGACTAACTTCTGGTGATTGACTTTGAATCATATGTATATCTCATTTAGTTTCTATGATTACTCCCTAAGGTAGATATTGTTTTTATCCTCATTTGACTCCTGAGGAACCGCGCTGGGTGGAATCAATTTGAATCCAGATCTGTCTGTCTTCACAGGATCAGCACTGAATCATTAGCTACATTGACATATTTTATAGATCTAATTTACCCAGTTCATTAAAACAGATATGATAACGCTTTCATGAAATGAAGATGTCCATTAATCCTTCTAAATTATGTTTTCCTATAATGTATTAGATCAATTAATATTTCTTCTGAGAAAATATGTAATTGTGGGTAATGAACTTGGAGAAGGAGAGGAAAGTATATTTACAAAAGTCTCCCACAGGTAAGGCTCCATCTATATTACACCAAAATATTTGAGTCAGGCAAGATGGTTTGCATTTTGCTTTGCTGTCCCCAAAACGGGTTTTTAAACTTAACTCATCTTTCTTTTTGTTTAACTGGTGTGAATCAACTAATGAAATACTCAGGAGAACAGTAGTAGCCTAGCTCTGGAGGTTATGTGTAGATTTGAGTTACATCTGGATGATTAGGAGAGTTAGATTCTTTTTCTCACATTTTAACGTTTCATTAAGCAAAGAGAGGCCAACCCACAGTTGATGAAATTGGTGACTTATGTATGATGAAAATTACCCCATCAATTAAAGCCAAAGAATAAAAAATTACTTAATATATTATTTCTGCTGGCTTGATCTTAAAGAGTTCAAATGTCATTGGTAGCAAATAGGTCCAGGTACTAGAAATATATAGGATATATTTATACTTTTGAATCATGTCTGCACTGAAGTTAGGCAATTTCCCGTTCTTGTTCTCTTTTCCAAGTACAGATGATTCCACTATGGAACTAAGAGAAAAAGTGCTCATGTGAAATAAGTGGAAACTGAAGCAAAGAAATTACCTTAACATGCGATTTTTTTCTCCCTGGGGAATTTGTGGTTCCCTTGTATCTTTCATTCAGAAGCCTAGATTATATTTTCCTCACTTTATTTCTGTTACTATGTGACTCTTGTTAGAGTGGTTGGGTCTTACCTTCACTGGTTCAGCACCAAGGTACCATCCCTGCTGTGAGTGTAGCAATAGCCAGACATGCGTCTCCCCTTCTTTTCAAGAACCTGTGTTGAAACAGTGGGTGGGTGAGGGTCTCTCAGGCCTTTCCCCTTTGTTCTTTGCCGCGCACCATCTTGGTGTCCGTTGATGGTACACTGTAGGCATAGTGTTGCCTTGGCATGAGGAGGAGAGATTACCTGATTTATCCAGTAAATCTTCAAGATAAATGTTTAATGTATTTTTACATGACTATGGACACTTTCATCCTTAAGGCCTAACTCTGACCCCTTTCTAATAAGGCGTGACACTCATTCAGCATGGATATTCTGAAGAAAATTTAAGAATTTTCATTTTCTATTAGCTCAAAAATAAGAATTTTGACCAACAGAGAAATTTATTTCTGAGCATTCACCTGTAGCTTCACGTCTTCCCATTTTTATTTGCCACTAAAGTTATTAAAAGTTAGAGAGCCAGTTATTTACAAGATAGTGCTCTCTCGGCCCTGGCTGGTTTAGCTCAGTGGTTAGAGCATTGGCCCTTGGACTGAAGGGTTGCAGGTTCGATCCTCGCCGTGGGGCACATACAGGAGGCAACCAATCGATGTGTCTCTCTCTCATCAGTGTTTCTCTCCTTCTCTTTCTCTCTCTCTCACTCTCTCCCTTCCACTGTGTCTGAAAATCAATGGAAAAATATCCTTGGGTGAGGATTAAAAAAAAAAAAGAAGCAGAAGAATCTGATGATTCAAAATTAGAATGAAGAAACTAAACCAAATACATATCTAGATTTTCAAGTTAGCAAACAACTTTTAGATCTTACATTCTTTTTTCCCTTTTCAGTGGACACATGGTTATTTGCTAATCAGAGGAGTGGACTGGATAATCTGAGTTGGTCTATGTGATAGAATCTACCTCATATAACTTAAAAGATGCAATCATGCTGTGATACTTTCCAGTCCAACTTACGTCCCACCTACCTCCCAAATTTAAAATATACAGACCACAATAAAGGTTAGAGTGAGCCCTCAATCTTAATTATGCATTTTGCAGTATTATAAATGCTGAAAGATTACTTCCAATGTTTGGTATAATCTTACAGGGTGCAGATGTGGTTCCCTTTGGTACATGCCATCTTACTGAGCTAACAATTTCCATAATGCTGTCACATTCTGCATGGGAAGCAGATTTACAGATAGGTAATCCATGTAAGGTATTTTAAAGACATCTTATTAAAGGATTGAGTCTTGCTGCTAAATTACATATGCTTTCAATTGCTATGAGGAGCAAACAGCATGAAGAAGTGTAGTAATTTAGCTTGGTCAGAGACAGACCTATTTCAAGTTTGATGATATATCCTTTAAAATTTTTACTTCAAGCCCTTTGGGGGTTTATATTTACTCTATTATAAGTCTGTTTTTCATGCTATACACTGTAATTTTCTAAGTAATCCTAAAGTATACATAGTAAGAATTAGATGCAGCTTTCTTAAAAATTCTATCCTGTTATAACTTTAAAAA
This sequence comes from Molossus molossus, assembly GCF_014108415.1. Taxonomy (NCBI): domain Eukaryota; kingdom Metazoa; phylum Chordata; class Mammalia; order Chiroptera; family Molossidae; genus Molossus; species Molossus molossus. The sequence goes on from NW_023425351.1 coordinate 48,440,515, forward strand.
TCAGGGTATTTTTTCTTTCTTTCTTTTTTGTTCTTTGTCCATGGCATTACTTCAATGTAGGGGCCCAGACTTAGTATTTTTTTAACATTGCTACAAAATTGCATTTACTGCTCTTCTTCCCTGTTCCTCATATGCTGAAAGCCATATATAAGAACTGGCTTGGCCCTGGCTGGTTTTGCTCAGCGGTTAGAGCGTCGGCCTGCAGTCGTCCAGAGAGACCCGGGTTCGGTTCCCGCTAAGGGCACGTACCTCGGTTGCAGTTTGTCCCCGGCCCTAGTTGGGTCGTGCAGGAGGCAGCCACTCGATGTGTCCCTTTCACATCGATGTTTCTCTTTCTCTCTTCCTCTCTCTCCCGCCCACTCTATCTGAACAAAAAATGGAAAAATGTACTCCGATGAGGATTAAAAAAATAAATAAATAAGAACTGACTTGAAGAACTTACCTTAGGCTCTGATGGTTGTCAGGTTGTGTTTTAATTTTTATTATTATTATTTTTTATTCTCACCCCAGGACATTTTTTTTTTCCAATTTTTTGTTCAGATAGAGTAGGAGAGAGAGAGAGGAAGAGAGAGAGAGAGAGAAATATCAATGCGAAAGGGACACATCGAGTGGCTGCCACCCGCACGACCAACTAGGGCCGGGGACAAACTGCAACCGAGGTACGTGCCCTTAGCCGGAACCGAACCTGGGTCTCTCTGTACCGCAGGTTGACGCTCTAACTGCTGAGCCAAACCGGCCAGGGCAGTTGTGTTTTATTTTCAAACAAGAGAGAGAAGGTTAAGATGATCCTTAAATTCCTTTTCAAATCTCTGAATCCCTTACTTAGCTCTGCCGTGATATGTTCTGAAAACATTATGTATTTTCTCTTGGATTTCTCCAGTGTCTTTCACAATGCCTAACGTAGCTCTATCCCTAGGTACTCAGTTATTGACTTGGCTTGAACTGAAATCATTTCTAATTATCTTTGAATGCTAGTTCTACCATTCCCTTAATCATGAGCCAGCATATCTTCCAAGTTTTCACTCATAATTTGTTCTTGGTACCTACATATCTTGTATTCTGTGCCAAGGGCACCCCAGTGAAAGAGACGCCAGGAAATATGAGGGAGGAGGAGGGGGAAGGGGTATCATCCGTGGTGGATACATTTGGGAGATGCCATAGGGGATTTCACAATGCACATCAACACTTTTAAATTTCCAACTTACCTTAGTTACCTTATATGATCAAAAAGCCTCTTTTCACTTTCTTAAATTCATGAGCATTTTGTTAAGAATAATATTAGAAATATTGTTATTTCCTAGAAAACAGACAAACCAATGTTTTTATCAACATAAAATGGAATATTCCCAAAGGGGGAAATTTTGACTTGGTGTTTGATAGTTTTTAGATATATATTGGGGACAAAGTCCATAGATTATATAAAAGCTAAAACAAAAAAAAAATGTTTGAGGAATTGAGTCACAAAAATAAAAATTAGATAGTTCTTTGACCCTCAACATTATGTAATTAAAATAATGTGTCATATAACTCTGTTATTACCACTAGGTAACAAAGATTCAATTTCAATGTTGTTTGATTACATGTACCCTGATGTCTTTATCTAGAGTATCTTCCCATCTATAATATTTCTACATTATCCTAGTTCCCATGCAATCAAAATTAGTTTCATTTTCTTCTCTCCTTGTTAGATTCTTTTGAGGACCTGGAGGAGGTGGGCAGATACTATTTTAATACATTGACCTAAGCCAATAGATTTTGGGACTATGCAAGTGAAAATGAAGGCATAAGTTATTTAAAAGCAAAGTGCAGTTTAATTTACCTAATGTCAAACATAAGCACTATTAAATCTATTTGGACTTAATTGCAAATTTCAGTCTTTCTATAAGGTGTAATTATCTGAACATCTTGCCATTAAAATTAAGTGTGAATGAATTTTGACATATTCACTTTCCTTTGTAATAAATGAAAGCTAATATTTTTATTTTGAAGTATTTATAGTGTGAATTACCAAAATGGTATTTTTGTCCTATTCTAATAAATCTGTTTTTACATAAGTGCTAGAGGTTAATGGCCAGATTTTAAATTGCTTTCCATTTTGATAGTAAGTAGATTTTTAAGAGAGATGATTTTATTGAAGACATTCTAGTCACTGTGATTCTTTTTTTATGAGGATAGTTTGTATTTGTACAAACTCAAATGGAAAATATGAAGCCTAATTAGTATTTTTCTAAATACATAGTTATGAATATTATTTTGAAAGGACTTTCTTTTTCTTAATAATGTAATTTTATGCCTGTTTTAAAATGCCTTTTTTCTTTTCTACAAAGCTTGTGTGTTTTTTCCTTCTATTCATATAACACCTCTCAAAAGTGAATAATGGCAGTGATTCCACTGAAAATTAACTTTGAATTAATGCACTGTAACTGTGATCAAATATTGATCAGTTTTCTTTATTTTGTGCATGGTTACAAAGTGAGAAATATAATGCAACCCCTCAAATATTAATTCAATTACATTGAAAAAATTGAACTGGTTACACAAAGGCATGAAATAAAAACACCTAACACCCGGTATTCTGTGAATGTTGTTTATTGTCCTATACTAATTTCATGATTGTTTATTATATTTTTAAAGAGCAATAATTTTAGGTATTTTTGAAGGTTCTACTAAATTCTGAATTATTATTGAAAAATGAAGTATAAATACCTAGACCTTCTATAGCAAAGTAATTAAAATGTGTGGTTTTGCCTGCTGTGTATAATAAGGGCTTATATTTGATCAACCATAAAAGTTATTTAATCATTTTAACCTTGGAATACTACCCCACAAAACACTACTTAATGGAAGTTAGCTGAGACGCATTAGGGTATCAAAACATCAGGTCGGCAAAGCAAGAGGGCCCTGAAAATTCAAGCCCAGCTTATTCTGACATAATGCTATAGTTGGTTGCGTGGCAACCAGTGACTGCGGATTTTGAAGTTACTTTATCCGTATTCAGTGAGGAAAGACTTCGCCTGAATTGATTTTAGTAATTTTCAAAATTAGCCAGGTATTCAAGAATTATTTTGATAGATGTTGTCTAGGTTTCTACAATTTAGAAATATATGTATACACGTCTGGCTCACAAACAACACTGGTTGCTGCTTTCCTAGTTATTTCATTATTGAAACATGTTAGATACCTACTGATAGATTTGCTATATCCTATAATTTGCCTTAAAGCTGGTTATTGTCCAGAATTTCAATGTGACTTACTTTCAGACATTTCCTATTGGTTCCATCACTGTCAGTTCCGACGTGAGAACACTTAAAAATATTTTTTTAATTTATATTTATTTTTTTTTTATTTATTTATTTATTTTTTTTTATCCTCACCTGAGGACATTTTTCTATTTTTTGTTCAGGTAGAGTGGGAGGGGGAGAGAGGAAGAGAGAGAGAAACATCGATGTGAAAGGGACACATCGAGTGGCTGCCACCCGCACGACCAACCAGGGCCGGGGACAAACTGCAACCGAGGTACGTGCCCTTAGCGGGAACCGAACCCGGGTCTCTCGGGACCGCAGGCCGACGCTCTAACCGCTGAGCCAAACCGGCCAGGGCAATTTATATTTATTTTTGCTATAACCTGCCATTACCTTGTATTATCAGGTACCTCCCCAGTTTTGTAACAAGTAGTGATTTTTGGTTGCTGTTTATGTTGTTAAGAATAGTTGAATAAGAATGAAGGTTATTATATTGACCACATTTTAGATTGATAGGGAAATAGAAAGTATTTCTCTTTTCCAGATTTTGTTTTAGAAAGTTTTACCTTGGAATGGAAGAAAACAACAGAAGAATTGGCTATAACTAATGTTTGAAGTATATTTTCAGACATTTGACAAGCCAAAATCATATTTTGTTAGTATTTTCCACTTGACAAAAGTTAGACATTTCGAAATTCTATTATGACGTTGGTTCTGTTGATATTTCTTTGACTCGGTAATTATATGGATCTTATTATGTGAAATCCCCTACCTTCTAGTTAATTGCTGTTTCTGTCTGTTAATGGATGAATTAAACTAGAGTTATTCTAAATGTGTAATATATACTTATCTTTGACTAACAGACTAAGTTACTTTACTACTCTGTGTAAAGTAATTCTGTATAATCAAGCTAAAATGAAAAAATAGTCTTTGAATCACAGAGGCCAAAACATTTTCGCAGAGGCCAAACACAGATAAATCTGCTAAACCAAAAGTGGCAATATGTACCATGATGCCATCTTTAAGTGTATCATCAAGTGTTACCAACAGATGCTACATCTAAACAGTAGAGAATTGGTGCTTAAAATATGCGTCATTCAGTGGCACCAGATACATGTCAGTAAATGTATTCTTCAGGAATATGTGAATATTGCCTGAAGATATAGTTTTCATGGTGATGATTATAAATCTACTACTATGAAGAACAGAATCAACCAGGAACTGCAGTCTTTTTTTTTTTTTTTAATGAAGTATACATTTTTTGAACCAGAGGTATTTTTGTTTAAGCATAAACAGAAATCTCCAGTCAGACACTCCAGGTTTAATTTATTTGTTCTATAGAGTCTTTCTTCCTTCCCGCATCTTTTCTAGACTTTCGTTGATTTAACTCTTGATCACTCATTTTATAATCAGCAGTCTGGGATAAAATGTAACATAATTAAAACATCTTGGATTGTGTGACATTTCACAAATAAATTCCAAACAGAACTGGTTATCAAATCACAGCTGTAGCCTGAATAAATCTGTCGTACAATGTTGTTCATTATTTGACAGGAAGTGTCTGCTCAGCTTCTTAAAAGGCTGTTTCTATGTGTTTGTTTTGGGTTTGCTTTTTTTTTTTTTTTTTTTTGCTTTTTGCTTTGTTTTGAAGAACAAGCAAGTTTCCATCCATGCATTAATTTCAAGAGATGGATTTCAACAAATAATAGCTAAGGCCTTAGCCACGAATATAATGCTAGCATGTGTTCGGTGTTCCCACAGAATGGCTATCACCTGAATTAAGGGGAGGTTTTATCTTGGGCATCAAATGTAAGTGAAAAATATCTTGAAAATCACAAATTGCCAAGAAACGGGTTGTTCTGACGGTGTCAACAGTCATGTTCATGGACAGAGTTCCCATATCTGTCTTTTCCAAGGCATGTTTCAGTGCAGTTTTTCGGTTGCAGCTTTTCCTCTCCAATGTTCAGAACAGGGTTTTCCCCAGGAGGATGTTCTTTAAAGCAAATGAGGGACTTAGTGCCCAGACTCTCTTCTTGTCTTACACTAGAATCAGGTGTGTCACTAAGGCCCACAGAGGAGCTGGTGGCTCGCCCCAGAGGGTGCACATGTGTACGAGGCAGTTGGGAATCCACATCAGCCTTCCCACCTGTTTGTCCTGATGCTCGAAGAGTCCACGTCATGGGTTGGAGAAGAGCCGTGTGTGTTGGCCTCGTGTCTTGCTCTCACTTCTGACGACCAGGTCAGCAGCAGACGAGTAGAAAGGGAAGACACTCCCGAACTTTCTGGTTCCCTGCAACATGGTTGAGCCAAACGGCACAAATGTTAGGACAGAAGGTTAGGACAGACAGAACTCAAAGAAAATGTAGTCTAGGATTATCTAAAATAATTATTTATTCCAGCTTTTAACAGTTTTTCCAAAGAGAAAATAAGTAGACAACAACCAAAGAAAGACTGAAACAATGGGTATTACTTGGACTTTGTTTTTCTCCCCCCAACAGCTCATATTCTGTTGAGATGGTACTAGTCCAAATATAAGCATAAGGATAGGAATTAATGAGAATGGATCACAAACAGGAAAATTGATTCATTTCAGATCAGAAGAAGGTTTTATTAATAAATACTAGTACATGTATTCCTCCTACTTCCCACGTTTTTCCAGGAACTAGAGGATGAGCTCATTCGATTTTGAGAGCAAAACATGTTAATCATCATTCAATAAAATTTAAATATTCATAAAAGAATGAGTAAATGTGAATAGTCATATTTAAATTTTATTGAAGGATGATTTTTATTAATGTATAGATGGGAGTGAAACAGTAAAACTGGACAGATGAATATGAAATTATTAACTATAATAAAATATATTGGGAAGGAAATCAGTAGTATAGAAACAAAGGACAGAGGGAAACTAGCTAGTCTGGTGATTAAATAAAGAGCATTTTCTAGACGGAGAAAGAGGGCAGGTCAGGCCTCCAAGTACAAAGGCACAGGGTTTGTAAGTCCTGGCTTGTCCAGGAAGTGGGCAGGTCTCAGTTGGGGGTGAGGCATGAGAGTAAATGGGGGAACGTGGATTAACATGTCAGAGAAGTGCGCTGCACTCAGATGAAGATGGACCTTATTACAAATCACAACCCTAAAGTCCATGCACAGTTTCCCTAGAGTCCTAACCTAGTTTATTTAAATATACAAGTCGATAAAACCTTTCTTTTAAGCATTTTATTATAAAAATTATTCCTTTGCCCAGGAACATTATCAAAATTGTTCAGAGCAAGGCAATATGGCTCAAGTCATATTTTAAGAGTCGTTTTTTTTTTAAAAGCTTGTACATAATTGGACAACCCAGGTCTGAACCCCATGCAATCCTAACATTGTTTGTTAAATTGGTTTTACATTGATTCTACACCACTAAAAAATTGGCAAAAATAAAACTGTGCATATTTACTCTCCCTTTACGCATATGTTTGGACTACATTAAATCCACAAAAATTATAACCACACTTTTCTAAATCCTGAATATGTCAGGAAATTGGAATGCAGCTTAAGTACGAAGGATGCGGGAAATGGCATGTCCTCTAGAGTTCCGCCTGATTGATTGGACATCTCACATTTGAAATCCATAGTTCCATCCATGCTCTAAAGGTGCTGAATTAATTAAGCAATATCATGTTAATTAGGTAGCCACCTTCCTCCCTTGAACTCCCTCCTTTGCCAAGGTGAACAGATCCTAGTTTCCTTAGGAAAGAGTATTAGAATTTGCTGGTAATTCAGCTAGCCAAGTTTAGCTTGCTAGAAAGAAAATAGGTAACTGGTGCGTTGGATTTAATTATGGAAGGCTGCAAGATTCCAATGACATATTTACCTCATTTTCCTAGATGATATTCTAATATTTATTAGGTCATTTGAGAAACATCTGCAATACTTAGATAAGATGTTCTTGTCTCATCAGGGAAAGTGGACTACAATTCAAGTCCACAAGGCACTGTGCTCCTTGTATGAATCCTACCTAGTTCGTTTTATGGCGAGAGCTCCCTCTTGACCATTTTGCTCAGTGGTTAGCACATAATACCAGGGAAGCTCCAGTTACAGGCTGGATTCTCCTGTGAGGCAGTGATTTGTGGCTGCCGCCCTTTACCTCCAGCAACCTGGTCAAATGGAGGACAAAATGACAGGGTCACGTGATCGTGGATGAGAAAGTGTTTCTAAACTCTAAGCCAGTATATAATTAAGGGATTAGGTTTTAATCATGATATTAATATTGGAAAGCTAGTCAAAGCATGTTGCCATATTAAATCAGTATAATTGCCTGTTTATGTTTTCCGAAGTGATACATTCTGTCTGAAATTAATAAATTATATGAAGATATTTACTACTGTGTAATATATATTGGGGAACATCATAAATTGTTAATAGAAAATTGAATGAAAGCATTACGTTTGCTCAACATGTAAATAAGATTAACTTCGGGATTATTTTATGTTTACAAAACAAATCAGAAACTACACTAAGGTTCCAATATATAATGTGTGACATCTGCGTTTTCTGCTACAGTATCTTATTTCTTTTGGAGTTTGCAAGGACAAATACATAGCATCTCTCTTCCCTTTCCATTTGAAAGGATGCTACGGCACACGGCAGATGAAAGTCAAAATGGCAGCTTTCGTAAACAGGAGCTTGAAGATCATGGTGTAGGTGTGTGAGCCAGGCTGGCTGCTTCATAATGCATCCAAGACTAGGTAGATTTACCTGCAGAACCACAGGCAGCAACTGTAGACAACTGTTGGTCACCCCAAACATGAAGTGGAGCCTGAGGTCTCCTCTCTGTGGCCAGCTGAGCTCCCAAGAGAAGAAAGAGAAAGGAGGGGCAGAATCCAGGTCCTTGTCCAAAATTTACCAACTGGGTAAATCATTCTTTTCCCTTGGGGGAGAAATGAGTAGTAAGGCAGAGAGATTGAAGGACTGTTTCACTAATAGATACCCCTTCATCAGAAATGTGGAATCAGTGACCTCAAAGCTAGTAATTAATTGCTTTACATGAACTTTTACCTTTGTATGCACCATAGAGTTAATATGCTATTTGAACACATACTACCTCATGTAATCCTCACAGCAATCCCACGTGTGTGCGCATTTGTGTATGGGTGTTTGTGTGTGTTGGGGGAGGGAATATCTCCATTTTATTCATGAAAGAGTTGAATGTTAAATTAAATAATTTAATTTAATGTTAAATAATCTGTGCACAATGGCCCAGAAATCTTGCCACATTAAAAGCAAGGATGAAAAAAAAAAGAGCCAAAACCAAGATGCTTAACAGTGATCAACTGTTACACTGCCCTTAAACATTCTGAAATGATTCAAGTCTAAACACACATAGGATTTGTGAAAATTCTGAATCCCTGTACAAGGTGAATTTTTCAGCTTTAAAATTAGTAGTAGTGCCTAAAACACAAAAATTAGAATGAACAAACAAAAGTATATGACAGTATGCAAAAATGAAGACTATTGTGTACAATCACATTGGAAATAAAATTTATTTTAGTCCACTTGATTTAAATGTTCAGTGTATTACTTTAAAACAATAGGAATATCGCCCTGGCCAGTTTGGCTCAGCGGTTGGAGCGTCGGCCAGGCCGGAGAGACCCGGGTTCGGTTCCCGCTAAGGGCATGTACCTCGGTTGCAGTTTGTCCCCGGCCCTGGTTGGTCGTGCGGGTGGCAGCCACTCGATGTGTCCTTTCACATCGATGTCTCTCTCTCTCTCTCTCTCTCTCTCTCGCTCTCGCTCTCGCTCTCGCTCTCTCTTCCTCTCTCTCCCTCCCGGTCTATCTGAACAAAAAATGGAAAAATGTCCTCGGGTGAGGGTAAAAAATAAAAATAAATAAAACCTTGCTGAAAAAAAACAAAACAAAACAAAAAAACAATAGGAATATTTCTAACTGTATTTGGGGGGGGAGGGGTGCTGTAAAGTATCTTTTCCAAAGGTTCTTTATTCACTTTTTGTGCTCCTGGTATTGAGTATAGCAGAAACAGATCACTGATTCCCATTGTTTTAATCATCCCTTTCATAAGTGTTTCTTTCTTATTAAAAATACTAGCAGGAGTGTGTAAAAATTATTTATTATTTTCTCTTACCCAAAGTTTTTTCACATATCAAAGGAGGCTCTTAAGTAAAAGTAGCCAAATAATGTAACACACAAAATGGGGCAATTAGAGAGTAAAGGGGCTGTGGTTAAGAATCAGTCTACAACAGCAAGCATAAACTGGCACATCCTAGAAAAAACATCTAATTATTTAGAAGCATTTGATGTACCCCATTTAGCATTTGTCTAGGGGACATGTAACCTGCACTCACACTCTCCAGCTCTATTCTGTGGAGTCTTTGTCTGTTGTTCAGAGTAGGTTACACAGTGCTGTTCAATTGATGGCCTTGGATGGTTGCTAGCTGGTGAACTGCTTCTTACTCATCTATAACAAAATAAGGATTCTGTTTCAAAATGTAACTGTACTGTGTCCCTAAGCACACTATGTATTCAGGTGATATTGTTTTGTAGCAAGAATTTCTCAATGAAGGAAAGAATGAGTTAAGTTGTACTGCGATTAATATTCTGGCACAAATTCCCCAGGCCCTGCAAACTATCACTTTGCCAGCAGAATCAAATGTATTTTGCCAGAAGTTGGGAGAGGTAGAGGTGTGTTACCTCATAGACATCAGGGAGTAAGTCCCCTATGTTGAAATGCTGCTTCTCTCCAAGAACAAGCCCTTAAAAAGTTTTAGGAACTGGTCTGGAGAAGATAATAGTCAGCTCATTGGCCAGAACTGGCCATATGGCTGCAACCTAATTGCAAGAGAGGTTGGGAAATGTAGCCTTCAAATGTGTCAATTAGTCTAAACAAGATTAGGACAGATCTGCCAGTCTCATTCATACCTTATTAACCACAATTATAATCTACCAGATCTAAAAGTTGTACTAACTCTGGGCTCATTTAGGTTTATAAGAGTAATGCCTGTGCCCTCCACCTCCACATACCAACAATAATTGAAGAATTATTATAGAATATGATGTCGTTTATGAAAATAAAAATTATAAAATAGTCTAGCCTAATCATTTTAGGATTTTGTGTAATAAAGATATCTGATTCTGCATATCATTTTACCACTTAAAAGCAGCGTCCTTGTTCTGAGTCTTTATCTTCTTTAATGTCATAATGATTCTGTGATATATGTGCTTTTATATCCATTTCAAAGCTGTAGAAACTCTGGTCAAGGAAGAATAAAAAAAATTTTGCATTCTTTTGGAAAACAATAATTAATACTTCCTATTTTCCAAGCATGTACCATGAGTTGAATCAAAGATGAAATAGTAAAATCTAGGTTTTCTTGCTTCCATTGTAGTATTCTTGTTGTAGATCACAACTTCTACATTATCATAGTAGAAATATTTTCTAATTGGCTATGTTCTTTACTACAACAAACCTTGGGGCTCAAAGCACAGGGGTGGTGGCTGACCAAATGGCTGCTCCATTCTTGGTGGGAGAGAACTGGAAGAACATGAGCAACGGTGGCCTCTCTGATGTGCCTTTTGAGTCTATGAATTATGAAAGGGAAGAGAGCCACAAAGGGAATTCCTAGAATGTTATCCGTGAGGAGACGTGACTCATACTTTTATGCCCTTGATTGAAAGTAAATCATTGAATGCCACGTTTTTACTCTTAAAATATAGCCTCATGAAACTTTTCAAAAACGATGCAGTTGGTCAGAGGATTTTACTGGGATTCTCAGTGTTAATTTTTCTAAAAGTCACCTCATTGAGTTCAGAGCATTTCACTAATAGAGCCAAGATCAAGAGATTCTTACACCAGAGACAGCTCAACTTCACGGTTCCCAGGTTACATTGCTGAACCCATCCGGACTTTTAAAAAGTATATGCCACTAACATAATACTTAAAAATTGGGGGAAAATAAAGTAGGGTGCAAGACCAACCAGTAATAAAAATCAACTGAGAATGCATTCTCAACTAAGAGTAGGTCAGTGATATTATCTTTGTACACAAAGAACAGCAGAGTATACTGAATTTAATAGATGGGTACTATAATCATTTTTTATTTAAGAGAGATATTTAGGAACTTTTTGTAGTATGATACCTGAAAAAGATACAGAAGTTTAAGCTGTGTGAAACTTTCAGGGTGAAATATGAGACTCTCTTCTAAGGTTTTGGATTTCGTTATGAAACTCAAACCTCAGCCCCATTTTGGAAGGGTTTGCAAACCTTGGCTGCATCCAATCCTTGCACAAGCTTTAAATCTATGCCTTTCCCTCTGTTATAGCAACTTGGACCTCTATTTATTCTGTTTTCTTCTTGGTAGGCCACATACTTAATTGAGTCAGCTTTAACAGAATTCCTTGTTCTTACCGTTAGCCTCAAAATGTTCAGTATTCAGTCTGATCATTTTTCTCAGGAAGAAACAGTCCCAATCCAATTTTTATTTTTTTAAATCTGTCACATAATATTCATTTTTTCCCCACAGACTTTTATTTTCTTTATTTTATTTTTTACCATCACCAGTTATCCTCCCCATACCCTCTTCCACATACGCCCTCCCCCAGTCAGTTGCCAGGGTGTCCCACTTGGGGGATACCCCTCTCCTAGCTCCAAGTGGGGAGACTCTTTCTCAGAAATACCTTTCTCTTGAGGTAGGCATCATCTCTGTTGCTGTTCATGCCTCTTTTGATGCTAATAAATTATGACCCCCCCCCAACAAAAAAAACAAAATCTCAGTGATTTAAAAAAAAAAAATGTTTTTATTTCCATGACTTCAACATGCCTGATGTGGTCATCAGGACGTTTCTGTCCTTCTGTTCACTCAGGAAGCCTGAATGGCAGAGCCCAAGAATGTGAGCCGCCCTGGTAGCAGAGGGAAGGGGATGCAGCGAATCACTCACTGGCTCTAAATGCACATGTCGCTTCCATGTTTCATTGGCCAAGGCAAGTCACGTGGGCGTGCCTAATGTGACAGTGGAGAGCGAAGGGCAGGCCTTTCATGCGAAGGCAATCCTCTTACAGGCATGGACAGAACATCCCCGTACTCTCTCTGCAAACTGAGGGCCATTTCAGTAGAACAACAACAAAACAAGATCTCATCATTTAATTTTACTGTTTCAAAACTCCCTAGGAAATATATTTTATGTTAAGTATTGAAACACTGCTATAACTGAACCCTACTTAAATACGACATGTCAAAAACTACACAATGATATGCACGCGCGAGGGAAATCGTGGTTATTAGAGCACACTCCTAAGCCAGAGCCTAGATGGACGGCCTTAGGCATTGTGGTTGACATCTCTGTGCCTCAGTTTTCTCATTTCTAACATGATTCCAATAATAGTAACTAGTTAATACGGCCATTGTGAAAATTCAATGAGAAAATACATACAAGGGGCTAAGCCAGGTGCCCCCTTCTTTGGGCACCCTCTGAATCAGTCTAACTAATTTTTTTTTTTTTTTTTTAAGAATAATGTGTTGATTTTTAGAGTGAGAGGAAGGGAAAGAGAGAGAGAGAGAGAGAAACATTGATGTGAGAGTGTAACATTGATTGGCTGCCTCCTGCACGCCCCCACCAGGGATCCAGCCTGCAACCCAGGCACGTGCCCTGAGCAGGAATCAAACTGGCAACATGTCAGTACATGGGACGATGCCCAGCCAACTGCGCCACACTGGCCAAGGCTCTAATTAAAACCTTGATGTCATTTTTGTCTCTTCCGTCTTGTTCTTCATCCCCCATACCTCCTTGGTCATCAAGCCTTTTACGTTCTTCCTTTCTCGTACGCGTCAGCACATAATGGCCCTTTGAGATAAGAATAGTTTTTATAATTTCAAAGGGTTGTAAGAAAACAACAGCAAGAATATTTGGGAAGCAAAGCCTAAAATTTTTAATCTATGTCCCTTTACACAAAAGTTTGCCAACCCCTGTGGCCGTTACTTCCCTTTTGACCAACGAGCACGCTCACCCCACTGCTGCCTTACTCCTCGGCTAGTTCTCTGGCTCCAGGTCACTTCCAAGTTCATACTCGACCCTACTGCTTCACCTCAGAGTTCTGCCTGGAGGACAAGTCACACACATTTTGTACTTAACTTTATTCCTACATTAATCTAGCGATAATAAATATTTACAAAATTCTTTTCTGATAATCAGATTCTAAGAGAGTTTATGGAGAAGGCTCAGGGCAGGATTGTTCATTTTGGTACCACAAGAGGATTTCTGTTTGTGTTAAGAGGCGAAAAGGCCTGGGGAGGAGCCAGTAGAGAGGGTGAGCGAGGAAGGAACAGTGCACAGTGTGCTGGTGAGAAGCGTACAGACACTGAATAGTGCCACATTGCCGAGGCATTGTCCCAAGAAATGGACACGTTGGTGAACAACAGAGAAGGCTGAGCTGTCACACGGTTTACATTCTGAAAGACAGGTGGAAACAAACAAACACGTGATTAGACTTTCTTGTAGGTGGGAGACAAGCCCATATCACATGAACCTTGTGAGGTCGGTTGTGTTATCCCAAGATTATCTGTGAGGAAACTGATTCAGAAGTGTCCTGGAATCAAATCATACCAGCCTATAGGAGCCAGTCATTAAATTTGGGGAAAGTTTGTGATCCAGTTTTTAAACACAGCCATTATTAAAATTAAATTATATAGCTCAGCCGGTGTGGCTCAGTGGTTGAGCATCGACCCCTCTACCATGAGGTTGCTGGTTCGATTCCCAGTCAGGGCACATGCGGGGGCATGCAGAGGCAGCCAGTAGATGTTCTCTCTTTTCAATGTTTCTGTCTTTCTCTCCCTTGCCCTTCCTCTCTCCCTAAAATTAATAGAGGAAAAAATAATTATGTAAACTTATAATTAAATGAATTGCATTAACAAGGTAATAAATACTCAAAGCCCATCACTTCTTAATTATTTTCCCACACTTTTTTGTTGTTGTCTGTTCTGTAAAGGTTATTTACATTTTTGTATCTGTATAGTGGAAATAGTATCTACTGTTCCTTGTTCAATTACACATAGCCGGTGACTCCAACTTACATAATGGACTGACTCCAATCCTCGCTTTCTTACATTTCTCAAACTGTGGTCTCAGACGGTCCATCAGAACCCCAGCGGGGGACGAGCACTGCGGGATCTCTGTGGCACTCCTCCCAATTCAGAACTTCTGGGCGGAGGCCAAGGAGCCTGGCATTTTTCTATTCGCACTGGTGATTTATATGCACTTTCTAATAAAGGAGCCATGTGTTCTTCCTTGGATTTTCTCTCAAGTATGGGTTCTGTATACCTGAACAGTAAGGCTCCACAATCTGCAGTAAGCTGTCATTTCTGGAGAACAGAGTGCAGAATGAAGAGATGCTGGCAGGAAAAACGAATTTTTCCTTTCCTTAGTTGACCTCCCAATTATTATAGGAAGTTGGTGGCCATGCTTGTGTTATCTATATCTATAGATAGTATCTCTATATAGTTACATATATACACATATATAGAGATATATGCATGTATAAGTTTTGCATATATGTGTATGTATGTGCCTATATGGTCCACACTGTATATAATTATTCTTGTTCAGGTATATTGAAATGGCAACAGTAATTCCACAGAGCCACTCCGATGCTACCTTTTCCATGGTTTGCGGGAAACCTTCCAAAGCTCGTTGAGAGATCATGCGCTCTTAGTATCAAGGATTTCTCAGAAGGGGTATATTCTGTAAGATCCTCCTGATTTAGTCAAATCTAAATACTCAAAGAGAACAGCCAGCCACCTCATGTGCTTTTCACAAGTCTGAAAGAATCAGAGTGATTTCCCAAGGTCTGCAACCTTCCCTTTTCCTATAGTATATCAACTTCCAAAGGATTTTAAAGAATGCCGCACAACAGGGTAGTCACTTAAGGCGGAAAATTCGTCTCCACCAATGCTGGGCCTCCTGTTACAATGGATTAATCATCAAAGTCGATTATTCTGTCAGATTCTCCAAGGGTGAAATCACACATCTTACCACTGGTGTGTGGAGCGGGCATTGCCTTCATCTTACTGGCATGGATACAAACTGTGAGTAACTTTTATACACTGCATGGGAGGAAGTGCTGATACATTTAAAAGGGAGCTGCTTCTCCAGCAGCACCTGCCCAGAAGTTGCTGAAAAATTATACTCCATGCGTGTCTCTCTATACTCCCTACTGATAGGTCAGCAGTTATTACAAAACTATCCCGATTAGAATCTGCTTGGAGCTTCTGGGATCATATTAACCAAAATGGAACCACTGAGTCAGAGAAAAGCAAAGAGATGAATCAGAATAGCTAACATCTCTTTGCTTTTCTGCTTGTTTAGATCATACCCAACCTTCAGGGCTCAATCGAAATCTTAACTCTTTGCAAGGTTTTCCTTCCCACCACAGAGCTCATCATCACCCTGTTCTTTCTCCGATCACTGTGGTACTATTATTGTTTCTGTTATTTATAATACTGATCTTTACAGTATTTGCTTGTCCTTTACATGAGTTTCTCTGGTTGATTATTTATCCTTTGAAGGGTGGAAACCATGGATTTCTCAGGAGGAGTAGATTTTGTGAGATCTTCCTGATTTTTTTTTTTCTGTGGCCTCTAAAATATTGAGCACATAGTAGATACTTAATAAATTCTGCTTGGTTGATCATTATAACAAATGGAAAGATATCGTTCTTAGGTATTGGTAATGCATTTTTCTATTTAGAAAATAGACTACACTCTAAAGTTATTGCTTCAATTATGAAGTATTTTCTTTCACCATTCTTATAATTTAGAATGGGAGCAATTAAAATTATTACATTTTGGATCAGAGAGAAATGAAATGCATTAACATTCACATAGTGTGTTATAGTTTCCTATTGCATCGTCACATGCATTATGCTTCCAAAATCTGTGAAGAGTATCCCCAATTCTAGTTGAGGGAGCAGACTTAAAGATGGTAAATAGCTTGTCCACCATCACGTGGTTAAAGAAGTAGCTGCGCTGGGACCTGAACCTATGTCATTTAATTCCTGGTCCTAGACTCCTTCTATTACAATACCTACTACCTAGAGACTGACTTTTTGTCTCTCACATTAAGATACTGTGTGACCTTGAGTAAGTCATCCAACCTCAGGGAGAAGCTCTCACATCACCTACAAAATAAAATAAGTGGTGTCCCCAGAATGTAGTCATCTAAAATGTAGAGTCATGTTATTATGCTGTCATTGGTCAAAGCCATCATCATGAGCAGCTAAACGACCTGGGAGTTCTGAGCTGTGGCTTCTAGATGGGAAGATTCCTGACTGCAATTTGGTGCCACCTGGTGGCAGTTATTCACACTGTTATTTATTTAATAGGGACGATTCTGGATTTGGTAGCTCAGTGGAACTTCTAGAATATGGGCAATAACTCTAGGAATCTCTGGGTTAGTTGATGCCACTTGCTTTTGCCTGGTGCAAAAAAAAAAAAAAAAAAAATAGTCCTAGAAAATAACCCTCACCCCTCAGTAGAAAATGAGAACTTTGTTCTACATCTATTTTCAAACTGTGGCTAGATAGAAAATGGAAGTTATTCACCAATCAGATTGTATCTGAATTTATGTAATCATCGGGCACATTATTGCAAGATATTATTGTAGTTTGAAGCCTTGTGCTAAAAAACAAATGAGATAAAATGCTTTGAAAGGAGCTTTTGCAAAGTTAAAGACACTAACAGAATGCAAGGGATTATCATAAATTGGAAATTTCTTTAGAGAAAATTGTCCGGTGTTCATAAATGACATGATATACATTTTTAAAAATTTTAAGACCATGCATTCTGCTGTTCTGCTTTATTCTTGCCCTAATTCTGTCTTTAAAAGAATTCTGAAAAACAAAGTAGACTGATCCCTGGTTCAAAAATCTTTACTGGTTCATACCATGCAACTCATTGCTTATTATTAAGTACAACCCAATGCCTTACTTTGTTATATTTGTGTAGCCCCACTTTTTACATAAATTCCTTACTTAGCCTCCACAGCAATTCCATTTTACAAATGAGGCCAAGTTGTAAACTTATTAAAGATTATTCATTTATTAAATGTCAGATTTGATTCTCTAACTCAAAGTCCACTTGCTTCAAATATATTGCTATGTGCCCTGGCCGGTTTGGCTAAGTGGTTAGAGCGTTGGCCTACGGTCCAGAGAGACCCGGGTTCGGTTCCCACTAAGGGCACGTACCTCGGTTGCAGTTTGTCCCCGGCCCTGGTTGATCATGCGGATGGCAGCCACTTGATGTGTCCCTTTCATGTCGACGTTTCGCTTTCTCTCTCTCTTCCTCTCTCTCCCTCCCACTCTATCTGAACAAAAACTGGAAAAATGTCCTTGGGTGAGGATAAAAATATACATCTATATTACTATGTAATACTGCTTCTTCTTTTCTCTGACATCCATGGTTCTGTATGATCTTGCCCCAAATTACTTTTCCAAGTTTGTTTTCAACATCTCCTAGTTTATTCTTTTGTATAGGTATGCCTTTTCAAATTTGAAATATTCTACCAGCTGTCATCCACAGGGCTTACGTACTCACAAAAACCCAAGAGAATAATGTGTGAGTCGGCATCACCATTGTCCCAGTCACCAATTAAATCATGCTAGTGGTAATAGAGATGCCTCACAGTATAAATGTACTCTGTTAATTATGCGGTAGTTGGAATCACCATGCCTTCTTATTCCTCTTGTGAGTGATGAAAACACACACACATACACACACACACACACACACACTCACTCACCAAGACACCTCAGTGCTAAATAAAGCAAAGGCATAATTAAATAAATCAAGCTTTGATAGGGAGGCTGACTCTAGCTTCAGACCTGGCTTTTATTTCTCTCTTGGCCAGTTATTAACTTGTCACCTTGAGTATATTATCTAATTTCTCTGAACCTCAGTTTTGTCTTATGTAAAATGGGAATAATTATGATAGCAGAACCTTTATCAAAATATGTTGAGGAAGAGTGATTTAAAATTTTTTTCTTCATTGATTTTAGAGAGGAAAGAAGAGAGAGAGAGAGAAACATCTATGAGAGAGAACATCAGTGGCTGCCTCCTGCATGCCCCCCACTGGGGACTTGACCCACAACCTGGGCATGTGCCCTGACTGGAAATTGAACCAGGGTCCTCTTGGTACATGAGTCGACGCTCAACCAGTGAGCCACACTGGCTGGGCTGAAGAAGAGTAATTTTAAATTATACATGAAGAGGACTTACCAGTGTCTAATAAGGAGTAAAACCCAATGCATGTTAGTTATTATTATCATCGTTAGCAGTGCTATTACTGTTTTTCGTCTTGTCTCCCTTCCCTTTGCCTGATTGCCCAAATAGGACCAAAGCCAACAGGAATGAACAGTGTTGTTAGTAGACTGACGAGGGTCTCCAAACCAGCAGTCCTTTTGAGTAATATTTTATGGTGGATTCCATTTCAAATTAAATGTAACGGCCTTGATAGGTACACGGAGGCCAGTGCTAAAGTAGTGAGCTCTGTCGCTGGATAACTTTCTGTTAGAAATTACAGGTGTTAAGTTTAAATGATTTTGTTTGATTTCACAGGGAACTATATTCGTCCTTAAGTGGCAGAAAAAAACTATTCTTAGTTTTCAGGCCACACTTACCTTACACAGAGTTTACCTTGATTTTAAATATGTGGTAAGGTCCTCCAGCCATCTGGCCATAGTCAGTGATTCTGAGTTGAACTAACGAGCAGCCAGGATGGAAAAGAATGGAGGGTCAATTAATTCCCTGCATCATTTCCTTCTGCTTCCGAGAACTGACCTGCACGCCTCCCACCACCAACCCCTGCGCTATCACTGTCCTTTTCCAAATGATTCTCTCTTCCATGTCACACATTTCACAAGACTTATCACTCAAGTTCCCCCAAATGAATGTTGAAATATGATGAATTTCCTCCTTATCTAAAAGTTGAATCGTAAGCTTAAAGACTTTTCAGTAATTACTAATTACTGTTCTTCACTATTATTTTATGATTAATTTACTCTTAATTTACTACTATTAATTACTAATAATCTCAAGTGTACATTATATTGTACAAGTACCTCCCGTATATTTTTATTAAAACCATGGAGCTGCAGATTAAGCTCACTCATTTCATGAAAAATCTCTGCCAGATCACCTAATTGGCCATGAACGTCCCTGGTGCCCATCACTGAGATCACTCTTGCTATCTGTCGGGGGGGGGGGGGGGGGGGGAGTCTGGCTTTATTTTCCAATTCAAATAAAATGCTAATTCATGTCCTCAAGACATCATCTCCTGGAATAGATTCCAGATCCTGGATTCAGATGCTGGAATAGATTTGCAGGTACCTCACAGAGCCTTACCGAGAGGAGTGTCCCCCGGGTGAACTCAGCCACTTTGCACTTCAGCGTTTGAGACGTGCCCTTCAGCGGCTCCTTCCTCAGAGGCTGCATCCTGCAACCTGCCCTGGGGTGAGGCGCCCTCGGGGCTTTAACCCCAAACTGCACACACAGAGAAAGTAGGACATTGTGCCTTTTATTTGTAAAGTCAGGAAAGGACTCTTGTGAAACAAGGATCAGAAAAGAGAACTAGTGAGAAAACCCCTTGAGAACCTAGGATATGATTCCCTGGAGACCAGCCGGCCCCCTGAACATCTTTATGGACTTGCAGCTGTTCCCCCACCCACTCATGCCGGTGGCCCAAGGCCCAGGGCCGGACACAGACGTGGCAGTCAGTGAGCAGGTACTGAACGAATGACTCTTACCATGACTTGGTTAGTCTTCTGTCTCATATAATTCCACCAAAAAAAAAAAGCGTACCATCTTTTTCTCACAGCTTATCTCTCTAATGACTGTACATTCTATATTATATCTTAATGTCAAATTACTTTTAAAAGTGATATATGCTCACTGGAGCAATTGGGAAAATAGGGGAACGTGTAAAATATTGTTGGCGTTGCCATTGCCGTGGTGATGGTTTTCTCGCAGTCACACGCTGCCCCGGCTCCTGTTGTTTCTCCTCCATGTATCCTCACCGGAAAATAAAGTGTGAAATGGGCACAACAGAGTAATCTTTCGTCCTTACCTTCACCAGACCTTCTATTCACGAATGTTGCATTATCAGCTAGAAGTTTACCCGTCACTTTCTCAAAAAGGAATATATCTGGAGCACATTCTTAGCCTCTGTGTCTCTTGATGCCATCGCAGCTGGTGGGAGGTTGTTCTTTTGCTTTGGAATTCTCGTTTGTACTGCGCGGTATGGCAGCAATAAAAATCCCAAGACTTTCCCGTGTTCCGACCATACAGAGCTAGACCGAGTCTAGAAAAATACTTCGATTTTTGATAGATATGAATAAAACATTTTTGTAAGGATAAAGCAGGAAAGAAAAAAGGGGGAAAAAAGGAAACCTTTAAAGAATATAGGGATAAACTTTAGGCTTTTAGGTCTGGTAACATCTGTAGGAATCAGCATCCACCTGTGGCCGCTCGTCACAGGTGCACGTTGAGCATCGCGATGCGCTGGTCTGTGAATGAGACACATCAGACTTCAAAGACGGAACACTGTCGTCATAGCCACACCTATCTGTCTATGTATTTATCTGTAGATAGCTGTGAATATGTGATATTTAAAAGAATTTAACATATACAGAGCAGGGCAAAAGTAGGTTTACTGTTGTGTTGTTTGTATGGAAAATAATACAATAATTAATAAATAATACCACAAGAATAAACTCTGTTTCATGTACTCACAGCTATAAATCTACTTTTGCCCCACCCTGTATGTAGTGTACATTAATGAGATGATTAATCCCATAAATTCCGTGCAATATATAAATATTTTGTATTGTAAACTACATACCATATTTTATACTAAAAATGTACTGAGGTTATGTGTTATTAAAATGTATATATAAGTTATAATTTGATATGACAATATCAAGTTTTTAGATATATTAGGTTAAATAAAGTGTTATTAAAAATAATTTTACCTGTTTGTTTTTTATTTTAATGTGACTACTTATAATATTTAAAATTACACATATTTCTATGGATGTGACCAGACTTTAGCAGTGCAACAGCCTAATATTTGTCCTGTACTCTTTGAAGTTTCCCTTTTTCTTTGCTTTGATGTTTATAAAAATGTTTGTATTTCTATCAATCAAAAATAAAAATATTTTCTAGACTACATCTAGATTCATTTTGTTGGAACAGGGTAAATTCTTTGGATTTTTATTTCTATTATTAACTCATTTTTTATTCCAGTTTCTTCCTTGGATACAACTATATTCTTAGAACAGAT
Source organism: Molossus molossus (assembly GCF_014108415.1). NCBI lineage: Eukaryota > Metazoa > Chordata > Mammalia > Chiroptera > Molossidae > Molossus > Molossus molossus. The sequence continues at coordinate 48,462,081 of NW_023425351.1, forward strand.
TCCTTTCTCTGCCTTTGCAATGCACCATCTAAAAATCTCCCTTTGCTGAGAGAACTGTTCAGGTTTGCATCTGCGTAACTGATTTGATTTCCTGCGGTGTCAATTCTGTTGTCTGGCTCCAAAGAAATCTTACTTTGCTGTTACAGTTAGTTCCCTTAAAAGTATGTCTCTCAGTCTTATCCACTCACTGTTGCAGATCAACTGGTGTTTCCATGTGGACTTTTTTCTCTGCCCTATACTTCAATGTCTTCTATCTTTTATTGATGATATGCATTATTTTCTGAAAATGTTGTTTGATGCCCATTACAAATTATTTTCAGAAGTATGCTCTTCTCTAAGTCAGAATGATGCACCCTTTTCCTATTTTTTTAGTAAATGTTCCTAGACTGTTTAAATTGACTCATTCTTGAATGAGAAGAGAGAACTGGAAATCTTAGAACTGGTCTATCCCAAGGGACCAAGACAATTGCTTTCCATCAACTGGACTATTTTTTAGTGAGAGGTAGTACTAGTCACACTGTACCAGTGCTGCCGGCGTACATTGGGGTGCTTGGTCACCCCACCTTAATCTACTGCTCCATCAATCTGTCCTTTTCAGATCTACTGCAGGAAGGTGGGAGATACAGCTGAGAACCCAGCTCCCCTGATTTACCCAGGTTTTGTGTATTGTATATGCCGCAGTAGGAGGTCTCTTGTTCACAGATGAGGTCTCCCTCTTTACCCCATCCCCTGCAAGATGTAGTGCCCTAAGCAAGTCTTCTCTGTTTATCCTCCATCTATCATCTCTCCAAGTATATTTCCTTACAATTTTAATTAATCTGGGGGGGGGGGCAGTTGGGTCCAGGGATAGATACAGAGACATGCGTTCTTATGAATAGAGGTGGGGAACAGGACTGTGGTCCTGTCAGAAAGTACCCCAAGTTGCAGACTTTGTTGAAGCAGTTTACAAGAAGGAGAGGAATAAAGTTACTTATTTCTAAGTATATAAATTTCCTCAATTTCCTGCTTGTCTGGCCATCAGTTGCTTTATTCAGTGTGATTTCAGTGGCCTTTCAGCTGGGGAAATTCCATCAAGTTCTGGCAATAGCCTGGTTCTGACTTTAGGATGATTCAAGGATGTTGTGATCATTTTTTCCATCTTTCTATTTTTGCTGGGGCATTCTATTAAAAATTGGAAAAGCTACATCATGATTACCAGCCAGATGTTCTTTTAATTTTTTTTATTGTTGGCTTCTATATAATACTTAGCATGCTGTAAAATTAAAATCTCACCTCCCTCTATCTGGAGAGCAGAAGGCTGTGGGGAGCCTGTATTAGTAGGTAATCCAGACTCATAGTGACACAGGAAAATCGGTTTTTGTATTGTGTCAAGAAATGAATCAGCAAAAAAACAGCTAATCCCAAGAATCTTCTGTAAAGGAGCACTCCGTCAGTACCTTCCCAGACAGGACCCATCAGTAAATAACCAGAAGGTTGGTTGTTTGTTGGTTTGAGGGTCTGTTTTGCTGAAGTACTGGTCGAAGTGATGAGGATCAGAAACATTAAAATGTGATCCCTAGGTGTGAGTGTGTTTATAGTCAGTCTTGCTGGAGAGGAAAGATGCATTTAAGATTGAAAGTAGCATCACATCGTAAGTGCCCAGTGAATGGCTAAGGTGATAAGTGCATCAGGACTTAAGAGACAGGCGAACCCACAAAACATCATGATGGGAAGAATGTGAGAGTTAAGTTCGGGCAGTAGGGGAGTCCTCAGAGAAGCTTAGGAAGGGCATCAGAGGGGCGCATGAGTAAACACTGGGGTGGGAATGTGTATAGAACATTCGGAGCACAGGATGCAGAAGAGTTTGGGAAATAGACGGGGTTATATAAAGGAACAGTGATAGACAAGTTTGGTCACATAGTGAATGGTGGTAAAAAGTTAAACCAGATTACAGGACCTGTAAATGCCAGGCTAAGGTGAAGATGATAAATCTCCAGAAGTGTTGAATTATCCTTAAAATGAACTTTAACAGTAGCATTTTGGTTTTAAATTTTTCATTGTAAAGTTTTCTTTGCTGTCTGAGATGTTGGTTGACTCTGCTTTTTCTAAAACAAGCATGAAATGAACCAAAGTAATATAAGTCTCCTAGGACATTGTTTAATTATTGATTTATGACACGCCTAAAACTAAATTATTTTTTAAGTTATACATACCTGTTTAATTTGTGTTTAGGAATCAGATTGTTTTGATCTGTTCCCTCAGCTAACAGTTTTGAAATTTTTGTCAACTATCAGTAAAGCAACACCAACTATTTAATGAATGAATAAGTACATACCCATCATACCTAATACTTTGCACAGGTTACAACCTAATTATAGCCCTTATCTCCTTGTGCTGTGGCTTCTAGTTGAAAAGAGAATACTGAGCCAGAAACAAAACTCTCCTCTCAGTAGGTCAATTCTTTAATACGTGTGCCTACCACGTGCTGGGAAACATGAAGGCGGAGCTGCTGAATCGTCTGGAGATCTGTAGAAAGGTATCATAGAGCCGTGGGCATTGCTGGGTCGGGAAGGAGGGCGGAAGAGCAGCAGCCTGGGAGAGGAAGGAGGCTATACTCAGCCGAAGAAACAGCCAGATAAAAAGCAAGGAACCCCGAAAGATCATGGTATGTTTAAAAAAAATAATCAAGCCGCTCTGTGTGGCAAAAGTGTCAGATTCATGGGGAGACGTCATGAGAGAGGAGATTAGAAAGACAGTTTGGGGCCAGACTACTTAAAGTTTAAAACCACTCCTTGAATAAGTATGTAAATAAGTTTTAAATGGTTTTCATAATAAATTGCAATAGTTCTCATACTAGAGGAGATGCTAAATTTTCTAGAAAATGTAAGTTACAGGTTTTGGATTAACTACAGATTTAGAACCCATAATAGAATTCATAGAACCTGGAGAACTGATTTCCAATGGTTCCAAGATCCTAGATGTTAATGCTGTGTCACTCAGCTGTTGATAGGTAGGGTTGGGCTGCAATAACAAGCAACCCCAAAATCTTAGTCACTTAAAACAACTGATGCTGCATATTTAAGGAATGTTTGCTCTAGCACTGCCCCATAATGTCTTTATTTCATGACCCATGCAATAGAACCGCTCTCTGAAACAATGCTTGTCTTGTGACAGAGGGAAAATAGACCATATTAAAGTACAAGCTGGCTTTTAAAGTTCCAACAGGAAGTGACACACATCACTATGCACACCTTTCACTGGCCAAAGCAAGTTGCCTGGACAGCCTTTCAAGGAGGCAGGGATGTACACTGTTCCAGAGAGAGGCAGGAAATACCTGGTCTACCAAGTGTCTAGTCCACATCACTAAACCACACGCATAAACCGTCTCAGAACTTGAGACTTCTTGAATAATTCATTCATATTTTTTGTTTAAAAGGAGTCTTCAAATAAAGGACCCTTGGTTGATTTGCAAGGGAGACATTTCTGCTCTCAAGCCTGAAACACTAATCAGAAAGAATATATGTACCCCTATGTTCAGAGCAGCACTATTTACAATTGCTAAGATGTGGAAACAGCCCAAGTGTCCATAAGTAGATGAATGGATAAAAAAAAAAGCAGTGGTACATATATACCGTGGAAAACTATGCAGCTGTAAGGACGAGAGATCTCTTACCCTTTGAGATGACATGGAGGGACCTGGAGAGTATTATTCTGAGCAAAGTAAGCCAGTCAGAGAAAGACAAGTATCACATGTTCTCACTCATTTGTGGAATATAATGAACAGAATAAGCTGATAATCAAAATAGATCCAGAGACATGGAAGTGGGGAGCAGACTGTCAACCTCAGAGGGAAGAGAGATGAGGGGCAGGGAAGAGATAAACCAAAGAACTTATTTGCATAATCAATGGACACAATCAGTAGTGTGGGGCGGGCAGGAGGGGGGTGGGAGCGGAGAGGAGGAGTTCGATGGGGGAAAGGGGGACATGTGTAATGCTTTCAACAAGAAAGATTTAGAAAAATAGTTCTAGTCTTTTGGCTATTAAAAAAAATATTCTTCCAATTATAGTGATTATTTTCATCATTCTGTCAGTGAGATTTTAAAAAGTAATAAAATAAAATTTATTTAAAATTGTAAAGGCAAGTTCTCGTCCCCCACCCTTTGCCCGTGTCCACTGGACAGCCGCGTGCCAGGGCACTGCGCTGGATGTTTTCAAACCCATGATTTCACTCAGCTTGCGGAACTGTGCAATGTGTCAGGTCAGAAGGCTCTGAGCATTTACGTGCCTGAGAATACATCCAGGGTGGGGCAGGCGAAGGTTTACAGTTGTGAGTATGCAAAAACTGGTGTTCGTTCTTGTATTTTTATTTAATTATTTTATTATTTTTCCATTGAACAACTGTAGACCTACTTTTGCCACACCCTGTAGTTGGAAAGTGTATATTAAGTTTGTTTATAAGAGACCTATAGTACCAGATAGCTGTTCTCATGAAATTTTTTCTTTCTTTCTTTATTTCTTTTTAGAGAGAGAGAAAGGGAGAGGGAGAGAGAAATAGGAACATCGATGAGAGAGAACATCGATTGGCCATCTCCTGCATGCCCCCCTCTGGGGGTCTGGCCCACAACCTGGGCATGTGCCCTGACCAGGAGTTGAACCAGCGACCCCCTGGTGCATGGGTTGATGCTCAACCAGTGAGCCACACCAGCCAGGCCTCATGGAATTTTTAAAAGAATTTGAAAGTGCCATCCTTAAACGTATTTAAGGAAATGGTTATCCCAAATCAGTTTTGTTTCGACATCATTATTCTATACCTCTGACGGTTAAGTTATTAATGTGTCTTATGACTGAGAAGCACTTAAAAACTGGGTGGCCGTTTACCAAGTAGGCAATGGCTTATGCTGTCTGTATAAAGCATTGTTTTCTTTCTTTGAAATAATACAGTGTGTGGAAATTTTAGTAAACCATCAGTTTCTTTACCTCCCCCTCCGTGTGTCCCGTGTGTTCAAGCTATAATTATGAATCTGCTTTGATTGCATTAGACTGAAACTTTGAGTAGCCCTTGCATTGCCACACTGCTCTATTTAAGATCCCCCGGGAGAGCTTCAGCGAGTGGCTTTCATCTGCTGGCCGCACAGAATTTGACTCATGTTATCTACACTTCTCTCTTATGACTCATTGTCATGGTGGAAGTCCCCTCATTACGAATGCCGCCTCATTTCCTTTCGTATCTTTTCTGTGTCAAAGTACCACTGGGGATTCTTACAAGTGAAGCTCTTTTTCGTTACGTGCATTGATCTTTGTGTGTGTGTTTAGATGCGTGTCTACATAAATGCATGTATGTGTGTGCATATATTTGTATAGTATATATGCATTCATATATATTTGAATGGGATCTTGTCTCCCCCAAGAGTTTTTATTACTTTATTCAGGTTTTCACTTTTCTGTATACTCATTTGGTTTAAAACAGTGATTAAATGTGCGCAGCGTCCCAGGTATCATGTCGGCCCCGGGAACGGAGCAGTGACGAGGCCGGAGTCAACCCTGACCTCGCAGAGTTTTCTGTGAGTGGCGGAGCTCAGGTTACCGAGCTCCCTGCCCCTCTCCACTGTATCATGGGCAAATGCTCTGGCCTATGGGAGAACAGGTAATGCCCAGGGGTGAAATACTGTTTTTCATGGATGCATGAAAGTAGGATGTGTCTGGTGTCGAAAGCCGAACCAACCAGAGAGAGGGACTCAGCACGTAGACCTGGTGTCTCTAGTGCGCCCCCAGTTCCAGGCTGCTTCATCCATGGGCGCCTGCTGGTGCTTTCAATTCCTTTGTGCACCTGGTGCGCTCTCTGCCCTGCGCCCAGGGATGCCAGTCACTTCCCACCACCCTGTTTGGCCCCTTTGATAGATTTTTATATGCACAAAAGCTGTTTACTCTGAGCTCTTTGCTCCAGCAAAGGATTGCTGCTGAGAATAAAGGCTTCCCTCACCCCATGGTCTCTTTACATTGTTCAGAGTGGATTGCCATGTGTTCCTGATGTCTTAACTATCTTAATGCCTCTTGTGAACATTATTTTAATGGACTCTCTTTAGGTTGGTACACTCTGATGCACACAGTATATCAAAGGCCTAAAGGGAACCGCAGAAGGAAACACTTTGTTCTGTCTAGAACTCAGAGCGACACCTAAACTTTTTTTTTTTTTTCTTTTTTTACTGGCTACAGAATGAATGCTGCCTGAATGAGTAATGATTAGAAAGCGTTTGGAACTGTATTACCATAGGTGACAGCTCCGCGGAGATAGGCAGGTAATGTTAAGAGGCAAGGATAAGAGGCTATGACATTATGTCTGGAGGGTTAAGGACTCACAGTCAAAGCTTGAACTGCTATTACTGGATCAATACTTCTCAGTTCAACACTTATCTTGACTACTGGTTAGAGGCTTTTGTAGATATGAACACTGAGAGAGCAAAATAAACTGAAAAAAATGATTGTTGCTGTTCACTTACATGTGGATTGCTCAAGTTATTTAGGTTTCAGATCCACAATTCCTTTTTCACGGGGCAAACTCCAGTGACCTGGAAGCAGGATAAAAACCAACAAGTTATGAATTATAGTGCGTTCACCCGGCCCGGTCCCTCAGTCTGCTCTGGAAGAAAGTGAAACCTCCTCTCCTCTTTCCATTTCATGCCAAATCCTGCTTGATTTCTGTGTACCTCACTGTTGCCTCCACTTTATAAGATAATAATTACGCAGAGTGCTTATACCATTCAAGGTTAGAGCTCTTGAAAGTCAACAAGGAGGAAGTGTGCTGTCATACGTTTGATATTTGGGGAATCGGCGAGAGAGAGAGTGTTGAATTAAAAAGGTATAATGAACCATCTCTGAATTGTGTTAGGTAGAAGGTAGGGCTCATACTTCCTTCTAAATTCAGGACATACTTGTTTTTCACATGTGATAATTAATTGAGCTGAGCTCAGAGTTTCTTAGCCTAACTTTGTCTCTCGATCTCAGTCTTAATGACTCCCATGAATAGAAAGTTAACATCGGGGATAAGCTTTCACCTCCAAACCAGTGATGATTAGGGGTAAAGGGAGACTGTTCATGAAATCTAAAGGAATTAGTGTGACTACAGAGTCCAGAATTTATTGTAATGTAATGTCCAGATTTTTTGGGTAAGGATTGCTTTGAATATTTGTAGCATGATGACAAATCATTTTGAAAATCAAAAGAAAGTGATATCATACAAAAACACTGTTGCAACTGATAAGAACGAGCTACTTAAGCCAAGATGTCTGTTTGGTGCTTACATCTTTCTGCTTAGTTTATTGAATAGCAGCATGTGACAGAATGATCAAACAGGACAGAACGGACAGAGAATGGTGACCTTTCACTAATAAGGCACACTAAATGAACTTTGTGGAGTTGAGTGTTTTTAGTAGGCTGTGGCAAAAAGATATGAGAGGGTTTAGTTCCCTTCCTAAAGTTCTGAAGTTAATCCCCGCTATACAGTGTAATTTAATGTTTTCTGCCTACAACAAAAATAGCAGCTGTCCTCTATTTGAAATAGCATTCACACGATCACTACATATTCATATTCCTATGCATACGTTATCACTTAAAAGGCTTTCTAATTACAACAACAAGACAAAAACTTCTTGGATTCTTTCCAGACTCACTAAATGATAAAATAAGCTTGTACTCTCTCCTTCTTAATCTCCTTAAAGCACCTTGGAGCCTCATCTCCGAAACACATGCGAATGAATGTGGAAATGCCATTTCGAGATGCAGGTGTGACATTTGATAAGAAACTTCTGGATTAAATATGTTCTGCTAATGAGGATCCCAGCTACCCCCATCAGGGCTAACTATTGGTTGGATTGTGTGTGAGCTGATAACATTCCACATGCGAACATTCAAATTCATTATTAATAAACAGCCCAAGTCTCTATCAGAAAAGTCTGGATCCTTTAGCAAGTGAGGGATGTCTTCTCCTAATGAGAAGCAACATCCCTCACTTGCTAAAGGAGGGATGTTGCTTCTCATTAGGAGAAGACATCAAATCTTCCAGAATTTAGCAATTTCATTTTTGGAACCAATTTCTAACAGTGTATTAATGGTGCATTGAAAATCTGAACAAAGCCTTCATACTTTTTATTCATTTTGTAAATTACAGTAATCTAGGGAGGTCTGACTAAGCTACTGGAGCAATGGGCGGTAAAGACATTGGACTGAAGCATTGCAGTTCTAATGATTCTTTTATGATTAAACGTTTAGGGAGAAAAAAAAAATCATCCTAGGAGAGGAAAATTAACTTTCAGCTTGCACATTCATTATCTTTGATCCCAAAATGGAGAGCAGTTTTTTTTTTTGTTTTTAAAGTTTCGACCTTTTATTTTTAATTTATGCACACTGAACAGAGCCTCGTGAAACAAAGCAGAAAAGAAAATTTTAAGCATGTGGGATTCCTAGACAAAATTTTTTGCAAATATTTCAAATTTTTTACATTCACATTAAGCCTGCTGTCCTGACTAAATGACTAGAATCTATGTGAATCAGCTCAATAGGATAATCTATTTTGAGATAATGAGCATCTAACAGATACAGTAATATATGCATAAGTATTCACACTGCAGATACAGTTATCTGTCCAGATAGGCCGATGCCTGGGATGCCCCTGCAAACTCTGCTTAAACATATACGACTCGTGCTGCTTATCGGGCTCATTAAGTGAAATGTTCTGTTTAGTTGCACATTGGCTAATTGTGCAGCTCATTCTTTTGCATAGTGCAGAGGGGCCAAAAGGCTATCTTTTAAAAACCCAATCATTTCTGGATAAGGGAAGGATTGAAAACAAACTCCATTTTGCGTCCATTCATTTTTCCCCAGTCTTAGTTACCAAAATAATACAAAATTGAAATGTCTAGGAATTCTCTGTGGAACCTGGAATTTGTTTCCATTTGCTCAGCTGCAGCGCTCATTCCCCGCAGTTTGCAGTGTGCGGATTCACTTTCAGACCCGTGATGAACAGGTTTCTGGAGACTGGAGGTGCTCGGGGTCCAGCTAACGGCAGTAATGAGGCTCCTGTTTTAGTGAATGAGCTATAAAGACATTGAGAATCTATGGGATTCGAATTTGAAAGTGTTACGAAGCAGCAGTCACTTCAGTGAATTAAATTCTATTTAGTCTTTTTTTTTTTTTTAATCCTCACCCGGGGACATTGTCCCATTTTTTGTTCTGATAGAGTGGGAGGGAGAGAGAGAGAGAAACATCAACGTGAAAGGGACACATTGAATGGCTGCCACCCGCATGACCCAACCAGGGCCGGGGACAAACTGCAACAGAGGTACGTGCCCTCAGCAGGAACCAAACCCTGTTCTCTCTGGACCTCAGGCCGACGCTCTAACCACTGAGCAAAACTGGCCAGGGCACATTCTATTTAGTCTTTAACACCCCCACCTCACCACGCTGTCGCTAATTGTCACTCCTCAATCCCTGTTGCCACTCCAGTTGTACCGGTCAGGATTTAAAGCTTCTGATTCCGAGTCTAATATCATATGTTGTAAAGAAAATACACGTGAGCTTTGTGGTCCTGAGAGCCTAGCAGAGACATTTTAGGGCATTTTTCAACAAGTGGGGCAATATAGCAGTCACGGGCCACCTGGAGGAGCAAACGAAGATGGCAGTGCCCGCAGCATTAGGGAGGGCCTGAGGTCTGCGTGTACTCCCGTGTACTCCCGTGTACTCCCCAGTGGGGCAGCCCATGCCCAGCACCCTCCCTCTCATGTATCCTCTTCAGGCTACACATCCCCATGTCATATGACATTTTTTGCTTCCACAGGCTTGTGCTTACCGTCCATCCATTTAAAGTAATTTTTATTTCAGTAAATGAAAAATAAAAAAAATAGTCATGAAGTGTTTTATCTAGGACCCCACTAGCAACTACTCATGTCCCTCCCCTTCCCCAGAAATAACCTTGTATTTGAGCCATTTTATTTCACCATAAAATGAAGTCATATTTACAAGTAGCTTTACATAGCTGTTTCTCAACAACGAATACTATATGTGAACATTTTTCTAAGTGTTTACATTACCAGGAAATTCCAAAATATTCAAAGAAACATCAAGTGTTTTATGTTTCTCTTCATAAAGCAAATCGAGTTGCAGGGAAAGTGTCTTGCAACACTGTCTGCAGAGAAATATTTAGCTGACACTGGATACACACAAGATGGGTAGTTCCTCCACTTTGTAGCCTTCACTAAAGTTGTAATTCCTGCTACCTAGACTTTGCAGTCTGCACTGGCTTAATGGCTGATGTATATATGATGGCTCATTTGGCTCCTGTCCTGTGAGTCTCAATACTTGATAAATCAGAGATGTTAAAGTTGCAAGAGGTTGTCACTTAAGAGTTTCGTTCAGCATCTCTACGCAGCAAGGCAATGCATGCGAACCTCCTATTTCAGTTTTAGAAATCACTCTACTCTGCTCAGTCTGGTGTTGAGGTCTGCAAGGAGCCTCTTTTATAGTTCTCTTTTGGGTTTCTGTGACTATTTTTGCATATTCAACAAATTCAAGCATGCCCCTTTAGCACAGACATATACATTTATATGTGTAGGAAGATATCACTCCAGGATTTGTAATTTGTTGCTGGCTGGAAAAAAAAAAATGAATAGAGAATCTTGATTTGCTAGCAGTATTTGATGGAAATATGAATATGTGCCATTTCAGAAAGAAATAATAGAATTCTTTTTAGACAGCAAATCCAGTACAGATGAAAAAAATGTATATAATGTATTTTACAATTGATTTTTTAAAGTTGGTGAACTATGTTTTGTCTTTTTTATTTTTGAAGTTTTCTGAATCTGATTTACTCTATTTACATAAACAACTCCACTTTTATCATTTTAATAGTAGCTTCTTTTCTAATATGAAACATTTTTTAAAGCCTTTAGTTAGTTAGGTCAGGTCATGAGACTTCCTATGTATGTAAAACAGTGCTTATTTTAAGAAGATTTTTAACTAACAGACAATATTATAGAAAAAGTTTTTAAAAACAGACATGGTCAAGGTTGCAGAATAATATATGAGATGCATACTTATCTCCAAATTTATCATTATAAACATCAAATATGTACAATTTCTGTGTGCCAGTTTAAATTTTTTAAAAATAAAACAAGTCCTGGCCAGTTTGGCTCAGCGGTTAGAGCATCAGCCCGCAGACCAGAGAGTCCCAAGTTCGGTTCCCACTAAGGGCACGTACCTCTGTTGCAGTTTGTCCCTAGCCCCGGTTGGGGTCATGTGGGTGGAAACCACTTGATGTGTCTCTCTCACATTGATGTTTCTCTCTCTCTTCCTCCCTCTCTCCTTCCTGCTGTATCTGAAGATAAATGCACAAATGTCCTCAGGTGAGGATAAAAAAATAAAAATAAATAAAAATAAAACAAGTAGATAACCACCAAAAGAATTTGGTGATCATGTTATCATAACTACACAATTTGAATTATTTTTAAGCCATCCAAACTTTGTTATGGGTGGGAATGTGAAATTTTAATATGCCATGATGATTAAAATTATAATGAACTAAAGTAGAAATCAAATCACAATGCAGATATCAGTATATCTGTGAGTTAAAGTGGGATCTCTAAGTATAGAGACCATCGAAGAAACATTTAGCTGAATAAAAGATCCCCCTGTAAACTTCTTGTATACCTCTGCAGTTTAGACATTTAGAAATCTTTGTCAAGTTCATATTCATCTCAGTATGAATGGCTTTCACCTTGAGCCTCTGGTACTCTTCCAGATAGTTTAATTTATAGCATTAATCTAGCCACAATGAGTATCACAGTCAAAAGGAGCCAGTTTGACATCCTTTAAAATATAAGCTGACAAAAATAAAGATTTTTTTCAATAGAACACAGGGCAACCAGTGGCATTTATTAATTTCTTTCATTGCTTCTGTACTGTGGAATAAAATGCCACCCATACTGATAATTGTTCAGACAAACCCATGAGTCATATTATCACAGACTCCCTAGAAGCCAGAGTAAGAAATTAATAAACACTTGAGAATTTATTGATGCCTGGGTTAAATATTGAGTTTGCCAATGATTGGCTACACATGAAAGAATATTCCACAAGAATATTTATTAGACAACTTCACTACCTAAATATTTGAATTCTGCTTCTGTGCACAATGACTGTTTTTTTCTAATACAATACAAGTCTTTACAAACATTAGTTCTGTAAGTAATATCTCTAATAATTTTAATTAGCAATAGATAGATTATCAGTCACTCTTCACATTGAATAATGACTTGATATAACCATTATTATTTCATTAATTAATTAATAGTCTGAATTTGGTCATTAAGTATTTCAAAGATTTTTTCCACACACGATTCTTAATTCATTCAGCTAAAACATACGTATACGCACGCATAATTTTTGCACATAATTTTAAGGTGCGCGCAGACCTATTGAGTTTCATCTGTGGCCTTCTTTAGGTTCACAGCTTCGTACTTGGTAGACAAGAGGTTTGTATGCATGATGGTCTTGAGCATAAATCTGAGAAGATTCCCTACCAAATTGTCTTCATATTTCTTGGAGATGATGTGGCCCCCACATAACTTTTGGGGGGTTGTAAAATGATCCTTTATCAGTGTTTTTCTTTGTAGTTTTTTTTTCTTTATTGATTTTAGAGTGAAAGGAAAGGAGAGAGAGAGAGAGAGAGAGAGAGAGAGAGAGAGAGAGAGAGAGAGAGATGAGAGAGAACATCGATTGGCCGCCTCCTGCATGCCCCCCACTGGGGATTGGGCCCACAACCTGGGCATGTGTCCTGACTGGGAATCGAACCAGCGACCTCTTGGTGCATGGGTCAACGCTCAACCACTGAAGCACACCAGCTGGGCTCCTTTGTAGTTCTTAAATAGCTGGACATTCTACTGCACCACTGCTGTCACTGATGATGTCACATGGGTAGCAGCCATCATCTTTGCAGCCCACAGACTGGGCAGTCCCCAGGATCTCTTGAAAGGTTCCGAAGAGCTCTCTGGCCAGAGGTTTGCGCTTCATCTGACAGGCAATATTGACAGTCATCAAAAGTGCTGTTATCACTGTGCTTAATATTTATCTTTCCATCTCTGGGTGACTCTTTGAAGGTTTTGATAATCAGGGCAAAAGCAGAAGGTATCATTTCAATCTGGACCTGTCTGTTCCAAATGGTCAGCTTCATTATAATCTTGACCCTTCTCCTCATCAGTTGCCTTGGCAACGTCATCACCAACCTCTTTGGAGGCAGAGCCAGGGGACTGCCTTGGGGCCCAGAGGACCTGAAGCACCTGTTTCCCCACCCCTCAGGTGTATGGCTTTGATCTTGTTGGGGTCAAATTTGGGTGGTGTGGCAGAGGCAGCTGCTGTGGGGTGAAACCAGAGGCAGAACCACCAAAGAAACTTGCCCCTAGGCCTCCTCTGATCAGAAAGCCCTCCACATCGTTTTTCAGTGTTAATCTTTTGTGGTGAACGGGGCTGTCCTGTAAGCAAATATTACAATAATATATCATGTATACTTAGATCTCCTATATAATTTTTCTATATTCCAGACATACCCAAGAATCTAGAAAGATGAGAAAATGAACAAAAAGCAGCTAAAATTAAATTGTAGGTATACATTTTACTAGATGCAAATATACATTTCAATTTAAGCAAAAACTCAGATACCGTGAAAGGCCTTGTGTTTTAGTCTAACACTTCACTATTAGGAGAGTCCTTCCTATGTTCACTGAGTACTCATCTACTCATAATTTAGGAACAATTTACACAAACTTGTTAGTTGGCTTCCCAGCTCACAGTGGATTAGAAAATGAAATGTCTGTCAGCATCAGGAACACTGACAATATTGGGAAGTGAGCAGGAAAAAAAAATCCCACTAAAGAAATAAAACTATGACTGCCAGGTTCTTAAGGAGTCGAGTGGCCACCTGAATAACCCTCGAGAAGACATCTGTAAAACAACACACACTTCAAATAATTCTCTGACCTCAGATTACAAAGAATTAAAAAAAAAAAAAAAGAAAGTGCTTTACATTTTAGCAAGAGTTACATTAAAGAATGGTCATGTAACAACTTTGGGCCTTTCACACGGTAACTAACACAGATCAAACAGCTCAGTCACAGTCTATGACAAGTAAATGAAATGTAGCTTAAGCATTTTTGCTCAATTATTTGATGCAGACTGTACATGTCTGTGTGAATACTTGAATTGCATTGACGTTTTTTCCCTGCTATTCCTAATATTTAGGAATCTGCTTAGGTTGCTCCCATCGACTGGAATTGTATTTCTGAGCAGTCACGTTTCCAGGGAGGAATCCACAAGCATTTGGGGGTGTGGACCTGGCTGCAGAACCAAGCTTCCCTATGAGCAGTTTCACAGACATATTCCGTTTGGGTAAATTTTGCTTCCGTTTCCCGACAGAACCATTCCGGTTGTCTTGCTGATTGATATTTCCGATTGCACTTACATAAATAGTTTGGAACTATAGTTCTTCCATGGCTTCTGGGAAGATAGGCTTTTAACAGTTTCTTTCAAGTCTTCCCGTGGAGGTTTCAGAAATGGCAGATTAGAAGCTGGTGCAAAAAAAGTGGACCATTGTAAGGGAAGCTCCGCCAACACAAATAATGGATGTCATGCTTCGGGTCGGCTTCAGGGAGGCTTGAATTTTTTATATTCTGCTCTGCGAGTAGGCTTCCTTAGAACCCCCTTTTGTTTTCCCTAGATCATCATGTAGCCCTCGAAATCTTTGTATTTGGCTTCAAATGACTGAAAAATGCCCCTTAACACTGGGGCAGTCTGTCTAATGGACTTAGGGCAAAATAATTGATCCCAAGGACAAGGAAATCCAACCAAATCCTATCGCTATGCTCTTCTTAATTTCATTGCACGCTTCACAGACAATAAAAGCTGGGTTCAGAAATGGCAACTATTATACAGCATTTATATCCATTTGCCTCATATAGGTCTATTCTCTGGGAAATCAAATATTTCACAAACACACTTTTATGATCCTCTTCTCTGCCTCCTAAAGAGGTTAAAACATAGATGAAAGGAGAAGAGAGATACAAAAAGAACTGTTCAATTTAAATATGAGAGAGATTAGTTAATGCCAACATAGTAGTGTTTATTCTAATACAACTTGAAGAATAATGCAATAAAGAGATAATGGTAAATAATTTTCATAGCATAGAAATACACCTCATAGCCAAATAACATTGTTAAAAATTAGCTTTAATTATAGGTGTGCAATTCTAAATTATTAAAATACCAGACAAGTCCAGCACACTAACGTGTAAATATAATTATTTTAGAGTCATGGAAAATAGAAAACAATTTTCTTACATTATGGAGCACAAGAAGTACAGTGAATGGGTAAATATGGGTTTATTGTGTTTGTTTACTCAGTAAATAGTTACTCCATGCCCACCGTGTGCCAGGTGTTGTCCTGGGCATCATACCGGGCAGGGAACGTCTTCCCTTAGGAGCTTGCATTCCAGTAGGGGGAATATGATAAACAAATGCATAAAGTATATACTTTGTTAAATGCACAAAAACTGGAGAAAAACCAGGCGGAGAGAAAGATAAAACACAGAGGTTTGAAATGTAAAGTGGGGTGGTAAGAGAAGACCTCACTGAGAAGGAGCCGTCTGAGAAAGTTTAAAGAAGCTAATCACTCAACTGATGTAGGCAAGAACATCCCAGGGAGAAGCAGGATGGATTGCTTTGGCATATTCGGGGAACAGCAGGGTGGCCAGAGAGGATGGGCTGAATGAAGGCGGGGAGTGTAGCAAGGGCCATGAGGGAGGGGCAGCCAGTGAGGTCAGAAGAAGACCAGGAGAGCGTGCTGACTGGAAGCAAGAAAAGGCAGTGTTTCTAGGAGGAACTGTGTTCAGTGTTTTCTAATCTTCAAGTTGGAAGAGATCTGAGTAATGATCCTCAGTTTGAGCCATATTTTTGGCGATACTGACAAGATCCATTTCCTTATAGATGTGGGATTGAGCGCATGTTAGAAAGTCGTTTGGGAGATAATGAGTGGAGATACCTATTTCAGGGAGTTTTGCTTTAAATGGGAACAAACAAATAAGAGCTGGGGGTGGGTCTGGCCAGTGTAGCTCAGTGGTTGAGCGTCGACCCAGGCACCAAGAGGTCGCCGGTTCAATTCCTGGTCAGGACACATGCCCAGGTTGTGGGCCAAATCCCTAGTGGGGGGCATGCAGGAGGTGGCCAATCTATGTTCTCTCTCATCGATGTTTCTATCTCTCTCTCCTTCCTTCCTCTCTCTCTAAAATCAATAAAGGAAAAAAAAAAAGAGCTGGGGGGGTGAGGGTATTATCTTGTTATTATTTATGATGCAGAAAGTATAGTATGTTTTCATGCTGATGGGAATGATACAGGTGAGACTGAAAATTTGAGGCATACAGGAACAAGGAAAACATCCAGCTCCTGTTGGGAGGCAGTCTGGTCTGGAAATCCATAACCGAGTCCTGAGAGCAGAGGGCGTGGACACCGGGGCATGTAGCTGAGTTGATGAGAGGGCTGAAACAAAGTTCTCCTCTGTTTACTACACTTTTTTCAGCAAATGAGGAAGCAGAGTTGGAGAGAATGGGTGCTGGAGAGGAGATGGACTAGGGAAATGTGGTATCATTGCTGAGATACTACTGACCCATTTGCTGTTCTGGGCCATGAGTTTTAAATGAGACAGGATTGTCCCTTGTTTTCCTTCAGCTAGCCCACTAGGTGCAAATGCAGAGTAGGTGGAAAGTCAGGCTGAGCGCAGTTGGGGCTTTGTCAGGCTCATCCAGTGAAGCAAGAGAGAGTGGGGGAACAGAGGCTGTTTGCAGGGAAGGGCTTGGGATGCAGGACACAGCACGTAAGCTGGGTCAGCGGTGGAACAGGGACATGGGGAAAGGTGGCAGTACTGGATTTTAGGTCTTAGTGAAGTTAATGTTGGAATGAAAGTCCTAGACAGAGTGAATTATGAGGATAGGTGCTATGCTTTGACAATGGGATGATCAGATGTGATACTAGACAGGGGAGGATCACAGTCATTGGCAATGAAAAGGCCTGGAGAATGAGCGGCCGGAGGGGAGGCAGAGAGCAAAGTCACCGAATGAGAGGAGGTCAGGGAACTGAGCGCTCACATGGTCACCCACCTGGGATAGTGGATTTTGTGATCACTAAGAATTAAATCAGGAGCAATAAATGAGAAGATCGGGAGCTCAGTTTTCAAGAAATGATGAAAAATGACATGGACATCTCTCAGTGACCTTGACAAGCATTGATAGTATGAACATACGAGATTCAAAACATGTCGTCTGGAAGGAAAATAATCTGCAGTGAGGGATACTCAGCCAAGTGATGCGCAGTTCATGGGAGTCAACGCAGCTGCTGGTCCAGAGGCAAAGAGCAGGGCGCGGAGTGAGTCGTCATGGACGAGGGTGAGCTGGGGGAGATTCTCTGGAAATTTCCCTCGAGCACCTGTGGAAGGGCTTGGGGAGTCGGCAAAGTATGAGACAGGGGGTGCCAGTCAGGCTGCATGGGGGTTATATTATGGGGAGAGGGTCCTGGGAGTCCTGGGCTTCTAGAACACACACACAGATAAAGGTAACTATAAGACTTATTTTTGTATCCTTTTTTGAAATTGTGATGTATTTGACATATAACACTGCCTTAGTTTCGGGTATGCGACACAATGTTTTCATACTTGTACATATTGAAAATGCTCACACAGTACGTCTAGTGAACAAGAACTCGGAGAATGGCGGTAAGACTGTGTGTGTCAGGGAGGCCGCGAGTGGGGCTGCCAGCAATGTGCAGGGCCCTGGTCTCGTCCCCTCCCTATGGTGACATGGAAGCAGAGAAGGGCGTTCTCATCTGAAACACGCATCTCTGGGGTCCTTGTGACCCCTGTGCCCAAACAGGGAACTACTTCTTAATGAAACAAGCCCTGAGTGCCTATGATTTTTCTGTGCTGGTGTTTTATATAGCAGCTCATTTATTGGAGCAGAAGCTCACAACAAATATTCTTCCCTATTATTACTTTTTGTTATTGTTGTTAATCCTCACCCGAGGATATTATTTCCATTTATTTTTAGAGAGTGGAAGAGAGGGAAAGAGGGAGAAAAACATCGATGTGAGAGACACATCGGTTGGTTGCCTTCTGCAGGGTCAGAGATCGAACCTGAATCCAGGTACATGCCCTTGACTGGAATTGAACCTGAAACCCTTCTGTGCATGGGCTGATGCTCTAACCACAGAGCCACACCAGCCAGAGCAAATATTCTTCTTTTAAGTTACTTTTGTGTGCACCACAAAGTAAGAATGAACATATTATACTGCTTTCTTTCGAGCATTTATTTTTAGTGTACACGATCCACAAGAATGCATTTTCTTCCATCAGCCCAAGCTTCATATGTGCATAGGTTCTTTAATCATTATTTAGTTCAAAAGTGCTTTTTTCCCCCTGAAGAGCATCGTGAAAAATTACAGTAATAAATATTTGAATTATTACTGAAAGGGCAGGTGGACATTTTTACCCTTTACATGAGACATCACTTTTACGTCAAATCAAGTGAACCCCAAAGCTTAAAAGCATCATACATATGCATATGGTAGACGTGTAAATAGACAAACTATGAAAATAATATCCTGGTATCTGCCTCACTTTTTTCCCTGACTTGTCTACAGAGCTAGGATTGGGCACGTATAAGAACATGGACTTCCTCCCTTTCCTGGGTCTTTTCTTTGTATGGCTCCCTGTGGAAGCGTCTACTCTTAGCAGTTTGGTCATGGTGCATAAAGTAGCTTGAGCACTTCCACCAATATCAGACATGCCACACTTCCTCCTGTCCTCCTTCCTGTCCCCAGCACTAGGAAGGTCCCGCCTAATTCCCTGAGTAGCGGGAGGTCTTTAGGCTGTAGTCACATATGCACAGAACAATTGGTGTTGCACTTCAGCTGGACGCTTTGGATGTGATGTAGATCAAAAGAGGTTAAGTCCATGTTCTCATGGAGGTTATTTTCCAGTTAGAAGAACAGATCCTAACAAATGTGTAATCACAGACTGAGTCCATCAGAGAAAAGAGTATAGTTCTGTAATGGCATATAACCAGGTAAACACACTCAGACTGTGTGTGAGTTTCTCTGCGTGTGTATGTGAGAGAGAGAGATGGGGGGGGGGCAGAGGGAGAGGTCAAGGAAAGCTTTCTTGAAGATGTGACAGTTGCATGAGATGAATTTGAAGAATGGACATAATTGGGTAGGAATAGGGGGAGTTTTCTACCCAGGTGGAACGCCATGTGTAAATGGCCTTTGGCAGTGGGGAAACTGTACATTTGAAAATTTTAAAGAAGGCCCTTGAGGCTGGGATAAGGACAGATAAGTGACCTGGGGGCAGCCTGAGCCATATCATTATGCACAAACAATGATATCCTGGGTGTCTCACAACTTCATGTGGGAATTGTTTGCTCCTCTTTGGCAGTTCTTGGCATGGTCATTTTCCATTATCTTGATGATTTGGAGGGAGCAATAAAGGTCATATATATGTTATTTCCTAAGAATCCCTAGAACTCTGCATCTCGCCAGCTCTGGCTCCTCTTCCCATAACCAGCTGAATGTCACATTTTCTCCCTCTCAGTGCCTTAGTTTTCTATGTATCCTTATGCCATATAACTCTTAACAAACTGTGTTACATTATACTCCTTTACAGAGACTGTACTGTGTATCATAGTCTACTTATTTCCTCACAGAGTGACTCCTAACAGTAAATTAGGTCAGCATACTACTGCTCAATAAATGTTTGTTGAATTAGATTATCTTAACCATTTCAGATTCTTCAGATAAAAGCATCACACAGAACAAATTGTTAGTATATGTGCATGGACCCCATCTCATTTGGGTGTTTACTGAAATAAACAACAACAAAAGATTTATTTTAACCGTTCTACCATACTTAGTAAGTGGATACATATAAAGGTATTTTTGAAAAGAAAATGACTAAAGCAAAACAAGTAACCAGTGTTATCTTTAACTTGCCTGTGTTATATATTATAGTAAGACATGATTGTCAAGCTATAACTCCAAGAGCTGTGTTTTCAAAGGAAGGATATGTTTTATTACCCAGGACTTGTCATTTATTAGGAATATTTTAGTTTTCTTGGCTTCTAAAAATTAGTAATTTTTTAAAAGAGACTTAATGTTGTAGAATTATCAACAGTTTCTTTTTATTCATCCCCATTGTGACTTTAATGTCCAATTATATGCAAGAGAATGACAGCTCCATCTACTAAATTGTATCAATGCCCAATGAAATAAAAATGTTTACTTTAAAAAGAAATATTTGCAGTGTAAGGGATGTATACTGAAAATCCTCTTTGTCCCCTTTGGGGTCTCTGGGTGAATGACTGGCCAGTGGCTTATTAGAAGGTCTTTGCATTCCATTATATGGCCAAGTTACAGAGTCTCTAGTGTGTCAGAGAAAAAATGTTGACCCAATTGTTGGGAATTTTACAGCTCTTTTCAAAATGAGGCTGAGTCATAGTAGAATGATACTATTCCCAAAGCTAGGGATATTTGGGGAAATATGTGTTTGTAACTACCATTACTTAAATGTAACTGTTTAAGTTTGAGTTTTCAATTGAAATGCTAAACATGTTCTAATTAGTATTTCCCATTGTATAAAATACCAAAGTAATAACAAATGCTTCTTTTACATGTTCTTATTTCATTGGCATACAGGTACTAGTCATAAATTATAGCTTTTAAGAAAGGTTATGAAAATATGCGATAGAATAACCTGTATTCTCGTGTGTGTGTGTGTATTACAATGTACACATGCACATATTACAGTGTACAAATTAAGGGAATGAATATACATATGCGTGTATATATGTGTGTCTGTGTCTGTTTATATATGTATTGTAACTATGAAGGGTTTTGTTGTTCTTCTTTTTGGTGAATTTTGACCCAGTGGAGTAGCAAATCTGATCCCTAAACTTGGTTCTTGAACCATAAACATTCAAACCAAAATCAGAAATGCTGCCTCTGTTTGCCTTTGTTAAGGCTGGCCCAGAATTTAGGTGGACCCACGGAAACCACGCTTATTATTGCAGACACAAAATATTGCCTTACGGACATTCTCCATTTGCCCTGCCATTCCTGGAATAGAACTAAAAATGCTGTAAAACTAAGTGTGTAAAATAATGCTATGGTCAAAACATTTTGTTATTTTCTTCTGAAATATATGGATGCTTGAATGAACTCAAAGGTCTGTGGCACAGGATAAAAAATAATAAAAAAAAAAACTTTAAATAGCAATTAAGGCATTTTTTTCTCACTTCAGCATATAAAGACAAGGAAATGTAATGGTTTTAATAATTAAGGATGCAGACTAATGCACACATTTTGCAGTACTAATAAAAACTTCCTGTTATCGTCTCTGTTTTTAAGAATGAAGAAGGCATTTCCTTAGTGCACTCCACTGGTGCCCTTGCCCGTTCTGTTCAGGCTCCGAATGTGATAATAACATTTCCATATTGTAAAAATTTAAAACAAAAATAGCATAAAAGTGATTTCAGTCCAACTTTCCAAATCAGTTAACCCAAAGGCTAAGTGCTACTGCACTTGACCTAAGAGAGAGTTTGGTCTCCTTTTATAAGACCTGAGTGTAAAGAATAAAGACAGCATTTTTCTTCTCTTTTTAAAAGAAGCCACATGTAATGTTCTCTGAGTTAAGTTTTACCATTCATAATGAATGCAGTCTCACCATTCAAATGCGACCATAAGTACACAGAAGATAAGAATTTAATTAAATGTAGATTAAAACCAAACAGGAAAACACACTAGCTGATAATTTTATCCCATCCTCTGGCCATATTTTTTATACTTCCTTCTTGTTCTTCTTTGGGCTATAGCTTATCAACATGCCGATAGTACCATAACTCATTACATCTGATGGTGCCGGGGAAACGTGCAGCTCTGTGCTTGGATTTCCGAGGCACTTACAATGCAAAGCATGTAAATGTCTCTGTTAAATATATTAGTGTGGTAACCCTGGTGAAAAGAAAGTGATTCTGAAGAAATGCGTAAACCTCTCACAAGATGCATTGGTATTGCATAGTAACATGGGGAATTCTCAAAGTGGTACCAGTTCATATATTCACACGCATGTGGTATGGCTTGATACTTTGAGGTCGAGCTCCTTTAGGGGTGGACAACAGTGAGTGCCCGTCAGCTGGCTTAGCTTACCTCAATGTGTGTAGAGTTGGGTACATAGGCATCTGTATCTCTTTGTAGGAGAATGGTGTGTTGTTTTCATTGTTGACCATAATACTGTAACACAGTATCTTTGTGCTTAAATGTTGCTCTCATTAATCTTATATAAAAGGTCTCTGAGTGATCTTTTATTAGTTCATATGAATCTATTGAGATTGTGAAGATAGAAGCCATAAAACATCAATGATAAAAGTCAGAAGAGACAAAGGCTTTTGTTGGTAACACAAATAGTATGTATTATTTATGCTTGATCAGTTCATCTAATTTTTTTTCTAACAATTCTCATTGTAGAAATAGGCAATGAGCCCTGGCCGGTTTGGCTCAGAGGTTAGTGTCGGTCCGCGGACCAGAAAATCCCGGTTCGGTTCCTGCTAAGGGCACATACCTCGGTTGCAGTTTGTCCCCAGCCCTGGTTGGGTGGCGCGGGTGGCAGCCACTCGATGTGTCTCTCTCACGTCGATGTTTCTCTGTCTTTTCCTCCCTCTCTCCCTCCCGCTCTATCTGAAGATAAATGCAAAAATGTCCTCAGGTGAGAATGAAAAAAAAAAAAAAATGTATAGGCAATGAACAGTTAGAAAAAATCTTGGTCATTGTAAAGGAAGGCTCTAAACCAAACACAATAACATTTTTTCTACTTTTAAACATTTTATTGAATTTATTGGGATGACAATAGGTAATAAAAGTATATCAGTTTCAGGGATACAGTTCTATAATATGTCATCTGTATATCATATTGTGTGTTCACCACTCAAAGTCAAGTGTGTTTCCATCACCATTTATCCCCCTAAACCCTCTTCTACCTCCTAGAACCCTCCTTGCCCTCTGTTAATCACCATACTACTGTCTCTGTGACTTTTCTTTTCCATTGCTTAATCCCTTCACTTTTTTTCACCCAGCTTCTCAACCCGCTACCCCTGTAACAGCTGTCATTCTGTTTTCTGTATATATGAGTCTGTTTCTGTTTTGTTTGTTTATTTTGTTCATGAGATTTCACATGTAAGTGAAATCATATGGGATTTGTCTTTCTCTGACTGGCTTACTTCACTTACCATAGTACTCTCCAGGTCCATCCATGCTGTTGCAAAAAGTAAGATTTCCTTCATTTTTATGGGCCAACTAGTATTTCATTGTGTAAATGTATCACAGCTCTTGTATCCACTCATCTACTAATGGACACTTGGGCTGCTTCCAAATCTTGGCTATTGTAAATAATGCTACAATGAACATAGGGGCGCATATATTGTTTTGGATCCATGTTTTGGGTTTCTTCAGATAAATTCCCAGAAGTAGAATCACTGGGTCATAAAGCAGTTTCATTTTTAAATTTTTGAGGTAATTCCATACTGCCTTCCACAGTGGCTGCACCAGTCTGCATTCCCACCAATAGTGAACACACGTACCCTTTTCTATCTTCACCAACACTTGTTATTGTTGATTTATTGATGATAGCCATTCTGATAGGTGTGAGGTGATATCTCATTGTGGTTTTAATTTGCATCTCTCTGATGATTAGTGACATTGAGCATCTTTTCATATGCCTATTGGCCATCTGTATGTCCTCTTAGGAGAAGTTTCTATTCAGGTCCTCTGTGCATTTCTTAATTGGATTGTTTGGTGTTTGGTTTGGTTTGGTTTGGTGTTGAGTTTTATAATTTCTTTATAAATTTTGGATATTAATCCTTTATCAGATGTATCATTGGCAAATATGTTCTTCCATTCAGTGGTTTGTCTTTTCATTTTGTTGAAAGTTTCCTTTGCTGCGCAAAGACTTTTTAGTTTGATGTTGTCCCATTTGTTTAGTTTTTCTTTTGTTTCCCTTGCTCAAAGAAATATATCAGAAAATATATTGCTATGAGAAATGTCCAAGATTTTACTGGCTGTGTTTTCTCATAGGAGCTTTATTGTTTTGAATCTTACATTTAAGTCTTTAATCCAGTAGAAGTTTATTCTTGTGTATGGTATAAGAAAGGGAGTCTGGTTTCATTTATTTTGCATGTACTTGTCCAATTTTCCCAACACCATTTATTGAATAGACTATCTTTACCTCATTGTATGTTCTTGCCTCCTTTGTCAAATATTAATTGACCATAAAGACGTGGATTTATTTCTGTGCTTTCTTTTCTGTTCAATTGATCTATATGTCTATTATGCCAGTATCATGCTGTTTTGATTACTATGGCCTTATAGTATAGTTTGATGTCAGGTAGTATGATTCTTCCAACTTTGTTCTTTCTCAACATTGCTTTGGCTATTTTGGGTCTTTTGTGTTACTGTATAAATTTTGGAGTATTTGTTCTAGATCCGTGAAATATGCCATTGGTATCTTGACAGGAATTGTGTTGGATCTATAGATTGCTTTGGGTAATATGGACATTTTAATGATGTTAATTATTCCTGTCCATGAACACAGTATATGCTTCTACTTATTGCCATCTTCTTCGATTTATTTCTTCAATGTCTTATTATTTTTCAAGTACAGGTCTTTCACCTTAGTTAAATTTATTCCAAGGTATATTTTTATGCAACTGTAAATGAGATTGTTTTCTTAGTTTCCCTTTCTGATAGTCCATTATTGGTGTATAAAAATGCAACTAATTTCTGGATATATGTTTTATATCCTGCTATTGTACTGAATTAATTTATCAGTTTTAGTAGTTTTCTGGTGGAATCTTTAGGGTTCTCTATAAACAGTATCATGCCATCTGCAAATAATGACAGTTTTACTTCTTCCTTTCAAATTTGGATGCCTTTTATTTCTTCTTGTCTGATTGTTGTGGCTAGGATTCCCAGTACTATGTTGAATAAGAGTGAAGAAAGCAGGCATCCCTGTCTTGTTCCTGTTCTTGAAGGAAACACTTTTAGTGTTTGCCCACTTAGTATGATGTTGACTGAGTTTGTCATATACGGCCTTTATTATGTTGAAGTATGTTCCTTCTATTTCCCTTCTGCTGAGAGTTCTTATCATAAATGGGTGCTGGATTTTATCAAATGCTTTTTCTGCATCTATTGATTTGATCATGTGATTTTTATCTTTCAGTTTGTTTATGTGCTGTATCATGTTTATTGATTTGTGGATATTGTACCAACCTTGCATCTCCAAAATAAAGCCCACCTGATAAGGGTGTGTGAACTTTTTAGTGTATTGTTTGATCCTGTTTGCTATTATTTTGTTGAGGATGTTAGCGTCTACGTTCATCAGGGATATTGACCTATAATTTTCTTCCTTTGTAGTGTCCTCATCTGGGTTTTGAATTAGGATGATGCTGGCCTTGTAAAATGAGCTTGGGAGTCTTCCGTCTCTTGCATTGGGAGTAGTTTGAGAAGAATAGGTGTTAATTCTTCTTTGAATGTTTGGTAAAATTTATCTGTGAAGCCATCCTTAACAAAGGTCCAGGACTTTTGTTAACTGGGAGTTATTTTGGTTGTTTATTACTGTTTCCCAAACATAATAATTTTAAAATGCAGAGAAAAATACACATTAGATATGTTAATTAAATATCAGTATATTCTTCAATATCCAAGCTTGATTTTTTTAACCACTAATAAAGCATAACTGAATCAGTTATATGTTTGCATTCTGTGTGTCTAAAACAAAGAGCCCTAAGAAATATAACGTACTTTAAAAAAAAAAAAGCTGGCATAAAATGCTGAGGGTATTCTTTGTTTTGAAAGGTAAATAACTGGTTGCTTCTTTATTTTATTTTATTTGTTAAATTTTTGACAATGTGTTGTTTGGCTCACATTCATGAATATGTTTTTACAATGAAAATCTCTCTGAAAAATTTATTTTGATTTTTGTCTCTTTAATGCAATTTTGAAGTTCTTAATGGTTTGAGATACTAAATTAATAGCACCAGTTTTTCTATATTAATTATCACATGAATACTTTGCACTCAAATTGATATAATATGATGCATTGACATAGCTGTTGATTTTGCCTTTGGGAATAATTAACTTTATTTTATTAATTTTTTTTTCTTTATTGATTTTTAGAGAGAAAGGAAGGGAGAGGGAAAGAGGGATAGAAACATTGATGAGAGAGAACATCGATTGGCCACCTCCTGCATGCCCCCCCACTGGGGTTTGGCCCACAACCTAGGCATATGCCCTGACTGGGAATCGAACCGGCGACCTCTTGGTGCATAGGCTGATGCTCAACCACTGAGCCATTCTGACCAGGCTAATTAACTTGATATTAAAAGACACTAAAATTTTAGCACCCAGGGAAACAATGTTTAATGGAGTGAACCAATATTTTCTTGCCACTTAATCCACTTGGAAAAATGCGAGTCACAGTTTAGACATAAGTTAAAAGTGCCGACACAGGGTGGACAGAGGGGCTTTGTCCAGAAAGCTGGAGATATTGCTGGAGTCATCAGTAAAATTCTCTATCAACTCATTTTCCTTTGGTCCTCTTTTCATAAATTAGTTTCAGCGATGACATTAAAAACGAAAAAAAGGGAATTGCAGCAAGTGAAAGTAAAGTACAAAAGGGAGGAACATATTCTGGAATTTTGAAAGAATACATTTTAAATTATTTGTCTGCTAAATTTTTTAAAATATAAAAAATATGAAAAGAAAACTTGGTAAGTAGTTCACACATATCTGTGTAACGTGTAGGAGGTAAAATCACAGTCTCCAAGGCAGCGATTTTCAATGGGTATGCTACAAGAATTTTTAAAATATGCGGTACCTGACCATTTAGTCAGGAGCACTGACCTCTTTCTTCTCGCTTGGCTTGTCAGATAAAAGAATGACAACAGCCAGCACAACAACAGCCGTCCACCGTAAATGAATAAAAAGGTATACCTATTATTTTAGTCAGATCGTCAAAAAAATATATTTTTTGGTGTGCCGCAGAATTTGAGTGATTAGCTTATGTGTGCCATGGGATGAAAAAGGTTGAAAATCGCTGCTATAAGGCACTCTAAGAAAATGAGAAGAGATTTAAACACACACACACACACACACACACACACACACACACACACACACACCCCTCACCCTCCCTGGCAAGCCATGAGAACAGAGAAAGATCTTTAAACATTAAAGCCTAACAACTTCTTCCTTTTTTATCAAACATATATTTGAAGGCAAACGAGGAAAATGTTTCTGTGAAAGTCATATTACTTTCTCTGCAGGCTCCAGTCTACTTTAGATTGTTTTTCTTCAAGACGCACTAAGAAACTTGAAGAGCCCCCGGAACACCTATGGTGTATCCTGCTCACGCTTGTGTTTCTTCCTCGCTGGGACCGCAAGCCCTTCAAAGCAGTCCTCCGCACCACGCCAAGTGACTGTTGGGTCACGAGAAACGTATTCTTTTTTAAGATGGACGAGAAGGAGAGAGGAGATGGGAGGAAGGGGGTGTCGAGGAGGGAGGAAGCAGAGAAAAAGGAAGGTAGAAGGGAAGAAAGTAAAGGTGGAAGAAAAAAGGAGAGAAAGAAAGAGGGAGAAAGGGAGACAAAGAA
Organism: Molossus molossus; assembly: GCF_014108415.1. Taxonomy (NCBI): domain Eukaryota; kingdom Metazoa; phylum Chordata; class Mammalia; order Chiroptera; family Molossidae; genus Molossus; species Molossus molossus. Next base: position 48,489,836 of record NW_023425351.1, read on the forward strand.
GAATTTAACTATCCAGGAAAATGCTATTCTCTTATCTCTAGTACTTCATCGGGCTGGAAACGATGCCATTTTCAGAAGAATTGAGAATTTGAACGTCAGGAATATTTTAGGGAGAAATATATCGAGGTAACTGCATGTAAGATTTCTTCTGGCCATCCCAATGAGTGTCAATGACATAAAACAGAGAAGAAATTTGTGTTTGGTATTGCTTTATCAAGGGCAAAACAGGGGGATAAATGAGACTAATATTTATTGAATATCTACCATATGATGAGATTTTATATGTTATTTTATTAAAATCTTATAAACAAGCAAACCAAAAAAGCCCGTAGACTGAACCATCCACATTTCACAGCTGCAGAAACTGAGTCTCGGGAGTGTAACTTACCTACCATCAAAGAGCTGATAGGTCCCAGAACAAAGAGATCTGTCTCAGTAGCAATGTGTACTTTTCTCTGCAACAAAGTGCAGAGGGTGTGGTTTTAGTTCATTGTATGTGTATTTTATCTGAAATGAAATTGCCTTATCAAATTAATTATTTGAGACTGTCCCTTACAAGCTACTATATACTAAAAGTTTGTCTTGAAATTTTATAAATGGTACATAAAACTGTGATCTTTAAATCGACATTATTCACTGAAAGTGAAATTAGATTAGTATAATAACATCATCCAGGAAATTATAAAATCAATGCATGTTTCTAAGTTACATGTTAAAAGTTATTTCCATCACGATTATATTGGAGTGTTGGACAGATGAGGAATTTTGCTCCATACACCGAGTGTGTCTACTTCAACGGTGTGTTTTGGTTGACATACCTTGAACTGTTCTCTTAAGGTTGAAATAAACAAGAGAAATGCCAATGGTGTGCTTGATTCCGAAGAACAACCAGTTTTGCCCAGAAAGAAATTGGTAAAATGTGTCTTGGAAGCAACCCTAACATTTGTAGTGTTGATGTTAGAAATCCATATGGGGGGAAATATACAAAAATAATTTTAATAAAAACAGTCTAACCCTGGAACAAAGCTATACCAAAGAAGCTTCGACCACCCGGAACACTTTAACTCTAGCCTTTGTCCCAGGGAGACCATGTTCCCATCAGGCCCTGTAATAACTGAGTTCAGCCTGCAGACTTTTAAATGAATACGAGGTAGCTCTGGCCGGTTTGGCTCAGCGGTTAGAGCGTCGGCCTGCGGTCCTGAGAGACCGGGGTTCGGTTCCCGCTAAGGGTGCGTACCTCGGCTGCAGTTTGTCCCCTGCCCTGGTCGGTTGTGCGAGTGGCAGCCACTCGATGTGTTCCTTTCACGTCGATGTTTCTCTCTCTCTCTCTGTTCCTCTCTCTCCCTCCCACTCTACCTGAACAAAAAATGGAAAAATGTCCTCGGGTGAGGATAAAAAAAATAAATAAAATAAATAAATGAATACGAGGTAGATTTTCCAATCAGATTTGATAATTTCTTCAAAGTATCCTCTATGTTAACCAGGGGCAAGTAGTAGGGAAAAGTGAAGAGGAAAAATGTGCCCTTACCAATAATCACACCGTGCAGACACTAAACATTTTCACTAATGCTCCAAAGTACAAATGTGATGTATTTCCCCCTTTTCAGACCGTGTAATGGTTATATAGGAAAACCAAAATAGATGGCAAGGTCTGCCTTGTTCAGAAGAAATTATGTGTCTCAAACCATTACATAAAAATAATTATAACAGAGACTAGAAGTTAAAATATCATTAAAATATTTCTGTTAATGGCTCGTTTGAGTCATCTCATAGCAGTGGCAAAATTGGAAGTCGGGTTGTAACAAATGCATGTTACAGCATTAAACAATAACACGTTCTTCCCGGGAAAATGGAAATGACAGGTGTAGCCTGATGCTCCAAGCATATCCTCTGACCTCAAGACTCGCAGTCTGCTCCGTGGAGCACATATTGTGGAGTCAGAATTGTGCTGAGGGAAAGAAGGACCAGAAAACGCAGTACAGGAACTTCATCTTATTCACTGAAAAATATGTATTTCAATGTCTTACAGAGATAACATTTTAAAAATAAAATGGAAATGAACATCTCCCTGACTGCTTACTTCTCTTCCTCATTTTCTTAAGCACAGAAAGAGGTTTATGGGCGATGAGACTATATTTTATATAGCTTTTTAAATGGATGATGTGGTGGTATTTGACCTCAGGTAGATTTGAAAGGAAAAAAAAAAAAAAGTTCTCCAGCCGAGTGTCTCCTAGTTACATTTGAAACTGGATTCTTGCTGCATTTTTTATTTAAATGGCTTGCCTTGATGATCGGCGCTCATAGATTTCAGGATTATGCAAAAGATGAAAATAAAACTAGCATTAGTTGAATTCCTATTTCTGAAATACATTCGTTATTACGTTTTCAAGTTCTGTACAGATCATTACTTTGTGCTTGGTTTTGCTCATATTTCCAATTTTGTCTAATTCTCGGTCACAATTTTTTACCTTATAACCCACTGAAGATTTTTTTTCATTTCAGCAACCATTATTTGAATCATAAAAAAAAAAAAACCTGCATTACTGTATTCATAACGTACTGCTCATGTGACAGTTTTTGAACTTTAATATTCTTTTCTGTAATGTGCCGGCTTAGCAGCCTATAAAAGAGACATATTGTTTATAATGTTTCTTGCCCACAACAAATGATGTGATTCTGGGGTGTATGAAATGGCAGTAGTTTTCTAAATTTGTGATTCTTCTGTGTTCCGTCGTCAAGAACAGTTGTACATCTGCTCAGCACAGACTTTTCGAGACTATGAACTTTAATTGAGGAAAAATAATGAGGGTTCAGGGACCACTGATATGGAGCGCAAGTACCCTGCTGCAGATCAATGGATTATTTACTCCTTTGTCAGAAACAGGAAACAGTTGGCTGCTGGTGGGGACTACACGCATATTTTAAAGCCTGTGTACATATTTTCTCCTTCCTTGTCAACCTGGAATATTTTAAATAGTGCTTAGTTTATGATTTAATATAACTATATAGAATAAGCAAACAACACTTGTTCTGTTTTAATAATTAACCACCTTGTTTGCAAAAGAACTTTCAAAGTGATTTCAAGAGCATGCAACATCCTGTGAGCTCCCAGCCCTACCTCTCAGTTGCTGTGGCTGCAGTCATAAACCTTCTGTAGAATTGTCTAATTATTTTTCTGCCTCTCTTTATAGACATTTGAAAGTAGGAAACTTTTTCCCTGAATACAAAGGGAAAGCTAAAATATACATTGTAGATAGTTTTAGCATCCCATTAGGATACCCTAACAGTTTGTATAGGTTTTTGAAACCATTGAGGACAATTTTCTCATGATCTAATTGGGAGGTTGAGAGGGGCGGGCCGGGGAGTAAGGCCCAGACTCCTTTCTGAGTGCATAAAGCAAGCAGTAGGGCTTGCAGTAGGCATCTGATTTCTGAGTGTGTTGGAACTATCTCCAACACACCTGAGCAGAACCAACCTAAGAGGTGAGGGTCACCCAAGGGTGGGGGTGCCCCTCTCTCCGGCTGCTCATTAGCAAACCAAACAAAGGGCTGTAGGATGCCTCGAATTAACTGCAATTTCCACCATGACAAGTGACTTTTTGTGTTACATAATGATATGCTGGGAATTTAAATCGCAGGTTCTAGAGATCAGTGGTTTAAATTCTAATGATGGGTTTTGTGGCATGAAAGTCTGACTTTTAACACGTGGAGGTTGGAGACCATAGAAAGCACACCATACACCTGGTGCACACAGCCCACGCCTGGACAGCTTGCCGAACCCTCAGGCAGATCACAAGCCTCATCTCTCCACCACAAATGTTATCGTCAAGCCTGTTCTGGGAAAAGTCTTCATTTTTACTGTAAATCTCTCTTAGTTCCCTTTGGAATTGGGTTTACTACTGGAAGTCTGAATTGTCTTGGAAACAACTGCTACTGGAGAAAAACACATTTGTTTGAGGAAAAACAAACTTCAGTTTCAAAAATGCAAATGATTGAGCCTAAGAGTCCACTACATAATCAGTCGGTAGCTTCTAAGTGCATTTAACCAAAGTATGATACGTGACAATCTGATTAATCTGCCTTTAAATTTGAAAACACTTTAGCAAGAAAATAAATTGCTATTTTCTTGTCTGTTAACTATATATTCATTGCTACATGATGTAATAATTTAGCAATGCATCTTACCTACCACAAAGTGGTGACAAAATATCATTATATGTATAAATAACAATAATACTTGAATTTCTGTTCATACCAAATAATTACCACTATGTAAATGTGTTATTCTTTAAGTGTGGATTGGATTTTGTATTGCTGTTACAGTAATGTTGGTACTCAGTATGGGTGTTATAACATTGTTAGCATTTCTAATATGTTATTACATATTTTAAGAATATTGTACTTATGTTTAGATTTTCAGTTGCTTACTAAATACTGCATGCAAGTAGTCACTGCTTAATATTTCTATTACTAATTACACTAATAAACATAGTTACCATGGTAAAGTTGAATGTCCCTTTAGTAGGAATAAGGCACAAATGAAATCCACTTATTTTTCCTGTGGGGTTGAGGTTGGTCTAGCATCAACACAATTTCCTTTGGGTCTAAAAGCTATCATGGGAGTCAGGGAAAATTACGATGATGAACTTTGAGAGATGTGATTGCTTTATTTCTATTGACAAAAGGGTTTCTGTTCAAAGATAAGTTGAAGTTATTTAACCTATGAGCCAACATTCAAATAGAAGCCTATAGTCAATGGCTTTATACAGGATTTTTTAGTTCTCCTGTGTCGAAAATATGTCGCATCAGAAGCAGAATGATACATTCGTAAACATATTATTTTAGCCACAGGAAGTAGAAGTTCAGGCTCCAAAGCCCTGCCATGTCCGCAGACCTGGAAAGTTTGAGATGAACTGACGCCAGTGAAAACTCTCTGCATAAAGGATCTCAGGGGCAAAGTCTTTGTCTTCCCCTGACCTCGAGAAATGAATCTTATACCTGAGTTTCTTGTACTATGACCTGCTTTTCTCAATTGAATCTAATTTCTCAAAAAAAGAATTATAAGAGAAAAGTGGTAGTGACTTTATTCTATCCATGAAGGTAAAGGATGTGATATTTTTTCATCCTTTTTAACACAGATGTGTCTGAGGGATAACAGAGAACAAAACCAGGACATGATTTGTGAGCCCAAACACGACTGTTGCAGAACTGGCCCTGGCTGTAACAGATTTAAGGAGCTGTTGTTAGGAGGATTTTTTGTAGTGGGCGGACAAGTCGGCCATCCTTAGAGACCTTCAGTGTGTCTGTTTCCCTGCACTTTGTGGTGGTCAGGGGAGAGTTAACATGTGTGTACGTGTGTGTGCGCATGTGTGTGCGCGTGTGTTATTGTTGCTGTAATAATTGTAGCAGCAGTCTCAGAAGAACCAGGGAAGGCTAACTGTTTTTAGGAAGATATTTATTAGTCCAATGAAAATGTGGCAAAATACTAAAACCTTTATTGTCTTGAAAATGAAGCTTGATTTTTGAGGAAATAAAAATCATATAAGAAGAGCATTGGCGGCTTCATAATGATTTTATGGACACAGTAAAAAATTATTTTCCAACTGAAGTTTGGAGTCTATAATAAAACCTTTATGTCAAAAATCACCCTTATGCCAGGCGATGAAAGCACACTGACAGTCTCCAGAGATGCCGTTTTCGGAATACCTTCTGATGATCACTGCTCTCTTCTCTGTAAAGTTCTATGGAGAATATATTCTAATTAGTTTCCACTTGATACCACTTCGTACACACTGCCTGCTCTGACCCAGTGTCTGATCATATAGAATACATTACAAGAGAACTGGTCATTTGAGTGCTTTAATATAGCTTCGTATTAATGTCAGACATCACTTAGACAAGGCATTCAAAGTGTTATTTTAATGACTGAAGTGTGTTGGGTAGGAGAGGCTTAATCCTTATAGGAAGAACAATTTCAATTAGCTCTAAAATATTAATTTGTTCATACAACTATATACTCTAATGTATTGGCTGCAAAACGCTATGAATAATCTTATGAATAATACACACTAGAATAACTTGTCTTATGAAGTAACTAATATTGCCTTTAAAAACAAGGGTTGCTAATTTTATAACCTCCGTGACTCAGTTAAAACACACAAATTAATTTTTAAAAACTTGATCATTTTTAATGTCGAAGTTGGTTTTTTTTCTCTATACCCCTTCCCCCGAAGTAATTTGTAATGCTATAAATAAAATATGCAATCTCCAGTTAGTAAATACTGAATAGGTTTTAAACATGATATGGCTATCTGCCTTAAAATTTTAAGGGCATTTTTATTTACTTGTTTACATGGGGAGTATAAGATATTCTCCCTGGAAACAATTTGTCTCCCTGTGGAAAGTGTGAAAATATGAGAACAAAAATAACTGCATACCTTAATCCCACTATTGTGTTTCTGGGAACTAAAACGGCTGCTGTTCTGGCTTTACTCTCCTTGAATATCTCCCTGTAGCCTTATCTTTCCATTGTGCTGGCTGTTTGTTGCAATATCTTGGCATTGGTTTTCATGGCTGTGCATGTGGCCATACCTTAAGGTGAGTAAGAGTCACAACATGCAAAAACCCTGTAGCCCTTCTGAAAATATGCTTTGTCCCTGCAGCTAAGCAAAATTCTGGGGTTGCTTCATAGACTTCTCGGGGCTGCCTAGGCAACTCTGAAATGCTTCAATGCTGTATGCCAACGTGCAACTCTTGTCTCCTGGCTTGGATGGCTTTATGGTTCCTGTTTTACAACAGCAAAGCAGCTGGACAAAAAGTGAAAACTGTAGGCCAGTCAAAGGTTTCATGCATCCTGGCAACTACCCCCAAACAGACTAACAAAGTAGGAACAATGGCTTTCCTGCAGGTAGCATACGTCATCTATAACTCTCCTAGTGGCTCACATTGTCATCAGTGGCACTGCTCACGTTTCGTCTGATGAATTCCCACGTCTACAAAAACTGGATTTATTTTAATATGACTCCGGTAGAGTGTAAGACCGGAGGGGGGAAGAAATGCTGAGTCTCTTAGCCAAGCCAAGCCACACAAATGCAGTTTTTCAACTAGGTAAAGGAGGCTTTTGTAGTAGATTTCATGCAGCAGTTGGCATTGGCAGTATTGCAAAAAGAGATGTATTCTGTTGTGCTCTGTTTGATCAAGTGCTAAACCCGTGTGATCAATAGAGAGACAGATGTCGGGTGCAGATGGCGATGCCGTGATACCTGGGGCAGCGCGGGCCTGCCAGAATGACAGAATGGGAACAGGGAAGAGCAGCAATGCAACAGAATGTGACAAATGAAATTAGGGTTTATACTAGTCGATAATTTACAGCTAATACAAAGTGACAGAATTTTTCAGTACCCAGTATATTTTACTTCCAGTAATGCTATAGCCAATAAAGGCATATTTCATGCACCATAATAAAATGAAAGCTGTGGGGAAATATAGTCCAACCATTTTTTATTATGTTACAACTTTTAAAATTGATCCCTGAGAGAATACTAATAGCGTGCAAGTCTTGTTAGAGTGACGTCTAAAGGCATTTTATCTCCAAATTTATAGCGGCCCTGTCGCTTGCTCTCATTGCATATTAGACGAGACTCGGAAGTTGAAGACAGATAACTCTAGTGACCAAAACGCATATGCTTTGTTTAAAAGATATATTATTAAGGGCTCTTTAAGTCTATTTATAAAAGTATGTAAACAATGATCAATTGCAACTTATTAAATAAACATTTCAATTTTCTGTGTTAATGGGAATGTTTAAGCAGTCACCTGTGTAATTAAAAATGAAAATCTAAACACATATTAAAATTTATCCTTCGCTGTTTCCAGGCCAAAAGCCATGGTTAATATATTTGAAATATGGATTTTGAAATACAGTTTTTGACTCTATAATTCAAAATACATTAATAAATACTTTGAAGTGATAACTTTTATGGTAATGGTTAGTGATTCCATTGATGTCCTTTTGTGATGTGGCCAAATTCCACATATTCTTGAACATACACATATACATATGCTATAGTCTGGGAATGGTATAGGGTGGGTGAGCAGAGCCATCTCTAACCAAAACTTGTGGAGGACTTTTCATTGTATTCTTTCCTCCTTTGTTGTTCCTCCTCCTTCTGGTGCTCTGAAGCTAGGCTGTGTGTGCAAAAAATAACTTCATACTACAACTTATCAGCCTGGGACTTCTCTCTCTTCCCACTCCTTGCTTTATTTAAGTATTCACTGAGCAGTAGAATCCTAATAGCCTTTCCCAGGGTCTTTGTAACCATATCCAAGTGAAACTCTGAAGTTGGAATGCCCACAATCAAGGATTGTCTGATGGAAGACATATTGGAGAGTACAGGAATTTTCTAACACTTATACAGATACAGAAATGGACAGCAAGACCCATCACTACCTGTAACATTGACAAATGCATATTACCAATAATAGGAGATACTTTCTGCTTTTAACACCTTTTCCTAAATGCCTTTTTGTGGATAACAGTGAAGATACAAGACATATCTATCAGTGGCAATACTCACCAGTATCTTTCATTGGCTCAGAGGGGAATGTTTATAGATTATGGCGTCAGTTGTAGGAGTATAAGATCATGATGTTCAATACAGTTCTAAAAATTTTGTAAGTCTTGACCATCAGAGATAATGCTTGGCAGCTGAAAAATCACACACACACACACACACACACACACACACACTCTATTTACTTACCCCACATAACAACAATAGTTATTTTATGTAGTAGCCAGTCTAAATTATACCCATTATCCATAGTTGTTTGAGAATTCAAGCTAATCTTAAATACAGATGAATCCTTGGCTGTAAAATTAAATGTCTAATTATTAAAAGTAACATAGCAATACTATTCTAGATATTTCGACAGAAATGTTTTGGGGTTTGCTAGTTGTTATTCATTCTATCTTAACAACAAAGAAAACATCATGCTTTATTTATAGGAGTCTCATTGTGAAATTTTAGTAACATTGATCAAAAACCTCGACTAGATCTTTAATAAAGGAGAGCAGTTTCAATGTGCATTCCTTAGTTATTCTAATCTATCAAATGTGAGAGCTGTTACAGAAAGCGTTTCTAACTCTGAAGACTCATACAGAGAGTTTGCCTCAGGTAGTTGGTCTGTTACAATATGAATGAATCATTCATTTTAGAAGACATCTACAGCTGGACCCAGAATCATTATAGGAAACTCAAGCTTGAAAGTAAAGACCTTCTGGTCTGTGTTAACAGGCATCTCTTTATTTGGGTCAAGACATTCCCTCCCAAAGATATTTTTAATGTGCCATTTGATAGGACCTAGTTAGAGATGAGCAAGTTTGTAAGGTATTTAACTGGCTTCTTGGCTTTATGTGGCTCCGTTTCACATGTAACAGTGAATAAGTTTAGGCTCACGGAAAACCATTTCATTTCATTTGCAAGTTCTAAAAACTCCCCTGGAGCTGTCTCGTGGTGGCAGCTCTTCGTGGCATGACATCATCACTTCACTCCATCTGTCAATTTTGGGTTTTGAACCAGTTGAAAGGAACCAAAGTCCCAGCCTCTTAGTTTTAAAGATGAAGAAAGTGAGGCCCAGAAAAATTAGATGGATTTTCCCCATTCACAGTAGCACATGCTATGTCAGAATCCAGTTCTCTGACTTTACCACCAAGGCCAAAGGTAAACAGAACACTAGCCGACCTGGGTTCTTTCACTAGGGCAAGACTCCTCTCCACAATACCAGCCTCATACATTTTTCATGAGTCAACTCAAATCCCATGTCTTTTCCTGAGACCTCTCCAACATGACACTGTTGGCACAATGATTTTTCTGCTCCCCTAAACTCCTGTAACAAACGATGTCTGTATGACCGTACAATCTTCAGAACAATCCTAGGAAGCAAAAGCTATTACCTCGTTTTGCAGAAAAACGAACCGAGGCTCATAGAAAATAAACCATTACCCTAAGTATCATGGCTAAAAAATGAACAAATTATAATGGAATACACAACACAATTTGTCTCTTGACAACCTTTTAAAATGTACTGAGTTATGTCATATTATCAGTTTCCACTGCCTCTGTGCCAGAGGTCTTTTAAAGATGAAGTAAGTCTTCAAGCACTTATTTCTATGGGCGTCATGAACATTTGATATGCAAGAATCCACTGGCATCTCAGCAGATAGGTTCAATGGGATCTAAGGCTTGCCTGAGAGTCCGGCATCCTGGGACAGGAGAGGAGAATCCTACTACCCTTTTGTAAGTACAGCACTTTGCGAGAATGTGCCTCTGGGCTCCACATTGCCTTTGCCATAGTGTGTGTTCCATGAATAGAGGTTGAGTAAGTAGTTGAATAAATTAAGGATGGAAAATATCTCTTACTTGCCACCTTATATTTTGTGCTATATAATCTGACTAGTTAATGTTGGCTTATGAATGACAAATTCAAAATTGAGTAAGTCAATTAGACTTGTGCTCTGAAAGGTTTATTTTTGTTGTTGTTGTTGTTGTTTTGCATTTTTCTAAGTTACTGCTATTTTTATAAGTACACAAACCATGCATTTAGCTATGGAGGGGCTAGGGAAATTCCATGATGCTCCAAGAATGCAGGGCTGGGCATTCCACTTTTGTACTGCTAATGCCTCTTTGGACTCAAGATGACTTGACACATTGGTTGGTATAAAAATATCTATTTCTCCGCCCTGGCCAGTTTGGCTCAGCGGTTAGAGCGTCGGCCTGCGGTCCAGAGAGACCCGGGTTCGGTTCCCGCTAAGGGCATGTACTTCGGTTGCAGTTTGTCCCCGGCCCTGGTTGGTCGTGCGGGTGGCAGCCACTCGATGTGTCCCTTCACGTCGATGTTTCTCTCTCTCCCTTCTTCTCTCTCCCTCCCACTCTATCTGTACAAAAAATGGAAAAAAATATCCTCGGTTGAGGATAAAAAAAATATATATATATATCTATTTCTCTGAATCCCCTGATAAGCCTGTGTGTATTACTTCCCTCTAAATAATTTATTTAACTCAGAAAAGTATAGGGCAATGGAAAGCGAGATACTTTACAGATTTCAACAGTATAAACATCTTATGAAAAGTTACAGGGGGTTTGATAAAAAAACAATGACACCAAAAATATAAATTTTATTATTTTATCCCAGCAACAGAGTAGAAACTCAATTCAGTAGTCTGAAGACTGAAGCAAATAAATGCAATGAAATTGATGAGTATAGCATAGAAAAACATTTTTAGAAATTTTTTGAATGAAAATATAAATAGTGGGTTCTATGAATGCTGCTCCTTCCCATAAAACATATGTATTATATATGTTAGTGCATGGCTCTTTGAAAGTCAGTGATACTGCCATACGTGTTCATGACCTACTCAAGAATATGTGTCTGATATTAGTTCCAAGATGGTGCATGGTCTTAGCATGGAATATGTAACTTTCCCTACTTTGGTAAAAATTTTAGTACTCTGAGTGACAGCACACTGATTTTTATTTTTTTTTTGTAATGGGGTTTTTGGTAATACTGGGCCCACAGAGTTAACACAAATCCTCCTCTCCAATAAAGACGGGCACCAAGGGTCCCGATTACAGGAGGGGTCGTAGCTCTCTCCACTATCTATCGTCTCAAACCTTCATTTTGGTGTCACCTATATCATGTTAAGCTGGCATCACTCCTTGTGAGTGGGCACAGTGCCAGCACAACAGATGGCCCTGAGCCGGGCAGCCAAGGGACCAGTATGTGCATCAAGTTTGACTATTAGAAATGGAGTTTCCATCCAGGACTGTAGTTCATATAAATATTTTTGCACATTTATAGTTTTTATTTTAAAAATAATTCCCCAATCTATGTTACACACACACACACACACACACACACACACACACTCCCTCTCACAATTGCTTTAAAATTTTTTACACTAAGAGCTTAATGAGATTTTGAATATAAATAAATCCAGACTCAGTGGTGCAGCACTGATAACACATGATATAATCTTTAACCTGAGGTCAGTGTTTCCAATCCAGTTACATTGTTAAAATTTAGATCCTTATTAGTATGAATAGTATTTGTCATATTCAGTTATTTATTGAACCAGATTTTTTAAAATTCATATTCAAATTTCTCTAGGTAATTCTGAATGATATGTAATACATATTTTTTATATTTAGAGAAAAATACATACTAAATGACTTTATTTCTCCTTTTTCTTGCTTTCACTTGCTCTATCCAGCTTATAAAAAACTATCTATGATCTAAGAACTAAAACAAACTCAAAAAATCCCCATAATTGAGGACTGTAGAATTAGGAATAGATGTGAATCCCAAGTTTGGGGATTTTGTAGCCAATACCTGTTTTCCGGATTCCCAGAACACGGAATATTAACAAATGCGTATTATTTGAAGTGTGCAGCAGACAATAGGGTCGGGAAGCTACACAGAGCCACTCTTCTCTGGGAGTAAGAGTCTGAAATCAAGGGTATAAATTACTCCCCAAAAGCCAGCCAGGGCAACAACAAACGAAATGTGCTTTCCAGAGCCAATGCCTTCCAGGACAGTACCTCATGCAGGTGATAGTTTGCATCTGCCCTGGTTGAGGCTTCCAGGGACCATCCTTGGCCATTGCAAGTAAAATAATTAAGAGAGGAGAGCAGAGCACACAGTTTTAAAGCCCCTGTTCCCTGCTATTCCCTGTGCTGTGTCTGTCATAGAAAGTGACCTTATGTCACAGTCACAACAGTCTTCTGAGAGCAGACAAGATAATCCCCATTTTCCAGATGAGAAAATGATGTCTCAAAAGAATTAAGTACATTGCCCAAAGTCACACAGATGCCAAATATTCAGAGCTGAGTTTCTTAAAAATGTGAGTTCTTGCTCTAGCCAGGTGGCTCAATTGGTTGGAGTGTCATTCCGCATACCAAATGGTTGTGGGTTCAATTCCCAGTCAGGGCACATACCTAGGTTTGGGGCTCCATCCCTGGTGGGGGTATGTACAGGAGGCAACCTATCATGTTTTTCTCTCACAATGATGTCTCTGTTTCTTTCTCTCTCAAATCAATGAGAACATGTCCTGTGGTGAGGATTACACACACACACACACACACACACACACACACACTCCGGTTCTTTGTATTGTATGATGATGATATGATTGTCTGTGGTAACCTAGCAAATGGAGGAAAACCAATAAGAAGGCTTGGTGATTCACCAAGGGTTTAACTTGTTCTTCATATGAAAATGAACTTCATGGTCCTACAAGCAAGCGTCACCAACCTGCCCAGCTGCCGTGAGCCGCTGCAGAGACCTTTCTGTTAGGGCGGAAACTAAACCGAACATGGACTGGAAAGTAAGCTAATTACTCTCAAGGCTGGGAAAAGGGAGGGTATGATTACTTGAGTAGGATATTTTTATTGACCATATTTTTATCCTGTCATCTTCTTTTGAATTGTTTTTGATTAATTGGTGGGTAGCTAAGACTTTCTTTGATCTTCTAGAACTGTAAGCATGAGACACTGGGAATAAACCAGGAGTATGTTTCATTGCCTTCTGCTACACCTGAGCCAAACTTTAAAATTTTACAGTCTAGATGACAAATCTAAGTCACATTTAAAATTGTGTATCTTGAGGAAAGTATGGATTTTGTAGAAATATTTTAAAACTTAGTAAATACAGCCCTGGTCGGTTAGGCTCAGTGGTTACAGCGTCAGCCTAGGGTCCAGAGAGACCCGGGTTCGGTTCCGCTAAGGGCATGTACCTCTGTTGCAGTTTGTCCCCGGCCCTGGTTAGTCATATGGGTGGCAGCCACTCTATGTGTCCCTTTCACGTCGATGTTTCTCTCTCTCTTCCTCTCTCTCCCACCCTATCTGAACAAAAATGTCCCCTAGTGAGGATAAAAAAAACAAAACAAAAAAATACTTAGTAAATACAGTGTGTGTATATAAGTATATGCAGGGTGGGGCAAAAGTAGGTTTACAGTTATGAGTACACAGAACACAGTTTATCCTTGTATTATTATTTATTAAATATTGTATTATTTTCCGCAGGAACAACTGTAAGCTAACTTTTGCCTCACCTGTATATTCATTAGAAAATAATCAAAATCAAATTACAACAAAAATTAATTTTGAAAAACATGTTTCACAAAATACATTCAGGATTTTCACAGGTGATTTTCTTCTATTATAATTAAAAGGTTAATAGATATTCCTGTTTTATTATTGTTAATTATTATTTTTATTACTTTTTCCAATGGTTCACTGAGCCAGTAGTTTAAAAAAAATGTCTTTTGGGGGAAAAAAAATCTCACAGCTTTCCACAGATTCAAAGAATGTTGTTATAATAAAATTGATTGTGCTCAAGAACGGGAAAGGGAGTAACTTTCATTCTTAGACTCTTGACTCTATTATATTTCCCTTGCAAATTGAAATTTTTTTTTCTTTTAGTTCCATGGTACATCGCTATACTTGATGCGATTTTGGGGTAATTTTATACAATTTTGTAAATGACTTAAGTGATGTAATGCACTGAAATACACAGGAAGGTGTTTTAAAATCTGTCATTTCTACTTAGAAGAAAAAACACGAAAGTATTCAAAAAGCGTTTTACAAGAATTCAAATTCAGACCCCCCGGTGTGCAGAGAAGTTTGGTTTACCTGTCTCCATCTCGGTCCCTGGCCTTCACTCAGGCCAACACTGGCTCTGGTTTTCAGAATTCACAGACCTTTCGTTTCAAACAATTAGTACTAAGTTCTTTGTTTCATTTAAGTTCAAAATTCTCACAGATTTCAGGAGCAAGTAAGTGGTCAGTATACAGGGTGTCCCTCACCTCCCTTCGGAACACAGCTGATGTAATGGTTACAGGCTTTTGTTTTGTTTTAACACAAACCGTCCTCTCTAGTTCCCCGAATCGCTGCATACAGACTGTGTTATAAAAATCACAATACCTATTATTTTCTGGTTGTATATTTCTTGTTACTCTTGTAGTTAACAAGCAGAGCCTTTATATTTACTAAAACAGCACCACTGCTAAGTTTAATCTAGCACATAAAACAGGTTGTGTAATATCTTTTCATATTTTTTCAGATCATTCAAGCCACTGTCAATTTCCCCTAATGACGCTAATCTGCAGTTCCGCAGTGAGCCACAGTATGCCAGTACGATTTACATTTTGATTCACCGTAAAATTTTAACTTTTCATATTATTTCATTCTAGAGTTCCACTTGCTTTATTTAATAGATTGTCCTTTGATCTCATGGAGACAATTGCATTTTACTTCTCTAATGAAGCTTGTATTATTATAGCCAAGTGAACGTTGTACCAAATGGTAGAAGAAATCTCAAAGGGAAGCCTGCGTTTCTCCATGGAGGTTAGAAAAAAAGCGATGTGATTCATTTTTTAAAGTTATCAGACAGTTTGTCCCCAAATCCCCATTTCATGCCATTATTTTATTTTGCATTCTGGGGTATTTCGTAATACTAACATATCTCCAAGGTTGTCTGAGTTCTTTGGAACAACTAAGCAGTTAAATAAGTTTTTAAAAATTTATTTAAAGTGTCATTTATTCAGCAGACATAATTCACGCTAGGAGCAAAAGTATGCGGCACGGCCTCATGTTCCTAATAGTGTTGTCACATCGTTTTGTCCTCTTATTTACCCTTTAATAATTTGTCAATAGCATTTCTGGAAATTAATTTTCAAGGGGCCTCATGCAATTTATTCAACAGTGATTAGAAACTTAGCCAGAATCTCAGTGGCTGAGTTGAATGCGAAAGAAGTCAGTGGTTTAAAACTGTATTTCATTATGTATGTTGTATTTATCTTTAAGGTATATATATTTATAGTTTTATCTATTCTGAGTAAAAGAAGGGATTAAAGATAAAGTATAGAACATGGAGGAGGAAACAGGAAGTCTAATCCATTGATAAAAGATTTGACCTGTGGTCATAACCATCAATGATTTAAGAACAGTCCTGTATTTTGTTAACTGTTCATGTCAGACCTCAAAGTTTTATAACCTCTCATTCACCTGTGTTTCCTCCTAAAATTTTACGGTACATACAGTTTCATGTTGTGTGTTGAGAACAGCTTGATTCCTCTAATCAGAAGCGATAGCCAGGCTGAGGCGCTTGGCCTCTGTCTAGGATGTCCGGATGAGTGGCTTGTGCCCCTCCTGTAGGCAGTGGAGAGCCATGCAAAGATTTTAATTGAGGGTCAGGTTTGTGTTTCAGTCCTGCATTCTTGTAAAAGTCTGGAAGACTGACTGGAAAAGTACTGGCGGGAGGTGGGGGGATTAAGCATCCTAGGTTAGACTTGTTGGAGTGCGAACTGAGTAAGCACCACCCGAGGAAGATGAGGGAAGGGGATTTGACAGACTTTGGATGCAGAATTGGCAGGACTTAGTGATTAACTATGAGCAGTGAGGACAATGAGGAGTCTATTATGACTCCAGGATTTTGAGAAGATAATCAGAGTCACTCAGGAAAATCAATTTCTCAGGCCTGTAAGTCTGATCAGGAGATGACTACTGGGTCTTTATAGACGGGCAATATTGTTAGCCATCTCCTCAGACCAAATTCCTGGTTCATTGTTCAGGCTGTTGCGAAAATCAGCCATTGTGCCAAGAACTCAGGTACCCACCTGAAAGGACTTAGAAGTAATGACTTTTCCTGATGGGTTGATAGTTCAGGAAATAATCAGGCAATCATGAAGTGATCAATAGTAAAAATACTGATAAAAATAACTTGTATTAGAGAATCCTATTCCACTACAAATGAAACTTGACCTTGTGTTGTTACAACGGGGATTTGAATAACCAGACACAGATACAGTGATCACGAGCATAATGCATACCTGTGGTTTAAAAGCAGTGAGGATGGAAGGGACAGTCTGGAAAACAAACAGGTGTAAAGACTTCAAACGATGTACAATATAGTACTGCTGTTTACAGCACAATTTGATTTTACATACCATCCTGTATAGTGACTTTAAAATTATTAAATGAGAACCGTAGCCAGCAATGCATGCAAAATATGTATTCATTGTTGCAAACTACAAAAATATTGCTTTTATGCAAAGAGAATGCCATTGTTGAATTTTAAAAGGCATAGAAATAAAAGGCTCAGGATTGGAGCGATTTAAACAAATTCGCTAGAATATAGTAGATGATTAAAATAAAATCTATAATTACATTACAGTGGTATCAGGTAAGGATAAAAGCCTATAAATACACTGGGGTCAGGGTAAGCATAAAAAATGAAACAGTTATTTGAATAATCTGAGATCAAGTTGCAGTAATTAAAAACGAATGTATTATTCAAATGAAGGAATTAGATTACAACACTCCTCATATGAAAATATTGTGACAGACTGAAATAAGTTGGAAATGATTTTGATTTAAAAATGGGAAAAGAAATGTAGTAACTTTCACTGGGGAAAAGTAGACAGTCAGGGAATATCAAAAAATATTTTTGGCTGCCAGATGAGAGACTAACAGAGACTAGCTGTTGAAATGCTGTTTGATATCTTAAACTTGCAACAGTTAAGCTTCTGTTGCTATTTTATTAAATGATTTAACTTCCCAAATCATTCAAAGGTTCCAATTTCTTTCCGAAATTTTTCCAAAATCCCTTTCTGTTTGCATAAAAGCAATATTGTTGTAGTTTACAACAATGAAGTATTTTGCATTCATTGCTAGCCACAGTTCTCATTTAATAATTTCAGAGTCACTCTACAGGATACAGACATGTGTATATATAATACATGATTATATTTATGTGTATACAGATCTAATTATGGATTATATATATAATGTTTTTCTGGAAAAATTTATACAGAACTGGGGATAAGGGAGGGGTGTCATTTATTACTTTAGCATTGCTTATAGTCAAAGGGTGAAAAATTGTATTTACTTTATAGCAAGCATCTCTCAATAAATATGCAATTGCATATATCATTTTTTGAGGGAAAATGTACCTTAACGAGGGCACATACACATGTCTTTCTTCTGTTTAAGGGTGACATTCATTTGCACTGTATTCAAGGATTTATACATTCATCTTCCATTATTATATGTAGAAACTTCACAGTGAAATCCATGTGTATTGTCCAAAAGGTAAAATAACCTCCTAGATGTAACAACATGAATACGACAGGGTCCTGGGAAAGTAGAAACATCTATTAAGGCAGAATAAAATTTTAAAAACTACCTGGAACAACAGCATGCTAATTACTCCATACTGTATGACTTCCAGTTAGTGCTCCACTGTTTTAGACCTGGAAATGTATAAATACTTCTAGAATCATAGAAGCATTTATTAATTTTCTAGGACTACCTCACTCCCTTCCTTATAATATCATTAGTCACCTACAAGATGTAGGTCTGAAAGAGTGATGTTATATCCATGCTGCACATTTAAATTCCACCCCACCATCAAGTCACCATCCCAAAGGGAGAAGGATCCTCTGTCAGAGTTGACAGCTTTGAGAGTTTCTCTGTGTTCGTTGGACCAATGACTTGATTGTGTTCTCTTGAAGCAGCAGAGAGGCTGCATTAACAGGGAGCTTTGGAGTGAGCTGACTTGGGTTCTAGCCCCATAATTTAGCATCTCTGTAAGTGTAGACAATCAATCTCTTTAAGTGTTCGTTTCATTTGATAGAATAACAGCACCAACCTCAAGAAATTGATTGGAGAAAAAAAAAGGGGGAAATCATAGTAAGGGTTTAACAACTAACTACTGGCCATTGTTACACTAAGTCATGAACTGCATATCAAACCCACAGCAGGCCTACACTGGAAGACGAGGTACTCCTCCAACAAATAAACAAACTACTCATGCACACACATACACACACACATAAATATATACATGTATATATGTAGACACATACACATACATGACTGTGTGACTTTTGGCACACCATCTAACTTCTTGGAGCTCAATTTTTTTCATCTCTAGCAGGAGTTTCAGAAGCCCTCATGGTTCCTACCCGCCACACATATTTACCATCTTATCAGTGACATTCAATGCAATACGATAAATATATGCCTCGGGATGTCTTATTTCAATATCTTTATTTGGAAAGAGGAGGAAAAAAAAAAACCACATTTAGGTTTCTTTCTCTAAGAATAGTTTGTTATCTACTGGGATGTTTATGTTTTGGGTGGATTTTTATACTGTTTTACTTTATATCCTCTGAAAAACAGATTCAACCACTAAGGAAACTTTGTCGCTATGAAGCACATGTTATTTTCTTAAAACAAAAGTAGACCTCTTGCTTTTCTGCTGGGCTAGATTTAGCTACTAAAGCTACTTGTGATAAAAATCAGGGTCTATCATGAGTTTATTTCAGCCACCTTTTTCCTTTGATTCTCTCTCTGACCCTCCCCACCCCCACCCCCACCCAGGTCCCTTCTTGGCTTCACCGGCCACTTCCTGGGCCAAGTGCAACTTCCTACTATGGGATACATCAGAGATTCAGATCAGTGTTCTCTTCTAGAGTCCGAATTCTGTCTTTTTCTTCTCTCCTTGCCTTCTCTCCCCTCTTCCTTTTCTCTGGGGAGGTCAGAAAAAGGGGATCCATGTTTCTGACTTTATTATGATTTTTCTTATGTCAGGACTTTGTTGGTTCTAAAAGACTAAAATCCTAAATTGAGCCTTGATCTTGAACTTTTATTTTTATGCTGTATCTCCTTTGCCTGTCTTTCCGCTTATCACAGCTTATAAAACATTACCACAATGTGTCCTTAGCCTGACCCTACCTCTGTTGAAATCCTTTTCAAGCCCTAATTATATCCTGTCTTGACTTTTTCAGTTCCTTCTTCAGCAATCTTCCACTCCCTAAAATTTTGGCTCTACTGAACACTGCAACTAGATCATTCTGGTGGACCCTTTGTGTACAGAAAAAGCTGTCATAACCTCAACAACTTACCTCCTTCTTTTACTCCGTTTTAGTAGAGCTATAAAGAAAGAAAACTTAATCTGTGCACCTTTCTTATGTCCATTAAGAAGAATTTTGGGGAAAATGGGTTGATTCCCTCGTGTCCTCCCAAATCCCACCTTTATTTTCTGTGTCCCCTTTTATTTATATTTGCATTTGTATCAGGCCATACGTAGGTAGACTAGATATCCGATTGATCTGTTAACCGTCTTTGATCTGGTTAATGTAGAGCTTACAGAGCGGTTCAGGAACTGCATTGGAAAGAATTACAGGCGGGGTAGTGACAGTGCTCCCCTCACTCCTCCCCTGGGGCAGTTTCCTCCTGCTCTTGTGGAGTTGACTGTCAGGAGCTGTGCTCTGTAGGGGAGCCAGAGAGCTGGACCATGCAGACGATGCACTTTTCCACAACGCAGAGACTAGGTCTTCAAACCTACGGATGCTTGCAAAAGGAGAAGAAAAAGAAGGGTACTGATCTCAAGGAAAGTGGTTAAACACAAACTAGAGCTTTTCTGTTCAAAAATTTGTTTCCAACTCCCGTTAAAATGGCAGCTCATTTCCAAGGATCTCCCTATTGTTGGGAGTCAAAATGAGGTCCTGTAGTAAGTGTTTACAAATGTTACACTATTCGCTATATTTTCCCTTATGCTATTCACTCATAACTAAGCCTTAGAGAATACTTTCTTTTGTTACCTAGGTAGTAAGTTCAGTCTTACTCTTCTAAATAACATCTAAATGATATCTTGGCTTTCCTAAATCATTAAACCAAAAAGCCCCATTTGGAAATTTAAAACTAAAATGCAACAATGAAGTATTCTAGGCATCTGTTCCCCAGCCAACAAACAAAAAAAGGAGCAAACCGAAACCCCACCCAGATGGTGAGGAAGGTGTGACTCAGATAGACATGGAGGCGGCTGCGGTGAATTGAGCAGAATATCACCCAGCTCAGGAAGTCATAAAGCAACGCCAGCCTCTGTGCCTTCCCTCCTTCCCCGGGTCCCATTTCCAGGTCACTCATCTGCTTCCGGCTTTGTTTACTCCCAGCCTGCTCACAGTGCAACTCATCTAGTGACATGTGTTTTTGACCTGAGCATTGGTAAATGAAGAGAAATATGTTGATGCAACCTTCGTGACTTCATTCAAGTCCCTCTTTCTGATGACCTTCTTGATGGACTGCACTCTTGAGTGAATGTTCTTCTCTGTTTCTCCTCCTGCATTCAACTGCCTCCTGATTCCAGGGCCTAACCAAGGTCATACTGGAGGAGCACTTCCATGAAGAGATCCCCTCACTGCCTTCTCCTTCCTGCTCTCTGTTCCCTTTACATGAGACTCATACCTAAAGGTGAAGGATGAAATGTCATATGAAACATGAGAATATTGTTTATCAAATTCTGCCACAACAGAGTCCCACTAAGAAGGAATGTTCTCTCCTTTTTTCCTCAAGACAATGACGAGAGTACATTTTTTTCAAAGCTAAATGACACCAGTCTGAAGATGTTGCACTCATTTTGAGACGAAGACAGCGTATTTTAATGTTCATCTTACTGAAAACAATTGGTAAGCTCTTGAATATAGCAATGACCCTTCTGTGCAAATTAATGCACAGTAAAATTTATCATTCCAAACTGCACAATAAAATGGAACAGAAGGCCGTACAAGTCTTAGAAAAATCATTTGGCTCTGGTTTTATCATCACACGAGCAAAATTTTGAGATTTTGCCGTGTATTCCCCCAAGATCACCCACTCATCTGCAACAGCCTTGGCAGGAGGCCACCCTCTCTTCCACACTGCCCTTCCCAACTCAACTGTCAAGGGCCGACCTTGAAAGATGGATGTTCAAAGCACTGGGCAAAGCCACACTCCCTTTCTGTTTATGGAGTTACAATGACTTGGAGCCCATTTCTTCCTTTGAAATTATACCACGCGCTATTATGTTGACTAAGCACTTGCTTAATGTCTCTTGTCTTATCAATGCTAATATAATTTATGAGAAATGCTCAATGTTCTTAAGTGGTATGAAGATTATAGAGTAGCTATCATGTACATATCCTAAAAGTGCCTGTTTTAAACAGGTCCTACAAATGATGGTGGGATGCAACATGATGCTTATTCGACAGAGCCCCAGTGAGGTTTCCAAACCCACTTTCCACTCTCTGTAGTGGACCTAGAAATTCAACAATTGAACCCTTTACATTTGGGGACTCACAGTTGGCAACTATACAATTGAGACTCTGATCCAGGACTCCCACTTAAGAATGACGAGTGTTGAGAATGTAGTGACTATAGTGTGACTTTGGGCCCCTTTGCCGTGTGCAAAGCCAGATTAAAATCAAGTGGGGAAAAGCACTCAGTCAGTGACAGCATGATACTGAGATGTGGGAGAAGGTGAGTGTCGAAGGATTCATACGGACGCTCAGAGAAAATTCCTTACACTCTTTGTCATTAGTGTGAATGAAGTACTGCTAGTTATAGAGACCTGATGGTGGTAGAAAATAACAGTTTTAAAATTCACAGCAAAGTTTCTTTTCATTGGAGGAGGAGAAAGCAGGCATGGGGAACGGAGAAGAAACACAGGAGAACATCACTTCGGACAGACTTGCCAGTGTTATTTAATTTGACCGTTCAAAGCCTTTCCCCTTCCTCCGTACAAACACATAACTCCCCGTAACATTCAGAGTCAGTATATGTGTCTCAGTAATCATAAAATATTTACTCAAAGAGTTTTATTATAAGACTTTAAAACATCCATAAAACCCATTCATAAACAAGAAAAGGCCTTTCATAAGAAAGTAAAGTGCAAAAAAAAAAAAAAGCAAATAAATGACAATGGTCTTATTTTAAGCTGAAAATTTATTTGATGTATGTATATACTTCAGGAACCCGGGCTTCTGCGTTTTTGTGTGTGTGTGTGTGTGTGTGTTTTGTTTGTTTGTTTGTTTTCCTGTTTCAGGGGCAGGGGAGGGGAGGGGAGAGCGGGTTTGGGGGGGTAGGTTACCTCTTCCTGCTTTATCTTCAC
The DNA here is from genome assembly GCF_014108415.1 of Molossus molossus. Classification (NCBI taxonomy): domain Eukaryota; kingdom Metazoa; phylum Chordata; class Mammalia; order Chiroptera; family Molossidae; genus Molossus; species Molossus molossus. The sequence continues at coordinate 48,512,824 of NW_023425351.1, forward strand.
TGGGGCAGTGAGTTGAACCCAGTGTCATTTAGATGAGCATCGGAGGATTGTCTATAAATTAGCACAAAATTGTTCAGTCAATTAACAGAAGTCTTTGGGGATTGTAAAGCTTGGTATAGCAACTTCACATTTAGGATAAAATAGAATGAAATAAATAAAACCCGTATTTTCTTTTCTTCTGTGTCTTGGCTCATAGAATGCACTGAGCGCCATCTGCTGGTGATTAGTTTTTCAAAACTTTGTTTTGTTACCTAACTACTGAATGTCAGTTGAAATCAAGACTAGGTACCTATATATCTGTATATAGAGAGAGATTTGTGAATAAAAATCAAAGAGTATTGATGTACTATAAATATATTTTATTTCACATGAAAGTGTTTTATTATAATCCATTATACTTTTGCCTTAGACTAGAGTTAGACTAGAGATCCAGCAACATTTCAAATAAGAAATGAGTTGAGTTTCCATATTTTAGAATAGAACAGCATGAAAGTTTTAGATATACAAGTAATAACTGTTAATATTTTCTGGTTTCACTTAAATCATGACATGAAAATACCTACCTGGTGCAACAACATTTTTAAAAGTTAAAAATAAATAAAACATCTCACCTCTGCATTGGTGTGTGTATTTGGAAGCATTTAATGAACATGAAAGTTTACATCTTAATCATCTTTAATCATTAAACTACACATTAAATTATGTTATAGGTTTATTGTTAATTTTGTAAGACATTATAAATCAATATGCTCACTTTTACTCCATACCCTATTTGCTAATTAAAAATAAAAAATCTGTGACCAAAGAATATCAGAGTCTGGATAAAAGTCTCTAAGGTAAGATGAGAAGGAAATAGAGTTCTTCTAGAAAGAATTTAACTTAACACAAATTAGCGTCTTCGAAGATTTTATGTTATTTAAAATCTATGTCAAATTGTTGTTCTAATATTTGATATCTCTGAAATTCAAGGAATGTAATAAAATCACATGTGATTTTTTTTTTTTCCTGCATTTCCCATGCGGGAAAATCAGACTCATTGTTCCTCATTCACTGTCTTCTCCAGACCAGGCACAGGAAGAACTGGATGCATGAGTGTCCATTTCTACCATTCCTGTGGAAGGCACTTATTAGTTCTGTTGTATTTAACAGTCAATTGTAAAGAAAAATAATTACTTACGAGAAAGCACTTAGAAAAACAAAATAAAAGCATAAACATTAATTTACATTGTGTTATAATAAGAAAACCTGACAAGAATGGTAATCGCAGAATTTGAACTCTTAATAACAGAATATGGCCATTGTTCACCATAATACATAGTCAGCCTAGGGGCTCCTTAAGTAGAATTGTGGAATCTTATGGAAGGATAGTGTGTTTTCTGGAAAAAGGAATAACATGAGAAAAGAAACATCCTCTGGGCAGCAAAGGCATATAAAAAAAGGATATGAAAACTACATATATAGTAGTTTTTAAGTATAAACAACAGGGCAGTGGTGCATTTAATACTATTGAGAGTATTTTTTTTTTAATAAACAGTTTATCTTGTTAAGAGAAAATTAAGAGTAAATATACTTAATAATGAATAAACTTTGAGAAATCATGGAATGATTTTGGCTTTTCAGAGAGTGGTTTCCAGAGAAACTGCAAAAGAATCTAACCCTTTTCCTAGTTTCTTCCTTCTGTAGATAGATCTGGTTAGCACAGAAGGGGCAGGATTTCTTCTAAGAAAAAGGAGTTTCTGGGTGGAAAATAGGGGACATTTGTGATAGTGTGTGTGTGTATATGTAAGTTTCTGACCATTCGAACCTACTGTTGTTGAAACCCACCTTGTGGAAGGAGTCGTTGGGCAGAGTACCTCTAAGTCCTCGGGGGCAATAGGACATGGATGCCCTCCATCTGTGGTGGCAGACAGTGAATGACAAAGGCAGGGTCCTGCCAGCTACTTGGCACTGCCACCCCATGCATCCACCCCCATGCATCCACCCCCATGCATCCACCCCCATGCATCCACCCCCATGCATCCACCCCCATGCATCCACGTGGCCCTGCTGGGGGCTGCCAGCCCTTCAGCACCCCTGCAGAGGAGCCTACACTTTTAAACTGACTCCCCGGAGAAGTTTAATGAGCCTCTTGGAATTAAAAGGAAAAAAAAAAAAGCAAAACAAAGAAGTGTAATGGAAATATGCAAGCTGAAAAAGGAATAGAGAGGTTCATTTCCAGGCTGAGGCTTGGGGGGCTTTTATCAAGATACTGCCGTGGATATTGTACAGAGTCGTGGAAGGAGGAAAGAAAAAATTAAAAACAGCCTCTTATGATGAACTTGTATAATTTATTCCTCTGCAGAGCAGTAGGCACAATGTTTCATTTTCATTCTCCTCCACCTAATTTCTGAGCATTCCCAGGCTGGGCAAGAATGAAAATTACGCATACCCAACACAGGAGGCATAATGGAAGTGTGGAATGCACTCAGATTATTCATAAGCTTTCAAGTTGTGTATTTTGGTGGAGATTTCCTCCCTTCTGCTCCTGATTGCTGATGAAGAATGGTGTTTTAATAGGCAGATGGTAAAGACAATTACAGTTAGGGGCTCAGCTGGGAGTTACATCAGTTTATTGCAAATTATTAGTTGATAAATGCTTTTGTTTACAAGCAGAGTCTTAAGCAGCTTTGTAATCAGTGTATCAGCTGCAGGGGGAATTTTGACAGATCGCCTTTGGGGTGTAATGTCACCTCTTGGCTAGTCATTTAAAATCACGATGGCCACGGTCAGACAGGCTTCCTCGGGGCACCATTGTGAGCTCCTGCAAAGCCAGACACAGCAGCACAAGGAGAGCACGAACCCCAGGAGTGCTGGAAAGACTCCGTGAGCTGACCTCTTCCTGTTGAAATCCCATAAAACACCGCATCTGTTTGCCTAAATCCAAGGTAGGCGACCTGAGGTGCCTAACTTCCAACACAGTTGGTCAGGTTTTTCCGGGCAGTTCCGAACGTCGTCTTCTTTATGGGTCAAACTTTCTGCACCTGCTCCTCAGCAGAAATCTGGAACTGACCGCAGTGACTGTTTACTTTCCTGAAAAAAGGCTTCATGTGTTTCTTAAAAGGAAGAGGAAATTCTCTCAGTAGGAACCATTTTCTTAAAGGAAAAAATAAGTTCTATGGAGAGAATGCACGCCAGGAGCCAAAAGACGTGGTGGGGACCTGTTCCACGTTTGAGCCGGAATGCTGGCTGGGCAGGAGGGGAGTTTAGGAAACACCCTGGTTGAACCAGCTGGCTTTGATGTCCTTGTCTCTAAAATGGGATGATAGTGTTTCCTATCTGTCGCACAGATAATTCCTTTAGATGAATGAGGGTGTTCATGTTTCTTTGTTTCTCAGTTCTGCTCAGACCAATGTTATCTGTTGAATTTATGCTGATGAATAAAGCATGTAATGTTTGAAATGACGAAGAATTCATAGCTGGTGTTGTTACGCTCATTTCCAAAATACTTGCTGAAAGACGGTGCTGGGATTTAGTACTTTTACATTATAGCATTGCCAATATTTACTAGTTTTTGGCGTTTCCATAAAGACATAGTTTATAAAGCTGAGGAATCAAAGATGTCACCTTGAAAGGATGCTGGTGATCAAAGGCCTATACACAATTTGTGTTTATTAACTTTTACATTTCACTCTAATAAAATAAGTTTTGTGGGCTTAATTGGAAGAGAAATATTTAAATACATAATCATTCATAATAGCTCCTGTAATGGTCATTTTTCTTTGTACCTGCTGACTACTAATTAATATGATTTTATTTCCTGGTATTCAGTGCTCATTCTGCCAGCACATATACTTTGGGGGAAAAATATTTCCTGGGATTCAAGGAAAACTTACTGGGCTAAGAAGGAACTAACTCCTGAAGTCAGATGCCAGATTTCATAGCTGGAATTATATACACTATATCCCCTAAAATATTGACATAATACAGGATGATCTTTGGAAATATTAACCCAGCTGATAAATTTTCAATCATGTGTAAAAGATGTTTTACCTTAATCTCAGAAACATGGTTAAGTATGTCTATTCATTTATCTCCCTAACTCCTGTTGTTTCTATTTCAGATTCTCAATTCAGATCCTCAAATCATCAAAATAGAATAAACCTTATTCAAACTGACCACATGGTTTAGTAAAGTTTGTCATTTTAATGTTGGGTTGACATAAGCTTACTGAAAAACATTTGGGAGAAAACTAGAGTGTAGTTTTTATCCTCACTTCAACATTCAACACACAGTATTCAGTTCCCAATGTTCCAGTTCTTAAGTAATTAAATGTTCTATTTACATCAGAGGAAAGGCTTCTCACAGAAGAGTTGTAGAATAAAAGCCTTGCTATCTTAAATTGTAAATCGTGTTTTAACAGAAAGGGCATAAACGTCGTTTTTCGATTTCTATAATCAAGTTAATGAAGGATAAATCGTGCATTTGGGAAGTACTCCTGCTATGTGTCCATGTCTCTTGATTGGAAAGGCAAAGAATAAAAAATAAATAAAATAAAATAAAAGCTGTCCTCTCCTTCGGCCCAAATACCAAAGGGACACTCCTGAGTTGCTGGCCAACTCCGATTTTCCCCTCCCTCTCGCAGGAACCGCTGGGATGCTCTATAAAAAGATGTCAGGAGCACCAGCCTGGGAAAGTTGAATGCCCCAAAAGCCCTGCATTGCCTATAAGTACAAATGAAAAATGTTAAAGATAATTTAAAAACAGGAAAGACCTTTTGCAAAATGCTTTTGATTTATTGCCGTGTATGGTGCAGATCTTTATCAATTATTCTCACTTCATTTTATTCACAAACTATTGTAAACTCTGAGTTGGCATGTTGCTGCATACGGAAAAAAGGCATTAATCAACTCTCAATAAACAAGTGCAAGATCTATCTAACAACTATGAAGTAGTTAATACATTTTTAAGCAATTTTATTCTAGAAAAGAGGTCTAAAAGAGTAGTGCTTAATTATCTGGACTCCTCTGTGCTGGGCTCCCTTTTGATTGTATTAATGAAGCAGCTGGCCCATTGTTTCCCTTTAATTCCTCTATTGTTTTAAGAATATGTCACAGCTCTTTATTCTTTTATCAGGTGCTGTGCAGGAGGGTCCGCACAATACCTCATATTCCTACTGTGTTTGCCAATGCACAAAGAACCTCCACTGCGGTTTTCAAAGAAGGGGCACACATAATTTATAAGTTCTCTTCCTTGCACTACTCCACTGTCAAGAATTTCAACAGTATTGGGTTTGAATTCATTATAAAATGTGTATTAAACAATGTGGCTACGTATAGATATACGTACCGCGTTAATGTCAAAGCCCCAAGATCTGGGCAGTCACACATGGAGTGTTGAAATGAGGCAATTATTTAGCGTTTAGGGAATTATTCTGACCAATCACTTCCTGGTTATGAAAAGATTGCATTTCACCAGCGAGCGTCATCTTGGATTTTCAAATAATTTAGTAAGAATTGAAAGAAGGCAATGACCAAACAAGGAAGTAGGCTTGTTTCCTCCACCGCCAAAAACATGATGTCCTCGTGAGCGTGTCTGCCTGTGTGTGTTAAACAGCCCACGTATCCCCCAGAGAAAAACTTGAATTTACTTTTGTGCCTAAGATGTATTATGACTTCCTCGATAGAAAAATATGTGATCTTTATCAACTAAATTCTGATCATTAATTGCCCATCTTCTTATTGTATATCTTAAGAAATCCAAATGCTATAGTAATATAGTATATAAAATAACATTTATCTGCCAGGGTTATTTTAAAATGCTGATTCATTTATACACCGTTATTTTTTCCTCCAAATATCCATGAAAACCAAAGAAAAATCACTCATGCTGAAATCATCATGCAGCTCTGATTCACATAGACTTTCCCTTTTTATACAAGCAGGGGTTTTTTGTTTTTGTTTCTGTTTTTGTTTTTGTTTTTTCCTTGTCAAACGTCTGTATTTGGGAGGCTGTCTTATTGATTTTTCCTCCCTAGAGTTCCCACTCTAATAAAGAGAAGTAAGACTTAATGACCTAATGCTATGTAGTGAAAGTTACTAACTTCAGCTTTGAGAAAAGCCCTTAGCGTAAGTGGTGATCTTAAGCACCTATTTCCTCTTATATTGCTAGGTGAGTGTGGGGGGGCTTTGTTTTTTGTTTTCTTTTTAGCTGAAAATAAAGTTTCAAGCTGGTATCCCTATCTATTTGCTTAAGGTTCCTTATCCTTGTCCACATGGAGGTAGAGTAATAAAAAATCTAAATGTGATTTAATTGGTTCAATTTGCTGTATATTTTTATGCTAAGCTTAGGTTCATATCTTGATAAGCCCAGACGTAGTTTAGCTCAAGGTTTACAGCTTCATGTTGCTTGTATTTCCTTATTTTTACAAAGCAAGCGTCTATCAATCACACAGATAAATTAGAAAGAAACATGTATAGACATAACACATGGAAAAGATTTTTCAGCGTGCTATGTAATTTATTAACCTGATTTTTACCATTGTAAGAAGCCACGAATTGCAGATAGCATGGACGAAGTTAAATGCTTTTATACTGGATACATTTTGCTTGTACAGAACTCTATAGGTATGGTCGAACAATATAATTGAAGCTTTGTCAGCTCTGTAACCTAGCAACAGATAATACTGTTAGGTTACTGAATTGCTCCTGGTTGACAAGTAGGGAGTATTTTTGTGTTTATCATGTTTGCTAATGATGGGATCCTTTCCAAAAGGCTTGTCTTAATCTTAATTAGAGTTTATCAGCAGAGGTCTGCTTGACATTGTGCAGACACTGATTTCATAAATAATAAAAAGTGCAAGTGAAAAATCTGGCAGGATGGAGAGATATTTAAGGCCACTGCTTCTAGTAAGAGGAGTGTGAATTTCCAAAATATAATCGAGTTTGAACTGTGACTTTATTCTTTGTTATCGAAACTTGTAGTACACTTCATTGCAGTTTTGACAGCAATTATGAGAAAAATTTATAAGCTTCCTGTTAGGAACCATATCGTTTTGTACAAGAACTTTGATCATAAACATTACTTAGTACATGGTTTTTCAAGAACGTCAAGGTCTTAGTAGTGATTACTTCCTATGGAACCTTGAACGTATTTGTCCTTTATTTGTGACGGGAGTCGTGTGTGGGTATGGAGACGGGGCAGAGTGCCCGTGTGCAGCATGAGAGGCAGACAAAAGAGAGACTCCAAAACAACCTTTGCGTTTGGAGACAGCCAGGAAGGTATCAGATAGCTGCTTCAGTGCCCGATGTCATTTGATAAAGACTTCATGCCCATGCAGTAGGAATGGGATTTTATTATTCTGGTTTGCACAGTAAGATCTTTTACAATTGGGAGGAGCGGTATTATTGATCAATTCTAATAAGTTACGTACCTTCAAAATAATAGGGTTAAACATTGTAAAACAATATAATTTACAGTTTTACTAAGTTTCTCACTGGCTTATTCACTTGAAAGATGATACTAACTCACTACATCTTTCCTCTTTCTGGCTTTCTTCACCTTTCCACTCACCATTCCCATATTCTTCAAATATTAGGGGAAAGGGGAAATTCAAAGCTATTTTCCAATGTTATTTTCTGGCATCAAAATGGACATCTCGCCCTGGCCAGTTTGGCTAGCGGTTAGAGCAGACCAATGAGTCACAGGTTCACTTCCGGTCAAGGGCACGTACCTCGGTTGCGATCAGCTCCTGGCCCTGGTTGGGTCGTGAAGGAGGCAGCCACTCAGTGTGTCCCTTTCATGTTGATGTTTCTTCCTCTCTCTCCCTCCCACTCTATCTGAACGAAGATGGAGAAATGACCTCAGGTGAGGATAAAATAAATAAATAAAAAAGAATGGAAGTTTCTTTGCTGGATTGTTTGAACACATCTCTGAAACATTTGATTATCAAGAGACTTTTTGTTCAGAATCTCTCTCTCTCTACCCCATACAAACTGCAGATGGTTCACACTTATGCCAGTGATTCCTAACTCTAGAGACACATCAAGCCCTCTAGTGAGCTTCTAAAAAATAATGAAGCCCAAACTTCACTCCCAGGGATTTTGATTTGATTGATCTGGGGTGGGACCCACAAATCAGTGTTGATTAAGATTGCCAATGATTCAGTAGAATTCTTATGCACTTTTAGTGTCCAGCTGAACTTGCGATTTAAATAGGGAATTGGGCAAGTGCTTCATTCATATTTAATATTATCAAATGAGTTTGATATGTGTGGAATGTTTAGAATAATACTTGGCACATAGTAAGTGCTTTCTAAGTGATAGTGATTATAAATTGTTCATTATTCTGATTAGAAGATAACTTGGAGTTACTTCCACATCACAAATATAGACATCATTCCCCAGATTGTAACTATACATTTAAAAGGTATATCTCATCACTGTGTAATCTTCTTGACTCTGGTTCATAAAGTGAACCATCTCACTCCTAAGAGAGACAACTGTGCTAAGGACTCAAACTGAGTGCAATGTGGTTAGTGAACATCAGATGGCGCTGTGACTTGGTACACCTGGTTTTTCATACAGAATCTGGAGCCCAACTGCCTCATTCTAATCCCTTCTTCCGTGTCCCCTTGTCTTCCTTCAGTTTCCCTCTAGCTGTGTGACCCTGAATAACTTACTACACTTCCAGCCCCATGATCTCACAGCACATGGTAACCACTTAACGAATGTATGATTATTACTATTATTAGCACGTTGTTTGTAGAAGCACTAAAAGTTGCTTACAACTTGCTGATAATAATCTAGAGGGTATCTAGCCTCGGGCTGTCACTTCACATGATGTATGTAAAGTGATTCTTCAAGATTACACAGTAATTAAAAATCCGTTCAACTAGAACTAAAGTTTCTTACCCTCCAGTCAAATGCACTTCCGGTTCATCTTTGCACTGAGGACAAATAAATTTTTAGTGATTTTTGGGTGCCAGTTATGCCTCATAATTATCATGCTGTCCCTTAAATCAAAAGCATTTGCTCTGGAATGGCTATGCAAAGAAAGTCGTAAGGGCTTTATCAATTAAACATGCATATATGCACCAACACCTTTACATAATTCTATTTGTGTTTATGTCAGTATATCATTTGTGTAGACTAGTACGTTGAAAATCCTCCTGGTTTAAATCTAGGGCATTAAGCATACTACTCATATGAGAGCTAAGAAAACATCGTTTGTTTGTATTAAGTTTCATACCTATAGAGAGTTGACAAGAACAGTCCACTGGCTCTCAGAACACAGGCAGAAACCCAGCTCAGCGGCGTAACCAGGAACTCACAATTTTCAGATGTACACAGGTATCCAAAATGTATTCAAATGAAAAGGGTTCATGTGGCCAAATAAAGTAAGCTCCTTCTTAGCAGCAACTTCATTCCACTAGAGACGGAGCTTACAAGCAGTAGTTTGATAATTAGCTTTATCAGAAAAAAGTAGGAGGGGAGCAGACCTTATTTTTGTTTTGTTGTGAACTGTCTCATATGAAAAGCACTTTATACAAGTTATGTTCCTGCCCTGGCCAGTTTGGCTCAGCAGTAGAGCATCGGACCAATGAGTTGCAGGTTCGATTTTGGCCAAGGGCACGTACCTTGGTTACAATTTGTCTCTGGCCCTGGTCGGGGTCATGCGGGAGGCAACCAGTCGATGTGTCCTTCTCACATCTATGTGTGTGTATCTCTCTCTCCCTCCCACTCTATCTGAAGATAAATAGAAAAATATCCTCAGGTGAGGATTAAAAAAAAGTTATGTTCCCATCCTTAGTTACAGCTAAAAGACTTGTACAAATATTCTAGTATCGCAGTGGATGTCTTTTAGTGAATAAATGGTACTCTCATTTTTATCCAATGTCTTTATTATGGTAAAATATATACAACATAAAATTTGCGTTTTGCCCTGGCCGGTTTGGCTTAGCGGTTAGAGTAATCAGCCTGCGGCCCAGAGAGACCCGGGTTCGGTTCCCGCTAAGGGCATGTGCCTCGGTGGCAGTTTGTCCCCGGCCCTGGTTGGTCGTGCAGGTGGCAGCCACTCGATGTGTCCCTTTCAAGTCGATGTTTTTCTCTCTCTCTCTCCCCGTCCCACTCTGTCTGAACAAAATATCAAAAAATGTCCTCAGGTGAGGATAAAAAATATTTGCAATTTTAACCATTTCTAAGTATACAGGCCACTGGCATTAAGACATTAACTTTGTTGTGTAAACATCACCACCACCCATCTCCAGAACTTTTTTCATCTTGCAAACCTGAAACTCTACCCATTGAGCAGTAACTCTCTATTTACTTTCTTTTTTATTTTGAATATTCTTTTTTTTTTTTTCAATCCTCACCTGAGGAGGATATTTTTCCATTTTTTTGTACAGATAGAGTGGGAGGGAGAGAGAGGAAGGGAGAGAGAGAGAGAGAGAGAGAAACATCGACGTAAAGGGACACATCGAGTGGCTGCCACTGCACGACCAACCAGGGCCGGGGACAAACTGCAACCGAAGTACGTGCCCTTAGCGGGAACCGAACCCGGGTCTCTCCGGACCGCAGGCCGACGCTCTAACTGCTGAACCAAACTGGCCAGGGCTATTTTGAATATTCTTAAGTATGAGGGGAATTATACAGTATTTGCCCTTTTGTGACTTAACATGATGTCCTCAAGGGTAATCTATTTTGTAGTATTGTCAGACTTTCCTTCCTTTTTTTTTAAATCCTCACTTGAGGACATTTTTCCATTTTTTGTTCAGATAGAGTGGGAGGGAGAGAGGAAGGAAGAGAGAGAAACATCGATGTGAAAGGGACACATCGAATGGCTGCCACCTGCACAACCCAACCAGGGCCGGGGACAAACTGCAACCGAGGCACGTGCCCTTAGCGGGAACTGAACCCGGTTCTCTCTGGACCGCAGGCCAACGCTCTAACCGCTGAGCCAAACTGGCCAGGGCAGACTTTCCTTCCTTTTTAAGGCTGAATAATATTCCTTTATATGTACACGCCACATTTTATTTGTCTATTCTTCTGTCAATGGACACTTGGGTTGCTTCCATGTTCTAGCAGTTTTTAATACTGCTGCTCTGGGCCAGCCCAGCGTGGCTCAATGGACTGAGCATCCTCCTGTGGACTGAGAGGTCCCGGTTCCATTCTCGGTCAGGGCACCTGCCGGGGTTGTGGGCTCCATCCCCAGTAGGGGGCGTGCAACAGGCAGCCAATCTGGTTCTCTCTCACATAGATGTTTCTATCTCTCCCTTCCTCTCTCTCTAAAAAAATCAATAAAAACATGTTTCAAAAAAGAAAATACTGCTTCTCTGAACATGAGTGTACAAATATCTCTGAGACCCTGCTTTCAGTTCTTCTGGGTGATAAGATAATTTTCCGTTTTTAGGAACGGCCACACTGTTTTCCACAGTGGTTGTACCATTGTTCATGAGCTCTGCACAGGCTTCCGATTTCTCGCGTCCTTGCCAATACTTGTTATTTTCTGGGTTTTGTTTTGTTTGATTGTGGTGCTCTCATTTTAAAGCCAAATATAATATCTTGTGGTTTTTTTCCATTAACATGAGGTCAATCAGTGAAGATACCTAAATAGGTAAATATCAACAAGATTTATCATTTCAGTGCACTCAGATTGCTTCTTAATCAAGATGAATACTACTGCCTTCCATTCGAATGTAAATAAGAGTTGGCCGTATTTACCCTAGTTCTAGACAGCGGTTCTCAACCTGTGGTTCGCGACTCCTTTGGGGGTCGAACGACCCTTTCACAGGGTTCGCCTAAGACCATCAGAAAACATATTTCTGATGGCGATTCATAACAGTAGCAAAATCACAGTTATGAAGTAGCAACAAAAATAATGTTATGGTCGGGGGTCACCACAATACGAGGAACTGTATTAAAGGGTCACGGCATTAGGAAGGTTGAGAACCACTGCTCTAGAAGCAGTGGGGTAGGAAACTGGTCCCCTGCCTCTTCAGCCCCAAGTTGATTGCTCGAAACTATTTCTAACTAGTCAAGATATAGTATGAGATTGACAAATGGTGTAGCCTTCATCTTTTTTTCTGAAGTGAGTTAGCTCTTACCAGTGTAACATAGATATATTTGCTCATTGAATTCATAGGTTTGTCTTTTCTTTCTGGTAAGATTTCTTGGACTTAGCAGGGCAGTGAGAATTGGGAATGATAGCCCCAAACAGACCAAACCAAAAGGACAATGGTTAACAAGTATATAGCATTTAATATATGCCAGGTGCTCTTCTTAAGTTTTCAAATATATTAGCTTACTTAATCCTCATAATAACACCATACGTTCAGTACTATTACTATTATCCTCATTTTCAAGGGTTAGGAAACTGATAGGCAGAATGCTTAGATGATAAGTTCAAAGTCACATAGTAAGTGGCAGAGCCAAGATTTGCACTCGGTTCGATCGGTCTGGTTCCATTGTCCATACTTTCTCCAGATAGGATTATGGCCTTCACTAGCAACTGCACTTAGAATATTTTACTTTAACCAGAAACTGGAACTATGGGACAGCTTGGGGTCTCTCATTATAATTCACTCCCTCAGGTGGTGCCCTCTACATTCACCATCTAAAAAAGGCAGCCAAACAGCTGCACAGAGCCAGCCCGCGATTTTTGTGGAGCCATTCTCTTGGTTCCGCTCTAACTTTTCCAAACATACGTTCTCTCTACCTTCAAATGATTCCATATCCTCTACCCACATCTTAAATTGAGATTCCCCAAATTTCAATCTTTTGTCCTTTTCTTTTCACACTGTACTCTTCCCGGGTTACCACAACAATAAAGAATAGCACAGTCATTTACAATGTGCCGGTGACTCCTAAACCATCTTTCTTCAGCCTTGTATCTCCTCCAAGTTCCAACTGCCTCCTAGATCCTGTCACTCAGATGTTTCTCACATACCTCAGAAGTGCTGTGTTCAGTGTGGGATTCAGTATTTCCATGCATACACATACATATGTACACCACACATGCACATACATCTTTGGGCTTTGGAGCTGGACACGCAGAAGTCTAAGTTATGCTTCTGCCACGGACCACACATATGGCTTGGGGCAAGTTAATGAACTTCTCCAAGCTTCAGTTTTCTTAACTGTAAAATGAGGAAATTATCACCTACTTCGCAGAGTAATTGACAGGATCAAAACAGATGAAGTACATAAACCCCCAAGCCTATCTGGTCCAAAGTACTCCTAACAGGTACCAGTTGTCTGCTTGTTGTCTCAACATCACTTGTTAATCTACCAGCTTCGCTGCCTCGTTAATGGCATTACCATCATACGGCTTCGCAAACCAGAGACCTGTGTCATTTTCATCAAGTCCATACAACACATTTTTATTCTAATTCAACCCTTAAAAAGCTACGCTCTGTCTAAACCATAAAAGGAGATAAAGTGATAAAGACAATAAAATGTGAAACGTTACTGAGTCTGTCTGAAACCACAGGTATGCATCACAACTGCCAGGTTGTTTAATAACACAGAAAAATCCTTTTTTGCTTACTTTTCTTTGTGCTCAATATTTGTGGATATTATTTAATTTATTTATTGGAGGCTTTTGGTTCCAAGTTTGAGCTCAACTATTGAATCACCCTTGTACATAGCTCACAGCAGTGATAAAGATGAGCTGTGAGTGGTACCTTCTTCTCTAAAATCTCGATTTCTCCTGGGTAACTGAGTTCAGAACTTCCCTTTTGTGAAAAATAGTCAGAGCTGGATTTGATGTGAATTTATAAATAATGATAAATTATTACTAAATGTAAGTCATTCTGTTCATCACTGAAACCCGGCGGCTCGGAAAGGGACCCGATGGGGGAGCCTTGCTCCGCCCTCCTCGCCCCTCAAGTACACAGACTCACCTACTAAACTGTGTCCCCAAGAAAAGATAAGGTGCAAGTCATTACTTCCATCTGCAGCTGTAAATAGTGTGGATCTGTCTGTACATCAGAGATGGTCTAGTGGCGAGTGGCAGAAGTCATCCAGGGGGAAGTGTCACCAGCAGAAATACCACCACTTAGCATGTTGGACACTCACTGATTCCGCGATGATGCCGTCTAGCTTCTCTGTTTGTCAGTAAATAAAGTGAATCTGCTTCTCGACTTCGGTAAACTTGTATGCTTTCGGATATGTTAGAATCGAGGTGAAAAAAGAAGTTGTTTTTCTAATCTTTTAGGATGTTTGTGTCTCACTGGGACTTTCACACTCACGTGAAGTCTGTAATCGTACCTTTGTTTCTCCGCAAAAATCTGTTGTCGTGGAAGCTGTTTTGTTCGTTTCCTTTTGAGACTGAGTCAGCTGGTTGAATTACTTGTCCAAGTTTCCTCTAAGACAATGTCCTGATCCTTCTGTGTAACTCTGCCATATCATATGGTGTCGTTATCTTTTCCACCAGATTTTTACCACAAGTTGTTTAAAAACTATAATCTCTTTGAGGGTGGAAAAAATGAAGTGCGGTTGAAGAGACGGCCGTGCTGAAAGATAAACAGAGCAATATTACTTATCAGAATGGGTACAATTTTTACTTGCTTAACGAGTACAATATATAGCCTTGCAATATATACACAAGGAGGGGGAAGAAAGCTTTATAACATATCAAGTATGCCACGTTATTTCAGCCATAACTGTACAGGATACGTATCTAGGCCTGAGAGTGCAGATAACAAAATATAAGTGCTTTGCCTGTCTAAACATGTTAAATAAATGAGCATTCGCTATCGCATTCCAATACATTAGAAGATGTACTTGCATAGTTAATTTTCTTTTTAATGCACCACACGTGATCATTTGAAGCACAGAGCCAGAGTATATCTTAGTGTTTGAAGAAAGAGTTCTTTTCATTTAAACAAATCTTTATTTAAATAAGCCTTTTTGAAAAGGATCTTTGACATGTCTTCTTTTCGGGACATTCAATCAGGGTAAACGGAGATAAAGAGGCCACATTATAAGGGACATTATATAAGTAAGGATCACTCAGGCAAAAAAATATATATATATATCACCAGAGGTAAAGAGCATCGAACTAACCGAATTTTGTTTGAACTTTCTAGATTTTAGGAGCTTTTGTTTACTTGTTTTGTAGTTTGGGGCATCCGGTATTGATATAATAAATTATTTGGGGAAGAGAGTGTGTGAGGGAGGAAAGATAGAGATAGAAGGAAATAACTTCTTATTTCCATAAGGTGCAGAAAGAGTAACTTCAAAGACTCACTTGAAATAAATGTTGCATTCGGATCCCTACCACGCTTGTTCGTAGGCACAGTACCATGTCATGGCATGGTCAATGACTAAGGCAAGCCCAGAAGGCAGAGTTCACACAACTCTCTGTAGGCTCTGTTTATACTTGGTTCTTAGTCTTCTCTTACTGTTGACCCCTGAACAGTTCATTTAATGCAAGGAGTACAGTCTTCCACATCGGAGGGAAGAGGAGTACCGCTGTTGTCTACATCAAACACTTCACCCCAGCAGAAACTGATGCGAAAAACATGAGGAGGTGCTATTGACCTCAGTCTAAGGTACAGCAGGCTTGAGCATTCTGTGTCAATTCTACCTTTGTCTTTTTTTTTTTCTCTTCTTAACAGGGGGTCAGCTTTGGTGCACAACTACGAAGGTCATCTCTGAGGGTGAAGAGCTAATTGCCTTTGTGGTGGATTTTGACTCAAGGCTACAAGCTGCCAGTCAGATGACTCTTACAGAAGGGATGTACCCTGCACGCCTGCTGGACTCAATTCAGCTGCTTCCTCAGCAAGCTGCCATGGCTTCTATTTTGCCTACAGCTATTGTCAATAGTAAGTGCTGAGTGCAATAGCCCAGTACAATAGCTTTGTAGTGGTGATGGTATTTATGGGAGAGAGAGAAAAATGCTTACTGACAGGCAACCTAGTGTTGTGATTTCAGTTTATCTTCTCTCTAACTGTGTGTGTGTGTGTGTGTGTGCGCGCGCGCGTGCTTCTCGTGTGAATATAAAAAGAACACTTAAATTCATTCATTTTAGGTTGGACTCCTGAATGTCACACACAAAAAACTGACATTCTAAACCAGATAAACAACATTCATGGCTACTTAGTTATGAGAAGTCCAACAGCTTTCTTGATGCTCTTATAGTAGAATGATTTTGGTATTCTTTAAGGGCAGTAGAATTAAAAACTTAAAGAAAAAGAATGCAAATCTAATTTTGATTAGATATACTAATGAAGAGGAAGTTTAGCCTGAATAAATCAAGATATCAGCTAATACAAAAAAAAGAAAAGAAAAGAAAAGATAAGGATAGAAAGCAAAATACATATACACTTAAGTACTTTATATGGAGAATTTTTAAATGTGCCCTGACAAATATCCTTTTATATTTTGTTAAAATGATTACTGAACTTAGCCTGTATTCCTTGAACACGCAGAGCAACACTTAATATGACAGAAAATCAGTGATCGAGGAGTCTGAAGATCTGAGTTATACACTCAGCTCTGCTTTATCTAGTTCTGTGAGAAAACATGACTAGCAGTTACATCTTAAGAGGAGAATAGATTCTAAAGGTAGTAGGCAAGTGAAGTATTACATTTAGTCAAAAATGTCCTTGAAAATCCCTGAGACTCTGAATGATACAGAAGAGAAACCGAGAGACTGCAACGTTGGCTTGATATAATATATATTTATGTATATGTACATATATTCAACAATCATTATGTTCTCGCTGTAACAGCATTCAACACGGGCTACTACTTTTGGATATCCTTAATGTAAATGTAGTTCTTTTCTTTAATGGACCTTTGCTTTGATTCAGATAGTGAGGAACATGAAGTAACAGAGGTCCAACTTGAATTTGAGACAAAAAGGCTTGTTACCAGGGGCACTAGGAGTGCCTTATATTATTGTGGAGCTCCAGTGTGTGAATGTTAATTCTAATTATCTCTGAGATTATATTTTGTTTGCTTTCTGGAGCAAAGTAACTATTAATCCCAAATAAATCAGCATAGATGAATACAGCTTTTATTCTCATTCTGAAATTAGCTAATTAGTTAACTCATCCTGTTTAAATGGACATTTGATTAAATAGTGTGGCCCTCTGAATAGTGTAAATGTAACTAACATGGTGGGAGGGGCTACATAGTAGACAGTGGAAGCATATGATTTGTATATAATTTAATTTGAAATTCTGTGTTGTACTTGCTGTCCTTTTCATTCACTAGAATGTGGTCCTTAGTTTTCTCCTTATGTCTTCAACACCATCTCCTTCAGTATTATGGGTCTCACCAACTGTGCAGTTCACAAATCAGCTGTTTCTGCCAAGTTTTAGACCTCTGTTGCCACCTTTCCTATGTTCCTCTGTATTTCTGACAGGAATTTTTCAAATCCTACATATCTCAAGCGGCCATATATCCCAGTGTGCCTGGACTAGTCTCGATTTATAGTGTTATCTGGCCAGCATCCCTCTGATTGGTGCCTCCTTTCACTACAGAACTGCCAGGTTGGCTCAACACAGTGCCAGTTTCTGCCACCCAATATGTGCTCTAGTGTTAGCTCCTCCCCTCTGCATCATCTGTCCCTGTAAGAACGAACGGCCCAGATGCTGACAGGAAGCCTGAGGGCTGAGGAGAAAACCTGCCCTCTGTCCTGACATCTCATTGCAAAGCAGTGGTCACCACTTCCGGTCTGGTCTATTTCCTTAGTAGAACTCTCCCTCCCTGCCACCTTGCCACTGTGGCATTTGAAAGTGTTTACATTGGGTTCCCATCCCAGTTCACCTGCATATGTGATCATGAGCAAGTTATTCAACTTCAGTTTTCTCACTTATAAATGGATGGGGGGGAAAAACACACATGAGTAAATGTTCCATAAATGGATACATGAAAATACACATCCTAGCATGACCTAATAAAAATGACACGACCTTAGCTACAACACAAACTGTCATATTTCACTTAGATATTTGCAATTACCTACCAGTCACAAGTCTTCATTTCAAATTCACTACCTTCAAAACTCGACTCTTATGATTCTTTTTTTTTTTTTTTATCCTCACCCGAGGACATTTTTCCATTTTTTGTTCAGATAGAGTGGGAAGGAGAGAGAGAGAAACATCGACATGAAAGGGACACATCCAGTGGTTGCCACCCGTACAACCCATCCAGGGCCGGGGACAAACTGCAACCAAGGTACATGCCCTTAGCGGGAACTGAACCCGGGTCTCTCCGGACTGCAGGCTAACGCTCTAACCGCTGAGCCAAACCGGCCAGGGCTAATTCTTTAACATCTGATTCTGTCAGTCTCTTGCTTAAGATTCAGCGATTCTTCATAACTGTTGAGATAAAAATCTAAACTTCTTAAGAGAGCTTATATGGTCTTTGATAGTCTATCTCTGCTTTCTGTAACCTCACCTGTCCAAGAGAGAGAGAAACATCGATGTGTCTGAGAGACACATCAATTGGTTGCCTCCTGCACGACCCCGACCAGGCAGGGGGTTGGACTGCAACCGAGGTACGTACCTTGACCAGAACCAAACTTGAGACTCTTTGGTCACAGGCTGATGCTCTGACCGCTGAGCCAAACCAGCCAGGGCAACCTTAAGCTTCTTAATGACAGCTGTGTGGTCTTTCACACCCAGCCCAGCATACAGTCTGGCACATAGAAGGCACTCTATAATTAATGTATTAAATGGAAAGATGGTATCAGGAGTTGACATCAGGGATGACTTTAGATCAGCCATTAGATCCTTGCATTTTAATCAACCAGAGTAACCAATTCGCATTGCTATTTATAAATGCGTCTATTTCTAAACCATAATACAATTTAAACAATTTAAAATGAATCTCTTGTGTTTTTATTGAATGTTGGTGTCTCCTACAGTACCATTTTCTAAAGTCTCTGTGGGAAGGTAAATTGCATTGAGCGTAACATTTTTCAGTCCTGTTCTGGAACAACGTTCACAACTGCACTCATCACTCACTGTCCAATTGCCTAATTCAGAACCTGAGCACAGTCTCTGAGACAAATTGAACCCAGTGCTGCTTTACCTCAAAACAGGCAGCAGCTAATGTGTACCTGTGTTTTTGTCCACAGAGGATATATTCCCTTGCAAGTCCTGTGGCATCTGGTACCGGAGTGAGCGGAACCTGCAAGCCCACTTGATGTACTATTGCAGTGGGAGGCAAAGGGAAGCTGCCCCCGTGTCGGAAGAAAACGAAGACAGTGCTCCTCAGACATCCAGCCTGTGTCCCTTCCCACAATGCACCAAAAGTTTCTCGAATGCCCGAGCTCTAGAAATGCACCTGAATTCACACAGTGGTAAGTGCCTCCCGTGTTTCCTCTTTTGCTCCAAGATACTCCATTCTTTCTCTACATACATATATTTATACATACATACATACATCTATATCTATAAATAAAATCAGCCCAGCCAGTGTGACTCAATGGTTGAGTGTCATCCTACGCACCAGTAGGTCGCCAGTTTGATTCCTGGTCAGGGCACATGCCCAGGTTGTAGGCTCGATCCCCAGTAGGAACATGCAGGAGGCAGCCGATGATTACTTCTCTCTCAGTGATATTTCTTTTTTTGTTGTTTTTAGTCCTCCCCCGAGGATATTTTTTCCATTTATCTTCAGATAGAGTGGGAGGGAGAGAGAGAGAAACATCGATATGAGAGAGACACATCAACTGGTTGCCTCCAACTAGTTGCAGGAGCACAACCCTGACCAGGGCCAGGGACCAAAATGCAACTGAGGTCCGTGCTCTTGACCAGAATCGAACCCACAACTCTTTGGTCCACAGGTTGTTGCTCTAACCACTAAGCAAAACCAGCCAGGGCTCTCATCGATATTTCTATCTCTCCTTGTCCCTTCCTCTTTCTGAAATCAATAAAAACATATTTTTTAAAAGTATAAATAAAATAAAAATCTAACTTGCTGAACCAGTTGGTTATGTCACTTATATTCATCTCAGAGGACTTGGGTCTAAATTCTTTTCCAGCCACTACTATCCTCAGATTGCAGGCCAAATCATTCTGTTTTTGTTTTTTGTTTTTCAGCTGAAGTAACACAGCATCATTTTAGAAAGTCTCAATACCCTTTGTACACTGTCATTAATATTCATTGATTTAAGTGTCAAGTGATCTTTGCAAACTGACCATACTGTTTCCCACATGGCAGGAAAAAAATAGGTACATAAAAATAAGTATTCGCTGAATTGGAATAAAGCTGTTATTTTGATAGATCCAATTAAAATCCCACTTGAGAGAAATTAACTTTTAAATATGGATCTATAAAATGCTCTTGATTTCCAGAGTGTGCATCATAACAGCTTAGCTGATTTTTATGACACAAAATCACTTTTAGTCCTATGTTTTAAAATTCCTTAAAAAAAATTAAACTGAAAAACAATTGTTTTTAAGCCCTCTCAACAGCAAGGTGGCAACAATTCCTATTTATTTTGGAATTGTATGCCCAATCATTGTTTGTATCATCACATAGTATTCTAATTTTTCTAATTTTTTAATTGAAGCTAGTTAAATAGACAGAATTTAGGTATTTCTAGAACATTCTTGGGTAGTGCAAACCAAGGTTTGGGAATCACGGTGCACCTATAATGCAGACTTGTATGCCAGTTCTGGGTGACTTTCTTCACTGTTTTTGCTTGGGTTGAATAAATAAAAAACTGAAATTGGTGCTGAGTTTTTAAGAAACTAGCTCCAGATGCCAATATTCTAGTACAGTACAAGTATAGATATAGTCAATGTCCTTTCTACGCATTCCCTTCCCTTTCCCTACAAATGAGCTATCTTCATGTAGGTGATAAAGTAGGGGAAACAGAAACAGGTTGGTTGTCTCAGATGGTGAGTAAAAAAGCAAGTACTGGATTAATTAAAGAGAAAAAGAGACAGGAATAAGAAGTCCCTTTTTATCGCTATAGGACAGTTTTCTCTGCCATATTTTCAGTTTATAAATATAAAAGGCAGTCCTAATTTTAATCTAGAGAGCAGAGAGGATGAACCAAGCCTGATTTAACCATAAACCAACAAATGGGAACTAGAGTTAACCTGAATGAGTAAAAATATCTAAATCCCCAACTCCAATTCATTGGGAGAAAGGGATCCCTCCTCCACCATCAAGTAATTATCTAGAAACCAACTGGGTGTCCTGCAATTCAACTCAGTTCTGACACTGTCTACCCAGAGATAGACAGCATCAGATCCCACAGGTTAAGGACTCAAGACTTCCCCACGCCAGTTCAGATGTCAATTGCAAGTCCAAATTGTTACCTATGCTTCTGACCAACTGGTGGCTACAAATCAGAGATTGCCAAAACCTTTTCCTCGGGTTTGATTAATTTATTAGAGAGGCTCACATAACTCAAGAAACCCATTTACTCAGTAGATTACCAGTTTATTATAAAAGAAAACAACTCTGGAATAGACAGGTGGAAGAGATACACCGGGCAAGGTATGGGGGAAGGATGAGGAGCTTCCCTACCTCCTCAGAGTATGCCATTCTCCCCTAATCTGCACATGTTCACCAGCCCTGAAGCTCTTTGAACCCAATCCTTTTAGTTTTTTATGGAGATTTCATTACATAGACATGATTGATTAAATCATTGGCCATTGGCAATTGAACTTATTCTCCAGCTCCTCTGCTCTCTCCCAGCAGGTTGGGGGTGAGGGAAAACTGAAAGTTTCAACCCATTAATCACAAGGTTCCTTTTCCTGGCAACAAGTCTAGAATCCTTTGGATGGCTAGGGGCTTTCCAAAGGTCACCTGATTAACATAAGACACCTTTATCTCTCTTCTCACAGGAAATTCTAAGGATTTTAAGGGCTGTGCGCCAGGAGCCCACTACAAAGGCCAAATATATATAAGAAATATATATTTGGTCATTCAGATGAGGCACCAAATATATATTTCTTAGAAATCACATTATCTCAGTGAGATTTAACCACCAGTCATTGGTAATATTCAAAATAATAACTGACTAGAAACAGGCTGTGGTGATCAGTTAGCATGGAAATTGGTCTGAAATGGTTGTATTCGTATATTTGTGTTTACTAGCCCTGGATAGAGATAAACCATGTTCAGCAAAACCAATGAATAAAATTCTAGGTTTGTATCGAAGATAAGTAAGTTATTAATTACTTTACAAAACGGTTCCTTTTTGGATTCTTTTGAATAAAAATTTAATCTAGTGTACTGAGAGTTATTTGATTTGCATGCAGGTTATCAATATCAACGCTAGTGAATGCCTACTTCTTCCTAATGAAGAACATAGTATTTTAATAAGAAGTTATTGGGTTAGAAACTATAAAATCTGAGTTCTAGTAATGGTTCCATTACTGAATAGCTTTATGATCATAATCAATTACGTTAGCATTTTTGAGTTTGTTTCCTGACCTGTAAAATTGAGACAGTGATTCGATAATACACATGGAAGTGTTTGGAAACTGTAGAGTGCTAATATTATTATCACATATGGTGATAGATGTCACAAGAAAAAAGTTAGTATCACCAGTTGTTGCTGGTGAAAATGGGTTTCTGTGGTGTCAGGAGAAAGAATTCCAACAGGCACATACATGGGAGAAGTTTAAACATAGTGGCAAAATTTAATGGGGTGAAGGGAAATAATATACTCTGTGGGATAGAGAGGGCAGGCAGACTTTAGCAGCAACTGCTCCAAGATCCTTGATAATCCTCCATATATTTTCTTCATTTTTGGGAAGGAGCAAGATTGCTTTCAAACTATCCAACCTGCTTACTGGATGGGCCTGGCTTGTGCTGGGTCCTCCCTCTAACCAGTCTCTTTCCTAGACCTTCTGAGTTTTCATGCCTTTATCCAATCTGATTCTTTTTGCAGCTAGGCTCTGCCCCTTTATGTCACTATTTTGGCTCCTACTGTGCATGTCCCCAGTTTTGCAGCATCATCTAGTTTCTACTGCACATGTGCCTAGCAAAGGAATCTCCCCTGCTGTTATCCCTCCCTCGGTAATCCCAGATAATGACCAATAACCAATTCTTCCTGCCCACTTTGGGGATTAGGTCCCCTCACCAAAGGATGTGGTGGTCCCCTGGGGAGCCTATGAATGCCCGGGCTTCCTAGTGAATAAGGCATAATGTTCCATTCAGCCCCCTGGTAGGTTAGGCTTAACATCTGATTCCCTTTGATCCCTTCCTTTATTAATAATTAGATACTACATACGCTAACAAAATGAGATCCTGAAAGATTTCAATTCATTCCTACTGTATTGAAGACATTAGACCATTAGTAAAGGTTCATATCATTACAAAACCAACACATGAGGTTTTCAGTATTGTTATTTTGTCTGTCTCTCCAGGAGTGAAAATGGAAGAATTCCTCCCTCCCGGTGCTAGTCTCAAGTGCACCGTCTGTAGCTACAATGCTGATTCTGTGATCAACTTTCACCAACACCTGTTCTCCCATCTCACTCAAGCTGCCTTCCGATGTAATCACTGCCACTTTGGCTTCCAGACTCAGAGGGAGTTAATACAGCACCAGGAGCTCCATGTGCCTGGAGGCAAACTTCCCCGAGAAGGTGACATGGAACACTCTCCAAGTGGAACTGAGGACAGCTTACAGCCAGCCACAGACTTGTTGACCAGAAGTGAACTCCCCCCGAGCCAAAAGTCCATGCAGACTAAAGATGCGAGCTCTGACACAGAGCTGGACAAGTGTGAGAAAAAGACCCAGCTCTTTCTCACTAACCAGAGACCAGAGATACAGCCTACAACAAATAAGCAAAGCTTTTCGTACACGAAAATCAAGTCTGAGCCCTCTAGTCCAAGGCTTGCCTCATCTCCAGTCCAGCCTAATATCGGGCCTTCTTTCCCTGTGGGTCCTTTTCTCTCTCAGTTTGCTTTTCCCCAGGACATCACTATGGTCCCCCAAGCTTCAGAGATCTTAGCCAAGATGTCCGAGCTGGTACACCGGCGACTGAGGCACGGAAGCAGTAGCTACCCTCCTGTAATTTACAGCCCCTTGATGCCCAAGGGGGCTACTTGTTTCGAGTGTAACATAACATTCAATAATTTGGATAATTATCTAGTGCACAAAAAACATTATTGCAGCAGCCGATGGCAGCAGATGGCCAAGTCCCCAGAGTTCCCCAGTGTTTCAGAAAAGATGCC
This sequence comes from Molossus molossus, assembly GCF_014108415.1. NCBI lineage: Eukaryota > Metazoa > Chordata > Mammalia > Chiroptera > Molossidae > Molossus > Molossus molossus. The sequence goes on from NW_023425351.1 coordinate 48,536,958, forward strand.
TGAGGCTGTGAGTCCCAACACTGGCCAAACGTCAATAAACCTTCTCAACCCAGCCGCTCATTCTGCTGATCCTGAGAATCCACTTCTTCAAACATCCTGCATCAATTCTTCCACTGTTTTAGATTTAATTGGGCCAAATGGGAAGAATCACGACAAGGACTTTCCCACTCAAGCTAAGAAGCTCTCCACCTCCAGTAGCAATGATGATAAAGTTAATGGAAAGCCTGTTGATGTAAAAAATCCCAGTGTCCCCTTAGTGGATGGGGAAAGTGATCCAAATAAGACTACCTGTGAAGCTTGCAACATTACCTTCAGTCGGCATGAAACATACATGGTCCACAAACAGTACTATTGTGCTACACGCCACGACCCGCCGCTCAAGAGGTCTGCTTCCAACAAAGTGCCTGCCATGCAGAGAACCATGCGCACACGCAAGCGAAGGAAGATGTATGAGATGTGCCTACCTGAACAGGAACAAAGGCCTCCACTGGTCCAGCAGCGATTTCTTGATGTAGCCAACCTCAGCAATCCTTGTACCTCCACTCAAGAACCCACGGAAGGGCTAGCAGAGTGCTACCACCCAAGATGTGATATCTTTCCAGGAATTGTCTCAAAGCACTTGGAAACTTCTCTGACGATCAACAAATGTGTTCCAGTTTCCAAATGTGACACGACTCATTCCAGTGTTTCCTGCCTAGAGATGGACGTGCCCATAGATCTCAGCAAAAAGTGTTTATCCCAGTCTGAGCGGACGACCACCTCTCCCAAAAGGCTGCTGGACTACCACGAGTGCACCGTGTGCAAGATCAGTTTCAATAAGGTAGAAAACTACCTGGCCCACAAGCAGAATTTCTGCCCCGTCACTGCCCATCAGCATAATGACCTGGGTCAACTCGACAGCAAAGTGTTTACGAATCCGGAAAGCGAACGAAACAGCCCTGATGTCAGCTATGAAAGAAGCATAATAAAATGTGAGAAAAATGGGAATCTGAAGCAGCCTTCCCCCAATGGAAACTTATTTTCATCACATTTAGCCACCCTGCAAGGCCTGAAAGTCTTCAGTGAAGCTGCTCAGCTCATTGCTACAAAAGAAGAAAACAAACATTTGTTTCTCCCACAATGCCTTTACCCTGGAGCAATAAAGAAGGCAAAGGGGGCTGACCAGCTTTCTCCATATTATGGGATAAAGCCAAGTGATTATATTTCTGGTTCTCTTGTCATTCATAATGCTGACATAGAGCAAAGCACAAATGCAGAAAATGAATCTCCTAAAGGCCAGGCTTCCTCAAATGGGTGTGCTGTGCCGAAGAAGGATTCCCTGCCTTTGTTGCCAAAAAACAGAGGTATGGTAATAGTTAATGGTGGACTGAAGCAAGATGAGAGACCGGCCGCCAACCCACAGCAAGAGAACAGTTCCCAGAATCCTCCGCATGAAGATGGCCACAAATCTCCCTCTTGGATCTCGGAGAACCCATTAGCCACAAATGAGAACGTCTCCCCAGGGATTCCCTCCGCAGAGGAACAGTTGTCGAGTATAGCAAAAGGAGTGAATGGCTCCACCCAGGCGCCAACCAGTGGGAAATATTGCCGGCTGTGTGATATCCAGTTCAACAACCTGTCAAACTTTATAACTCACAAGAAGTTTTACTGCTCATCACATGCAGCCGAACATGTCAAATGAAGTAATTAACTAGATAGACATCAGTTACCTCTGGTACAGTGTTTAGTATGTTGTTCTACCCAGTCCAGAGGAAAAAAAACAGCAACAACAACAAAAACAAAAGCTGTTTGGATTACCTGGGCAATCAGGAGATAATTCATTATGGCTGAGTTGAAGACTTAAGGTGTAATTTCATTACAGTCCATTAGTAAAGTGTATTATTGGTGCCATTTTCAAAAAAAAAATTAATTTATTTTACCAGCAGTATTCATAGCTGTGGTTATGTTATTTTTTATTTAAAAACTTTATATTAAAGTCATTTGTAATGTTATTGTATAGTTATTGTGTAGCACATATGGTTTGCACTGTATAGTAGCTTTTAAAGAAAATAGTCACAAACAATACAGAAGAGCATTTTAGAAATAGCTTCAAAAGCACTTGTGTATCTTGATTTCTTATATGCTGTGGCAGACATATGTATATGCTAAAATATAACTTGCAAAGATGTTCTAAATACACATGCTATAAGTTCGCCTTAAGATTTCAATTCTTGGATAATCAGGCTCCATTTGCACTTTATATTTTAGCAGATACAGTCTCTTAGTCACTAGGCTTTGCATTTGTATGTAGCCGTATGTTTCTGTCCATTTTCTTAATCTTAAACATGTATGTTAAATGAAGATGGCAATTTTTTTCTTGTATAGTACTTGTATTTTCTTTCGCTAATGCAGCTCTGTCTCAATTTTTAAACCTTTGCTGTTAAATGCAATACTTTATAAAGAATGAACAAAATTACTGGAAGCAGTATTGTAAGTAAATGAGGTAGTATTAATCAGTTTTATCTTTTGAAAGGCACAGTCTAAATCGAAACCCTGAACTCAATGCTGCAAGTATGAATTTAATTCATATATAAGATCTATTTAAATATTATAGTAGCAATACTGCACCTGGTGATCACAAAGATAATGTTCTACTTCTGATAGAAATAATTTCTCAACAAATGTTGTTACTATGCATGTATATGGATGGAATAAAATTCCAGATTGTTGGAGAAGTCTGGCATACTTTTTTTTCTTTAAAATACAAGAGGAAACTTATGTACGATGAGAATATGTTCAAAACAGCATTAATAGCTGTAATAACATGGTGTCAAACCAGTAAAGCAATAGATTGTCCTTTTTATGTTCCTAATTAATATAATTTATTGTGACTATATATAACAAGCACTATCTTTTCGTTCTCTACCCCCTCCACCACTGTAGCACTGAAAAAGAACAATTTTATGAGTGTCTAAAAGGCTTGCAAAGCCTATGCACAAGAACTGGCACAAATGTTGACCAAATGCACCTAACTTTCAGATGGGATTGACCAGAGAAAGGTTTGCATTTTGAGGAGCAGTGAAGTGGTGTGGTGAAGTAACTCTGATGAGTAAGATGCACACATTCCAAGCTTGCAATTGGTAAAAGACTAGATTTCACACATCTCACTTGTCCATTTGAAGGATTTGCATGTTGAAGAGGATTGGAGAGCAGTGTGGGTCATGGAGGGCCTAATGGGCTCCCCAGAGGGGTTGAGATATAGGCAAGATGACACCCATTGCCAATTAAAGACAGGCTGCAGTCTACTGTGATTTCATGAATATCCTGATCTTTAAAGGCAATTGCTTCTCCTGTGTCTGAGAAACACTATTTGCAGATAGGTTGTGATGCACAATTATTTGTCCATATTGGATTTGGTAACATAACGAACATAAATAAGGTGCTAGCCCCATAACATATAAACATTGTGACAAAACAAACTAATTCTATGTTGTCAGGAACATTTCTCCAGGTGTTTGTTGAGAATAACTTTTTCCTTCCACTGACCTCCCCTTCTCCTTGGTCCCACCCCACCCTCCTATACTGCACTATTGTCTGTGTCCATTGGTTATGCATATAACTTCTTTGGAATAACTTTTTAAATATAACTTCTTGACCTTAATTGATGTTTTCCATTTCAGGTGACTAATTAGTGAGGTGAACAGAATTGATATGCTTTATAAAGTTTTGTAGGAATCTCTTCAAGTATCAGTCTTTAGGAACCCATAGGGATGTTCATAAAGATGTGCCCAGTTCTCAGATGGGAACTGGCAAGCCTGGGTATTAAAGGACTTTCTTCCCCAATCTCTTCTTTATCTTTTGGTTATATTGAATTTACTGGGGTGACATTGGTTAATAAAAGTATATAGGTTCCAGGTATATAATTATATAATACATCATCTGTATTGTGTGTTGACCACCCCAAATAAAGTCTCCCTCCATCACCATTTATCCCCCCCATCCTCTCTTTTACCTTCCCTTACCACATCCCCCTCTGGTTATCACCATGCTGTTTGGGTCTAGGAGTTCTTTTTGTTTGTTTGTGTTTGCTTAATCCCTTCACCTTTTGCCAATCTCTTCTTTCTTAAAAAAAGAAAAAGAAAATCAGCTAATTAACATATCTTTATTGGGAATGAAGGCAAAAAGGTATAATACATGATTGCTTTCCTAAGGGAGCTTTTAATCTGGCTCAGGTGAGTGCTTCTCAACACTGTTCCCTTGTTACAATCACTTAGGCAACATTTTCTAAATGCCGATATATATGTATTTTTGGTACATTGGGCCTATGTAAATTAAAGAAAATTCCTATTTATGGCCTGTTTATGGGTTCTGGGAGTCAATATCTTTTAAAATCTGTCCAGATGGTTCCCATGTGTGGCAGTATTGGGAAACACTAAGGACAAGGTCTGAATGATGAGTGAGACTAAATAGAGTAGAAAGATTTAAAAAAGAAAGGAAACCAATATGGAATGAAAGAGGAAAGACTATGTACAGGGGAGGGTCTACAAAGGTGGATACAATGGTAAGGAAGGCTACTTGTCCTTTAGGGAGCCCTGAGTATATGAGCACTATGTCCAAAAGAATATTTCCAATACTGTTTATATAGTTAAAAACCAGTTCTACTAGCCATTCGCAGAAGAAAAGAGCAGAGGCTGAAACAGTGACATTCAGACCAGATCTATATGCTGGAGAGTATAGAGGAAGGACATGGTGTCATCTACATTGGGGGGGGAGGGGTGTCACTGTAACTAATAGCATGAAAGTATCATGTGAGGGTAAAGATTACTGGAAAATGATTTTCAAAAGCAAAGGGCTCAAATTAAAAAGTAAAAGAAATAAGGATATAAATAGGGATCTGGTATCACCAGACTCTGAATGCCAGGCTGAGGTTTCTGGGGTTGCCTTGTACTGTGCTTCTTAAATAGAGTCATGAAAAGAAACTTGTGTGTGGGGACGGTGACAGAGTGACTATGAAGCCTAGATGTCTGAGAGAGAGGGAGTTAGGTAGAAGGCCATCGTGATGACCCAAATGGGGGTAGTGAGAGTATATACCAAGTGAACGGAAAAGAACAGGTCTGGGCACCGAGTTACATAATGACTTGTATCAAAGAGGAAATGAAGTATCTTTGACCCTCACTGATAAAAACGCTCCATGTTCAACAAGACAACATTGGATCAGAATGTTAGCACCAGTGAAATGATCTGGGGGAAGTATGGCACAAGGAGCCATGGTTCTTCAGATTGTTGTGTGGTATTTAAATCCTCCACAGAAAACCTGGATTTTTTGTGAGGGTTTTTTGGCACAGCAACCTTAGGGTATTCTATGTTGTCCTCCCTTGACCACAATGAGAATCGTGAATTTAACATAGAGGGAATAGGAGTAGTTTTCTGTGGTCAACGTCAAAATAAGTCAAGTTGGCAACAGAATTTAACACACAAGTTGGTCTTCAAAGTGTTGCTATTGCGTATGTAACACACACTTGCATGTTTAAAACTATTACATTTTTAAAATAATTCAACATACTAGTTTTAATATTGAAATTAAAAGTAAAAACGAAGTTGTTATGGCATCTGCAAACAATATTTGAAAATCTCCTAATCAGGTTTGCACCTTCTCGTTTTCAGACCCATCTAAGGGCCAGAGATGGGGAGTGCCCAGAGTCAGGAAACAGTGGGTGAGAGCGTCCATTCTCTTCCTTTCTCTGCTAAACCAGGAGGAAAACGCTAACTAAGGCAAGCGACTAAGATCCCAGCTACTTTTTCCCTCTCTGATGTATTTGTCTAGCTCAAACATTCTCTGGAGGTAGGGGGAAGAGGGCACATTAGTTTCTCACGACTTCCTGTAACAAACGACCACAAACTTGGTGACTTCAGATATTTCTTCTTTCTCCCATCTGAAGGCCGCAGCCTGGTGTCAGGATGTGAGCAGGGCTGTGCTCCCTCCAGGGGCGGTGGAGAATGCCTTCCTTGTGTCTTCCAGCTGCTGGTGGCGCCAGCATTCCTTGTCTTGTGGCTACAGGACTCCAGTCGCCGCCTCCCTGGTCCCTCTGCCTCTTGGTCCCCGCACATAATCTCCCTCTTCTCCGTCAGGACACCCCTGATGGCATTTCGGGCCCACCAGGAGGCCCCGCGTCGGTGCTCTTGTTGCAGACATCAGTGCCGCAAGCACGTGGTCACAGCACAGCCGGGCAGCAAGGCAGTTTCTCCATGACAAAGACCAGAACTGGTTGCCAGCGTGGTTTCCCTTCTCCGTGGACAGAACTGCCCGGGCGGGGGGTGCATTTAAACGAGTTGGTCTGGTTTGATTCCTCCACCGGAGAAGTGCTCGCAGCACTCCCGGTTTTACATCACGGAAGCCTTGGCCGATGGCACACTCGGCTAGGAAAGGATTTAACACCCCGTGTCTGCACACCCCTCGGCGAGCAGTCACCGCTCCCACCCAGCAGACCGAGGGTTGGCCGCGACTAGTACGGAAGAGGCGCCGGCGCGCAGGCGCATCCGGAAACCGGTGGCCGCCGCGGGCAAGGCCCTCCAGCGCCCGGAAACAGCGTGCAGGGCCGCGAATCAACGAGCGAAAATAACAGGAAAAGAAGTATAATACTTACGCTGGATGTCTAATCGTCTTAGTAGTTGTTGTCTTCTTCATGTTTCATAATTCAGTCTGTTTTAATGACCCGGTGTTTTCATCCCTGTTTCTTTTACGGCCAAACTGCCTTACGGCCGAGTCGTCCGCGGCAACTGGGTGGTGGTGGCACCACGTGGACGGGTGTCTTCGCGCCGTGATCCCTGGCCACTTCGCAAGGCCCTCTCTCTCCAGAAGGTAACGTTTTCAGGTTTAAGGATCAGGCTGTGCTGTCTGTGGGGGCCGTTACTTGTCGGGCCTCCCGGGGGAGGAGACGAGACCCGCGGCCCACGGGGCGGTGCGCAGGAGCCACGCCTGCGGCCTGGTGCCACCGGTGTGCGGCGCAACAGAAATTGGCCCCAAACGGATTAATCTTCCCGGGGCTGAACGGAGACTCCAACGTTATTAATAAACAGAAATGACGTTCATAAAGAACAGCATCTAAACTAGCAGGTCTCCACGGAGTCCTTAGTACTCAGTCGCGAGGCAGAATTGAGTCTGATGACATCCCGCAGCAGGCAGGGTATCTCTGGAACTTAGTAAACCTTATTAATTCAGAGAATCGTGGAAAAGCAGGCACAGGCTAGGCTAAAGTTTGCCTTGGCACCATCGAGAAAAAAATAGTTTGCTCCATGCGTTAATAGAAAATACATGATTGAAAGAAAATAAAAACTGTTTTATTTATTTATCCTCACCCGAGGACATTTTTCCATTTTTTGTTCAGATAAAGCGGGAGGGAGAGAGAGGAAGAGAGAGAGAGAGAAACATCGATGTGAAGGGACACACCGAGTGGCTGCCACCCGCACGACCAACCAGGGCCGGGGACAAACTGCAACCGAGGCACATGCCCTTAGCGGGAACCGAACCCGGGTCTCTCTGCACCGCAGGCCGACGCTCTAACCGCTGAGCCAAACCGTCCAGGGCATAAAAACTGTTTAAAAAAAAAAAAAACTTAGCAACCCCATTTTGCATACAATTAATACATTAATTTCAAACACGTTTTCTCTTCATATTAAAGAATGTCAGAGCTTTTTGCTTGGCGACACTTCTTTGATTTCCTACGTATGACAACCTGCTTGCAGATGGTGCAAATGTATTATATTTGCTAAGTCCAGGACTTTTTTCTATTGGGAGTCATTGACCCTCAAGAAAAACAATCAAGTGAAAAACAATGTTGTGTTTATGAAAAAATATGCAATGACCAAATAGTCTTTTAAAATTAATAACAGGAACATAAAACTTTATTAAAAATACAAGAAATGAAAAAATATACCCCATATTATAGCTAGCTTAAAGTAAGAGGAGGATAATAGAAAGAGGAGGTGGTTCAGATGAACAAGGAATGAAGGCAATCAACATAGAAATCATAAGGAAAAAATCTTAAGAGGAAAACAGAAAACATAAGAAAAAGGAATTTACAGGAAGGTATTCACACCAATTTGCTCAGACACATACCTGGGGTGGACACACCTGCTACAATGGATGAATTGTCCCTGATCTTACCTAAAGCCAGTTCTTCCACTTAAGTTTCCAATTCCCTCTAGACAATTGGATGTTTTGTTCCTTCAGTTATTCTGTTTTCTCCTACAAAAGCAACAAATGTGTCTTTTTTAATTGACTGACTTGAGAGAGAGAGAGAGAGAGAGAGAGAGAGAGAGAGAAACATCAGTTTGTTGTTGCACTTATTTATGCATTCATCGATTGATTCTTGTATGTGACCTGACCAGGGATGGAATCTGTAACCTTGGTGAACCGGGAGGATGCTCTAACCAACTAACCTACCCAGCCAGGGCAAGATGTGTCTTTTTCAATTTATATAAGAACTTAGACAAGAAGCATCAACCTGTGCTCTACATTGAAGTCTGAGCTAGAAATGAAAGGTCCTTCTCACATGTCATGGATTGTATAATAATTCATCAATTACCTAATCCTGGAAGATGGAGGGAGTTCCAATAATGCTCAGATAAAATTCCCTGTCAGTCTTGTGGAGGGGGGCTTGAAGTAGATTCAATTTAGTTTTAGGGATCAGAGGAGTGTGATATGACTTATATGCAGTATTGATCTGTAAGTATTTATCTACCACATCAGTACTAAAATCACTATTTTACCAATGAACAAACTGAGGCTTAGAGCAATTGAGTTCCCCAAATGACAGAGCCAGCACAGCCAAGTCTTAAACCCAGCTGTCTGTCTAAAAGCTTTTGCTACCCTTTTTCATAAGGCCATGGGGCTTACTCCCTGTACCTCAAGCCAAATCCCTTATAATCTTGTTGCAGGACTGTCTGACACCATTTTATTGCCCACTGGCACTGGGGTTGCCTGAGTTAGGATAATCGCATGTCCCAGTCTGCCTGGTTCAGTCTGCCTGGGACAGTCCTGGCTTGGTTCAAAATTTATCTTAAAACTTTCCGTACTATCAAGAATTGCATCAAAATAAGCTGAGAGGGAGTCCACAGACTTTCAGTTTATATTTCCAGCTTCTAACATTGTTTTTGCTACTAGTGGGTAAGGTGCATATACAGTGGAAAGTTTTCTCTTTAACATGGGGTTAAAGCCAAGAGACAACCAGAGGTAACCCATTTCTGCATTGACCCTTTCCACATGCAATGTAATCAACACCTTCTTTTCAAGGACAATAAGTAAGGTAGGCCATGATAAAGCACATTTGAACAGAAGCATTTGAGAGAATGTAACCCACTGGTTGTGGGAAAAGACTTTGGACCTGCTTCCCCTACTCACTGTTCCATACAACTGTGCCCTGACCACCAAGATGCACAAATCCCCAGTAGGTGATGAGATCTATGGAAACTGTGAGGAATTACTGATTAGAGTGTGGGATATGCGGCAAATAGGAAGATGGTTTTCTCACTGTCAAAGTCATGGGTAGAAAATAGTCTGAATGTTCTGGTTACTCTGGCTTTTCTATGTAGTAGTACATGGTCATAAAGGGTATAAATATACCGCTGGTCAAATTGTTGTTTGGAAGCATATTTTTACATTGCAATGTCATTTCAGCAGCAAAATGCTTAAAATGAAATGTCATATTTAATTTTTAAAAGTAAGAACTAAAGTTCACATTTCTTGGGAAAACAAGATAATGAATGTCTTACTACGAAAAATTATTATTTTTTACAGCTATTCATTAAGAAAATTGTGGAGATACTAAACTCACAAAACCAAATCGCATACATCTGCTTAAGAATCTTCAGCATTTACTTCAAATTTGGTCATTAGTTCGCTGATTAGGCCTGAAGATTATGATTCAATGTATGCAGTTGTAGAGGATTCATCTGGAAAGCATGACTTTTCATTTAGATCAAATAGCTGATCTATATTGTTTACTGTTGGAATCGGTATGATGCACACATAATTAGAGTTTTTCGAAATAAGCTATGACATTCTATCAATTGAAATAAATTGGATGGTTAGGAAAATTGAAAAAATACAGACTTAAATTTATTTAATGTAATGGATTTAATATAAATACATATGTACCTTCATACAGTATGCCTTAATATTAACATTATATGTAACCATGGCACATTTATCAAAACTAACATTGAAATGATAGTAACTGAACTATAATTTCACACTAATGATCTTTTCCTAGTTCAGTATTTAATCCAGGGCACCATGTTGCATTTAAGTATAATGCCTCCTTAGTCTCCTCTAGTGTATGACAGCTCCTTTGTCCTTAATTTTCTGTGACCTGGCCACTTCTGAAGAGTACTGGTCAAATATGCTGTAGGACATTGCTCAGCTTGAGTTTGTGGATTCTTTTATGATTGGTCTGGAATTAGAGATTTGGGGGTAGAAGACCGGAGAAGTGAAGTGAAGTGCTTCTCAGTGCATTTTATCAAGACATATATAATATCAACATAACTTATCACTGGTGATGATAACCTTGATCACTTAACCAAGGCTGTATATGCCAGGTTCTCCACTGTAAAATTACAGTGTGAATTAAGCTCTACTTTCCAGAGGAAGAAGTATCAGAACATTTGTGGACCTGGGTTAAAACTGCAATTGCTAAATATTTGTGGAGAGATACTTTGAAGTTGTGCAAATATCCATTTCTCTTACAAGTTTTACCCACTGACTGTAGCACCTGTTGTGGCATACACATTTTATTATTTTGTTTCTTCCATTCTTTCTATGTTTATTATTGAAATTCTTTGATGAAAATGTGTCCCTTCTCCCTGCCTTATATATTTATTCAATCATTTATATCAGTATGAGCTCATGATAATTTCTTTCTTCTCTGTCTTATAAGCTAGTACTATCATTATTTGGTTGTTAAAGCAGTTCCAGCTTTGGCCATGGGGAACTCTCTCAGTTAGGCTTGCTTTATTTATTTATTTATTTATTTATTTATTTTTCTTACAACTTTCTTACTGTCTGACACTAGATACAATATGCCCCAGAATGCCTAATTTCACAGTGCATTTCTATTGAAGCACCTTTTATTTTTATTGACCCATATTTAGAGTCAGCCTTTTTTCCCAAAGGATCTTGTGTCCTCTTATTGGAGAATGGTATTTAGAAGCTAAGATCGTTACACTAAGTATGCTTCTTGTTACTGGTATCTCTACTTCTAGACCATCTCAGCTCATAGAGCTAAGATGCATTTATGTATGCACACACTTCTGTACTTATTTCTGTACTGCATATATTTTAAAATAAACATGAGCCCACATTAATATATCAGATTCTATCTAATCCAGCATTTATCTTATATTTTGATGTTAAGGTCAATATATATTATTTTTCTTTAATTACTCTGGTATGTTTTATTTCTATTTTTGAAGGAATTTTGTTTTTAAGGACAGTTTATGACAAGTATTTTATAGATCCACTTATGTAAGAATTCATTTATTTTTCAATAAATATTTCAAAAAACATACAATTATAATTATTTTAACACTTTCTTTTACTCTCAGTAGATGTTCTAATAAACTCTAAATGTGACTGTACAATGAATTAATCTGAGCTCTGCAGGCACTTTGAATGCTATGACTTACAGCAAGGCCTTTCAAGCTTTCATGTCCATACAAATCACCTGAGGATCTTGTTAAACTGCAGACTCTGAAACAGTAGCATTGGGGGGGGCCTGAGAGTCTGCATTTCTAACAGGCTCTCAGCTAGTGCCAGTGCTGCAGATGTAAAGACCGTACTTTGAGTGGCAAGGCTTCAGACTACAGAATAGTTGTCATTTCATGAACTTTCTATGCAGCTGTCCTGGAGTCCTCCTCCATGACCTCTTCCTGCTGTCCTCAGTAACTTAAGATTCCATTCAAGTCTAGCTCTTTGCTTCACTGCTCTACCTATTTCAGTTTAGTGTCTTTGTTCATAGTACAAACAAGGTAAGTTTATTTCAATTTGTAAATTGAAAGGGTATTTGAGGGTGTCCCTTTCACCAGAATTTAACTCATTATTTGCCAGACTATATTCATATTTTACTTATACATAACAGCTGCCTCACTGTGAACTTTCTCATTTTAAAGTTAATATTAATTTTGATGAGTTTTTTAACCCAAGGAAAACACTTGAGTTTGTTCCAAGACTGGTGGGCTCACACTGTGATCAGAGACAGATGCCTAAGGGAATAGTGGAATCATTTGTGATTCAAGACCATTCCTGGTGGGGGTGGGCTGGGAGTGGAGAGAGTGAGAGGCAAGGGAGGAACGGAGAAAATCCCTCGAGTACTGCAGTCTCGTGGCCATCTGTGCTAACAAGCCACAAATCTCAAACTGAAACAGTGTGAAAGCAAATGTTATTAGTTGGTTTTAATATTGTGCCCTTCAAAATTACCGGTTTAACTTCACTCATTCACAATTGCATTCTAATTTTGAGTTCTTACTCTGACATAGCACATGATGGGCATTGGAGACCAAATGTGAAGGATAGTCTTCCATTAGCTTTGGGTAAAGAAGTGTAGAATGAAAAGTACACAGATCAATACAAAATGTTATGATAAATGCTACTCTGTTGCATGTTATTTTGGAAGAACATAAGAAAGCACCTTATCCAATCTTGGGGATTCTGGGAATGTTTTTCAGAGGAAATGGTGTCTAATTTGAGATGTAACAGATGTAGAGAAAAACGGGACAAATGATGGAGAAGAGAGGGAAGATAAGAGGAAATAGGTGGAAAAGAGGTTATTTCTAGAACATTCTAAGAAATTAGCATGTGCAAAACCCAAATGATGACAAGAGCATAATTCACGATGGTAACTACAACTTCCCCCAATTTTTCCTTTTCCTGGACTCCCCAACTTGGTGATGTCAACACCACTCACCTGGTCACCCTGCCACAAACTAGGAGTAATCCTGGTTCTCTGCTGCTTTTCTCTTCTACTGCCTCCCATTTTAGACTGTCATCTGGTTCTTTCCATTCTTCCATGTAGATATAGCTTACATGCATTTCCTTCTCTCAAAATTCTTCAGTGTGGTCAATAAGACCTTTGTTGGTTAGGCTACTGCTTACACCTTCACCTTGCTGATAAATATTTGATTCATTTCATATGTATTTGTTGACTAGCTCTATGTAATAGTCACTATACTAAGCACACAGAGTAAAATTAATAAGATAAACAGCCTTGTATACATAATGCTTATATCCTACCAAAACTTAAACAAATAATTACATTATTTTCAACAGTTTTCAGGACTCTGGCTGACCACCACTTGTATGATGTGAGTAACCTAGGCAGTATAGCTGTAGTGTTTGGTGTATCTTGGACTTGACCTATTATGGAGAAGAATTTTTTTCTACACCTTAATTTTAAAAGAGGATTTTAAAAAAGGGCATAATCGCTCGGCCGGTATGGCTCAGTGGTTGAGCATTGGCCCATGCGCCAAGAGGTCGCCAGTTCGATTCCCAGTCAGGACACATGCCCAGGTTGTGGGCCAAATCCCCAGTGAGGGGCATGCAGGAGGCGGCCAATCAATGTTCTCTTTCATCGATGTTTCTCTCTCCCTCCCCCCTCTCTCTAACATCAATAAAGAAAAAAATATTTAAAAATAAAATTAAATTAAAAAGGACATAATCATTCTGTTGGTTACAGTAATACTAGATGCTGTAATAGGTAAACCATGGCATTTCAGTAACTTAAAACAATGAAAACTCATCTTTAGGCCCTAAAATGTTCTGTAGGCAGGAGGAACCAAGCTATCATTCAGGTATTCAGACAGATGAAGTTTCTTTCATTATTAACCCAAGGTTTCTACGTTCCCTGAGGATTGACCCTGCTGACAGTGAAGGGAAGACAAGGAAGACTCGAGGGTAGATTTTAATGGGCCAGATTCAGAAACAGCATATAGTATATCACTCTGACCACAGTCCAGTGGCTATAATTCTTTCACCTAGACCCAAGTAAAAGGAAATTGGAAAATACAGAATAGTTGTGTGTCCAGGAACAGAAGGAAATGGGATTGCAGAACTACTAGCCAGTTTATATCACACTCACCAAAACACACAAATGACTGGAAATAATTGCCAACTGTCCATGACTACACTGAGTTCACTGCTGCTATCCTTCTTCTCATCTGTGCCTTCTGTCCGGGTTGGACAGACAAGACTACAGGTCACCATAGCCCAGCTGCTCACACCAACCAGGCATCTCATGCTCTACTGAGGCTTTCTTCAATTACCATAAATTTTAAAATAGATGATCACTTAAAAATCTTTTTTTTTTTTTTTAATTCAGCTCTTAGATACTTCTGGAGTGAGGACTCAGAGAAAGAGTCATGTAGTACATTTGTTTTCTCTCAACCATGAGTCTTCTATGGAAACATTCTCTCCCATGCCTATCCTCCCCCATCTTTGCCTTTGTTTCTCAGTCTGTCATGTGCTAAATCTTAGTTGCCTTTTCCAATTAGGTAAAAATTGTCTTTTATGTTATGGTCTTGTAGAGCGCCTCAAATCTGGGTTAGGAGTTCCTCCTATAAGTTCTAGAAGCACTTTGTGATCTCCGTGCAGATGCTGAAAATATTTGAATTAATGCCTAGTTAATTCTTGTATCCCTGAAATTTAGCACATATCTGACACATAATGAGTAATACATACCTCTTGACTGAATTGATTGATGTTTTTCAGCATAGCTGGCATGAAGTGAGAAAAATGCAGGAGGCATTATCTGAGAAACGATTTAAGGCAGGGACTCTCAAAGTGTGACCTGGACTGGCACTATCACCGCCTGAGAATTTGTTAGAAATGCACATTCTCCAAACATTCTAAATTAGAAATTATGGGGTACAGCGTGGAGCCCAGCAATCTGTGGTGTATCAAGCCTTCCATGTGATTCTGCTCCACGCTAAAGTTTGAGAAACACTGACTTAAGTGTTACCAAAAGGAACCTTGATGAATCTGTAAGTAATTTCAAGAAAAAGGAAAAAGGCATTGTTGATAATCTAATAATAGCTATCATTTCTTAAGTACTTCTTGTGCCAGATGCCAAAGATACGACCTTTTTTGAAGTTGTGACCCTAGAAGAGTCTTATGACTCACATAATCAAATTATATGTGGTTTAAATGGAAGCATAGTAGAATTCAGAGGAAAATGAAGCAGTAAATGGATCTATATAATCTAAGCAAGTACTATAACCATCAGTTAGTAGGAATTACTAAGTCAAGCAATTTGAAAATTAGGTATTAATGTATAACTTGAATCCAGTGGACAAAGGCTGTGTGATACTTCTTTCAAAGTCTTTAACATAGCATCTATACTAATAGGTTGAGCCTATCAATCAGAGTTGCATCCTGGACCATACGTCCCTGATTATTAAGAGATCTCAACAAGCAGAGGAATTGGTACTAAACAGTACTGAAAATGTGACCCCAGATATTGTTTGGGTTTAGAATTTATATGTAAAATGTGTGATTGTAGTTTAAAATACATAATTGACTCATTGGTTTAAATTTCTAATTTTTTAATTGAAATTTTGCTATACTTATAAATAATGTCAAAACATGGAAAGGAATTTAGTATTTACTATATTTATATGTTTGTTTAGTTTGTTAGATTTACCAGATTTGTATAACTATTTAGTAATGTTTATTGGTCATTGAGGAATTAAAAGATATCAAATATGTTAATGAAACTTAAGTTTCTGAATATTTGAGTTGTAAATGAGACCAATATTTAAATTAAAAGTACTGATGAGATTTGTTATATTTATAAATAAAATAATAAGACAAACTTACAAGCTTAAGGAAAACTAATTTTTCAACTTATAACTTTAAACCCAATGTAACTTTACAATAAACTTTTCTGAGTATAAAAACTTCCCTGAGGACATTTAAAAAGTAAGGAGCTCACATTTAACACCAAGGTTTTTACCTGAATTGATTTACTTTATAATGAGCAACAGGTTAAATAACATGAGCAAACTCAACAGCAGGTAGGTGGCAGAACAAGGATACAAAGGCAGAAACCAGACTCTAGAGCCTATCTTCAAACAACTTACATCTGGAGCAGAGAGACAGCAAATACTGGACCGGTTGGTTTGGAGGGAATCATCGGGGGTACTCAGAACGACGGGGTACAGAGCCGAATTCCGCCCACTCGTCCCCCTCCTGGTTGCTGTTGGAGGGAGCTTAGAGACAGGGCCTTGAGTTGAAATGGTGGGAGGATTCTCAACGGGGTTTCTGCCAGGGGCCCGAACATCGCCATCCTTCTTGACTACTCTTTGGCCCGAACTCTCTTCCTACATTTGATCCTCTCCTTTCTGGCCTTCAACAGTCTGTCTCTTGCCACCTGTCTGTTATTTGCAGTTTCTTTTTCATTTTGCTCTTTTATTCACTCATACATTTCTCAACAAATATGTTTTAAATATATATGTTGTTTCAGGATCTGAACTTGGGGCATAGATTCCAAAGGGTAAGGTAGAATATAAACAATTTACAGTTTCAGCTGTGAGGCCCGTAGGAGGCCTTTCTCCCCAGGAAAGGGTAAGTAGATTTTTGATTGACAAGGAAGGGAGGGTAAGAGTGTTCTAGGAAAAGATAACACATCGTAATAGACCTGGAACCAGAGAGAGTTCTGTCCTTGAAAGGAACTAAAAGATGCCCTGGCCAGTTTTGCTCAGTGGTAAGAGCATTGGCCAGCGGACCAAAGGGTTTCCAGTTCGATGCCCAGTAAAGGGCACATACTTGGGTTACAGGTTTGATCTCCAGCCCCTGTTGGGGTCATGTAGGAGGCAACCAATCGATGTGTCTCGCACATCAATGTTTCTCTCTCTCCTCCCATGCTCCCTCCCTTCTACTCTATGCGAAAATCAATGGAAAAATATCCTTGGGTGAGGATTAATCTAAGTAAACAAAGAAATAAATAAACTGACAGAAGTAAGAAATGTTGTTTTCAGAGCAAGAAAGGGAACCAGCCCCCAGTGGGGCTGCAGAGTTTAATGTCTTTATGCTAAGCTTCCACGTTATCACACAGTCACCACTGTTCAAGGGATCAGGAGAGTCTAGTGAGTTCGCCAAAGAATAACAATAGCACCGTCAGTCAGACAGTGAGAAAAGTTTTCTAAGGCACTAGGCATGTAGAACTGAAACCCTGGTCATGAGGACAGGTGATGGTGCAGTGTAGCTAAGTTCAGTTCATTGGGTGCTTTTTGAACTTACTAATTGAATTTATTTGTCATTTACAGTATTAGATACTGGGGCATGAGGATGAATATGAAGGAGTCTGGTCTTTGAAAACCTCTAACCATACACGTACAAACACACCACATATTTGTATGTACATACAAATGTAAATATAACACTCAGTGTATATGATAAATATATGAATATATATGACAGAATATATATGACATATACTGTGTGTATGTGTATATACATATTTCCCCAAAACATAAATATAGAGATTCTGACCCTCAACCTCTAATGTAGTGTGTGCGTACATGTTTAGTATATGTATGACACATATAGTATATGTATCTATATTGATATATATGTATATATGTATCTCACATACTGTAATAGCTTAGAATATATCTCTTAGATGACGGGCCACTAATTGATGTAGAGAGAGAATGAGAAGTCAATGATTTGCCTCATAATAAAGGAGCCTGTCCCCCAGTGATTTCTGTTCTGTCAGTGAATCATCTTCTGGCTCCTCAGGAGGGCTGGCTTTGGAAACATGTTTCAGTTATAGGATAAACCTTCTGTCCCTAACTATATATGAAAGGGCAGGAGGGTCGACCCAAGGAGGACAGTATAATTCTAAAGGCGGCAGCATCAGTTACCTTGACCAGCATCTTTACCGGGACATCCAGCAGGTACAGCCAGTGGAGACAAGCGCTAAAAATAAGATGGCTTATGACACCTTTATTACCAGGAAGACTTAATTCACACGAAATGTACATGCCTATGTTGAAAGAAAGGAGAGGCTTGTTTGGGAGCATTACTCCCTTCTCAGCTCCTCACTGAAAACTGTTGCCTGTAATGACAGAGTTGCTGCCACTTGAAAGCTGATTTGGAAATGGAAGGGCTTACTTTATCTCAGACCCCATGATTCATGGGGGAATCACTGAAATCTGTTTCTCTTAATGTTTTCCAAAGAGACTTACTGATCAAGGTTGTTTCCTTCCCAGAGGTGTGTTCCTTCCAGCGCGGGGATGAGGCGTATCTCTGGGACACCCAGAGGACATTTATAGTCACTTCCCAAGTGGCTCTTGTTCTCTGGATTAAAAACAGAAATTATCTCTTGGCTGTCAATGTAACATTTTCCAGCAGCATGAAATTCTGTCAAACAGAAATTGAAGATGAATAAAACGAAGATACACACTCAGGATTATTCCCATTGTGAAGCAGCGGTGCTCAGCACTGACGATTCCACACCCTAATAGTAGATTCAGGAAAATAGAGACATACTGGTTTTTAAAGGGCCCCATCCACTTTGCCACGGGAAGCAGCGGGGATTGAATAGACGGACAAACGCTGGGAGCATATGCAATAAACCAACTCTACAGCACTCCAGGGCAGGATTATAAATAGCTTGTGTGCATTAGGGGAGTACTCAGTTACCATAATTCCATTTGTAAGTTATTAACCATTGCTAGGATTTGAAGAGCAAGTGCAACCTGTTTTGTCAAACTCCATGTCAGTTTGGTTTAGTAATAATGTAGATCTACATAACTGGATGTCTGGTTTTGAAGATTAACTATTGTTTTTTATTTTTATTTTTTTAATTTTAAAAATTTATTTTTTTATTGATTTTAGAGAGAGAGTAGGGGAGAGGGAGAGAAAGATAGAAAAGTCCATGAGAGAGAACATTGATTGGCTCCCTTCTGCATGTCCCCCACTGGGGATTGGGCCCATAACCTGGGCATGTGCCCTGACTGGGAATCAAACCGGTGACCTCTTGGAGCAGGGGTCATCGCTCAACTCCTGAGCCATACCAGCCTGGCTAAATAACTATTCTTTATAGCAACAACATTTACATAACATGTCTTGTGCGTGCAAAGCTGTTTATTACTACAAGGCTTCATTCTAAATAGACACACACCTAAATTTAGAACAAAGGAAAGAAAGGCAAATGAATGGGAAGCCCAGAAATGGCCTTCATGTTACATATGTGGGCAAGACGGGAGAGAAAAGTTTTTAAAAGTATTGGCTAGGGAAATTGTACAGAGGTCTAACCAGAGGACTTGAATCTGAAAATTTCTTATACTTAGAGTAGGAAGGAGGTGGTTAAGAAGATGAGAGCAAGAGAAGACATGGTGACAGAGATAGGAAATCATATTCAATGGTTGGATGTGAGAATGTATGTACTCAATTGGGAGGTATGGGATAAAATGAAAGGTTCTAAATTTTGGAAATTTTAAAAAATTATATAATAATTATAAGACCAGCAGTCCTGAAGCTTGCATAAGTAATGCTGAATTTCTTTGAGCTTGTGAGTCTGGAAAAACAGACAAAATTTTACCCAATTTGCAGAGATCTATGCATAAAAGCTCAAGAACTACTAATACATTAGGAGATTTAAGAAGTGTAAATCCCTCTTTGCGTTAGGTAGGGGAGATGATATCCTAGTCTCAGAATATAAGCTCAGTGTTTTTCAGATACTTTCCACCATGACCTATAGTAAGAAAAATATTTTACCCTGGGACCCTTTACACAGTCTCTCTTTTTTCTCTCACAATGAAAAAACACATGTCACCGTGTAGTTGTTGCCCTTATAGTTGTTAGGTGCACCCTGATATTTTCTATTCCATTCTACTATATTCTAGACAGTTCTATTCCATTTATAAAATTCTAGTCATGACCTACTAAATTGATTTCATGGCCAATTTATGGATTGTATCCTATAGTTTTAAAAACAGTTTTAACTGACTCAAGAATGACAAGTGCAAAAGAAAGAAATGAGGCAATGCCCAGTTCCAGTAGACAAGGTGAGTTCTACTTCAGACACTGACAAAGGCTCCAGTGAAAAAGAGGAAGGGTTGACATCAAAACATCGACATTCAGGGAACTGGAGGAGGAGGATAGGAATATCCTGGTGAGCCTGGACGGTGTAGCTCAGTGGTTAGCATCAACCCATGCACCAAGAGTTCAATAAAGAAAAAAAAATTTTTAACGGATGTCCTGTGAGAAGGAGGCAAAGTTTAAAACTCTGTCTAGAATAAATGAAAGGAAAAGCCCTGTTAATTCAGATAAAAAACTATTAATTCATCAAACAAAATAAATGATAAAAGACAACTTTAATAACTTCTCAGTCCTTTGGTTTATTGTTCAACAAGTAGAGGCAAAGTGGTGCAGCTTGTCTGAGTGCTAGAAATACCACCCTCTGTGGAAGAAGAGAGAACAGGGGAAGAAAGGGGCTGGGGGGGAATATTTATAACCTTACTTGGGGCCTTTAACAATAAATAATATGTCTATAACTAAACAAATGTTAATTTGGGTGTATCATTTTAATAAGAAGGCTTACATTAGAGGGGAAACTGTCAAATTGGGTGGGCAAATCACTCATGTATTTTTTTCTTCAAAATGAATAGGAGCTACTATAGGTCAAGACCAGCTTGAAGGGAGGCAGTCTTTCAAGCTGAAATCCTTCTGAAGGTGGCATCAGGTGCCTTGGAACAATTCAATTAGCTAATAATCACAGATGGTTGCCAGATATGCAGTCTAAAAATTCATTTCACTAACAAATGTCACTGCTAAGAAAATATGAACTTTGGGGAATTGAGGTCGATTCCATCTGAAGGATAACTTCTGTTCTCATCATGGTTTCATAGGAAGCAGATAAGAAAGTGCAGTGTCACAGGAGGAGAAACTGTGGCAGTTAGAGTTGCCCAACAGTGAGTGATCAGCATCATCTAGAAGGTGAGACTGGTTGCTGATCACCTTGGAGATTCCTGTATAGGGGGTGCCCCCAGGTTGTGGTAAGACTCAGGGCACTAACATCTAAAGGAGTGAATATTTAGAAATTGCTGATAGTTCAAAAAATTAATAAAACTGAAGTTTATTATCAAATCAGCACATTCCAATATACCATAAAGGTCTAGCTTCTTTTTTCTTTTTTTACAATTTTATTTATTTTTGTTACAGATGTTTCTCCTTTTTCCTCCATTGACACCCTCCGCCCCCTCCCTCCCCGCCCTGTCCCCAGCTCTGTTGTCCATGTCCATTCTTTTTTCTTATTAGAGAGTGCAACCTGATTTTGTTTTCATTCTTTGGGGATTGCCATAGTGATTGACATGAATGTTTGTCCTTGTGTGTCAGTGGTCGTAACTATTTTCAAGTAATGGAATCCTTTGATAAACTGAGAAAAGTTTCTTCAGATAACTGAACATATAGACAAAAAAGTTTTTTATAGGCAGTTCAGGGTTTCAGAAACCCTGCAATCTATCTCTAGACAGCTAGAGCATAAACCTTGATTTGGAGAGACCTTGGTGTATTTGATCTAGAATAAAAAAATCCAGCCTTTCTATTGTTTTGAAAACATATGATCTAATAGTACACTTGAAGTTCTGATTTGGGGTTGGGTGGGGAGAAGGAGGAGTCATATTTATAAATGTTCACGATAGTTGTCATTACATCCCACTAGTCCATATTTGCTTTAAACAGTTAAAAGCATACATGGCATATTTAATCTGACTTCCAAGAAAACTTTCTGTGTATATTTCTGGGGTTTTTTGTTTGTTTGTTTTTAACAAAAGTTCAAATGAATTATTTCTAACAGAAAATGTTTATTTAACAAACTCAAATCATTTTTGTTTTACTAACCTAAGGTAGTATTTGATAGAAGAATTAATGGATGGATGGGTGAATGAATAATTTCAAGATCTCTGTGATGAGTAAATGAAATGATTATTAATTATCTAATGAAGCATGTCCAAGAATGGGCATGCTTGATTGAAGTCTAGAATATTTTGTTTCCCCAGAAGGAAGCAGAAGATAAATTCAAACTCTCCAGGGAATTTTAGGCTTGGTGATTCCAAAACAAAAACAGCCATCAGATATGAAGATACTTCACTACCTTCCTTTCTTGAATCCTAGTAAGAGTAGAAAACCCATTCAGTACGTCATCTTATTCCATATTCCCGAGGAACTGTTTGGTTTGATTAACATCTGACAAAGGATAGCAGCTCCATTTATCTTGGATCCCAGGGGCAATGGATTTCCTTCTTCACCAATCCCAATACTAGAAGCTAAATTAGCAGATTCAGTTACAACCAATTAGTACTAAAATTTCTCTTAGGCTTTTGAATGCAGCTTTATCATTGTTCCAACTGCAGAGAAGCAGTAGGAGAGACAGAAGTATAAACTCCCTTTTTGACTACTTGGACCTGTTAACATTCAGGAAGGATGAAGCTCTATCCAAGGAGATATAAGTATAAATATAACTATATATATATACAGATAAAAGTATTTGTATGCATAAAATATTTATATATATAAAACTATATTTAAAAGATTAAGTAGCTTGTTTTTTCATAGTTTATGCCTAACAGCATCTAGGGAAATGAACTCAAAGCCTATTTACATATTATAAATTATTGACCTTTGAAGAGTATATGTTGTATCTACCATAATACAAATTAAAAGAGAATAAAATGTTTTCTTACTTTTCCCTTTTATTGAAAAATTATTTTAGTGGATGAATGGCAAACAAGTAAATTTAAAAGTTACTACTTGTTATTCAATTTTGACTATTTCTGCCCACACACAAGTCAATGTCAAGAATGCCTAGGAACATTAAGTGGCAGGTCTCCTTCTCCAAGTGAGACACAGACCTGAGTTAGAAGCATCTCCCTTACTTAGTTAAAGGGATGCAAATAAATCAGAATTTTTTAATCAGGTGAAAAGGCATAAGGAAATGTTTTCTTCTTTTCAACAGTTTAACAAGATAGGAAAACAAAAACTTTGGGAACATCTCTAAGCACAATTTAGTGTCCTTCAAAAGACAAACTGCTGAGCTTGGAGGTGACAGGGAGCAGCAGAGTTGAAGCCCATTTTGAAGATGCTGTCCATTGTCAGCCTCAGGAGAGAGGTGATGTAGTCTCTGATAAGAATAACGGATGTGGCTCATTATCTACTGAAAACATCTGTTGTGAGATGGAATGTCCTCAAAGCAACAGGGAAATTTCAACTTCCTTCAAAATCTGCAAGCGGGTGGTGGAGAAATTAATACCTATTACCCACATGCACTAAGAAACAATCTAACATAAAAACCTTCTAGGAGATTACCTCGGTTTTAAATCAACCATAAAAATTCAGGTCAGGCTTCTGAGAAAGGCAACTAGTATCAACAAACACCCATTGAAATGAATCATGGAATCATTTCCTTCAACATCAACTTCCAAGAATGAGAGAAAGAAAATGACTTGGCGACCTTTCAGTCGGTCTTTTCCTGCCCTGTACCAACTGCCACAGATGCTTCTTGTTTCTTTAATAAATGGTCTTCAGGTCAGTATTTAAAATAAGTAATTTATTCCTGGAAATACCCTCATCAAAATTCAGCATGGTAAGATTGTAAGATAATTTTTTTTTAGAGGGAAATAGCTTCAGGGGATTTCAAAAATTGCTAAAACCTTAAAAGAGCAAATTGGAAGATTTAACTCACATTTTATATATTGACATATTAATGGGAATGATTCTGTTAAATTACTGTTTCTGACAGAGTGCCTACAGTTCTCTCCCACTCATTTAATGGATTTATACACCTTGAAATAACACCTTCTTTGATTGGATTCATTAAACACAATTTGCATTTTAAAATACCAGTTCCAGGCACAAGATAGCAGTGTCTCTGGAAGGTAACGAACTGGTAGAGACTCTTGAGGAGCATGTCGCCATTACTTGGATGAGTGGAATATTTCTTTTTGTTTTTAATAAATTTACATACCATTGTAGAGTTTCCTAGAATGATAATATGACTGTTTTAAGGTTATAAAGCTTTCAGATCATTCAGACCTTTTCTCATCAATGTTCTCATCCATAAAAGCAGGGTTTAGTGCTAAATGGTGTCTAAAGTTTTCCTTTGCTAGGCTGACCATAAAATTTATCATCCAAACTAGGACACTTTTGATAGTCAAAGAGGATGCCATTAATAATTACCTTGGGATTGTTCCAGGCAAAGCAGTGCATATAGTCACCCATCACTAGTTATTTTTAGCCATAGAAGGGGCTTGAGCTGCTTTGTGTTGGTTAGAAGTCATTAAAATCAGCAATTAAAAATTTATGTGTAAAATTTGTGCCTCTAAAGAGTTTTTAAAAACCCAAATTTTTGTCTTCCAAATTTAATTTTTTTGGAAATGTTTTCATTCTTAATTTGCTTCGCAATTGTACTTTTGCAATAATAAGCATGGGAAAAAATGTCAAAGTAGATCCTTATGAGTACTAACTTTCAAAATTATATGACCTGAATTTCAAATAAGGGATTACCCACTTTCAAAAGCTACATGAAATAAGTGAGGGTCAAGTTTTCTTATATCTAAGGCCACAAGATTTTATTGTATCTTTTGGTACTTAATTTCCTGGACTGTCATATTTGGTTTTCAAGTTATTTAAAAGTGTAGGGCAAGGGAAAGAGAGTGAATTTTGGCTCATTAAACATGTTATTAAAAAACATTTATTGGGAACATATGTGATAGGGGCATCTGCTAGTGTGCACAATACAAAACCCATTTTGAAAGTGCCTTGGAATAGGGACAGCAGGGATGGGGGTAATAGATAAAACTGTAAGCCAAAATTCAATGTAGCAAAATAAGTGCAACAATGCAGATTGTATACTCCTTCCTTACTTCCACTGTCCTGTTAATTTGACTTCTCAACAGCTCACAAAATGCATCTTCTCTCCCTCTCAGCTGCCATCACCACAGTGCAAGTAGCCTGTTGTAATAACACTCAGCTTCTTATAGCACATCCAGTACAATGCTACCCTCCAAGTCACCGCCCATTCTTTACTCTGTAGTCTACATTACTCTTTAGATGGAAGTCTGATCAAGATACTGTGTATTCCTTATCAATGGCTTCTCCATTTTTTAGGGTAAAGATAAAATCTTCCAAATGACCATCTTTCATTCCCCTTCTCTTTTACATCATGCTACCCAATAATATTAAACATCTCTTCATTTACCAAACTCATTTCTATTCCCTTTGAAAATATGTTTTATGTTTCTATATTAGACATAGATAACTAAAGGAGTTATCAGAAAGGAGAAAGAATCAGATTATATCTTGCTGAGTAAAAATTGATTTTAAAAGATTTTCCATACTCTCATGAAGAAGATTAACAATAATAACTTCTGTATCCCAGAAAATCAAAGCAGATTTAGACTTGGGGTTTGGCAGGTGGTCTCTAGAAAAAGCTTTGAGCATTTTTAACTGGAGCCCCACTGATGTGGAGAAGAGCTTGTCATAAAACATCCCCATTTAGTGTGAGATTGTAAGTCAGGTCTAAAGCAAACAAAATGAAGATTGCACAATGTAGGGAAAATTGGTTTTGAAATGCTTGTTTTTTTTCTGATAACAGACATGTGGGCCTTATACCTTTTCTAGGTTTTGATATGAGTTGATTTTCTCCTAGACATTGGTAAGATTGTCAGTAATATTTATTTACCCATTTTTATATATTATTTCTGAGCCTTTAAAAATTTTCTTCTAACTCTAAAACTTCTCTATTTCAGTTCCATGCATGGCTTATTTCAGTTCCAGGCATCCCTCTCTAAGCCTCAAGCTCCTTATCTGTAATTCTGTAATAATGAGGATATTTACAATATCTTTGTAAAGGGGTCCGATAAGGTAATCTGTATAAAGCATGTTGTCTGATATATGGCGAGGAATTCATTTAACCTTAACTGTTATTACTACCACTATGATTAAGCTCATTTGTAATGTCCCTAGAACCTATAATTTATTACTTAAAAAACAGTTTGGGCCTTAGTTCTCTCCTACAGCAGAGTGCTTTTCAGTTTGACTTCCAGGACACTGACAGGCGGGCCTGTGGCAGACATACTGAGCATTCATAGATTCTCCATGTGCTCCTCAACATTTCTTTTGAAATGTTTTTCACTGAAATAAATTTTGAAAACACTATGGCACTATATACTCTATGGTTTATTTTAAATTTAGGCAGTAGGAAAGAGTGTGAAGAGCACCAATCAAGCTCCAACTAAAATCCATAGAGAGTCCTACACAGCGTGGAGAAGCCGGGCTGTATTCCACGCTTCAAATAGTCAGGATGTGCTAGATGAAGTAGGGTAGTTTCCATTCATCATTACCTTGAGAATAGTTACTATTCACCTCTTCATAAATTTTAGCAGTTTATATACAATTTCTCATTAAATTCTCATGAAGAGTAGATATCTCCCTTTCCTCCTTTTATGGAGATGTAGATTGAATTTCAAAAGAGATTAAATGACTTTCTGAAGTTTGGTATAGTCAAGTGTTTGGGTTCTGGAGTACAGCAAACAGGTGAGATGTGAGATTTGGGGCAAGTTTTTATCTTTTGGAGGCTCACTTTCTACATTTCAAGGAGTTGTTTCATGGTTTGCAAAGGATAATTTATCTTAATAAATATTAGCTATTATCACAAAACCAGTTAATGGTAGACTAGAATAGGATTCAAGCCTAGGCTCCTCAGACACCAAAACCGATTCTGAACCTCTGAATCCAACTCCCTCTGCATTTAGCCTATGATATGGTACTCCATTATCCCAGGTATCATTTTAACCAGAAGTCTCGACTGCATGCCCAATCTTAGAAAACTTAACATTGCAATTTCTTTTTGTCAAGTTCTTGACACCATTCTTTTTTTTTTTTTCCTATTCAATGAGAGAGTATAGTGATCATCATTTATTCATTCAATAAACATGTACTGAGGATCTGTTATGTTCTATCTAGGCAGGAGACTAAATGCTGGGGCTACCAGGAGAGGCTCACAGTCTAGAAGATAAAGTAAACATAACACCAGCAAATATTATAATATTACAGTAGTACAATGTTTAAAGTGTAATTTTGCAGGCAAAATATTGGAGTGATGGATTTAGAACTAACATTGAACTTAATCACCTTACTATCAATAAAAAGAAACTTATAGAGCCTCATAGTTTATAGTAAACTAATATGGGTGATTTGCATTTTTAACTATATCCCACTCCATCTAACTTACATATTTTTTAAATTGTCTTAGGTACATATTTGTTCCAAATGAATATTTTGGTTATATACAGGTATTTTAAATACAGGTATGATTTATTTTTTAATAAATCACATTAATGATTTTTAAACTTTTAACAGATTTATAAAGTCATAAATATTAAATGTTAGCATCCATTATCTTGCAATGAACTGTCACTGGTTGTTTTTCAACTGAAATAGAATATTTCTGGCAATTTTATTATATAAAAAATATACATCAGCTATTCCTGATCCTAACAATGTATTTTCATCAACACATTTCTGTGAATTTCACAGTAAATTTAAAGAACTTTTGACAACTTAAGTTGACCCAGTAAACAGAAACTTATAAACACTTCATTCTGTATAATGTCTCATTTCAAATTGTTCAACCCATTAAAAAGATGGAATAAAATGGGGAAATTTTCTTTTAAAAGAAGAGAGTGAGTTAGGAACCTTATAATTATAATACAAAGACCTCTCTGGTAATCATTTTTTTTCTAATTTCAATTGAGAACTGGTAAGATAATTTGCAATAACATTTTAGCTGACAGGCTACAAAATCTGACTACTAGGAGTCTAAAATGAGCTCAGCACAGAGATGAACGAGTCAAATACCAAAGTTAAAAACATCTGTAGAGATGGAGTATAGAGAGAGTCATGTAAAGGGAACATGAATGTCAATAAGGTGAGCACAAAATAAAGGTACATGTAGAGGCTCATGAGGCAAAATAGAGGAGATCCTGTAAGGGGGAATTCAAGAAATGTCTTGATATTGGGTTAAGAGGTCTAAATTGAGTCTTAAGGCATATCACGGAGGCCAGCAGATGAAGGGAGAAGCAAGCAGCTTGGGCATCCCAAATAAGGAAAACCCTGTCATAGAGCCACCATGTTCTTACATACAGAGCTGCTTGGGAGTCCCAAGTGTCTTTACTAACATTACCAGGTGGTGCAGGAACTCCTTGGGGAAGAACAGGAGAACAAAGAGAGCCAGCCTGTTAGAGAGGAGAGCCTTGACTTCTTACCAGCATCAGTCTGAGATACAGATTTCAGAGAAAGTTTTAGCCAAAGAATTAGTCTTTATAGTCAACATCAAACTATATCAAGGTTTGGCTATTTGAATATATGTGATATATGTGGAACAATATAAGTGGAAATAAATGGAACAATAACATAATATAGGCTCATTTATATTATTAATGTGGACAAAAATTACTAAATGAGTAGTAAACTATTTCATCTGCTTAGTTTATGTCGATAAAAAACAATAGGTTCCAAAGATAAACAAGTTTCTTCTTTGACTTGGAACTTATGGGTATTACATATTTAGCATTCACCTGAGACTTGTAGAAAATGTATGAGAAATGAAGTAAAATATAAAAGAATCCTAGTAGCCCGGCCGGTATTGCTCAGTGGATTGAACATCACCCCAGGTACTGAGAGGTCTATGGTCAGGGCACATGCCCAGGTTGCTGACTCAATCCCCAATAGGGGGTGTGCAAGAGATAGTCGATCGATGTTTCTCTCTCACATCGATGTTCCTCTCTCCCTTCCTCTCTCTAAAAAAAAAAAAAAAAAAAAAAATTAATAAAAACATATTTAGCCCTGGCCAGTTTGGCTCAGCGGTTAGAGCATCGGCCTGCGGTCCGGAGAGACCCGGGTTCAGTTCCCGCTAAGGGCACGTACTTCGGTTGCAGTTTGTCCCCGGCCCTGGTTGGTCGTGCGGGTGGCAGCCACTAGATGTGTCCCTTTCACATCGATGTTTCTCTCTCTCTCCCTTCCTCTCTCTCCCTCCCACTCTGTCTGTACAAAAAATGGAAAAATGTCCTCGGGTGAGGATAAAAAAAAAACAAAAAGAAAAAAAAAAACAACATATTTTAAAAAAAAGAATCCTAGCTAATTAATAAGTAGGGGATCTATAGTAAATTAGCCTCTCTGAAAAGGAATAATGCCCACTTTATTTCTTCACAGAATCATGATAACTTGACAGAGGATAATTAGAAACACAAAGCATTAATAGATAGCACCTATTTTCATTTTTGAATACTTTATTGTCTTCTCTTTTCCTTTTTTATTTCTCTATCTCCTTTTCTCTATTTTCTGTATCACACAATTTAAAATTTACTTATATAATTTATTTTCTTGGTTCTACGACTTCTTAGGCTTGTCTGTCCAAATTGGATGCAGACTGGATACCATACTAGTGTTCCTCTTCTCAGTTCACGTCACATGCAGCTGGGGCCGTTGCATAGAGTTTCCCTCATTTTGTTAATCTCAGTTCCTACCTTTGAAAAGAGCCATAAGTTTCCTGATCATGGTGAATTAAATTAATTTGGGTTCTTTTCGTAGCATTTGGTTCCCAGGTGACTAAGGCAAAGAGGTCTGCAGCTCACTGGCACTGGGTCTGTGTTAGAAGAACCAGCTGGATGTGAAGGTTAGTGACACTAGCAGAGGCCAAACTCTGCCACAGGAACTCAGAAGACAAAAGGGTCAGCCAAAACAGAAGGAGGATTGTGAATTATTCAGCCAAGAATCCATGCACTGCCAGACCTGACTTACCGAGTGCTGTGAGCAACTTTCAGTCCATGGATGCACCATACAGAGCTCCAACAGAGTAAAGGAGGCTAAAGGAATAAAATCTTAAGGCTGGAACATGTTTTTGAATGTATTTAAACATTTCTGTGTCATGTGGAACCTAATCAATGGCAATTTGTCTTATATTGAGAATTATATATACATTCACTTTTTTTTTTTAATCCTCACCAAAGGATATTTTTCCATTTATCTTCAGATAGAGTGGGAGGGGGTGGAGAGAGAGAGAGAGAGAAACATCGATGAGAGAGATACATCGATTGATTTGCCTCCCGCACAACCCCAACCAGGGCCGGGACCAAACCAAAACTGAGGTACGTGCCCTTGACCAGAATTGAACCTGCAACTCTTTGGTCTGAGGGTCGACGTTCTATCCACTAAACAAACCTGGCCAGGGCTACATACATTCACTTTTATGAAGACTTACAATAAAATACAAATAATATAAATCATCAAATACCATAAATATTGAAAATACTAATATAAAAGGCCATAAAGCTCATAAACATGTACACAACTGTAACAGCTGAAGAGAAAATTAGACCTTCAGCTACCTCAATCACCAAAGACAGAGGAGGGGAGACACAGTCAGCTATGCATGGAACCCTTTTCATGTGAAGAAAGTCTCTGAAAACTTTTTAAGGGGGGACAATGTTTTCAGATGAGGTTC
This sequence comes from Molossus molossus, assembly GCF_014108415.1. Taxonomy (NCBI): domain Eukaryota; kingdom Metazoa; phylum Chordata; class Mammalia; order Chiroptera; family Molossidae; genus Molossus; species Molossus molossus. Next base: position 48,567,491 of record NW_023425351.1, read on the forward strand.
TGAAAGCAATTTCCCATGGAGGGTTTCCTGGCTGTGTGACCTAGAGAGCTTACTTAGCATCCCTTGTTTTTATTTCTTCATCTGAAAATGGGGGTAATACTTATAAAAAGCTCATAGGGTTATTCAGAGAATTCCTGAGTTAATATGGGTGAACTACACACAATAATTGCTATAGAAATATTAGTTATATAAAATTAATATAGGACTCTCTTAGAGATATAATGGGCATTTTCAATAATGTCCATACAGAAAATAAAACAGTAATACAAAAAGTACATGGAGAGGTCTTCCATAGAAGCTGACAGTAAAAAAAAAAAAAAAAATCCAGCCTACTGAAAGTATTCATTGCAAGGGGCTAAAAAAAAAATTGCATTTTGAGTACATAGCTTTCTGATGCTCTGGCAAGACCCAGAGATAAAGAAAGTCTAGGTTTTTTAGGTTTAAACCAAGCTTCGTGGTGTCCCATCCAGAAAGAAAATCTGCCCTTGAATCAAATTTTCTATGCTAATCTATTTTGCAAATCAGTCTTCCAAAACAAATCAGTTAATCCGTTTTACAAATCAATGTCCATCATGAAGGAAGAAAAGAACAAATGACTGAAGGAAAAAAGAAGAGTAAAGATCAAGCTGTTAGAAGATGTTGATTGCTTCTATACTATTAATTTCTCTATTCTCGTTTATTAACCAAATCTGGGAAGTAATCAAAAGCCAACTCAGTTAAAAGCCCTGATTAATCCATCATAGTAATCCCCTTTCAGTTTATTTATTGGTTAAGGATTGAGCATGAAGACAGTTCTGGCCTAAGACATGTGAGAGAAATTCTGTTGTAGGATTCCAGAAAAAAAGTTTTCTCACCCTTGAGACACCAGACAGCCTTTCTTCACCCTCTCGGATATTCTTGTGCTGCATTTGACATGTAGACCACATTCATCCTTCAGTGATAAGGGAAGCCAGCTTGAGGACAGAGCAAGGAGACTAGGCATATTCTAGAGAGAATGGGAAGAACCTGGGTCCCTGAGTACATTAAGTCATTAAATTAACCACCCTAGAGTCACTGTCATTTGTTATAAGATAAATCACCTCATTGTATAATCCCAATGAATTGAATTTTTTGTTTTTTGAAGACCAAAGCTTCCTACGTTTAACAAATGGTTCAGACCTTGTCAAAATGAGAAATTATTGATCCCTGGCATTGTGTTCATCAGTTAATCCTCCACAAATATCAGCTTTTTGGGAAAAGTGTTGCAAGACACCCAAAACTACAGAATAAGCAAGAACTTGGGATACTAGAATTATTTGAGAAAGACTAATGTAAGATTGTTTCAACTGATTATACAGATTAAAAAGACAGAAGATAAATCATAAAAAAAAAAAAAACTGGAAGGTACTCTTAAAGGAAACAAAAACATTCATATAAGAGAAGTTGAAATACAGACATTTTTAGGTGCTGAGAGTCAGACCATTCACAGATTCTTACTGAAAAGATTAATAAATAAGATGAGATTTAAACTGGAAAGAAAGGAATGGGATGCAGAAAGCAAAGAGATTGGTAACTGGGTGGTAACGCCTGTAGCATTTGCTCAGGGTCAAATGGATATTTATGGTGTATTTGCCTCAGACTTGTCAAAGGTGACTTTGTTAGAGATTAGCTAAAATCTCTAATAAGGCTGCTTTATTTTGTGCAGCTGTAAGTCCCATGTTCTCTCTCAAATGAGTATTCACTTAGTATATAAAGAATGAAGAGATAGATTTCTTAACACAAAGCTGGAGATAACTATTTATGGGTTGAATACATTATTTTCCTCCAATACACATTTTTAAATTTATTTACGTGGCAATAATTAACATTTCTACAGCCTGTAATAAACATTATTTTAAATTGTAAGCTTCACAAATATTATCATTAAAGTTATATTTCTGAATGACAGAAAGAAATTAAATATTTAAATTTTAGAATACCAAGGAAAGATCTTCATTTTTTTCTTCTCAGCTGAAAAGAGAAAAACCAGTAATTGTGATAAAACTAATCAGATCATGTAGTTTTAAACTTAAACATAGCCCATGCTCCAACTGGCTAATTCCTAATAGTATTCTTTATATCTAGAACTCGTGGTCACTGGAGTGAAATTTTTACCCTCTTCTTCCTTATCATCCCAATTCAGTGTGCACATGAGTACTGTCAACAAATAATCCATCTATCAGGCTTTCTCATAAAATTCTAAATTACATCTCTAAAATTACATATTTTGCATTTAAAGTTGTAATTTCTGATTTTCACAAGGCTCGGGAACTTTGTGAGAGAGAACTCAAGCTGTGTCCATTTTTAAAGTTTGATAGACCTGGATATGGCTGGCGAAACATCAACAGATGTTTATGTCTGTGCTTGTAGGTTTACTGCTCTGAATTTTATGCTGAGCGAAATAAGCCAATCAAAGAGTCAAATACCACATGATCTCACTTATTTGTGGAATCTCGTGAATAAAATAAACTGATGAACAAAATAGATCCAGAGACATGGAAGCGGGGAACAGACTGACAAACCACAGAGAAGGGGGAAGGGGCGCAGGAAGAGATAAACCGAAGAATGTAAATGCATAGCCAACAGACACAGACCATAGGTGGTGAAGGCCAGCGGGGTGGGAGCAGGGAGGAGGGGCCAATGGGGGGAGAAGGGAGGGGGACATCTGAAATACTTTCAACAATGAAGATATATTAAAAAAAATTTTTTTAAATAATTTTCCTTAAATAAATTTTTTAAAATAATAGTAATTTCCCTCAATAAACAAATTGACTTATTTTGTCAAATGTAAGAGATTAAGCTAATTTCTTAAAAGAGTCCTTGCAATCTGAGTTCTTAGAAGAAATGGCTTGAGAGGTTTATAAACTTTTAAAATCCCCACATAAACAAATTTATATAAGTTAATAGTAACTTGAAACTTCTTAAAATTAAACTTCTTTTATATTGTATATGTGGAAGATTAAAAGGCCACACCATTGTCAGGTGGGTACTAGACTTAACAGGGTGATCACCTCCTAAATTATATAAATGTTTAATCATGATGTTGTACACCTAAAACTAATATAATATTGTATGTCAACTGTAATGTAAAAATAAATAATAGCCAGGCTGGTGTGGCTCAGTGGTTGAGCATCCATCCACCCATGCACCAAGAGGTCACTGGTTTGATTCCTGGTCAGGGAACATGCCTGGGTTTCAGGCTCAATCCCCAGTAGGGGGTGTGCAGGAGGCAGCCAAGCGATGTTTCTCATTGATGTTTCTATCTATTTCTCCCTCTCCTTTCCTCTCTCTTTCTAAAAATCAATAAAAACATTTTTAAAAAGAATAAAATATATATGTATATTTTTAAAAAGTGGTTGTGTACCATTTTACATCCTCATTAGACATGAAAGAGAATTCCAATTATTACACATTCTGACAACAACTAAGACTGTCTTTTAAAATTATAGTTATTTTAATGGGTATATGCCCATTTTTAACATGCCTTTTTTGTATGTCAGTTTTTCAAAATAGTTTTTCTTATTACTGGATTTTTTATATATTTGGGATACAAATTCTTTATAAGATATTCATATTATGAATATTTTCTCTTCCTTTGTGGCTTACTTAAGCAATGCTTTAGAAAAGCAGACATTTTAATTTTTTTTAAATTCTCACCAGAGGATATGTTTATTGATTTGATAGAGAGAGGAAGGGAGGGAGAGAGAAAGATCAAAGTGAGAGAGAAACATGGATCAGTTTTCTTCAGTATGCGCGTCCCAACCAGGGATTAAACCAGAAACTTGGGTATGTGCCCTGACTAGGAATCAAACCCACAACCTGTGTGGGATGACACTCCAACTAACTGAACCACCTGGCCAAACAGAAAATTTTAATTTTGATGATGCAGAGTTTATCATTTTTTAAAAATGAACTTTGTTTTTGTCTCATACTAAAATATCTTTACCTACTCATGAAGACTTTCTCCTATACCGTCCTCTAGGATTTTAAGGTTTTAGCTTCTGTGTTTAAATCTATGATTCATTTTGAGTTATTGTATTTGTGTATAATGTAAATTAAGTTAAGCTTTTATAATGCTTTTTTTTTTTTTTTTTTCCCAAATGGTATATGGTTATTCCTGTATCCTTTCTTCATTTAATTACCTTGATACCCTTTCAAAAATCATTTGGTTTGTGGATCTATTTCTGGATTTTTTATTATAATCCATTGATCTATGTCCATCCTTACATCAACACTACGTTGTCTTGATTACCACCACTCTTTAGTTTTGACATAGGTGGTTGAAGCCTCCAACTTTGTTTTAACGATTAGTTTTGCTATTATACATTCTTTGAATTTCCTTATATATTTTAGAAATGTCATGTTAATTTCTACAAACACCTACTGGGATTTTGATTGGAATTGCATCTATCACAATTTGGGGGAAATTACCATCTTAATAATATTGAGCATTTCAATTCATGAACATAATATATCCCCATATTTATTTGAATATTATTTTTTAGTTATAGTTTTTAGTATATAGATTTATAATGAAGGCATGCATACTAGAATGACAATTTTCTAGAGCAGTGGTACTCAAACTTCCTAATGCCACGACCCTTTAATACAGTTCCTCATGTTGTAGTGACCCCCACCCATAAAATTATTTTTGTTGCTACTTTATAACTAATTTTGCTACTGTTATGAATCGTAATGTAAATATCTGATATTTACATTATGCAGGATGTATTTTTATTGTTACAAATGAACAGAATTAAAGCATAATGATTAATCACAAAAACAAAATGTAATTATATATTATGAAATATTTATTTGTAATTACAAACAAATGAAATTTTGTCTAGAAGCATGGTGTAGCATGGGTAACAGTCTTAATATAACAACAGTAAACTACATTGCTACATTTTGCAACAGTATGCGTAAAAAGGCAATGTCCGTGCTAAGGCTGAGATTGCTTCTTTCTCACCAGATCTGAAATTCTCAGGGTAGTCTTTGCAAGAGCACAACGAAGATCATCTTCCACAAGTCTAATTCTGTATTTAGACTTCATAACCAACAAGCTGGAAAACTCTGTTTCACAAAGATACGTTGTTGGAAATGGAAGAAGAAGGTGCAATACAGTCTCAGGCAGAACAGGATATGACTGCAAACACTTGATCCAGAATTTTGTAACTGGCATTGTAGAGAAATCAGTTCTCGCTGCATCACTGTTAATAAGTTCAATGAACTCCTCTTGTGCTGTCTCAGGAACATCTTCAACTTTGACTGTGAATGGGCTTTTGGCAAGTGCAAATGGGGTGTCAGGTAGATTTGGAAAGTACGATGAAATTTTGTCTGCAAGTATGTGCAAGTGTTCTTTCACAGAAATTATCATAATCCCTTTGTCTGGTTCAATGTCATGTTCCTCAGAGAAAGCAGATAAGGTAGGCAACATGTAAATTTTATTTTCATTCAATTTTTTTTGCCAAAGCTGAAGTTTCATTTGGAATGATCGGATCTTTTCAGAAACATCTAGGCATGTTGCATTTGGTCCTTGCAGTGATAAATTTAACTCATTCAATATGGCAAAGATGTCAACCAAGTAAGCTATTTTCTGCAGTTCACTCCTATTGCTGAAAAGTGCTTCAAACTGCGGTCTTGCTTTCTGATTTAAAAACATTTTGAGTTCATCACAAAGCTCAAAAACACATTTTAAAACTTTTCCTGTCAACAGCCATCTCATTTCAGTGTGAAATAGCAGAGCATTGTTTGGCGCATCCAACTCGTTGCACAGTTGCAAAAACAGTCAACTGTTTAAAGTGCTCGCCTTTACAAAATTGACAGAACTTATGATGCTATTTATTACTTCTTGTAACTCTTGTGGCAGCGTCTTCATTGCTAATATTTGCCAATGAATCACACAGTGAGCTCCAACAACTTTTGGTGACTCGTTCAGTACCAAACGTTGAAATCCAGATTGACATCCTAGCATAGCTGGAGCACCATCTGTGCAAACACCATAAACCTTTTCCCAATGATCTTATGCTTCTTTTAGAAATGAGCCAATGGTGTCAAATACATCACATGCAGTAGTTTTAGTTTCAAGAGGTTTGAAAAAAAGAAACTCATCTTTAAAGTCGCCATCATTAATATACCTCACGTAAACCTATAACTGTGAACAGTTTGCAACATCTGTAGATTCATCAAACTGGATGCTAAATATTGGAAGTGGAGCAGATTTAATTTCCTGGATTACCTGATCAAGAGTATCAGCAGACATGTCATCTATCCTTCTGCAGACAGTGTCGTTAGATAAGGAAATTGCACGCAATTTCGTAACAAATTCATCTTCAATCATAACTCGAACAATGTCCTTGGCCATTGGCAACAGTAAATCCTCAGCAATGTGTGAAGTCTCATAGCTCTGGCGATTTTGAGTGCCACCAAATATGAAGCTTCAATGGCTGCTACGTTTTGTTTGTGGTGCTTGCCACCAGTGTCAAGTCTAGCTTTCTTGAGTCCATCAGCTTTGCTTCTAAAATAGTTGGGATCTTTGCTGGGAAAGCTCAAATGCTTGCTATCAAAATGGTGTTTTAGTTTGTTCAGCTTCATAGATTCAGCAGATAGAACTTCACAACAAATAACACATTGCGGTTTCTCAATTCCTGCTGTAATTATTGAGGTAAAAACATACTGTAAAAAATCCTCACTATATTTTCTTTTCTTAATGTTATTCTCTACACAATCCATTGTCATGGGATGGTTTGCTAATGAAAATAATATATAACAATAGCTTTAATAATACAAAAAATGATACATGGCATAGTTTAGTCAATATAGTTCATTAAAGTTTCCTATGATTTACCGTTCTCTGTGTTGTTTTTTTACATACCTGTTATTGTCACAAGGGGGCAGTATTCACATCAACCACTGCTGAAAAATCAGCATCCAGATTAAGTTCATATATATATCTATATATATATATATAGATATATATAGATATAGATATATAGATATATATATATAGCAGTAGTTGATGATTTTACAGTACATGATTTTACATTTACCCAGTAATTATAATTCATGAAGTGTTGTTTTATCTCCAATTCTGCTGCTTTCAACATAGTAGCTGCTCTCTACGCATGTGTGACTGGTCCACATAAGTATATTAAGGGGTTGGCACAATGATGTCATCATGCCGGGTACTCATATGTGGGTGTATCTGTATGTGGACGTATCTGCATGTGGGTGGACCTTCCTGGAGACAGATAGAGGAGCGGTGTCTCGGTTCCTAAGACCATCAGAAATATGTGTTTTTGATGGTCTTAGGTGACCCCTGTGAAAGGGTTGTTCGACCCCCAAAGTGGTCGTGACCCATAGATTGAGAACTGCTGTTCTAGAGTGAGTGGGCCAATCCAGTCTACACCACTGGAATAAAAGAAAATTAGAGGAAGGATGAACTTCCCCTGGAAATTGTGGACTATAGACATGATAAATATTCAGCTTTTTTCTCTGATCCGGCCCATGGCAATATTGGATATTATTTTAAGGCTTTTTAGATCTGTGAGAGACTAAGAATGTGAAAGAAACATTCCATCAGGCTTAAAGTTCTTTAGAATTAGATGGAAAAAGCATTTCCATATTCTAACAACCAGAGGAATGCACAGTCCAATGATGTGATTTGGAGTAAAGACTGAAATGGTTCCTGTTAGACCACTTCCATCTTGAAATTATGTTGACAGTGATGTGGGTTCAATGAATCCCCCAGGAGCCTGTCAGCCTTTTAGCCAACATTTCTTGTCCTTAAAATGAGAACTTCAAACATTCTGACAAAGCAACCTCAAAGTTACATGGGATGTTACACTAACGTGTATAAAAGTATATAATAATTTCTTGATGGGCGGACATCTTTTAAACCTGGGAAGATTTAGAATTAAGTGTACAAATATTTGAGAAAATTAAACCTATAGCATTGTTTATATTTGTGGTAGGGAGTCTGTGTATGTTTGTGATTCTCTATGGCAGTAACAGTTTAGAGATGCTGGCATATTAGGAAAACGGGTTAGCCATATATTTCATATTGATGCACTTCAGAGGATTCAAGGCTCATCATATATGTTCAAATTATGAGGGATAAAAAATGTATTTAAGGAGCTGGGAATCGTTTGTTTATTAATTCAGACAATCCAAGTACTTAGAAAGAAGGTATAAGTTTAATGAAATTGTAAATGAAACCAAATATTTTCCAAAGGCAATTAGGTGGTGGCAAAATTTGCTAGAATTTTAAATAGAATTATATGAAATGTAACTCAAACAAAAGCTTCTTTAAAAAGATGATTGGTTCTTATATTTGTAACTTTAATGAAATAAGAACTTTTAAAACAAAGTAAAATTATGAACTGACTTTTCTGAATACAAAAATATCCTAGAAGTCACCCAAAACTCTTATGCAGTGTGTTAAGTAGCAAAAGTAACTCAGTTTTTTTTTTTTTTAAAGGTTCTGTTTTACATAGTAAAATACCTACTTAATGTTTACCTATATCAAACTTTAAAGCATATGTTCAGTCTTTTAAATTTTCTGTGGATGTGCAATGCTTGGTCTTTACTTAGGAATTTCTGGGTGGTGGTGATAAGCCTTTTTTACAAAAATCAGAGGAAAAGACACCAGCTGTTTGGCATGACTGACGGGAGAATTCCTCCATTGATAACGTTTAGTACTGATTCAGCAAAAAGTCTACTGCACATTTCTCCCCTAAAACAGATACATATTTAGCCTCAAACTTAGATTATAGAATGGGGTTCTGCCAAATTGTTGGATCCAAAGCAAGAGAACTCAATAAACTGCTATTCCAAAAGATTTTTTCCAAAAGGTGTTACTCAAGGAATGGTAGCTGTACTAGTAATGCTGCAGGCTTCATGGGTACTCATTCAACAGACATTCATGGGATACCCCTATGTAACAATCACTGGAAATGCAGAGATGAGGAAGACCTAGATGCCCCCCTCCCACCAACCTTTTATACTAGATAGAATGCAAACAGTGGAGAAGCTATACACACTACAGTACGACAGGAGCATCCAGGAGATTAGGGAGCACAGCGTAGGGGTTCCTACTCTAGTCTGGAAAGATGTAGAAAAAAATTCAACACACCCAAAACATGAACAGTAAATAGGAATTGTGTTTATTTTGTAGAAAGGAAAGATTTATAAATATGTCTTTTTAATGAATTTCAAGTATGTTTGAGATACTGAAGAGCAAAAGGAAATCAAACTGAAAATTAATTCCTCCTTTGGCATCATGGTAAAAACTCAAAGTTTAGATTTCAAGGGGAAGGTAAAGAAATTGTAATTTCCCATGCAGTATAACTGAGTAGGACAAATGTTGGGGAGGATTGGGCACAAATGGAGAGAACCAGTGTCCCAGTTTTTCTGAAACTTGGAAGCACATTGTTAGGTGATGATCCAAATTGGACAACTGGAGCAATGTGAAACTTCTCCCTGATGATACAGGATGCTTTGGTGGAATGCCACAAAGCGTCACAGTCATGATACTGATCAGTTTTTGGGGCACAAAACTGATGTCAAAGCACACAATTTGAAGGGCTAATTCAACACCTCTTATGCTCAGGGATTTAAAAATGTAAAGAACAAATAAACAACATCCCAAAGACAGGGATATTACAAAGAGCTAAAACATGCATAACTTGGAATTTTATCTCTGTGCTTCAAACAGTCAATTTTTTGTTAACTTTTATTTGATTATTTTGTTACTTAAATGTTTAACCTCTTTGTATATGTTGATTAATCAAATATATAATTTTACAGCCTTTTTAAAAAAGAGGTCAGTGTTGGGGCCACAATTATCTCTGCTTCTAGAAATATGAGATGATTTATAACATTCATAAAATTTGACATGCCCTATAATGTCCTATGCCTGATTAAAGATGAATAAATTATTTTGTAAAATCTTAGTAAGTCATTGAATGTTTTCTTCCTTAGCCCAGTCCTTGGTATATCTGAGATGTTCAGTTAAAGTTTGTTTAATTGAATGTAATTAGATTGTGTTGAATTACCTTGCCTTGCATTTAATTGGGTTGGACTAAGTTGAGTTGAATTTGGAATCAGTTGAGTTGCCTTGGATTGCAGGGAATTGAGTTGAACTGATTTAAATTCCACTGAAATGAATTGAACAAAATTGGCTAGACTGAGAAAGATAAGCCCTGCTAGATATGGTGAGGGACCTTATATTTTTGGTTCATCTCTTCATCTCCAGGATATAGCACATTTCTTAGTACAAACCACATACACAGTAAATGTTTGAGGAATAAAGTGAAATAATAGAAAGGTTTTATTACAATAAGACTTATACATTCAATAATAAGTTTTGATCTTGTGTAGGCACTGTGCTATGTACTAGGAATACAGTGATGAATAAGAGTGAGTCTGTTCTTAGAGAGATTACAGTTTAATGATGGGCACCAAACAAGTAAATAAACAATTAGAGTGTATTACAGTAGCATTGTTTTTGTAACTACTAGAGAGTCATTCACATTGTATGCTGAGATCAGTACATTCTGAAGTTGTGCTTTGCAATGGCCTTGGTAAGTATGAGGAATAAATAGTAAGTTCTGTGCCAGGACCACCATATATGATTGTCTCCTTCCTATACAAAGGCCACTGACCTGCAAGGGGATAAGTAGTAATCTTGTCTGTGTTCCACTAACCAAGCTGTCTGCCTTCTGTGATCTGTCTTCTCTAATTCCCAGAAAAGATTATCCAACTCATTATATTGTCACAGTAGGTCAGTGAATCAAACCATGAAGAGTATCTATTAAAGTATTATTTTAAGTGAGGGAACAACCTCGTCGTATTTTCTTTGTGAAATCAATGTGAAGAACAGCTGGGAGGCGTGGCGACCACATAAGGGAACACATCAATAATATTTGCCAAAGGAATGATAATGGGTGTTTGAATCAAGGCATGTTTTCCTTTCCATAATCTCTGGTTGCTAATTTCTATTTTTATTTACTGGATCTTCCTCCCACACCTACCTTCTAAATGTTGGACTTCCCGAGTATCCATCTGAATTCACCTTATATTCTCTCTCTACACTTACACCTAAATAGTTCCTTTTAGTCCCTTGGCTTTAAATACCATCTGAGGGTATCCATGTCTTTGATCCTAACCTCATCCCTACGCTCCAATTCCATTTTCCAACTACCAACTCATCTTCACTTGAATGTCTCCTAAGAAGCTCAAGATTAGAATTGAAGTCTGGATTTATTTTCTCCTTGAAATTTCTTCCTTCCTGTGTCTTCCCAATTTCACCGAATGCCATTATCATTATCTACAGTAATTCTTCAAGCTTCAAACCTGTGAAGACAGTCTCGATCCTGCCTTCTCTCAAACCCTGATCCCTGCTTTCAATCCCCATATAGAGAAGTGGTTTACTAAGTGGAATCTAAGAACTCTTGTGCTGGGGAGCTGGTTAGAAATGCAGATCCTCCTCCTCAACATGGTCTTCCTCTAAACTGCTTAATCAGATAACCGTGGTAGCCAAGCACCTACATTTCTATCACATTCCCTTTTAATTCTTACACTAAAGTGTAATAACCACTGATAAAGACTATACCTTTAAAACATCTTAAATCATTCCTTTCTTCATCTCCACAGCCATCTCCTCTCATCGTTTAACTGGAAAAATAAAATAGCCTCTTAAATGGTCTCCCCAAATTTATTCTCCAACCCAAGGGTTAGCAAACTAAGGGCCACATAGCCAATATTCTAGGTTTTCTGGGTCATAACGGTCTCTTTTTCAACTGTTCACTTCTCACTGTAGCATGAAAGCAGCCATAGATAATATGTAAACAAAGTGATGGAGCTGTGCAAATAAAAGTTTGTTAACATGAGGAAGCAGCCAGCCTATTACATTCTTCATAACTGCAAGAGTGATCTTTTAAAATGAATAATTGCTGGCTTCCCAATGTTCTGAGAGTAATATCCAAATTCTTTAGCATAATTAAAGCCTTGAGTTATTGATCCCAGCTTCCCTTCCAGTCTCAATCCCGGATACACTCTTCTGTTTCCCTCACTCTCTAACCTCATTGCCCTTCATTTAGCTCCTAGAACCCACCATCTTTTTGCCCAGATTAGGATTTCTGCACATGCTATAGCCTTTCTGGGAAGCCCTTCTCCCTCCTTTTGCATGTAGGTTAAGAGCATGAACAAAAGGAGTAGACAGTTTTGTTCTAATAGTAGTTCTACCACTTATTTACATTTGTGCCTCTGTTTCTTCATTGTAAAAATGAGAATCATAGTTTCTTTTTCATCAGGTTGTTATGAGGATTATATATTTTTAAAACATTGTAAAAGTTTAATGATATTAGATACTATGATCACATTGGCAGGTGTATTGCATGAAGAAGGTATTTTAAAAAATGGGTCCTTATTGCAAATTCATGTTATCCTTTTATAGCCTAAAACTATACTGGGACTCTTTAAAAAGGCATATATTAAGGATGTAAATACAGTACCTGCTATTTTAGAAAAAAGGACTACATCAGCACAATTAGGCATTGTGCAAAGTGCCTGGGAAAACTTCCCCTCCTACAAATGCATTTTTTTTTCACCATTTGGCCCTGTGATATTGTGATTTATAATATGAAATATGTATTTGGTCCTTGTCCCAGTTTCTGCCACAGAGTTCCTAAAACCCTAGGAATTTCCTTAGTAAAGCAACAAAGGTGTCTCTAGTTAGTTAATGAGGAGATTTCTGGACCCCACCTGACAATGGGGGCTGGTTGCCAGGAGGATCAACCATATGATTCGAGGCTTGGACTTTTAGACCCACACCACCTGACTTCCAGGGAGGGACAAGGGCTGGAGGTTGAATCGACTGCCAGTGGCCAATGATTTAATTAATCATGACTGCAAAGTGAAGCCTCCATAAAAAACAAACAAACAAACAAACCCAAGGAGCCCTGGCTGGTTTGGCTCAGCGATTAGAGCGTCGGCCTGCGGTCCGGAGAGACCTGGGTTCGGTTCCTGCTAAGGGCGCGTACCTCGGTTGTAGTTTGTTCCCAAACCTGGTTGGGTCGTGCAGGTGGCAGCCACTGTATGTGTCCCTTTCACGTTGATGTTTCTCTCTCTCTCTCTTTCTCTCTCTCCCTCCCACTCTAGCTGAACAAAAAATGGAAAAAATGTCCTCCGGTAAAGATATAAAAAACAAAAACAAAAAAAAAACAAGGAAAGGTTTGGAGAACTTCTCTGCGGGTGAGCATGAGATCTGGGGACAGGGGCGCACTCTGAGAGGACAGGGATGCTCTCTGCACCCTTCCCCATACCTTGCCCTGTGAATCTCTTCTACCTGGCTGCCCCCTAGTTATATTTTTAAACCAGTAATCCAGTAAGCAAAATATTTCTTTGACTTTTGTGAGCCGCTCTAGCAAATTAATTGAACCCGAGGAGGGGGCCTTGGGAAACTGACTTATAGCCAGTTGGTCAGAAGCACAGAGAACAGCCTGGGCTTGTGACAAGCATCTGAAGTTAGGGGCCTGCAGTCTTGTAGCATGAAGCCTTAATTTATGGAACCTGCTGCTAGCTCCTGGTAAATATTAGCAGAATTGAGTTGATATCATCCAGCAGGGTGTCTGAGAATTGCTTTATGGATATGTGTGGAAAACATCCATAGATTGGAATTGGGCCCAGGAACCTAAAAGAGCTCCAAAGAGGATGATAACAAATTCTGTCAGAGCTTTAAGTTGTGGTACAGGAAGTAGCCAGTAGAAGCCATGGTTAATTGCATAGTTCTCACGCTTTACCAGGATACTGTTGTGTTTTTATGTTGTGCCCTGTTCAATGCTACTAAGACAAAGAATGCTAGTTTGGCACAAACATCCTCAGAGAGTAAATTATCTTTCCTGCAACCCAGAATGTGGTCAATATAAAGTAAATGTTACATTCCCTGACTACCAATTCAATGAACTACGGGGGCCTGAAATGCCATAATTAACATTTAACATAAACGTCCTGGAAACTATTTACTGGGATCTGAACTGTCAGCTCAGTTAATTATTTAAGATCTAGTTAAAACTGACTTTGGCCTCCCTGCCCTTTATTGAGATACAGCATATTCCAGGTCAGACAGTGGGTTACCCGGTATGGTTTAGGAACAATGAAAGGCTGTTAAGTTTCTCTGGGGACTGTTTCTTGTAGTATTATGGTATATGATATGGTTGTGTCTCTACATGTAACGTAATAACCATTGACTTGTGGACAAACATTCCACCATCCTGGGTAGGATGCTGCAATGACTATTCTGTTCATGGGTCAATATGTTTGCTCTTAGTCCAATAGGATACTGTTCTTATTCTTGAAGCCTTATGACCTATTACTATAGTATTAAGACTTATGATGTCTTAGTATCTGGTTGGAAACCCCCTCTTTCTTTATGATGCTTTCTTTGCCCACATTTTATTAAGAAATAGGTCTAATTTTGGGGGGTTTTGTGTCTCATGATTTTTTTTTTTATCAATTGCTCATTACTATGTATAAAAGAACAATAGAGAATGAAGTAAATATTTACACCAAAAATAGGAAATGTTCTTTCTTCTATTGAGCTACTGGGATGGGGTCTGAGCCCATGAAGACTGGTTAAACAGCAGCCTCTAGTGATTGCACCTGTGGGAGGTCTCGCTCACCTGCCTCCTGTCTTTCACTGGAGTTTCAGTAGGTGCCTGGGGGAAGAGGAGACGGCAGCCACTCTCTGGTGTCTGGGGAATCCCGGTGTCTGAGGATCCTCCAAACTGTTATGGCAGCTCACATTCAGGCTTTACAATGTTAAATTTTCAGCAGATTTCTTTGTCCCTGTGTCTAGAGCAGATTCTTGCTCCTCCTGCTGCATAACAAGGAGGACAGCAGCTGGGGGCCTCTTCTCTCCTAAAAGGGCTCCTCACTTTCAGGATTGTTGTCACTAGGTTTCTTGGCATCCTCAGCCATCAGTTGGGTTTTAGAAAAACAACATGATTTCTCAGATGCTTCTCATAATTAGGATCAACTTGCATCACTCTTGCAATTTTCTCCATCTGAAGCACAAGTTGAAGTCCTTTATTGGTATTCATAATGGAGATGGGCCCATATTCTTCCTACTTGGTTTTAGATTCATGATAATGCTAGGCTCAATTTAATCTTTATAAATTTTTCATTTGCAACCTGTGAAACAGTAGGAATTCCCTGTTCCTTGAAATGTTGTTAGAACTCATCTTTACAGCTCTCTAGACCCTGATACCTGAAAGTAAGATACCCGGCTACCACGACTGACAATTTCTTTAATGCCTATTGAGCTATTAAACCTCTCAATTCTGTTTGTGTTAATCTGGTGGGGTTTTTATTTGCATATTTTAAATGTTCACCTAATGTTTTAACTTACTGGTATGGTTTTGTTAAGCCTTTGTTCTGGAATATTGGAATACAGAGGTTGATAAGACCCAGCATCTGCCATCCGGGAGTTAATAAGGAGACCAGAGGCAGACACATAACTTCTTAGAAACTGAAAAACTATATGTAACTACAAAGGCTGATGAGTAGGCTTCTCAGGGATCCCACAAGGAATCACATCCTTGGTGAATATATTTCAATGTAAGGTCTTTACTTAATAAATAAGAAACTGAACCCAGGGAGACTGATCCTTCATTAAACAAAACCATAGGAGACTGATATGTGAGCATGGATAATACATAATTTCTTTTTTTTCATCCTTACCTGAAGACTTTTTTTTTTTTTTTTTTTTTTTGCATTCAGATAAAGAGGGAGGGAGAGTGGGAGGAAGAGCAAGAGAGAGAGAGAAACATTGATGTGAGAGAGACACGTCTACTGGTTGCCACCCACACAACACCAACCAGGGCCGGGGACAAACTGCAATGAAGGTATGTGCCCTTAGTGGGAACCGAGCCGGGTCCTCTCTGGTTCACAGGCTGACGCTCTAACCACTGAACCAAACTGGCCAGGGCATAATACATAATTTCTTAATTTAGAGTGAGGAAATCTCCTTTCCTGTGACAGCTTTTGCTGGCTATGTGGATCATATCTTTTCCTAGTACTGAAGATAAATCAGCCATTCATTTGACATGACAATGTGGTAACTAATAAATAATCTGTTAAAATTTTTTTGTTTTTCTATAGTTATTTCCTCTTTTTAATATTTTCATATTGTTTAATTGAATCTTATTTTTTTTTCTTTTTTTTCACAAGCCAGCTTTTTAATCCAAAATAACATTTTTGGTTTTTATTAATATTCTCTATTTCTTTTCAGTTCTTTATTTCTTTGATTTCTGCCCTTATTTATTGTTTCTTTTTCTTATTTCTTTCAGTTTGTTCTGTTGATCTTTTCCCAACTTCGTGTGTTGAATACTTGGCAAATTTTTAAAACTTTTTATTATAAAAATTTAAAAACTTAAAAATGTAGACACTAGAGTATAACATGCACCAAAATGCTTAACCAACTTCAACTGTTACCAGCTCATAGTTGCTCTTATTACTTTTGTACCCACTTATATCCTCCTGTTATTATTTTAAAATAATTTCTAGATATTATACATTTCAGTCATACATATTTCACTCATTTCTAAACATTATCACTCCATTAAATATCAAAATAATATTATAATGTTATATCCAATGAAATTGCCATGATTATCTCCTGTTATTCTGAGTCCATACGCTGTAATTGGTTGATGTATCTCTTAAATCTCTTTTGCTCTACAGATTCTTCCATCTTTTTTTTCTTGAAATTTAGTTGTTGAAGAAATAAGGTTGCATATCATTTCCCACAGTGTAGACTGTCCTGTCTGTACCCCTGTGCTGTCATTTAATATGTTTTTTCTTCACCTGTATTTCTTGCTTTTTATCATTTGGTAGCTTGAATATTCTGACAAAGAAAAACTTCCACGATCAGTTATTTGGTTAGGTTGAATACAATTAGATTTGTAAAGAGAGGAACACATACTTGAAATTTTTTTCTTTTTACCTACTTTCTTTTTACTTATTTTGAAAATATTTTCAAATATAATGAGTTGGTTCCCCACCATCCACCAAAGATGACTAATGATTATTTTGTGTCATTATGAACTCGTAGATTTAAACAAATGATGCTTTTAAATCTATATTATAATTATTACCCTTATTGACATTCAAATTGTCCCATCTTTGGCTAATGAGCACCTGTTCAAGTTCGTTTCTGAGCACATTTAGTATGACCCTAGTCGTCTAGGGGCGAATTCTGAAGAAGAATTTCTAGGCTTCATCTGTTTTCCTTATTCTTCAGCCCAGAAGTGCTTCTGAGCTGCTCAGATGTTATGAGTGGACACCAGTGATCAGGGACACCATTGCCATTGATATCTGCAGGGAAAGGGCGGTGATAATTCTCCCAAGGCAATGCGGGAAGAAGCTTTCTTCTAACTACGCCTCTCTCTGCTGCTTCTGGCTGCCATTTGTTGGAGGATCCAGTTGGTTACTATATACACAAACACCAGACACAAACATACCACATACATACATGCATGCCTCACGCACACACACATCACAGACACAGACACACCCCACACCCACACCATATGATAGATTTCAATCTGGCCTGAAGTCCTTCATGATTTATTGGTTCTCTCTGGTTATATAGATTCTCCAGGTTTCATCTGGACCCAGTAGCTGATGCTGGTTCACCATCATGGCAGGAAGCAGAATCTTCCTCAGGTCCATTTTAAAGATCAGTTATTGGGTTAACAACATTTGAAAATTAAGTCAGAGGCAGAATCTAAGACATTAACCTCTTTTCTTTTTTTTAATCTTCACCTGAGGATATTTTTCCACTTATCTTCAGATAGAGTGGAAGGGAGAGAGAGAGAGAAACATCGATGTGAGAGAGACACATTGACTGGCTGCCTCCGCATGACCCCAGGAACCAAAACGCAACTGAAATAAGTACCCTTGACTGGATTCTAACCTTTGGTTTGCGGGCCAATGTTCTAACCGCTGAGCCAGACTGGCCAGGACCAAGACATTAACCTCTTAAATGTTATGTGAAATGTTCTCAGAAACCACCTCAATCTCAAGTCTCTTAGCTTTGGGGAATAAATACACTCAGTCTTCTGTGAAGTCATCAAGATCTTCAGAACAATAGTATCTCAAGAAGTTTTTAAGAAGAAAAAAAGGATAATATCAAAATCAGATAAATGAGCCTTTTTGCCCAGGGCAAGCATGTTTTATTGAACAGGGAGCTGGAGGTTGGGCTGGAGATGAAAGTGGAGGCAGAGACAAACATGGAAGTTGTTCTAACGTGCTGAGGAAGCAAGGGTGATTTTCCCTCTAAGCAGCTAATTACACTGCACCAAGCATCATTAGTTAATCATATCTTGGCTCTGACCTTTGAGGATCAGCAATTTTAAGACATTATAGGGATATATGTATAGAGAAGGGAATATTTTAACATTCCTCCTTTAAAAATAAATTCATTTTGAGTATTTATTTTTCTTCTTAAAAAAATGACAAATGTCCTTTGAAGAAAACTTAGAATATTATACAGGGTGGGGCAAAAGTAGCTTTAGAGTTGCTTGTATGGGAAATAATACAATAATTAATAAATAATAATACAAGAATAAACTGTTTCATGTACTCACAACTGTAAACCTATTGTTGCCACACCCTGTTTAAAGATAAAACTGTAATTTCAACCACCATAGAAAATATTATTATTCATTAGCATAGCATTTTTCTCTGGTACCTTCCAACTTTTGAAAATGTGTGTGAATATATACTTAAGTGTGTGTGTGTATGTGTGTTAATCTTTAAAGAATTGGCAACACATTCTCCATACAGTTTTGTTATACAGTGTTATGCTTAGAATATCTGAATTTAATTTCCACATATACTCTATTAAGTGTGGGATACTGAGCAAATCACTTACCCTGTCCTCTTTTTTATTATAGTTTTAGATTTTCCACCTAGAATTTATTGTAAGTTTTATTATACATTTAGCTAAATTTTCTAATATCATTTGTTAAAGTATTCTTTCTGATTACTTTATAATTCTTTATGATATAGTAAGTTCTTAGTCTATAGTATAATTTGTTTTAGACTAGTCCTTTTAGTTAATATATTTATTGAATCATTAGTAAATACCTTTGTTTAAACCAGTATAAAGTATACTAAACTTGTATGGCAAGTTCCCCCACTTCATTATTTTATTTTTTTGTTAGTCCTCACCTGAGGACATATTTTTCTAGATGGAGTGAAAGGGAGGAAGGGAGGGAGAGAGAGAAAAACATTGATGTGAGAGAGACACATTGATTGGTTGCCTCCCCCATGACCCTGACTGGGCCTGGGATTGAACCTGCAACCCAGTACATGCCCTTGACCGGGAATTGAACCCAAGACCCTTCACTCTAACTCTGAGCCAAACCAGTTAAGGCTCACTTTATTATTTTTAAAATATCATTAGTTTTTTTTTTCATCCATTTATTATTCTAGAAGAAGAACATCAGGAACATTTTGTCTGTAAATTTCTCAGTCAAAATAATTTGTATCTTCATAGTATTAGTAGTAATTTCAGTAATGGTTAACATTTTGCCTATCAGTTTTAGGCTAGAAGATGTTCCAGCTACTTTCTGTGAAATATATTTCTTGCTTCCAAAAACTGGTTCAGACAGATAAAATTATAGCCACTGTTAAGTGAGAAAACTAAAGTTCAGAGAGATAAGTAACTTGTTCAAGGTCACAACACTACTAAGTAGCAGAAATAGAGATCGAATCTAGATGTTACGATCTTTGCACTGCTCACACTGTCCACTGCTTCACACTGTCTTTTTCAACCGATAAAATAAATAATTGCTTTACTTCCATTGTAAGGCATGTTTGTAAAAGTGAAAGAATGTTGCACTTAAAAAAAAAAAAAAATAGCTGAGCGCTGGCCAGTTGCTCAGTGGTTAGAGAGCATCAGCCCTCAGACCAAAGGATTGTTGGTTCAATTCCTCTCAGCTGTTATAAATGCAGTACTTTAGTTGCAGGTTCATTCCCTGGCCCTGGCCTGGGTGCATACAGGAGGCAACCAATCGATGTGCCTCTCTCACATCCATGTTTCTCTCTCTCAACCTCCCTCCCTCCCTCTGACTCTCTGTAAAAATCAATGGAAAAAATATCCTTGAGGATTAACAACAACAAAGATGGCTGAAGGAAGGACTGACTGGAAAGGACATACCTGGGAGTGGGGTCTGAGTTCAATGCCATGGGCAAGCAAACGGTAGGCATCTCAAGGAGAACAAACATGCACACTAAGTACACCCAGCTGTCGCCACGTTCCATTTTCTGTTCTTGTTGCTCACAAATTCCACTTATATATGCTTGGTTTGATTTGAAAATACCATGGTAAATAAAGGTGATGATGACCAAAGCCTAAATAAAGATAATAAGAGTTATCATTTTGTCAGTCATACCATGTCAGGGGGATTAAGAAAGTTTCAAACAAAAAAAAATCCACGGTTACTAAGTTGTGCAGAGGGAATCCAAACCAGTATTTGACTTTGTCCTTCTGCCTTTGCATGATAAACTAGGGGTAAAATGGTGAGGTTGTCAAATATAAGTAAGGTGCTAAAAGCATATCAGACTCATCAGTTCATTTTGAGACATCACTAGTTGCAGGTAGTGAAAAAAAAATTGTAAATGCTCAGCCTTCCTCTACTGTGTCCAGGCAAAAACTGAGGCAAATCCAGCGAGGATTCTGGAACCACAGGGGGCAACTAGCTAATGGCTCATTTATCTGCACGTAAGACATGATTTCTTATGTTCTCAAGAGGAACTTGCCTCTATGAGCCTTAGAGCACCCCGCTCCCATCACCTAAACTCTAAAAACACTAGACCTGACGAACATAAACTATGTTTGTAATTTCCTAAATAAAAACCAAAATTAGACAGGAGTCAGGGTGGCAAGAAAGACACCATTTAAGTGAGTTAGCAGAACACATATTTTCCATGGGCCTAGCAATTATTGCTCAGCAGTCCTTCCCCAGTAGATCGCAAGGTCCTCAAGAGCAGCAGTAATAATAGCAGTTGTTCAGTTGTGTTTTCTCAGCGTAGGCTTTCATACTGAATCCTCATAACAACTCTGGGAGGTTGAATGTGTTACCATGGACCCTCTCAGCTGTTATAAATGCAGTGCAGAGAATTCAAAGCAAACTGCCTGAAGTCACACAGGTGGGGAATGACAGAGGTTGTTGGATTTGAATGCAGCCAATTAGCTGTGGGAAATGCTGTGGTCTAAGTGCCAGAGAAAAGTGAGAAAGATAAGGAAGCCAGGAGTGGGCACAGCTACTACCTGTGAGAGGCTTGACTCATGACAAGATGAGGCAATGGTTAGGAATTTCACTGATGCGGATATAATTTAGATTGTTTTTTCTTCAATCAGGCACTTATTAAACCTTCTGAGGCCATGCTGTCCAGTGACGAGTGTAGTATTCGGAATATGATAGACACAAAATAAATGTTTCATAAATAAGCCAATTTGGATATTTGCTGTAATGCAGACTTATGATCTGTACTGCTGGATTTGGTCTTCATGGAAATCAGATCTGTCTTTAGCATAACTGAGCCAGCAGGAGAACATATGAAGGGTTTCACTGTTATGAAGATATAGTACACATCACAATACCAGATCAATACCAGATATCAGGTTATACTACAAAGCCATCGTAATCAAAACAGTCTGGTACTGGCACAAGAACAGGTATGTAGATCAATGGAACAGAACAGAGAACCAAGTTATCAACCCTAGGCAGTATGCACAATTAGTATTCAACAAAGCAGACGAGAGCATACAATGGAGAAAATATAGTCTCTTTAATAAATGGTGTTGGGAAAATTGGACAGTTACATGCAAAAAATGAAACTAGAACACCAACTTAAACCATACACAAGAATAAACTCAAAATGCATAAGTCTTAAGTATAACTCATGAAACCATAAAAATCCTAGAAGAAAATATAGACAGAAAAATCTCAGACATCATACATAGTGGAATTTTCACTGATACACTGCCTAGGGCAAGAGAAACAAAGGGAAAGGTTAATAAATGGGACTACATCAAACTAAAAAGCTTCTGCATGGCAAAAGAAACCAGTATCAAAATGAAAAGGGAACCCATTCTCTGGGAGAACATATTTGCCAATGATACATCGGATAAGGGGTTAATATCCAAAATATGTAGAGTATTCATACAACTCAACAAAAGGAAGACAAACAATCCAATTAAAAAATGGGCAGAGGACCTGTATAGACAATTCTCCAAACAAGACATACAAATGGCCAGGAGACATGAAAAAATGCTCAACATCTCTAATCATCAGAGAGATGCAAATTAAAACAACAATGAGGTATCACCTCACACCTGCCAGAATGGCAGCCATCAACAAATCCTCAAACAACAAGTGCTGGAGAAAAGGGAACTCTAGCACACTGCTGGTGGGAATGCAGACTGGTGCAGCCGCTATGGAAAACAATATGATGCTTCCTCAAAAAATTAAAAATAAATCTGCCATTTCATCCAGTGATCCCACTTCTAGGAATCTACCCTAAGAAGCCTGAAACACCAATCAGGAAGAATCATAGCAGCACTATTTACAATAGCTAAGATCTGGAAACAGCCCAAGTGTCTGTCAGTAGATGAGTGGATAGAAAATTTGTGGTATATTTACACAATGGAATACTACACAGCTGTAAGAAAGAAAGATCTCTTACCCTTTGAGATGACATGGAGGGACCTGGATAATACTCTCCAGATCTTATTTGTGGAATATATTGAACAAAATGAACTGACGAACAAAATAGATCCAGAGACGTAGAAGTATGGAACAGACTGACAAACCTCGGAGGGAAGGAGAGTTAGGGGAAGGGAAGAGCTAAATCAAAGAACTGATACCCATATATGCACAACCAATGGACACAGACAACAGTGTGGTGAAGGCAGGGGGTGTGGGAGTGGGGAGGAGGGAGTCAATGGGGGAAAAAAAGGAGGGACATATATAATATTTTCAACAATAAAGATAAATTAAAAATAAATAATTAAATGAAAAGAGTAAGTGTTAGGAAAGGAGCTAGTGCAAATGCCAAGATAGGAATATACGTACTTGTTTTTTTTTTTCGTCTTTTTTCCTTTTCACTGAAACCATTACAACTATATATTAACAATTAGGAAATGGAGAAAGGGTAGAACATACTGTATAATCACCAATTTAATGCTTTTTCAATGCTGAGAAAAAGAAATGGAATTAGCCGAAGAACATAAACACATTGGACAAAGAAGATTGTAAGAAAAAGTAAGATTTAGCAATGTCTTCGCTTCCTATGGCTGCAGTCACAAAGTACCAAACTGGGTGACGTAACAACAGAAATGTCTTCTCTCCCAGTTCTGGAGGTTGGAAGTCCCAAATTCAAGTGTGTGCAGGCCCTGCTCCCTCTGAAGGTCGTAGGGAGGAACCCTTCCTTGCCTCTTCCAGCTTCTTGTGGTTGCTGGCAATTCTTGAAACTCCTTGGCTTGTGGACATACTACTGCAGTATCTGCCTTCATTGTCTGTCACCTTGTTTTTGCTATGGCAGCCCTAGGACACCATCAAAGACTTTGGCCCTAAGAAGTGGGGCGCTGCTGTTAGAAATAATTAAAAATGTGGAAATGGCTTTGGGATTGGGTAATAGGTTGAGTCTAGAAGGTTTTGAAGCACATAATAGAAAAGGTCCTAGATTACCTTGAAGAGACATGAAAAGTTGTTTAAGAGATTGGGAATGTCTATCGTATCTTATCCTGTCCCACCATTGTATTTTGGAAGCAGATAACTTGTTTTCTGGTTTTTCTGTTCTGCACATGGAGAAGAAATTCTGCCTCAAGGTTGCAGCATTCCTTCATGCCTGCGCTTCCAGACTGCTGGCCTGCTTGTGAATTTCAGACTCATGGCCCCACGATCGTGTGAGCGAATTCCTTAAACAAATATACATATATGGTTTATCCAGTGCACACATATATCATCTCCCATTTATTTTGTTGCTATGGAGATTGCTGTTACAAACACCAATAAAGAAAACTCTCAATATGCTTCATACCTAAATTAGCTTCATACTTAAGTTAGCTCATTGAACCATGTTAGAATTGATCATTTAGCAGGTTTGATTTCTTCAGAGCTTTAAAGAGTAGAGAGACACATTAATTGCTGCCATAAAAAAAATTTTGTAAGAGTCATGAAAAATAAATATAAATGCTAATTTTATCTAATTAAAGCTGCAGCAATATAAACTATTATATGTTTTCTTAGTCTGATTAGAAGGCAGCTGATTGGGTATATGTATATGTATATGTATATGTATTTGTATATGTATGTAGAAGAGATAGTAGGTGGGTGCGTAAGTCAGGGCTTCGATAAATCTTTAAATATAAATATTAGTCATTGAGGTTGATGATGATTTTCAGTTGACTACAACAATACAGCTACTTATTTTCTCTCTTCTCTTTGACAGTATTCTTCTCTCCTTAAAAGACTTAAAAGTCATTTCCAAGTTCTAGTAAATACATGTTGTGATTGAAAATTCCATGTGATAACAAGATATATATGCATATGTATATTTAAAATGATATTACAATACCCACTGTATTGATACATTGTTCTCTTAAAGATTGTTTCAGAGCTCCACTAAAAAAAAATGTTCAGCCCTGGCCGGTTTGGCTCAGCGGTTAGAGCGTCGGCCTGCGGTCCGGAGAGACCCGGGTTCGGTTCCCGCTAAGGGCATGTACCTCGGTTGCAGTTTGTCCCTGGCCCTGGTCGGTCGTGGGGTGGCAGCCACTCGATGTGTCCCTTTCACGTCGATGTTTCTCTCTCTCTCTCTGTTCCTCTCTCTCCCTCCCACTCTACCTGAACAAAAAATAGAAAAATGTCCTCAGGTGAGGATAAAAAAAAAAAAAGTCCAAAGCTCAACCAAATATTGACACATCATTAAACAAAAAAAGCTTGATAGTTAAAATTATAGAATGAATATATCATATACATTGAAAAAAACCATTTCTGAAATATACACAGTAGCTCTATGAGGCAGTTTCCCAAGGGTCTCTCTCTCTCTCTCTCTGTGTTCTATTCACCTGAATTCTTTTATTCCTATTTTAAGCTCATGTGTGACAGTCATAATGGGATTTGGTGTAGCAAAAGTGAATGCAACCCTGGCTGGTGTGGTTCAGTTGGTTGAGTGTCCTCCCATGCACTGAAATGTCACCGGTCCAATTCCTGGTCAGGGCATAAAGCCAGGTTGTGGACTCGATCCCTGGTACAAGAGGTAACCAACTGGTGTTTGTCTCTCACACTGATGTTTCTCTCACTCTTCCTCTCACTTCCTCTCTCTCTAAATCAGTCAAAATATATATATTTTAAAGTGAATGCAAAAGAAAATAACAGTAGCTATTGTCAACTGTGCTTCACAAAGTTTAAACTTGGGAGTTCACCTCGCTTGAGTTTATGTGAAACAATGAGACCCTATTAATCTCATGCACGGAAAGAGAAGTTGTGCAATTCTCCTTTCTGATGCCTCTTTTCAGAAAGCACACTCAGGGTCTCCTCCTATTGTCATTTAAATCCCAGGCTTGAACAGCACTGTGGGTTGAATGGGGATTACACTGTTTGACTAAATTCCTGAGGTGTCCCTGGAGGTGTCCCTACCCTGGCTGCTGTCTCAGCTGGCTCCAACCCTGTGTGAGCCCTGTGTGAGCTCCAGTGCCCCTCAGGGACTCTTCTTTCTGGCATCACGGAGTCTGCCCTATGCGTACAAAGCTTATATATGACATGAAAATGGAGGAGACATTTATACAGGTTTCAGGGGCTATTTCTCTGCAATCTGTTTTATTTCTGATTATCCTGTTTCACAAATTCCAGCTGTCCTAATAGTCTCTTTCTTTTACCTCGGTCGTCTGACCTCAGCAAAACCAAGCTGGTGTTGTTTAAGCTCTGCTGGGGCTCCCTCACTGTGCAACCCTCTGCAGTGCCCGAGGAGAAGGATCCATGATGCTGGGCCCCCCTGGCTGGAGTGCATTCTCTCAGGAGTTAGAGACCCGCACTGTCCGCTTTCCCACAGCTAAGATAGTTATTTTTGTATATTTTCTATAGTTATATAATTGTTTTTGCAAAAGGCTGGTCCATTACAAGATACTTCATCATGGCCAGAGGTAGGATTCTCTAAGAACATATTTTATGTTTGTTTATTGCCTTGGGAGTCACTGGAACATCCAGATAGTATAAATTCAAATTCCAACCTGGAAATAATTTAATTTGCCTCCTACAGTCTCGACCAAAACAGAATATCTATCTTGTCCTCGCCCTGTGTTCACTGGCGTGTATTTCTGGACCACCTCTTCCCTGCATGTGTAACCCGTTCCTCAAGGGAGGCCTCTTTTGTCATTGCTGATGAGGGGTAAAACCTAAACCTGCATTGCACAGTCTGGGTTCTCCTTCCATGATAATCACAGTTCAATCACATAATTACTTTCTCTGATTTTAATTTTCCTCTGCATTTCTGATCCCTGAATATATTTGAGTTGAGCTATATATTTAAAAGAATATTTATTACAAACGGGCTAGTCAGGGTGTGGGGAAAGAAGGACTCTCATGAATTGCTAGATAGACGTGTCAGTTCACAATTCTACAGAGGAAAACTGCAAAGTCTCTCAAACTTCCAAAGGTACGTACATTATGCCCCCCAAATTTACTGCAGCACAATTTATATTAGCAAAAGTTTTCAAACAATTTAAAAGTTAATAATTAGGGGACTGGTTAGATAAATGTAGTTTAAAGAAAAAAGAATGAAAGCTCTGGTTGATGTGGCTAAGTTGGTTGGAGCGTTGTCCTGTACACCCAAGGGGGCAAGTTCTAGTTCTGTCAGGGCACATACCCAGGTTTCGGGCTTGATCCTGAGTTGAGTGTGTATAGGAGCTAGCAGATCTCTCTCTCTCTCTCTCTCTCTCTCTCTCTCTCTCACTCTCTTCCTTCCTCACTTTCTAAATAAAAAAAAAAATCAATAAAAAAAAAAAGAATGAAGACTTTTTCATATTTAGATGTGAAAACTATCTAAAACATTGTTTATGTGAAAAACAATGAATATAGTATGCATATTATATATTCTATTTATATAAAATATAGCATATACATACTTTTATTTTTATTCAGTATATATATATATATATAGTTTATCTCTAGAAAGATACATGATAAACTGGTGGTTTTGATCATTTCTATTGAAGGGAGCTGGGTAGTAAGTCATCAGGGTTGGGGAGGAGAATTTAATATAAATGCTTTTGTTTATTTTATTCTTAAAACAATTAAATATATTACCTCTTAAAAATAAAATGATAAAAAGCAAAAATATATTGGTCATATTTTATCTACCATCTGTGCGTGTTGTGCAGGAGCCTGTGGGTCTAGCGTGTTCTGAACTGGAGGTCCGACTATGACCTTGGTAAGTGCAGAATTCCCTATTAGTGGATTCCAATATTCTTTTTTCCTCAGCTTTACTGAGAAATAACTTACATATAATATTGTATAAATTTAAGGTATACAATGTAATTATTTCACACATGTATATATTTCAAAATAATTACCACAGTAAAGTTAGTTAACGTGTCTATCACCTCACAAACTACCAAATTTTGTATGTGGTGAGAGAACATTTAAAATCTATACTTTTAGCAACTAGCAAGTACATGCACAGTGTTGTTAACTATAGTCACCATGCTATACATTAAATCTCCACAACTCAATGCGTTTTTCTTATAACTTGAAATTTGTAACCTTTTACCAACATCTCTCCATTTCTCCCAACCACTAGCATGCTCTCAAGATTCATCCATGTAGTGGCAAATGGCAGGATTTTCTTCCTTTTCATGTCTGAATAATATTCCATTGTATATGTGTGTGTATCGCATTTTCTTTATCCATTCGTCACTTGATGGACATTTAGGTTATTTCCATTTTGTGGCTATTGTTAATAATACTGCCATGAACACAGAAGTGCAGATATCTGTTTCAGATAATGATTTCACTTTCTTTGGATGGATACGTAGAAGTGGGATTGCCGGATCATGGATGGTAGTTCTGTTCTTAATGTTTTTTTTGTTTTTTTTCAGCTTTATTGAGGTATAATTGACAAATATAACTGGTTAGTGAAGACTTGATATACGTATACATTGTAAAAGAATTCCCCCCATTGAATTCATTAACACATCCATCAACTCTCATATTTACCTTTTCTTTTTAAATTTTGGTGAGAACATTTAAAATTTGTTTTATTAGCAAGTTTGAATTATACAATATAGTATTATCAACTATAATCACTATATTACACATTAAAACCTTCAGACCTTATTTATCTTATAACTGAACTTTTGTACCCTTTTACCAACTTCTTCCTATTTCTCCTGCCCTCATCCCCTGGCAACCATTTATTATACTCTCTGTCTGTGAATTTGCCTTTTTTGTTTTTTTTCAGATTTCATATGTAAGTGATACCATGCAGTATTGGTCTTTCTCTGTCTGGTTTATTTCACTTAACATAGTGCCCTCCAGGTTTATTCATTTTGTTGCAGATTACAGGATTTCCTTCTTTAAAAAAAAAAAAAGACTAAATGATATTCCATTGTATATGTATGTCACATTTTCTTGCTCTATTCAACTGTCAATGGAAACTTACACCTTGTTTTTATACCTTGGCTACTGTGAATAATGCTGCAAAGAACACGAGAGTGCACATCTATCCTGTAGATAATGCCTTCACTTCCTTTGGGTGTTTACCCAGAAGAGGGATTGCTGGATTGTGTGTTAGTTCACGTTTTAATTTCTTGAGGAGCCTCCACACTGTTTTTCATAGTGGCTGTACCAGTCTGGATTCCCACCCACAGTGCACGAGGACTCCCTCTTCTCCACATTCTCGCCAGCATTTATTATCACTTGTCTTTTTTATCATCATTCCAACAGGTGTGCGGTGATATCTCATTATGGTTTTTATTCACATTTCCCTGATGATTCGGGATGTTGAGCACTTTTCATGTGTCTGTTGGCCATTTCTATGCCTTCTTTGGGAAAATGTCTATTCAGGTTGTTTGCCCACTTTTTAAGTGAGTTATTATTTATTTATTTGTTTAGTTAGTTATTTAGTTATTTTTTGCTATTGAGTTGTATAAGTTCCTCATATATTTTGGATATAAAATTCTTATCTAATATGTGGTTTGCAAATATTTTCTGTCATTTCCTTTTGTTCATTCAGGTTGCCTTTTCATTTTGTTGATGGTTTCTATTGCTGAGTAGAAGCTTTCCATTTTGGTACAGTCAGAGTTGTTTAATTTTGCTTTTGTTGCCTTTGCTTTTGGTGTCAAATAAAAAAAATATTACCAAGGTTAATGTCAAAGGTCTTACTCTTTATGTTTTCTTCTAGGAATTTTAGGGTTTCATGTCATGTTCAAGTTTCTAAGCCATTGAGTTGATATTTGTATAAGGTCTAAGATATAGGTCTAGTTTTATTCTTTTGCATGTGGCTATTTAGTTTTCCCAACACTATTCATTGAAGAGACTATTCTTTCTCTATAGTATACTCTATTCTCTTTTGTCATAAATAATATGACATATAAGCATGAGTTTATTTGTGGCATTTATATTGACAATTATATTGACCATATATTCATGGGTTATTTCTGGCCTCTGTGTTCTTATTCCATTGATCTATGTGTCTGTTTTTATGCTGATACCATTCTGTTTTGACTACTATAGCTTTAATAGAGTTTAAAATCAGGGTGGACTTGTCTTCTACTTCACAGATTTGTTTTTTTATTTATTTATTTATTATTATTATTATTTTTTGTCTCCAATAAACCTTTATTACAAAAACAAGCAATGAGGTTTTGGAACTAGATAGAGATGGTGATTGTACGCCATTGTGAATGTATTAAATACCACTGAATTAGTCACTTTAAAATGGTTAGTTTTGTTGTATGTGAATTTCACCTGAATAAATTATTTTTTAAAAACACCCATTATCAGCAGATTTTTATTAGATGGAGGATAACGAGGGTTGGCTCAGAGGAAAGTGGTGACAAGTGACAAGCACTCCTCCACAGAGGAGAGGAGGCATTACTGGCTGTGGGATGGAGACTTATATCTAAGGGGTGGGGTCTCCTGTTTAACTTGGCACTCAGTATCACCAGTGCTGGCATGACAGAGTATGCAACGAGCTGGTTCAGCTTGCTAACAGTTCTTCTAGTTCTGGTCGAGCTTTGAACCTTCCCTTGAAGTCTTCTTCAGTGTGCTCCTTCACTGACAATTTGACTCCCTCCGGAAGATTGCTTTGGATTATTTCCAAGAAAATCTCTGCAAATGTAAAACTCAAACCACTTCTCTGAACCACTCGCTCATGGGTGGTAAGAACTGCATCCACAAACATTTTGCCACCTTGGTCCTGCAGCTGTAACACCTCCATGGTCTTGGTAGGTATCGCATAACTTTCTTCCACTTTAATGGAGAGATGGTTGCAGAGGTTGTGAACATATTGAGCATAACTCTTTGCCAGGGCCATGTCATATACAGTCATGTGAATGTTCAAAAGCCCATATTCATAATGGGTCCCCAAATTAATGGGTCTCACTTCTACTTTTCCCCTCTTCTTGGGCTCTTGTGCTTTAATTAGGTGCTCGTATCTTCCAATGCCATGGCTGGGCTTTGTCTTGCAATGCCGACTGGTACTCAGCAGAATGCCACCTACAGAACAGATGGGATTCTCTCCTGAAGTTTTGGACCTTAAGAGGGAAAAGGCTTTCTTAAAAATGATATCGTTCTTCAAAC
Organism: Molossus molossus; assembly: GCF_014108415.1. NCBI lineage: Eukaryota > Metazoa > Chordata > Mammalia > Chiroptera > Molossidae > Molossus > Molossus molossus. The sequence goes on from NW_023425351.1 coordinate 48,598,381, forward strand.
ACAGCACCTTTCCCAGAGCTCCGTTCATCCTTTGCTGCTGCGGCCAGTTATTGTGTAAGCCGAAGATCAGCCCAGACAGCTGCAATCTCTGGGTGGCTGATAACACTCTTGTTTTTTTTATTTTTATTTAATCTAGTCTGCTATTAATGAGCTCTATTGCATTGTTCGTTTCATTCACTGGATCCTTTTGTTTCAGAATGTGTTTTTTATGAGTTCTCTCTCTCTGTTAAACCTCTCATTTTGTTCATATATTGTTTCTGATTTCATTGAACTACTTTTCTGTGCTCTTTTTATTAGCTCACCAAGCTTTCTTAAAACAACTATTTTGAATGTTTTATCAAGCAAATCATGAATCTCCATTTCTTTGGGGTCTATTACTAGAAAATCATTGTGTTCCTTAGGTTGTATCATCTTTCCTTGTTTTTTCATGTTCCTTGAGGTATTGTATTGGTGTTTGTGTATTTAAACAAGGAGTCACCTCTTTCCGTCTTACTGTCTTTGGGAGAGAAGTACTTTCTGTCACCAGTTAGGGATTTTGAGGCTCACTCAAAGCTTTTCTGTGGATTCATCTGTTTTACACTTCCTGTTCTTTGTTTGTTTGTTTGTTTGTTTTGATGACACAATTCTTAAGCTTTTGTACTTTCTTTCAGTCCTGCAAAGCTGGACCAGAGCTGACAGCTTCCCTTTTACTTTCCCTGGTGTGATACTGAATACTCAAGTTTGTGTGGTTTCTTCCCAGGCCAGCAGAGTTGGGCCAGCTTTCTGCATGTGCTCCCCAGCCATCTGCCAAGGAGTACAGAGAGCTAGCCACAGGGTGGAGGTGTGTGCAGGTGAGGTGCATGGAGCATTTTGGAGCCTGTGGCCAGTTGGGGAATCTGCAGACCAAACGTCCCTGGTGGCTCATGGGTGGCCTTCCTGATGGAATCTGTGATGTGGTTGGTGTGATCCACAGCATTCCGATGTCCTCCAAGAGCCCTGTCTGCTGTTTTCTCAGCTGCAACCAAATCCCAGTCACACAGCTTACTTTAGTACTCCGGATGGGGCAAGGGAGAATGGACTCTCCATAGAAGCTTCCTGCAGAGCTTAGAAAATGTTCTCTCCCCCACGGGAGTAATGCTGGGCCAGGAAAATCTGTCTTGATGTGGAGCGGTTCTGCCTTGGGGAAGAGGTGATACACGTGACATGAAACATCCTCGTACCCTCTTCAGTGTGTCCAATCTTGGATTTTTTTCCCCCAGTGGTCTACTCTACTCCCTTGGACTCCTGGACTTCCACAAAGGCTCTCTATTCAGGGTGATTGTCTAAATTGGTGTTCTTTGTAGAGACTATGGTAGAAATTCCTATTTTGCCATGATAATGATGTGTCTCTCTTTAGTATTATTAACAGCAAAGAAAGAATGAACAAAATATAATTATAGACTTCTCCAGTACTGCAAACCCACTGATGGGATCCAGTTTTTTCAAAGCCCATAGAAAAACATATTAGGGGTTTGACGGGCAGTAATAGCACTCAAGTGTTAACAGATGTCTAAATGTAATATGCAAACTTAGGTGCAGTAGTGGAAATACAGTGACTAGAATAAACTGGCAGTTAGTTGTATTTTACTGTACACTGATTAGACCATTCATGGGATAATGTTTGTTTGATTGCTACTTACTAAGGAGAAAAAACACTGTCTTGAGTTCCCAAGAAGCAGGTTCTGAAGGGAGCACTTCTGTGAAATGGGTTTGTTGAGGGGGTGGTCCGAGGGAGACTGATGACGGAGACTGCCCGAAAGCTGGACAGCGAGGGGGAGAAGCCAATTAGTGCATAATTTACGTCCCACTTCAACCTGATTCTACGGGGACGCTCTCAAATGAAGGAGACACCTCAAAGTTTTCCAGAATTGGAACAGAGGCACTGGGTTTTTAAACTTCCCCATCTGTGAGTCATTGGCAAAGGCCCTGAGATGGGCAGTTAATTCCCAGACACACTGGTTCTCCACCTGCCCATGTAAAAGTCTCCAACAAAGTCTCCCTCCAAGGGATGTCCTCCAAGAAACAGACATGGCAAAGTACACCTAAGGCATGCAGGCAACACACCACAACAGTAAAAAGGGATACATAAACCATGGGGCAGGTCTCACTGAGCTGCAGGGCATTTGTCCATGCTGCTGCAGTATTTGAAAGGAGGAAAAATACAGTCTTCAAATAGTGTCCTGTGGAAGTACAGTTACATGCGTTCTGTGTGGCCTGAAACTGAACAGAAACTTCTGCATGGAAGGAACCTCAGGAAGGTCAGAGGTTCTCTCCACATCTCCACAGAGTTTCCTAAACATGCCACGCCTGTATCAGTGGGTGGGAGCATCATTTGTACTCTGATTCTTCAGTGTCTGGGACCATCCCACCAACACAATGGAGAGTTAAGATGTGGTTTCCCAAGCTCCCAAATTGTGAGCAAAGTAGACAATCACATTGTCAGACTTGGTTCTCTGAATATATTTGATGAAGAGGGCAAATATCCTACTAACTACAAAATAGTAAGCTTCATTTTTTGAAATTGCAGTTATTAAAAGAAGGCTTTCTCCTGCCAGCTTCTTACTTTCCTTGCAACACTACACATCCTGTGTTAAATCTTCTGAAATGGTTCAGATGCAAGATAGTGTGGGGCTAGAGGAATGAAAAGAAAAGGAAAAAACACTTTGTATCTTAACTACGTTCTTCTTTGCAGCGTTCTATAATAAGTAAACAAAATCGAATTAAATCTCAGGAGGAAGTTGCCATGACCCAGTCTGGGGACCTTCTGCGAAAGAACTTCCATTCTTTAACTGGTCTATTTTTCTCCACTTGTAAAGAACGCCTTTGGATACTGGTGGGGTTGCAAACATAAACAGTAAGTCTTGAGAACGGCCCCCTATATAAATACTTGAGGGACTCTGGCAAAATGTAATTAAAGAAAAATTCGCTTGCTCTGACCCAAGACGCCAAACACCACCACTCTGAGGAGACGTTACCTTTAAGAATTACGCAAATGGGACAGTCAGAAATTGACAGGGACAGGAACAACCATTTTCTGTTTCTAATGGTCCATGTCCAATCCTTCAGACTGAGGCTTTATCTTTTTTTTTTTCTAGAGAGCAGAAAATCCTCACTAGCAGGAGCTATTTAAAGGCCCTGGCCTTGCATTGAAACTGCAGATTTGGCAGTAGCAGGTTTCAGCTGGATTTTCTGGGCAGCAAGTAATGCAGCAGCAAATTTACTCTTTTTAATATAATGGCAACCCTCGTTGGAAGGAACAGGAATAACTTCAGGCAGTGCCAAATTTTAAATGAAAAAATCTAACTATAGCTGTTCCTTCCACTCTCTGGGAGAGCTGGGAAGGACTGTGTGGGAAGCCAGGGTTACGGGTGACCTCAGAGCACCTGCTTTGGAGATGGCTCAGCGGATCGCTTAGGTCAGCTGGCCCCCCACCTAGCCCTTGGTGAGGATTTGCAGGCCTGTGACAATGGGAGCAGCATGGAATAGAAAGGCGACTTAGCTGGGCTGATCTGGTGTAGCGCTGGTATCCAGCGAGGAGGTGTGTGCGCTTTGACCTGGGAGCCCTTGAGCGGCAGCATGAGACATCATCGCTGAGTTATAAAGCAAGTACCTAACTTTCTGTGTGGCCAGCCAGCGAGCCTGAGCCTTTCTGGGTTCCCAGCCAGCAGGAGGGAGTAGACTGAGCCTTTCTGGGTTCCCAGCCAGCAGGAGGGAGCCACATTCGCGTGTGTGAAGTGAGGGGAAACAGTCCTTACTTCGAATGCTTTCTTTTTTCACTCCACCGCCTTCTAGCCCCTGACCTTCCTTCTTAAGAGTGAGTGTTTACAGCAGCTGACGTCTCTGCACATTGTGATGTCTGTCTCAGGCACTCCCTCCCAGTCTGAAGGAGATGTTTTTGGGAGCAGAGGGTGCACCCTCGGGTGGAGCTGGAATGAAGGACACGTCAGAGAATGTGTAGAAAACTCATGGCCTAGGCTCGCAAAAGGCCTTTTGGTAAGAGGAAAGGAACATCCTGGAAGACACTTCGACCTAAGTGAAGAAGCAGCTGGAAGGGCGAATTTAAACTAGTGACGAACCTGAAGTCCGTGCACAGCGGGGAAGGCACGTGCTCTTACACAGGAAGTCCGTGCACAGAAAGAAGGCGCGTGCTCTTACACAGGAAGTCCGTGCACAGCGGGGAAGGCGCGTGCTCTTACACAGGAAGTCCGTGCACAGCGGGGAAGGCGCGTGCTCTTACACAGGAAGTCCGTGCACAGCGGGGAAGGCGCGTGCTCTTACACAGGAAGTCCGTGCACAGCGGGGAAGGCGCGTGCTCTTACACAGGAAGTCCGTGCACAGGGGGAAGGCGCGTGTTCTTACACAGGAAGTCCGTGCACAGGGGGAAGGCGCGTGCTCTTACACAGGAAGTCCGTGCACAGGGGGAAGGCGCGTGTTCTTACACAGGAAGTCCGTGCACAGGGGGAAGGCGCGTGCTCTTACACAGGAAGTCCGTGCACAGGGGGAAGGCGCGTGCTCTTACACAGGAAGTCCGTGCACAGCGGGGAAGGCGCGTGCTCTTACACAGGAAGTCCGTGCACAGCGGGGAAGGCGCGTGCTCTTACACAGGAAGTGTGAGAGGAAAGTGAAGACAGGCTTTCACCCTGCTCTTCAGACAAGGGCTTTCAGCGACCAGCCCAATGGGAGACTTCAGTGACTGTCATTAGGAAAGTGACGGAGGCTGTGTCCATCCGGAGCAACAGCGCCTAGAACCTGGGCAGCCAGCAGGGAGGGTCAGCAGACCCAGCCTGAGCAGCAGTCAGCCCAGCACGCACGCAACCCCGAGGGGACCTGCCCGTGGGCGCTGCAGCACGGTGTCCACCTCTGCAACGGGCTCATTAGGAGGTGCCTTCCTGGAGATGCCTGTTCATTCCTGGGCAACAGGGGCTTTTCCAGGGTGTGAACTACTGCATGAGCAAGTAGAGGAAGGAGCCAAAAACATTAAAAACCAAACCAAACCATGAGCTCACAGGTGGATGTGGCCTACAAAAACCAAAGTGTTCCCTTTGAGAAGTCCCCTTGCTCCACTCGGCACAGCTGAACCAGCCACCAAAACAGGCACAGTCCCTTGGACTCCTGTCCTCACAGGCTTCCAGGAACTACGGACAATGGTACAGAATCGTCACAGAAAAGGTAATCGCTGGAAGAATCTAGATTCACAGCTCCCTCAGCTATTCCCTTCTACGGGATAATGGAGCATGAGAGCAATGGAAGGCCCCACAGTTTCAAACTCGGGAGGGGGAGGGCGGGCAATGTGATCAGAAGGTTATTATTTCGGTAACTATGGACACAAACAAAAGAGAGCAGAGCCAGCGGTCAGCCCCAATGCACGCACTGTACACCAGTGCATTTCAGGTACTGGTTATTATGGCTTAAACTCTGAAGATATCTCAGTTTTGTGTGTTTGTTTGTTTGTTTGTTTGTTTGTTTTGCTTGCCCCTCCCCAGGCTTCCCCAGGAAATGCAAAGTGCATCAGGAAATATCAAATGAAAATTCTTCAAGATTTTTTTCCTACAAAAAGTATAAATAGCCCTGGCCTGTTTGGCTCAATGGTTAGAGCGTCAGCTCATGAACCAGAGTCCCGGGTTGGTTCCCACTAAGGGCACGTACCTCGGTTGCAGTTTGTCCCTGCCTCCAGTTGGAGACTTGTGGGTGGCGACCACTCGATGTGTCTTTCTCACATCAATGTTTCTCTCTCACTCTTCCTCCCTGTTCCTCCCACTCTATCTGAAGATAAATGCAAAAATGTTTTCGGGTGAGGATAAAAAACAAAAAGTATAAAACATTGTTAGAAGCAAAAAAAAATGAGCTTTGTAAGCACCCTAGCATGTGTTTAAGTTCTGTCCACAAATAATGCGTTGACAAGAATATATACCTGTGCAACTGAAATACCTATTGAGATGCAGAACATTATTACTGCAGTAATTTCCTTTGTACCCCTTTCTAGTCAATATCTACACCATCCTACCTGCCAGGCAACCACTGTTCTGATATATTTTTGTACCATAAGTTAACATGTCTTTTTCTAGAACTCATATAGATGGGATCATACAATATATAATCTTAGATATGGCCTGTTTCTATATGTAATAGGAGTAGGTCATGGCTTTTTGTTGCTGAGCAATCCATTACATACAGTTTGCTGATCCACGTGCCTATTGAAGAACCTTCCATTGTTTCTAGTCTAGACTCATCACGGGGGAAAATGTGGCAATAAGTATTCCATGCAAGTCTTTTTGTGGACATATGTTTTCATTTCTACGGGGTAAATTTCTAGAACTGGAATTACTGATATAGGGAAGGGATGTGTTTAGTTTCATAAGAAGTGGCCAGGTCATTTTACAAGCTGGCTGCACATTTTACATAATCAACAGCAGTGTATGAGCATCTGGTCGCTCCACATGACTGCCCACCTTTGTTGTTCAGTATTTTTTTTTTTTTTTTTTTCAGTTTTAGCCATTTGTATGAGTGTATAGTGGTGCCTCACTACGATTTTACTTTACATTTCCCTGGTGATTAATAAAGTTGAGCTAAACTATAAAGTTACCATAAACAAGACAGCATGGTGAAAAAATAGGCACATTAGTCAGTGAAACAGATTGAAGGCCTAGAAGTAGGAACAGACAAATATAGTCAGCTGGCTTTTAACAATGGTGCAAAGGTAGTCAGTGGAGGAAGCGTAGTCTCTTCAACAATGGTGTTGAACAGTTGCATATCCATGTGCAAAAACAAAACAAAAGAAAAAACCCCAACAAACAAAACATTTGTACCCCTACAAAAACAACTCAAAATGGATTTTAGAGCTAATTATAAAAATGAAAATCTATAAATCTCCTAGCATGAAGTGAAGGAGAAAATAAATCTTTATTACTTTGATGAGGCAAAGAGTTTTTGCTCTGACACCAAGAGCGTGATTCATGAAAGAAAGAAAAAAAATAAATTGGACTTTATCAAAATTAAAAATGGTCTTCTACGAAACTCACTATAGAAAGAATGAAGAGACAAGCCACAAACTGGAGGAAACTATTCACAAGTCATATTTCTGATAAAGGACTTCTGTTCAAATTAAAATCTCCTAAAACTCAGCAATAAGAAAACAAACAATCCAATTACAAAATGGTCATAACATCTGAACAGATACTTCATCAAAGAAAATATACAGATTTTCACTAGTCAGGGAAATACAAATTAAAACCACAAAGAGATACCACTGCACATCTGTTAGAATGGCTAGACAGTGAAATATCCAGTGCTAGCAAGGACGCAGAGCACCTAGAAGTCACTGCATTGCTAGTGGGAGTACCAAATGGTGCAGAGGTTGGGGAATACAGCATGATGGGCATTTTTTTTTACTATGAAGTTAAATGTACACTTATGATAAGACCCAGCAAGTCTTCTCCTTTCATATTTACAAATAAAATGAAAATGTTACCCAAAAAATATGTTTGTGCAGTGTTCATATCAGATTACTCATACTCACCAACATTTAGAATAACCCAGATGCTGTTCATTTGATGAACAAACACATAAACAAACTGGTGTATCCATAAAACAATCAACATGGTTTCATCTTAATTGCATTTTGCTAAACATAAGAAACCAGGCCCAAAAGACTGCATATCATATGATACCATTTACATGCTATTCTAGAAAAGGCAGAGCCCAGCCAGTGTGGCTCAGTGAACTGAGAGGTCATCCCATGGACTGAGAGGTCCTGGTTCGATTCCCAGTCAGGGCACAAGCCTGGGTTTCAGGCTTGATCCCCAGTGGGGCGGGTGGGGGTGGGGATGTTGCAGGAGACAGCTGATCAGCTGATCGATGTTTCTCCCTCACATTGATGTTTCTATCTCTCTCTTTCTTCCTCTGTCTCCAAAAAAAACAAAACAAAAAAATCAATAAAAACATAAAAAAAAGAAAAGGCAGAACTATTGGTAAGAAAAACAAACTAGCGGTAACAGGGATAGAGAGTGAAGGGACTGGTTGACTACAAAGGAAAGCATCAGGGGATTTTTAGGATAATGGAACGGTTATATATCATGACTTTTGTGGTGGATAACAACTCTACGTTGATATCAAATGACATAGAACTTTCCACCACAAAGAGCAAATTTTACTGAATATAATTTGTTTTTTTAAAAATCAACAATCCGTGGAAAACCACCATAAATGCAACCTATAATAAATAAACCTAACTGTATTAAAAATGAATAACATTGCCACACAAAATGGGAAATCGTATTTTGACTAGAAAACGTCAGGCAGAAGACAGAAAGAACCATGCACAAGTATTGTCTTCCAGGTAGGACATGTGTGTCTCACAGAACTATAGCTTACCGAGTGTGAAACTACTTTATTATACTAGATTGGAAAAATAAGTTAATATATTGTAGATATCAAGAACCAGGTTTTTCATTGTTAGATAAAGAAGCTACAAATAATGCAAGGAGTCAGAGTGTGTGTACGTTCATATGGATAAATAAACATAGATGTGTGTGGGTGTATTTCCAACCTCTTCTGCCCACTGAGAATGCCTAGAAACAATGAAACCTTAGTAATAATTAAGCAATCTAGCATCCCTATGATGGTTTCTAAATACCATTCTCCAATAAAAGGAACCAAGAACAAAACTAATATTAGACATGAAAGTTCAATGAACTATATGTCCCTGGAACAGAGCCCCCAGACAGCTCATTGCCAGCTGTCTCCTGTTCTCCGGGCGACAGTCACATGGCGGCCCCATTCCAAGGGGTGAAGACAAGAAAGGAGCAGGATTTTGCCTAATGGACCAGGCCTAAGTAATAAAAACTGTCTCTATTCTCGTCTCGTGCATCTTATCTCCAACAAAAGAAAACACTGAAAAGCTAGTTAGAGGTAGTAAATAGAAATTAATTATAATATACATGTGAAAAATATATTGATAGGCTTTTGTGGTATTATGCTATTTCCAGGGCTTTATTTTAATAAACATAAAGAATATTTATGTTCATTCTTGATCCTGGTCCCTCTAAACTAAGTTTCTGTTCATTGTTTGTGGGAGTTCTCTGGAGCGGTACCTGCAGACACATGACCAGAGAACCTGCTGCCTCCTGTGTCTCTGCCCCTTGGTGTCCTGCCCACCCAGACCTTCGCTCAGCACGCTTCCCCCCTCATGGGCACAGGCCCGACTACTGCTGGTCCTCAGACATCCAAGCTTAGAGCTCCCTGCTGATGAATTAGCTCAGGAGACCCTTTGTGAATGTTTAATCACCCTTTTTAAATGTGAAACATAAAGCAATGTTAAAACATTTTTAAAAGAAGAAGCATACATACTTCCAAATTCCAATATGAAGACTTTCATTTTTATATACTCAATATCACGTGTGTCCAGAGGCAATCATATTGTTATATGGTCATATTATTGGTGTAGAAGGAATTTTATAGTCTTTTTATTTTCATTTAGCAAATCATAAACATTTTCCCAGATACTGCCTAGTCTTCATAATTACAATTTTTAAGAGCTGCATAATATTCCATTTAGTGGACATAGCATAATATATTAAGCCACACTTCCGGTGCTGGTTTTTTAAGTTGCTTTAATTATTTTTTTCATTGTGAGTAATGCTGCAGTAAATTAGCCATTCTTGGACCGATTTTGTTATTTTGGGTGAATTCCTCAAGATATATTTTGTTCTTCCCACAAATCTCCTTGACTTCCCAGATCTCTAGCCCATAGATTCTTGGGCAGACTGCTGCTTGCTTTATCATTCACTCATTCATTCATTCATCCATTCATTCAACACTTATTGACTGCATTCTATTTGGCTTGATTCTTGGAAATACCAAGATATATAAGACTGTCAAGGAACTTCTAAGACAGTGCAAGAGACACTCTCATTAGAGTTTATATTTCAGTTAAACTTTGTGATGGAAAGAAGCACCATATATTTTGGAATAGAACAAAGTGGGGATGACCTAACCAAGAATGAGTAGGTCAGGAAGTTCCTAAAGGACCAGAATATCAGAAGATGAAAAGGATGGAAGGGGAAAGAGGTAGAAGATAAAGAGGAGTAAGGAAGCTTTCTAGGCAGAAGGGGCAGGATGCTGGGTGAAATGGAGGAGAGAAATAGCGTGCAAATTATCTTAAGTAAATCACGGTGGCTGAAGCATAAACAGAGAAACACAGAATTGTGTTAGTGGACAACATTACATGAACATTGTCATTTAACAATGTCAACATTATTAAAGAGAACATCGTCAAGCCCTGGCCGGTTTGGCTCAGCGGTTAGAGCATCGGCCTGCGGTCCTGAGAGACCCGGGTTCGGTTCCCGCTAAGGGCACGTACCTCTGTTGCAGTTTGTCCCCGGCCCTGGTCGGTCGTGCGGGTGGCAGCCACTCGATGTGTTCCTTTCACGTCGTGTTTCTCTCTCTCTCTCTCTGTTCCTCTCTCTCCCTCCCACTCTACCTGAAAAAAAGATGGAAAAATGTCCTCAGGTGAGGATAAAAAAAAAAAAAAAAAGAGAACATCATCAAGATCATAGGGGACAAAGGAACTCGTACCCCTATAGAGCTGTGCTGCCTCTAACCACAAGTGGCTAATTAATTAATTCAATTTCAGTTTTTAGTTTCTCGGTCACACTAGCCACATTTCAAGAACCTTTAGCAAGATCTGGAAACAAACAGCCCAAGTGCTCATTAGTAGAGTGTATGAAAAAGCTGTGGTACACTTACACAAGAGAATACTACATGGCTGAAAAAAAGAAATTACTCTCACCCCCTGCGACAGTGTGGATGGACCTGGAGATTCTTATGCTAAGCAAAATAAGCCCATCAGAGAAAGACAAATACCATATAATCTCACTAATATGGGGACTCTAATGAACAAAATAAATTGATGAACAAAATAGAACCAGAGGCATGGATACATGGAACAGACGGAGAAATGTCAGACGGGAGTGGGTGGAGAGGACCGGATAAAAGAAGATGAAGAGATAGCCAAAGAACATGTATGCATAACCTGTGGACACACAACAGTGGGTGAAGGCCCAGGGAGGGGAGGCAGGGGCTGGGTAGAGGTGGGCAAAGTGGGGGAAATAGGGGACATCTGTAATAGTGTCAACAATTAGAAAAACAAAAACAAAAACCTTTAGCCATATTGCCTAGTGTGTAGAACATAGAACATTTCCACCATCACATAAAGTTCTATTAGTCAGCATTGCTATCCACAGTGGGATTGCATACAGAGTTTTGTTAAGAGTTGTTTTTCTTTCTTTCTTTTTTTGCCTTGGGAGATGCAGAAAAGAGCAGTTTTTATTTATTTTTTTATTTAATTTATTTTTTTTAAACAGATGAAGACCACACTTTTTTTTTCCTTTATTGATTTTAGAGAGAGAGGAAGAGAGAGAGAGATAAACATCAACGTGAAAGGGACACATCGAGTGGCTGCCACCCACAGGACCAACCAGGGCCGGGGACAAACTGCAACCGAGGTATGTGCCCTCAGCGGGAACTGAACCCAGGTCTCTCTGGACCGCAGACCAATGCTCTAACCACTGAGCCAAACCGGCCAGGGCAAAAGAGCAGTTTTTAAAAGTGTAAATATTTCCTTTTAGTTGCCTATATTACTAACTTCAAAAAACTGCTACACTTGAGCTTTGCTAAACTGTTTTCCTATGACTGACGGATACCTGAGCCCATGAGGGATGAAGCCCCATCTCACCGGGAGCAAACTTGGTGGTGTCAGTGCAGGGATGAGCGGGACCTCATCGAGTGACAGTGGCGAGAAGAGCGAGCACCCTAAGAGGCTGAGGTTTGGTCCAAGGAGGGTGAGAGCAGCTTGCTCAGAAGATGCTTTGACACTTGGCCAGTACTCCTCCCTCCTCAATATGCACCTCAGGCATGGACCCGAGTCACACGTGGCATAAGAATGGTTCTTTCTGTCACATCCACGGCAGTGAGAAGTCCTGGGCTCTAAATGTCTCCAGTTATGAGTATAGACAGGAAGATGAGGCCGGAGAGGTACATGACACTACTTCTGTGTGTGTCACTAAAACCTGCATTAAATGGGTTTCTGCTCCTGCTTCTGAGTTTTGGGTGCTGAATTCCAAATGTATGGAAAATAGGGAAGAGGATAACTTATTTCCACTTTAGGGGCAGTTAATCCTTCCCATGGGTTTGAAAATACAGAACACAGCCCTGGCCGGTTTGGCTCAGCGGTTAGAGAGTCAGCCTGCGGACCGGAGAGTTCCAGGTTCGGTTCCCGCTAAGGGCACGTATCTCGGTTGCAGTTTGTCCCCAACCCCAGATGGGGCCGTGTGGGTGGCAGCCAGTGGATGTGTCTCTCTCACATCGATGTTTCTCTCTTTCTCTCTTCCTCCTGCTCTATCTGAAGACAAATGTAAAAAAAAAAAAGTCCTCGGGTGAGGACAAAAAAAAATACAGAACACAGCTCAACTGTCGCAAAGTGAACATGCCCATTTAGTGGGCATCCAGACCTAGGAACAGAATATCACCAGCAGGGCAGAGGGCCTCCCCACCCCCGCCTGCTCTTCCTTCAGATTACCATCCCCTCAAGTAGAACCACTACTCTGGTTTTGCCTGCTTGAAAATTTTATGTCAAGAGTAAAATATAGACTCTTTCACATCTGATGTCTTTCCCTGAGTACCATGTTGACTAATGGTTCTCATTACATGAATGTAAAGATTATTTCACAATGTCACATGCATGCAGGAAAATGTGCAGAATGCATACGTAAATGTAAAGGAAAATTATAAAATAAAATCCCACGTTCCCCCGCACAAGTTTATGAAATAGCGATTCCCTGTGAGTCCTTCTTTCACTCAACCTTCCTCTGCAGACTGAGTAGCGACGACCACCCTCGCTCTGTGAGGACGGGGCAGTGTTGGTGACTAGGTGAAGAGTCCCCGGAGAAGGTGGGCTGCGGTGTCTCTGTCTTGTTTCACGTTGCTTGAGGTTTACAAGAGCCCCTTGTGGGGAAGTCGGTGAATGCACAGGGTTCATGAATTCTGGGACACCTGCTGGGCTGCACACAGACTGGGAAGTGTCTTCCTTCACTCCTCAGGAGTGCGTCCAGGTTTGAGGGCCCTGAGGTCCCTGTGTCTCCTGCACCCTGTCCGACCTCCCATGCTCAGGAGTAGGTGAGAGCAGAAAACACCTGTGGATCAAAATGAGTGTCTTCAGCTGCTCAGGCAGCAAGGGAGGGTCACGTGGGCACTTGAGAGCTTGGTTAAGACTCTCCAGGCTCAGATCCGGTGCAAAGCCGGCCAACTCCGGCCCCTCCCCCACCTCTGCAGGTTGCTTGCCAGTTAAATATATTCAGGCGCCCCCGATTCACAATGGTTTCGACTTAACGATTTTTCAACTGTAAGAGGATGTGTAAGCTGTATGCATTCAGTAGAAACCGTACGTCACATTTGGAATTTTAATTTTCTCCCCAGAGCTAGAGATACTGCGGTGGGATCACTCCTGCTGGCGCGGGGCGGCCGGAGGGCCGCAGGTCCCGCAGCCACGCGTCACCCGCGAACAGCCGAACCTCCACCGCGTGCGCGCGGTTTGTGGATACCGTGTCTGAGCCGGTTCAGGGGGTCTTCCCTGCTCCCAGCCTTGCTCTTCCTCCAGACCAGACGGCTCGTGGTTGTGTTGAATCAAAGATACTGCGTCAGAAAGGAGGAAGGAGGAGGAAATGTTCACAGCCCGCCGAGAGCCCCTTGGGTGGAGCCCGGGGGAAAGGCCCAGGCACGAGGGTCAGTCGCACAGCAAAGCCGTGGAGGGCATGGGACGCGGGCCAGGTGGGCGTCTGGTGCCCCAGCCTCCTGACCGCTGTGGACTCTGCTCGCTTCCTCCAGGGCTGAGCACACAGAGGCAGGTTATAACTGATTGCTTTACCACCCGCCACCTCAATAATAACGACATTCATTTTTAAGGCCAAATTGAGGTTTAAGGCCAAGGCAGGATCATCCTTTTGTCTCCTTCCTGTTTGCCTTTAATCTACAATAACACTCCCAGTCGGGGTGACAGATGTAGACACAGAGGCCAAAGCTCTGGGAGCATTAGTCCTGTTCATCGGGAGATCCCTGCAAAGCACATTCAATTCGAACAGCAGAGCAGGAGAGCCGGTGCGAGGCGGGGAAAGCTTGGCTCCCCCGTCTGGAATATGTATCGAAGCTTGTTTCTCATTCAGTGAGACAATCACACGTGGCCAAAGTGTTTCAGCGAAGTAAAGGCAGGTCCTGGGCCTTGGAAGAGGCTCCTGAACTCAGCCCAGGCTACATCAGCAGCAAAAGGAAGGAAGTGTGTGTGCGTGTGTGAATTTTAATAGAGGAAAAGCCATTTGTTTCCCACTTATATTAGGAAAGTGGAAAATGAAATATTTATACTTATTTTTAGTTTTAGTTGGAGAGTGTTGGTTATTTACTGTAGCATTCTCAAAAATACATTTCACAAAGCTAATGAAGATGCTAAAAGTTATGAGAGAAGGGATTTTTGCAGTTTAATTTACTCACCAAACAACAGCTTAAAATACATTTATCACTAATTTTATATTAACGATGTTATTGAATTAACAGGGACATTCCAATCCTCAGCTGTGGTAGTTAGTGGGCTATTTATCGTATTTCTTTTCTTTTTTTTTTTTTTTTATCCTCACCTGAGGACATTTTTCCATGTTTTGTTCAGATAGAGTGGGAGGGAGAGAGAGAGAGAAACATTAACTTGAAAGGGACACATCGAGTGGCTGCCACCGCCACGACCAACCAGGGCTGGGGACAAACCGCAACCGAGGTAGGTACATGCCCTTAGTGGGAACCGAACCCGGGTCTCTCCGGAACGCAGGCTGAGGCTCTAACCGCTGAGCCAAACCAGCCAGGGCTATTTATTGTATTTCATTAGCTAAAGGTGAAAATAGTTTATATTCAGTTTTCTCATTAAATATCATGAGATATAAATATCAATATTATTTCTTGGATATTCTAGTTTTATTCCATGGAAATGTGTGCTTTACACCACAAGAGGGCAGCAGCATTACATTTGTAACCAAATGCCTCTTGAAGTTCAATACTTGGGTCTAAAACCATAATTAGTGTAATAATTATATGCCTTTATCCAAATGGCATTTATTAACTCTGAAAGCATTTTATGAGTAAAGTTATTTTTAAAGTGTTTTTTTTATTGTGATTCGTTACAAATGAGACTACTTTTAAAGAAAAGTGCTATAATTTTAGTGAGTGAATTAAAGTGCCCTGTGAAGGTGTTTTTCTCAAAGGTTGTTTATATTTCGTTTTTAAGGAGTACATTCTACAAGTATACCTTTTCAATAACATTAAAAAGTATTAACAAAACAACTATATTTAAAAATGGATAACACTTGCCACGGTTTAGGTGTATTTTTGAAACTAGACATAATTCAAATAAAACCAGGTAATAACCCCAATTTAATGTAAAAAATAATGTTTTGTTTTGATTTTCTGCTGAAACTACACTTTTATTTTTAAGATGCAATAACATTTCAGTAATTTTATTTAGCCACCAGGTGGTGCTGCCTATTTAAACAATAAAGTAGAAAAGAGAAAAATAAGATCTGAGAAATAGCATACATGTCCAATATCATATTTGTATAGTCACCAGGTTTTTTGACAAGTGCAGACTAAAGTTTGATTTCTGGGTGGGGGGAGGCCTTTGCGAAAAGCCCAGGGCAGGAAAACGCCCTGCTTGGAGCACACACTTCACAGAACTACATGAAATTCGTTTAATGCTGAAGCTGAAACACGGATGCTGACCTTTTCACAACAAAGCAAAAGAGTCTGTTCTACCAAAATCTCACCCCGTGGAAGCTACTTATTTTTGCCCATGAAATTGTTCCTTTTGTTTCGCAGGCAATGAAAAACAATTGTGTTTTATTACCTTTCACAAAAGTAAAAGGGAAAAGAAAATTGTTCCCTAATTCAGCAAAAGGTGGAGAAATGAAATCACCGTTAATTTGCACCATCTGTAGGTGCTGGAGTAATTATATGTGCAGAGAAGCCAAACTTTATCCATATTCACTCATTCACCAAAAATAGTTTCACTTAAATTGGAGGGATAAATAACCTTGCAGATATCTTGCTATAGCAAAAATAAATTGGGAATATGTTAACCATTCCCTAAAAACAAAAAACAAAACAAAAAACGTGTTTTACAATGATAACTTTTAATATAACCGATCAAATCATAACAGCATTTTGGAGTTGACAAGTATGATCAGTTATAGGTTTATCTTGGGTTGTTGTCCAACTACATACAGGAAAAAGAATGACCGACACTTATTGAGTTCCACAGAGATGGTAAGGATATGTCTTATTTTTTATTTTAAATCTCCAAATAACCATTTGAGGTGTTATTATTTTTGTTTTCAGCTTGACAATGGGAACTAGAATTTGAATTCATTTTTGACCCTAAAGTCATCCTCTTTCTACCAATTACAAAATCGGGGAGGAGATGGGATTTCCCTCTAAGCCCTCTCTCATGCCTTAAGGAAAAATCACTAAATGCCCCTGGACTTCTTTCCTTCTGAACCCAGCTGAAACTCCAGATCCTCAGTTCAGCATTCCAGGGAATTGATACGAAAGCCACTATCAGTTAGCAGGGGACATTCATGTCGAAACCTGCCTGCCATCCTGGCTTTGTCAGTCACATTGCTCCTCAGTAGAAACTCTCTTTTCTCGAAGTTCATGAAAAGAGAACTTTATGTAAAGTCCTAGAAGTAATTACCAGTCATGAAATGCAACGTATTAATAGAAAGTTGAGATATTTGATTTTAGTTAATGAAGAGATTAAGTCCATATTTATTTGGAGATGTTTTATTGGCAGTAAGCAAAAGCCTGAATCTTAAGTTTCATTGATTCTCTCTGTAGGAAGATTTAGGCCCTAAAATATGATGTTGTTATTTGAATGTTTGATTATCTGATTAAACAAAATAGTAGTAATAGCATTTAATGTGTCCTGAGCTCTTAGCGGTGCCACTTAACTGTTGTTCTAAGTGCTTTTTATGTGTCCTCACAACAACCCCACAAGGTCCTTATTAATATCATACCCGTTTACTAGGTAAAGAATTTAAGGCAAAAGATGTGTACATCACTAACCACAAATGCAGGAACTTTGTGACTCCTTTAATCAATGCTTGCAGGGCCACAGCCTCAGACACTAGTCACTAGGCCATTTGCTGATCCTGACTCAGTCCAATTAAACAGTGTACCAGCTGGTATTCTTTTCATAGCCACAGACCCTCCTCTCTCTGATTTGTGATGCGAGGCTGGAGCTCCGGAGCTCGTTTCCGCTTTGCCAGCGGCTCCCTTCTGGGCTCGGCCAACAGGGGGTGCTAGAGGAGGAAGGAGGACGAAGGACTTGCTTCTAGGGGGCCTGCAGGTCCTGTGAGCATCGCTCAGGTGACAGCAGGAGCAGTGCATTGTTGTAGCAGCAGCTGAACCCAGTTTGCAGTCTTCCCGAAGTTTTCGGGAGCAGTCCCGTTGCACCCCCACAGGAACCCCACCACCAGCGGAGCTCAGTGCCCCTTCCTCAGGCGCCACGCGCCCTTTCTCCAGATCCCACCTTGTACTGTACCAACCCTTCCGTTTGCTCCTGCAGCTCCCGCGGTGGCCGTTCTTCCTGCAGTTACTACCTCTGTGAAAATGTTTTGCGTTCTAGGTTATCTAGCATAATGGGTTTAATTGGATTCCCGGAAAAGATGTTGAATTCGGACTCCCCAGTCCTAGGAATGGAACCTTACTTTGCAAACAGGGTTTGTTAAAAAGCAACTGCGCGCTGAGTGGAACAAAGCAGATGAGTTTATTGCAAAGGTTTCCTCCTGCAAACCGGGATCCTCAGGACTCCAAGGGCGATGAATTCTGCATTATTCACAGACTCATTGGGTTGTTAACGATGTGGAAGTCATTTGGTCCTTTCAGCTGATTGGCTGCCTGGTGAGCTTATTCCCTGTTTGGATCCAGGTAGCTGATCAGGGGACAAGGAAGTCCCGGGACAGTGTGAACAGACTTGGTGTTTGGGGATTATTGGGTGTCCTCTGCTGATTTCTGAGAAGAGCTGTAAATTCCTACAACTTAGGTAAGGATAAGTTTCATTTTTTAAAACGAACTTGCATTGTCCAACTCCAGTTCGTTGACATAAAGTGACGTCATCAAGTTCATTAGGGTGACATTGGTTAATAACATGATGTGTTTCAGGTGTACAATAGTACATCATCTGTATATTGCATTGTGTGCTCACCACCCAAAGTCTGGTCTCCCTCCCTCCATCACCCTATATTTGACTCCCTCATCCTCTCCCCACCCCCTTTCCCCTCTGGTAACCGCCCATCTGTTGTCTGTTTCTATGACTTTGTTTTATTGGTTTGTCAGTTGCTTTCTGTTTTCTATCCCACAGATGAGTGAAATCTTATGGTTCTTGTCCTTTTCCATTTCGGTTTCGGTTCTATAGGTCTTCACAGATGATGAAGCTAAAATGAGATTATTAGAGTGGGCCCTAATGCGATAGGACTGTTCCTTACAGAAAGGCGAGGTGTGGGCACAGACGCACACACAGGGAGAACCCACGTGAACCTAAAGGCAGAGGTGAGGGTGATGGAGCAGTGAACCGGAGCGCCGAGGGTTGCCGGAGAACTACCAGAAGCCAGGTGGGAGGCATGGAACAGTCTTCCTCCCAGCCCCCCGAAGGAAACAATGCTCCTGACACGCGGATGTCGGACTTCTGGCTTCTAGAACTGAGTCAACAAATATCTGTTGTTTAAGCCCCTCAGTTTGTGGTACTTAGTGAAGGCAGCCCCTAGAAACTAATACAGCAGGTTAACAACATTATTCCTGGTCAATCTTTTTTTTTTTTACTTTATCCCAAGTTAATAGTTGTTTTTAATTAATGTTTTTAATCCTCACCCAAGAATATGTTTATTAATTTTTACAGAGAGAGGAAGGGAGAGAGAGAGACAGAGAAACGATGTGAGAGAGAAACATTGATCGGCAGCCTCCTGTATGGCCCTGACCACGGATCGAACCTGCAACCTTTGGTGTACAGGACAACGCTCCAACCAGCAGAGCCATCCAGCTGAGGCCCTAGATAATACAGTTTTAGATTAAATTCTCTCTGCTAAAATAACTGGAGTAATTTATCTCTCCTGATTGGATTGTGAATGATCTAATAAGCACAGAGAATCACTGAATCTCTCTTTATTGTGGTAGCATTGAAGGCCATCTTCTTATATCACAGCCATGTGATTATCATTTAGCTTTAGCAGATGTATTAGTTTGCCTGGGCTTCCATAACAAAGTCCCACAGACAGGTGGCTTAAAGAACAGAAACTCATTTCGCACAGTTCTGAAGGCTAGAAGTCCAAGATCAAGGTGTCAGTAGGGTTGGTTTCTTCGGAGATCTCTCTCCTTGGCTGATAGATGGTCACCTTCTCCCTGTGTCCTCATGCGGACATCCCTCTGTGTGATGTGTCCTAGTCCCCCCACTGTGTATATCACACAGTGCAATATACAGATCTTGTATCATAGAAATCTACACCTGAAACCCATATTATGCTATTAGCTAATGTCACTCCAATAAATTTAATTTAAAAAAAATGGATACTGGTCACGTTGGATTATGGCTCACTCTATGACTTCATTTAAAATTAATCACATCTTTAAAGACTGTATCTCCAAATACAACCACATTCTGAGATACTGGTGGTTAGGACTTAAAACTATGAATTGGAGGGATGCCACAATTCAGCCCATAACAGCAGGAAATTTTGGTCAAGAAAAAGTTAATTTCTTGGGGTAGCACCTTCTTCTTACAGCAACTCTTAGGGAGGCTGCCTGGCAGACCTTCAGACAGTCCTCCTGTGGAGGCTCAGACATCACCCCTTGAGTAATCTAGTTCAGGATGATGCCCAGGGTCCAGCACAAGATGAAACTGGTCTATGAAATTTACTTCCCCTTGAAAGTTTAAAACTCTTCTCCAGACTTTTGGTAGCTCTCTGGGTCTCCAGCAGTCCTCAGAGAACAGGCTGGCAAGCTGATCCCGGGCTCTCTCAGAAGCCTGGGAGGTGCCCTGTCCACAGAACGTTTCACTCGGCAGCAAGGTGCCCTCGTAGAAGTGCTCCATCCTCCGGGACACGTTGATAAAACTCCACGTGACTTTTGCCACTCCTTACCAATACCCTATTTTACTCCATGTTACTTTAATGATTTCATTTCAAATGTAAATGAAAAGTCCTTTGAATCGATTTAAATGTTTTTTAATGATTTTTATCTTACATTGAGTCTTAGATTTTTTATTAACAAAATGTCTTTGAGTCTGGGCTTTTTTCTCTGTGGCTGGTTCCCTGATAGCTTCCTTCCATTAAAAATTAAAAACAGCTTTTCAGAAAGTACTCTCTATAAGGTGTTTACTTCTGACACACCCCACTCCCTTCTCACTTTTTTTTCCTGAAATAGAGCATTTTTCATTGAGGCCTGGTTTTAAGATCAAAAATCTTTTTAACAAACTTCGCGCAGTGCGCGGTGTGGTTTGGACCATCCCCAGCCTATCCCTCCACAGTTCTTACAGGAGGCTGAAATGATCATCCTGATACTGAAGCACTGCTTGGACACCAGCATCACTCGGTATAATTTATGCTAATCCTCTTAATTAGCCAATTTGAATGGATCTAAAAATAGTGTGAGTTGATTGGGAGCCCTGGAAAGGATGGGTGCAGGGAAGTAACGTTCATCTCATTAGGGAGGAATTTTAAACATTTTTCCAGGTACGGGAGTCACCACCCTCCACTAATTAAAATTAAAAAATTTTCAAGGCCAGCCAGGTTATTTTTCCTGTCAGACGTCTTCCTAGGTTGGCAAGCTGTAGGTGGTGACAGTAATGCAGGGAAGATGACAATCTTGACTTAAAACAGATGTCTGACCTGAAAACAAGAGGATGACCATAATGTGCCTCTCTTGAAACTGTTCTTAATTCCAGAAATGTCTCCTCTAATGGACAATTATCATGATGTGTGTTTTCTTTGTGAAAAATGACTAATTTAGCTGGTTTTGAGCCTTTACTATGTGAAGAGAAGTATTCCTGTGCCTTGGCAGGTGGTCGTTTTAAGAGAATTACAAATTAAAGCTAAAAGAAAGCAAAATTGCACGTATGGGTTTAGTGGAGACTCTTGTATGATCAGGTCCTGAAATATCCTATTTCCTCCCTTCCATGACCCACCATTATTCTCTTGGCAATGCAATAAATAATCTCCATGAATAAATCTTACACAGACAGACAGACTTAAGATTATAGGCTTATCTTGGTCATGCCTTATCTGCTTCCAAATATTAGATTGTAATAAAGATAACTCAAAAGAACAAAAAACATCGTTGTAAAAGTTCAGATCCTACATACAAGTGGGAGGCACCCAAGCCACTGTAGTAACAGTTTGGCTTAAAAGGACCAAAAAGAGTAGTGACTATAGGTGATTGACACAGAAGTGTCTAATGTCCAGTGGTTTTAAGAAAATTCTTGGTGTTCACATACCGACTCATCTGCAGAGAATTCAGGACCATGACCACTTCTGGCCTCTTCAAATGCCTGCAGAGTCAGTTACTTCATTGACCTGTGGTTTAGGGAGAACGTGTCTCAATTTTGTTTCTAGAAATCCTCCAAGCCAATTTTTCTTACATTACTCTCTCCTGCCTGTTGATTTCGAACACAGCAACCAATGAATAAAAGGTGCCCCATCCTCCCTCCCAGGACGGTTTTCCCTGAGGAGGGGAGGCAGGTTCTGTAAATCGAAAGAAACACGAGAAGCTAAGAGGTCAGATATGTGCGACACCAGGGTACTGACTCCATCTCATTCTTATATCTACAATCACGCTATTGATTTGGATTTTGCGAGCTGATAAGAGAAAAAAAAATGAACACTTCTAGAAAAGTGGACCCTTCTTACAAAGGTATAAGAACAACAACATGTAAAAGAGAAACTGTAAATAACGGCACAAGAAGAATCAGAATCATCCTGAGGCATATCAAAATGGGTGGCGATGTCTCCATTCCTGGTCTCCACAAGGGGGCACTCCTCAGTCCTCCAGGTTCTTGTCTGTTCTTTTATTTACCTCTTCCCTTAGGGTTATTTGAGAAGGGGAACTTTAGCTCAGCTGGGTTTAGCTCTTCCCTTAGGGTTATTTGAGAAGGAGAACTTTAGCTCAGCTGGGCTCAGCTGGGCTTAGCTAAGGCTCCAACCAACCTTCTTTTTCTTTTATTCTAATTTGGTTTCCAACCTTCTTCGCCCTGAGAGTGTGCTGCTTCCACAAACAGTCCCCGAGGAGAGGAAAGTGTCAGCGGGAAGACCCAAACTGCTGAGACTGGTCAGTAAATCACCTTTCTCCAAAGTTGGCTTCGAAGGTGCATTTGGATCCCCCATGAGTCCATCTCCCTATCGTCTAGCCCCTGTCAGTAGCAGAGATGTCATTTGGTCTCATCCATACTCTTTGTTTTATTGATGTGTGTGTTTCGTGGAGAAGATGGGTGGTATTTATTGGAATTGTCTTGTAGACAATAACATATTGGTCATAATTTACATGAATGTTCCATGAACAATCCATACATATAGAAGTAAATATAAAGTTATTGCTGAGAACTTGGAGTTACAAAACTGAACCTACAAACAGAATATTAAAAACAGTTAAAAAGAACTAACTGCATCTTTAAATGGAAACGTGGGTTTTTGTCTTCCTGCAAATCTTAGAGGCTTTAGAGTTCACTTGTGTTTGTTCACTGAAACTTTCCCACACAGTCTAAGTCTGGGTTAAATCTCTTGTCCCCAGTCCTCTGTGACATGCCATACCTCGTGTAGTGCAGTCTGCCTTGTCATACGTGTGTGTATTGTTTTCACCTGAGATCAGGGGCCGTGGTTATTGTAATTATATGTGTCCTGTTCTGAGACACAAGCCCTGCTTATGGTTGTACTCAGTACATGTCTATTGAAATAAATTAAGTCAGAGATTCTTTGGAAGCTGACAAAGAACAGATGTGGGTTGTTTTATTAGTAACTTAGAACTAAAGAGTTAGATAATAAAGGCATGTTTATTCCACTTGACAAAATAGCTGTTGTTAGACTAGATGACTCCAATTTTTTTAACTCTATGGCAATCCATTGTTGTACTAAATTGTGTGGAAATTAAATTTTAATAGATTAAAGTTCACTTAATAAATATTATTTAATGCAGCCTGCCGTGAAAGAGTCTGTACATGAAAGAATACTTGATAATGGGTATAAATAACTCCTGTATTACTTGTTTCTGGTATTTCTCTTTTCATATATTTCAAATAATCCACTTTTCTCATTCTTTTACAAACTTAATGCAGTATAGCTATTATTTTTTAGAGGCAGACAGTTGACACAATATGATTATCATAATTTGATGAATTTTTGTCCTTTAAAAACTGACTGTCTGGCGGAGGGGTGTTGTGAGGGTGGAGGGATTAAACAAAATAAGAGAGAAGAGAACTCATGGACAGGGCAGCAGTGTGGGAGAGGGCACAGGGGATAAATTAAGACTTTCTGTAAATGTAAGAGAAAATGAAAACTGACAATCATAACGATCATACTATGTAGGAATCTCCATTTACTCAAATACTTTACGAATAACACACGACTATATAGAATTCTTGAGGCCAGTGACGAATGAAAGGCTTAGAATGAGAGAACCTGACTTCAGCTCTCGGTCAGCCACTTACTAGTTGTAAACTTGGGCAAATAACTTATTACTATGAAGTTTTCACATATAAAAATGAAAGGATAACTGCTTAGGTCACATAGATTTAAAGGTACTTGGGTGTAGGAGGTTTACGTTTAATATTTGCTAATTATCATTTGTTTAGTGTGTAGTAGTTTATTTATTTTTTTTAAAAAACCGTGTAAAGGGAGTTCCGCCTTTTAAATATCCTATCTTTAAACAAAGAGATTAAATTTCAGAGAGAGTAAATAACTTGCCTGTCATCACATGGTCATTGGCTTACCTGGTCAGTCAGCCAAGTCCGCTCTAATCAGCTCTGATGCTCTTTCTATAGCACTGCATGGGAGACTTATTTCTACTAGACAATAAGTTTTTTTCCAGGTCAACTGTAATGGTTATTTTATTTATTTTATTTTTTTGGTTTGTTGCTTTTTATTAACAACTGAATAGCAAACTGCTTACTTGGGTGGTGAATATGTGCTGTTATTATTTTTCTATTTTTTAAATTAATTTATTTATTTTTGTTACAGATGTTTCTCCTTTTCCCCCCACTGATTCCCTCTTCCCCCTCCCTCCCTGCCCTGTCCCCAGCTTTGTTGTCCATGTCTCCTATTTATGCACACATGCACATAAGTTCTGTGGTTTATCTCTCCCCACCACCCCCTTTTCTAGGGATTGTCAGTCTGTACCCCACTTCCACATCTCTGGGACTACCCTGTTCCTCAGACTGTTATGTTTATTATATTCCACAAATGAGTGAGATCAAGTGATATTTGTCTTTCTCTGCTTGGCTTGTTTCGCTTAGGATAATGCTCTCCAGGTCCCTCCATGTCATCTCAAAGGATAAGAGATCTTTCTTTCTTACAGCTGCATAGTACTCCATTGTGTATATGTATTACTGCTTTTTTATCCATTCGTCTACTGATGGACACTTGGGCTGTTTCTAGATCTTAGCTATTGTAAATAGTGCTGCTACAAATAGTGCAGGCTTCTTAGAGTATATTCCTAGAAGTGGGATCACTGGGTCAAATGGCAGTTCAATTTTTAATTTTTTGAGGTAACACCATATTGTTTTCCATATTGGCTGCACCAGTCTGCATTCCCACCAGCAGTGTACTAGAGTCCCCTTTTCTCCACACCCTCGCCAACATTTGTTGTTTGATGATTTGTTGATGGCGGCCATTCTGACAGGTATGAGGTGATACCTCATTGTTGTTTTAATTTGCATCTCTCTGATGATTAGTGATGTTGAGCATTTCTTCATATGTTTCTTAGCCATTTGTATGTCCTGTTTGGAGAGGTGTCTATTTAGTTCCTCTGCCCATTTTTTAATTGGGTTCTTTGTCTTTCTTTTGTGGAGTTGTATGAGCGCTCTCTCTCTCTCTCTCTCTCTCTCTCTCATATATATATATATATATATATGAAATTAACCCCTTATCTGATATATTATTGGCAATTATGCTCTCCCATACAGTGGGTTGCCTTTCCATTTTGATGATTGTATCTTTTGCTGCGCAGAAGCTTTTGAGTTTGATGCAGTCTCATGTGTTCATTTTCTCCTTTGTTTCTGTTGCCTTAGGGGATGTATCAGTGAAAATTCTGCTGCATATGATGTGTGAAATTTTGTTGCCTACAGTTTCTTCTAGGAGTTTTATGGATTCATGGGTCACATTTAAGTCTTTTATCCATTTTGAGTTTATTCTTGTGTATGGTGTAAGTTGATGGTCTAGTTTAATTTTTTTTGCATGTAGCTGTCCAATTTTCCCAACACCATTTATTAAAGAGGCTGTCTTTACTCCACTGTATGCTCTTGCCACCTTTGTCAAATATTAATTGAGCATATTGCCTTGAGTCTATTTCTGGGTTCTCAGTTCTATTCCACTAGTCTATATGCCTGTTCTTGTGCCAGTACCAGGCTGTTTTGATTACAGTGGCTTTGTAGTATAACCTGAAATCTGGTAATGTGATCCCTCCTACTTTGTTCTTCTTTTTTAAGATTGCTGTGGCTATTTGAGGTATTTATTTATTTATTTATTTATTTATTTATTTATTTATATATTATTATTTTTTATCCTCACCCGAGGACATTTTTCCATCTTTTGTACAGATAGAGTGGGAGGGAGAGAGAGAGAGAGAAAGAGAGAGAGAGAGAGACATCGACGTGAAAGGGACATATCGAGTGGCCAACCAGGGCCGGGGGCAAACTGCAACCGAGGTACGTGCCCTTAGCGGGAACCGAACCCGGGTCTCTCCAGACCGCAGGCCGACGCTCTAACTACTGAGCCAAACTGGCCAGGGCTCGAGGTCTCTTTTGGTTTCATATGAATTATTATTTATTTATTATTCATCAATGTGTTGATGTCATAATAGCCAGATGAGAACTAACCCTCCCTCTTTCCTCAGATTTAGTTGTACTTAAATTGCATTTTAAAAAATGAACTGTTACAGATTTGAGGTCCATAATCTTTAAAAAGTAACATTAGTAAAGAAAATGTTTGGGCGGTAGATATTTTACTGACTGATGTTATAGTCAAAATAATTTCCTGTTGATGCCTGTTGACGTTCTTAGTGCACTTTTGGAATTATTTACAAAAAATTTTTTTTTCTTTATTGATTTTAGAGAGAGAGGAAGCAAGAGGCAGAGAGATAGAAACATCAATGAGAGAGAACATCGATTGGCCACCTCCTGTATGCCCCCCACCGGGGATTTGGCCCACAACCTGGGCATGTGCCCTGACCGGGAATCAAACCAGCAATGTCTTGGTATGGGTCGATGCTCAACCACTGAGGCACACTGGCCGGGCCATTTTTGGAATTATTAAACATGCTTGAGGAAATTTGGAAATCAAGTAAAGCAGCAATTTTAACTTTTCTCATCTCATGGCACACGTAAACTAATTACTAAAATGCTGCGGCACACCAAAAAATATAACATATTTTTTGTTGAGCTGACAAAAAATATAGGTATAATTCTGATTTATTCACACTGAACAGCTATTGTTGTGTTGGCTGTTGTCACTTTTTTATTGGACAATCTAAGGGAAAAGAAGTCAGTGGCCCTGACTAAATAGTCAGGTATTGCATGTTTTAAAAATTCTTACAGCACACCCGTTGAAAATCGCTGAAGTAAAAGAATGGAATTATTAGGATAGTGTTTTATAGATTTAATGGGCTATTAGGTTTTACAGTCTGTAAGCAGGCATTTAAAATACTTGTTCACGTGGTTAAAGGCCTAAAACAGAAAGGAAAATTTTTCTGTGTAAAGATGTATAATTCTGAAAGGGCGATTTTAAAGATTTTGAATTTCCGGAGGACAGTGAGAAGCCTAGATTTTAAGCTGTGTGAAGACTCGTGTTTTAGAAAGAGAATTCCGACTGTGGGCAGTGATGAAGTGTACGGGTGGTGGACAGAAAGGCGAAATCTAACATGGATCAGTTACTGTGGTCCTGATGAGCACTGACAGCCACTTCAATCTGGATGATGGCAAATGGTCTGGATCAAGGTAGACAGAAACACTACATAAGCAATAGCACTGGTGATGTATTAGGGGTGTAGGGTATCAGAGAAGATGTGTCAAGAATGACTTCAAGGTTTCAGACATATGCAGCTGGGTACGAGTGTGCCATTTGCTGAAGTAGAGATTGAACAAGACAAGCAGGTTGGATGCTAGGAGTCAACGTCATGAGTTCAGTGTTAGGCATGTGGAATATAAGATGTCCGTGAAGCATGCATTTCTGCAGGGATTTCATGGAAAAGTCTGGTACCATCTGAACTATATTCTGCCATCTCTGTTGGGCATTTACCTTCTTCAATGCACCATGCTGGTTCATAACCTACATCGCCCCATGCTATATTATTATTTGCTTTAATATGTCAAAAGCATGAAAATATGAGCGTATATTCTTATGAAAAGCAAAGTGTTCTGCCTGGTAATAGTGAGATAGTGGTGTACACTGGAATTCCGAGTCAGGTAGTGATCCAAGTTAACTTTCCTAAGATCTATAGATGAATCATAACAGATCAATTGAAAACATATCAGTAGCTTTCTAGAAAGCCTGACAAGGGGTCGGGGATATTCAGGAAATATGGTGGGGGTGGGCTACCGGCGTCAGGACCACAGCAGCTAGAAGGATGGTAGTATGAGATGTTCCTCTACTTACCAATAATAATACCTGCATATATTCCTGCATGTCAAAAACTGCTAACACTGTGGCTAATAACTTCCTTATCTTCACATTCCTTCTTTTCCTAGACACCTTCTGATGGCTGTTGTCATCCAGAAGAAAGCCCAGTTTTGTTTTCTTGTTGTTGTTTTTTATTCTTGTTGTTAATCCTCACCTGAGAATATTGTTTCCATTGATTTTTATTTTTTATATTTTTTTAGAGAGAATGGACGGGAGGGAGGGAGGATAGGGGAGAGGGGGGAAAGGGAGAAAGAAATAAGGAAGGAAAAAAGAGAGGAAGGAAAGAAAAAAAGAAAGATGTGAGAGAGAAACATCAATTGGTTGACTTCCATACGCACCTGCTGCCTGACGGGGATCCAACCTGCAGCCTTTTGGTGTACCAGATGGTGTACCAGATGATCCAGATGGTGTACCAGATGATCCAGATGGTGCACCAGATGATCCAGATGGTGTACCAGATGATCCAGATGGTGCACCAGATGATCCAGATGGTGTACCAGATGATCCAGATGGTGTACCAGATGGTGTACCAGATGATCCAGATGGTGTACCAGATGATCTAGATGGTGTACCAGATGGTGTACCAGATGATCCAGATGGTGTACCAGATGATCTAGATGGTGTACCAGATGGTGTACCAGATGATCCAGATGGTGTACCAGATGATCCAGATGGTGTACCAGATGATCCAGATGGTGTACCAGATGGTGTACCAGATGATCCAGATGGTGTACCAGATGATCCAGATGGTGTACCAGATGATGCTCCAACCAACTGAGCCACCCGGCCTGGGCATTTACTTGATTTTTCTTTCACTTCCTCCCACCCAACCCAATTTGGAATGTAAGCTTCTTTAGGGAAATGCTTTTTTTTTTTTTTTTCCTATTGTATTTCTAGTTCATAGAAAAAATCCTAGCATATACATAGCAGGTGCTCATAAATATTTGTTGAATGAATGTTGGATGGATGGATTATTGGAAACTGCTGGGTAGAGAGCTAAGCGGTAGCATGGAACCTAAAAGTCACCGCTTGCTCTTTATGGTTCCTAGAATGCTCTTTGTGGATTGTGTTCATCATTGTCATAGAGAAGCTTTGTTTTTTTACATAGTCATTTATTTTTTATTTTCCTTTGGGTCTTTGGGTCCTGAGATTCATTGACTTATTTTTTACGTCCATGCAAAAGTGTGTATCTCCGTTCTAAACCTAAAGTCATCCCTTCATTTCTCCGGTAGCACACTCATTCTCCCTACTTTCTCTCCGTGTTCCCTGTATTCATGCCCCAATGCTGTGCCTCCTGGTTAGCTACCAACTCATTTAAGAAAAACCAACACTTGGAAAAATCTTCTACTGTTGGATTGTGTAATTCTACATAGTAACCAGTAGATGTAGCTATTGAGACAACATTCCGATTCTAATGCTCAGCTTGCCCCAAGCACAATAATAACATTGTCAGAGACACAATTTTTCAGGAGTGAAATTTTCTGAGTTTTAGCCGCTTCAATGCCAAAATAAAGATCGTTTGTGCTATTTCTTGTTCATAGTGACAGCTGCTTAAGGTGTAGGTCTCACAGAAAGCATTTCCCCCAGAGCAACTCTATCATTTTCTCAAATGTTGTGGGATTGGCTACTCAACACCTATCATTTCTGAGCTTAAGGAAATGCCAGTTATGGTCCCAACTTTGGCCTGATTCACTGCTTATACTGATTTCATTGCTTTCTAACTATTTTACTTTGGGCAAAATACTTAGCTTCTCTGACCTTCAGTTTTCTCATATGTAAAATGGCAAGAAGGAAATCCGTTTCCATTTCTCAGAGTGCTTGTAAGCGCTCGGGGGGTAGTATTACATTGGTTTTTATCTTTTTATTTATCATTATTATTTTTTTTTACAAATCAAATGTATGTTATATAGAGCACTGTATATTAACCCAGGACCCCCAAACTCAAAGAACAACATATTTGAGAAGTCAGTGTTTTGGAGACATTTTGTGAGGGGTCACATAGACCTCCTTTGGATAAGCTTAGCAGAGAGGAATAATGGTTGATTTAAACAGAGGTAACTGGTGTAGGAAAAAAAGAGGCTGATGATTGAGACCTGCTTGCCTGTTAGCAGCACTTGCTTGGCATGACTATGGCAAAATCTCAATTATTGTTGGCTAATGTGACAAGCCAACTGTCTACATTTGCCAAGGACTCATTAAAAAAAAAAAAAATGAGCAAAAAGACCTGGGACACACCGAAAGGTGTCATACAGTCCATGTATTTTATTTCTAGGAATACCCTTGACATTGTGCATGTGAATCTAAATGCTAAATGATCTGATTATGAACTCTAAAGACATGAAATTAATAATGAAAGCTTCTAGAGAGAGATTTCTTGATGCAATAAAAAGTAAGTGCTTCTGGACTGAGAATGAAGAAGAAAAACAAAAATAAAATCTAAAAGTTAATGGTAAGTAACCTTAAATCCTGACATTCCATGGCTGTTGATTGTCTGCTTCACCCTGAGCACTTAGTTATATAACAGCACAGTGCAACCACTGTTGTTCTGAGTGATGACTCCCAGTCTGAGTCATATGTAACACAATTTGGAAATATTGCATAAAACATGTTTAGAGTTAGGAGTGGTAAGCTTCATTTATTTGATAATTCAACTTAACGAAACAGCAATTTTCTGATTCTGAGTTTTTACTGGTTTCTTATTTATAAAAATGGTCCTTTTAGAAAGGTGCCATAGATTCTCTTTTGAAGATTTTATTTTTCCATTACAGTTTACATTTAATATTATTTTGCATCAGTTTCAGGTGTACAGCATAGTGGTCACATAATCATATGCATTACAAAGTGTTCCTCCCGGTATTTCCAGTACCCACCTGGCACCATACACAGCTATTACAATGTTATTGACTATGTTTCCTATGCTGTACTTTACATCCCTAAGACTATTAAAAACATTTAAACCTTTTGCTTCCTTCATTCATGTTTATATTAATCTAATGTTCACTAAGTTTATTCCGTATGTGAGACTCTGGTCAGCATGTATTGAGAGGTCTGGTTTTTTTTTGAGGAATTAACCATTTAATTGGGCTCAGACCAGGAGTTCTCACTGCGTTTAACAATCCTTTCCTTGAGAGGAAAAGAGTTGGTGCACCTGGAATTTATGCAAACTCTGCAGTGTTCTTCTATGTTTTGGGACAACTACTTAGAGCAAGCTGAAAGAGCACAAATTAGTTAACGTGTCCCATTATCCCTTACCTTCCTTTTCGTAATCAAAGCAACAAATGAGAAAATGCAACTGTAACGTGATAAATCTGTGGCTTATAAGAAATGCAAAAAGAAATGAGGGAAATATTTACCCAATTAAAAAATATGTGAATATGCTTTTCTTCTAAGTGGATATTATCAAAGGTAGATGATAAATAACTTTTTAATAGGAGTGTATAGGAATGCTAATTCTTTTTAATGACTCCAAACTTACTGTTTCAAATATTTATAACGCTGTACTGGAAATGCATAATTACAGTATCCAAAGCTAAATTTATTCCATTGAAAACAAGAAGGCTTCTATTTATTTATTTATTCAATATAAACAATACTACATATTTCATTTTAAATAAATTTTTTTTCCTTATTGATTTTAAAGAGAGAGCAAGGGAGAGGGAGAGAGAGATAGAAACATCGATGAGAAAGAACATCGATTGGCTTCCTCCTGCATACCCCCCCCCACTGGGGATTGGGCCCACAACCTTGTCATGTGCCCTGGCCAGAAATCGAACCCATGACTCCTGGTGCATGGGGTCAACACTCAACCACTGAGCCACACTGGCAGGGCATACCACTGCTTTATATTCACTCATCTACTGATGGACACTTGGGCTGTTTAGAGATCTTAGCTATAGTAAATAGTGCTTTCTGATTGGTGTTTCAGGCTTCTTAGGATATATTCCTAGAAGTGGGATCACTGGGTCAAATAGCAGTTCCATTTTTTTAATTTTTTAAGGAAGCACCATATTGTTTTCCATAGTGCCAAACCAAGGACTTCTATTTAGATGGCACATGAAAATATAAATTCAAATTCAACCTGAGAGTTTTTTTTTTTCTCATTATTGCTTCTATTTTTAATGATGACTCCTAAATTTGCTTAGAAATATATTCATCAATGCTGGCCTTGCTTTTGTGGTTAGAGCAGAGCTGAGTTCCCTAGATCTCAAAATAAATATTTTTTAAATGGTCAAAAATGCAAGAGGGACTGTGTCATTAATCCAGTGAGCACTTTATGAATATAGAATCTATATCACCAGGATAGAGGCAAATGTGTGTAAAACCAATGGAAATATTAGTGAGCACTTTCATCAGATTCTGAATCTCAACATTGGACCCACTAGAGGTATTTGTATGTAACCCCAAAACAATGATCTTGTCTGGAGGTGTTGTGAGAAGCTAATAGTCATTACATTCACTCTCCAGTCCAGCATCATGCAGGCAGTGTATTGATTACATGCCATGTACCAATTGTTCTGCATATATATTTCATTAATAGCCTCAACAATCTTCTGAGTAGGTTTTAGTCACCCTTTAAAAAACAATTAAATTATCATTCAAATAATTTAAATGCCTTTTCCAAAGTCACCCACTTGGTAAATAACAAAGGTGGGATTGAAATTTTTCAGTGATTTCAAGACCCTTGTACCATCCGATTTCTTATAATACCAAATTACTTCAGAAATGGAACCGGAATATAATGAAATTCCATTATGTTTAGGTATGACCTCCGGTGCCCTGCCTCAGGCCTAGGGCACAGCTACTTAGCCAGTGTGACTTTCTACATTTCTTCCCCACACACCTCCCACGCACAGCCTAGGCTGCATCTCGCTGCCCATTCCCTGTCTCCACTCACTATCACTTCAACTTCTTATTTATGCCGATAGAAAATCAAAATTCCATATTTATTATGTTTTGCACAAATACTTTCAGTATAGTTTAGCTTCAGAATAAAGTAAGATTTATAAGCTTAAAATGATATAATTTATTTTACCCTGCCTTTCTAATTCTAAAAGAAGTATGGAACATCAGAGAAATAAATAGACCTGATAACTGTTTAAATTTTTAAAAATCTTTGCACTTGGCTATGTCAAAAACATCCCCTTTGCTATCTAGTCTTACATGTCCAAATGCTAACCTTGCCCTTGAAGACCTATGAAAATTATAAAAGCAAAAATAAATAAAGCAGTTTTTCTTTAATATGAAGAAGAGTAAGTATTCACACTTCTCTAGACTGCAATTTCAGAGGTTATGAACTTTGAGGTAACCTAATTATGCTTCACTTCCCTCTGAACTCCAGTTACATTTTAGACAAGTCTGCTTATTTTTATTTAAGATTTTATTTTTTAAAGCAATTTTAGGTTTTCAACAAAACTGAGAAGGAAGTACAGAGATTTCTTATACACTCTCAGCCACATATGTGTACCCTCCCGGATTCTTAACCCCTCCTCCGTCCCCCCGAAAGCAACATTTGTTACCAATGATGAACCTACATCCTTGGTAACAAATCTTATGACACAGCATATTACCAAAGTCACAGAGTTCACTCTTGGTGTTTTACATTCTAAGGGTTTTGAAAAATGTGTAATGAGATACATTCATCATTATAATACCATCCAGACTATTTTCATTGCCCTAAAATTCCTCTGTGCTCTGCCTATTCATCTCTTCCCTCCTCCAACTCTGACAACCTCTGATTTTTTATCGTTGCCATGGTTTTGTCTTTTCCATAATGTCACAGAGTTAGAATCATAAAGTATGTAGCCTTTTGAAATGGCTTGTTTCGTTTAGTAACTTGCATTGAAGGTCCTTCCAAGTCTTTTCATGGTTTGATAGCTGCTTATTTTTTAATGTCTCAAAACTCTGTACATATTTAAAGATAAACATTGCTAACTTACTCCTCCAGAGGGCAGTATGATCAAGTCAGTGGACATCTGCAGAGTAGGACTTCACAGAAAAGGACAGGTGGAATCAATACTATTAGATAACATGAGGATGATGGCTTCATCCTTGGCTAATTTTCCTTCCTTTCCTGTCATTCTCAAGGGAAAAGTCACAATGGAGATCTCAAAATGGGGTCATACAAAATTGAAAGGAGGCATTTTGTTAGGATAGTAGTGAAGCAAAGCTAAAGAACGGAAAACAAAGTTTTAAAGGATTTGCATTATTCCAAATATCTAAAAATGTTTCTCCCTTATGCCTTTATGCTCCAGGAAAGTACCTGTTCTTTCTTGAAAGTTTCCGTGTTAGATGTGAGTTAGCCCAGAAAACCTAACAAACTCCCAAGCTCTGGGTCAATACCTTCGTATGCAGTCCTAGAGCATCCTGTATCGCTCGTCCTCTGTTATTTCCCACACTGAATTATTAGTGTTTACTTATTTATCTCACACACTACACCATAAGCTCCATGAGAGTCTCTATCCACTTTATATGGATATGGCCTATGAAGATATTTAGCATATCTTACTTAATAAGTATTTTATGAAAGAAGGAAAGAGTTAACTAAAACATAAACTTGATTATACACACTATTAAATTTAATTAAACAAGGAGGCCATTAGCCTGATGTGGCTCCAATGTCATGGCTTTCTGCGTAAGAAAACCAAATTCTAAGCCTGTAAATGCTGCAAGGCTATGAAGTGGAAACCTAAGGACGACCAATCACAAAGAACCAACTAGACTGTGCTGTAGCCAATCAAGTAATTTCCTTTCTTTCCTTCCGCACTTTCTCTGTGTAAGTTTGACCCATAGCTGGAGGGCTTCTAACCACTTCAGGTTTGGTGTGGCCTGATTAGAACTGGGAAATGCTCAAATAACTCTTAATTTTTAAAACATGCCTCGGTTTATTTTCTAACAACACATGCAGGTTTGTTGGCAATCATAAGATATGTGGGAACAATTTCTAGTACCAAAAGCTAAGATTTCTGGATAAAATGCATTAAAATATTTTAAATGCATCATCACTAAGTTGGCAGAAAATAAGTAATTTTAGAAGTTCAGAAAGGATGAAAATATTCAAATCCAGGGCAAAAAGGGAGGTTTGATGTTACTGTTCTCCTGGTCTTGCTGGTGGAAATGGGTCGTTTCATGGGATTGCAAGGAAAACATTCCAGGAGACCCAGGTGGGGCAGGTTGAGGCTTTATGTTAAGATTCATCGCAGAAGCAAAATTGCTCCTGAGTTTCCAGTGTCCCATCTCTGTCCATCCTACTATGGAAAATGTCTAATCTTATCTTCATCTAGCGCAGTACAAAGGCCAAGGTCCAAAAGTTCTGTGCCATGCCAAGGCTTAGTTCAGGCCTGTCCCAGTCCAGCTCGTCACAATCTGTCCCCAGCCGGTGCTGTGGGGGGGAGTTGGAAGAGGGCAGGCTGGGGTGCATGGTTGCTAATGAACTGGTGACCACATGTTACCAGATAAGAGAGAGAGAGAAAGGGAGAGAGATTGATTCTTTTTTAGGCTGATTATATTATCTTGTGATCAGGCGCTTCTTCAGACTAACCAATCAACCTCCCAAGCTATCGTGGGCTTCTCATGGGTCCGCCCTCTAACCAGGGTATTTCCTAGATCTTCTAGGGTGCTGGGTTCCTTATTCAATCCAATCCTTTCCCCAGGCTACACTGACAGGCCTCTGTGGTCACCATCGTGGCTCCTACTGCTCATGTCTTATAGTAGAAGCACCACCCCCTGTGCTATCTTGACTTCTTGCTCTTTGAAAGTTTGGCAACATTTCTCTCTGAATCCACCTGAGCCTGTGATTTTGATGGGCTACTCTCTGACAAACTGATCTTCTTTTGGAATCCATCTATCAAACTATTCTTTGACAGTTTCTTTTTGTAAATTCAGATGTTCCTGAAAAAGTATATAGTTATCCTTATTTTCACATTTATTTTTGCATTAAATTATGTAAAGTAGTTTCCCATGGTTCATTACAATTTGAAATATCATTGTTAATTCCTTTAACGGAAACTGATACAGTAGTGTTTCCAATTTGCAAAGTCGGGAGGAGACAGAGCCTGCCTTTAAAACCAGGCCTTATGACTCATTCTCGCTCCCATTCAACTAAACCTCACTGCGTGTCCACCCCCTTTGCCTCGGCAGGGCACAGAAATGGAGAGTTGTCAGACGGTGATAGAGGCTCATTAAAATAATGCTACTTTTGCTAAGGCAGTATTATACGTTCTGTCACATCTCCTCACTAAGGATGTATTCTGGCCATCTTTGACTGAAATTAAGCAGCCTGAATGTAGCTAGGAGGACACTAATCAAAATGACATTCTGTCACATATTAGACTAAAGGAATTGAATTTCTTCTTTAAAAAAAAAAAAAATCAAATTAGACTGTGTTGCTTCATTGCCAACTTTGCAAAAGAGTATCTGCTGGTAGAGGGTACAACTCAATGCCACCAGCTCCAAATTGACTTAAGCAAAAGTATCCCACGGCAATATTTAGCACTTGTTATTGCAGATACAGCGTGGAAGGTTTACTGCAGTCAACGTTTGATTGAAAATAATAAGTGTAAGCAATATATGATTTAGAGGAGGTCTTCTGGAAAGGAAACAAGAAGGTTTATAGCATGGATTTTGACATATCAATTAATTTAAGTTTTAGACTGACATTAAAAAATGATTCTAGGGGAAATGTAATTGAATCTCTCTTGTAAGTGTAATGAATTGGCCAGTTCTGTTCCACTGTCAGGGCCAGGCAGTTCCTCATCCTGCATCCAAGAGCACTGGACCCAGGACACAGTAGTGGCCATAAGTCTCTTGAGCCTGAACTCGCCAGGGCCTAAGCACCATTCGTCATGGACTTAATTCACAAAGCTGAGGTCAGTGATCCCACAAACAGTGCATGTTATCTGTCCCTTACCTCTCCAGCTTCACTGTAGGTTCTGCTGCTTGGTTATTAAGCTTCAGTTACTCAGTGTGGTTTTTCAGTTTTATGAATATATTATGTTTTACCTGCCACAGAACCCTTGTTGCCTATCTTTCCCTCCGGCATAATCTTCCCAACCATCTCCATGCAGCTGGCTCTTTGCTATTACTCAGATCTCAGTTCAAAGGTCAGGCTCACTGAGATGTCTTCCCTGGCCACACCTGTAATTGTCTTTAATAAAATAAAGTGATAACATCTGCAATGGGCACTGTACTTCTGGAGAGTATTTAAATTCAAAGTAAATGGAGTAATGGAGTTTTAAGTACAAGGTAGAGGATATGAACCTCCCTGATTTTGTAATATGTTTAGAATGAGAAAGATGTCCATTTGAGAAGAATCTATTGTAGGCTTTAAAAGAACTACTGGGTTCTTTTGTAAAAATCAACATCATTAAAAACTTGTTGTATTAAAGCATGAATTGAAAAGGCTTATATAAGACAACAAAAATATGTTAAGAAAAAATTATATTTTATCATTTTTATGACAAATATTTTTAAATTGATACTATATTATATTGTTTAGTATTTTAAAGACTTACATTGAAAGTGCATTTAACTCATCCAAAAAGATTTTGATGGAGAATGCAAAAAGGCATCTTATTCACTCAAATATTATCCAACCAAGTAGAAGATTATGTTGTATCTATGTGTAATATCAGCTATTCTATTAGAGTATAAACTACATAATACAGACCATGCTTTTTGTTGTTATTGTTAATTAGTAATGTTAACACCATAAAAATTATCATACAGTACCCAAAAAGTATGAAAGAGTTATCATTCAAAATGTTAATACAGTCTTGTAATAGAAAAAAGAAATACATACAGGAAAAATTTCTTGACAAAGATAGCTTCATGTACAGAAACAAACGCTAAATCAGAAATACTAAATTACATGAAAGAAAAGGCCTCATGTGAAAAGTTTCTAGTTGTGTAAAGAATAAATTCCTGGGGCTTGAGTCAGTAATGTGGACCAGAGCTTTCAGAGAACATGTTATAGGATTGTGGGGCTTAGGTAGGCATGTCGAAGGAACAGAAGAGATCGATAGGATGAAATGGGGAAATTTGCTTCCTAGGTGTTTTACGTTTGCACTTTTTCTATGTGCATACGTTGACAAGTTACATATTAACACATTCCAAAAACAGATTTAAATATTTTATTTGTTATACATTGCTTAAATATATATTAATTATATATTATGTGCCTACAAATGCACAAGAACTCATCTATACGTGTGACTTTGTTCGAGTTGTTAGAAGCAGTTACCTGTCAGTGTGGGAGGCAGCACACACTGAGTCTTCCATGGGCCATCGAGTCTCTTGTACAAGTCAACAGGCTCTGGCCTCTCTTCTGCTTTCTTAGGGAGCCAAGTGCTACGGCCGCTGATTTCCTGGAAACCGGGTGCTGTTTGTTTTAATGTCTCTGTTCGGATCCATGCTCTTATCCTTGTGTTTGCAGAAATCTGAGAGCTAGACAAAGGGGACTTTATTATACAGCAAAAGCAAAGTGTTAACTGGTGTTAGAAATAAAATGCATAGCTATTATCATCTCATAAATACTCAACTTAAATAGCGAAGTTCAAGGATGACAATTTGTGAGTCATTTCATGAGATCCTGGTTAAAGAGACTACTTACATACCAATACAAACAAGAAGCGCAGATTGAGGAACTCAGAAGAGATGAAACCAAATCTTTTGAAATTGTTAATATTTTAATTCTGACATTTTGGCATTTCTTTCCTATTGGTGTTTCAACCAGGAAATACATTTACCTTCTTATTCTATAATAGTTTTTTGTTTTATATTTTAAGTTGCCTACTAGTATTTATGCAGGTTTTATTTTGTTCCAGTAGTCCATAAACTAGAGATTATATACTCATTTCTCTTCTCACTTCTCAGAGGATATATTAGCCTGCACTCTATAATTTTTAGGTTAAATTGAATTTTCTTAAAAACAAAACAAAACACTAAAGTATAAGTGTACTTAAAAAACTAACAGTGGGACTTCCGGTCAAGATGGCGGCGCAGGTAAACGCAGTATCGCGTCCTCCCACAACCACATCAAAGTTACAACTAAACTACAGAACAACCATCATTCAAAACCACCTGAAATCAAGCTGAATGGAAGTCGTACAACTATGGAACTAAGAAAAAAAAAGCAGCTACATCCAGACTGGTAGGGCAGGCGGCGGCGCGCGGAGGCGAGAGGGGCTGGTCCCACACCCAAGTGTGGCGCATAAAAATCAGGAGGCTCCTGCGGCTGGGAAGGTCCTTCCTGAGGACTGAGGGGTCCCCGTCCCACACCAGGTGCCCCGCTCAGGGTTCCAGTGCCAGGAAGAGAATCCCCATAACTTTTGGCTGGAAAACCAGCAGGAACTGAGGCTCAGGGAGGGTGAGGGGCTGGAGCCCCAGGCAGCTCCTTAAAGGGCCCGCGCACGGACTTATCGGACTCTCTCCCTCTAAGCTTGGAGGGGAGGCAGCTCGAGGGGCACCAGAGACACACAGGGAAGAACTGAGCTGTTTGGCACTGGAGCGAGGGCTGGAGAGGGGGCTTCCTCGGGGACAAACGTGCTGTAAGAGGCCTTTGTTCCTTTGGTGAGCCCTTCCCGGGGGGCGGCAGACAGAAGCCATATCTGGGACTCCAGCAACCTGGCTCACACTGGTAGCCCCGCCCCACCGACTCCCTGAGGCCCCGCCTCGCCCCACACAACTTTCAGGCCCACCCAAGCTGTTGCCACTTGCTTAACCATAGGATTGGCCTGTCTTGGATCCTGCTTCAGGTTTTTCCTAAATTCTTTCAAACGAGCAGCACCGGGTCTCAGCGAGCCCCATACCTCTCGTTAAGTAATACACAGAAACAAACACAGGGAGGCAGCCAAAATGAGGATACTAAGAAACAGGTCCCAAATGAAAGAACAGAACAAAACCCCAATAAAAGAACTAAGCGAAAGGGAGATAAGCAACCTAACAGATACTGAGTTCAAAATACTGCTTATAAGGATGCTCAATGAACTTAGTGAGAACCTCAGTGAACTTAGGGAGGGCCTCAAGAGCATAAAAAAGGACCAGTTAGAAATCATGGATACACTGTTAGAATTAAAGGAGGCATTAACTGAAATAAAGAATAATTTACACAGCTTCAATAATAGAGTATATAAATCCAAGGAGCAAACCATCGATTTGGAATATAAGGAAGCAAAAAATCCCCAATCAGAACAGCAAAAAGAAAAAAGAATCCAAAAAAATGAGGATAGTGTAAGGAGCTTCTGGGACAACTTCAAGCGTGCCAACATTTGCATCTTGGGGGTGCCCGAAGGAGAAGAGAGAGAACAAGAAATCGAAAACCTGTTTGAAACAATAATGGCAGAAAACTTTCCTAACTTGGTGAAGGAAACAGACATACAAGTCCAGGAAGCACAGAGAGTCCCAAACAAGATGAACCCCAAGAGGCCCACACCAAGACACATCATCATCAAAATGCAAAAGGTTCAAGACAAAGAGAGAATATTAAAAGCAGCAAGAGAAAGGCAGCTAGTTACCTACAAGGGAGTACCCATTAGGCTGTCAGCTGATTTCTCAAAAGAAACTTTGCAGGCCAGAAGGGAGTGGCAAGAAATATTCAGAGTGATGAAAACAAGAACCTACAACCAAAATTACTCTATCCTGCAAAGCTGTCATTTAGAATTGATGGACATATAAAAACTTTCCTAGACAAGAAAAAGTTAAAGGAGTTCATCACTACCAAACCATTATTATATGAAATGATGAAGGGTCTTTGTGAAGAAAAAGATAAAATGTATGAACAAACAAAGTGGCAATGAATACATATCTATCAACAATGGAATCTCCAAACAAAATGAACAGGAAGAACAGAAACATTCTCATAGATACAGAAAACATTTTGTTGGTTGCCAGTTGGGAAGGGGGTTGGGGGAATGGGTGAAAAAGGTGAAGGGATTAAGAAGCACAAATTCATTGCTAGACTGACAAACCTCAAAGGGAAAGGGGTTGGGGGGATGGGAAGAAATAAACCAAAGAATTTATATGCATAACCAATGGACACAGACAATAGTGTGGGAAAAGGTGGGAGGGGGGCGGGAGTGGGAAGGAGGGGGTCAATGGGGGAAAAATGTGGAACATCTGTAATACATTTTACATCCAACAAAAAAGATTTTGAAAAAAAAAAAACTTACAGTGTTTTATGACTGCAGTTGTAAAAATAGTTTTTTCTTAATTATATGAAAATTAGATTCAGATCTAAACTTGTATCAATATATACATTTCTTTATTCTTACACTATGTGATTCAAATGTATTTAACTCCACAAATGAAATTCCCAAATGAACAGGTATTTGGGGAACACTTTTCTCTGAAAATGAAAATATCTTCATAATATCTTCAGTAACTTGGAATGTAACAAATTCTTAATTACATTTTAAAAGATGTTTTCTTCTGTTCTTGGTGATCACTACTATAAAGCATTACTATACATCAGCAGCCACATCAGTTGTATTTAACCTTATAAAGCTCCTCTAGTCAAAAAAGCTAACAGAATGTAATGGTTATGTTATCCCTTTCTATTCATGTTGTTCAGTGAAATGCATAATTTTGATGTCTGTTTCATTAATTGTTTACTATCATCTAATGTTTGTGTGTGGTGTCAGATAGCAGTCTAATTTCATTCTTTTGCATGTGGCTTTCCAACTTTTCCAATAGCTGAAACTTATATAGTTGTTAACCAATGTTACCCCACTATATTTAAATAAACAAACACTGAAATTAGTCCCTTTGGGTAGGTCAGTAAGTTAATCAAAATGGACATATTTTGGCTCTTAGTCTCACTTCATGTACATTAACCCTATCACCTTCCTATTTGAAAAACTTATTCGATTTATATTTTTTGCTAGTATTTCTGCTGTCAATATAAGGTAATATACAGTTATGCAAAAACATCCCATTTTTTATATATCACTGATATGTAGTGATCTCAAATGTAATGATATTAAAGGTAAATCTTCTACCATAGATGTGCACACCACTGCTAACAGACAAACACAAGCAAAAGCCCTAAAAAAAAGATTGTGAGACCAAAAAAAAACAAAAACAAAAACAATTACATATAGTTTATACTTGCTTTAAACCAGCAGGGTATCTCATATGTTCACTACAAAAGACATTTAAGGAACGTCTGTTATGTGAGAGGCACAGTTAAACAGCAATAGAACATACGATATGCTTGTCAGTCTTAAACAATAGAGAACTGTGCGGGATTTGGTTACAAAAACAACTCCAACAGGCTGTATACCTTTTTATAGCTACGTAGCTTTCTAGATATATAAACATGCTATGGAGGAGTGCCACCGCGTGAAGGGCGGGATCTGGAGATTCAAGTGAAAAAATGATCTTATTCAGTCTGGGCAAGCAAGTAAAGATTCTTAATAGGGTTGATATTTAAGATGATTTTTGACACTATGTGGAACAAACGGGAAGGACTAGCCCCTGGACTAGAGGCAGGAGAGAGACACAGGGGGACAGGCCACCTACACAGACGCAGCATCAAGCTGGAGAGCTATGGCAACGGAAGGGGCCGGTGAGTGAGCGCTGAGGGGTCCTGGCAGGGGTGTGAAGGTGAAGCGCTTTACTCAGTTCCTTGTGTGCTGCTGAGTCAGTACACGTTTCTGAGATGGGGCAGGATGGTGTGGGGAAATGACTAAGTCTGCTGGATTTGAAGACTCACTCAACACTTCGTGCAGGCTAGATGTGACGGAGAAAAATGATGCTCAGAGACTATTTCAGGAAGGAGGGCGAAACCCGGGTGGTGCAAATGAAATGGAAAGGATAGGATCCAAGCCCGGGACTTGGGAGAAGCAGCAGCCATATGACTTCATAAATGACTTAACGAAGTGGTAGGGATGAGGAAGAAAGGAAGACAAACACAAGGCTTTAATCGCTAGTGACTCAGTATCTAATCATAAAAAAAAAAAAAAAGCAAATGGAAATAAGGAGCTGCCATCCCCATTGCACTGACCAAGTGTGTTCATTCCGTGCGCCTGGCTAGGCTGTCCTTCCTCCATGACCTCTCTGTGCATCTCTCACAAAATTTGAGCGTGTCTAGGTGTGAGGACTTTCCCAAACTAAGGAGGTGAGTTCACTCAGCAACGTTGTGAGTAGCTGTCATCCCAAAACTGGAGCTCCAAACAGGGAAGTCAGGAAAAAAGAGTAAATTTGGGAGAGGATTTGATGAACTTGGTTCTGGACATGTGAGACTTATTTTATTTAACAATATTTGAGGAACGAATATCTTTTCTGAAAATTAACATTTGAATTTTATCTGAAATGACAAGTGGCTCAATTGTCTCAACTATTGCTAGGAGAGTCTATGACTGTCAGTTGAGGAGGACCAGTCGCACCCAGCAGTGATGCCTGGTGGTGGTGGCCAGCAGGTCACCAGTCCAGCATCCCTGCTGCACCCCCTCAGAGACTCTAAGTCTCCTTCATGGACAGGCCAGCAAATAGTCATTCATTTAAACTGAATTCTCTGAGCTAACTATAAAACAGCAGGAATGTATAAGTGTAATTCCTACTGTGTATTTCACATATCGTATCTCATTTGATCTTTGCAACTCTATGAATTGAGTGTCCTTATTGACTCTTCTTGTTTTTAAAACTGGAGGAAAAACTTAGCTTGAGTAAGGAACACATCTATTAATTTCCAACGTTCAGAT
The DNA here is from genome assembly GCF_014108415.1 of Molossus molossus. NCBI lineage: Eukaryota > Metazoa > Chordata > Mammalia > Chiroptera > Molossidae > Molossus > Molossus molossus. The sequence continues at coordinate 48,642,047 of NW_023425351.1, forward strand.
TTAGAGTGGAACCCAATCCTGTCTGGTTCCAAAGTCCACACTCTTTCCATTCTAGTACATTATCCCCAACCTTGCACCTGGGACAATGTAGTGGTGTAATGCAAGTCAAAGAATTTTAAAGTGATACAGCACAATACTAATGTAGTAGAGAATGTTATAATTTTATAATTTCGAGATGCTTGCTTTCTACACACCTATTGATTTCTCTCTAAATTACCTAGCTTATTTAATCCTGCGATTTCAAATCATATGGAAACTTTGATCTGCTGGAGTTAGAGAAAGCTGTGTTAGAATAAGGAAGTCCTGATCATCTTCTGTGAGGACACACAATATCATACAAGGGCATGGATCCCACAATACCTAGAAGAAATAGAGTTGCTTTTGAAGAAGAAAGGATACACAGGGATGAAACCTGCCACTGACAAGCAGAAAACATTCACATTATGCAGCATCAATGGACACAAAAGTAATGCTGGAACAGTTTCCCTGGGATAATAGTAATAATTTGTATTATTATTATTTTTATCATCACCTGAGGACTTTTTTTTTTTTTTTGCATTTATCTTCAGATAGAGCAGGAGAGGGAGAAAGAGAGAGAGAGAAACATTGACGTGAGAGAGACACATCGAGTGGTTGCCACCCACATGACCCCAACCAGGGCTGGGGACAAATCGCAACTGAGGTACGTCCCCTTAGCAGGAATTGAACCCGGGCCTCTCCAAACCACGGGCCAGTGCTTTAACCACTGAGCCAAACGTGCCAGGGCCATAGTAATAACTTTTAAAAATGCACCAAATTTTACACTCCATTAACAGTCTCACTGAGACTTAACTTGGCAGTCTAGCAGTAACTCAGCAAGCCACTTAGACACTAAAATTGTTCCAAGGTCAAATAATTAGAATATCTAGGTGCTAAGATTGTCTCAGGAAATAATTCTAGGTCCAATTAACTTCAAGACATATGGCACTTGTGTATATTTCTTATAAATTTGTAAGTAAAATTGCTTGTAATTGTGTTTGACTTTTATTCATTGGGTAAATGGGCTCCAGCCAGACCAGGAGATTATGGTATAATCCTTACTTAGGCTGTTAAATATATAAAAAAATACCAAAGAAGAAACAAATCTCAAATCCTGGCTAGCCCTTTTGGCCGTTTAATGCTTGATTCCTTACCCACCCTCACTGCTCAAACAGTATGTTTCCCCAGGTCTGAATAACTACTAAAATAATGCCCTGCACACCAGCAAGTTCACTGGTGTCAGTCTGTGCTTTTCAAGTTCTCCACGAATTTCCGGAGGAGGTATGGACTCTTCAAATTTAGTACTCTTCCGAGACTCAGGGTCCATTCTTTTAGGAATACTTCTTAACCTTTAGTTTTTCCACAGATATCTGTTGAAGTAGGCACAACACACCTGCATATATACATCTCCCAGGGGCAAATATTGATTCTCAAAGATAGTAATTTCTAAACAGGCTCTCACCTCCCAAAGAGTTAAAGAAACATTTTTCTAACTACCCCTTAACATGCGAGGTGGTAGTGTTCACAGTGGAATTTGTGCTCAAGGGTATGAAGCAACATTGTGTTCATCTGTCTTCCTTAATTCCTTCCTGCTTTGCCACATGATGCCTGCCAGGCATAAGAAGCATCCTCCTCCTGCTGAGCTGTATGTCTTTATGATTTTGCTTTCTTAGTTCCACACAGACCCAGTTGAAACACTGAGTTCTATGCTTATAGGCCTGTATTTTATTTTATTTATTTATTTTTATCCTCACCCAAGGACGTTTTTGCATTCATCTTCAGATAGAGCGAGAGGGAGAGCGGGAGGAAGAGAGAGAGAGAAACATGGATGTGAGAGAGACACATCAACTGGTTGCCACCCACACGACCCCAACTAGGGCCGGGGACAAACTGCAACTGAGGTATGTGCTCTTAGCAGGAACAGGACCCGAGTCTCTCTGGACTGTGGGCCAACACTCTAACCACTCAGCAACTCAGCCAGGGCTGCTTATAGGCCTTTTATCAAATTCTTCAAGACCACCTTCCTTCCTGACTGTCTTAGGCTAAAGTGGTTGAGTGGTTTTGTTCATCCAGTTACCTCTTTGTTTTCCTTTTATAATTTGCCTTCACTCTTTTCCCCTAACCTATGAAATTGTGACACCTGTCCCAAAGAGTCAGTTCCATGATATCTTAACAGGTGACTGTCCACTTATCTAGACACCGCTGACCTACTTCTTGATGTATGTACATCTTTATTCTTAAACAAAGAAATCTTTATGCGCAAGAACTGAGATTCAAACTTGTAGTATCTCCTAGAGCGGTGCTTTCCAAAAGAGCTCTCTGTGATGATGCAAATATTCTATTTCTGCGTGGTCCAGTACTACCGTTTCTAACCACATGTGACTAGAACATTTGAAATGTGGCTAAGGCAACTGAGGAACTGAAATTTAATTTAATTTAATTTAATTTAACTTTAATTAACTTAGATTTAAATAGCTCCATGTAACTAGTAGCTGGACAACACTGTCCTAGAGCACACAGGTCAAACTGACTATGAAGCAAGTCTCAAAAATATGGGCTAATGGGTGCATAGAGCCTTTTTAGTCAAAATACTTCCATTTTCATGTGCAGAATTTTTATCCACTTTACAATTTTACTATTAAGTAGGAGGAAGTACTTTATGAAGGGAAAGAGAGAAGAAAGAAATGGAGGAGGAGAACAAAAGAGAGAAAAGAATAAAAGATATTTAAATGAGACACTTTAGAGGAAGAACCTTAACTGATATTCTTAAAATCACTTTAAATTAGTAATTTTTCTTCGCTTAGAATTGGATCTAGTTGTATTATATTCATGTTTCAAAGACTTCTTAGGGCAGCTCAAAATTTGAAGTGGTTCTCACACTGATCATGGTAAGCTAAGCTATCAGTTATATGAGGGCAAAATAATTTCATTCTAGATTGTTCAATGAAATGTAATCAGCGGGAGCCAAAGAATACTCATAAACATTTTCACAAATGTGAACCTGAATTGAGTTATAATTTTGTTGTGTTCTTTTTAAAACATACTGGTTGTTGTTTCCTTCATCACTATTTTAGACTGACAACTCATTTATTTTCTTCAAAATATTGATGAAATTTTAAGTAAATTGAATAAATTGTATTGTAAATTTTATCGTTACCCTTAAGACTCTTGAAATGTTTTAGGAAGCACATGAACTAGCTCGAGTAAGCTAACTATTCTAAATGTGCGCTGCATTGGAGGGGGGCAGACAAATTTTTCATCTGTATGTTCTAAAGAATGGTCGAAAGTATTTCATTTTCAGAAATGCAAAGGCTGACTTATGCCTAAACTGTTATCCAAAATCTTCAATATAAATGTGTTTTCATGCAAACAGGCTCATTATTCTCCTTGATTATAGACAGGTAGAAATAAATGTTAACAATTTGAACTCATAACTGAATATATATTAAGGAAATATCTGTATCTATTTTAGATGTGGGTTCTTATAACATTTCAATCTGACATGTGTCACTGCTAAAACTTTCCACAAACCACTGGGGTCGTCAGAGCTCTCTGTCATGGTCCCTCTTTTGAGCTGTTTCCTGGCCCATCCTGTGTTCCTTACCAGAATTGGTCTCTCCCGGGATTCAGGACAGTTAGTAACTGTAATCCTGGGTCTGTGCTTTCTAATTTGGCTCTTTGCCGCCACAAAAGTTGCACATTCCAAACAGGGCTTTCTTTGCCCCTCACCTTCATCTCTTCAATGCATTATTTAGGTATCTTTGGTTACAGATGACAAAAACCTATTAATTTAAACAAAAAAAACAAAAAACAGGAACATTTTTGGAATGATGCTAGAGTATCTAACTAAATGGCCAAGTTTCAGGAAGGGCAGTAATGATGGGCCTCGGGAACAGCTGGACCCTGGTTCTGATGCCACCAGAGTCTCTGGTAATTGTGATCACTAAGCATATATTTATCACACAACCACACGCGACCCCATGAGCACTTCATGTCTCCTTTCTGCTTATTAGCCTCGTGTGTCTCTCTTCTGTCGTCCAGCTTCCTCTCTACAGAACATGTGATTGCTGATGGCTCTTGAATTCTATTATTCAGTTGCTTTCGCTCTTATATCCACTGTCATAACTGATCTTCCTCCTCACACCATGGCAGAGAGAAGCTATGGCTGATGTGATTGCCTCGTTTGTGTATTAAAACACTGATTGCATGATTATTAAGTGCTGTATCCAAAATGGAGTGTAGGTCTTCTGACTGCTAGTCAAGCTTCCTTCCCACAGATCTTCCCCGTACTGGGTGTAATTTAGATTGAAGATCTTCCGCCCACAATCTCCTAGCCCTTGATTCCCCAGGGAGCTGTGGTCTATCCAGAAGTATGAGGCAGCTTTTTCTACTCTCCGGTCTTGAACATCAGGTGACTGAAATTGTACTGATAGTTTCTAGGCGTTGGAAGGAGAATATTAATATGAGAAGATAAATGTTAATACAGGGTAGTGTAGGCTCACGTACCCCATCTCTGACAACCTTCCACATCGGAATTATGATGCACCAGCTTAATGAATCCTCCAGACAGTCTGCCTAATATGAAAGATTACCGCATCTCTCCAGGCACACAGCTTAGCATCTAGTTTGATTTGTACAAGGAAACTTCCTTCAAACGGTGTTCCCTGCAAGCCTGGGGGGGGGGGGGGGAGGAACTTGACTGTGGACCAGCACAGGTACAGATTCCGTTGGCACACTGCAAATCACCCTTTTGACTTCATTACTAGAGGTGAGATCATGGGAACCAGTCATATGTGAGTGAAGTGAGGACCTGAAGAGCGATGGACAGTAGGACAAGACCTAACCTACACCCCAGACCCACCTGGAAAATCATGATCTACGGCCCTTACCATGTGTGGGGAACCGAATACCTGAGAGAGAACATCCCTCGCCCATCAGGGCAGCTTTCCATCTCACGTAGGTCAATACTTTGGCTCATCCCAACTCCTGTTTCCTCTCAAGTTTTGAAATTTTATATATCATAGATTCAGTCTCTTAAGCGACGGTAACCAGACTATCTTTGGTCATACAATGCTCACTTCTGCAGAAGGTCCAACTTGGGTCAAAACCTCACTATTGAATGAATCATCCATGCCCAGAGGTGAGGTAGTTAAATTGGCTTATTGGTATCAGATGCTCATCTTATGTTGCATTAGTAGGGACAAGGGGGACAGAGTAAAATAACAACATGCTATACACTCGCTTTTTTCCTCAGGCTTTGAACTCATTGTGTTTTATTCCAGTTCCCTAGCATAATGCGAGGAATGTCGATGCCAAATGAAATGTTATGGCTTGACTGTTGAGTTGTACATTTTGCATTTGGGTTGATATTCTATCAAAAGTAGGAGCTTATAATGCAGTTTCACATATATTTCAAAGACCACGAACCTCATAATTATTTCAGTTTGTATACAAGTTAAGGCTGAGCCCGTACCACACTCTCCAAGGAGTATATGCCAAGGCCTTGCGTATGTGGTCATGCTCCCTGATCCTATACTTTTAATTGCATTCCCCCAGGAGCACAGCCTGACATCTAATTTGATTTGTACACAGCAGCTTCCCTAAGGCAAGCAATTCTAATGAATTTTAAAACCTAGCTTCCCTGGTCAGTTGATGAGATGATTTTTCTTTCTTTTTAACAAAGAAAACTTTTTAATTTTTTTTTACAAAATGCTTTACTTTGCTTCTGTTTTCATTCTTAGATATTTCATGTATTTTATGTGTTAATTCTGGGACATATCCATTATTTGTTTTCAGTGTTTATTTTGAATATGTAATTTTTCATGTTAATACTTTTCTTTTTATGTTCTTTCCTACACACTCTCATCTTTCGCTTTAAAAACCAAGATATTTACAAGTAAGCGATTGGTCACTATATGAGAAGACAATTCAATGAAAATCACAACTGCCAAATGAAATTCAGTTCTTTTTAAAAGCCTGGAGACATCTCAAGAACAGTGTGAGGAGAGATGCCAGGGAGCTCTTTTTACAATCATAGCCTCCACTTTTTATTTAGGATGATTGACAAGTTGGGCTGTTTCTGTGGCCAATGTGTGCCACTTTGAACTAAAACCCTACACTCTCAGTTTGGTGCCATTCGCCAGGGTCACAGATGCCAATCAAGCATTCCTTTGATTTATGTAATTCACTAGGTTTTACTGTTGTCAGTGTTCATATGTAAACCTATAAACTCCAAACAAGTAATTTAAAGATAAGCTTATGAATGAGGTTAAAAAAAAAAGTAATCCTTCAAGATGGGATGAATACTGGAACAACATATTGCTGGGATTAGCTGTTTGCAATCCTGCCTACCTTCTTATCCAGTACCAACCACGTGCTGAGCACTGTGCCTGTTTTATAATCCATGTGCCTTTCTCACTTCCTTGTATTTTAGATATACTAGTTCATCTTTTGCACCCCCATTTCCTCATCTTCAAAGTGATAATAGTAACTACCTTATAGGATTGCTCTGGAGATTAAATTAATTATAAAACATGTTGTTCTTAGACAAATCCATAGCAGTTAGTAAGCACTCAACAAATGTTAGTTATTCTTTCTGAATTCCAGGAAAAATTGATGTTAGACTTCCACCAGTGTAGAAGAAGGGGTATATCTAATGACTTCTATAGACTATACAAAAATGTACATAGGGTGATGAGTGACAATCACGATCTCACAATTTAATCATAATTTCTCTTAGGATCATTTGCCTTCTTCAATTTTGTGACCATCAGCAGTATTTCAGAGTTGCTGTATATGACTTGGCTGTAGAACTCGGAGGCAGCGGTCTGTGTGCATGGAGTGGTCTTTGTGCAGTGGTCTGTGTGCATGGAGCCCCCGCTGGCTGTGCTGTGTATCACCTGTGCACCCCTACATTGTAGGCCTGCTTCTCATGTGCTCATTTGGAACTCACCCAAAGACAGAATGGAATTTCTGGGACTTTCAAGTTTATGAGTTTGCTTCGTGTGGTTTAGTACTGCCAATTCTTGCCATCTCCAAATGAATGGATATGATCAAGTCCATAAATTTGAAAATGTGAATAAAGAATTATTGATTTATAGTAACCCCACTTAAGAATAAGGCTCTGAAGAACAGACTTAGAAGCCTCCTTCACACAGTGTCACAGAAGAAGGCCTCAGCATATCAGAATGCTTGAATTAAGAGTGATTTATCTTTCCTTCTTTTACCTTTTCTGTGTTTTGCTAAATTATTTTCAATGACTATGTATCACTTTCAGAATAAAACAATAAAGCTCCGAAAAGCAAAGCTATAACAAAATTGTCCCTGAAGTAGTCCACATGAAAACAAATACAGAGAGGTTTCCCCCCTGAAGGTCACAGCCACCATTGTCATCTGTATGATGTTTGCTGATACTCATCAGTCTGCAGCCTGGCAGCGGCCAGTGGAAGTCAGTTCACAGAATCTGGCAATTTTATCAACTGCCTAGGGCACAGGTATGTGTTTTACCATCCATCAACTCTTACATATGCTAAACAAAATAAAAAGAAATAACACTCAGAGGCCTACCTGAACATCAAACTGGCTTCTCTCTAGCACTTTTTATTGCTTCTATTTTTGTGTAAAGTTATTAGCAAATTTTTTAACACTATATATATGTACTGGGCTAGGTCAGGTTTTGAGTGGATAGAAGTGAAGAAAGCAGATGTGAAATGTGCTGTTTGAACAGTGTTGCCATACTACATTAAAATCACCCAGCAAGGCTTGTATCTCATTGGGACAGGTCATTGTTACCCCCCGCCCACCCGCGCCTCTTAGGGGGGTGCTATGGAATTTTGAGTGAGATGATTCTCCACTGGATGGGGATGTCCCATTAAGTGAATAGGACATCTGGTCTTCAGGCCCCAAGTTAAGTGAGCAAGCTCCGGTCATTGTGACAACCAACATGACCCTAATCATTTTCTAAATATTTCATTTATGGGGAGAGATGTTGCTTTTTTCCCCTAATTATCTGTTCTATACTCTACTGAAAATGACTTGATTAGAAATTCATCCATACTGTGCAGTAACTTAATTCTAGGATGTATAGAGAAAATAGGAAGACCATGGTTCTTTCCTTATATCGCCTTCTCAATGCTTTGACATGTAGCTGCATCATAATGAGACCGCATTTTTAAGTAAATAAATTGCTTTGTCATTGTTTTGAATTTTCTTGGTTAATGTAATCTAAGATGTTTTCTCTGCATTCAGAATCTTTTATCTATACTCTTTACTTAATTTTCATCAATAAATTTGATGTCAAATATGATGTGATAAAATATAAGAGATGGTGTTGATTGGTGTTTAAGCTCATTTAATTCTGTTACCAATAAACAATGTTTACTGAGGGCATACTATTATTTATTGATCAGTTACTTGCTCTCTAAGCAAAGATCAAAACTTTTTTACATTATTAACACAGAACTTTATACCAGTGTTCTTCATTACCTTTTGACTTTTCATTTTCTCTTACAATAGCCTTTTCCTTTACTACATTTTCTTACTTTTTTTGGCTTTTTAAAATTGTTTTTTTTTTTGCTAAACTTTTTTTTAAAAAACCCGTAACTTTCTTTAAATATATGTGCCAAACATATAAACAAGAGTGAGCAAAGGAGAACAATCAATATGAAATATCAAATATTTGGGGCTTTTCTTATTTAGAACATTGAATGGGTCATCCTGAGATAAAGCATGTAATGTTGTTTTGTTTCAAGAGTCCAATTTACCAAATGGGGGTAACAATATCTATACCATAATTTTTTTTCATAGGAATAAAGAATTAATCCCAGTGTTGTGCTTTGACCTTTGAATGTACAAACTCTGTGTATGGTAAGCTTACTTTTATAACAATGAGTTTGAGTTACATTTAGCTTCTCATTGTAGAATGCTTGAACCAGATGCATGGTTGTGTCAGACACATTTAATGTGCGTACTAGATGGGGAAGATTCTTGTGCACGAACTCTGCAACTGGCTCACGTCTTGCTTCGTTGCATTCTAATTACTTGGCTATTGCTGAATGAACAGATGATTAATTTTCTTCTGCTATTACTTTCTAATTCTTTTCAAGAAAGCTTATAGTTTTCTTGTCTAAATGTTTGAAGTATTAGGAACTGTTGCTGAATGAAGTTGGAACGATAATATAAACAGCTATAAAAATGATCTCAGTAACCAAGTAGGATTTGCACTTACTAACATCCATTACAAGCAGTTTTATTTCCAACAGCTTGGGAATGTCAGTGACCAAAAACTAAAGCATATTGTGTCCCTTTAATTCCTTGCATTCAAATCGCAGTATGCTAAGGAAACAGCTTTAATTTTAGGTTTCTATTGGCCTTAAGAGATGCATTAACTTTGCGGCTAATTACATATTGTTTTAAATAACTCATGTAAGCTATTCAAATTACAGTTAGCATATGGACTGCCACATCTTACAAGACAGCACGTTCTTTGTTATTTTTTTCAGCTTCAGATGGGCTGCAGTAATTTTAAGTGCCTTGCTCATCCCTGCAGGGGATTGTGATGTAATCTATGTCTAATTTCCCACCATTCATCTAAACTTCATTCTAAAATCGGTTTGTGTACTTTTGGAATGTGTCCTGTGGCTTAGGATTTAGGAAAATAGCTCTCACTGAGTGTAAAGTAGAGATGTAGTAAAGAATAATAATAATTTTTTTAATGTCTAGATTCCAAACAAACTACAAGGAAGTCAAAGGTTTAGATGAGTACAATTGATAAGGTTTTCCTAAATACTAACATGATAACCTTTGACAACTTGGTGGCTTTGAATGATAATTTAGAGTTTTAAGAAATATTTTCAAGTATGCAAGTGTGTGTGTGTCTATTCTCTTAAGTTGACCTGTCACTTAGAAGTCATTTAATAAACATTTGCTGAAGGAAAACACAGAATCCGATGGTTAAGAAATAGAATCTGGGTTTGTACAATGTTCCCATCACCTCCAAGCTGTGGGACATGCAACTATTTACTTAACCTCATGAACCCCAATTTCTCATATGTATAATACACAGAAAGAGTACACCTACCTCACAGATTGGTTGAAAGGATTATATGACCTTTCTCAGGTGGTCATCTAGCACACGACTACATCAGTGGTGAACAAGTGTTACAAAATAGACTACAATAATTATACTATTCATAATAGTTTACTCAAATGGTAGGCAGCAGAGGGGGGTTCATGCTTTCTCTCCCAAGATCTGACACAGACATGACTCAACCCTAAAGATTCCAGTGTGTCAGTGCCTTCACCCTAAGTCTCTAGTTTTTCAGAAAGGGAATATTATTAGCAGCCTAATTAGGCTCAAGTATCAGTGTGGCTAAAAGGACAGAGCCATGTAATAATACTGTTAAGGGGAAGAGCTCTGCTTTGTTTCAGGATCATTCCCACGAAGAGCAAGAATGATGGGGAACTCAGTGGTCATCCCAAGCATGACCTTGTGCTGCTGCTGCGTCATGGTGTTGTTGAGTTCAGATAGCAGTTCAATATTTTATTTGGTATTGGATTCATTCTTATTTAATGTTCTACTTCCATTAATGAACTAAAGAAGGTTACCTCTTAACTTTTGCACTTGGTGCCAGGTTGTGGGTTGGTGTAGGGAGGATTTCAGAAGAAGAGAACTGGGAAAACAAGGTTAAAATAAATTTTACATAAATAAGTTAAAGAATCATGGCAAAGCAAATGATTATAAAACACAAAGGGGTAGTAATATCGGGGAGAAAAATAGTAGGTGGGTTAGGATTCTATTATGGAATGGGGAAAAGGTTTTATATTCCATTTGGCTTTGGATATTTTTATGCTTATATTAAATGTGGTTGTTCATGGTATTCTAGGAAAGTACTTCAGAAAAGTAATGAAGCTAAATTGTGAAAACAACTCAATGAGGACTGGGAAGCAACCCAGTGATACAATCTATTTCCTTGATTCATATTCAAAGAAATCAACTCTGTTCAATCTCTTTTTCAAACATTTCATAGATCAAGACATGTGTCAAGACATGTATTGGAGTTTCAAAATGCTATTGCCAGAAAAGCAAATAAAAAGTTATATTATGAACCAAAACTATAATTTTATTCCATCAATGTGGAATTACTTTTCTGTCAACAAATAAATTCTTAAAGGCCTGAAAATTTCAATAGAGATTAGAAATTATATTTTTCACAGATAAACATGAATTTAACAAATTCAGAATGCTGTATCTCTATATTCCAGCTGGGCAATTGGCCATGATAGTTAATTGACCATGATAAATATAGTTAAAATAGCTAGTTAGTGACAGGCAGGATATAAAAATATGGACACGTTTAAAATAAGAAATAAATACAAAAAAGTATTTTGCTTAATTTGTAAAGATTGACATCAAACCACATTTTACAATGATATCAAACAATCATATTGGTGATGGATTTGTAGTTTGTATAATTAAAGACTAACTCAGTACTTTCTATACACTGTGTTACTTCTCTCACAAAGCCCTAGATTCCCATTTACATTAGAGGAAAATGAGGCAGAGAGAAGTTAAAAAGCTTGCAATAGACCACGTTAGGAAAAGCTGCTTTTAGAACCCAGACAGTCTTTCCCCATAACCTCTGCTAACCTAGGATCATAGAATTATTCAGAATATACTCAACCAAATAAAAATATACATCCAAAAACATACCTGAAAATCTTTTCAAAAATATCTTTTGGCATATAATTGTTCATAGTATTTTTAACGATCCTTTATATTTCTGTGGTGTCCGTTATTACTTCTTCTCTTTTGTTTCTGATTTTGTTTATTTGGGTCCTCTCTTTTTGTTTCTTGGTGAGTCTGGCTAAGGGTCCATCAATCTTGTTTATCTTTTTAAAGAACCAGCTCTTTGTTTCATTGATCTTTTAAAATTTTTTTTTTTTTTTTTTTTTTTTTTTTTATAGTTTATTTCTGCTAAAGGGGACTCTAGCACACTGCTGGTGGGAATGCAGACTAGTGCAGCCACTATGGAAAACAATATGGTGTTTCCTCAAAAAGTTAAAAATTGAACTTCAATTGACCCAGTGATCCCACTTCTAGGAATATACTCTAAGAAGCCGGAAACACTATTCATAAAGAATATATGTACCCCCATGTTTGTAGCAGCACTACTTACAATAGCTAAGATCTGGAAACAGCCCAAGTGTCCATCAGTAGACGAATGGATAAAAAAGCAGTGGTACATATACACAATGGAGTACTATGCAGCTGTAAGAAAGAAAGATCTCTTATCCTTTGAGATGACATGGACAGACCTGGAAAGTATTATCCTAAGTGAAACAAGCCAATCAGAGAAAGACAAATATAATACAATCTCACTTATTTGTAGAATATAATGAACAAAACAAGCTGATGAACAAAATAAACCCAGAGACATAGAAGTAGAGCACAGACTGACAAACCTCAGAAGAGGGGAATGTGGGGGAGGGAAGAGAAAAACCACAGAACTTATATGCATGTATGCATAACCAATGGATATAGACAACAATGTTGGGGAAGGGGCGGGATCGGGAGGAGGGTATCAATGGGGGGAAAGGAGAAACATCTGTAACAAAAATAAATTAATAAAAAACATATCTTTTGGCACTGGGAGAGTAACCTTTATCTCAACACTACAGTTGAATGCTTCAGCCTTATCTTTTATATCAAATTCAAAGACCATTTTGATACCTGTGTGTTAAAGCATGCTAAATTTACCAAGAAAATTATCCAAGAGTTGATTATTATTGCAATGTCCATTTCCAGTTTGGTCTCAGCCAAGGTCTTTTGCTGCAAATATTACAAACCTCAAATAGATGACTCACACACCTAATGTGATTGCAACTGCATCTCACTCAGCTGCTACGATCCTGGAAACCATGCCCAGACACTCAGCTGATATTCACTCGTGACTTGAATGACCAAGTGTTTCAGGAGGAAAATTAGGATCCAAAAAATGTGTTAATTGGGAAAAAAATATTAATTCAGAATTTCAGTGCAATTTCTTGAAAGACTATATTAGTTACTACACATCTATGTGGTTCTCAAGGCTCAAAACAGTTTCCTAAATTTCCCTAATCCTCATGTTGGTCAGATTTTGTAAAGGTTTTGATAAATTTTCATGTCTATAAAATGAGAAAAATCTCAAAACTCCAGTGAATCATGGAATCCAAATCACACACCAGTTCTTTTAAGTAGTAGTGAACAAAATAAAATTCAAACACAATAGAAGGAGGTAGATAAATATAGAGAGCTATCTATTGTATAACATGTTTGAACCAAGGGAGTTCTTAGAGATCTTTCAAATTTTTGTTTTTATTTTTATTTTTTGAATGAGGAGCATTACTATAAATCCTACTTTTTAATTTGTTTGGTTTTTAATTAATTGATTAATTTTTATTAATTAATTAATTTTTATTAATTAATTAATTTTTGTTACAGATGTTTCTCCTTTTTCCCCCACTTACACCCTCCTTCCGCTCCCTCCCACCCTGTCCCCAGCTTTGTTGTCCATGTCCATTATTCATGCATACATGCATATAAGTTCTGTGGTTTACCTCCCCCATCCCTTCTGGGGATTGTCAGTCTGTACCCTACTCTCTATTCTGTTCCATTGATCTGTCTGCCTGTTCTTGTGCCAGTACCAGGCTGTTTTGATTACAGTGGCTTTGTAGTATAACCTGAAATCTGGTAATGTGATCCCTCCAACTTTGTTCTTCTCTTTCAAGATTGCTGTGGCTATTCGGGGTCTTTTTTTGTTCCATATGAACTTTTCAAGTATTTGTTCTAGTTCTGTGAAGTATGTCGTTGGTATTTTGATGGGGATTGCATTGAATCTATGAATTGCTTTGGGTAATTTTAATGATGTTAATTCTTCCAATCCATTAACAAGGTATGTGCTTCCACTTTTTTATATCTTCCTCTATTTCTTCTTTCAATGTCCTGTAATTTTTTGTGAATAGGTCCTTTATTTCTTTGGTTAAGTTTATTCCTAGGTATCTAAATTTTTTTGCTGTGATGGTAAATGGGATTTTTTTTTAGTTTCTCTTTCTGTGAGTTTATCATTGGTGTATAAGAATGCCGTCAATTTCTTGACATTAATTTTGTATCCTGCTACTTTGCCAAATTTATTTATTAAGTCTAGTAGATTTTTGATGGAGTCTTTGGGGTTTTCTACATATAATATCATGTCATCTGCGAATAATGACAGTTTCACTTCTTCCATTCCAATTTGGATCCCTTTTATTTTTTCATCATATTTGATTGCTGTGGCTAAGACTTCCATTACTACGTTAAATAAGAGTGGTAAAAGTGGGCATCCCTTTCTTGTTCCTGTTCTTAAGGGAAATGCTTTTATTTTTTGCCTATTGAGTATGATGTTGACTGTAGGTCTTTCATATATGGCCTTTAGTATGTCTAGATATGATCCCTTGAGTCCCAAATTGCTGAGTGTTTTTATCAGAAATGAGTGCTGGATTTTGTCGAATGCTTTTCAGTGTCTATTGATATGACCATATGATTATTATCTTTCATTTTTTTTTATGTGGTGTATCACATTTATTGATTTGTGAATATTGTACCAGCCTTGCGACCCTGGGATGAATCCTGCTTGGTCATGGTGAGTAATTTCTTTGATGTATTGCTGGATCCGTTTTGCTAGTATTTTGTTCAGGATTTTGGCGTCTATGTTCATCAGGGATATTGGCCTCTAGTTTTCTTTCTTTGTAGTGTCTTTTTCTCGTTTTGGAATTTGAATTATGCTGGCCTCATAAAATGAGTTTTGAAGTCTTCCTTCTTCTTGAATTTTTGAAATAGTTGAGGAGAATGGGTATTAGTTCTTCTTTGAATGTACGGTAAAATTCCCCCGTGAAGCCATCCAGGCTTGGTCTTTTGTTGTTATTGGTCTGTTCAAGTTTTCTATCTCTTCCCAGTTTAGTTTTGGGAGACTATCTAGAAATTTGTCCATTTTGCTTAGATTGTTGAATTTGTTGCCATATAATTGTTCATAATATTTGTTAACAATCCTTTGTATTTCTGTGGTGTCAGTTACTATTTCTCCTCTTTTATTTCTGATTTTGTGTATTTGGGTTCTCTCTCTTTGTTTCTTGGTGAGTCTAGCTAAGGGTCCATTAATCTTGTTTATCTTTTCAAAGACCAGCTCTTTGTTTCATTGATCCTTTTAATTGTTTTTTTGGTCTCCATGTCATTTATTTCTGCTCTAATCTTTACTATTTCCTTCCTTCTACTTGCTCTTAGGTTTTCTTTTTGCTTGCTTTCTAGTTCTTTAAGTTGTGAGGTTAGATGGTCTATTAGAAATTTTTCTTGTTTCTTGAGGTAGGCCTGTAGTGCTATGAACTTCCCTCTCAGAACTGCTTTTGCTGCATCTCATAGATTATGTATTGTTGTGTGTTCATTTTCATTGGATTCCAGGAAGTTTTTAATTTCTTCCTTGATCTCCATGGTAACCCATTCATTGTTCAATAACATGCTATTTAGCCTTTATGTTTTCAAATGTGTTTGCATGTTCTTATTGCAGTTGATTTCTAGTTTCATGCCATTGTGATCTGAGAAGATGCTTGATATAATTTTAATCTTCTTGAACTTGTAGAGACTTAGTTTGTACCCTAATATGTGGTCTATCTTTGAGAATGTCCTGTGTGCACTTGAGAAGAATGTGAATTCTGCAGTTTGGGGTGTAATTCTCTGTAGATATTTATTAAATCCATTTGATCTAGTGCTTCATTTAGAGTCTGTGTTTCCTTGTTGATTTTTGTCTAGATGATTTGTCCAGTGATGTCAGTGGGGTGTCGAAGTCCCCAGCTATGATTGTATTGCTGTTGATTTCTCCTTTGAAGTCCTCCAGAAGATTTTTAATATATGTTGGTGCTCCTATATTGGGTGCATATATGTTTATCAAGGTTATATCTTCCTGTTGGATAGATCCTTTCAGTATTATGTAGTGGCCTTCTTTGTCTCTAGTTATGGCCTTCATTTTGAAATCTAATTTATCAGATATGAGTATTGCTACCCTAGCTTTTTTTTCCTTTCCGTTTAATTGAAAGATTTTTTTCCCATCCCTTCACTTTCAACCTATGTGCGTCTTTTGTTGTGAGGCAAGTCTCTTGTAAACAACATATAGATAAGTCATGCTTTCTTATCCAGTCAGCTACTCTGTGTGTTTTTATTGGAGCATTAAAACCATTTACATTTAAGGTAATTATTGATATGTACTTATTTACTGCCATTTTTGTTTAATGTGGCTATATTTTTCTTCCTATTTCTTCTACTAATTACAGCAGTCATTTTAGCATATCTTGCAGTGCTGGTTTCGTATTAATATATTCCCTTAGCCTTTTTTTTTTTTTGTCTGGAAAGCTCTTTATTGCACCTTCTATTTTGAATGATAGCCTTGCCAGATAGAGTAGTCTTGGATTCAGATTCTTGTTTTTCATGACCTTGATTACTTCATGCCACTTTCTTCTGGCCTGTAGTGTTTCTGTTGAGAAGTCAGCTGAGAGCCTTATGGAGTTTCCTTTGTAGGTAACCTGTTGCTTATCTCTTGCTGCCTTTAGGATTCTCTGTTTGTCTTTAATTTTTGGCATTTAAATTACTATGTGTCTTGGTGTGGGCCTGTTTGGGTTCTTCTTACTTGGGGCTCTCTGTGCTTCTTGACCTTGAATGCCTTCTTCCTTCACCAAGTTAGGAAAGTTTTCTGTCACTATTTCTTCAAATATATTCTCTAACCCTTGCCCATTTTCTTTCTCTTTGGGGACTCCTATGATGCGAATGTTATTACGTTTGCAATTGTCCCACAGTTCTCTTAAGCTGTCTTCCTGTTTTTTAATTGTTTTTTCCTTTTGGTTTTCTGATTGGTTGATTTTTTCTACCCTGTCTTCTAATTCACTGATCCGGTCCTCAGCTTCATCTACTCTGCCAGTTAGTCCTTCCAACGTGTTCTTAACTTCTGCTATGTCATTCTTCATTTCCACTTGGTTAGTTTTCAATGTTTCTATATCTTTACTCATGTTGCTGATGTCCTTACAGATGCTCTTGAGCTTCCTCAAGATCATGGCTCTGAGCTCTACCTCTGATAATTTGCTTAACTGCATTTCATTTATCTCATCTTTGATAGAGTTCTTTCATTCTTTCATTTGGGAATTGTTTCTTTCTTTCACCATTTTGGCTATCTTAGTGCATTTTGGAGCCTGCCAAATTTTCCCTGTGTGTGTTGGTGTTCTGCTGTTTGTGCCTCCCTCTACTGGGTTTGGATGAGCCTGGGTGGGCCCTTGTTAAACACCAATGTCAAGTTTTACTTTCCTGGGTATATTTGCAAGCCCAAGAAAGGCTCAGTTATCCTCTAGCTTTTTTGCCTGGTGGCTAGTAATCACTGTTACTCAGGGCATTGGAATGTAGCCCTGGGTTTCTGTGTAAGTTGATTTCCAGAGGGTGGGTTAAATGCTGGTTGTTAATGAGCCTCAATTTGCATTTCTTTGCCTTACCTGTAAAATGCTGAATCTCTGAGGGAGAGGCTGCTGCTTTTCCCCACAGCTCTGGGAAAGAGCAAACTGGCCACCTTCCTTTTGGCCTCGACTTAGTAAAAACTCTGAGTGCCCTCCTAATCCCATGTGTCCCCACAGAGTTCTAGACCTGTCTGCCCTCCCTCTGCCGGAGCCCCAGGTGAGTGGCTGTGGCTATTTTAGCTCTCTGTCCCCACTCTGTGCTGTGGAGCGGGCTTTGGCGTTTAACCCCAAGGGAGCTGCTCACAGCTAAGACTGCTGTTGTCCATGGGCTCCCAGCCCACCAACCTCTCCTGCCTCCTCAGATCCTGCCAGTGTCCCTATGGTCCTATTCCACTATTTTTCTGTTGCTTTTTTTTCAAAGATTTGTCTTTATTTTGGTTATAATTCCTGTTTGGTCCTGGGAGATTGTCTGTGTAGCTTCCATTTACTCTGCTGCCATTTTTTTTTTTTAATCCTCATCCAAGGACATATTTTTTGTTTATCATCAGATAGAGTGGGAGGGTGGGAGAGGGAGAGAGAAACATCAGTGTGAGAGAGACACTTGGACTGGTTGCCTCCTGCATTACCTGACCAGGGCCTGGGACAAACTGCAACCAAGGTTTGTGCCCTTGACCGGATCGAACCCACAACTCATTGGTCTGTGGGCCGATGCTCTAACTACTGAAAAAACTGGCTAGGGCACTCTTTTTAATTTTTTTAAAATTAAATTTAATGAGGTGACATTGGTTAATAGGATCATATAAGTTTCAGGTATTGGTTTCTATGTCACAATATCTGTATATTGCACTGTGTGCCCACCGCCCAAAGTCAAATCATGTTCCATCATCAAACATTAGGTCCCCTTCATCCACAACACCCACACCCCCTTCCCTCTGGCAACCACCAAACTGCTGTTTGTGTTCAGGAGTTTCAGTTTTATATCCCACACATGAGTGAAATCATATGGTTCTTAACTTTCTCTGCCTTATTTCACTTAGCATAATATTCTCAAGGTCCATCCATGTTGTTGCAAATGGCAGTATTCCATACTTTCTTATGGCTCAGTAGTATTCCATTGTGTATATGTTTCACATCTTCATTATCCAACCCAACCATTATCCTAGACAAAGAATACTTTGTTTCCATGTCTTGGTCACTGTGAATATGCCTCAATAAACATAGGGGTGCATATATCTTTACAAATACTCTTCGAGTTTTTCGGGTATATATTTAGGATAGAGATTGCTGGGTCATATGGTAGCTCTAGTCTTAGTTTTTGAGGAACTGCTTAACTGTTTTCCATAATGGCTGCACCAGTCTACATTCTCACCAGCAGTGAATGAGGGTTCCCTTTTCTCCACAACCTCTCCAGCACTTGTCATTACTTGTCTTGTTGCTAATGGCCATTCTAACATGTGTAAGGTGGTATCTAAAAGTATTTTATTTCATAAATGCATGGTCTATACATAGCAAGTTCTTAAAGATTCCTTCATTGCTCTCCTAACCTCCAACCTCTTTCATGCAACTGGCCAGACTAATGAATGTTTGCTAATGAGCAGAATCAGAACACAGACCTGTGAGCTGATCACCCTTCTTTCTATTCTCTATTCTATGTATCTGCTGCTAGAGTAATGGGTCATTTGGCCAGCTCTAGAGCATTTGTGGCCTTCCCATGACTTTATCCCCTTCCTTGCTGGCATGTGGACAGTAGTGGGTTTGGGCCTAAGGTAAGGTGAGATGCTTATTGCTCCAGCCCACTTTCTCTGTGTTCTGTATCATTTAGGAGAGGAGCCCATTACAAATTCAGCTATTTTGCTTTACTTTATTATTGTTCCTTGGGGCAGCATTTGAGATGTTTCTGTGATTCGGATCCTTGATTTCCTGAAGGCCTTGGCCACAGTGTCTTTAACGTTTCCTTCTACCTGATTAAACTTCAAACAGGCATTTTTCCTGACTGTACACACTGACTTCTCTTAGAACATTTACTTTGCTTTTTTGTTTTATATTATTTTATATTATTATGCCTATATTTACTTCTTTTATGTAAATTAAATGTATTGGGTTGACATTAAATGTACGGGATGTAAATCTTCTTAAAAACATCTTGTCAGTTTTACAACCCAGGAATATCTATCTCAAAGACCTGGGTGGTCTTTGAAATGTAAACATAAAAGGAGACAGCACCCCTAATTCCCAGCCTTTCTGGCTGGGTAGAAGCCTAACTTCCAGAGTGCCAATTAGCAAACACAGATGGCCTAATCACAGAGAAAAACATTCGCAAACTCAGGAATAACTCCATGTGCTCAACACATCCTTTGATCAACTTCCCTGCTAATGGGGTTGGGGAGGGGAGTGGTAATTCTCTGGTACTTTTCCACTGTTCATACCAGTGCTTAAAAACCCTTTTGCCTTTTGTTTTAGTGGAGTTGAATTCAATCTCTTTTCTATTGCAATACTCTGAAGACATTAATCCTTGGCTGTATAACTTTATCCAGGGCTTTGTGTTTTGTTTTAATACCATCTCACAACATATTAAATCTTACATTATCTTATGCTACTCTGGGTCCTGTGAGGATGGGGTGGTGTAGTCCAATCTCTACATTGTCCCTGGAAACAAACTAGAGGAAATTTCCTAAACTCTAGGGCTACACACTACATAATTTGAAAACTGCCAAATTCTAAATTCCTCAAATGAGAAGGGAGAGATTTATCAGTTTTAATTCTGTCCTCACACTACACCCCAGTCTAATACTGGTTCCATGACCTATGTTGTCATTCCCATACCCCTTGCCCCCATTCTCGGGATCTGGAGCCGCATCTCCTATAGGCATCACATTTCTTCTGTCTCTTTCTTACTTGGTCTCCATTCTGAAGTCTCTGCAGAAGAGATGGTCACAGTTGAAATGGCAGAGGTGTCAAAGGTGGTAAAATAGTGTAGTGGAGATATTAGCTGATCCTGAGGTAGTATTTTAAAGAGGGTGGGTTTGTTAAGTAGATTGAGCCAGAAGCCTAGAGGTGTCTATTAATAGGAATTGATTTATTGGGGAGGAGGGAGAAGAGCAGGAATCACTGCTTCTGGAAAAGTGGGAAACAGCATGGTATCTGATCCCCACACTGGTCCAGGATGTCTGCTGAGTTCTACAGAACTGTGGTCAGAATCTCAAGAATGGGGCCACTTGAGATTCAAGCCTTACTGAATCATAATGAAATATTCTTCATGAAAAAGTATGGCAAAGGGCCCACATATGTCCATGAAACTGGAGTTCTTATTTTTTATGTAATAATAAAAGTGTATGCATATATCAAATACATAAAAAGGCTGGAATGAATGCAACTATAGTTTAAAAAGAAACAATTATTTCACTGAGCAGTTGGAAAACATTATTTTATAATGATACTTGGTTTGTATCATTCAACCTTTAATAAGGTCACTTGGCCAGTGTGGCTCAGTGGTTGAATATCAACCCATGCACTAAGAGGTCACTGGTTTGATTTCTGGTCAAGGCACATGCCCAGGATGTGGGCCAAATCTCCAGTGGGCGGTATGCAGGAGGTGGCCAATCGATGTTCTTTCTCATTGATGTTTGTAGCTCTCTCACCCTCTCCCTTCTCTCTCTAAAATCAATAAAGAAAAAATATTTTTTAGATAATTAAAATAATTAAAACAAGACTATTTGCCTGGCCGGTGTGGGTCAGTGTCCCATGGTTTGATTCCCAATCAGGGCACATGCCCAGGTTGCAGGTTTGATCCTCAGTAGGGGCATGTAGGAGGCAGCCAACTGATGTTTCTATCTGTCTCTCCCTTCCTCTCTCTCTGAAGAAAAAAAAAAAATCAATAAAAACATATTAAAAAAATAAAGCTGAACTATTTTTTCTCTTGTAAGTAACCTCTTCCTGGTCTATATATTTGAAGAATTCCTTCCTTTTTCTTAGAGATCAGTAAGTTCACTAAGACGCTTCTGAGCGATGGTTGGTCTTTAATACCTTTATCCATATAAACCCTGTTCATCTACAGTTTCAGGTCCTCATTCGATTTAAGAATAGTTTACTTTATTTTATCTTTGAATTTCTGACTGTTGCATTTACTCCTGCTTCATATACAAGCATAACTATTATCTCAAGAATGGATTTCCATTATTTTGGACAATTTTGATGATCATCTATTCAACCTCCTTTTTTGAAGGATGTGATATTCCCCAAACTGTCCTCCATTCCGAGGCTCTCACATTCTCACTCCCCATTCCTGCTTCCACTGCAGTTCTAAGATCACTGGTGTCATTTCCCTCTTAATTTAGGCTATGCTCACTTCCTCTACTCCAGCCTCATTCTTCATCTTCTCGTTGTCATCTGTTTTGTAGAATCAATGTTTTCTTGAATTTCCTTTAAGAAAATGAAGTTACCCTATCTTTCTCTGTTATCTGGGAAAATCATCTTTGAACATACACTTTTTATCAACCAAACATAGCATAGTGTGCATGCTTACTGTCCTTTCTGCTCCATGCTTACTGCAGAGACCTTTTATTTTTTTCTTTATTCTTATTCAAGTGTGATTATTTCTACCTGGGTCTGTCATTTGTTTTTAAATACTGAGATGGACAGCCTGAGCTGCCTTATTTCCCTGGGACCATGTGAATTCTTCTTTCAGAATCTGGTGGGAGCTTGGATATCAGTGTTTGTATATATGAGTGACGAGCCAAAGTCAAGATGCTTTAACACTCTGTCTTCCATCCTAACAGGATCACAAGGAAGAGTTTGAGGACTTAGCTTGATACAGCTGCCCATTTTCCCTCTTGTTGTTTTTTTTTTTTTTATCCTCACCCAAGGACACTTTTTGCATTTATCTTCAGATAGAGCAGAAGGGAGAGAGGGAGGAAGAGAGAGAGAGAAACATCGACATGAGAGAGACATATCGACTGATTGCCACCCACAGGACCCCAACTGGGGCTGGGGACAAACTGCAACCAAGGTACATGCCCTTAGCGGGAACCGAACCTGAGACTCTGTAGTCCGTGGGCTGACGCTCTAACTGCTGAGCCAAAATGGCCAGGGCTCTCCCTCTTGTTTTGTTGTGCTTGGGTATCAACTACCTTAGTGACCCTCTGCTGAAACAATGGCCAGTCTCCCAGTCAATTGCTGGCCTGCCAGTGAGCCCAGCTTTGCAAGGGAGTGGAGTATGTTGGAGAGATACAAGTGAACTAATGTCTTATACTGGGGAAATGATCCAAACACAATGGCTTACAGATTGATTAAGGGGAAAAATGGGAGAATGAGTGAAGATCTTATTTCATAACAAGGAACTAACAAAATTCAAAGTGTATTTGCATGAAATGGAGTTCTGCATTTGTTATTATTTACATTTGGTAAAAATAATGAGAATGAGATACACTTTATAACTCGTAAAAGTGACAAATATTTCGACACAAACGAAAAAGTTTTTGTTGATTAAAAAAAAAAAATAGCCAGTTTTGGATTGCTATTTTTGTATGATGCCTCATTTTAACTTTTTATTTATTTATTTATTTTTTATCCTCACCCGAGGACATTTTTTGTTCAGATAGAGTGGGAGGAGGGAGGGGGGGAGAGAGAGAGAGAGAAAGAGAGAGAGAGAAACATCGACATGAAAAGGACACATCTAGTGGCTGCCACCCGCATGACCCAACCAGGGCCGGGGACAAACTGCAACCGAGGTATGTGCCCTTAGCGGGAACTGAACCGGAGTCTCTCTGGACCACAGGTTAATGCTCTAACCGCTGAGCCGAACCGGCCAGGGCTCATTTTAACTTTTTAAATAAATATCAGGACAATAAACATATTATAGCTTTCAACTGTTAAAGGATACTTTAAAATTTTAATATATCATTATTTTCTAAAGATGACAATCCATTTCCTTATGCATTAAATTAAACTAAAAGTCTTAGAAAAGAGGAAAGGATACTTTGAAGATTTTGAGGTGAATAAAAAAATAATTTGATCCCTAGCTGGTTTGTCTCAGTGGTTAGAGTGTCGGTTGGAGAACCAAAGAGTTGAAGATTCAATTTCCCGTCAAGGGCATGTACCTGGGTTGTGGGTTCAATCCCTGGCCCCAGTTGGGGTCGTGCAGGAAGCAACCAATCTGTGTGTCTCTCTCACATCGATGTTTCTCTTTCTCTCCCTAACGCCCTCCCCCTTCTACTCTATCTAAAAATTAATGAAAAAATATCCTCAGGTGAGGATTTACACAAAAATAATTTAAAAATTATAATTTGATAGTCCTTAGATGCAACAAGATAAGAATCTTTATTTAGCCATAAAACTGTATCACTCAAGATAAGTAAAGAACCATTTTATGACTATCTACTTATCAAATACATAATTTCTCAATACTTTCTAGTTGAAATTGCTTTCTAAGACTTCAACAACATAAAATTAATGCTGCTGGATGCATTCTTTCAATATTTCTCTAATTCTTTTTATACAGATAATATCAACCGGCTTAGTACCTTGTTTATTATTCAGCAAGAGTACAATATCGGAGTAATCACAGTTGTTCTTTTGTTTGTTTTACTAGAGAGAGTTTACATTCCAAATATTATTGGGGGGGGGCAGTCAACTTCCTTGGAGAAAAACAAACTGATTTTTGGGTTTCTATATAAATTTAAAATTTCCCTGTCGTTTCCCAGTATTAAGCCTAAAGTCAAACCCTTACATTAATCACGAGAATGTCTTCATATCCCTAGTCAGTAGCTAATAATTAAAATAAATAGACATTGTCCAATGTGAAAGGAAACCCCTTGTTCAAAGAAATGATCAGTAAATAGAAGCATCATATTTCTGAATTTCTGATCTAAAGAGTTTTATCTTTGAAAACAATATCCAACAATGATAACATCTGGGTTGATTTTTAATTTTAGGGTTTTCTTAGCTCTCTACCATCACTTCTGGAAGTTAGAAGGCATTACGAAAATAAATAAATTATAATATTCAATTCAACAAAATTTTTTTCATATCAGTCTATTAAAAATTATTATGATATAATAAATGATGTAGCAAACTTCAGAATCGGCTACTTTAGTGATTCTCTCCACTTCTCTTATCCATTAGGACAGCCAATCAATAATTTATTGAAATTGTTTAAGCTTCCCTTCTAGAGAAGGAGACCTTTGGTAACCCAGTGAGCATCTCTGCATTTCAAAGGCTGCCAGGTGTCTCATAGGCAACCAATGACCACTTTTTAATGGATTTTAAGACATAATTCTGGATTGATCAAATGAAACAACTCATATAAAGCACCTTGGTCAGCAAAGAGTAAGAACTCCATAAAACTTAGTTATCATTATGATCACTAATATCATCATCATTATGTTGTTATATCTTACTAGATAAATATTCCTAAATATATAAAACACTTGGAAAATGTCTATTTATTAGATTTCCCCAAATTCTTTGGTTGCTGGCAATTAAGATCTTTCTTCACTTTCAAAAAATTAGATTTCCCCTTCTTGTTCTATTTCTTTAAATTTCTGCTTATCCTTGACCCTGGCTCTGTCCTCTCTCATTCCTCTTCTCTTCCATTCCCTCTTCTCCTCTACTTCTAAATTTAAATGCATTTACCCTTTAACTGTTTCTAAGGTGGACATTATATGCCTATTGTTTGTGTCTACACATGTTCTAAATTATATATTCAGAGCAGTTGGCACAAAAAGTCAACCTATGCGAAGTGACTCTCCTTTTCCTGAACGATGCTTAAAATAGAGAACTTTACTGAAATAACTGAAATAGTTATTCCAGTTTATTGAAATAACATTTTCATCTTATGAGTTGTCAGAGGTGACTGTAGGTTTAGGGGTCACAGTAATGAGCAAAGCTGTCCAGATACTTTCTCTAGCAAACTAGGGGGCGCGCGGGCAGCTGATGCTCTGCTTAACCAGTTGTTACCCAGACGAAACGTGGGCCCAGTTTTGCCAGACCATCTGAGATGTCAAGAGAATTATGAAAAGTTTTGGTAAAATATACAAACGTTTTAAATTCTATTAACCAATTTACAAATTTACAAAATGCTGTATACAGAACTGAAAATTATAAAATCTTGGCATATAGGTTGACAGAGATATTGAGCCGTCCACTAAATATTTGTTTCCCATTCTATTGGGTAGAATCGTTGCTGAGAAGTGACTGTCACCGAGGATTAAGTTTCCCAGTTTCCCTTGCTGTTAGGTGACACCAAATGATGGTGTTTTAGATGATTTTACATTTGTGGATCAGGTTTGGGGATTTTAAAAGGTGAGTTGAGCCCGGCCAGTGTGGCTCAGTGGTTGAGCGTCAACCCATGCACCGAGAGGTCGCTAGTTTGATTCCTGGTCAGGACGAATGCCTGGGTTGTGGGCTCCATCTCCAGTTGGGAGTTTGCAGGAGGCAGCCGATCGATGTTTCTATCGCTGCCTCTCCCTTCCTTTCTAAAAAATCAAAAACATTTAAAAAAAAAGATGAGTTGATCTCTTCCCATCCTCCCCTCCTTCCTCTTCTCTGAGATCTGTCAGTCTGTTCCATTTATGGAGGACAGGAAAAGATCTTCCGAAGACTATATATGCATAACCCATGGAAACAGACAAGAAGGTGGTGAAGGCCTGGGGGTGGGCAGGGTGAAGAGGGTAAAGCAAGGGGAATGGGGAACATCTGTAGTAGAGCCAACAATAAAAATTATGAGCTATTTGAAACATAAAAATATGACAGAGAATAAGAGAAAAAATTGTGTATCCACTATCCTTTGCTGAACCTTACTTAGCATGATGCCATATTTGCTTCAGATTTTTCTTTTTATGAAGGAAAACAAGACAGAGATATGCCCTTGCACATCTCTCTCCATCTGCATAATCCACTCCTTGTCCCAGAAAGAACCTATCTGAAAAGCTGCGTTGAGACCAGCATTTCCATATCTCCACTAATAAAAAGCATAAAAGTTAACATGCAAAGACAAAGACTGTTTGTTTTTTAATGGCAGTTTATTTTTTAGGTGAAATGCACTACAGAAATGTTTTTATATGGTTGGGTAGGGATTGTAATATTTATTCATATTCCTTTGTAGTTCAAAAAGCATCAAAAGGGCCCTGGCCGGTTTGGCTCAGCAGTTAGAGCATCGGCCCGCAGACCAGAGAGCCCTGGGTTCGGTTCCCACTAAGGGTATGTACCTCGGTTGTGGTTCGTCCCCAGCCCCGGTTGGGGTCCTGTAGGTGGCAACCACTCGATTTGTCTCTCTCACACGGATGTTTCATTCTCTCTCTTCCTCCCGCTCTGTCTAAAGATAAATGCAAAAACGTCGTGGGATGAGGATTGAATACATAATAAATAAATAAATAGCATCAAAATGAAAACAACTCTATTCTGATTTGAATATAGTAATCTAATTGGTTGTTGACAGTGGCATGGCTCCTGTATTGTGCTCATCCGCTTTATGTCCTCCAACAGGGATAAAGTAAATGTCTTATCTTCTGCAGTGGGGTTGGCCAGAAGGGGAAGACTAAGATTGGTTAAAATAAATAAATAAATAAATAAATAAATAAATAAATAAATAAATAAATGAATGAATAAATAAATAAATAAATGACAGCAGCAGGTGAGGGGGTGTAAGTTGAGTCTCTCCTTCCCACTGTTATCTGTCCCCAATATCCTCAGTATGGGTGGAGCAAATATCAGCAACCAGGAGATTCTAGAACCCCTGCTGCAGCCTCAGAGTTTGCAACCAGCCACAGAACCCAGCATTGCTCACTGATATGTAAGCCAAAAGACAGGGCCACCACCAGATGACATTAATCCATAACCAGGAAATGGGCCAATTGGGATGGAATTTCTTAGAGGCTACCTGCCTGACCCCAGTCAGTTCATTAGCTTTGAGAAAATGCAACTAATTTTATACCAGTGAGTTGTGTTGTATCTTACATACTCCCTTAGGGCAGGAGTGGAAGTACTTTCCAATATGTGATCGCATTTGAAATTAACGACCCTAAGAAGTAGGCCAGGCTGGTATCTTATTGTCCCTTTTGATGAGGAACTGGAGGCGCAGAGATTAAATGTAACATTGAATAAAATAGCAAATAGTAATATTGATTACTGATTTAAAAAATGTAAAATTACATTTTAAATCGATGTATTTTAATTACTCCACGATAAAAATCCTGACTAAAGCATTACATCTTAACTCAGATAAATGGTTTCCATGGTAGCCACTACAATACATCTCACGTATGTTGTTCTCTTGGTATGTAACATTCAACAGTTCAGGTGCCAAAGTCTTAGAACAGTTGCTAGTTACATGCCCTTTACACCATGTGCCTCAGATAGCAGCTGTCTCAGCCAAGCTAGCAGCATCATAGTAACGCTGTGTCCTCAGCTTCAAGGAGACAACTTGTCTTATTGATAGTGATACATAGCAGACATACATAGATACAATTTATCAAATAGCTATTTCATATTTTAAAGCATGTTGTTGTTTATTTTAATCCTCACCTGAGGACATGCTTATTGATTGAGGAAAAGAGGAAAAGAGAGAGAGAGCAGAGAGAGGAGAGAGAGAGAGAGAGAGAGAGAGAAAGAGAGAGAGACACCAGTTAGTTGCCTTCCCAAATGTGCCCTGAGAGGGGAATCAAACCTGGAACCTGGGTATGCCCTGACCAGGAATCGGACCTGCAACTTTTTGGTGTACAGAATGACACTCCAACCAACTGAGCCACACTGGCCACTGCTAAAATACAGTGATACCTCGGTTCTCGAACGCCTCGGTTTTCGACCAAATCGGTATTCAACCAGGAGATTCGAGAAACTTTTGTCTCGGAATCCGAACAAATATTTGGAACTCGAACTTCCGAGATGAGCCGAGTTGAGCCGAATGGCGTTCATTCGGCCCAGCGCGCCTTGCTTGCATCATCAGTGTGAGTGCAGAGAGAGAGTCACGCTTTGTGGAGTCACGCTTTCCTATTGGGTTTCATTGCTTCGGTTCTCGAACAATTCGGTTCTCGACCGTCCTCCTGGAACGAATTATGTTCGAGAACCGAGGTATCACTGTATAAGTTTTAAAGAAGCTACATGCATTTTAAACTAACTGGAATTGGAGTTTTACCTTTTTAAAAACCTACTTTAATTCTACTAGAATTAGATATACTTTAAAGAAGCATTCATAAACTCGGATCTATGCTATAATTTAAAAATTAGATTCCTAACTCAAAGCTGTGAATAAATTCAGAGCTGTCATGCTATTAATGAAACTAGGATACAACTTCTGTTGGCTTTGATCATTTTACCTCTGAGCGGGTTAATATCTAGCATTGATGCAACAGGAATAGCTGGGCTTAAATCTGTCTGTACTATAGTGAGATACCAGATTGCATGATTGAATTATGTAATAGGTAATCAAAGAAAACAAGGAATTTGGAGGAAATATTCAACTATCTAGGAGTCCCATTAATTTGAACAAGATAAATGTATTTGTTTTTGAAAACTGAATAAGAAATTCAATGAAAGGTTCTAAATTGGAGGGGGAAAACAGTCTAATCATAGATATTTGCACTTCAAACTTTAGCCTAGAAGAAATAAAAAATAGGCAAATATGTTCCCAATTTCTGCATTAATGTTTCACTCAAATGACTGAGCCCATGAGATTCCAGAGCTGAGTAATGTGTGTCAAATGTATAACTTGTCTGGCAGCAGGGAAACCTTTTCCATATGAATGGGACACTAAGACTTTTTAGACTTTAAGGATAACTCATGAAAAAAGAGAACTCTTATAGCATATTAAAATTCTCATTTATCGCCCTGGCCAGTTTGGCTCAGCAGTTAGAGAGTTGTCCCATGGATCATAGAGTCCCGGATTCGGTTCCCGCTAAGGACATGTAACTCGGTTGCAGTTTGTCCCTGGCCCAGCTTGGGGTTGTGTGGGTGGCAGCCACTCAATGTGTCCCTCTCGCATCGATGTTTCTCTCTCTTCCTCCCTCTCTCCCTCCCGCTCTATCTAAAGATAAATACAAAAATGTCCTCAGGTAAGGATAAAAAAATGGATATTTGAAAAAGAAGGTATCATTCAAAATAGAAGAAAATAAAAAAACATTATACATATATTTTATTGATTTTAAGATGAACTTTTTTCACATTTTAATGTTGAAATCAGGATGATTCTTCCAATCAATGATGTGTGACAGTGTAATTAGAAGCATTTTTTCCTTTCTTCGAGTACAGAACAATAATTGTTAAAATTCATATTTTACATTCATTGAAATGCGTGATGTCTTCTGCCTCTCTGTGTTTAAACTGAAGGGATATTTCTCTGCTACTTGTATTGCTTCTGCCTTTTTCTTAGCTTTTAAAAATGTATTTCTAAGAATCTCCTTTCTGTAATGTTTGCATGAATTTTGCTAAAGTGTTGTGTGTGGATGTACACATGACTATTTTACATGTACATATTATGTAAATTTATAATTTTATAGTTAGACATATTATTATGAAATATGTTGAAATTAAGGAGTTTGGAGTATTTCACTAGGGGGAAGAGACAATAGAGAGGGAATCCTTCATATAAGGATTATACTATATATTATATATACAATATTTCAATAGTCATGTTTTGGGACTTATCAATAGCTACTGCAGAGTGACCTGGAGTCAGCCACCTTGACACCAATTGAAACACAAACATAAAGTGAAAAACTTTCTTGGATTGTGTTCCAAAAACCTTTCAGTCGTCTTGTATTTCTTCTTAGTTATATCCAAATTATGTCAATAATAACAATGCCAGTCTTTCTAAACAAAACCTCTTCTGCATAAATATTAGTTTTAAATGCAGAATGATTATATCTATTTTTCTGCACCACCATGGTGATTGTTTCTCATATATATTTCATGTTATAACTTGGTGATTTCAATTTTTTGTGTTGCTTGTATTTGAAAGTTAAATTGCCAACACTACTAGGACAGTCGGTCATAGTGAATATATTATATTCTTCCCCTGCAATATCTTACTATTTCTATTACAGTTCCAATAATGTTAGTTAACTGGCTAATTGGCTTGGAGGATCCATCTCTTCAGCCTGTCTGTAAATAGCATAAAAGTAAATTACAACCCATTTTAAGCAGCAAAGTGATTATATGATATTTATTTTTTTAAATATGTTTTTATTGAATTTTTAGAGAGAGGAAGAGAGAGAGAGATAGAAACATAGATGTGAAAGAGATACATTGACGGTTGCCTCCTGCACGCCCCTTACTGGGGATCGAACCCGCAACCCTGGCATGTGCCCTGACCGGGAATTGAACTGGGACCTCTCAGTCCATTGGACAATGCTTAATGGACTGAGCCACACCGGACTGGCACATTTCTAGCTATTATTATTTTCATATTAACATTCTAGCTATTATTATTTTTATATTTATGCTAGTATACAAATTTTTTTCAATTTCTACATTTCAGCTGACTTTTTGACTATATCTGCAGAAATATTTATTTTATTCTTTCCTTACTACTCTCACAAAATTAAAGTGGCTTAAAACTTAAACAACAAACTACTGATGAAATTTTTAAGATGAAGAAAATAAATCAAAAGTCACATAAAGTTGACCACAATGAAGGGAGGTAAACGCATTCAGAAAAGGGTGCGATTGTTGCCAAAACTTTCTGGCACTTGTGCTCAAAAGAAAATAATACCAAGAAGCAGTAACATTCATATTATCTGATAAATGCATGTCTATCTGTCCTTCTAAAGAGAGAAGGCTTTGACCCCAAATTTCAAAATACATTAATCAATTAGCTCCTTATATAAAGGTAAATTAGTGCCCTGGCCGGTTTGGCTCAGCAGTTGGAGCGCCAGCCTGTGGACCAGAGAGTCCCAGGTTTGGTTCCCGCTAGGGGCACGTATCAATAAATAAATAAATAAAGGTAAATTAGTAATGTCATAAAGTTGAACATATGGGATTAAAACATTTTCTTATCTGGAGTAAACTGGGTAAAGTCTATGAAATTCATATTTTATACAAAGAAAATAGTTTGGAGTTCTTTTGTTTGGGGAGTTTCTGTTACTTTAATCTGTGGAAACATAAACCTGTTAAATATCTTAACAGATATTCCATATACTTTTTCAAAAGGGTCTTTCAGGTAGTGTTCTTATTCTCACTAGAATCATAGTATAGATTTTTTAAATTTAAATATAATCATTAATTCCTAAATGGTAGTCATAGAAACTGAGCATATGGGTATGTATGTTTATATATGTATATACACATGCATATATACATTCATTCAATTTCTATCACATAATATACATATGTACATATGTTCAATTTCTGTATATACAGGGGTATACAAAAGTAGGTTCACAGTTATAATAAAAATAAATAACGCAATAATTAATAAATTATACAAGAATAAATTTGTGTGCTCACAACCGTAAACCTACTGTTGCCTACTCCTGTATTCAGTCAACACATGCAGAGTATTCACTTCATGTTGCTTTCACCAAAATGTACAAAGTAGCAATTCACTGCTGTGGAGGTCTGAGTAACAGACATGCTAGTTAGAAGTTCAGTCTCAGGCCCTGTCTTTCCTGTTTGACAATGGTAAGTAGAGAGCCTCCTGAACTCTACAGAGCAGCACCGATCTTCCGAGTCTTTGATGAACTTTTTGGTTTGAAATAAAGTTTCTTAGGCAGGAATGATTCACCCAGGAGTACATCTCTGCCCCTGAAGTTCAGTGTCTTATTAATTCTTGAAAGTTTCGTGATTTTTAAAATTCAAAAGCAATGAAGAAACTGTCACTTTCTGTTATTTTTCAGATCAAGCCTTAAATGACTACTAAATAGTCTTTCCCATTTCAAACCATGTCCAGTTCAAAGCCATCCTTTTAAATTCTGAATTTCAACTTGCATGATAAATTCATGGGTAATATCAGCCTGGCTGGTGTGGCTCAGTGGTTGAGTGTTAATCCGTGCACCAATAGGTCACCAGTTGATTCCCAGTTGGGGCACATGCCCAGGTTGTGGGCCCAATTCCCACTGGGAGGTGTGCAAGAGGCGGCCAATCAATGTTCTCTCACTGATGTTTCTCTCTCTCTCTGTCTCCCTTCCTCTCTCTAAAATGAATAAAGAAAACTTAAAAAAAACTCATGGGTAATATCAGCTTCTCAAATCAGTCATAATAGAGATTTCAGGCACAAAACTAGTGGGATCTTAGCAAATGAATGACTGTAAAATTTGACCTAAAATATGTCATTTTCACAGTCCAAAGCATAATATTCAATCAGCAGAGCAAGCTTAGCTCTGGTCCAGCGATTGTCAATATTTGAGATGTGTGAAGACTGATAAAGATACTCCTATAGGTGAAAGAGTCGATAAGAAGTTCTAGGAGACTAGATGTACTTGGAGCCAGATAAGTTAATGATAGCATTAGAAAGTATGGCAAACTGTTCATTCACAATACAGCCACAGTTTGGCTGGTAAGTATCCTCATGTCTTCATACTTTCATTACCTGGAAGGGTCTATTCATTCAGGAGAACGCTGGAAAGAACTGGGCAGAATATCAGGTTTTTAGACAAATAGATTGAGACTTTAAGCAACCCTCCAGTCCTGGAGGGAACTACAATGTGAGGGAGAGAAAACAGTTTATAAGACTAAGCCAGTATTTCAGGTTATAGTAATACTCAGGTGCTAAGTCCTGATCTCTGGACAGCAAGTTTTATTTTAAGGCCTCCTAAATGATGGTGCTGAAATGTCTAATGTATGTACTGTTCTATGTGCTTTGGGCTCAGAAATTGGGCAAGACTGAGTCTCAAGGAAGAGATGTCAGTGAAGTGATTGAAAACATAGGGGCTGGAAAATTTTAATGAAGAGCTAGTTTTCCTAACTAGGTAATAAGAACATAAGATCACAACTGTGTCCAAAGCCTATTGCAAAAGCACACAAAATAACAGTTTAACCAAATGTAATTTAGCATTTCCAGTTTAACATGAAATTAGGAATATGCAGACCAGGTCTGGCATATCTGATCAAGTATGCCTTTAAAAACTTAATTGCCTTCCAATTTCTAACTCTGCTGTTCTTAACACGGGTCTTTTCTCTTCACACTCACAAGATGCCTGCCTATTCTATCCATGTTCCTGGCAAGAGGACTTTCTTTTTTATTCTTCAAAAAACATCTCCAACATCTCATTGTCTAGAAATATAATCCTTAACTGCAGTTGAGACTGAGAGATTAAGTTATTCCCTCTATACATTGCTGCCCTGAACACACTTTTCTTATGTTAGTAAGAAAGAGGAGTTAAATGAATATTGGGTAAATACATTGTCTGCTTTGAATATCTCATATACTATATTTACCATATATTTTGCTATTTGGATCACAAAAAGTCCATAATGAAATGGATGGCGAAATTATGGCAGAAATCCTATCTTGAGGACATCAGTAAAAATGAAACACTAAACCTGAAGCTCATTTATGCCTACCTATGGAAACATAATAAGCAATAAATAGTTGTAGCTTTTATGAGCTATTAAAAAGTATATGGTTGTAAATTATTTCCAGTCCCTATTCTTAATTTTCAATATAAAAATGAAGGATATTATGTATATCTGAATCATTATGCACGTTTATTTTTTTGATGCAAAAGCAGGACTTACACATTTTATATTTCTTATTTTGGAGCTAGACGTAATATAATTTGAGATATCTGTGAGATACCATTAAATTTTTAATGCTTTGTGGAAGAGATTGTGGGAATATAAAAATCATACCAATTAAATTTCTCAGAGAGATGAAATAGTCATATAGATATAGCTTTGTAAAAGTTCCTTAGAAAATAATTATGTTTAAGTTTAAAGTCCTATGTATTACAGAATATAATATTTGCAACATCCTAATCCAAAATTCAAACTTCCCAATTTTTGTTCAAATCCCTTTAATAAATTTTATTTGGGCGAAACACTTCCATTCTCTCAAGGGAGAGATTTTCTGTTTTATTGCATGTGTAAGTTTATTTTAGCTTCATCCTATCAAACATGCCTGTTAGTGTCAATCTGACTTCTTTAGCAATAATTAAAATGTAATCTAATTAATATATTTTATTTTCTCCATTAAAAATACATTTACATTTTTAAAGCACTTTTTAAAGATTGACTTCAGATCTTTTTTCTCTTGTCAATCAGAATTTGATGATTTCCAACCCTTTTCTCATTATAATGCCACATGGATGTGAATTATAAATCAATGAAGGAAATGATGAGGAAAAAGGAGCTTGAGATTGATTCTATAATTGTGTGGATAAGGCAGGTTTTGTTGCTATTGTTTTTTAAATACTCAAACTACTGTGTCATTGACATAGATGTTTGATGGCTCTAGTTTTGTTCACACTGAGATTGAGGAATGACTCAAACAGGAAGGAAGAGAGACCGAGTACTACTGTTCCATATGGGATAACCATGATGAGAAGTCATCTTTCAAATACGGCATTCATTGTATTGGGACCAAGGGTAGGGACAGTGATAAATAACTTTTCAGGGCTATATATGTGATCTAAAAAATGAATGTGTAAAGGTACCTTGGTCTAAAGAACAAACTGAGTCTCAGAACTTTGCAGGAGCTGAAGGACATTTAATTCCTCTGCTTTCCAGAATACTGATTGAAGAATGGAGACAGAGGAAACAAAACATCCAGCACTATCCTTGGTCACTGGCTATGAAATAATAGAAGACAAAACAAGATTTAATCTGTGCAGATAGTTTCTTTCCTCAAAGATGGTTCCCACTGATTTTCTTTACTGTCTGGTTGGAAGAGACCTTGGCAGTATGGTCATGCAGAGATGCCAACCTACTCAGCTGTGGAGGTTGCCTATAGGACATCAAACAAAATGGGGAACAAAAGCAAGAGTGTTTCTGTTGACAGCAACTAAGTTGGCAAAATAGATGTTTCTGGATATAAACTAGTTAATATAAGGATTACCTGGCAGTAAAGTGAAGGACATAACCCATGAGGCAAACAAAAAAACATCTTATCTGAGTGGTGTGTTTTGTGGAAGAAAATTCTCTACATGTGTATTATGCTATTTTTCATCTGACTGACTAAAAATGATTGCACCCAGTAACTTGAGGCTAATATAAGTGATTTTATCTATATATTTTGAATGAGATTGTAGAAAGTGCTTATTGCAGTCCTTGATTAATAGTGAATATTCAATAAATGGCCATTATAATTAATATTTCATTAAGAATATAATTTGTAAGAGACTTTAAGAGACCTTTCACACCTTTTCTGATTGCTTAACATAGTTTCTTTTTCAATCAACTTTATTAAATATACTTTACATATAATGCAATGCACATTGTTTTTTTAAATCCACACCCAAGGATATTTTGCCATTGCTTTTTAGCTAGAGTGGAAGGGGGGTGGGGAGAGAAACATCGATGCAAGAGAGACCCATCAAATTGGTTGCCTCCCAAATGGCTCTCACCAGGGTGGGGGGATCAAACCTGCAACCCAGGCATGTACCCTTGACCGGGAATCAAACCCATGACCCCTCAGTCCACAGGCCAATGCTCTAACCGCTGAGCCAAACTGGCCAGGGCACAATGCAGGAATTTTAAGTCAACAGTTCAGTGAGCTTTGACAAGTATACACACTATCTAATCACTACCGCAATCAAAAATACGAACCGTTTCCACCACCAAAGAAAGTTTCATCCTGGCCCCTTTTAGTCAATCCTCCACCGCAAACCACTGATTTTATTTCTCTCACCATTTTGAAGTGGTAGAATTTCATATAATTAGAATAGTATTGTACTTACATTTTTGTGTCTGACATTTACCTTGGTACACTATTTAGTAATTTATTTATTTTGTGTATACCAGTAGTATGCTTTTATTTCTGGGGAATATTCCATTGTATGAGTATTCTACAATTTGTTTACACATTTACATATTGATGAACATTTGGGTTTCCTATTTGGAAAGTGAATAAAATTGATATGAACATTGATTAACAAATCTTGTAGACACATACTTCCACTTCTCATTGGTAAATACCTAAGAGTGGAAATGCTGAGTCATAGGGTAGTATATATATAACTGTACCAAAAATTACCAGTTTTCCAAAAGAGGTTGGGCCATTTAACTTCCATCATCAATGTATGAGAGTTCCATTTGCCTTAAATCTTTACAAGTGTTTGGTCTTGTCAGTTTTTTTGTTTTTGTTTTTTTTTAAATGGGTATGAAGTAGTATCACATTATTGTTTTGATTTGATTTTGCTGATGACTAACACTAAGTATCTTATGATATACTTATTGGCCAACACTGTATCTACTTTTTGTGAAGTCTATTTTTAGTCTTTTACCCGTTTTTTCTTTCTATAAATTGCTATTTAAATATGAATCCTTTGTCAGATAAATGTTTGCAAGTGTTTCCTCTCATTTTGTGACTGGTCTTCTCATTTTCTTAATTGTGTATTTTGAAGAGCACATGATTTTTTTTCTTTTGTGACTAGTGTTTTTTGTATCCTGTTTTAAGAAATCTTTGCCTAGGCCAAGTTTATTATTATTACTACCTTTTTTCTTTTCATACAATGCAATGCACATTTTTGTATGCGATTTTGAATTCTATTGACTTGTATTCAAGTTCATTGATCATCCTGCTATTGTTTCAAATATGCTTAGAAGTGCTAGGTGTCCAAGTCTTTGTTTTTCAGCCCTGTCCCCAGTTTTCTATGCTGCCAAGGGGGGGGGGGGTGATAGCTTTAATACTATCATAAATTGAATTGTATTAGGATTTGGTTACTACAGCTTCCAAAATATTTTGAAAGTAAATTCAGGTTCTCCTTCCAGGAAGGCCCTGAAACTAAACATTATAATATTGCCAGACCTCAAAATGCATGACCTTGAACCTGGTAAATAGACCTTGAACCAGTGAGACTGGGGAGACAGTGAGAACATGAGATTCTGAGACCAGGTGTTGTACAGACTATGAGATTTCCCAACTGAAAGCTGTGTGATTTATGACTGTGAGGCTGCTGTCCTGGTCGTGACACTATGAGACAGCAAGACAATGCATTGAGGAGCCGAGGACTGTGAGACTCAGTGTCAGTGAGACAATGAGACAAGAGACTCAGATCTCTAGATGTAAATTGTGATACTATGAAACCAGAGTGAACTTACAGCTCTCCATCTGTCCCTTGCCTCTAATTATTCAGCAAAATGTTTGTGTAAACGCATGACTTTGTAGAGAACATTATCTTTGAGTTTGAACTTTTTCCAGGTTAAAACCCGACATACTAGCCCACAGGTTTGTCAGAAATTTGCCTGGTTTCTCCTCATCCAAGGCAAGATTTTCATTCTTCAGAAGGCTAGTTCTTTGCCTGTCCTCTCCCCCCGCCACCCCACTGCTGTGCAACTTCAGCAGCGGGTCTCAGGATGCTTCTTCATCTGTTTCCTTGTCACTGTGGAAGGGCCCATCTCTCTTGAGTTCAGTTCTTTTAGGTTCTGTGCCCACATCTCTTTAAAGAAAACATGACTATGTGTATCTATCAATCTGCATTTCTGAATATAGATTTGTTTATGAAGTAATTTCTTGTTTCAGTGGGCTTAAAAGGTATTTTATATCTATCCACATCCTACCTGGTAGGAAAACTAGGTTTCCTAATTTCTCAGATGTTTGAAGAATGTGTCTGTTTACTTTCAGTCTTTCACATGGGGTCCCCTGATATTAGTAGAGAGATTTTGTCAGGGAGGAAGGGAGGGTAGGAGGGGACAGGAAGAGATTAACCAAAGTACATATGTGCATATATACATAACCCATGGACACAGTAAATAGCATGGGTAAGGCCTGGGGTGGGATGGGGTTGGGTGGAGGGGGAAAAGGGGAGAAAATGGGAGATATCTGTAATACTGTCAACAATAAATAAAAATATTTTTTAAATGGAGCTATCTAACACACTTTTCCACATTCTGTATGACCGAGTCATGAACGGGTTACACCTGGAAAGCTGTGAGTGGGAAATGAGCCCTGTGCCATGGAGGGAACGAAGGATGTAACTACTGCATGTGGACAGGTTTGTTAGAGACTACTGACAGGAGGAAACTTCAGAAAAGAAATACAAGCGAAAGGAAGGTCATTCCTGAAGTTTCTTAGAGAGCTTTTTTTTTTTTTTTCCATTTTACAATAAAGAACATTTTTAGTAGGTCTTTCTGATGTGACAAAATGTTAGAGGCAGATGTCCTCATGATGCTTTGCTAAACAATGCAATTGCTTTTCTCTCACCACTTTCAATGCTCATAGTAGTGACACGCAGGAAGAAAAATTACAGGTTTATCTTGAGTTTCCTCTAAATATTAGTTCCAGAAGCAATGTAGCACGACTGTCCCAGACTTTGTTTTATGTGCTGATTGAAGTATAGTCTGTTTCTAACTGCCTAACATTTCTGAAGAAAAGTCCCATTTTAATACTGCCATCAAGGACAATTTTTGATATAAAGATATTATAAACAATGTCTAATATATTCATTAAAGTTCTTAACATTTGGGACTTTTGTTTCTAAAGTTACAGCATATGATAAACACTTTGAAATTGACTTTATAGTAGGCTAACACACAATGAAATCCACCCTCTCACTTTCATGGTTAAAGAAAGGCACAGCCCAGGTCAGTTGCTCAGTGGTTAGAGTGTTGGCCTCCAGACCGAAGGGTCATGGGTTTGGTTCCTGGTCAAGGGCACGTACCTGGGTTTCAGGTTTGATCCCTGACCCTGATGGGGGTTGTGTGGGAGGCAACCAATTGATGTGTCTCTCTCACATCATGTTTCTCTCTATCACCCTCTCTCCCTTTCACTCTATATAAAAAAGCAATGGATACCCTAGCCGGTTTTGCTCAGTGGTTAGAGCGTTGGCCCACAGACCAGAGAGATTCGGGTTTGGTTTCCACTAAGGGCACGTACCTTGGTTGTGGTTTCTCCCCAGCCCCAGTTGGGGTAATATGGGTGGCAACCAGTCAATGTGTCTCTCTTATACTAATGTTTCTCTCTCTCTCTCTCTTCCTCCCTCTCTTCCCCCTGCTCTATCCAAAGATAAATGCAAAAAGGTCCTCGGGTGAGGATTTAAAAAAAAAGCAATAGAAAAATATCCTTGGGTGAGGATTAAAAAATAAATAAATAAATGAATAAAAATAAAGAAGGGCACAGACATGCACAAATAATTTATTCTATTGGGGATAAATGCACTTTTTCCTGTCATGTGGAGTTTTTAGCATTCTACAGTTTGACTTTTTCATAGATAATTGGCATAAATAAAAATTATTTGAATTATGAATTTCCATAGCTGCATATAATTATTGTAGTATATATTACCATAAGCAACTATCCAAAGATATTGCCATCCTTCTCTTCTTTTATGTGTGTTTAATTTGCTCTGGTATTCTTTTTAAATTGTATATTATCATTGAAGGATAAAGGTAATGGCACAAATATCTCATAAATTCTTAGTAAAAGTAAATTAATTAGAGATATTGGAAGATACTTTATCCTTGTGTAGGTGACAGAATTTACTAATAAGTATTTGGGAGTCAGGTTTTAGTTTGAAATATTTTGACATGTCAGACAACTAAGCTGAATGATGCTTCAGTTGGATCTAGTATAAACTAATAGAGTAGCTTAATTTACTTCTTAAAATAAGTGGCTTAGGAAAGATATTCAAGATCAACAGTATGTATTGGGACTGGATGAACTAACAAGATGGAGTAACAAGGACCAGATATAGTGTCCCATGTAATCAATACAAAAAATGTATAAGAAGTAATGTCTTTCGCCTGGCCGGTTTGGCTCAGCGGTTGGAGCATCGGCCTGCGGTACAGAGAGACCCGGGTTCGGTTCCCGCTAAGGGCACGTACCTTGGTTGCAGTTTGTCCCCGGCCCTGGTTGGTCGTGCGGGTGGCAGCCACTCGATGTGTCCCTTCACATCGATGTTTCTCTCTCTCTCTTCCTCTCCCTCCCTCCCGCTCTATCTGAACAAAAATGGAAAAATGTCCTCGGGGGAGGATAAAAAAAAAAAAAAAGAAGTAATGTCTTTCAAGACACCAGACATCAGGCAATGAAGGACAGTGATCTTGAGACATGGGAAACACATAGGTGAGCTCTAGTATTGCCTCAGCTTACTGTCTTAAGTTACCAGTTCATGGCACAGAAAAGTAAACCTAGGGGAGTCAGGCAGAATCCCTTACTTGAGGAGATGAAATCAGGATCCCAAGGAGACGAAGTTCTTAGAGTTTATAAACAGAATAATAGAAAAGAGAGAGTTTCACAGAGAGAGAATGCTGGAGATCTGCTGAAGATCCCTCTTTAATGCTCAGTAGAGTGCTAACTGACTCATGTATGTAAGGAAACTACCCAAGACTGAAAAAGAACCATACACATGGATTAAAAGTAATGGGGCA
Source organism: Molossus molossus (assembly GCF_014108415.1). Lineage (NCBI taxonomy): Eukaryota > Metazoa > Chordata > Mammalia > Chiroptera > Molossidae > Molossus > Molossus molossus. The sequence goes on from NW_023425351.1 coordinate 48,683,015, forward strand.
TGATGCTCACCTAGGGTCAGGAATAAATATCTGTTCCCACCAGCCAAAAAGGAAAAGAATCAAATTGTTTTCAAGTATGTTAATTGCATCCCAAAATAAAGCTCAAGAATATTTATCAGAATACAAACACATGCACCACCCAACAAGGTAAAATTCACAGTCTCTGGCATACAATGAAAGATTACCAGCCATAGAAAGATGCAGGAAAATATGATCCATCGTGAGGAGGAAAAAAAAAAAAAGATCCCCCCATGCCCTGGCAGGTTTGGCTCAGCAGTTAGAGTATTGGCCTGTGGACCAAAGAGTTGTGGGTTTGATTCTAGTCAAGGGCACGTACCTCTGTTGCAGTTCTATCCCCAGCCCTGGTTGGGTCATGTGGGAGGCAGCCAACTGATGTGTGTCTCTCTCTCTACCTCCCTCCCACCTTCCCTCCCACTCTATCTGAAGATCAATGGACAATATCCTCAGGTAAGGATTAAAAAATAAAATGACACCCCCTCCCCCAAATTGACACAGATATTAGAAATCGCATACGAGGACATGAAAATGGTCACAAAATAGTATTCTACTGTTTTGTATGTTCAGTATGTTCAAAAAGTTAAGTGGAAATATGGAAAATATTTAAAAGCCCTTAATACAGCTTCCCAGAAATTAAAACTATTTCTCAGATAAAAAAACACAATGGTTGATACTAATGGTAGATTAGATCTTGTAGAAGAAAAGATTAATGACCTTGAAGACATGGCAATAGAAAGTATCAAAAGTGAAACAGAAAAAATGATTTTTAAAAAACAAAAGAACAGTTCGGCCAGTATGGCTCAGTAGATTGTGTGTTGTCCCATGGTTTGAGAGGTCCCAGTTCAATTCCCTGTTGGGGCACATGCCTGGGATGTGGGCTTGATCCCCAGGGGCAGGGGCATGCAGAAGGCACCTCTCCAAACAGGACATTCAAATGGCTAAGAGACATATGAGAAAATGCTCAACATCACTAATCATTAGAGAAATGCAAATTAAAACAACAATGAGGTATCACCTCACACCTCTCAGAATGGTCTCCATCAACAAATCATCAAACAAAAAGTGTTGGTGAGGATATGAAGAAAAGAGGACTCTAGAACACTGCTGGTGGGAATGCAGACTAGTGCAGCCACTATGGAAAACATTATGGTGTTACCTCAAAAAATTAAAAATTGAACTGCCATTTGACCCAGTGATCCCACTTCTAGGAATATACCCTAAGAAGCTTGAAACACCAATCAGAAAGAATATATGTACCCCCATGTTCATAGCAGCACTATTTACAATAGCTAAGATCTGGAAACAGCCTAAGTGCCCATCAGTAGACGAGTGGATAAAAAAGCTGTGGTACATATACACAATGGAGTACTATGTAGCTGTAAGAAAGCAAGATCTCTTATCCTTTGAGACGACATGGAGGGACCTGGAGAGTATTATCCTAAGCAAAACAAGCCAAGCAGAGAAAGACAAATATCACATGATCTCACTTATTTGTGGAATATAATGAACATAACAGTCTGAGGAACAAGGTAGACCCAGAGACGTGGAAGTATGGTATAAACTGACAACCCTCAGAAGAGGGGTTGGGGAGGGAAGAGAAAAACCACAGAACTTATATGCATGTATGCATAACTGATGGGCATGGTCAACAAAACTGGTGTTGAGGTGAGGGGGATGGGGTGGAGCGTATCAATGGGGAAAAAAGAAGAAGCATCTGTAACAAACATAAATTTAAAAAAGAAATCAATGGAACAGTGGACAATTTTATACCTATAAGTTCAACCACTTGGATGAAATGGACAAACAACTTTGGAGAATGAAGAGTCCTTTGCCTTAGTTTATGATAGGTACAGAATTAAGCCTGCTCCCATCAAAAGCTGACCCTTCTACTGTGCTCTAAATTTCATCTCCTTTTAATTTCTCAAAGATTCACTTCATTGCTTAGTCTTTTCTCCTCTCATCATTAGGTTACTCTTCTGTTGGATATTTTCAGCAGCATGAAATATTCTCTAATAGTTCTCATCTTTAAAAGTCCCTCCAGCTATGGCCTCATTTATATTTTTTGTGACCCCCCTAAACCCAGAATTGCAAGCCACTACCCTTAGTTTTTTTCATTGATGAACTGAAAACTGAAGTGGACTCTGATTACAAAACCATGTGTTGTCCCTGCTAGACTAAAACCCACAGAATGCCATTCCATAGACATGCTTATCCATAGGCTACCTACTTCTGAGAAGTGAAACCAGAGTATCTGCTTCGCCTCACATCATGTTCTTCTGCCCTTCTACTTTTTCACTTCAGACCAACCTAAGTGTCATTACATATGGCACTTTTGTTGCAGGAAATTAAAGACTTTCTTTTTGTTGTTTTGCTTTAATGGTCTTTATTTCAAGACCCTTATACGTTTTTGGAACACTTGTTGAAATACACTCGAGATTGCTGCCTCCTGGACTCTCAGTTCTTCTCTAATCCAGTCCAATCAAGTTTCCCCTGCCCACCAATGCTCTACCGGTACTTTCACTACAGTTTCAAGTACCTTCATTTTATCAATTCCAATAGGCATTATATCAACAGCTTTGAATACCTTAGGCCAGTGTCTTTGAAATGTCTTTTCTATATATATTCTTTAAAAAGGGAGTTTTAATTCTAGCTCTGCCACATTTTAGTGGGGTCATTTGGCCAATTATAAATCTGTCTGAGACTTCATTTCCTAAATTGCAAAAAAGATCTAAAAATATCCTCCATTTTATTCAGTTTCTCTAGAAAGACTAGGTATAGTTTACAGACAACTATTTATTTCTCCATATACAACTTGAATGCAGCAGGCAATTTAGTACTGCATTGACTGTGTATCTTCAAGAAGATCAGAAAAAAATACTATGAACATAAGGTCATAGCATATACTGTAACTATCACTAGTTTCTTATCAACAACAAGTTCGGGTTCTGAATAGTCCAGTTTTGTTCACAGTAAAGAGCAGAGCTTATCTGAGAAAGGAAAGACTTCCCAATATATCTTTTATTTTTTTAAACAAAAGGTTTATTTTTTAAACTCATCTTTATTGTTGAATGTATTACAGATGTCCCCCCCTTTTCCCTATTGACCCTCTTCTCCCCAATCCAGCCCCCCTCCTGCCTTCCCCACACCACTGTTGGTGTCCATTGATAAAAGTATTTCTAACAAAGAAAGCAATAGTTACACCTGACAGAAACTACTACTTAATCAAAGCTTCTAACATTATTGAGTATAAGCTTTCAAAGCCTTGGGATACTACTATAACATTAAATAGTATAAACTTTGCTTCATCCTCTCTGGAGATAAAAGCAATTATAATTTGTAAATGGCCATCTAAGTTGGTTTTGAATATTCACCTTGTAATTAGATTCAGCACAAGGTTAATTGGAAAACTGCTTTCCTGATTCAACTTGAATGTTTATGTAATTATCCAATTCTTATACATGTAACCAATATTAAGAAAGCAATTTAAATATGGTGTTGATCTTATAACTGAAAGATATGCTACTAAAATAACTATGTAAATAATGTCACTTGGGGAAAATAAATGACCTTTTGGTTCAACTCACAAAGGGTATAGTTTATCCAAGGGTGAAGATGCTACTCTGGACTTAGTTCTGATATACAAGTGTATTTTTCTAAAACTAAAACATTGTCGAGCTGTTAACCCAAACAGGTGTCTTTTAGAAATACACATTCTTTAATCATTATTTCATGGTGTATGTGATAAAGAGACTTTTACTCATGAACAGTGCGGTCTTAATTACCTCTCTAATGGGGACCCATTGCCCCCTTGTAGTTTATACCAGCTGAGTCCACAGACTGACTTTTGCCCATTTTCTTGATGTGGGTATTCTGCTGTCCACTTGCTCCGTGACCATTCTTAGATGGACCCACAGTGAAAGTTACCACTCAGAGACCAGTATGAGCATTCAGAAAGAGAATCTCATTGTGTTCCCATGGTTAATTATCTTTGGCTAAATTTCTTCTATGTTGTTTTGTTGTATTTCATAATGTCTTTCCAAAGCTGGAAGTGGCTCATATGAACCTACAACCAAGCACTATGAAAATGATTTAGTTACACCATTAGCACAAAACTATAGCTAAACTGTCCACTCATTTCATAATGTATATACAAATAGAAAAGTCAATCGGCAATTATTTGCAATGTACTTACCATTTGTAACGTGCTAGACCAGTTGTTATAGTGAACAGATGAATATTACCGTGAATAAAACTTACATCTAACTTAACATAGTATGAAGGTGGTGCAGGGTCACCAGAATCTATATATTTGGAAACTATTGTTCTTATCATTTTATGGCATCATTTACAATCCAGATAGCACTAAAAATTAAAGCTACTTTATTACCTTCATATTTCTGCTGAGCTTTTTAAATGGTCAACTCTGTCGTTATTAACACTGCATTTCAAAGGTTCACAAACCAAATAACTGCGTATTTTAAAATCCAGTGACATTAAAAAAAAAAAAAAAAACAACCTCTAAATCATAAAGTTAATTGGATAAAATACTTTTTTAAGAAAAAATTATTCATGAAAACATCATAAAATGTTGATCACTGGTATAGAGAGAAAATGAAAAGTCACATCTGAGGAGCTTTCTTCAATAAAAAATATTGGAAATATTTTATGATAAGCTAGAGGAATCAAGTATAGAAAAACCCAATGCTAAAAAAGAAGTAAAATGTTCAGAATTAAAGTGTTCATGCTGTACTGGTTATCATCACGTGAGTCCATTTTATAACCCGGACACTACTCTAATGAACAGAACAGACTGGCTAGGTAGGCATTGTTACCTATTTGCAGGGTAAAAGAATAGACCCAATGAATTAGTAGATCAAGATCATGGAGATAAAATAGTTGGGCTTGGAACCAAACTGTATATTATTCCCAACCACACAGCATTTCTAAAATGCTAAGTTGCTATTTGTAATGGTTCCCTGAAGCAAAGCTCAGTGAGTAGAAAGACCATGGAATCCTCTGGATGTCACTTTCTGGGTGTTGGGGGAGGACACAGACTAAAGTAGAAACACATGATAATTCCTCACTATTCTTTATGAGCTAAACTACCCCTTAATAAAAGTAGGCCCAAATAAGTTTATTTCTGTTAGGAATATTCTAAATATTAAATATATTTATGCTCTCATTACAAGGGCTAACATGAAATCCGATTAGAATAAAATGTATTGAAAAGATAAAAATATTCCAATCTGATGAATAATTCTTGCAACAAAAATTCTGAGAATTGGGAAACAAAATTACTGAAAAATACTATAAAAACAATCATATAAAAGCACAAAGTTAAATCCAATAGTCAGTGTTATAATTACAATGATTTTTTAGATATTATCGCAGTGGTGTATCTTAGCTCCATCAGCAGAAATTTAAGTGAGCAGATTGCACGGAATAGCAATTATTCATTGAAACCTTAATATGTGATGAATAACTGCAATAACACATATTGGGAGAAGCTTGGGCATTTTATGATAAGCTCCTCATGAGACATAAAATGGTGGACATTTGGTATTTTCTATAATGATAACCAAGAAGTTTATACTTTGGAGCAACCTAACAAGGGGAATGTTCCAGAACTTTGATAAATAAACTTAGTGCATAGAGCAAACAAACTTGATTTGGGTGCTTCCAGGACAGAACGACCCTGACTTTAATACAAACAAAAAGTGAAAAGACAATAAAGAGATCTAAAATGATAAGATGATTCAATAATACCTGAAGCAAGTTGTAATCAAACGCAGTTCAGAGTGATTGAAAAGATGGCCACTAGCCCTGGCTGGCTGGCTCAGCTGGTTGGAGCATCTTTCTGTACACCAAAATGTTGCAGGTTTAATTCCCAGTCAGGACTCGTACCTCAATGTTTTTTTCTCACGTCAATGTATCTCTCTCTCTCTCCCCTCCTCCTCTTCCTCCCTCTCAAATCAATACAAGCATATCCTTGAGTGAGGGTTAAAAAACAAACAAACAAACAAAAGATGGCCAGCAAATAGAGCACAGTCACTAGCAACAGATGTGTTCTAGTCCACAAACTGAAGGTCTGAGGAAAATGCAATGCTTCTCTCAAAGGTGTATCAACAGAATAGCAGAACAATTAAGAGTCTATAATCTTTGCTGTGACTCTTATAAGCCTCCCCAGTCTCCCCTTCCCATCTTGCCCTGAAACACCAAGAATTTTACCTAATTCTTGAAAAAAGAACTTGTCGTCATTATCCCTTGGGAGCCCATGAAGCCTTCCTTCGGGAAATAGTTAACTAGATTGACATCAGTGCATAAAGATGTGTTGCCTATATGGGAACTAGAGACAAGGAAATAGAAGAGGTCGAGTAAAACATTAGGCCTCTGATTTTCCATTGCCCACCTTTTCAAATCTGTGACCCCCAAAATACTTGTGCGTGCCTTGGCAAGATGTAGGTGTGGGAACTAGTGGGTAAGAAAGTGGGGCCTGCAGTTCAGCAGAATGCTCAGAGCCTTGTCTGCACATTGCCACCGTTGAGTAACTTGCAATGAAGCAGAATGTTTTAAAAATCAGCCTGTTTTCAAGTCAGAACTGTCTTAGGTGTATTTTCCCAAGCTAAAATGTGTCAATCAAAGCATATTAGAGTGTTTTTTGTTTTTGTTTTTTAAATCAGACTGTTTTCAAGTCACATTTGTCTTAGGTGTATTTTCCCAAGCTAAAATTTGTCAATCAAAATGTATCTTAAACTCGCCAAAGTATAAATGTTTACATACACATACGCACACATATATTCCAATTTTACTTGCTGGAAATAAGCTGCATAAAGAGAGCTGTTATGTGCATATTCCTTTTCAAGGACAGCAAGAAAGAGAAAAAAACACTTTGTGACATTGCACTTATTACTAAGCCTAAACAAAATCCCTACCATTCTTGTTTTTTTTCATCTACAACTCATTAGCAAATACAAAATGTCCACCCAACAGTAAGATAAGAACAATAGTTGTTGCAGAAATGTTAATATCTCCTTTCCAAGTCTTTTCAATTGATTCACTTTCACTACACCCAGGGTTGTATTATGCTAGTATTTCCCAAACATGGCAACACATTAGAGTCCAGTGGAGAGATTTTTGCAGGTACTGACACCCTGGTCTCATCCCAGATTATTGGAATCAAAATGGCTGGGATGCAGCCTAGGGCTGAAAACAACTGTAGTATGTAATTCTGCCACGTTTTAATCACACTTATAGGATCTTATTGTCACCTAATATTGGCAGGTATTATCATGGGATATGGTGTCTTTGTGACAGTTGCTAAAGCTCATGTAACACTTCCCTCTGTTTGCCTGGCTCAGATAGCTCCTCTAGCTGGGTTTTGCCCTCGGGACATTTAACAGAGTATCTTCGGATCTGTGGCCCCCAGTAGTTTTCTTGTTTCCACTCACTTTGCCTCCCAGTGGGATCTTGTTCAACCTTTAAAACCTTCAAATCATATTTGTACAGAAAAAGGAACAACTATCTCCTGAGGGTGGACTTATTATGGTGAATCTAGAGAAAAATTTCAGTCTTTTTTATAATAATAATTTATATATCTCTATCTCTATATCTATCTATCTATCTATCTATCTATCTATCTATCTATCATGCACAGAGGCCAAAAGTGAGCAGTATATGGCTTTAGTCTTCTTATACAGAAATGTATAGATTGGTTCTGTATTTCTTCTATAAATATTTCACATGCTTCTTCAGATTCTATCTCTTTCTACAGTTGCCATATTTATTGGTTTAAGGGCTTAGTATTAGGACTTAAATCAAGCTAAAGCTAAAATGAAAATTTAGCACAAATTATTCTGGTACAGAGATGACTCAGTCCTCACAGCTGCCCTCCCTTTCTCTACTGCCCCACCCCATTGAAATGAAATGAATTTTCCTAGTGTTTTTTCTCTTACAGAAAGATCACAGTATGTGCAAAGGAGGGAGAAAACAACACTCGGAACTTGACATACATTAAAAACTTTTGTACAGTCAGGTTTGAGAGCAAAGCTATCAATTTCACGAGTTAGTGAAAAATGTACTCAGCACATATGCTGATGTGTTAAAAGGTGTATTGTAAGGCAGGATATGAGAAAATGGTGCAGAAAAGTAGATTTATAAGACTGGTCTCTGCATCAGAGATAGTTATAAAGATTCCAATGCAAGATGAAGGATCAGGTGTGAGAACGAAGTTATTTATTGATGGATGCTAAGGGTAGAGCCCAAAAGATTGGAAGAAGAGAAATAGATCAACAATAGAACTGCTAAAAAAATTGAGTGGCTGGGAAGAGATCAAGACAGGAAGGAAATTGACATGTCTTGAGGGCCAAATATATGCAGGTGTTTTTACCTCTGTTTCTGGAATGGATGGAACCTCATTCAAGGATGGATGATTTCTGGTATTGCTTACCATCGAACCCCAGCACAGTGTCTGGTATATGGTGGACACTCAACAAGTGTTTGAATGAATAAATTAATAAGTGCATACATTCATGAATATCTATTCTTACCTGTGAACTAAAAAAAAAAAAAAAAAAAAAGATGTTTTAAAGCTCTTTTGTTCGTTGGATATCAGATAACTGATAGAAATTGAATCTAAAATCAGACTTACTAGGTATTCTATATTTTATCCAGCAATCAGGGTGAGTCACCAACATTATCTGCTATAATGACAAGAACATTCTACAATAGCTGGAGATTATGATACATTGGCATTATGCAAAAACAACAACAATAGTGGTGTCATTGGGCAGTATAGAATTAAAAACATCGTCAAAGAGGATTAGTAGAGACATTCAGCAAATAGTTTAGCAGGAAGGTAGAGGCGAAACCTGACAACAAAGATCAAGTCATACATTTTAGAAACTAAAAGTCAGTACTAAGAAAAATCTTTGTAACAAATCATTACTTTATTCCTAGAAGAAATAGACTCTGAACAAGGACCCAGACTGAAGTATAAGATAGAAACTTGGTCATAAAATTTCTATTTTCAAGGAATAGGCTACAGCCACAGAGTCTGAGCAATATCCAGAGAGATTTGGAACTAAAGTCTTAGCCTGGAACTTTCTTCATCCTGATGAGAAACGAGTCAGCAGGTGAATAGATCTAGCTGAAGGGCCTGGAAAACTGTGGACATGAGAGGTGTGTGGATATAAACTGAAGAATAACTTTTCAGGAAAGTAAGCCTTAATTGAAGCCATTTTGGGTTCTCTGACAAAGGAGAGCCAGGTCACAGGTGGCACTCTAGCTGCAAGGGAGTCACAATGTACTTTCAAGGCGCACATCCTCTTTGGTTTTGAAAGGCATGCGGCAGAGGATTGGACTGTCACCTGCCACACTTGGCCTTTGCCCCGCTCCATTGCCACCACCTCAGTCTAGGGTTTCAAACACATCAACAGTGAAATATGGAAACAACATACACAGGTCTCCTGTCTATTCCCTTTAATCCTGCCACCATTCCTCTTTATTTTACTTTTATTTTTTTAGTCTTTATTGTTGAAAGACGTACCTCCTTTTCCCCCCCATTAACACCCCCCTCCCCACTCACATGCCCCCCTGCCTTCCCCTCACTGCTGTCTGTGTCCATTGGCTGTGCACATATGCACGTCAGGTCTTTGGTTGATCTCTTCCTACCCCCCACGCCCCTTCCCCTCTGAGGTTTGTTAGTCTGTTCCCTACTTCTATGTCTCTGATGCATCTTTAAAACCTCACTTCACAATGTGTCTCCACTTAGATCATTCCATTTGCCTCAAGTACCTATTTTCACCCAGCTTCCTATCTGAGTAGCATTAAATACTTCATTGCTTAACTTCAGCCTAGGCTTGCATTTTTAGGAAGCTCTCAACCAAGACTCCATCTCCTCTATAACTCTTCTAATCTACGTCTTCTATCTTAAAATGTTATCATACTTCCTGATGCTGATCTAAGTCCCCTAAGGACACAACTTGTGTTTTGTTACTCACTGTGCTCCTAGCGCACAGCTCAATGCCTGACATGTGGTCTGCACATGACAAATAGATTCAACTCCTAAAAGGAATGCATTAGGCTTTGTGTTTCTTTGTTGTTCCTCAGTGAATAATATTGTGACAAGTTTCATTGATTTCATGTTTCTGTGGCTGTAGGTGCCCCACCTATGACCCCATGGTCCACTTCCGAGGATGATTCCCTTATAGGCCAATGACTATTTGTCTTTCCACCCAAGGGTATTCTCTGGCATCAAGCATGCTTAGCACTTCTGTAGGGCCGATTGGAAGTTCCGAAGGCTTAACGCCTCAGTAGAAATCCTTAATCAATGAGGACTGGAGTTGGTGGATGAATACTCTAACTTCTTCTTACCTTTCCAGCTTATTTCTCAGTGGAAAAACTCTAAGGTATGTTTTCTATAGTCTCTCAGAGGGTTGCAAATGGGATTTTCCAGTCTGCCCACCAAGGAAACTGCTCGATAATGCATGCATCATCACCTGTTCCTCTCTTCCCATCCCATTTCCACACTTCAGAGTGCTCCCCGCATTCATTTTCTAAACAAACCACTTGCACGCGAGTTCTTGTGTCAAAATCTGCTTTGTAAGGCCTCCAAATAAAGACAATTGATAATGTGCTTGTTCATAATAGTTCTTATTAACTCAGTAAAGCATCTGCACAAAGTTTAATCCAGCACAGGGAAATTCAAGACTGTGCCTGACACATAGTAGATATTTAATAAAATGTTAATTGCCTTCTTTAAGTTTGGTAATACTTTTCACTTAGATTAAATAAGATATATAGTTTAAAATGATGAAATATTGTCTTTTGAATAGTCATTTGTGGTGATTTGTTTTGTCACTAATGCATACTTGTATTTCCAAATTAGGACCTAACTTAATGAATTTTAAAAAATTTCTCTTGTGATATTCCATGTTTCTTTTAACTATTTCAAAATTCTTTCTGTCAAAATGTTCTTATAAATAAAATTCAAGCATGCAAAATCTAGTGTAACTTTTAGTAGAACTGTGAATAAGAAGTTGATGAAAACATTCACATCAAACTTTATATCTATTGATATAGTCTATGCATGGGAACCCTTGGCTTTTCACTAATGTCAGTTTCATTCTTGGAAATAAAGACAACAGTGTGTTTACATTGACATAAAATGACAGAAGGGCATTTAATGTAGGCAGTGTACTATCTGGCTTATTATTATTAGTTTTTCTCACCAGTAATTGCACAATTTATATAGTGAAGAATTTGGAATTATATGAAAAAAATATGGAAAAGCCAGCACTATTGCCTTTAGTCATTAGTATTTGGGCAATATTTTATCAGTTAGTAATTATTTTGATATATGCAATCTCCAGTGATGTTTAGAATGACCCTGCAAGGTAGATAGTGTTGTTATCATTTGTACCCCATTTTACAAAAGTAAACTTCTGCTTAATCAGTATTTCCAAAGCAAATTATTCGGCTAATTTTGGGTGTCTTCTCCAGATACACAAAGTAAAATAAGGTAAAATATGTATGACCCTATTAACCATGCACATAATATCCTACTTAGTGGCTTTGTTGAACCGAAATCTAAATTCAGTCTTGTGCCTGTCGGGCAATAAAAATAATAATGGAAGATAGCATGTGACATGGGATGCTGAGCACCGTTCTCATACCTTCCGGGGTGACCTGAAACTACAATGGTTTGTGCCTTTCATGGCCGCATGAGTTTTTGATAACTTTGTAAGTTGTGGAAAACTGATATTAATGTAAGTCATTTATGTCCACAGACATGCAAATGACTTTTTTCCAGAGATGAACTGATTTCCCCAACCTCAAAGAAGCCAGTTATGCATCTATTAATAAATCATTTCAGCACTGCGTTTTGTGTCCTCTTTGGCTTCTCCTTTGAACAAGTTTTTTTTTAATGTCTTTTACTTATTTATTTATTTTAATCTTTATTGTTGTATTACAGATGTTTCCCCCTGATGCCCTCCTCCCTGATCCCACCCCCCTCCCTGTCTTCCCCACACTATTGTCTGTGTCCGTTGGTTATGTGTATATGCATATAAATTCTTTGGTTTATCTCTTCCCATCCCCCCTCCCCCTTCCCTCTGAGGTTTGTCAGTCTTTTCCCTACTTCCATGTCTCTGGATCTTTTTTGATCGTCAACTTATCTTGTTCATTATGCTTGAACAAGTTTTTAATCCCTTTGCTGATTCCTGCATTCATAATAATTTATAATCTTTGATACATGTTCACTTTCTATTTGTACAACAGTCATGATTTTGCTATTAATTCAAAAAGTTACCTTGTACATACCTTTATTTTTTAATCCAATGAATTATTGTTTCCTCTTGATAACATTTAAATTGAGTTCACTGGTGACAGTGCAGGAGGGGGACTGTGTACATTGGATAGTCACCCACCATCAATTTCCCATGGACAAACAAGACAGATAACATTTTAGAAAAGATGAATGAAATGCATGGTTTGCACAAAAGAATGGTATCCTTACTCCCCATCAGTAATGACAGTTTGGATACAGAGAGAGTGTTCAATTATGTTGCCCTTAGCTTGCTTTTAAACCTGAAAGAGTACCTTTGTGAATGCATGTATTATACGTATGATAAGGTTGCCATATGAGCGCGGATTCAGTGAGAACAAGCGCAATTAAGTGGTTGATTGGTTCTTGATAAAGTCTGTAATTTTGGATTAGATTTTACCTCCAGTCACAAAGCTAATCTCTTAAAAACGCAGCTTTTATAACACGTCATTGGGTGCTTCACTTTCCATTTTATCTCAAGTGGAAGCTTGTTTCAGTTGTTTTTTCAAAACAAGGACTGAAGCCAAGGTGATTCATTTTCCTTTTCACCTTCTGGGAGTGACGTGTGGTGCACAGGCACCCTGCCCCGCATGACAGCCTCCGCCGGCTACAGCCCAGCCTCACTGCTGTCCGTGCAAGTGCCGCTGAAAAGGTACCTTGAAGGTTCTGCATATGTGACTCTAGGCTGCTAGTTCTAAAAGGATAAGCTTTAAAAACCCATATCAAGATATGTACATTGTTAACTAGTTTATGACTGATTTAACTCCATTAGGTACTTAGTTATTTACTTATAATCTTCAAGTCTCCTTTCCTCTGAAATTTTCTACACGTTTAAAGGGAACAGAAATTTTTTTGATATGACTGTGTCTGTATTATATATTAAGTAACACATAAAATACAATGTTAGTTGCATTTACATAACAGTATAATCTGCTTTTCTTTCTTCCCTTTTTTTTTTTGTTTGTTTGTTTGTTTGTTTGTTTTTGTTAATCCTCACCCGAGGATATTTTTCAAATTAATTTTTAGATAGAGTGTAAGGAAGACGGGGAGAGAGAGAGAGAGAAGCATCGATGTGAGAGAGACACGTAGTTGTCTCCTGCACAACTCTGACTAGGACCGGGGATCGAACCTGGAACCCAGGTGTGTGCCCCTTGACCAGGAATCAAACCCGAGACCCTTCAGTCTATGGGCCGATGCTCTAACCGCTCAGCCAAACTGGCCAGGGCATCTGATTTTCTTTAATGGTATTCTGGGGAATGGGGAGTCCTTTCCTTCTTAGTTTCACCTTCTTTTACCTTAAGCACTTCTCTTCACAAAACAAGGAGAATATTGAAGAGCATCCTTGTTTCTCTTTCCATCCCTTATTTCCTGCAGGGTTGAACAACGAAGCTAACTGGTCCTTTCAGCAGTGGGTAACACCACTGTGTCAGAAGTAAGAGCTGCTAGTTCCACTCTGTCTTGCTCTGCCTGTCTCCTGCGTTGTTATGACCAGCCACGGCTTCCTCTCCATCTCTCCTTCTGGAAACAAGCCTAGATAGATACCCAATATGTTCTCTTAATGCCTTATTCTGATCGTTTCTGAGAAAGCTTGCAACAACCCTGCATCTGTCTGGCTGGGTAGATAGGTGTGTAGTCTGTTTTGAAAACTCATCTCTTCCCATCAGTGGGTGTCAAAGCATAAATCTGCAATACACAGCGGCAGGTCCTCCCGCGGTCTCAGATCCCAGACATGGTCTCCAATCTAGATTTTTTTCAGAAAGCTCTGTATTTGAATTAATGAACTGCTATTTATGATGTTCCTATATTGATCTCCATTTGGCATCTTATCTCTATATCGTCATAAAAGAAACCAGAGAAAAAGAGGGGCAATAATCGGGAGCCAAACAAAAGTATCTGTAAGATTTAAACAAGTTTCTGGAGCATCCGAATCAAACGGGAGTGTTGAAGGGTGACTCAGTGAAGGAGTCACAGCTTAGAAAGATGTGGGGACACTGGAGCCCAGCGCCTGGGTGGAGGCTCAGAGAGACTAGATCCGGATGGACAACCACGGTTCCTGGGCCAGGTCTAGCCCTCTGTTTCTGTAAATAAAATTTTATTAGAACACAGCCATATATTTTCATTTAGGTATTTTCTTTGGATGCTTTCATGTTATAACAATAGTGGTAAGTAGTTGTGAAGAAGACTTTTTGGCCTTCAAAATCTGAAATATTTCCTATCCGACCCTTTACAGAAAAGTTTGCTGAACCCTGCTCTAGACTCAAAAACATAATATCGTGGAGATGACCGGGATGGGGGGTGGTTTAACTATTAAACTGTAGTTATCTATGATTATATCCCTCCTCCTGGAGCAGGTCCCCTATCTAAATTGTTTTAGGAAGTTAGGGTGAAGGTCAATGGTTTTTCCTGATTCTTTTTTTTTCATGAAAATAGTTTAAAATAATCACTATCCCAAGAGGCACATTTTGGGGTGGTAAACTCTACTTCACCTAACACTCAAGATCATGTAGTAGTTGTAAAATGTTGTGACAACTCTCTCTCTGACTACTACTGGCTTACCAATGATGCTCCTGACCTACTGTCCATTTTTATTTACACTGGTGACACTGAATTGCTAAGTCCCACTCACCCTCTGACAGCCCCCGTGCCTAGTCGATCCCTCCTAATCCTGCCTCAGATAGAACACCCAATCCAGACTGGCTACTACCTCCCTCAGTTCCTCTTCAGAGTCTCTCCATGAAAAACCAAACCTTACAAAAGATATGTCCTTCCTCCTCCTTGCCCATCAGAATTCCTGTGGAATGCACTCCCTTGCTGAGAATCAATAAATCTTATTTTATCAGACCATAGGCTTGGTCCTGGTCATCTGTGGCTAATTAGGCTTTAACAGCTATTAAAGTATAATATTCAAAAGATAAGAGCATGATTCTCGTATAAGTATAGAAGGAACACATGTCAAAGATGCTGAACTCAATAAGGACACGAATAAAGTTGTAGGGAGGCAATATAATGAAAATGATGGTGGGATAGGAGCGCTGGGTTAATTACAAGCTGGTTGGTGTCCACTCAGGACATAAACTGCAATCTCCAGGGTTATCTATTCTATTGAGCAGAAATTAGTTGAATCTGTACTAAACAAAAATCTAAAAATTGACCTCTGTCCCCAATGATCATAAAATAATGCAGAAAATAAAATATAAATCCCAGGGGTGCACTAGAAACACTTAACAATTTCTTAGGCTTTTTAAAAGTTTCAGATAATTTCTCTTATAATGCAAATTACAATGAACATAGATGATCTCATATTAGTTTTTAAATTTTTAAAATTTTTTATGTTTAGTAAACTAGAACAGTTGGATAGAATGAAGGAAAGTCTGTTGCTACTAACATCCCAGAGTCAGCCCCCCTCAGACTTTCCAGTCCTTGTAAGGGTTGCCCCATAATGTCTGCTCTTGCCTGATAACCCTAAAGCAAGGTTGACAGGTGATAAACTGCCCCTATAGTCAAAGATCCCCATTAGCATCCTTATCTCCTATCTTAAAGATAAATTATCAGCCCTCATCAAATATTTTGAGAAAGTGTCAGGATAAGAAAAAAAATCTAGGTTAAATTTTTTTTTTAATGGGGTGTTGGTGGGGGTGCGGGGAGAAATACAGTTAAACAAAAATCTTCAAGGCTGAAAATTGTCGTGAAAGGAAGGCTTTACTAAGCCATACGATAGCCAGAAAAGGGCCCTGGGGCAGACAGTCTAATCCAGCAGCAGCAGGGCTGGATGGAGAAGGCAAACAGGTCCACCGACTGGGATCCGTGGGCTGTTTCATATGCAGCGGGTTTGGAGAAGGAAGCTGTGTTATTTTGGAAGCGTTTACACTGGCAATAGATAAGGGGGGCAGGAAAAGGTGAAGCCGGGCTGGTTCTGGGATAGGTTTGTAGTCCATAAGAAAGATGTTTTTGCTGCTTTTGGATTGGTTGTGGGCAGCAGCCCAAAAGTTCATGCAAAAGCAGGATGAGGTGGCCGCTGGTGGTTGGCTTCTCTCTAGAGAAGGGCTGAAGTGTGTGCCTGGAAGCTGATTCAGCGTCTCAGCATTCATTCAGCAAAGTGGGCAGTATTGTCTGGGTTTGGGCGGTAGTTCTGTTGACTGATTAACTCCCCTTGTCTCTCCTACACTCCCGCCAGCTGTGATTTAATGTAGGCATCTCCGAACTGTTCTCTTGTCAGTATCTAACCTGAAGAAACAGAATATGTATTCTCAGAGAGATTCATAAAGATTCTGTACCATAAATTAAGAACAGGATACTAAGAAAAAGGGAAATAAAACATGAAGGAGCGCATGTACATTTAAAATATATTGCCAGCCCTGGCCGTCTGGTTCAGTGGTTAGAGTGTTGGCCTGCAGAGCGAAGGGTCATGCGGGAGGCAACCAGTAGATGTGTTTCTCTCTCCCCCCACCTCCCTCCCACTCTCTCTAAAATTCAATGGAAAAATATCCTCGGGTGAGGATTAACAAAAACAGAAAAAAAGAAAGAAAGAAATATCTAAGAATGTAGAACAAAAATCAAAAGAATGAATGGGTTCTGTTTGCCAGTCCCCGCTGGCAATGTCTATTTTATTAAAAATCATGGCAAACAATTCGACATCAGTTGGTGATTTGTGGGTCATATCCTTGAAGGGTTTGCAAATGGATATATATTTTGTTGATTTAAATACCCAGCACTGTATTGTATATTTGAAAGATGCTAAGAGAGTAGATCTTAAAAGTTATCATCACACTAAAAAATGTTAACTATGAAAAGTACACACACACACACACCCCCCTAGCAAATCAATACCAAATATTGATTACTTACTCCTTGCATAAGTTCTGTCCCAGTTGCTGTGTGTGTGTATGGGGGGAGGGGGGGCGGTATTATAAAAAAATAAAAATTATAAAGCATCAGAGACCTCGAAACATAGCATACTTTGTGTTTTCTGTAGCTCAGCTCTATTCAGTCTCTTCTTCTAATCCCCAAAAATCAATTTCAGGAAAATTAAAACAGTTCATTCTCTTATATTAAGTTTCACTTAACTGGTCTTCTAAATACTTGGAAGAACTCACACTGAGCATGAGACGTTGACAGTGACACTCTCTAGCCTTCAGGGTCTCGAACAATGATGAATGATAACTCTTTAAACAAATGAGCGTTGGCATGAGTATTGCAGGCAGCCTTGTTTGTCATGCACGCAGTCTGTTTAATTCAAAAAGAGCAAGAAGACAGTGCATTAAGATAATTTTTTCAACTCCATTGATGTGTTTCTGAAAAATCTTACATGGACAGGGACATGATGGTAAAATTGATACCGGGAGATGCTACCGAGGGAAATGTCATCATTGTCAGATGAGGCCAAGGCCGCACAAAACACAGCTGATAGATACCCAGTGCTTTTCTCCACTCTTAGAACTCATACAAAGAGCACTTAATCAGTATGCCTGGGTCATACATCTCTTAATCACCATGATTCACATAATAAATCGAAATTAACAACACTGTGCAGTTGCTCAGCCACGAAAGAACACAGCTGTACTTAACAAAAGGGAGTAAAAAGCAAAAGAACAGACTTGGGGATTCGTGGCACATATTTTGGGATTTTTCATCTTCAGCCTCTAACATCCTTTTTATTGCTTTTCTTGGTGGGCTCATGGCTGTTTTTCTTCTTTTTCTTAGTGTGTGGCATCTACGGCTGTACCTTACGTTTGGAGAATGCCACAAAAGGAGGTTCTGGGAACTTGCCCGTCACTCCACTGTCAAAGTGAACATTTGCTGACCCTCGGCGGTCATCTACAAAACTACGCCAAAGAAAGGTCCAGAGCCAACTTTTATAATTATATTTTGTTTCCTGAAAGTACAATATGTTTATTATATTAACTTAAAATATTACTAAATTTGGAAATGAGAGAAAAGACAAATGCAGAAAAATTCAGCCCTTGAGAACTTAAATTTAAATGCTAATCTGTATTTGGCCCCTTTACCCTTTATTACCAACCCCATGATTTGATACATGATTTAATACAGATCATGTATCACAGAAATGTACACTTGAAACCTACATGACCTTATTAACCAATGTCACCCAATAAATTTCATAAAATTTAAAAAAATAAATGACAATCTGAAGTCTAGTAAAGCAGTATGATAAATTTTGGACCATTAAAATGTGATACCTAAAATCTTTGGTTCATATAATTCTGTAAGAAACTAATGAAGAACAATGAACTTTTACCCCAAAGTCACTAGATGAAAAAAATAAAAATTTTATTGTATAAATAAATTTAGGAGATTTAGGTACCCACTAAAACCAGTCTGTAGGACAGTTAATACTTGGTAAAAAAAAAAAAAAATCTCCTGTGACCAAAATAACAGCCACAGTTTATTGAGTGTGATTATACTAATAAAGTGATACGTATTGTTAGGGAATATCTTAGGAAAACGGTTTCTACTAAAGTAAAGTTTCAAATTTGTTTTCTACAATTCAAAACTGGTAATTACCCAGTTTTTGTTTTTTTAAACCATGTACCCATGTTCAGATATTCACAGCCTGCCCTCACCCAGGCTCCTTGCCATATACAGGCATACCTCTGAGATGGTGTGGGTTGGTTCCAGATCACCACAATGCAGTGAGTACTGCAATTCAAGCAAATCATAATCCTTTTCTGCTGGTAGAGGGTCTTGCTTTTCAATTTATAAAAAATGCAATGTGAGACCTGGCCAGTTTGCTCAGTGGTTGGAGCTTCAGCCCACGAACCAATGAGTCGTAAGTTTATTCTAGTCAAGGGCACGTACCTGGGTTGCGGTTTGTCCCGGCCCTGGTCAGGGTTGTGTGGGAGGCAACCAGTCAATGTGTCCCTCTCACGTTGATGATTCTCTCTCTCACCTTCCCTCCCATTCTATCTGAAGATAAATAGAAAAATAGCGTCAGGTAAGGAATAAAAAAAAAAATGTAATCCTGGTCCGTTTGGCTCAGCAGTTAGAGCATCAGCCTGTGGACCAGAGAGTCCCGGGTTCGGTTCCCACTAAGGGCGTGTTCCTCAGTTACAGTTTGTCTCCACCCTGGTTGTGGTTGTGTGGGTGGCAAGCAGTCGATGTGTCTCTCTCACATGATGTTTCTGTCTCGCTTCCCCCCTCTCCCTCCTGCCCTATCCTAAGATAAATGCAAAAATGTCCTCTGGTAAGGATTTAAAAAAAAAAAAAAAGCAGTGCGAGGTGCTATAAAGCAAAGTGCATTAAACAAGGTGTACAGTCTCAGAAGTACTCACAGTGCGGGTCCTGTGATTCCCTTCACCAGAACAGATACTACTTTTTGTTTCCTTCCTGATTAACAACATGAATTAGAGCCACAGAAATAATAGTAATTAATTAGCAAAAAATTATGTTCAATTGTCACCTGCCGAGAACAAAAACTCATCAAATTAAAGTGATCACATATAGTTTGGGTGTCTACCACTATGGTTGACTAGATATTACTTTGGCAGATAAATAAGAGCTACTTGTACTCCTACTTTGTAAATGCCTTTAGGTAAAAATTAGTGTAAACCTATAAAAATTGACTCAGATTTAGATGCATGAAATTTGCTTATTTAACAACAGATTTAATAAACTGCCTTACGTAAAAGAGTAGTTGAAATCAGGACTGTTTCAGAGAACCCGATATTTGTCCCCCGTTAATTAGGAATCATGTAAACTACCATTTCTTAACCAGGTCCCACTTGTGGAAATTCTGATGCAATTAGTCTGGCGTGTAGTCTGGGCATCCAGGTTTTTTAAGGCTCTACAGGTAAATCAAATATGAAGCACTGATATAAATAAGTTCTTTTCAATGAGAATATATTGGGCTATCTTATGGTAGGTCTATCTATATATGGCATTTGTCCTCATTATGATATACTAATTTAAACCAGTGTTTCCTATCCTCCTGGTATGATGGAGTCGTAGAAAATCGTCATATTTTGTGTGGCACATTGGGAGTAGATCGAGAAGGCTATTATATGTAGCAGAAGTAACCAGCCAGGAAATCCCAGCTGCCAGCTGCAGCCAGGCTACTACAGGGTTCCAGGGGTTCACAGGCCAGCATTGAAGCACCCCAGGAACCTGTTCGTTGCACCTCAAAGATTGAGATATTCTGCCTTAATTACACTAATATGTAGAGTCAATGAACATCAAAAAGAAGTAAATAGCTATAAATAAAATCTATTTGATTGTATTTTTCCACTAAGAGTCTAGCTGAGTTTAGGGCTCTTTTAGCAAAGGATTTTCAAAGACTGGAATGGTCCTGTGGTACTGATGACCACAGGGGACTGCACACACCTGATACAAATGTATCCTTTATTCTGGATTCATGGAGATGTAACCCAATTTTTTTGTTCAGATCCAGAGTCATTCCAGCTTAAGTCCTACTGATATTATTCTGGGCCTTCTTTCTCAAGCCTAGACAAGGTGAGGAGAGATCATTTCCTTTATCTTACCTTCAGTTCTACTATGAGGAAAATATGAAGAACTTAATAATCGTTAGCACCTGAACCTAATAACAATGGATTTAAATGCTATAAAATCATAACAGTACAGGAAGGAACAAGAGCCGATTTTTATTAAAATCACATCTTTTTAATAGGAAAATAGAACATATAACATATGGAATGGGAATATGAAATAAGACAGAAGAGGCTGGTTTTAATTATGCTTAATTAAAAACTGTACATGTGGGACTATGACAAAGCAAAGCATATTTGGCTTCAATTATTTTTGCTGGAAACAGGTAGGATGAAATGTAGCCTTTAGAGGATGAAATTAAATCACAAAAGAGGAGTTATACTAAGGTGAATGTCATATTTTAAAACTTTTGCAGGGGGAAAAATTTTAAATATGCAATAACAGTGTTCAAAGGTTTTATTTAGGAATTCATTTCAAAATTAATTTTCACAGTTTTGGAGGAGTAACTTGTGGCTCTTTCTCCTCAAAATATTTATGAAGCATTACTGTGGGCAGTACACACTTTTACCTACACTGAAAGCTTGATTTAAGACAAAGATGTATTAATAGAAGAAGGAAGAGGAGGAAGAAAGCAGAAGAAAGAGGAGCAGGAAAAGAAAGCACATTGAAAATGGTTCACTTGCCTCACTTCAAAGAATGTCAGTCATTAATACATTTATACTATGGAGGATTTATTTACAAAGTGTGTATAAGAGTTCCAACCCAGTGGGTTCAATGTAGAAAAGATATATTGGGCCCCTTAAAAAATTCTGGGCACATAGTAGGTATGTGGTTGAATATCCTCAACCCCTTTTATCTCAGTTTGTTTAAAGCTGAATTCAGTTTTTCTCTCTACACTAAAGCACCCTCCTATTTTTTTTTTTTTTCCTCACCCGAGGACATTTTTCCATTTTTTGTTCAGGTAGAGTGGGGGGGAGAGAGAGGAACAGAGAGAGAGAGAAACATCGATGTGAAAGGGACACATGGAGTGGCTGCCACCCACACAACCAACCAGGGCCGGGGACAAACTGCAACCGAGGTACGTGCCCTTAGCGGGAACCGAACCGGGTCTCTCAGGACTGCAGGCCAACGCTCTAACCGCTGAGCCAAACTGGCCAGGGCGCACCCTCCTATTTTAAGCCTCCTTTCTCTAGTCTACCTGCTCAGTATTTCTCAAAGGTGTACCTTTCTTTCACTTCTCTCCATCAGCTCATTAGTTAGGACTGTAGTACCCTGTAGTTATTATAATGCCTCCCTAGTTGATGTCTTTCTTTTCCCACGACCTTATTTGGAAATAGAATGGTTGTAGATGTAATTAGTTAAAAAGAGGTCATGCTGGAGTAGAGTGAACCCTTGCACCAATATTAAAGGTGTCCTTACAAGAAGAGGAACATTTGGATGCAGAGACAGAGACACAGAGGGAGGAATGCCACATGAAGGCAAAGAGAAGGCAGAGATTGAGTGATGCGGCCGCCAATCAAGAAGCACGTGGGGCAACCAGAAGCTGGAAGGGGCAAGGAGGAATCCCATAGAGTCCTCAGAGGGAGCATGGCTTTGTTAACACCTTCATTTCAGACTTCTAGCCTCCAGAATTGCAAGAGGATACATTTTTGTTGTTTTAAGCCACCCGGCTTGTAGTACTTTGTTTCAGCAGTCCTAAGAAACTAGCATAGACTTTGTATGGAGTCCTTTGTAGAGATTGCAGCCAACTACATATGTAAAGGGTCTGTGGTGAGTGCATCTGAGCGGTATAAGGAGGGAACCATGAAGGCTCACATGTCCTCCTGGCACATCTCTTTTTGCTCCCAGCTGTCACTGTGCCAACCAGCTCCATACAGGTATGCTCCTATGGCACCTGCCTGCACATTTTACACTTTCTGTCCTGGGCTCTGTTGCTCATATGGTGAACTGAAAGCACCTACTCAGCCATGCTGTCTATGGTGTACCTAGAAATGCAAGGGAATCAACACCCCTTGGCAACCTTTGACCAATGAGAGATGAAAGCCAATGGTTGAGATTCCCCCACTTCCAAGTCTAGGGTAGGCGGTTCTGATGTGCTACTGCACATTCCTCAGAGGGCCCTCATCTCATAGTGCATCCTTGAACTATCTTTCCCCCTTCCCTGTTTCACTCCTCTCTGTTAGTCCACTCCAGTGTCCTAGGATCTTTTCCCAAAGTAAGCTACCAATAAGCAAACAGGCTTTGTTGTCCAAAAGAACCCAATGTAAGAGAGCGCTAGAGTTTTCCCCAGAAATTTATGCCCAATTTTTTTATTACTATAAAGCAAGCACTTAGCATAGTGCTTTGCACATAGTAGGCATTCAGTATATATATATATATATTTGTTGAATGAATAAATGCACAATTATGACTAAAGAAATTATAAACCAACCAAAATTATGAAGAGATGCAAAGGGAAGAAAAACCAATGAGAAATATATCTAGGAAAGATTGTGATTGAATAATTGTATTGATAGATTAATTTCACATTCATAAATGAAGACAAGGAGAAAAGGATCCTAAAATATGCAAGAGTGCAAAATGTGCACTTGTGGATATAATGCTGCCAAATGAAAGAAAACAAAATGGGACAGATTTGACAAAATGTCCTATGGTTATTACAAACTGTCACAGCTACTAATTTATCATGGGGTCCAGCAATTCACACTATTTTTCATGTCACAATGTGGGGAGCAAAGGGCATTGCTTCATAATTTGTTTCCATGACTTTTAAAGTGAATACTTTTTTAAAGGAATTACGTTCCTCATTATGGGTAACATCCATGTCATTGGACCTAAGAAATTACTTATAGAGCCTTTGGCTCATTTAAAGATTACAAATTCTGCCCTGGCCGGTTTGGCTCAGCGGTTAGAGCGTCGGCCTGCGGTCCTGAGAGACCCGGGTTCGGTTCCCGCTAAGGGCATGTACCTCGGTTGCAGTTTGTCCCCGGCCCTGGTCGGTTGTGCGGGTGGCAGCCACTCGATGTGTCCCTTTCACGTCGATGTTTCTCTCTCTCTCTCTGTTCCTCTCTCTCCCTCCCACTCTACCTGAACAAAAAATGGAAAAATGTCCTCAGGTGAGGATAAAAAAAAAAAAAAAAAAAAAAAAAAAGATTACAAATTCTGTTACATCTTTCTGGTCAATATGTTTTCCTGTCTCTGAAATGGCACTTCAGATCTCCACTTTATTGGATTCTCTTGACCTCTCTTGGTCTGGGAAGATTAGTTTGCTTCCTACTTCACAGGAAAATATAGGGGTATTGGAATGCATTTGGTATCTGATAACCCTTCTACTGACCTATATGCACCTGGGCCAACCCTTCTGCCATCTAGAGGTGTCTTCCTTTCCCCCCTAAGGAAAATCATTCTTGCCATTGTAAGACTGTACCTATCTCCTAACTTGCTAATCTTTTACCTTTCTACTCTCCGCCCTTATTCATTCTACTTACTGGAATGCATTGTCCCATTCTTTTTTGATATCTGGAAACATGCCAAGCTCTTTCCTGCCTCAGAGCCTCTATAACTTTCTACCTTTGCCAGAAATATTCTTCCTCATGCATTTTCTCATTCAGAGCTCAGTGTGAATGTCATCAATTGAGAGAAGCTTTCTGTGGCAACCATTTCAAAGTATGTCCCCTAAATCTCCACATCCACTTTATCTCATTGATTTTAGGCCCCGAATTATTCTCAATTTTGTCTATTTCTCTTTCTATTTAGTACTGTTATTCTAGCCAAAGTGGGACAAGTTATTATTGCCTCCCTCTGTAACTACTATGAAAACTTCTTTAATAATTATATTCTTGGGCAGGAGTTGTGTTAAAAAGATTTACAGTCTCTATTGGAGAGGTGTCAACTATTGAATTAATGATGGCTGACATGCTAGAATAGCCTGCTGAATCCCACGCCTGGCATGGGGTCAGGACTACCCAAATAGCAGGAGGGCACTTGGGCACAGAGTATCATATACTTGTAACAAGAATAAAATTATGGCCTGGCCGGTGTGGCTCAGTGGTTGAGCATCAACCCATGTACCAAGAGGTCAATGGTTCAATTCCCAGTCAGGGCACATGCCCAGGTTGTGGGCCTGATACCCAGTGGGGCCATGCAGAAGGCAGCCAATCGATATCCTCTCTCATCAATGTTTCTCTCTCTTCCTCTCACTTCTTCTCTCTCTAAAATCAATAAAGAAAAAAAAAATACATTGCTCATATTTTTTTAAAAAAGAATAAAATTATGTCAGTTTTTTAATAACCAGCATGGTTGCACTGTTGCACACTGATGCATTTGGGTGCATACTGGTGAAGATCATATTTGTCCCATCCTTTATATCTAAACAAAAGGGAACTTTAATAAACACATACACTTTAAATTCTATAGTGCCTGCTCAATTCTTAAATATGGCTCACAGTTTCTGGATAATCTGGCCCTTGACTATCTCTTTAATATCATTTTACCTTATGATCCCACTAGCTCTCCTCAATAGAGGTAACCAGGAAAAACTGAAGTGCAGGAGATATTCATACCCCAGAGTGTGAGCAGGACCATGACAGAAGATAATTTTATTTAAAACCAGCTCCAAGGACAAAATTACAAAGGATATGAAAACCCTAGTGCTATATGACATAGTCAGAAATGAGTGACTATAGATAATGAATTAACCTGAAATGAAACTATCTTTTTGTAGACATTAGAAAGACAACTTGGCAAAATATACTAAAAGTAAATAAAATATAAATACCGTTTGACTCAGCAATTCCAATACTAAAAATTCATGTTGAAGAGAAATATACAGTGTTTTACACAAGTATATTAATTGCAATATTATTTATAATAAATATTGCAAAGCTTCTAACAATTGGTGATTAGTAAAATACAGCATGGATCAATCAAACAAGATGCTAGGCAGGCATTGACAGTGTTTGAGAAGTACATTTGAAAGCACAGCAAATGTTTATTATATATTACCAAGTGCGAAATCAAGTGATGCAGAATGTGCAATGTGATTCTATTTATAGAGTCAGACCAACTAGTTAAATTAGGTGATGAGATCACAAATAATTTTCCTCTTCTTCATGTTTTTCTGTATTTTCCAAATGTGCTTCAGAGGATTGGAATTGCCTTTATTATAGGGGAAAGCCAATACATTTAATTAAAAAGTGCATATTATTTTTGGAAGAAATATACAACTTGCTTTATTGATGTTGTGGTCTATTGCAGAAAGCAGACCTCAAAAGTCTATAATGCATGGATAATATGAAATTTTGCTAAACTGAGTCAATACCATTTTTGGGGCTGAACTGAGTCAATACCATTTTTGGGGCTGAACTGAGTCAATACCATTTTTTACTGAAACTTTTTTGATGCCTTAAGATGATGCAATGGACTATTTTTACAAGACCCAAGAGCAATTTTTCTTGAAGATCAATTTATGTAACTCTTACAAACTAAAAGATTTAAGCAGAATAAAAACTTATAAAACCAGGTAAAATGAAAGGGGGGGTGGAGTTCAAATAGTCCTGTTTTAATTTTTCAAAAGAGCACTGTGTCCCCTCATCACCTGTTTCCATTGAAAAGACCTTAGCTTCTCAAAGATTTTTTGAATTTGGTCTACATTAAGAGGCATGAGATGGCATCCGAGAATGGTGTCAAGTTAAGGAAGCTTCTATTATACAGAAGCCAAAACTTTTTAAGCCGATTCCGTTAAGTAAACTGAAGCATTCTGGGTCAAGGAAATTTTATTCCATGCTCCTTGCTCATTTATTTTCAGTGTCTAGTTAGAATGAGTAGCCCTTTGACACTGAAAATAAATGAGTTATCAGTTAAATTAACTGATAAAACCCTAAGTAGTGAACGCATGTGGAGTGTCTGTCAAAAATTAAGTCAGTAAACCATTTGGTTATTCAAATTGAACCAACTTTCCTTTAGATTTATTTTTGATTACTTAAGTTTTTTTTTCGTGGTTAACAAAAATCACAAGTTAAATTTGTAAAGAATCTTAACATTTCTTGGTCATTCATTCCATATAATAAAACCTTTTTTCAAAAATGAAAAAATTTTACTGATTACCTTCAATATACTTTTGATTCGTTTTTCTCCATCTTCATTGTCATTTTTATTCATTGCTTCTATTACCACATACTTTGTCTTGTTACAGATAACAATTTTTCCTCCAATATGTCCTGCTGGATGATTCTTCTAGGATTCCAGTTTTGTCATGTCATCTTTCTTTCTTGTATCTGTACTAACAACTAGTTGACCAAGAATTTGCATTGACACAACTCAGTCCAGCATTAACGTCCCTCCATGAGTCTACACGATCTACCCAAACCCACCTAAACCATTTCCCAAACAGACAGGCTTTAATCTGGAATGACTGCGCTCAATTTTGCTATATGGCATGTTATTCTCTCCTTTCATGTCACTCTTCGAGCATGTATCTCAATCTAAAATATTTTTGGGGGGACCCTCCCCTTGTCCTCTTCTTAACCAAATAAATATCCCATCTATTTAAAATGTTTTAAATACTTTGACAATCACTTTTAGTGTCCTCACTATTTCAGTATAATACTTTTCATTATATCTTCCAGAATATAATGGGTAGATTTAGAATTGCTTTCTAAAGGCAAAGATGTAGTCAATTACCCATAAATGTGTGTGAAAGGAGAGATTTGGAGATATCTGAGCTTGTTCATTTATTAAACGAATCTTTATCACACCCCTCTTGTTTGTCATGCACTAGGTAGACAATGATAAATAAAATTCAATGCCAAAAAGCTTATGAAACTTATAATCAAATTGAAGTATTTCTTTTTCCTTCTTCATGGATACAAGATTCATTCTCACCATAGATCTTAGCCACTTCAGCATACATTTTTTTTCCCTTAGTAAGTTGGGAACTTTCTTTTTTTTTTCACTTAAAAGAACTCTACAGCTTTTGCTTTGGCACATTCAAACTTCCAGCACCATTACTCTTGCACTTCAGGGCCACTGTTAAGTAAATAAGGGTGACTTCAACAGACACCATGAGATACCATGACGATTTGATAACCAAAATGCCTACTGAATGAGTTATGAGCAGGTAGCATATACATCATGTACATTGAGAATATGGTGGACAAAGAGATGATTCATGTCCCAGGTGGAAAGGACCCGCATGGCATGAGATTTCATCATACTACTCAGAACAGCACAGGATCTAAAACTTACAAAATTGTTTCCTTTGGAATTGTCCATGTACTATTTTGGGACCACCTTGGCTGTGGGTAACTGAAACTGCAGAAAGCAAAGCTGTAGATAAGGGGAGACTAAAGTATAGGCTTTTCTCAGTTATTTTCCTGTCTGTAATACCCATTTAATTTTCTCCAAGAGTTTACCCATCTTCCCATTTTGGATCAAAAAATCACTTTTCTTACTAGGCTGTCACCGACAACTCCTCTCCACCTTTAATTCTCTCTTTTCTGATGACTCTCACACAGTGTGAGTGCTCTCATTTATTTCACAAATGAAATTTTATCTCCAGAGGAAGGCATGAGACAAGATACACAATTCATTGTTTCCCCCTTTTGTAACCATGCTGGGCATATAATAGGAACTAAATCAACAAAGAATCTGTGCATACAAGAAGATACTATACAAGTTATCAGGTACACACATCTAATGTATAAGTTGTGATAAGTGCTATGACATTAAGAAGATGCAATGATGAGAACAGTGGGTGGAGGGAAGGAAGAGCACAATGTAGGTCAGCTAAAGGAGCGACCTCGTTAGAGAGAGGGGTGACGTTTACACTGCGACCCAGAAGAGGAACCAGCTGTACGAAGAGGAGGTGTGGGACTTTTCAGGTTCTGGAAATAGTGTATGAAGAGGCATGAAAGTGGGGACAAAAGAAAAAGATGATTGCTTTGTAGCAATAAAGAGAAGCCAGCAGGACGAGAGTGGAGGAGCCGGAGGCAAGGACAGAACGTCGCGCTCCCAGATCCCGAGGGGCATGGCTGGCCAGCGAGGACTGTGGATCCGATTTAAACTAAAATGTGAAATAAGTTGTTCCGTTGAAAACAAATAAATGAATTAGAAAATATCCAATAGAACAAAATGTTTATGCCTTTTATTTTATTTTTTTACAAAAACTATGTCATTTATTAAACCATATCACCTCAGATAATGGAAAAATTATAATATCACCTAAAGTTAGGTATTTTAAACTTTTACAATTGGTCATTAGACAATTGTTAGGTTTTTCTAAAAATTGGCAGTTGTTTCCTTACTCCTAGAAATCTCTGGCGTTTTATTTATGTTTTAGTGTTGATTAAAAAATGCCTCTAGTTCAGCTTCACTAAACTGTTTTCTGTTTTCTTTAATCCTCACCCGAGGATTTTTTTTTTTTTTTAGAGAGAGAGAGAGAGACAAAAGGGTAGGGAAGAGAGAGAGAAAAACATCAACGTGAGAGAAACATTGACAAGTTGCCTCCTGAACGCACCCTAGTCAGGGATCAAACCCACAGCCTAAGTAAGTGCCTTGACCAGAAATTGAACCCACAACCTTCTGGTGTACGGGGCAACACTCCAACCAACTGAGCCATCCGGCCAGGGCTAAACTTATTTTTCATTAATACTACGTGGAAACGGCTTTCGGTCTCGGCCATCTGTGTCCAGGCAGGGCATTCTGAGACATCCAAGTGGAACGGCTCACCCTATATCTGGTTGTAGTCAAACCCAAGGCTCTAATTCTCGGATGAAAGTCACTGCTCAGTCATCTCTGAAACTGCCAAATTCAAAAGCATCTTTTGCTTCTGTTTAATTAAGATGAAAACTAATTTGACATTTACATATTGTAAGATTTTAAAATTTCCTGTGACCATAGGCTCTAAGGGGTAATCCAAGTTATTATTAGAAGTATTTTTCATATACAACTGATCAAAACAACATGTATATTACTGATTTTAATAAGTGTTGGCATTAAGCATACACTTTAATTAGAAATGCATCTCTTAATGACATGGACATGCTGGGCTCTTTTATCATTCGTTCAGGTATGTATGAACAAATAAATGATTTACTCCTCAAATGACATAACATTCAGTGTCAATTCAATTCCCATTTTCTATTATAATAATGCTGAGAAACGTCTTCACAAATATAAAATTTGAGATGTCAAATTATCAAATTCCTTCTGTTATATGCCAAAAGTCATACCTATCTACCAACACGAATTATTTTAATGATCATAAAAACTAACTTAATACACTTTATTCTTACATTTAATATAGTTAATGTCTTTCCCCATCAATTAATTACCTTAGACTTAACTTGTCAGCTAATATTTTTCTGAGTGTCTGAAGGAATGGCTGAGAGTAAGTTGTGTTTCTATCAAGTTGGACCTTTGGGAGGAAAGAAAAAGCTCATATCTGCATTTCTTAATCTGTAATATCCTTTCCAATTCATGACACAAAACAACCCAAATCAACCAACTTAGCAGAAAACATGTAGGAGTTCAGCTTACATGGCCCTTATGTGATTGCTGTCATTAAATCACAGAACACATCCAATTTTAAACTAATCTGGAAATGAGATGAGTAGATGTTAAATAATCCTCTGTTTCCTCTACATGTGTTTCAGTGATGAATTCCATTTTCAACTGTTACATGATTACAAGTTCTGAAATTAAATTTCATTATGAATAACTAAACACCCCTCTTCAGAGTTCCCAGGAGAAATCACATTCTCTGCAGCACAAACACTTGGAATAATCAATTGGGAGTCAATTGGCAGAGCCCTTCAGATTTAATTTGGGGTTCGGAAGGATCCTCCTTCACTCAGCTGATAAGGAGTGTGCTGCGGTCCCTCCTTGTCCCATTTTGATGGTGGGGGGCAGGATTTTATCTTACGTTTGTGTTAGTTCAAACTGGGATATATGAGTCATCATTTGGCTTTAAAAGATACTCATAGAAGGGAATTCCTATGTATTTAAACTGTATTTTAAAGCCACTGATGGAAACAATGACAAACATAATTACATTTCTTTTGGTCACTATTTTTATTCTGGAGTTCAGTTTTAGTCATAGCCAACGTGGGAATGTTGTATAGAGAAAAGACCATGGCCTTTGTTTTGAGGAAAAAAACTAGATTCCAATCACTTGGTTGGGATGTGGAGCAAATGAGTTAAATTCTCTGTGTGTCAGTTGCTTTATGTGTAAAATGAATAGAATATTTCTCAAAGCCATGGTGAAGAGGTAATGAGATAGTAATAAAAGATTGCTCACATAGTGTCTTGGCCAGACAAGACAGGTCTCTGTAAGGACAAGGTCTGGATCATTCCTTGTTCACAGACCAAGTGTGGTTTTCAATATGATTTCCATTAAAAAGGTTTTTAATTGATTTTATTTTCCTTTTGTTTTAGAGAGAGAGGGAGAAAGAGAAACACCAGTATGAGAGTGAAACATTAATGGGCTGCTTTCTGTATGCCCCTCCTGGGGATCAAGCCCTCAACCTGAGAATGTGCTCTGACCAGGAATAGAACTGGTAACCTTTTTTTTTTTTTTTTTATTTTATTTTTTTTATCTTTTTATCCTCACCCGAGGACATTTTTGCAATTTTTGTACAGATAGAGTGGGAGGGGGAGAGAGAGAGAGAAAACATCGACGTGAAAGGGACACATCGAGTGGCTGCCACCCGCACGACCAACCAGGGCCGGGGACAAACTGCAACCGAAGTACGCGCCCTTAGCGGGAACCAAACCCGGGTCTCTCCAGACCGCAGACCGACGCTCTAACCGCTGAGCCAAACCGGCCAGGGCAGAACTGGTAACCTTTTGGTGCACAGGACAAAGCCCAACCAACTGAGCCACACCAGTCAGGGCCATTAAAAATATAGCTGGCAGTGTGGTGAAAAGCAAGGGCTGGCCACCTTCTTCTGTGAAGGACCGGACTGTGGACATTATAATCTGTGTCTGTACCATTTAACTCTGCTGTTGTAGCGAGAAAGCAGCCATAGACAACACGTACAGAAACAGGTATACTGTTTTCCAGTGAAAATTTATTTGTGAACAGTGAAGTTTGAATTTTATGCATTTTTCACCTTATACCAAATATTATATTAAATTTTTTTTTTTTACTATAAAAGCCATCCTTAGCTCACAGGTGATGCAGAACCAGATGGTGGGCGGACCTTGTTCAGCGCGAATGGAGAGGAGAGCCTGTGCCAAGGGGCTGACACCTGGAGTCTGGACGCGTCTAGATCATTGCTGTGAATTACTGCCACCCAAGGCCGGTGACATTTTTACTATGGCTCTCAGTTTAATCATCTGAAAAATAGAAGGATGAATTTGGTCATGTTTAAATTTTCTTCCAGGTCTAAATTCTGTCTCTGTGTTGTTATTGTTTCTAAGAAACCAAAGGCAGACTGTCTGGCCCCAGCCCCGGTCGGGTGCTTTCTCTGGGCCCTGGAGTCCTGGTGTTTGCAAACAGACCTGGGCTCTAGTCTAAGACATAATATTGGCCTGTTCGCTGACTATTCGGGGCCTCTTCTCTGGGGACCTGGGAAGATTTTTAACAGAACTGTGTCTTCAATTATTAGCTTTGGAAGCAATGAAATGCTTCTCCTCTGTTACTGAGGAAAAAGTGAGAGGACATTCTTAGACAACCACAGACAAAATGTAAATAATCGCTCACGCTGAATTAAAATAAAAGGTGATTGCCCTGGCCAGTCTGGCTCAGCGGTTAGAGCATCGGTGCGTGGACCAGAGTCCTGGGTTCAGTTCCTGCTAAGGGCATGTACCTCGGTTGCAGTTTGTCCCCGACCCCAGTTGGGGTCATGTGGGTGGCGACCAGTCGATGTGTCTTTCTCACATCAGTGTTTCTCTCTCTGTCTTCCCCTTTCTCTCCCTCCTGCTCTATCTGAAGATAAATGCAAAAAATAAAATAATAAAATAAAATAAAATAAAATAAAATGTGATTTTTGGACACTGGAATTTGAATTTTCTATAATTTTCACTTTTCACAATATATTATACTTCTTTTGATTTTTCTCCCCCCAACCATTTAAAAATGTAAAAGTATTTTAAAAGGAGAAATATGTGGTTTGACTCTTGTCCAACACGTAAGAGGCAAGGACTTCTGCAGAAAAACAGGGAATAGTAGATGTGATGGGAAGTTTTGAGATGAACTGGGAGTTTTATAGTCAGAACCGAATCTGAATTCTGTTTGTTTCCCTTCATCGGTTCTGTGACTTGAAACACAAGGTTGCTGAACATCTTTCTCCCTAAATTTTGTCATTTGCAAACGGGATAAAAAACGCGTATCTAATTGGGCTATTGTAAGGATTAAATGAATAATTCTACTTAATGGTTCTTGTTTACAGAAGATACCCAATAAATGTTATGTGACTAAACACTTTGTTACTATTTTGTAGGCAGAATAAAGGCCTAAAAACATTCACGTCCTAATCATAGGAACGGTGACTAGGAAGGTCAAGAGGCAAAGAGGAATTACGATTGCAGGTGATATGAAGGTCGCTAATTAGCTGACCTGCAGATGAGGGAGATTCTCCTGCATTTTCCAGGTGAGCCAGGGTCCTCATACGTGGGAGAGAGAGTCAGAAGAAACAAAACCAGAAAGACGGCGGTGAAGAGGAGGACAAGACGCAACACTGATGGCTTTGAAGATGGGAGGGACTGTAAACCAAGGAATGCCAGTGCTTCTGGCTGTTGGAAAAGGTGAGAAAATGGAATTTTTCTCCCAGAGCCACGGAAAAGAAATGCAGCCCTGCCAAACATCTTGATTTGCGCCTGGGGAGACGCATTTCCATCTTCTGGTTTCCAGAACCGTAAGATAATTAACGTGTGTTGTTTTAAGCCACTAAGTTTGTGGTCATTTATTACAGCAGCAACAGGAAGCTAATTTATTATTATTATTATTTTATTATTGGGGGGAAAAGCTAGCTGGGCACAGAAGTATGTGCCTCCCCGTTTCGAAATGCAGAGATTTTTGCTGGAAATGGCTGCTGTCGGAAATAAACAATACATAGCACTTAGTAAAAGTCTATTGTGCCTATAAGAACAGTTCTCAAGTTGGGAGCTTTCAGATTCAAAGACTGATACACAGCCCCGGGGCATGACGTGTCAGGACGGCTTATAAATGAAAACGAGGAAACAATTTTTACAATGATCGCTTGTTACCACGGAGCTGCCAGATGGCAGGGAATGGTTAAAAGTGATCACCTCATGCCATTTGTAGGGAGATGACTTCAGTTTTGTATTATTGTTAGAGACATTTCATAACCTAAGTTAAGTTTCACTTATGTTCATGAAAGAAAATAGATTTAGCATAGCTTATGTGGCTTCACTGGTTTTTATCTCTCAGGAAATTCTCAAGTCCAGTTTCCAATTTGTATTAATTTTAACAATTCCCTTTATTTGGTCATCCTCTCAGCAAGCTGAGAATGTGACCTGGTAGTAATAGCGTTACCTCTTGATGCAGCCAGGCTGAAAAAGCATGTACGTAGTCACTGTTTCCGCTAGCTGAGTAGTCAGCACAGAGGGTCACGTGTCACTGTTACCAGCAGCTGTGTGGTCATCTCAGACATGGGAAGTCAGATCACTGAGTCCCCCAAGTTGTCTAATCCTTGGGTGTCATTTGATGTGAGAGTGGCTGCGGAAAGCCATTTAAAACTCTTGAGGTGAGCCCTGGCCGGTCTGGCTCAGTGGTTGGAGCGTTGGCCTGCGGACCAGAGAGTCCCGGGTTCAGTTCCCGCTAAGGGCACGTACCAAAAAACAAAAATAAATAAATAAAACTCTTGAGGTGATACAATGCACTAGAGAGGTTAATATGACCACTGTAATGAGAATAATAGCCAAAGGTTGAAAAATGTGCCTGAAGCCAAGATTTAACCAATTAAGTAAATCAAATGGTTATAATAAAATTCAGGTTCTAACTTTCTAAATGAACCCACAGTTTGGGGGGATAATGTGTAATCGGGTTTCAGTTTTTTCTGAGTTATTCACATAGGCACAATATGATGTATTAGCAATCGCATGCCTTGTGATTACTTCAGACAAGATGAACATGAGGTTTTATTTATTTCAAGAGGTGGTGTTGCAGGTGAGCTTCCCCCTAAATTAGGCTTCTATATGATGTGAGCAATTAGGTAATTTCATGAGAGGCCTTTCTGTGGAAACAAATGAAGAAACAAAGATTCGTTTTAAACAAAGGTTAAAAGGTCAAGGAAGATTAAAGTTCAAGCCAATTGTAAACACAGCTTCTGAATTTGGAGAGCATCCAGTTGAGAAAATCTAGATTGAAGTTGGAAGTGTCTTTAGATGACGGAATGAGGATGTCAGTTTCATCCTGATAGATTTTCCTGGTTTACCGTTTGACTGCCTTTGTTGTTATTGGGTCTTCTAGTGAACTCACTTGACTGGTCCATACAACAACAGGCATGAAGGTGTCCATAGATGATCTTTTGCGGTGGTTCTCTGAAGTGTCCAAGTAAATAACAAAATTTCAAAGACAGTTAAAAGGACTAGAATCTATCGAGCACACTATAGCTTCCTATTGAAATATATTTTAATAGTCACCCATTTTTATCGGATATTTACAGTGAAACTAATTTTTATAAAATAAGTTTAGTCTTATTAAACTTGGGCTGGATTATTTATATAAATGTAGTAAGAATCATGATTCTATACATATTCTCAAATATGCCACTTCATTCAGAGTTTTGCTCATGTCTATAGGACTTTATTGGCTCCATAAAGTCAACCTTTTTCTTTAAAAAATTTTGGTGACAAGAATCTCAGATTAGACCTGTAAAGTCTCTTTAGGCTGAGATGCCAAGCTAAGGATTTGTCCAATTGTGTCCTATTATACAAGAGAACACATTCTTATGGAATTTATGTAAGTACATAGACATTGTCATGAAAAATAAGAATATTTAAGAAGAGTAGGGAGCAAAATACAGATCTTCAACTTTTATTTACAAAAGTGTTTTATATCAAATTTCTGTAAGTTATAAGTAGCCTAAAAGAAAGTAGAAAAAGGGGACTTTTAAATCTGTAAAACCATAAAGAACCAGCAGTGTTATAAATGAAGTCATGAATATTCTAATTGTCTTCATCAGATCATTCAGGTGACTGTAATTCTTGCTTTGCCTCATCTTGAGCTAGCAGCTTTATGAAAAACAAGTTTTCCATTCGAGTTTTAGAAATTCTTACCAGCTCGATGCAATGATTTTGAAACGATCAGAAATCTGTATTCTAGAGCACTTGTCAGGGTTTTATCTTTGAAACTCTGAAAATAAGCATTTTTGTCTGTTGTTGATTGTACATGCTTTTGGAGAAGAACTGAGAGTAAAACAATAACTGTTTGTGAATTATAAAAGAATTAAAAATAGCCATGGCTAAATTTCTGGTGTTAGTTCACACCAAAATAAATAAATTAAAATTGC
The DNA here is from genome assembly GCF_014108415.1 of Molossus molossus. Classification (NCBI taxonomy): domain Eukaryota; kingdom Metazoa; phylum Chordata; class Mammalia; order Chiroptera; family Molossidae; genus Molossus; species Molossus molossus. Next base: position 48,719,291 of record NW_023425351.1, read on the forward strand.
AATTGACAAATAAATCATAATTGCTTTTGTAATAGACAGTATTTTAAGATACTAAATAAAACATTATAACTGATAACATACGAGGACATATCAGAATTTTATTTTATTTATTAATTTATTTTTGTTACAGACATTTCTCCTTTTCCCCCCATTGACACCCTCCTCCCTATCCCGCCCCGCCCCCCTGCTTCTTTTTCCTTTCTTATTGTAATATAACTAGTAATTTTCTTTTAGTTGTTGTCTGTGTCCATCGGTTATGCATATAGGCATATAAGTTCTTTTGTTTATCTCTTCCCTCTCCTCACCCCCCCTCCTCTGAGGTTTGTCAGTCAGTACCCTACTTCTATGTCTCTGAGTCTATTTTGTTCATCAACTTCTTTTGTTCATTATATTCCACAAATAAATGAGATCATGTGATATTTGTTTTTCTCTGATTGGCTTATTTCGCTTAGCATAATACTCTCCAGGTCCCTCCATGTTGTCTCAAAGGATAAGAGATCTTTCTTTCTTACAGCTGCATAGTACTCCATTGTGTATATGTACCACAGCTTTTTTATCCATTTATCTACTGAGGGAATTTGGGCTGTTTCCAGATCTTAGCTATTGTAAATAGTGCTGCTGTGATCATAGGGGTGCATATATTCTTTCAGATTGGTGTTTCAGGCTTCTTAGGGTATATTCCTAGAAGTGGGGTCACTGGGGCAAATGGCAGTTCCATTTTTAATTTTTTGAGGAAACACCATATTGTTTTCCATAGTGGCTGCATAACGGGGATAGAAAGAGCACATCAGAATTTTAGAAATCTTAGGTAATTTCTGAATTACATATATTAATTATACCCATGTAAATATAATGTAGAAGGTTAAACATTTTATTTGTCATTTCCCATGCAATTAAATGTATCAAATATACCTAAGTAAATCAACGTTTCTCTTTACAAAGAGAGAGAGAGCAAATCTTTTGAAATCTTCCAGGGACCTTCAATATAATCCCAAAGTTAGTTCGAGGTCAAAAAGATTTCATTCAGAGTTTGAATTTGGGAAGTTTGTCAAAAATGTCAAAAGATTTAAAATATTTGATCAAATTGAAGCATTAGATAGTGTGAAACAATACTTAGTTTTCCATTCAACCAAAGTGACAATCAAAAGATTTCATAGGCAATTATAGTTCCCTAATTGTAAACAAACAAACAAACAAACAAAACACCTTATCTCATCTAATATCGAAAAGACTCAGTTTTAAGTAATCAGAGACTTAATAAAGACAACATGGAGCACAGAAAGTATTGTCTAAGATACAGAATATTTGTTTACTGGACAGGTTACATTAAAGATAAAGAAAAACTTTTTATAAACTTCTATTAAGAGTAGACTAACAATCTCAATAATGTGGCCTCTTTAACAAAGAGAAAATTAAACTCTTTGTATCTGCATTATTGAACTAATCTATTTAATTTAGGCAGCTTTGACCTCCTAACATAGGTTTATTTTCCACAAATATTTTGCAACTTTCTATATCCATTTAGGTTTCATCTTATTCTTTTTCCTTTCTTATTGTAATATAACTAGTCATTTTATTTTAGAGATTACTCTTTTTTTTTTAACAAAAACACTTTTTATATACCCTTCATACAAAAATACTTCACATGCAAAGTTGTTTCCCTTCATTTTGACTGTATATAGTGGTTAAATTTTAACATAATAATTATTTTAACTATTGTAACCTTCACTTTTCATGAAAACTGGGAAGCGGGCAATTGCGAACTATCACATTAGCATCCTGTAGTAGAATAGCAAATGTCTACATAATTAAAATGATCATTTTTAGAGCTATATGTTTTTCATAGTACAGTATTTTAATGTGACAAAAGACATACTTATTATAGAATCAAATATACTTTGTTCCTATAAAATTAAGAAGCCAGAAATACTGTCTGCACAGGTGACCTTAATTTAGTCCTTCTGCCAGAAATACAATTTGAATCCGATTTTTTTTTTTTTAGCTTTCATTATTATACCTGAGACATGGCTAAAATATTTAAATGGAAACTATAAGATTTCTGTTTGTATCTGTTTATATTTCCATATATATGTATATTATATATACATAATTTTTTAAAAGTTTTATTTAATTGGTATAAAGAAAGTTAAGCACTTATATAAATTAAGTATTCCTAAAACTCTCATATATAGAGAAACAAACCCAAATGTTTTTTTCAAGTTCCAATGATCTGGGATAATATTTGATAAACCTACTTTTGCCCCACCCTTATGTACATAGCATGCCTTTAAAGGGTTTGTAAGTTACCTTGCTTGAGATGCTTGTTTTTAGGTGGTTTCTTATTCACCTTGCCTTTTCTTCTTCTTCTTCTTTATTGAATGATTTCTACCTAATCGTTTATAGATTCTCCAGTTATTGTCAATGAAAGGGAAGGTAGAAAGACTCAGAACTTTTCCTGGTTTGTTTTAGTTTATCCAGGGTTTCAAGAGTGTTTTGAATTTAAGGACAACATACCGATTTTTTTCTTGCGTTTGGTGTCTCTGTGCAAAACTGAGGGAAGAAAAAGAAGGAGAACCTTTTGAGAGAGCAGAAAGATGCCTCATGGGTAATTGAATTAAGTTTCTGTGGTATGGTGTTTAGGAGAATATTTCCACTATCTCTTTATTAAGTCATAAGAAATCTCTATTGTTCTGGATTTGTTGTAATCAGTTCCGGCTGCTATAGCAAAAATATTATAGACTGGGTAAATGAATTAAACAATATGAATTTAGTCCTCACAGTTCTGAAGGCTAGGAAGTCCAACATCAAGATGCTGGTGAGTTGGGTTCCTGGTTTGCACATGGACATCTTTTTGCTGTATCCTCACATGGCAGAGAGAAAGGGAAGCAACTGTTCTCATGTCCCAGTATGAGGGCTCCGTCCTCATAACCCAACTCATTCCCAAAGTGCCCTTCTCCAAAAACCATCACATTGGGGATCAGAATTTTAACATGCATTTTGGGGAAATACAAACATTCGTCCATGACAAAGAGTAAACTGACCAGTCGGGGAGATTCACATATGGGTACCACAAGATAGATGGAGAAGGCATTAAAGGAGGAGTCAGGAGCTGGGAGTTCTAGTTTATGTTCAATCAGCAGCACATACTCAGTGACTTGGGGGTCACAGTTTTATCTCCCACATCGTGAGGTCCGCTTTTTATAATCATGTAGGAGTTTTCTGATCCAAAGGCAAATGTTTGGGAAAAAGCTTTGAGAAGGAAACTGATATTCACATGAGTATCAGACCCAAAGCATATGATACACTGCTCACTGGCAATTACAGCCTCATCACAAAGATGGCCGGTTCTACTGAAACCTTGAAAATCCTGAGATACACAGGTTTTAAAATTGCTAAAAAAAAAAACAAAAAAAAACAAAACTCTTCAGTAAGAGTAGCCATGGAAACAGCACACCAGATGTCTCAAGGGGTGTATAAAAGCATCTGAAAACTAACAGTTAGAAGGAGTGATTGGCAAACACTGGGAAGGGTAAGTGTCCATGCTCCTCTTGTGAGGGAAGTGGTCTTTTGATATCACTGCTCTGAAGGTCTAAGCATAAGGTCTAAAGGCCAAAGAATCCTGACCTTGGTGCAGGCTCTGTGGCCATGGCCTTCACAGCCGACACCTGTGGTCTGCAGGAGGCTCCCTTTATGTGCAAGGCACTTCAGTCTTAAGTTTATCTACAAAAACCTCTCATACAGCCTTGACAGTATCAAATGCTTTGCTGTCATTAATTCTGATATTTGATGGTTAATCTCAAAACATGCACACAGGATGAAGGAAACTCTAAGCTCTGTTGTACACGTGAAGCCACACGGCTCTCCTCCCCACCGAGCTGTTTTAATAAAAACAAAATAAGCTTAATTCTTTGTGTATTACTTGTTTTATTTCATTATATATTTAACACATTGATTCAGTCTATAAAAAAAAATTAAACTATGGAGAATACAGGGCAGAAGTTTCCCTTCCAATCTGTCAATCCTACTGCTTTCTGAGAGGCAGATTTGTTTACCAGTTTTGCATAGAAACTTGACCCTTCTCTACCTGTCTCACAGTGTGTTGTGTATGATTTGGGGTTTGTTATTTAGTCAACTGCTATATTTTAACTTCCAATGGGCTCCCCCCCCCCCCAGTTACCTACATGTTTGGTACACTTACTTTTACTTCTGTACATTTATATTTACCTTCAAACTTATTATTGTAACATTTATATCAAAACAAGTCCCATTTTCCTGAGATCAAATATTTTCCTTTACTAAGAAAAGATCTAAAAATAGCCGAAAATAGGAGAGAATAAGTTCTAGAATCAGAAAGATGTATTCATACTTTATCTGTTGTTTAATATCTACTTGAATTTGATCAAATTACATATACTTTGGGGATCTATTTCTCTTCATAAAAAAAGGTGGAAATATAATACAATTATGATGAATGAGAATAAAGATAGGGACCCCATCCAGCATATTGTCTAGCACAAAACAAGCACACAACATATATTAGTTTCCTTTACTTAAAGATTCTGTAAAGGAATAGTATTCTGGAGGAGACATGTTGGTGATAGTTGGCACATACTTGATCAAAGCATTGTTGTTCTGGGACAAATGAATGAAGCTACAACCCTTGTGTAGCAGATATAAAAGCTCTTCAGAATCCTATCATTTGACTCTATTGTAATTGTCTTACTTCCGTCAGATGTGGGCTTTTGGGGGAAGGACAGATTTGACCCAGTTCTGTACCCCCCGGAGTATACAGACAGAGCCTTGCCCATAATTTCATATGAGCAGCATACAAAATATTTTTCAAATGAATAAATGAGATTGTCTTCCAACTGAAGCACCTGCCTGACTCTGTACCAAGGAGGTTTCCATTTTCCACCTCCTTCCTTCATAATTCCATTACTGTATTTTCATTCTGATTATACTACATCTTGTTAAATTGAGAAATTCCACATACATATCAAATGATCAATAAAAATGTGTTGAGCAAATTGTTCCTCTACTAAACTCTGAGGCTTCTAATATCTGGCAAGGATAGTATTCAGATTCAAAATCAATTCTGAAAACCTTCTCATCTTTTCTCAAAATCCTATCTTCATAGTGTGCTCCCCCACTTCCATCCTAAATAGTTCTTTACCCCCGTGCTACCTTCCCTCTTCCCTCTCTGCCATGACAGTGCCTCCTAGTTTGTTCCATGATTTAAGAAGAAGAATGTTTGTTATCTAATAGACATAAGTCCATATATAATTTCCATATGAATGGCTCCCTTCCAGAAAGTAAGAGTCCCTACTGCGTATTGGTTAAAATATAACTGTCCTACTTATATCAATACTCTGACTTCTATCTTGCTGTCTAAATTCATTTCAATCCATCTTTCTTTGTCTTCACTGACCTTGGACCACTCTGACCCTCATATTCCTCAAACACTTGAGTACTTAGCGGTCTCTGCATATGTAGTTTCCTCAGGACTCCTAAAATTATTCAGGCCTCGTCTTAAATGTCATATCCTCTGGCAGTATTACCACCCTGTCTAAACTCTGCTCCCCTATTATTCCCTAACACTTCTTTCTCATTGTTTTATTCGAAGTTTTAAAGTTAAATTGCAAGCATCATCATTTCTAACATAATTTTTTGTCTCCGTTAATTTTTTTCAGTTTTTTTGGAAGCAATTCTCATGTTTATTTCCTTTAATATTTGGATATGCAGCAACTAGGGCAACTAGTAAAAGCTTTAGTATATAGTCGATACTCAGAAGATAATGTTGAATAATCAGTCAATAAAGGATTTTTGAATATTTGATTCATTTTGCTAGATTTGAATCTGTACTTTCTGGGATACAATGTTTAGTAGAGATTTTAGATTAAAATCATTATAATTGAGATTTTGATGCTCTGAACTCCTGTGTATGATGACTTACATTAACAAACTATGTATTTAGTTAGCCCTTTTCTATTAAGTGAAGTGTTAGTCTTTATTGATAAAGGCTGTATTTTCATTTAATCAAAGGCATTCACCAATCATCAGAAATCTAATCCATAATACTTATGTGTAAGAAATTCTAAAGGACTGTCTGAGAAAACCAATTATTTCATTATTAGGTATACTGTATATCCATGGTAAAAAATTAGCAATTCCAGAACTTGGTATTATTCTTAAAGACATAGCTGATAGTTCATCTTTATTTCATTAAAGTGGAACATTGTAAAATAGGACCCTAAGTTAATATTTTAATGACTGTACCCGGAATATAGAGGCTTCAATTATATGCATTTATCCTAAATTTGGGTATTTTTATTAATACTTATCATAAATTAATAAGTATTAATTAGAAAGTTTATGAAAGGTACAATGTTAAATTATCATGAGTAAAGAATTAGATTTAATTTCTTCAAAGATTCTTTCTTCTTGCCAAGAATTTTTAATTACTTTGAGCTATGAAGTGTCTCATCTGCATCAATATTTCCCTGATGGCATTCCTATTTTGACTGTATCTTTTGAAAGTACTTATTAAAGATTGTTTATAGAAGAAGTAAAATGCAGTCTCTATGATGGCATATTTAAATCTCTCTTAAGATGTTTAATCACTTAAGGTTTTTCTAAAAACCAGAGGTTTATAAGATACAATATGATTGCTATAGATCAGCATAAGACTGGATTCTGCAATCATAAAAAGAAGTGTCCCTAATTAGGAGACATCCTTTTGCTGTTATTTCTAGAACTTGGAACTAGATATCACTAGGCCCACTTCGAAAAATATTTTGCTGGGGAAAAGGAAACAGGGTTCTACCAAACTGTCCTAAAAATAATTATGCTGATGATGATGCTAGTCAGTACTTTTTGAGCACTGGCAGTGTACTCGACAGTGTACTAACTAGTTACATCCTTTGGTTAATTTAATCCTCACTGCAGTTAAATAGGAATAATCATTATCCCACTTTCTGAGTGAGTAAAAGAAGGCTTGCGAGGTTAATACGAGCTCCACAGCGTCCTCCAGTCAAGTCAATAGTGCGCTCCGTCAGCCTGTGACTGATTAGAGCCGCTGCCAGGTGTGGGGGGCAGCGAGGCACCCCAGAGCTCTCTCCCTCAGCAGGCAGAACCCCGGGGACACGCAGCAGAAAGGAGGGAGCAGTTCCAAAGACGGGGTGTTCTAGAGGAAAAGATAAATGAAAGCATATTGCCACGCAAAGACAAATGACAACAGGACAGGTAGATGGTGGGCCCTTAGATGCTGAGAAACATATTTCACCTGAATTATTTAGTACATGGAAAATAGCAAAGGCAGAGAGGAAATGAAAGGGAAAAGGTCCTTCTATCCTGTTCTTTCCTGACATTGAAATGAGTTCTGGGAAGTGTCCTGACTGGAAATGGTAAGAGAAAGAAGGTAAAATGGGGGCAGAAGATGTTGAGAGACATGGATGTTTAGAGCTGTTGTTGATTTAATAACTAATTCTTACTGTGCTATGCATGAAGTTAATCATAACTAATGCTGTCAGTACTATTGCTGTCACCATTTTATTTTATTTTTTTCAATCCTCACCCAAGGACTTTACTTTTTCCATTTATCTTCAGATAGGGAGGGGGGGGAGAGAGAGCGAGAGAGAGAGAAACATCAATGTGAGAGGGACACATCAATTGGTTGCCATTGGTTGCCTCCCATATGACCAGGGCTGGGGACTGAACTGCAACTGAGGTACCTTGACTGGAATCAACCCTGAGACTCATTGGTCCATGGGTTGATGGTCCGTGGGCTCAACTGCTGACCAAACCAGCCAGGTCTGCTGTCACCATTTTATAAATGAGGAAACTGAGGCAGAAGAAAAGCCAGGTAACTGCACAAGCATGGACAGCTGTTGTACAGTAGGAATCAAACCCTAGGAGGCTGATGTCACTGGGCTATATTATGTTAGATTATAAGGGATGAGATTCTAAAAAGCAACAAGGACATTTTCTTGTTATTTATCATTATTATTGTTTAGAAACATTTGCTTTATTTAAAATTCTTCTCATGAAGAGGCTCTGAAAACCACAATCACAGAAACTTTTTTCACATAGTTACACAAGATCCATAGGAATATATAAGCAAAAAACAAAGCAACTGAGATACCCTAATGATAAACTCTGTAATTTTCTTAACCTACAGATTTGTTTTACCTGTGGCTGACAAAAGACATATAACAATGATAGTTACCATTGTCATCCATGGTTATTTAATTATGCTACGGTCTACATTTTCACAGGAATGAATTAAGAAAAATGTTATGGCCAAATGCACAGCATTTCCCATAAGCTCTATAGATAAGTAAATAAATCAAACAATTATTTCCTAATCACACTAGCAAACATGAATAGCTCAAGAAAAGCCAAGGAGGAGTAATTAACTCCTTAGGCTAGATATTTATCATGGTGGCAGTACAGAATGGGAGTCTCTGCAAATATTCTCAGTGAAACAGCACATCAAGTATGGAGAGTAATATCTGCAACTAGTAGAATAATGTAGTAAGGAAAAATTTTAAAGGGCAATTTAAATATTTAAGAACTATTGGTGATTAAATGTATGTAAGATAGTAGTAAATGAGTTATTTCTGATGTTTTATTTTTATTTTATTTTATTTAAATTTATTAGGGTGATATTGGTTAATAAGATCATATAGGTTTCAAGTGTAGAATTCTATAATACATGATCTGTATATTGCATTGTGTATATATTTCTTATCTTTTTACTTAAGTAAATGGGCAATACTTTTATTAAACTAGGAAGACATTTTAATTCATTTTATTGTTTCTCTCATTTTTCAAGATAGACCTAAAGGACCAAAGAGATGAAATAACTTGCCTGAGATCACATAGGGAGGTTCCGCTGTGTAACAGAAAGAGCCGAGATTCCTTCCAGCTTCAGGAGACAGGTTCGAGGCTTAGCCCTACCAAAGTACTAGCTGGAAGCTGGTACTTATCTCTGGTCTCAGCTGTGCCATATGAGGACAGAAATTCTGATGTCTGTCTTAATGGAATTTAACATGAAACGAATAGAGTTTAAGCTTCAGGGTCCCTCGCTCTCATAACCCCCTTCCAGTGCTCTACACCTAATATTGTATTTAAAATTTTAGTAATTTCTTCCCTGGAGATGTGTAAGCTTCACAGAAAGGTTGGATTTGCTCTGGATCTATTTTCACATGAGCACTTACAATGGCTTTGTTTATAAACCTGGAATAAAACTCAAGATCTGACATCCAAATCAGCGTTCCTTCCCCTAGACAACGATAAATGAATGCCTCATCTCCTATTTCCTAATTCATGAAAATCTTCTCATGATCTCCTTTTTTAAAAATTAATTTATTTATTTTTGTTACAGATGTTTCTCTCCCCCCCCACTGATTCCCCCTCCCCCTCCCTCCCTGCCCTGTTCCCAGCTTTGCTGTCCATGTCCATTGTTCATGCATACACGCATATAAGGTCTGTGGTTTATCTCTCCCCACCACCCCCTCTTCTGGGGATTGTCAGTCTGTACCCCACTTCCATGTCTCTGGGACTACCCCATTCCTCAGACTGTTATGTTCATTATATTCCACAAATAAGTGAGATCATATGATACTTGTTTCTCCGTTTGGCTTGTTTCACTTAGGATAATACTTTCCAGGTCCCTCCATGTCATTTCAAAGGATAAGAGATCTTTCTTTATTATAGCTGCATAGTACTCCATTGTGTATATGTACCACTGCTTTTTTATCCATTCGTCTACTGATGGACACTTGGGCTGTTTCCAGATCTTAGCTATTGTAAATAGTGCTGCTATGAATATGGGGGTACATATATTCTTTCTGATTGGTGTTTTCATGATCCCTTTTTTGTCTCCCTATCTATCACTGGATCACTAATGTCCAGGCATCCCTACACACCACTCCCAGGAAATGTTTGGGCTGTGTTAACCTAAAAATAAAAGGCCTTTCAAATGAGAGGCAACAAGCATTTATTTGAGATAAAAAAGAATAGCTACTCGGGAAGCATTGATTCAGACAGAAACACAAATAATGTTCTGATTAGGAGACAAAGACAATAGGTATTTATGAGAATGGGAAGAGGAACAATTACATCAATAGAAGGAAGGTATTTCTATTGATGCAGGTAAGTTAACATCATGACGCTAATTCTAAACAATGTTTTTAATTTTCAGCCCTGTAGCCTTCAGTCCAGTAGTCATAAAATCTGCTTTCTTGTTATCGGTGTAGTTATTTGGGACACAGTGTCACTTTACCCAGTCCAAAGGTTACTTTGCCCTGTTTAAACATTCCAAAGATTTGGGGCATGAAACCTGCAAGGCAGATTCTCTGTGATGGCAGCTGGTTCCATTTTAAAGTGGCTCTGTTTATATTATTGCTACATCTGCAAAAATAACTCTATCCAACCCTGAAAATATTTGCAGGTAGAATCAAAATATCATTCTCTTAGTTACATTTTCTTCATGTTAAAAGCTTTTTAAAACCAACATGTAAATACTGTAGCATTTTAACTCCCATCTCTCCAGAGGTATTTACATCTTTAGAGAGATATTAACACACAAGAATGAAGAATTTGTCGCTGCTGGGCTGGCTTCCAATTCCCACTCTGGTCCTGTGTAGAATCTGAGGATGGTAGTTGGATGGTCGTTGTGCCCCATGAATCCTTGCAGAAATAACCTGGGGTAGTAAGATCATAGTCACTAGAACTGATTTACTTCAAAAATTTCTGTTCTGAAAAAAATATTTAGCCAAGGTTGTTAAAATGAAAAATGGAATTGTGTGCTATGGTAGTTTCATTTTTCACAGTGCTTCAGTAGAATTCAACAGAAGTTAAAATTTTATACCTTGAAAATATTTGCATATTTCGCAAGTATATATTCAGCTCTGGATGGCATAAAACAAACTTACTAGTTAATGAAGCATTTCAAATGAATGTATCTTCTCATAAAAGAAAGCAAAAAAAAAAAAAAAAAAATCAAAAAAAGTTTTAGTGAGTTTTAATCGTCATCAAGGATTCTTGTCCAATACAGTTTTTCCCAGATGGTTAAATCTCTTTTCCCATAATGCCAATACAACAAAAATAGTCTTAAAGTATGTTAATTATTTATATCATTCAAATATGCTCATCTTCTAAATAATAATTTGCCAAGTATTAGAGCAGTTATTTTGGATTTTCTGCTGCATGTAAATGAGTTCATGAATGATTTAATTACAATTCATTTAACTTCAAGGTAATACTTATAAAAAATGAGAAGTTTTAAGTGCAAATTTTAAAAATCCTGATATGCAAAAGATGCGTGTATAACTTATAAAAAAGCACAGTACAAACTTAAAGTGTCATGCTAATGGAGACTTACACTGTGATGATTACTGATTTTTTTTTTTTCTTGGTGCCACTGAGAAATAGTCCTCTCATTATCCAAGAGTCTGTCATTCTTAGCTTTCAAGTTGAGGTATAGAGGCCAGATTGCCCTGTTGCCCCTGATCCTCGCCAGTGGTATCTTCAGGCCCTGCTAAAGCTGGGAAACAAAACACACAAAGCCCTGTTTATTGCTGGGTAAGATGTTTGCTTCCGTTTCAGCCATAAGCCATCTGGCTGGAAGTCGGACCGGAATACAAACAAGAAACCTTTTTGTTGCCAGTGCAAATGTGTTCTTGAGAAAAGCATTTTGGGGTCCCACGTAAGGGAAGATGAGGTGTAGCGGTAAGATTTATTGAAGTTGGAGCAAACACACAGGACTGTCCCCGGGTGCCCGGGGTCTATGTCTCATCCATGACCAGGTGGTTTAGCTCCACCCCACGGGGGAAGAAGTCTAGCCTTGTCTTCATCAAACCCAGAAGAAAGGCCAGAGTCCAGACATTCTGTGTCATCAGTTCAGTCCACGCCAAAGCTCAGTGCAGTTCAGTCTCTGCTCCCGGCTACACTCAGACTGGCACTGCACTGCTGAACCCAAGCAGCACGTGGAGCTGTGCTTGGACCCGGGCCTGCTGGCTGCTGCGGAGAGAGAATGTGGGAATAAACGAGTTACCCAAAGGCCTTTGTTAAGCTTTGATTATATTACCCCGGGCTTGGGAAAGACGGAATGCTCTTTCAAACTAACCAATCTCTTTTCCATCTTTGGAGGGCTTGTGCTGGCCCTCCCCTAAGCCATCCGGTCTTTTCCCAGCTCAGACACCTCCCCGTATGGTTGCCATCTTGGCTCCTGCTGTGCAAGTCTCACAGTTCCGCTGAGTCATCTGGTTTCTGCTGCGTCATCTGGTTTCTACTGCAAGTGTTCACCTCCCCTGGGCCTTCCTGATTTTCACCCCGTGTGGGTCTAGCAAAGGCATTTCCACTTCTGTTTTATTTTATTTTATTTTATTTTTGTTACAGATGTTTCTCCTTTTTTACCCCATTGACACCCTCCTCCCCATTCCCCCCGCCCTGTCCCCGGCTTTGTTGTCCATGTCCATTGGTTATGCATACATGCATGTAAGTTCTGTGGTTTATCTCCCCCCTACCCCCTCTTCTGAGGGTTGTCAGTCTGTACCCTACTTCCATGTTTCTGGGTCTACCCTATTCTTCATCCACTGCCGTTTTAATTCCTCACTCTGTAATCCCAGCTAATGACTGGCAACCAGTCCTTCCCGCCTGCTTTGGAGATTAGGTCTCAGGGCCAGTTGTCCTCAGGGGGAGGCTGTGAATGTTACAGCTTCCTAGTCAGTCAGGCATAATGTTTGAGTTACCTCCCTAGCAGATTAGACTTAATATCTGATGCCCTTGGCTCCCTTCCTTTATTTATAACCAACTAGCTACCTACCCTAACATTTTTAAACCGATTATTTGTAATACACAAATGAATCTGGTGTCCAGAGATTTCACTACAAATTCCCAAATCTGCGAAAGCATTACTTTCATGAATCCCCGCCCCCAGCAGCATCTGGCCACAGTGGTAAAAAGTAAAGCAGCCTCTCCCCTGAAATCCAGGTGCCACCAAAGGCCAGATTGAAGCCTTGAAAAATATAAGTCTAATGCTATTCCCTTATAGCTTTCCTTAAAACTATGCTTAGAGTAAAATTTCAACTCTTTAGCTGTCTCCTGATTGCTTCACTGATCAGGGGCCTCCCGTTGCAGCCTCAATATATCCCACTCTCTGCCTTGCTCACCACATTGCAGCTTCAATAGCCTCCCCCTCTACTGTGGACTCAAATTCTCTCCTCCCCAGGTTCTTTGTTCTCAGTTCCCTGGGGCTGGAATCCGATTCCTTGGCTCTGCTCAGGTGGGTGTGCCCTGGCCAGCTGGTCTAGCCTACCTCTCTCTGCCTCACCCTGTGAGTCTACCTGTCATCATCCCATTTCCTTCTTCTCCCTGACCTTCAATTCATCACCAGCTAATATTCTCTTGTGTATGTAATTTGTGCATATTTTATTGTCCATCTCCCACTGAGGATCTTTTTAACACTTTATGCTTGGCACTAAAACATCTCCAGGTAAAATGTAAGTGTTGAATTTAATTACCACTGAGGATCTTTTAACACTTTATGCTTGGCACTAAAACATCTCCAGGTAAAATGTAAGTGTTCAAGTTAATTAATGAAAGAATATTTACAATTCGACAGAGAGAAAGGAAAGAAAGCATCAGTGAATGCCATGGTAAAAGTAGCATTCTCCCAGGAAAACAATAACACATAAAAAGTATGCCTTTTTATATTTATCATGTTAGTATATTCACTTTTCTGGGCAATCTGATTGTTTATTGGATAAATAAAGTGGGCTTTAGGGTCAGTTCTCTACAATGTTTTCTTAGTAAATAAATCAGTGTGTAACCTGGCCAATTTGAATCTTAAAATATTCTAAATATATTCATTTCTTTGTGTTTTCCTCTTTTTTAACAATAAAAATGTGGTCCAAGACTTAAAAAAAATACCACATTTATTTATTTCAATTTGGGGGGATGGGATGCTACATGTACTTTTGCATTTTTCTTAGTTTTGATTACTAACAAAGTTCAATACCATAATTCATGCTCAGGTGAAGAAAACAAAAGAAACTTTCTTTTTTTCCCCAAACTTTACCTTATATTGTTTTTAAGGAAACTTGATCAAATGGGCATTATATTACTTATGACACCGGCCAACCTGTTCCAACAAAGAGGCACACAAATTCAGCTGCTCAAATAAGAGGAATGTTTGTTCTTCTCTGTCATATCATGGTCCAGAGGTGGGTGGTTCAGGGTTGAAAGCGAAGCTCTGAAATTCCCAGTAATCCAGAGCAGCTTCTCCAGTTCTTATCCTGAAACCTGTGCCAAAGGAGGACTGAACCAGACAAACTTAAACAGGTAAAAAGTTTCTTCAAGTCAACAGTGCTGTGTTGTAGATTTAAAAGTTAGTTGCTGAGAGTAGGTCTTGACAGTTCTCATCGTAAGAAAATGATTTAACTATGAGAGGTGACGATGTTAACTTATTGTGATAATCATTTGACAGTAATACATATATCAACTCATTATGTTGTATAGCTTAAACTTTTTTTTTTTTTTATCCTCACCCGAGGACATTTTTCCATTTTTTACTCAGATAGAGCGGGAAGGAGAGAGAGGAAGAGAGAGAAACATCGATGTGAAAGGAACACATCGAGTGGCCGCCACCCACATGACCCAACCAGGGCCGGGGACAAACTGCAGCCAAGGTACATGCCCTTAGCGGGAACCGAACCCGGGTCTCTGTAGACCGCAGTTCTAACCACTGAGCCAAACCGGCCAGGGCTATAGCTTAAACTTATGCAATGTTGTATGTCAATCAGATCTCAATACAATAGAAAAAAACACTATTGTAAGAAGGGAGAGAGATTGAAGGTGAAAGTTTTTAGACATTGGGATGAGTTAGTTGAAAAGTACTGGAAGACGGGAGGTTGATCAATATGATTTGGCTATCTGTGTTTGCTGATTGGTGCTTACCAAGCAAAGTTAGGCTCCTATCTTCCCACAGAGCCTGGGAGACGGGTACTATCTTTCTTTCTTTTATTTTTTCCTGATTTGGCAATACTATTTAAAAAATTGATGTGACATTGGTTAATAACATAAGTTTCAAGTGTACAGCATTATAATTTGATACCTGTGTGCTCACCACCAAAAGTCTAGTTTCTATCAGTCACTGTATATTTGACAAACTTTACCCATTTAATCCTCCCCCACCATCTATCCCCTCTGGTAACCACCAATCTGTTGTCTGGTTCTACGAGTTTATTTTTGTTTGTTCAGTTGTTTCTTTGTGTTTCATATTCTACATATGAGTGAAATTATATGGTGTTCCTGCCCTTTTCCTTCTGACTTATTTCACATAACATAATATCCTCAGGATCTATCCATGTTGTCATAATGGCAAGATTTCATCTTGTTTATGACTGAGTAGTATTCCATTGTGTGTGTGTGTACACATGTGTGTGTACTACATCTTTACTCATTCATCCATTGATGGACACTTAAGTTGTTTCCATATCTTGACTTCCATATTGTAAATAATGCTGCAATGAACATAGGGGTACATATATCTTTATAAATTAGTGTTTTTATATTCTTCAGATAAATAACCAAAAGAGGAACTGCTGGATCATATTTTACTTCTATTCTTAATTTTTTGGGGGAACCTTCAAACTGTTTTCCATAGTGGCTATAGCAGCTCACATCCCCACCAGCAGTATACTAGGGTTGCCTTTCTCCACATCCTCTCCAGCACTTGTTACTTTTTGTCTTTTTCATAACATTCATTCTAACAGGTGTGAGGTGATAGTTCATTATTTTGATTTGCATCTCCCTGATAACTGGCGAAGTTGAGCATCTTTTCATGTGCCTGCTGGTCATCTGTATGTCTTAAGGGATGACTTTCTGATCTTTGAGAAAGATATTTCTGGGTCATGAAACAGCCAAGAGGCTGGGAGAAAACTTACATTTCAAAGGATATATGTTTTCTAAAGTAAATAACTCATAGAGTTTATCTTCCAGTATTAGAAGCACATGTGACATACTGAGATTTACAGCATCCTAGTCTCCTCTTGTCTAATCTGCATGATGTAATTTGATGTAATTGATGTCTGATGGACCTGAGGGACTCAGTCTAAATCTCTTCAGACTGTATTATGAATGTGGGCAGGAAAGTTAACACAGCCCTGAAGCAAAAGCATAAATGATTGTGTTTGTGCTAGTTATAGAAATGCAAACGATTTCTGAGCCTCTTACCTGACCAGAACAGAAAGGAATGCATTCACTAAACCAATGGCTGCACTCTGAGGGAACCCAGGGCTTTGCAAACTTGTCCTGGCAATAACACGACATCTAGTACAGTAGCTGTAGTCTATGCTATAGTCCTTCTCCAGGATCCATCCGGTTCTGCAGGAGTCAGGGTGGCAAATTTAACAGAGGTAAGATGAACCACCACCCCAGTATCCTCTAGGTCTAGCTTTTTAATGGTAAAATGAATCTCTGTTAATCCCTATCTGTGTATAATATGATGAGGAACAAAATGATGTATAGCAATCACTGAAAAAAGAAACAGTAAATTGCTGACTCACTCATCAGGGAGGTAGTGGAATCTAGGGGGGAAAGTATGGGTCAGAAAAACCAGGATTTGAATGTTCTAGCCACATGGCCTGATTACTGTCTACATATCCAGCTGTAAGAGCAGTAATATCTGCACTCCGTCTGTGTAGCTTTGGAAGGCTATGAAATAGATGAGTATGGAATATTTCCTTAAACGGTAGATATTTGGTATGTTGGGAATTCTACAAACACTGTGAACAAAACATGTAAGCAATTCAGTATGAATGCATAGGGTTTACTACTGATATTTTATCTGCTTGTTTGTATGAGCTCCCGAAAGAACGGCATTAAAATCTCCAGCCATATGATTCTGGATATTTCTTTTTCTTCTTGTAATCTGCCAGTCTTTGCTTTATATATGTTAAGGCTATGTTATTCGATGAATGCAAATTTAAGACTGTTTTATCTTTTTATTGAATGAACTCTTATAATTAACTATCCCTCTTTAAGTTTCTTACTCTCTCTTGCTCTAAAGCCTACTTTGGTATATATGTAACCACAAACTATCTTCTCTAGAGAGAAAATGAATGCAATCTCTCTGTCTATCTAGTAATATGTATTGCTTTATAGTCTCCTTTGTCTGATATTATTATACTATACTAGCTGTGTTTCTGTATGGTAATTACTGACTGTGATAAGTGCTATGAAGGAAATAAGTATAGTTTGATGAGATGGAGAACAATTAAGGGCAACTTTATATGGGATTTCAAGGAATACCTCTGTCCAAGAAGGCAAGAGCTAGATAATGAGAAAGTACCAGCCAAGGAAAGAGCATTTCCTACAGAGGGAAGAATAAATACAAAGAAATTTCTCATGATGGTAAAGCATTAGCCTTAGTCCTGTAATAGGGATAAGGCCTGTTGGAGAGATGTAAGTACTAAGGGCAGAATGGCTAGAGATGAGTTCCTAGACAGGTAGGAATGAAACTGTGCAGGACCATTTAAACCAGCATCAGCAAACATTTTAATTAAAGGCTCAGATAGTAAATATTACAAGCTTTGCAGGCCAAATTATTTCTGTCGCAATGACTCAATTTGCTATTTAGTGCAAAAGCAATCACAGATAATACATAAGGGAATGAGCATGATCGTGTTTCCATGAAACTGTTTTAAAAAGCAAGCAGTGGACCCAATGTGGCTGCAGGCTAAAGTTCTCTAACAATGCCTGGTTAAGCCATGGTAAGGATTTGGATTTGTCTAAATGCATTGGGAAGTCTTTCAAGAGGTATTTTTGTTGCTGATGTTTTTTGTTTGCTTGTTTGGTTGTTTAGTAAGAGAGTCTGTTTAGTAAGAAAATCTGATATATATATATTTTTTAAATTGGTCACTCTGGTGCTATGTGGAGATGGGTAATAGTGGGGACAAGAGAAGAAGCAGAAGAAACAGTTATTACAGTGCTCACTCAAGATGTAAGATCACTTGAATAGAGTAGCTTAGAGTGGACCTAAAAATCCAACATATGAATTGAAGAAAAAAGGAAAGAACTCGGTAATGGCTTGTATTTTAGAGATGAGGAAAATGCATAAATCAGAGATGACTCTTAGGTAGTGGCATTTAATAATATAGAGAAAACTTGGAACTGAGCAAGATAGATAGATACAATTCCATTTTGGATTGTTTTTGTGTTTGAGATGCCAGTTAGACATCCAGCTCAGAGAAGAAGTTTAGCATAGAAATATTAGGTTGAATCAAGAAATTGCTGATTTTCACCTACAATGACATCAGTTTCACAGGGTTCTGTCTAATGTACCTTTTATACGCAGGCAAGAAGAAAGTTGAGGTGAGGGAAAACAAGAATAACAAGTAAAAAAGCCTGCCTGAGTCACACCAACCTTTAAAGGTCAAAAGAGAGGAAATGTCAGCCAAGAAGACATCACAGGAGCCGCCAGTGAAGTCAGAACAAATTCTGGAGAGTGGCATGTACGCCCAGGGAAGAGCGTGTTCCAAAAGAAACTACTTGGAACGATGCTGGAAGGTTGAGTAATATGAGGAGCGAAGAAGGGTCATTGAATATAGAGGCTATTGACAAGAAAACTGAAAAAAAAAACAGTTTGGAATAAGTCAAAACATGAATAAGAGGTGAAAAAATTAACACAACGTGTATCGACAACTGGTTCGAGATGTTTTACTGTAGTGTTCAGAAGCTATAGGATGATGAGGGATTTATGATTGGTTATTTGTTTTAAGATTTTAAGATCAAAGATACAAAAACATAGCCTAATGCCACTAGAAATCACCTATTAAAGAAATAATGTGGCCCAGCTGGTGTGGTTCAGTGGACTGAGTGTCATCCCATGGACTGAGAGGTCCTAGTTCGATTCCGGGTGGTGGGCTCAATCCCCAGTAGGGGCATGCAGGAGGCAGCCCATTGATGTTTCTCTCTCATATTGATGTTTCTGTCTCTCTCTTCCTCTCTCTCTAATAAAATCAATAAAAACATATTTTTTAAAAAGTAATGTGGCAATGCTAGGGTACCCGGGTGCCTGCAGGTGGGAAGTAGTGAAGAGGCTTAAAGTGCAGATGGTGCAGAGCACAGGCTGCAGAGAGCGGGAACCAGTGCACCTGAGTTATCCACTCTCTGCCATCTGGATTTCCGCCCCTCACTTTCTATACCTGGCGGATGACGTTATGCATGTCATCTATCGACAGCAGTCTGACGCTGTGTATTTCCGATATAGAAAGTAAAAGAAAATTATAATTCTGAAAGACATTAAAACAAGACCAGGGAACACAGATTTTGAAATAAATTGTGAACTTGGTTCCTGTAAATATCGGTTCCAAGA
Organism: Molossus molossus; assembly: GCF_014108415.1. Taxonomy (NCBI): domain Eukaryota; kingdom Metazoa; phylum Chordata; class Mammalia; order Chiroptera; family Molossidae; genus Molossus; species Molossus molossus. Next base: position 48,738,672 of record NW_023425351.1, read on the forward strand.
TGAAATAATCGAAGAGTTCATTGTCTTCTGCTTGGTAAAGCTAGACCGGGGAGAATTGCTCCACTCCTTTGAGAGGAATATGAATGGATTGTTACTAAACACAACTCTATTTCAGTTGTGACAAAAGACGGGAAGGGGAGGAATAAGAAGACAATTTGGGGGGTTTAGAACCCATTTAGAATACTAACACAAGGTGCTACCTCCTAAGAATCTTCAGCCAAGACACACTGGTAGGGCCCTGAATACAAATTTATTTATTTGTTTGTTTATTTATTTTCTTTATTGATTTTAGAGTGAGAGGAAGGGAGAGGGAGAGAGAGAGAGACCCATCAATGAGAGAGAATATTGACTGGCTGCCTCCAGGATGCCCCCTCCTGATCAGGCCCACAACCTGGGCATGTGCCCTTGACCAGGGATCGAACCAGTGACCTTTTTGGTGCATGGGTTGTCGCTCAACCACTGAGCCACACTGGCCAGGCATCCAAATACAAATTTAAATAATGGCATATACCTTGATAAACAGACCTTGCTGGAAATTTCACTAGAGTTCTCCTACCTACCCTAAGTCCTTCCACAGTACCCTGTGCCTACCCAGCAACTAAAGGTTAATGCTTAGCAGAGCAGGGGACCTCTGACCCTATCTTTACTGTAATTTTTGTCTCTAATATCTTTCCTCTCAACCCACCACTGCAAATTGAGCAGGCTAACACTAGGTAAAGAAAAAATAGCTCTCCCTTCTGGATGTCTTCCAAACATGTCCCATCAACTACAAAATTTCTCCAAAGGTCTTACTAATACCTTTGTCTAAAGGCAGGCAGGCAGGCATACATCCGACAGAGAAACCGGAGTCCAGCATGCTCAGGGGCATTGGCAGTGCACAGGAAGGGGATCTAATTTAGAACTGAAAGAGTAGGGCTGTGTTTGGAGAACAACAAAGTTGTCCAGATTGACTGGAGCACAGATTCTATGTAAAGACCAGGAGGTGATGGCCAGGGCAAGAGAACTCAATGAGAAATTGAGACTCTCGGGTACGAAATCTGGTACAAATCACATGGTTTACCATCCCAATTTCTCTGCGAGAGTTTGAACATGTTATTCAGTCGTCTGTGCCTCAATTTACTCATCTGGAAAATGGGAGTAAATATATTTTCTTGCTAGGGTTATTTAGAGGATTCACTGAGTTCATAGATGAAATGTACTCACAAAAGTGCCTGACCACAGTGATTGTTCAGTAAAAGTTAGCTGCTATTTTTGGTGGACAGTGGTATCTTATTCTAGTAAAAGAGAGTGCTGTGGCTGGTTCTCTGGGCAAATGTTTGCATTTTAGTGACTAAATATAACTGTGTCTGATGTCATCAAAGTATAAAGGGTGCATACTTCAAACTATTCCCAAATGATCCCTGACTCTTTTCAACAGAGAGTGGGAGGCTTGGCTGAGTCACAGGAAGTGCAACAGATTAAGGCCCTAAAAAGAAGTTCATTAGCATCCAGCTGGCCCAGCCTCAGTATAGGACACTTCATGTACGCTTTACGACTGCGATTTGACACTGTTTGTAAAGCTCACCAGAAGAATTTCTTAATTTCCTACTGCAAATTTCCTAGACCAGCTCCTATTTGCGATACAATCTAATCAATACTTAAATTTTGCCACTTAGAAAATAAACGAAAAGCTCTTAGATAATAAAGGTGGTAAAATAGAAATGAAATTTGGCCAGTTGGTAAAGGTGAGTGAATATTAGTCTCAAGAGGCAGATGTGGTCTCTACCCTCTACAGTAGCACTTGACTCTTTTGATCCCCAAGATGATCCAGTGACAAGAATTTCATACTGAAATCTGTTCAGTGTTAGGACTCAAATCTATGAATGGTGGCCAAGACTTTTTAGAAAATGAAGGTACATGTAATACATACAGATACCATACAAAATTTGATTCCACAGAAAATCCAAAAGCCAGAAATCAGGCAGTTTGGTTTTTGATATCAAATGAATCAAAATAAAAACTGATAAAATTTTTTTGTCACCTTATCCCATAACTTATTTGCTAAGTATTGTAATAAAATAGTGGCTTTTTAAATTCTTCCAACTAACTTATTATAGTAAAGCACTCATTAAGTTTGTGTGTATTTAAAGTGCTAAATTTGCATACCTAAACATTTACCTAGTAACAATCGGGTAATCTCTCCAACATTTTCTAGGAAGGGAGGAAGGAAGGAATATGAAAGGTAAACACATATCTGTATATAGACTTCCCTGTCTCAATTGTTATTTATTGTGGCTGGGTGTGAATTTACCATCAGGGTTGCATCAGCCTGGGTTGATGTCACATCTCTCTGCCATTGCAATCCCCCAAACAGAACGTCAGACAGAAGCTAATTAATAGTTCCATGAACTATAACAGAAAGAAAAATTGCTCACTACTTCTCAATATTTGTTAGCTCTGAAGCACATGGCATTTTTTAAAATCGTATTTCAATGAAAGCTCATGCGTGTTACTTTCATCTTGGAATGTGAACTTGTCAACACTGCTGAGAGAAAAAAGGGTTCAATATCCTTTATTATATCCATAAACTTTTGCAAAAACACGCTGAGAGAAAGTATGCACCATAGCCAGCACTGATGAATATTTGATGTGAATACATGAATTCAGTGCTGGGTCACTGGCATTGTGCCTACGTGTGAGAGAACGAGAAAGGAAGGAAATGCTCACCTAAATCACGCATTTACAAGGATTCAGACAGCTAAAAGAGCAAACTTGTTAAAGTACAGCCTCCAGAGATTCATTTCAGATAAAATAACAAAAAAATGATGTAAAACATTAGCTTGCTACTGGGGAAAACTATAGTCCATTCTCTGACTCTTTAAATATATCAGGGTATTTATACAAGACAAAATAAAGGCATAACTATCTATTTTTTCACTACGTAAAACAAAAATTTTTCTTCTTTGAAATTTTGTGTTTTATATTGGATGAGAGAACTGAAAGTAAATTTTCATTGATACTTTCAGCTCTGTGCACCTTCAAAATTTTTCCAACTTATCAGGTTGGAAATTTGTATTTCATAGATTTAACAATGATACCATGCATGAGACAGCCAAAGGTATTGCTTTGGAGAAATTGATCCCTAAGAATTATTGGCGAGTTTTCTTAGGTAAACATCAAGATTCTGAAAATGAACATATATTATCTGTGGACACACATGAACTGAGAACCTCACAAAACCTTAAAGCTGGCCAAAAATGTTCTTTCTCCCTTCCTTCCTCCCTTCCCAAACAATCATTAAATGCCCACTATGTGTAAGTACTGCACTGGGCTTTGTTTTATTATTATTATCATTATTTTTATCCTCACCCAAGGATATTTTTCCACTTTTGTTCAGACAGAGAGGGAGGGAAGGAGAGAGAGAGAGAGAGAGAGAGAGAGAGAGAGAGAGAGAGAGAGAGAGAGAGACATTGATGTGAAAGAGACATATCAAGTGGCTGCCTCCTGCACAACCCCAACCGGGGCCGGGGACAAACTGCAACCGAGGTACGTGCCCTTAGCGGAACCGAACCCGGGTCTCTCTAGACCGTGCGTGGGCTGACGGTCCAACCGCTGAGCCAAACTGGCCAGGGCCTGCACTGGGCTTTAAAAGGAAACAAGGTAAACAAGAAATAGTCTCACTTTTGATATGACAGAAGTGAATCCACCATTCAGGAGCTATGATAAGATTGGCTATAATGGAAGCATTGAGGAAGGAAACCAAGCCCAGCCTTGGTTACAACCATGACATTTTTTCATGGCTTGAGATAGAATCACAAGTGGAGAGAAAGCTTCCTAGCTACACTAGGGACACCTTCATTTATCCCCAGACATTGAACTTGTTATGAAATGAGGACACAAACTAAAGAAGGTATACACACCACCACCATCACTGCCTAGCAGTGCATATTCTTGTGAGGGATCCGTGTGTGTAAGTGTCTGCTGTACATTGTAGTGAATCTGATGATAAAGGCATATCCCAGGTCTCAGTGATGTCACTATTCCTCAATGTTTAATAACTCACCTGGAAAAAATTCATCTTTTGCCAAAAGTCAATTCTTCATGAAAAGCACATCTTTATTTTGTCTTCTGTTATCCATATTTATTACAGAAAAGTTGGCTACCATCCCTCACTAAATTGAACACAATTCTATAGCTATAAATAGGGCAACAAATAAACCTTAGAATTTAAGATTCTGGGGATGGAAACTAATATCTACACATTGTGACTCTACTGGGAATAGTCATTTCAGATTTGGAGCATGAAGATGGCTTGGATCTCAGTGGAACACAATAATGATTTGTATTCAAATTTTCTGTGCATTTACATATATATATATATAACTTTTCTATGTGTTCTTAAATATAATTATATACATTTAAATTTTATGTGCATTCTTAAATTATATAATATATAATTATATATAATATATGCACACATATAAAATACATATTTTTATACACAAATTTTCTGTAACCTAGCAGAGGAATTTTGCCTAGGATGACTTACTTGGCTTCTCTACATTGAACCATTTCCATTGAATTAACATCAACCAATTAATAATTCTTTTGAGTATCTACAATGCTTACTACATTCTTCCAAATATTCTGAGCAAATTCAAAGTCCAGGTTTTAGTTTAACTTGGGAGATTATAAATATATTTTTCATACGTATTTGGAGTTAGGTATAAAGGTACAGGTTATTCATCCTCTGATACTCTGTGTATGCGATACACTATACACACAAATATATATATATATATATATATACACAAATACATATATGCAATATGCATATGCAACATATATGGAGAGAGAGAAGGATATATGTTTTTATATTTTAAATAATTTTATAGAATTTGATTTATACATCATTTTAGAAATATATCTGATCTATAAAATTCTGTGTATTGCTATACATGATTTTCCTCTTTGACATCAATGCCTAATACAGCAACTGATATTTAATAGGTATTTATTTAATATTTTAGAATGGATTAATAATTTTCTGAACAACTATCAACCCAAAGTGACAGCAATAAACCAAATCACCTAGTCCACTTAATTTTGATATATTGGAAGTTGAAAATAGAAAACACAGATGAATGTTTTTGTAGACTCTCACTATGCAATATTTGAAACTGAGCCTAATTCTGATGTCATTGGAGTAACAAGCAATTGATTGCCATAGAAATGTTGCTTGCCGTGGCTGGATTTGCCCAATGGCTAGAGCATTGGCCCTCAGACCAAAGAGTCACAGGTATGATTCTGGTCAAGGGCACATAACTCAGTTGCAGTTTGTCCCTGACCCTTGTTGAAGTCATGCGGAAGGCAACCAGTTGATGTGTCCCTCTCCATCTTCCCTCCCCCCACTCTATCTGAAGATAAATATAAAAATATTTTCAGGTGAGGATTAAAAAGAAAGAAAGACAGAAATGTTGCTTGCCTACAATGGAGATATGAAGACTTCATTCATTTACAAATGGTGCAAAATTTGCAAAACTGAAAGACATATTTCTTATGTCACTGCCAAAGCCCAAAAGAGAATTTCTTCTCCTAATTGACTTATTGTTCCTACTTCCCTGGGACTGTCCAAGGATGCTGCTCTCACATTCTTTCCATTGGTATCATTTTTCAAATTTGTCCTTGAAGTATTGGGAGATTTAAAACCAGCCAGGAAAAGAAAAACAAACAAAAACAAAAAACCACCTTTCCCCAGCACATTTTAGTAGTTTATTCCTTGTTAAATACAGAACACAAACAAAAAGAAAATCCACTGGAGTCTATATTTTATAGTCTTAAGACGGATCGAAGCCTTTTTTACAAGCAGCAAGCTAACCTGTCCTGTAAGACCTAGTGAGAGAGCTGGCCTGTTCTCGGAGCTTACCGTTTCGTTCATTGTGTTGTTTTCAGATGTTACAGGAGGAAATAACCCTCCGATGAGTTAGCATGTTTTCACAGGCTCTGTGATGCTTCCCTGCACACTGCCTCTGAGTAGATCGCACTTCATCTCTGGGCAGAGAACCAAGGGCTCATGCTGTGGCGCAGCAACCTGTGGGTCTGATTAAAGAATGGGCTGACAGCCCCCACAGGGATTTCTATCTGGCTTCCTCAGCCTTCATGTTGATGGATTTAGGTGTAACGGTGTGGTGGTGAAGGAGTTCATTTGGGGGGACATGGCAAAACATTATAGAATGATCAGAGGTCTCAGAGAAATACCACGAGGCATTCTTTTTCCAGCACAGACAAGAAATGCAAACCTTGATTCGTGGTAACGGGCAGTAGGAGTGTTTGGAGTAGAGGAGGCTGTGTTTACAAAAGAGAACCTAGACTGCTTGATGATGAACAGACTGGGACTTTAAGTGAACTTTGTCGCTATCGCTGGTGTTGTGAGAGAAAGCCCTCCCTGGTGGAGCACAGGTGGCATATTTGAAGGAGAAGCTGATTATGCCAAGAGGTTAGTATGCCTGAGAGCACCGCTTATTGATCTGTGAGGAGGACTGCAAGAGAACCAGCCATGAATATTGATCTGGGAGCAGGATGCAGGAGAGCCAGCTATGAAGGATGCATAACACTCTCTAAAGCACCTGTGAGAGTCAAAGCAACTTGAAATACACATTTAATACGGAAATTATTTTAATTCCCCTGGTCTCTCTTATGCTCTATCTTAAAATAGCTAGGAGAAATCCCATCTGTTTAAAATGTAGCCTACAAAATTAAAAGCATGGAACATTAGAAGAAACCAGTGTTTAGTTAAGAAATATTTGCATGCAGAATTAAGAAAAAATATGTGAGAAGCACAGGAATAGCAAGAAAATAAAATCCAAAAAGAGTTAAAGCCAGATTTGCTATAGGAGCAAAATTAAACTGTGATCATCTAAGTATGGGCTTTCACAGGGCTCAGTTCCCTAAAATGAGAGCCTCTATATTTAGAAGTGTTTGGCCAGTTTTGACTCTGTCTTCTTTGGTACCTGATGGAGACTCAGAATACAAAATATAAAAGGAACCTGTCCTGTAACTCTATGGTCTCTATCCGAATCTCTGATTTCTCCACGAAGCAATATAAGCCCCTCTTTCTAGCAACAGACCTTATGTGGAGGGCATACACTTTAATCACATAAAATACTTGGCTTTCTTAAAACAGGTTTCCTAAAGGTCATAAGCATTTTTAGATTTCTCACCATTAGTTAATTAACACTCATTTAGCAATTATGGGTATATTAAGTTACATGAAAACCTCAGAGGGAAGGGGCGTGGGGTGGAAAGAGATACAGCAAAGAACTGATATGCATAGAAACACAACCAATAGACACAGACAGCAGTGTGGTGAGACAGGGTGGGACAGGAGCAGGGAGGAGGGGGTCAATGGGGAAAAAGAGGAGGGACATCTGTAATACATTCAACAATAAAGATAAATTTAAAAATAAATAAGTAAATTTAAATTGTAAGTTTTTAATCATATGTACAATAAAATCTAAAAGGAAAAATGAACTCTGACCCTCAAAAATTAATCTGAGAAATTCATTTAATATTTAACCGGTTCCTATAAACGAATGATTGGCACATTGAATTTAATTCTACCATCTTACTATCTGCTTTCTATTTGTCTGATTGCTTTTTGCTCCTTTTTCTTTTTCTTTTTGCCTTCTTTTTGATGAATCTAGTTTTGTGTTTTATTAACTCAGTTTGATTAGATTGTTGATTATAAATTCTTTTATTCTCTTTCTAGATAACTTAAAGAACAGATGTCAATATTTGGAACATTATAAGCATTGATAGAAACTACGTTCATAATGTGAGAAAATAAGGAATAGACATGCAGTAAGAATAACTCAGATTTGATCAAATTCAACTAGTTGACATTTATAAAACATTCTGCTCAACAACAGCATAATGCTCATTCTTTACAAGTACACAGAACAGCTGTCAAGATAGACCGTATTCTGGGCCATTCAATAAAGTATGTTCTCTGACCACAATGAAATTAAATCAATAACAGAAAGATTCTTTTTAAAAATCCCTAAATATTTATGAATTAAATAACACCCTACAAAATAACTCACAAATTTAAAAAAATAAATACATTGAAAAGAAAATCATAAAGTATTTAAATTGAATGAAAATGAAAACACTACATATCAAAATGTGTGGGATGCTAATAAAGCAGTACAAAGGGGAAAATGTATAGAACTAAATGCTTTTATTACAAAAAGAATAAAGTTCTCAAGTCAATGACCTCAGCTTCTACCTTAAGAAACTAGAAAAATAGAAGAGCAAATTAAAGCCAGAGTAAACTGAAAAACTCAAATGATAAAGGTCAGGCTGGAAATCCAGGAAACAGGAAACAAATCAATAGAGAGAAATCAGTAAACTCTAAAGCTAGTTCTTAGAGCAGATCAATACACTTGATAAGCCTCCAACTAGACTAATCAGATCATCAGAAAAGAAGAAAGGAAAGACACACATGACCAAGGCAGGAATGGAAATGATGACATTAGACTCACTACAGCTATGAATCCAGTTTTTCAAACCTGCAGGTGAAGAGAAGAATACTTTGGCAACTGGTCTTTCGCATCCTGACCTCTGTAGACAAGGTTTGAACCCTCCATTTTTCTACTAACCCCATCATATCTAAATATCTCTCTATTTATCTGACTCCTACCCTAGAGAGAGAGCTTTGGCAGACAGGTACTGGAAAATATGAATGTATAAAAGTCGCCAGACTATGTAGGCATAATGGAGAGAATCAGAATAAACATTAGCAGAGTCAGCAAACACTCCAGGGTTCTCGGGGCACAGGCTGGTACCTCTCTGGAAGGTGAGACCTGCCAGACATAGCAGAAGGGAGCAGGGAGAGCTCTTTCCTGCCTGTCACCTCTAATTTGCTTGTTCTGACTGTTCCTGGGACAATCTCGTCATATGTTTTGGTCACCTGTATTTCCTCTTTAAGGAATTGAATGTTTATATTTTTTGCCCATTTGTATTATTTTTTATTGTTTTACTTCAGAAAAGTCATAAAAGGACATTGTATAATTGGGATTTTCACCCTTTGAGTGTAATATATGAATCACAAACATTTTTCTGAAGATAACATTTATCTTTTACTCTTTCTTATAGTTGTCTTTTACTGTTATATACTTTATTTATATGTTACATACTTGTATCATATATTTCATTTCTCTCACTTTTCCACTTAAGAAAGAAAAAGGTACCTGAAATTTGACATGTAATCTACTAAATTGTCTTCTAACATTCTATTGTTTTGTACTATAGGCCTAAATTCTCTAATCCATCTGGAATATGTTTTTCCATGATATGAGATAAGATCGTTGTTTTCTTCCAGATTAAATGCCAGTTATGCTACTACTTTTATTAAATAAATCATCCTATATTCTGCAAACTTGAAATGCCAACTTTGCTATACACTGAATTTCCATATATATTTAAGAATATATTTTAGGACCCGATTCTTCCACCAGTATTTTTGTTTATTCCAGTACTGATACCATGCTGTTGAGTTTATAGTGAATATTCAATGTGTTGATACTTAAACTCCCCAATAATTTTTAAATTCATTTTATTGGTTAGTTTAGATTTCCTAGGTATATAATTATATAATCCAAAAATAAAAATTTTGTTTCTCCTTTTCCAGTAATTAAAACTTAAAAAAAAAAATCTTATTGCATTTCCTAGAAACACCTATTAAAACATAGAGGTAATTTTGGGTGTTCCTGTCTCATTCCTGATTTTAGTAGAAATGGCTTTATCATTCACTATGTGGTATATTATTTGATTTTGGTTTTAGCAAATAGTATTAAGATTAAACATTTGCTTGAATTCTTTGTAATTTAATATAAACAAATACATATATATATTATATACATATATATGTGTGTGTGGATATATATATATATATTCACACAAAGGTACTGAGAAAAGCATAATAACTGTAAATATACTAATCAACCAAAATTAATCATGGATGATATTATATTCTTATATAGTCAGTGTTTTTATTTGCAATATTGTCTAAATTTTAGTAAGACCTTTGTACTATCAACTTATATAAGCATGAAATCTCTCTCCATAATTTGTAGATATACTTAGTTATGTTAATAATGATTATATATTTCTTAGTATTGACTTAAATTTATGTTCTTGGAATAAACCCTATATGATCATATTGAATTAATCTTAACTCATTGCTGAATTTAATTTGTGAATATTAGCATTTTTACATATCAATAAGTGAATTTGATCCCTCTTTTCTTTTCCAAACTAACTTTAACATATTTGTATTAGATTCATGTTTTTTAACAATTTTATTCTCTTATCTAAAATAGTTTTAATGCCAAAAGAAGTATTGTCTCTAAAAATTAGATCAAACTAAGCTTCAAATGCTGCTTACACCTTTCTATAAGGATGACTTTTCAATGACCTTTGCAAGCTTTTCAGTGGTGATTGATCCATTTAGATGCTCTGCTCCTCCTTGGGTCAATTTTTTCTAATATTTTAGTTGGAAATAATTTTTTCTAGATCCTTAACTTTTTTGCTATATATTCTTTTAAAGTTACAGAAAATTGCAAAAATAATCTCTCACAATTCTAACATTATTTCTATATCTGTGAGTATATGTTTTCTCAATCTGAATGGTAAAAATTTTTGCTCTTTCATGTTTTCTTATTTGATTGCATTGTTTTATCTATTTTATTGTACATTTCAAAGTACTAGCTTTTAGATTTATTTACCCTTTCTACTACTTTTTGCTTGTTTTGACTTTTCAACCTGGGCTTTCAAATAAGTGTTAAAATAATTACCTTAAGGTTGACAACAAGGTTCTCAATCAAAGATTAGCTTTTAGACCTAAAATATTGATGTATCACTATAAAAGAAAAGATTAAATGAAGCTGAAATATCCCACAGAGGAAGGTAACTGAGTTAAAGTTACATGCAGGCCTGTTGGCTAAGTGAACACTCAATACCTTTTTTGTAGCTTCCTATGATGTCATTAGATTATTTCATTCAACGAAAGTTGAAATTGAGAAACATAGACAAAAGCAATCTAGTTATTAATGGTAAAAAGAAACACATACATGAAGACTTTAGGCATGACCAAAATGAAGTTAGAATTTCTAAGAGGACATTGTGTCTTTTCACATACTTTCCTTTACTCTCAGCAACAGTTTTTTTTTTTAAAGAATTTATTCTAAACATCACTACTGTTTACATTAAACTTATGGCAACCAGTGTGGAAGTCTGGAAAAAATACTCCCCACCTCCAATGATGAATTTACTTCTTAATCTATGGAACATGTGAATATATAACCTTAGGTGTCGTAGGAGTAAATGCTACCTTATTTGGAAACAGGGTCTTTATAGATGTGATTAAGAATTTGAGACGAGGAGATCATCTTGAGACCTAAATGCCATCACGAGTGTTTTTATGAGGGAGAGGCAAAGAGAGAAAACACACACAGACACACAGACACACAGACACAGCACACACACGAGAAAGTGAAGACAGAGGCAGAGACTGACATGAGGCAACCACAAGCCAAGAAACACCAAGAAACAGCTGCAGGCAAGGAACCGATTCTGCCACTGAAGTGTACACACCTTGATTTCAGACTCTCGCCTTCAGAACTGTGAGTGAATAAATTATGTTGTTTTAAGCCACCGTTTATGGTGATTTGTTACGTCAGCTCTAGGAAACTACTTAAACTGCTTTATGTCTTAAATTCAAACTCTTTTTTATTTTTATCCTCACCAGAGGACATTTTTGCATTTATCTTCAGATATAGTGGGAGGGAGAGAGAGAGGAAGAGAGAGAGAGAAACATCGATGTGAGAGAGACACATCAACTGGTTGCCACCCACACGACCCCAACAGAGGCGGGGACAAACGGCAACCAAGGTATGTGCCCTTAGCGGGAACCGAACCCAGGACTCTCTGGTCTGCAGGTGGACGCTCTAACCACTGAGCCAAACTGACCAGGGCTCAAACTCTTTTTAATATGTCCAGGAGAAACCTTTGGAATCTAGTACAGTCATATTCTATCATCTTTAGAATAATAACTGAAATTCTTGTTCAATTCACAAAGATTTGTTTTAAATAGTCATCTTTCAGCAAGTCAAAGGAAGGCTGAAGGCAAGCATTAAAAATTATGACTCAAATTCTAAATCCTAGGCTATTTCCGGCTCAACTGCATATTAATTATCAACCAACAAAGTCAGTTTTCATTGAAATCCATTAATGGATGAACAGACATTTATGAGTCTCACTGATTTTAGTTTCATGGGATTCTTTTTCATTTCTTTTATACATCTACAAGCTAAAATGGGGGTTGATTGGAGAGAAACCACAATTAGACAAAAATCCCACTGAAATAAAATTTTATTTACCTACACCTTCAAATTTTTTATTAATTATGGAAGTTAAAATATATTCATATATACGTATATAATAAAATATATGTCTATAATATAGATATTTTATTAAAAAATTTTTTATTGAATCTTTTGGGGGAAATGGTCAATAAAACCATACAGGTTTCAAGTGTACGACTCTAGAACACATCATTTGCATACTCTGCCATGCACTCATCGCTGGAAGTAATGTTTCTTACCACCACCATTTACCCCCCTTTGCCCTCTTCCAGCTCCCCCTACCATACACCCCTTTCCCTCTGGCGATCACTATACTGTTGTCCATGTCTGTTTTTCTTCTTCTTAATCTCTTTACCTTGTTCACCGCAACCTCCCTCCACACTTTATTTAGGCAAATCAGATTCCATCATAATAAACATTAAATAATTATTTTGCTTTAATAATAACAGTTTGAGCAATCATCAGATTTTTCTTCTAGGTATTATCTCCAATCTTTACAGTAGCTTTGAAAAGTGTATTTTTAGTATTTCCATTTGAGAAATGAGAATTCGAGTTTACTTTGTTTGCTGAAAGTTATAAAGTTAATAAGACTTCAATGAAAGGTTCTTGGTTTCTCAGACTGTGTTCTTTCCACTATACTGCTCTTCCTCTTAACTCTGTTATCTGCTACCATATGTTGCTTGAAGAAAAAATAACAGAATAGAACTTAAACTTTTTTGTCTTTTTCCGTTTCCTTCTTTACCTCCTCTTCCTCTCTTCCTCATCAAAAGGGTCTTTGAGTTGGCCTAGAAATATAATCAAAACTATTTTTTTCCCTAAAATAAAACATAGACTGAATTCCTATATCTGGGATTACATGATTAGTAATAACATTGATACTAGCACCCAATTTTCTTGTGCTTCGTATATTATGCTCTGTTGCTCTGCTAGTTATTTTGTTTTAAAACTCTCATAAATATCACATTTAATCCCAGAAATAGACACACATAAATATAGTCAGCTAATCCTTGACAAGGGAGCAAAGGCAGTACAATGGAGCAAAGACAGTCTTTCAGTAAGGGGTCCTAGAACAGCTAGACATCCACATGCGAAAAAAATGCATGTAAAAACAGACTTTATATCTTTTACAAAGTGAATGACAGACATATATGTAAAACACAAAAGTATAAACTCCCTGCCCTGTCCTGGCCAATTTGGCTCAGCAGTTAGAGCATCGGCCTGCAGACCACAGAGTCCTGGGTTTGGTTCCCACTAAGGGCACATAATTTGGTTGCAGTTTGTCCCCATCCTGGTTGGGGTAATGTGGGTGGCAACCAGTATCTGTCTCGCATGGATGTTTCGCTCTCTCTCTTCCTCCCTCTCTCCCTCCAGCTCTATCTGAAGATAAATGTAAAAATGTCCTCAGGTGAGGATAAAAAACAAAACTATAAAACCCCTAGAAGATAACATGGGAGGAAACCTAGATTACTTTGAGTATGGCAATGCCTCTATAGATACAACACAACAGCCAGGATCCATGAAAGAAATAACTGATAAACTGGACTTCATAAAAATTTACAGCTTCTGCCCTGGCTGGTGTGGTTTAGTTGGTTAGGCATCATCTGTGCACCAAAAGGTTGCCAGTTCAATTGCTGGTCAGGGCACATACCTGGGTTGTGGGCTTGATTCTGGGTACGAGGCATGCAGGAAGCTACTGATTAATGTTTCACTCTCACATCAATGTTTCTCTCTCTTTCTTCTCCCTTCATCTTTCTCTAAAAATCATAATATATAGATATATATATATTTTTTAAATTTAAAACTTCTGCTCTGCAAAAGATAATACCAAGAGAATGAGAAAACAAGCCACAGAATGAGAGAAAATATTTGTAGAAGAAGACATATATAATAAAGGACTATTATTCAAAATATACAAAGAATTCTTAAAACTCAACAATAAAAAAACAACATAATTTTTCCTTTTAATCCTCACCTGAGGATATTTTTCCATTGATTTTTAGATAGAGTGGGAGAGAGACAGAAACATCAATGTGAGAGAGACACATCAATGTGAGAGACACACATCGATTGGTTGCTTCCCACACAACCCTGACTGGGACCAGGGATTGGATCTGCAACTCTTTGGTCCTCCAGCTGACAAACCACTGAGCCAAACTAGCTAGGGTAAAACACAACCTGATTTTACTTTATTTTATTTTAAATATGTTTTTATTGATTTGTTTTTTTTAGAGACAGAGGAAGGGGCAGAGAGAGAGAAACATCCATCAGCTACTTCCTGCATGCCCCCTACTGGGGATCAAGCATGTGCCCTGACCAGGATTGTACTGGGATCTGTCAGTCCATGGGATGACGCTCAGTCCACTGAGCCACATGGGCAAAACCAACCTGATTTTAAAATGACCCAAAGACCAGACACCTTATCAAAGAAGATATACAGATATCACATAAGTATATGAAAAGATTCTTCACATCACATGTTATCAGGGAAATTCAAATTAAGAAAACAGTGAGATACCACTACACACCTATTAGAATAGTCAAAATATGGAACACTAACAACACCAAATGCTGCCCAAAATGTGGAGTAATAAGAGCTCGCTCATGCTGGTGGGAATGCAGAATGGCACAGCCGCTTTGGTAGTTTGTGGTGCTTTCTTATAAAGCCAAGCATACTCCTCTCATACAATCCAGCAGTTATGCTCACTGGTCTTTACCCAATGGAACTGAAAAGTTATATCTACACAAAAACTTATGCAAAGATGTTTATAAAAGCTTCATTAATAATTAGCAAAACTTGGAAGCAATCAAGATATCCTTCAGTAGGAGAATGGATAAATAAGCTGTGGTACATCCAGACATTGGAATGTTATTCAGTGTTAAAAAAAGGAGTATCCAGCCATGAAAAGACATGGAGGAACATTAAATGCATATTATTAAGTGAAAGAAGCCCATCTGAGAGGACTACCTGTAGTGTGATCCCAAGTATATGACATTATGGTAAAAGCAAAACTATGGAGACAATAAAAATTTAGTGGTTGCCAGGCGTTAAGAGAGAGAGAAGGATGAATAGACAGAGCACATTGGATTTTTAGGGCAATGAGAATACTCTATATCATACTATAATGATGGAGAATATATATGTACAAAACCAAGAGTGAAACCAAATATGAACTCTTGACTTTAGGTGATTATGATCTGTCAGTATAGGTTCATCAGTTGTGATAAATGTACAAGCCTGGTGGGCCATGTTGGTAATGAGAGAGGCTGTGCATGTGTGGGAAGAGGGGGGACAGCAGATGTCTCTGTACCTTTCTCTTAATTTTACTGTGAACCTAAAATTGCTCTTTAAAGAAATATCTTTTTGAAAAAATCACACTTACTCAGGGAATTTAATTCTCTGAGTTGCCCTATTTTTCATTTTCTGTCTCAGAAAAATGTTATGTAGTCTCTCCAGTTGTCCAGGTTACAGATCTTCAAATCATCTGTCTCTTCTCTCTTTTATCACACGATTTCTTTTTGTACCACATACCACTGCTTGACAAATTGTATCTTATCTAAAAACAACAGATCTCAAATTTTGAGGGTCGGGGTTATAGGCCAACTGAAAATCTAATAAAAACTCACACCCAAAGGCACTTATACAATTAAGTGCGTACAATTTCAGGGAGTTCACAGATATTCAGAACCTATCCTTTGACCCCAGTCTCAGAAACCTAGCTCTGCTAAGGATTTTCTCCTTAATCTGTCTCAGCTTCCTATTTTCACTCCACATTTCAGTTTTCTTCATCTTTTGCCTGAGTTATAATTTAGTCTCTTATCTGAATCGCTGACTCCTGTCTGCAATCTGTTCGTTAACCAGATGCAGAGATAGGCTTTCTAACACGATACCCAAGCATGCCAAATCCCGTCCATGGTGCCTGGTGCCAGCTCAGGCTGGCTGGCAAGTGCCAAAGATGTACACCTCTTCCCAGCTGAGTTTAGTGATTTCAGGTTGGTAGTTTGAAATCAGTCAGAGTGGGAGTATTTACATTCTGAAAATTGACAAATGCTACAAACAGGCTTTTTTATATTATTTAGAAAGCAGGTTTAGCAGCAGAATATTACCTGTATTTTCACCTGTAATTTTTTTTTTTATTCCTCACCTGAGGATACCTTTCCACCCATCATTAGACAGAGTGGGAGGGAGGGAGAGGGAGAGAGAGAGGGAAAGAGAGAAATATCAATGTGAGAGAGACACATCGATTGGTTGCCTCCTGCATGACCCCGATCAGGGCCAGGGACCAAACCACAACTGAGGTATGTGCCCTTGACCGGAATTGAACCCATGATTCATTGGTCTGCGGGCCGACGCTCTAACTGCTGAGCCAAACCGGCCAGGGCTGCCTGTATTTTCAAAGTTTGATGTTACCCATTGCCTGAAGTTCAAGCTCTTTAGTATATAATCTGGCCTCAAACTTTCTTCCTATCTCAACCTCGCACTCCTGTCCCTGACCTTTATGTCATAATCTCCAGCCACACAAAGCTGCTCACAGCTTCCTGGTTACACTAAGTGATTTCCACATCTGTAACCTAGACTGTGCCTTCTCAGTACCAAGAACCCCTCTTCTCAAGAGCCAAATCTGCTTTGTTGAAAGTTGATTATAATTAGTGCCCTTTCTGTCAAGTCTCCTCCAGTACTGCCACTCAAATTCATTGCCAACTCCGGGCTCCAATACCAGTGCTTTAGCCCTCCCATGACATTGAACAATTGCTTAATAAACATTTATCAAGTGCCCTCTAGGCAATGGCAATATAGTTTCTAAATTTATTGTAAGCTCCTTCTAAGCAAATATTGCTTTATTTATCATTTTGATTCCCTGGATTGACCCTCCATGCTAAGTATAGAACTCTATCCATTGTAGATTTGATATGCAATAAAAGTTTGTTGAATTTACTCAAAATTCTTTGTTTTCAGTACAATTCAACATCTTATTTAGTTTTTATTTATTATTATTTTAATATGTTTTAGTGGATTTTTTTTAGAGAGAGAGGAAGGGAGAAAGAGAGCTAGAAACATGGATGTGAGAAACATAGAGCTGCTGCCTCCTGCACGCCCCCTGCTGGGGATCAAGCCCACAACCCAAGCATGTGCCCTGACAGGAAATTGAACTGGGACCTCTCAGTCCATGGGATGATGCTCAGTCCACTGAGGCACATCGGCCAGAGTTTATTTAATTTTTAAATTTTTTTTTTTTTTTTTTTATCCTCACCCGAGGACATTTTTCCATTTTTTGTTCAGGTAGAGTGGGAGGGGGAGAGAGGAACAGAGAGAGAGAGAGAGAAACATCGATGTGAAAGGAACACATCAAGTGGCTGCCACCCGCACAACCAACCAGGGCCGGGGACAAACTGCAACCGAGGTACGTGCCCTTAGCGGGAACCGAACCCGGGTCTCTCAGGACCGCAGGCCGACGCTCTAACCGCTGAGCCAAACCGGCCAGGGCTATTTAATTTTTAATAGTGTCCCTGATAGTGAGGCTGGAATGAATGCCATATATCTATATCTATATCTATATCTATATCTATATCTATATCTATATCTATATCTATATCTATATCTATACCTGTATCTGTATCTGTATCTGTATCTGTATCTGTATCTGTATCTGTATCTGTATCTATATCTATATCTATATCTATATCTATCTATAGATATCTACAAACTTCTAACAAAAGAGAAGAAAATATCTACAGTATGGCCCATTTGTCTTCAAGGTACAGAGGAGTACTTCTGGATAATTTCTTATTCTCAGGTTAATTTGTAACCTGCCATTATAACATGATTTGACTATATGCTGTAAACTCCTATTGAGGACAGTCAGACTACTTTTAGGAGCAGGTTTGAGGATCTATGCTTTCCTGGGTTTGGTGGATATTAACGGAGCTAGATGCTACATCTTTCCTATGACTCATTCCTCACAGCAGGCAGGAAGCATGACTATTTCTATTCCTAAATTCCCAAAGAGGAAAGTAAGGCACAAGAAGACTGTGGTTTGTTCACATTTAGACCGACACAAAGCACTCAGACAGCATTTTAATTGCTCATCTAACCTCCAGAAAGAGTCACCATCTGTTGAAATTCTGAAGATTAAAAGATATAAAACCTGACAGAAAACAGAAAACACATAATAAGCCATAGAGCCAAGTCACAAATCTTGGAAAACATCCATATTAAAATGTAATTTATCGACAAATAAGAAAAGAGTAACACCATCAATTGTAAGAGAAGGCTGAGAAGCATTTCTAAGGGGAGAGAACACAAAATGAAATAGTGTTTTAACCTTTGAAAGATGGTCCATATTAAAAACTTTGTTATCTGTCAATGAGGTAATGCCTCTCGCATCTTCTCCAGAATCAAACCTTGTCCCTGAACAACCTGTATTTTTATCACTGAAATGAGTTTCAATCAAATTATCTAGGGCTAGATGACATTTGACCATTGTCACGGAGTCATGCTGTTCACCTCTGGAAATGTCAAAGTTTTGCCACAGATCCATTGTTAATTTAATATATATTTTTAGACTCTCATTTTTAAGTAAAAACTGTAAAGTCTAAGACTGAACTTCAGTCCCCCATGAACTTCCAGACGTATGGCATAGTTCTGAAAGTGTTTCAAGTCTACTAGTGGAGCAGGTAGTATTAACGTATTGACTTTATCTCAAAACTTTTTTTTTTTTTTTTTGCTCCATGAAATCATGATTGATTATACAGTGATTAGATATAAGGTAAAATAAATTTCAACAGAACACTTGTCCTAACTGTAATCACCAGTCAATAATTATTTGTCAATAATAGCAGCTAATACTCATTGCAACAGTCTAAAAGTTTTATATTCTAATTCCTGGAATTCTCACCACACCCTTTGATGTTAGTGCCACCAGCAGCCCCATTTTACATCTGAGGAAACTAAGGCATCAAAAGTGTGTTTTTAAATTTTTTTTAATATGCTTGTTATCACAGCTGGTGATTATTACAGCTAGAATTCCAACCTAGGTAGTCTGGTGTAAGGACCCACATTGTTAAACACTATTTCAAACCTCAGGGGAAAAAAGCTCTGATAAAGTTTTTAAAGTTTATTGCCCGGCCGGTGTGGCTTCGTGGTTGAGCGCCAACTCATGTACCAAGAGGTCGCCAGTTCAGGGCACATGCCCAGGTTGTGGGCCAAATCCCCAGTGGGGGGCATGCAGGAGGCAGCCAATTGATGTTCTCGCTCATCGATGTTTCTCTCTCTCTCTCTCCTTCTCCCTTCCTCTTTCTCTAAAAATCAATAAAAAAAAATTTTTTTTTAAAAACCCACATGCAGTGGAACTTCTCAGCTGAAGTTTATTATTTTTGTCAGCAGTTGGGTGATGGCATTCACAATGTTCTCAAATAAACTAGGCATATTCATTTCTAATAATTATGAAATGCCTACTGTATGTCAGGCACTGTATGCTGCTGCTTGAATCTGAAATTTAATCAGGCAGGATCCTACCCTCCAGCATTTTAGAGTTGGAGAAGGCAGATTCATAAACAGAACGCGGTTATATTGTGTAGGAATCCATTGGAAGACAAAGGTACCTTGTCATCCAGGCAGGACAGACTAGGGAAGGAAGCTAAGAGTAGGTGACTGTCCATGTCCTAATCTCTGCATCTGTGAGTATGTTATCTTTCATGGAAAAATCTACTTGGCAGATGTGACTAAACTATGGATCTAGAGAAGGGAAGACGACCCTGAATTATCCAGGTAGTTATAAGCACAAAGGTAGTGATAGGGAAGAGGGAAGCAGGAGGAAGAAAGAGAGATGTGAAGGTAGAAGCAGACATCAGAGTGATACAATTGTTGGCTTTGAAGATGAAAAAGGGCCACAAGTCAGGGAATGAGGGCGGCCTCTAGACCCTGGAAAAGGCAGGGGACAGATTCTCCCCCCGGATCCTCTAGAAGGAATGCAGTGCTCCTACATCTGGATTTTAGCCCCATAAAACCCATTTTGGACTTTTGACGTCCAGAATGATAAAATAATAACGGTATGTTGTTTTAAACCACTAAATTTGTGGTCATTTGTTACAGCAGCAATACAAAACCGGTACAGATAGCCTTTAGGCTTCAGGTCTCAAGTTTTTTTGTTGTTGTTTTTTAATCCTCACCGAGGATATTTTTTCATTTATTTTCAGACAGAGTTGAAGGGGGAGAGAAAGAGAGAGAGACATCGGTTGGCTGCCTCCTGCCTCCCCTATGACCCCAACCAGGGCTGGGGACCGAACCTCAACCGAGGTGCATGCCCTTGACTGGGATTGAACCCAAGACTCTGAACCACAGGCCGACACTCCAACTGCGGAGCCAAACCAGCCAGGGCTTCAGGTCTCATCTTAAATGACAGCTCTGCAGGTCATCACTGGCCACTCATACAAAGGCCCCTCTTATTCTCTCTTATCCCTTTTCTTTTTTTCTTTATAGGGTTTAATACCATTTTAACTATGTAATTACTGTTTTATGTCTTTAATGTCACTTCTCCATTGAGCTGTAAACTCTACAAGGGCAGGAAACATGCTTTGTTTTCTACAGTACGTAAGGCATGAGAAATGCTCAACAGTATTTGTTGATGAGGCAAAGAATATATGAATGAGCTCAGTCTTGAAAGACATCAACCTTTATGTGAAGATCTAGAGAAGGGCCCCTTCAGAAACAGGAAGGTGTTCCAAATGTCTGAAGACTAAGGAGAGGAAAGGATAACAGTAAACTGAGAAAGCAAGGGTGAGAAAGTTGGAAAGGGTTCTGCTGCATAGCTTGGAATTCATGACTATTCTGCAAGCGAAAGAAAGGCATTCGAAGATTTTTTAAGTTGCAGATTAAAGTTCTAAGATTTGTTTTGGTCAAAAAATCACTCTCGCAGTATTGTGCAAAATAATTGAAAGCACTAAGACTATTAGCAGGAAAATAGAAGAATTTTGCATTAGTCCAACCAGAAAATTTTGAGGGTCTGATCTGAAAGTTCAAATGAAGGACAGTGAGGCAACTAATTCACACAATGAAAAGGAAGTCAATTTCCACTCTTAAAAGGCATGCTCTTGACAAAATAAGGCATGTTCATTTCACTAAACATTTTTTTTAGTTTTTCAGTGTTTTTTTTTTTTTTTTGGCTCAGTTATTTAGATTTCTAGAGAACTTGCAATCTTTAGAGATCTGAGGACATTTTAAACATAAAACAGCATTTCACAAACTTGATTCAAAAACCAAAATCATTTCTACTGGAGAAAAGGGGACTCTAGTACACTGCTCGTGGGAATGCAGACTGGTGCAGCCACTATGGAAAACAATATGGTGTTACCTCAAAAAATTAAAAATTGAATTTCCATTTGACTCAGTGATCCCACTTCTAGGAATATACCCTAAGAAGCCTGAAACACCAATCAGAAAGAATATATGTACCCCCATGTTCACAGAAGCACTATTTACAATAGCTAAGATCTGGAAACAGCCCAAGTGTCCATCAGTAGACAAATGGATAAAAAAGCAGTGGTACATATACACAATGGAACACTATGCAGCTGTAAGAAAGAAAGCTCTCTTATCCTTTGAGACAACATGGAGGGACCTGGAAAGTATTATCCTAAGCAAAACAAGCCAAACAGAGAAAGACAAGTATCATATGATCTCACTTATTTGTGGAATATAATGAACATAACAGACTGAGGAATGGGGTAGTCCCAGAGACGTGGAAGTGGGGTACAGACTGACAATCCTCAAAAGAGGGGGTGGTGGGGGAGAGATAAACCACAGAACTTATATGCATGTATGCATGAACAATGGACATGAACAACAAAGCTGGGAACAGGGCAGGGAGGGAGGGGAAGGGGGGAATCAGTGGGGGGAAAAGGATAAACATCTGTAACAAAAATAAATAATTAATAAAAAACCAAGATTATAATTTTTTGCCATAGATTATCACCAGCTCTATTGTATGTGTAGTATTTCTGTTTAAAACAGTAAATCAACAATATGAAGAAATCAGTCTCATCCTAGGCAACATAAATGAATTCACAATTCAAAATGCTGGTTGTAGTTTTCAAAAACATATTAAAATAATATTTACTAAAATAAGTGATATCTGTTCACCAACAAAAATCATTTCACTTTGTCACACTAATGTGCCACAGCAGAGTTGACATGGAGTACAACTAATCTGAATGAATATGCCTCCCTAAGAATGGAACACATTGATTTTGCTAAAGAAAAATGAAACTAGTAATGAAAAAACTTCAGTTCAACTTTCACCTCTGCTGTTGATTTGCTCTTACACTTGTCAGTCAACTCTCTGAATCTAACATATTCACCTGAGAAATGATAGCAGTAGTCAATGTATCTCAAGGGTGTTTTCACCTCTATTGTACTATGAGTATGCTGTCTTCCAAACTTTGCTCTAAAGTCTCCCAATGAAAATTGTTGTTATATTTCCAGGAAAAATAATAAAAATTAAAAAATCTTGGATTTTTTTTTTTCTAATAGTCTGTTGGCCAATCCAAAAGAGGATGCTTTCTCTGAGTAAAATCTAAGTCTAACACAATCTTCTAGGTTAATTATGCTTTCCAAAAACTTTCTAAGAAGCTTTTTGCAGTTGTTTAGTTTTGCTTTATGTTACTATTCTACGTGTTTGGCTACACCAGGAGTAGATACAACATGTCATCTGATTCAGTAAGGTATTTTAGGTTGTAAAAGTGATCAAAGAGTTCCAGGAGTTCAGGAACCCAAAGGTCCACAACCCACTGTGGGTTTTTGGCTTCAGGCAGGAAAGAATAAAATTCAAGCTAACACAGAGTTTAAAATGAAAGAGAGTTTTTTAGTGAAGCAGTAAGGCAGAATGTGGCTACTCCACAGACAGAGCAGCCCTTCCCTAGTGAGATTTACTTATTTATTTAGGTTCATTTAATTGAGGGGTGGGACATTCAATAAGGGGGAGGGATGTTCGGGATTTTTCCAGGAAAGGGGTGGAGACTTCCCAGAAGAGCACCATGGCCATTGTGTGTCCTGTTTCTGTTCATGGTGGCAGGGTGTGTTGTTAGTAGGCTAATGTATTATAATGAGTGTATAATGAGGCTAGGGGTTACTGCAAGGTGAACTTAGTCACCATGTGGTATCGAACTCATTTTCTGCTAGTTCAAAGCCATAAATCCGTTTGGGGGTGGTCTTACTGTCTCCTTGCTCGTTCTTGTAGCCCTGATCGGTTATAGCTGTTTTACCTCGTATCCTGTCACAAACAGTAGAATATAATATTGCACAATGAATGTGAACCATCTTAAATCTGGGTAAGCTTAAGTGTAAAATATCTCATTGACCATATTTCTCAAAATAGTCCATCAAGTCAACACAGTGTAAACTTAATTTCATATCTTAACCACTAGTTTTAGATGTAAAATTATAAATTTGAAGTAAAACAAGTGGAAAATTTTGCTTTATAATTTCTCCCTGCAGTCTAACTATCCTATTAGCATTTCCTAACTGTCCACATGATGAATTAATTTAATCAAGTAACCCTTTACCAAACTGTTGTATGTAACCAAGTAATACATAATTCAGTGAAATCTCATTATGTTCTGTTTGTGTTATTTTGGGATATGTAGTACACTGTAGTTCAAACAGGTTGAGCTTCAATTTACTTTCATAGAGAATATTTATTAAAATGCCTAGCATCAATAAAGTAAATGAGGGATCATTTAATCTGCTTAAAAGGTAAGGATAGCCAACCACTGCAGGAATTTGAAAAAAAATCTACTTTAAATGTACTATTTGCATAGCAGGAGTTAGATAATTAAACTTTTTTTCAGCATCTGTGCCCAACTACTACTTTATTTAGTTCTATAAATAGGTGTTTAAATGTATAAGAATTGTAAATACTTGTAACATTTAAAGTACTTATAAAATTTAAATATACTTGCAATACTTATAGATATGTACATATTTGTGTGTGTGTGTGTGTACATATATATATATTTTTTTTCATGCACCACTTAATGATGGGGATATATTTAGAGAAATGTGTCATTAGATGATTTTGACACTGTGTTGTTACCAGAGAAATGTATAGATGGTTTTTTCCATTGCTAGTGGGACTGGGGTTCTTGGGATGTCACCGGAATAAGCATTTCTGGAGGCCCCACAGGAGGATTAGATATGGTAGAAAGCTTTATTTGTGTGGAATTATATCCCTGGGATTCCAAAGTCCCATTTCTCTTAATCTAGTCCTAGAAGAGATGCAGCTGGGGATTCAGCAGAGCTAGAAGCACAGTCAGTGTCTAAAGTTTCCATTCCATGGTGGAGCTGGGTCCAATTTAGCATTAGGCTAGTTGCAGTCCATTAGTCCATTGTATCTGGGTTCTACATAGCTGTGGGCCATGTGGATGAATGCAGGAGTGTAAGAGTCCCACAGCCAGGAGCACAAGAGGCAAAAGAGAAAACTCCTTTGTTTAGGAGTTTAAGTATCTCAAATCTTTCCATGCTTACAGTGACCACACCTACTCTGGCCAATGACCTCTTCCCAGGTGTGACTGATAGACAAGTACTTTACCTATTTCATCCAGACTTCCCTAGATGCATTTAAATTGCAGCTTCCTGGCAAAGCTGCGTAAATGGCATGTCTATAATATTTGGCCTTCCCTTTGTTTCTTTTCTGTTAATTAATAACTGGGCTAATGACAATGGCATTAGTGTGAAAATCATAGAGTGAACTTACACAAACCTAAATGGTATAGCCTACTATACAACTAGGCTATCTGGCATAGCCTATTGCTCTATAGAGGAGGAAAAATAATTTCCCCTCTACCCTTCTGGGTTCTTGGCTGAGAAATTTCTGTAATAAAAGGCAGATTAACTAGAGAAAGACAAGCACAATTTAATAATATATATACCTCCTGTATACATGGAAGACACTCAGGGAAACTGAGTGACTCTCCAAGATGGTTTAAGCCACACCTTAAATAACATCTTCCGTTGAAGACAAAAGATGTTTGGGGTGTCTAGAGTCAGTTATAGGAGGTTATCAGGAAAAGCACAGTAAACAAAGGTGAAGTTGTGTTGCAGATGTAAGTCTGTTGTCTTTTGCATTGATAAGAATTTCTAGACCATCTTCTTCCTGGTAAAGCAAGAGAGACATCTTACAAATGGAGATTTTCCTTACAAATGTAAAAGTCTTTTACAAAGGGTACCTTCTACTTGGCTTTCAGAACTTCTCCTAGGTCTGCTGTTACTTAAAATTAACAAACCAAACACAATTCTATGCCAAATAGACATGTTTTGGGGTGACAAATTCTGTTACTCTACAGCTCCTACGCTACAAACTTGTGTAGCATACACAAGACACTGTAGAAAATTGTAACACAAAGGTACATATTTATGTAGTGCTTTGCATTATGATATTTTGCAGGCTCTGTATGATGGCTTTGATGTCACTAGGCACTAGGTGATAGAAACTTTTCAGCTCTATTTTATTTAGTGAGACTGAGGCAGGATAGTAAGAAGTTAGAAAAATTCTTTGGCAAGTGGAATGGGGAAACTGAGTCAGATAGCTGATTCAATCTGGCTTCATCTAGCACCCTGACTCACTTGCCTCCTTCTCTCTTGCATGACCACCCTCTTAAGCATTAAACCGTTAGGATAATGAGGTTCTGATCAATATCAGGTAATCTTAGAAACCAAGCCTCACCTCTGTTGACCATGAAGACAGAGTTTGGGTCAAACTAGATATGACATCTGAGCCTCAGTAGTGTTTTAGTTCCAGCAAAACCAGACTAAACTATGCCATGGTTGACATCAGGACCAGATGCAATGACTAATGACCCCTTCCCTTCATGTCAACAAATCAGTAGCAAGACCCTGAAAGGACACACCTGAGAAGCTAATTAATATTCTAGAAAGCTTCCCCTGTGATCTCTCCTAAAATTTCTGCCTTTAGAAAACAGATAAAAACCCTTAAGGTGAGGGACCCGGTGTGCTCTCTCACTCTAGAGCATGCTGCACTTTCTTTCTCAGGTGTGTACCTGTGTTTTCTTTCTGCAAAGCTCCAAGGGTTCATCTTTTTGCCTCTTTAACTTCTTTTCTGAGTCCATGAAGCCCACTTCTTTTGCCTCTATGACTTTTTTTTCTAAAAGGCTAAATAAACTTCTTGCACTACAGTTCTTGGCTCTGAAGTCTTTCTTTGCCAAACACAAGAACCAAGGTCTAACATCATCACTAAAAAACCTCATTATGGGACCATATATGTGTAGTTCCTCCTTAACTAAAACATTATTATATGGCACATGACTGTATATAAAATGTTCTCCTAGGTACTATACTTAAAAATATTTCTGTGGGTTTTTTTTAAGAACATAAGGGGAGTTTATTGGTATAAAGAAATGGGAACTCAGTAGGCACCGCCAGGTTCAGATAGGGTTGGCCTAGGGGTTGAGACAGTATCCTTCTCTATCTGCTCCTTGCTCTGATTTTTATTCTTGTTGGCTTTTTTACTGAAATTGGTTCTCTCCACTACTATATTTCTGTGTTTCTTATAGCTCATATTTTCGCCATGAGAATGAACTTTCTTCCTCCAAGTAATACACATGCAGATAAAATATGGACACATGTATGAATGTTATTTTGCTGAGTAATACCATAAACACACAGTTCTAAACTAGAAAGAGATGTTTATAAAATATAATTTAAAGTTAAATATAAAAAAATCCAACAGTATGAGATACCTACCAGATCAAATGAAAGTAAAATGTTGACTTATACCTTTATATATAGCTTTGTTTTACCTTTTTTTTTTTTTATCCTCACCTGAGGACATTTTTCCATTTTTTTGTTCAGATAGAGTGGGAGGGAGGGAGGGAGAGAGAGAGAAAGAGAGAGGGAGAGAGAGAGAGAGAAACATCGATGTGAAAGGGACACATCGAGTGGCTGCCACCCGCACGACCAACCAGGGCCGGGTACAAACAGCAACCGAGGTACGCGCCCTTAGCGGGAACCGAACCCGGGTCTCTCTGGACTGCAGGCCGATGCTCTAACCACTGAGCCAAACTGGCCAGGGCTTGTTTTACCTTTATAGGTAGATAATATTCTTCTCATTGCCTTTCATCAATATTGTCAATGTAAAAAAGTCCAAACCCGTAAAGAGTATTTGTAATATTTACTTAAGCCAAAACTATGGTTGTTGGGAGGCAAGCTCTAAAATGCTCTAGAGAATAATGGGTTTGCAGTTTCTTTTATGCATTTGAAATCAAGGATGAAGTTTAAGGAAGATTACATGAATGTGGGAGAGAGCAAGGTGAGGATTGTATGACAAGACTATCTGCTTTCTTGAGGGTGATTACACCTTGGAGGGGTTTCATTTCCGACATTTCAAAGGTGTGTTAACCTAGATACACAAGAACAATGGGCTGGGCTCTTAAACACATTTCCTAAAGAGGTTATAGGCCTGGGGTGGTACTACCCACCATGACTTGCACAGTTAGGAATTTATAATTTATTACAGCACCCCATTTTCACCCACAATATATTCACATAGAGATATCTTAAAAGTTTTTGAAAGATAAAGGTTAAGGCAAAAAATTTAATATATGTAATACTTTAATATGTATGTATTATACATGTGTTATAAACACATATTTCATATACATCAAATTTTCTCTTTTTTTACATAATGAAAATATTCACATCCCAACTTGTCATCCACACAAGAAAAATCCAGCCCTGTCTAAACCTTGGAAAAGCCTATCTAATGAAATTGACCTTTTCTGGTGTTTAACATAGAACATTCTGCTTTATCTACATACATCAGCTTAATCTTAATTTTTTCACTTCTACATTAAGAATAAATTTATTATTCATGTAGACAGATTTAAGAATTATGACTAATTAAATTCCTACTATCGCCAGCATTTCTCTCTTTGCTCCTGAACTTTTTTCACTGGGGTTTTATGGCAATCTAAATTTAACATTAATAATATGTTGGATTTGCTAGCTCATCCAGAATTCCAGCCAAGTGAACTAGAATCAAGTATGGCTTTTGAACTCTAAGGTTAATTAAAATCTGCTTATACTTTTGGTAATTTAACTTCTTTTACACATTTAAAGGTTTAAGGATAATAGGGATTTAAATAACCCATAACCTGAATACAGATGAAGATTCTTAAAATAAAGAGGACAAAATTAAGTTGGCTAATTTAGGGATTTGAATAAATATCAGAAAAATATTCTATGACAAAACATTCTTTATCCTATTTACTTAAAATTATCTCTGATTAATACAATAATTTGCAGTCACTGGAGAAAATTTAGAAAGTACAAAAAATAATAATGAGGGAGGAAATGACACAGGATCACTCCAAACAGAACCTAACTATTCTCGTTTTGGTGTATTTCCACCTGAAGATTGACACATTTTATGAGTCATACATACATACACATCCTTTTTTTATCCTTCTATGTAGCTAGGATCAAAATATATAATGTACAAACTTTGCCACCATACCATAACATGTTTATAAATATTTTCCACTGAATCATTCATTATATTTAAATCTTTTCTTCCCACCATCATAGGCCAACTCACCTATGAACGGTTGCTTTCAGGCTTCTCTCTGCTTCTGCATACTACAATCCAAACTCCAGGAATAGCCAGAACGGTCTTCTTCAAACACGAACGTGCTGGTGTTTTCTGCCTTCCTTAAACTGTTCAATGGCAGCTCATCGTTCTTGGGATAAAACCGAGGTTCTTATACTGAAAACTCATCCGCCTGCCTACATCTCCAATTTCATCCTGAGCTAGATTGTTCTTCCCTTATCAGGTTCCCATTGTTCTGGAATTCTTACAGTTTCTCTTGGTGTCCATGTAAACTCGTTCCCAACATGCAACCTTCTCATGTGCCACTGTGTCCATCTAGCACAGTTTCCTCCTTGCTCACATAGTGAACTTTGGCACATCTATCCTTCATGTCTTACTCTAAATGCTACTTCTTCATGGAAAACACATATATGTCTTTCCAGTCCCCTGAAATTCTTCATAGCACTTATGATAAGAGTAAATGACATATGTGTAGGATGTTATTTTTCTTTTACAATATTTACTTCATTCTGGTTTTACATGCCTTTCTGCACTTTTCTATTCTCATTCAATAATGCTGTAGAAAAGTCTTCTAAGTCAACCAGTATCCATCTTTTTAATTGCCACATAGTATGCCATGGTACAGATGAATCCTAATTTAGTCAGTCACTTATCTATTGTTGAATATCAACCTTATCACCAGTTTTTAGTTAGTATACACAATGCTGAAATGCAAATTCTTGTATTTTATGTGTTGATGCTATTTTCTCCATGAACCAGGGTTTTTCAATGGTTTTGCATGCTACTTTTAAGAATACATATATTTTACATTGTAATAGATAGGGTCAGATCAAGTTCTTACAAATCTGCAAAGTCTTATATTACAAGAAATATATAGAATTTTATTTTCCCTTTTTACCCACTAGCCATAGGTAGTATAGATTTTTTTTTCTAGGCTAATAAATGATATATCACTTTTATATGGTTATTTAAATTTACTTTTCCCTTACTGTTAATGCAGTTGAAGATCTTTCTATGAATTTGTTGTGTATTTGGGTTTATTCTCCTATGTAATTGCCTGTCCATATATATATAACCTATTTCCCTTTTTATTGTTTTTCTTTTTCTGTCGATGTTTAAGATTTTTTATATAGATTTTAGATCTTTGTGTGCTACAGGCAGTGTAATTTTTTTTTCCAAATCAAAAATTTATATATGGACATTTGTATCTTTTTGCCTTATAAAAGGTATACATTTGAAATAGTCAAAATGTTTACCTCCTTTTATGAGTGTCTGCTTTCTCTGTCTTGATTAAGAAAACATCATCTACCTTTTGGTTTGCATGTAGTTTCTAGTGTTTCTTGCAAGCTATTTAATGTTTTTGTTTTTTTATTTCCTTTATTTTTTGTATTTAATGCTAATCTGCTTGCATATGGCATAACTTTTATTTCTTCCAAAATGAATAGCCAGTTGACTCAGCATAATTTCAATAATTCATGTTTTCCCCATTGAATTAAACCATTATTTCTGGTATGCAATAAATTCTTATGTTTAATAGGTCTATTTCTGAATTTTCTATATTTTATAATATGTGTTTATTTCTATTTCAATATTATATTGATATTATTACAAAGAACTTATCATTATAATAGCCATATTCTGGCTATATTTTGACACTTAATATACTAAATATATTTAAGGCTATTTTATCCAATCTTCTCTACTTAAAAACAAAGTTGTTGGGATTCCAATTGGAAATGTAGCATTTATAAGTTAATTACTGAAGACACTATATTTTATGATATTGAGTCTTACCATCAAAAACATTTCATGTTGTCTTCACGGACAGCTTAGCTGAGTTCTTTCCTCTCAGTAATTTGTAGATGTTACTTCACTGCCTTTCAGTTCAATT
This sequence comes from Molossus molossus, assembly GCF_014108415.1. Classification (NCBI taxonomy): domain Eukaryota; kingdom Metazoa; phylum Chordata; class Mammalia; order Chiroptera; family Molossidae; genus Molossus; species Molossus molossus. Next base: position 48,769,583 of record NW_023425351.1, read on the forward strand.
GTGAGAGAGATGTCCAGCATCAATCTGGTTTTGTATTGTTCTATAGACTGCTTATTTTTTTCTGCATGAAAGCTTGCACACCTGGGAGTTTTGTTAGACTACCTAGGTGAGTTAATTTCCTCATTCAACCTGTCAGTCCATTCAATTGGCAATGTAGATCTTACTTCAGATCAGAAAAAAAAACACAAAAACTTCTATTATTTGTTTGATGATTTCCTCTCCTACATTTGTTCCATTTTCCTCCTGCAACCCCTATTTTTCACTTTTTAATTTTCTTGAATCTGTCCACTAACTCTCTTATGTCTTCTATTTGATACTTTCAATCTATTTATACTTCCCTCTGTGCTTTGGGGTAGTGCTTAAACTTGATCTTCAGGATAATAATTCAGGTTTCAGCAGAAATCATCCTCTTCTTCATTTATATTCTGAATTGTATAGTTGTGAAAAAATCATGTCTTAGGTCCGAAAAGTGCTCTCATTTTTCTCTTCAATTCATGATTTTGTCTCCTCCAGAAGCTCTATTTCACTTGGAATGGATTCCATTAGCTCTGATTGATTTTCTAATTTCTGGCTTTTGGTTTGCTTAGATGGGTGGCTTTTCTCTGTCTGCTCACAAGGGCTCTGCCAACATTCGAGTTCCCTACGTGGCAGCATTCTCGCAGGTAGTGGAAGGTAATGTGTCCTGCCCCAGTGCTGATGGTACATAGGCAGGCTGCCAGGTGGCTGCTGAGGCTCCCGCAGGGAGACTCTAGGGATAATGAGGACTTTCTGCATGAGCATCTCCACTTGTCTACGGGCCAAGCTCTGCCCAGGAGCCACTACTCTCAGATTTTACATCGAGACCCACACTGTTCTTTAGCTGCTCACCAAACCTGGAGGGAGGAAACCCCAGTGCCCGTTTTCTCTACCAGATGCCAACAAAACCCAGAACATTATTTGTACACTACTGCCTATAGAATCCTCTAGTCATTTGAATTAGTAGAGACAAATGGCTTGAACTTAGGTTATAGGAACAGGGGAATGGAAAGTGTTATGTTTGGATCACCAGGTCCTCAGAATACCTCCCTCAAATATTTTTCAGTTTGTCCTTCTCAATGTGCTCCAGAAAAACCCAAACCATGTCTGTGCTACTCACCACTGTCCATCAGGCGTTAGTTAGCACCCTGCCTGCAGCAAACGGCCTAAGTAAATGTTCACAGAATGAATGGATATTTGTGATAGTAACACTCAAAGAATATTTTTCAATTAAATATTCAGAGCAGTACATATTTTTCTTCATTCTTTCCACTGCATTTATACTTAGAGAGATCCTTCCAAGTCAGATATGTGGCTAAACGTTTACACATAGATTCATCAGGATTATCCACTGTTAGGGAGTCAAGAGTTTTGCTCATCTTAATGATTCACTGACTTCCCCTGGGTGTATCCGAGAAGAGCTAGAGCTTCCTTGTTCAGCTAGCATATGTTGCCCTTACAAAAGGACATGTTTGCTTTTATCTCAGGAGCAATCTCGGTTCAGTCTCTCCATAAAACTAAACAGCTCTCAGGAAGCCATGTCATGTCATTAGAATTAGATGGGCAACATATGACTGTGTTTTTTTAAAGATAATGCAAGAGTACACTGCAGGATTTGTTTTCTGGGTTTGTTTGGGTTTTTTGTTGTTGTTTTTTTTAACTCAGGGAGCTGAAAAGATGAACTGCTTTGCCAGTCAAGAACAGGTGCAAATCCAGAGATCAGGTGACGCTGTTGCCTTGACAGAGGATAACTATTCTTGCTCATAACAGATATATTCAAAGGTGAAATAACAATATGTTCTGGACTATTTTTACCAGTAAATTTCCACATACATTAAGGAACAGAATTTTTGTGATAAAATTGTTTCCTACCTATACTGTGCTCTCCTCATACCCATCTTACTCTGTTTTTTATGTCAGTGGATCTCACACTATAGGGAGCTTTGACAAACCACAATGACCAGGCCACACCCCATACTAATTAAATCGAAATCTCTGAAAGTGGAACCCAATCATCTGCATTTCTTAGAGCTCACCAAGTGATTCCAGTGTTGGAGGACCAGGGCACTAGGTTCTTCCTACGCAAAGTCTTTTCTGAGGGCCAGTGTCATGGACATGACCTGGGAACTTGTGAGACATTTCAGACACCATCCCAAAACTACTGAGCCCGAACCTATAATTTAAAAGGTGATTACTATACACATTCTCTCACTAGTCCTGCCTTCTGCAGACAGGCTAATTCCAACAGTTCATTCTAAAGCTGCTAATTGAGTATTTATCCTGTGCCAAGCATCTTGTTAAATGTACACGATATACTGTTCAGGCAGATGTAATTTTGGGGGGTGTCACTGGAGCAATGTAGAGTAAAATGCAATTTAAGATGCAGCAGATTTCCCTGGCTGGTTTGGCTCAGCAGTTAGAGCATCAGCCCGTGGACCAAAGAGTTGTGGGTTCAATTCTGGTCAAGAGCACATACCTCGGTTGCAGTTCAGTCCTCAGCCCCAAAGGGTAGTGCAGTAGGCAGCCGATCAATGTGTCTCTCTTATGTTGATGTTTCTCTCCCCCTCCCCCCCATACCCACACCCTCTATCTGAAGATAAATGAAAAATATCCTCGGGTGAACATTTAAAAAAATCAAAAAAAAAAGATGCATCACATTAACTTGAACGCCTGTTGACTCAGGAAAAGTAGCAAGTAGAGTTGGTTGTTTTACTCAGACAAGCCGACCTTAAGGTGGACACAAAGGCATAACAGATCTTTATGCCCTCTCCCTGAGAGAGTTTTCACATTTAAGACATCTCACTTCAGTCCTGGCCGGTTTGGCTCAGCAGTTAGAGCGTCAGCCTGCGGTCCTGAGAGACCCGGGTTCGGTTCCCGCTAAGGGCGCGTACCTCGGTTGCAGTTTGTCCCCGGCCCTGGTCGGTTGTGCGGGTGGCAGCCACTCCATGTGTCCCTTCACGTCGATGTTTCTCTCTCCCTCTCTCTGTTCCTCTCTCTCCCTCCCACTCTACCTGAACAAAAAATGGAAAAATGTCCTCGGATGAGGATAAAAAAAAAAAAAGACATCTCACTTCAGTAGCAATTATCCCTAATATATCACAAAATATTTGCAAACCCAATCCCTAAACTGTCCTTTAATATTCTGATTGGCAAAGATGGTGTTGCTAGAAAAGCAGCAATCTGGGCATGAAAACTAAGGTCATTGGAGAGATTTTTGCAGGTGTTCTGGATGTTTGGTATTATACCCGGTGTGTAAGCCATTTGGCTGACTTGGTGACCTGAGCTGATCACATGCAGAGCTCTATGGAATCTTCACCCACCACCCTCGATCCCAGGAGACACCCACCACCCACCTCTCCTGTTACCTTAAGATACCTGAAGAACTGCATTCCAGTGAGCACTGCATTCAGCTGAACTCTGGGAATTTGTGGGCAAATTATCAGGCACTCCTAATTACAGTGATACCTCCGTTCTCGAACGCCTCGAATTTCGACCAAATCGGTATTCGACCAGGAGATTCGAGAAACTTTTGTCTCGGAATCCGAACAAATATTTGGAACTCGAACTTCCGAGATGAGCCGAGTTGAGCCGAATGGCGTTCATTCGGCCCAGCGCCTTGCTTGCGGCATCAGTGTGAGTGCAGAGAGAGAGTCACGCTTTGTGGAGAGAGTCACGCTTTACACTGAATTTAACCCTTAGGCATACTGTACACTTTTATTTCTTGTTGAGACTTATGTTTTTCTACATATTATATACAAATTAGGCCAGTAAATAGGCATTTTCTGGGGCTTGGAACGAATTAATCCAGTTTCCATTATTTCCTATTGGGTTTCATTGCTTCGGTTCTCGAACAATTTGGTTCTCGACCGTCCTCCTGGAACGAATTATGTTCGAGAACCGAGGTATCACTGTATACAGTCCCAGAAGTTTTAAAAACTTAGCTGAATGAGAATCACTTCTTAGGTGCTAGCATTTGGGGGGTTGAAGACTCTTCAGAGCTTGTGCTCATATCGAATACTCTGTGTTCAGGATGTTCGAAGTGGAGTGGGCCAAAGGGGGAATCCAGCTCAAGAGCAGGAAGAAGATAGGATAAGCTACATTCGTACTTACTTTGTATCTAATTCTTTTACATATCTAGTTTTTAATATATTAATACCAAATAATTATTGATAAACTTAAAAATACACATATCTTGATGATGAGAACTCAACATTTTTTTTTTTTTTATCCTCATCCAAGGACATTTTTCCATTTTTTGTTCAGATAGAGTGGGAGGGAGAGAGAGGAAAAGAGAGAAATATTGACATGAAAGGGACACATCGAGTGGCTGCCACCCGCAGGACCGACCAGGGCCGGGGACAAACTGCAACCGAGGCACATGCCCTTAGCCGGAACCAAACCCAGGTCTCTCTGGACCGCAGACCAACACTCTAACCACTGCGCCAACCGGCCAGGGCAAGAGCTCAACATTTTGTACTGATGAAGTACATAATCAAAAGTTTGCAAACTACTACATATAGAGAGCTGACTTTCTCTTTGAAATAAAAGAAAAAAGAGATTCTATTGTGTTCTCTCTATGTGTTTCTCTTTTCTTTCTGCCTCTTTTCTAATGTCTGATTCTGTTTTCATTGATTGCCCGATCAATCTAATATTTTAACAGATCCAGAGCTTAAGGACTCAGATCTAAAGTTTAATTCCGACTTCTCTTTGTGCTGCAAAGGCCGATTTGCTACCACATGGCGACATTCCCTTTCTTTAAGTTTGAGAGTAGCAAGAAAGGGAAGAGAAGAAAGGAAAGAAAGAGATGGGAAATGAGGAAGAAGAAGGAAGTGAGGAAGGAAGGAGAGAGTAAGTGAGGGGGCAGGGGGAGAGAGAAGAGAAAGGCAAAAAGAAAAGAAGAAAGGGGTCCTCCAACCTTCGTGCCTGTTAGCATGGTCAGGCAGACTACCAAGCAAGATCAGAAAAGTAAGCAATGGCAAGATGAGTACTATAGATTTTCACCCCCACCCCTGCTCTTGCGAAGATAAAACCCATGAATTCATCTGTTTCTTACTTTTCAGTAGCAAAGCCATTTGTAAGGACTGAGAACTATAATGACAAAAGAATAAAGTGCTGAAAGATAGAGTTTCAAGATTTCTTATGTCTCCTTCAATTATGATGTACTTTTACAAAAATTGATGAATATTGACTGACAGTCCTTTGGGAAGATAGGGGACTAATTACTAAAGGGTGCTTAAATAACGTGTTAATTAAATACTGAAAATACCATAATCTTTTCCCTATGAATTATTTTCTATGTATTATAGGTACAATGCAATCACTAAATGTTGGTTTAATACTCATTTAACTCCAAGTCAAACTATTTTTATTGATATTTTTTAGAGAGAAACAGAAACATTGATTTTGTTTATGTATTCATTTGTTCATTCTTTTTTATTTTTTATCCTCACCCGAGGACATTTTTTCATTCTTTGTTCAGACAGAGTGGGAGGGAGAGAGAGGAAGAGAGAGAGAGAGAGAGAGAGAGAGAGAGAGAAACATCAAGGTGAAAGGGACACATTGAGTGGCTGCCACCCGCACGACCCAACCAGGGCCGGGGACAAACCACAACCGAGAAACGTTCCCTTAGCGGGAACTGAACCTGGGTCTCTCTGGACCACAGGCTGATGCTCTAACCGCTGAGCCAAACTGGCCAGGGCCATTGGTTCATTCTTGTATGGTCCCTGACAGAAGATCAAACCTGCAACCTTGGTGTATCAGGATAATGTTCTAACACACTGACCTACCCAGCCAGGGCTTATGTCAAAACTTTCAAAAAATATTTTAAAAAGTAGAACCCCTCCCAATATATTAATCTCTGGGAACTATTTTACTTTAATCCTAACCCCAAATTAACTACTAAACTACCTGTATTAATCTCTCCAGACTGAGTATATGTAGACATATGTTTTTAATTTAACAACTACATACACAAGTTGTCATTCCAGAGCCGTATTCAACACCTCCCTCAGCAGCTGACTCGCTATATAACCCAATTCTGGCAACTCTGTGTCCTTTCAAAGTATCGATGATCATACTTGGAATCTTGAGACCATACACACAAGAGTAAAAGTGAGGGTGACACCAGAGTGCGTGTTAACTAATTTGTGCTTACACAGGATGGTAAAGAACTCTTAATCTGGCTTTGAACACAGAGCTAGTTTTCATTTGTTTCCTGGGCAAAGGGACATCTTCACTCTTCTATCTTCTAGTCAGTGGCCTCCTTGTCAATCATGTTTATGATTATTCCCTTCTAGGGCACAGAACAGCAGGTACTACTCTGGCCAAGATTCCCAGCTGAGCTCAGAAATGCACCCTCCAAATTTTAGTTTAGTGCTTGAGGATCCAGAAAAGACCATCTTTCTTAGCGTCTTTTATAGCTCGGTATGGCCACGTGACTAAATTCTGCCCGAAGTTCCAGTGGCAAACCTGGGGGTGCTCTCTAATGTCTCTTGCCCATTTTCTTCTTCATACCCTCTTCTATCATACTGTCTGGAATGTAAATTCTGCCATATTGGATTATGAACCAAAAACCCATTTGAGCTGGACAGAGTGTCTGTGTCCCTGAAGACCTCACAGAACAGAGCTGCCAAACCAACCATGGTTTGCAGACTCTTAGACTTTTGATTGGGAAAGAAATAGACTCCTTTCCTCTTTAAATTACTGTTTTTCTTCTTGTTATTGTTTGATCAAGCACACCTGAAGCAAAGCCTATCTAATTTACTATACAAGATACAACATGTATATTAGACCAGAGCTCATTCAGATTCTGACCAGTACATTGGTGATACAGCTCTACTCCAAATGCCAGGACCACCTGGGAATCCTTTTCCATGAAGTGAAAAGCATGGACAATTTTTAAGGGTGATGGCATTGCCTACTTTAAAATATTTCCTTAGTACCTGGCTGGTGTGGGTTAGTGGTTGAGGATCAACCCATGCACCAAGAGGTTGCTGGTTTGATTCCGGTCAGGGCACATGCCCAGGATGTGGGCACAATCCCCAGTGGGGGACATGCAGGAGGCGGCCAATCAACATTCTCTCTCATCAATGTTTCTCTCTCTCTAAAATCAATAAAAACAATTTTTTATAAAAATAAGTAAATAAAATATTTCTTTAGCTAGAGTTACTTGTAAAAAATAAATATAGTTCACTTAGACATATTACATTCCTCAGGGTACAATGACAATTGTAATCCAGGCTATTTCTCTGGGATAATATCATCTGACTTTGATATGATCTGCAGAGAATTGTGCTTTTAAAATGATGTGTGATAAGCCTTGATCACTAGATGCGTTGACATTTGGGGAGGACACAGCTTGCTGGCAGCCTGGCCTGGAGCTGCCCTGCCCCCCCCGCACACGCACTCACACAGGGCTGCCACAGAAAGTCACCGCACAATGTCACGGGCAGAAAATGAACTGATGAAAGCTGATTACCACTCTGAGAAAACAATCTGATTACAATGACTACTGCATAATATACAGATTCAAGGTGAATAGCTTCCAAGTTCTTCAGGTGACTAAAGGGCTGTGAATCCATAATATAAATGAAGTGCAATATTTTATCTTCATAAAATATATACTCTCCAAAGAGCTTCAGAGGATTTGAAAGATATGCCAACAACCTCTAAACTTTTCTAGAAACGTACAAAAGGAGATTATCTGAACTTATTTCTGTGTACCATGAATCCCTGAAGCACTACCAGAATCCTTCTCTGGTCAGAGAATCAGAATACCAGCTTTCTGGAATGATCTAAACCATCTGATACGAGTTCTCTCATCTCACTTCTCCCCCAAGCAAAAAAATAAAAACAAAAATTATTATTTTGTTAATCCTCACATGAGGATATTTTTCCATTGATTCAGAGAGGAAAGGAGAGGGAAAGAGAGAGAAACATTGCCAAGAGAGAAACATATCAATTGGTTGCCTCTCCCATGACCCTAACTGGGGCTGGAATTAAACCTGCAACCCAGGTATATGCCCTTGACCGGAATCAAACCTGCGTTTCTCAATCTGTAGGTTGCGACCACTTTGGAGGTCGAACGACCTTTTCACAGGGGTCGCCTAAGACATAACAGTAGAAAAATTACAGTTATGAAGTAGCAACAAAAATAATTTTATGATTGGGGGTCACCACAACATGAGGAACTGTATTAAACAGTCGCGGCATTAGGAAGGTTGAGAACTGCTGCCCTATGGTCTATGGGCTGATGCTCTAACCACTGAAGCAAACTGGCCGGGGCTCCAGCACATGTTTCTTCATAAGGATTTATGCACTCAAGAGCTCTGTTCCTTTGGAACATTCCAGTCCCTCCTGGCTTCCTCAGGACCCGGCTATATTAGTCTGTCCCATTTCTTTACATATTCAACAACTCTGTCTCTCTATTTACTCCCTTTTCCCCAAACTACAAAGAATTTGAAATCTACCTCTTCAACTCCCTTTCCTCCCCAAGCTAGATAGTTTCTTCTCTTACTGCACAACTTCTGGAAAGAGCACATTATTGTTGTCTCCATTTTCTCACCAATTCTTTATGTTGACTCCAGTATCCGGACACTGTCCCCATTTCTAACCAATCTTCTTTGTTAAGGTTCACTAATATTGTGCAGAATTAAATGGACCTTTCTTAGGCCTCACTCTGCTTGGCCACTAATGCCTCTGACCATCATTGGTTCATTGCCTTTTCTCAAGCCAAGCTCTTTCTTCAGCTTATACTGACCCCTGCAGGGTCTCTCATTATTGAGAGATTATTCTTAAAATTCTTTCCTCCCTTGGCATTCTTTCAATCTGCAGTGGCCCAGTTCTCCTCCTCCTTTTGTGACTTCTTCTGACTATGCTTATCTAGCATGTTCCCTATCTGCCCAACAATTCAATAAGTATTCCCCAAGTCACATTTCTCATTATGACCTGTGTACTATCCCATCAGAAATGCTGTTTTCATAGTTCTCACAATTGATTCCAGAAAAATAATTCTCAAATAAAATATCTCCATCCCTAAAACCTCTTTTAAGCTCCAGATTAGACACACTGTGTATTCTACATGTTTTCTGTATAAAGCATAAAAATCAAAGTACCTCAAACAGAACACTTCCTCTTACGTCTGAATCCTAACTCCTTCCTTCTGTGTTTCTGATCCCGATTAATGACCATTTTTTGAAAAGATTTATAATACAGGTATTATTGTCTGTCCCTCTAACTCAAGACATTAACAACCGTGTAACCACTGGGTTGACAACTTTAAATAAGGGAGGGAGGAACTCTCATACATGCAATGGCAGATGTAAAGGTCAAGTTTAAGCTTCCTGAAGATGCCTGTCAGTTGAAGCTGGCCTTAATAACTCTGCCAACACAATGACACTGTGTTCATACACTTATTGTCATTCTGAGACTCTGATTCAAGCCTGCACACACTCTTTCATTGTTCACTGTTGTTGTTTCACGAGAGGTCTCACTACCTCCACTCTCATATCCAGATGATCTTCTACACTGTTTCCATAGTTACCAATTCTAAAATAAATCCAATCCAGATATTTTTCTCATTTAAGAAAACAAAAGCAAAAAAGCCTGTAGTAACTTTACACCCAAAACAAAATCCACACTCCTTCCTAGAACTTAAATTTCAACACAATTTATTTGTATGCTCCTCAAAGATCCTTGAGTACAGATGCACCTAGTCACAGTCTAGATGCTGGAGGTACACAGTACATGCCTGTATGAGATCTAAATTAAGCATCACAGGGCCACAAATGATTTTAAATACAACATACACACACAAAAGCTAGGACTCTTACGGAGTAATTTTTTTAAGTCAATAAGTAATTTGTCTTCACTGTTATTTTTGGAAAACACTACCAGAAATTAATTCTATATCCTATAGCAATGCTACACAAAAAGTATTTTCCTCTCCTTTCCACTAAAATTCTTCCTTTCTCTGCAGATGTTTTAGAACCTACTAATTGTTAAATCCTTAAAAATTCTTCCCCTGTCTACTCAGGCAGCTTTTCAGCTTTTCTCTTTGGCTTCAAATTTATTTGTTTTTGTTGTTGTTTTTAATCAATTATTGGAATTCTTTATAACGAAAGCAAGCCCAGGAATGGACCCTTTCTTGGAGTCGTCTGGTCCACTTCCTCTGTCTTTTGTCACTATTGTTCCCACAAAAAGCCCGGGAGAGGGGTGAGCAAAGAATGAACCCTATTTGAATTGGAAAATGTCAAGAAAAAACTTGAGAATGCTTACATATTAAAATATTGTGACTTCAAATAAAAAAAATACAATGGAGTTTCCTTGCTAGATTTATCAGTGGTGGGAGTATGAGCAAGTGGAACATTCTAGGCAGAGGTGGCTCCCTGGAGGAGGACACCTGAGCTGAACATACAGGAATGAGTTATCCTGTGGGCAGCATTGTCAAAGGAGCATGACGTTTGAGACAGATGAGAGGATATACAGGAAAATCAAACAGTGGTGGGCCCTTAGCAATACCACTGAGAATATGAAACAAAGTTCCCAGTTTAGAGCTGCAAACTAGCATGAAAAAGAAAGCGGCAGAGTTCTTGGTCTGGGCGTGGATCCAGTCTTAAAGGCTTAAAAGGGGATTTGAGAAATTAAGAAGAGTGGACAGACAGAGGTAGTAATAGAGATCAATGAAGTAACCCTCGTGCGTGTGTGTGTGTGTAGGCAGAAAGAATGATAAGGAAGGGTGATAGCTGGTATCAGAGAAAAACAAAAGTGAAGAGAGGCACACGGAGGCTACACGTGTGTGCAGGGTCACCCCAAAGAGCTGGAGATTTCAGATGGGTCAGCTAATTAAGGAGACCTCTGGTTCTGACTAATCTCCTGGATCCCATGATGGGTAGGTCATGCATGGAAGCCCTTGCAATCTCATTGAGGCACTTCCTGCTTTAGAAGGGACAGACCCAAATATTCAAATGGAGATTGAATCTGTTTCTTACTGCTTACACATGAAGCCAGCAGTGAGTCCCAAGGACAGGAAGGAGCAGAGAAAACTATGGATTGATATCTTCTATCCTTCCAGCATTATTACCTATTGACTATTTCTCAAATTAAATAAAATTGTTGGTATGTCTCTCAGGGGCACAGAGTTGCCTGATATATAATATAGTTCTTTGTTCACAATATACCATTATTAGTTATAGCATAAAAGCTTCCTGCATCTTACTTTATTTATTATTTTGTGAATTTACTTTTATTTTATAATATATAAATATCTATAAAACCACTAGCCAAATCAATAATAAAATGAAACCTATAACTTAGTTTTATTTATTTTCTCCTTTCCTAATTTCTCCCAAGTGGTAAATATTGTGGAACTATTAAAAACAAATGGAAAATTTAGAACTAAAAATACAAATCTGAGATGAAAAGTTTACTGGATGAACTTAAGAACAGACTGAACACTGGAAAAGAACAGATCAGTGAAGTTGAAGTACAAAGAGGAAAAAAAGGACTTAAAAAAAGGAGGGACCAAGCCCAGGTTACCTATGGGATAATTACAAACTCCATAATATGTGTATAATTGGAATCCCAGAATATATAGAGAGAGATGTGGGCAGGGAAAAAGTGGAAAAAACAATGGCCTGAATTTGACAAAAACTAGAAATCCAGATATACAAGAAGTTGAACAATGCCCAAGTAGGGTAAACCCAAAATGGGCACAAAGGTTAATGGGAATAAAAAATGATTCTATAAATGGTCATAGGAGCTCAGAATGTGGTCTTCATAGACAGATTTCTTGGGTTTAATTCTCACTGTCTCATTTACTATTTGTATAAACTTGAGCAAGTTATTTAATTCCTCTGTGCCTTACTTTCCTCATATGTAAGGGCAATAATAGTAACTATCTCTCAAGATTGTTAGGAGGATTGTATGAGTTAATACATAAAAAGCATTTAGAGCATAGCCTTGTGCAAGCTAAGCACTCAAGATTTTCATTTTAATTAAAAGGAAGAACTTTAATTAAGAAAAGAGAAACAATACAGAAAAATAGGATAATTGCAAAATGTTGAATTATATATAAATGAAATAATTTTGTCCTTTATAAATTTCTCTGTTGTTTAACAAACCATTCCTATGTTACATTCAACTATAATGACAAGTCTATATTTTCAGAATGCCAGTGTTATTGATATTAAATATGCTAATCAACAATATATTCTTTGAATAGTATACTTCTCAAAAATGTGCAAAGAATTCATGACATAAAAATTGGATCTTACTAGTAAGGATACTCTTCTTCTATCCAGATGTCAAAATAATCTCTGGAGGAAGATTTCTTTTATATATACATTGAAGTACAAATTCTCCATAATTTAACAGACATAGAATATACCATACATATTTATTATCATGTTACTGCTTTAAAACAATCTACATATTATTCACCAGTGAATTACCTTCTCACTATTCTAGTTTAATTGTGGGATAGTCCCTAATACAAATTATTAATATAATTGCATATAATCTAAGCTGACTTTTCAAATTAGAGGGCCAGTTACAATTTTTTTAAAATGACTGACCTAACTAGAAACTAGTTTCATTCAATGATAAGGATTCTAGTTACCATTTAAAAAATGATGATTCACTTGAGAGTTTTATTTATCAAAATACTTAATAACAGCCCAGCTAGTGTGGCTCAGTGGACTGAGCATCGTCCCATGGACTGAGAGCTCCTGGTTTGAGTCCCCATCAGGGAATATGCCTGGTTGCCGTCTTGATCCCCAATAGGGGCCGTGCAGGAGGCAGCCAATTATCTCTCTCAAACATGGAAGATTCAATCTCTCTCTCCCTTCTTCTCTCCCTAAAAAATTAATTAAAAAAAATTAAAAAATACTTGATAACATATTCAAGTACTGAGATGTAGGAAGACTTTTATTAATTCAATCAATGAATATTTATGTAGGGCCTCTATGTGTTTGGGACACATAGTGAATAAAATTCACACAAAAAATTATTTATTCTTTTAGAACTTACATCTGAATATTCTCAACGGATGGGTCACTTATATTGTGTTCCTATTCAATATGATAAAATAAATACACACTGAAAAAGGCTTTGTAGCATTTCACAGTTAATTTCTAGGAAAATTTTTTCCTGCCTCCTTTTAACTCCATAATTATCCACCTGCCTTATGTATTGCTCATTCTTCTCCATATATACCTTAATTATAAATGTCCCCCCAAACTCTGGGGTCAATATTCTTTTACATATTTCTTAATTTTCTTTTCATTTTTTTCCATTCCCCTTTCATAGCTTGAGTAATCATTATTATCCTGATAATAGTTTAAAATTTTTTTTTCTTTATTGATGCTAGAGAGAGAAGAAGGGAGAGGGAGAGAGAGAGATGAAACATCAATGAGAGAGAACATCGATTGGCTGCCTCCTCCATGCCCCCCACTGGGGGTTTGGCCCACAACCTGGGCATGTGCCCTGACTGGGAATCAAACCGGTGACCTCTTGGTGCACGGGTCGACATTCAAGCACTGAGCCACACTGGCTGGGCCATCCTGATAATAGTTTAATGGTATGATATAAATATTGGATTAGGCAATTGTCAAAAATCTGGGAGCTGTTTCTAGCTATTACATTTGTGGCTTTGGGCTAAAATCTGTAAATTGAGGAGATTGTACAAGATACTGTTTAAGATCCCTTCAAACAATAAAATGCTATTATTCTCTGAATCTCAAATATAAATCTTCATTACTGATCTGTTACGATCTATTTCTACAATACCAGTGGCCTTTCGGGTATTTTTACTTTCATGTCCCATAGACTGACATTTATTATATAAAAACTCAAGGGAGGCTAAAACAATTTGTTCCTTGCCTACCTTTCTTTTCTTCCAAATGCATAATGTCATTCACTTGTACAACTTGAGTCCATATGCTGAAGAAATAGCCAATGGTTGGTTAGTAAGAGAGCTTCTAAGAGAAGCCTCCCCCCCCCCCGCCCCCCTCCCCCCCCCCCAAGCAGCTCCTCTTTGGAGAAAGCAATGAAATACCGGAAGTTCCAAGGGTGGGGAGTTTTACAGCAGCTTTCAGCTCAAACTTACTTTCCTTCTTCAGGTCCACACAGGCTGATATAACCTCTCCCACTGTGCAGAACGCTTCCCTGTAACATTTTCAGGCTTGTGAGGCCCTGAGAGAGAAGTTCGGGAGAAAAGGGTAGCTCGGGCTCCCCAGCCTCCCCATAAGCCATCACTTTTTTATCAGGTTAGTAGGCTGTCATTTGCACACAGTGTATTTGTTATTTCCTCCCTGTCACTGGTTATGCTGTGACCCTAATCTGGAAGGTGTCCCCACTTCTCTCTGCTTCAAGAGAGGCAGCGTAAAGCTGTAGCTTTAAGGATCTGGGCACTGTTGTCCGAAAGGCGTGGGTTTAGTCCACAGTTTATCATCTGCAAGAGCTGAGCGAGTTACTTCAGCTCTCCCAGCCTCAGTTTCCTCACCTGAACGTTTAGCATGGAAGCTGCACGTGAGAAGTGAGACGTATATTTTAATTACTATCATTATCCAATCTAACTCATTCCTCGTGTTCTTTTAAACCCAGGAGAAAATGCCCTTCCCTCACTAATGCCCTGACTCTCACTAATCAGTTTGTTAAAACAACAACCACCAAACTACTCCCCTCTTTCTAAATCAACTCAAAATTTTGGTGGTATTTATGGAAATTCACAAAAAAGTTTCAATTAATGTCAGACTTAAGGAGGAAATCTTACTGTAAGGTCTATCCCAGGGTTGAAATATTGGTTTACTTTCCAGGTTGATTTTAAAGGTGGATGAAGAGTCAAGTCCGTTTGAAAGGCCCTGCTCCCTTTCTGCCCACTACTCCTTCCTTTCTCTGCCAGTGTTGACGCCACTGATACTCCAGTGTCTAGGAGCGCTGAGGCCAACCAGGAGGAGAGTGGACAGCAAAGCAGCGAGGAGGGGGCAGCTTCTAGGCCTGCCCCTCTTCTTAGTTTGGTGCATTTATATCCAAAATTAAAACAAGCAAAACTGAACAGAGATTTCAGAAAATCTGAGGACATTCACTTGAAACATTTTGGTTTGTTTGTTTTGTTTTTTTTAAACCTCACTCGAGGATATTTTTCCATTTATCTTCAGATAGAGTGGGAGGGAGGGAGAGAGAGAGAGAGTAGCATTGATGTGAGAGAGGGACACATCGATTGGTTGCCTCCCACAGGACCCCAACCAGGGCCGGGGACTGAACTGTAACCGAGGTACATGCCCTTGACCGGAATCAAACCCACGACTCTTTGATCCACAGGCCGATGCTCTAACCACTGAGACAAACTTGTCAGGACCACTCGAAACACTTTTAATGAAACAAAAGAGAAACCGAGGTTTACAAGCAAATGTCAGATAACATTTAACTTACTTGTAGATGACTTTCCAAATCCTGGTTTCCAATTTGGGTTAGATCAATAGCAAAATGGTTATGAGTTTAAGAATAGATTCATCAACCACCCTAATACCACAAATGAATCTCTTCTGTTAGCTGGGATGCAGGGAGAGGAATAAAGATGGAAGAACAGAGCACACTGCTATTACTATGTATTCCATAGCACAACTTGCATCTGGAAGTATTCTTTGACTGTTCACAGGTACCTCCTACACAAACCTATGAGAAAAATACTTTATTAAAAAAAAAATCCAGACATCTTTTGTAACTCAAATACCAGACTTGACTAAGTATAGGATGCCCCCAAACAACTGAACAGTTGGATCTGACATCTGTCTCATCTTCAAATAACATGCAGCTGCCCCTCACCATTGTTTTGTGATGCCACATGACTTCTAAAGTAGGACTGCAGGCAGGCGTTGTCTTATAGTTGTCAGTTTGCGCCAGGCTTGGCTTGACGTAGGCAGGTAAATAGAGTTATGCTAGAAGACACCACAAGAAAGTAAAACTGTTCTACTTCTTGTTCTTAGAGGGCTGTAACATTTGTTCTTCTTTTCTGAAATAAGCACTTTCATCCAGCCCATCAGAAATGCAAGCAAAATTAACCTTATACTTCACCAGCATTTGTCTCTCTATACATGCAGACAATCAAACTTCCTACTCATTATATACAATGGGTTTCCATGAGGATCTAAGTGTTACCAGTCTTCATCTGAGATGGTTAAGACATTGGCTAGGATGGATGTACACTTTCTGTAGCATAGTCCCTCTGTGCTGATTTTCTCGTTTGATCAGGCAGAACATGACCAGTAAAAGAAGTGACATGATACCCTTCCATGAATACATATAGCAAGATTCAATAAGTGGTATAAAATGAGTAAGAATAGCTAACATGTACTATATGATAACTATATGGCCAGCACTGTGCATAAATTAATCACTTATTCAACAATAGTACATCTTTGAATAGAAGTGATGAGAGTGACCATCCTTGCCCTGTCCAAAATATTAGAGAGAAAGAGTTCAATATTTCACTATTAAATATTATGTTAATTGTAGGGTTTTTATAAATGTTATTCATCAGTTTGAAGAAGTTTCTTTCTATTCTTAGTTACTGAGAGTTTTCATCATAAATGGATGTTGGATTTTGTCAAATGCTTTATCTACATTTATTGAAATAATCAAGGTGTTTTTCTTCATTCTGTTCATAATGTAAATTAAATTAATTGATTTTCTAACGTTAAATCAAGTTTACAGTCTTGTGTTTATTCACTTATTCTTGATTAGTCTAGCTGGGAATTAATCAATTTTATTGATTGTTTCAAAATCTATTGTTGGCTTTCTATTTCTCTGATTATTTGCTCTTGCCTTTATTATTTTCTTCTAGCTATTTACATTTACTCTGCTCTTTGCTAGCTTCTTAATATGTAACCTTAAGTCATTGATTTTAGACCTTTCCTCATTTCTAATTAAGCATTTAATTTATACATTGTCCTCTAAGCACTGCTTTAGCTGCATCCCGCAAATGTTGACATGCTGTATTTCCATTATCATTCAGTTCCATTTATAGTCTAGTTACTCTTGTGATTTCTTCTTTTCCAAAGGATTATTTAAAAGTATGCCATTGAATTTCTAAATATTTTGTGATTTCTTAGATATCTTATTGCTATTGATGTATACTTTTCTTTTCTCAGAAAAAAATACTCAGGATTATTCAGTCTTTTAAAATTTACTATGATTTGTTTTATGAGCAAGGATATGTCCTGTCTTGGTAAATGTACCATTTGCACTTTTAAAAATGTGTTTTGGAATCGTTGGGTGTGGTGGTGTATAAATATGTATGAGGTGAAGGTGGTTGGCAGTATTATTTAGATTGGTGTTGTCTTTACTGATCTTTTATCAGTTCTATCAGTTGCTGAGGGAATAGTTTAAAAATCTCTAAATCTGACTGTAGAATTGTTATTTCTTCCTTTTAATTATATCATATATTTTGAAGAACCTTAAAACTTTTAAATACCATATGTTCTCTCCTGCCTTCTGTATTATCATGTGCATTTTTTGTTCTACATATACTTTGTTATTGTATAATTTATTGTACATAAACTCTATAAAATAATTATTATTTTATATAGCCAATATTCATTTATATTTACACGCAAAAATGTTCTCTATGAATTTCCATATTTCTGTCCAAGATTCTTTTTCTCCTATTAAAAATTTTTCTTTAGAATTTTGCTTTTTTAAAAAAAAGTTTTATTTGGTTTGAAATATAGGCTTTGTAGTGACAAATTACATTAATTTGGTTTGTCTGAAAACATACTTATTTCACCTTTATTTTTGAGGAGTATTTTCACAGGCTTAAGGATCCTAGGTTGGCCACTATTTTTATTCAGTACCATTGAGCTTTGGGGCACAGCCTCTATCCACCTGTCTAGAAGTACTGGTATTAGTTTAAATGGGTTGGGAAAACTCTTTGAAGAGATGAACTTTAAGTAGTTTCCTAATACAGTCGGTCTTGGACTATTTGGGAGAAGAGCATTCCAGAAAGTAAATTTGGAGACTCCAGAGTGGAAATACATTTTTTGTATTTAGGAAACTCGGGGGAGGGGGGGTAAGGCAAACATAGTTGGAGTACCATAGCTGAATAAACATTGTAGGAGAGAAACTGGGAAACTATCTTGGGTTCAAATCACATAAGACCTCGCAAGCCAAGAAAAAGTGTCTGGATTTTTTTTTTTATCCTCACTCAAGGATATTTTTCCATTTTTTGTTCAGATAGAGTAGGAGGAAGAGAGGAGAGAGAGAGAGAGAGAGAGACACTTCAACATGAAAGGGACACATCGAGTGGCTGCCTCCCCGCACGACCCAACCAGGGCCAGGGACAAACTGCAACCGAGGTACATGCCCTTATCGGGAACCGAACCCGGGTCTCTCTGGCCTGCAGGCCGACACTCTAACCGCTGAGCCAAACCGGCTAGGGCAAGTGTCTGGATTTTAATCTAGTTATAATTGAAAGCCTTTGGAATGTTTTGAGACGTGATATAATTTGATAGGAATTACTATTTTTAAATCACTTATCTCATGTGTCTTCATAACCATGCCATTTAATCCTCACAAGTCTTAGAAAATTTAATGTATCAAATGCTATAGTTATTTCCATCTATAGATGACAAAAGTGAGGCTGAGAATAGTTAAAGACTTCTCCAAAGTTACACAGTCAATCAGTGATAGAGCTTGGATATTTACCTATATCTCTCTACCTCTAAAACTGTCTGTAATCATATTTTGTATTGATTTTTACTTCAAACTTCCCCACAGGTCCATAGCACTAACCCTTACATACAATGTGTGAGGTTAGTTTTGCATGCTTTTTTTTAATGGCGATTTTTGTGGACATTTCTAAGAGTGATGGATTTAACAGGCTTCTTATCTATTTGAGTTTTTGTACTTTACTGTTATGCATATAAAATGATTTTATATTAGAAATGAAATCCATCCCTACTTTCTTTAGCAGAAAACCTAAAAGAGCTTTAAAAAAAAAAAAAAAAAAAAACTCCATTATTATATCTCAGTAGCTCGTCCACCTGTTGTTCTCTCATGTAGGTAACCTGTCTACCGATTGATCCAAACATAGAGAGCAACTTGGAAGTATTGAATTAATTTTAAAATATTCTCAGGATCCTGCTTCTCAAACCATCCAATTCCCTTTATGTAGCTATTAAATTTGAAGAAAACAAAACAGACAAAATCTGAAACCATTTCATTCAAATTAAAATTACAATAATATTCCACTTACCTGGAACATGGCGCAAGTAAAAAAAAAAAAACAGAAGAAGGAAACACTGTCATAACCACAACTGTCAAGTGGGGTGCTCCGTCATTGGTTGACAGAAGTTGTTCAGAGGGAAGAGAAAAAAAAACAAAACAAAACAACTAGGACCACCCACTTCCCCTTCCCACTTCATTCCCAAGTGAGAGGAAAGCCCCTTTCTGGACTCCAGGAGAGAGCTGAAATATGTAAAACCGAAATAATCCCATTTCAGTTTGGAATAAAAAGAAAAACAAAAAGCAGTAACAACTCAGGTAAAGATGTCTCTTATCTTAAATACACGGAGTAAGAAAACAAATGCACAGAGGCTGAAATGCCAAAATTAAAAATAAAACAAAAAGTCTCTGTGTTCTCTTGTCTAGCTCCAACCCGAGAATTCATTTTTGTGAGTTATTCCCTTAGATCTTTCATACCATGTCTAGTCTAATTTACTTTTATCCACTCCCCAATAAACACATCTAATGAACTGTAATCAATATATTTTAGATGCATTTTTATGAATACCATATTTATTCTGTTGTTCTCAGAAAATGTACTCATTGATGCTAATGTATCTAAGCCACAAACAATAGAAATCATAGGAGACATAGAAGTGGAGACAGTGCATAATCACTGTTGCACACACACACACACACACAAGAAAGACAAGAAAAATAAGCCTCCAATCTGAAATATTTGAATTATTCCATAGAATGTAAGCAAGGCTTCCATTTGGCAATTAATGTGCATTCATTCATAGATATGCAAAGCGACATTAGGAAAAGCTTCCCTAGAAGAAATTGGTAGGGCAGTGGGGAACCACCTATACCTTCGATTTCACATTGAAATCTCACGAGCTACATAATGGGTAGAAACTACAGGACGAGAGCTTTTGTCTCCTTAGAAAAATAGTTCATATGCAGAAAGATCATTAGGGCTTAGTGAAGAGTTCTTAAACATGACATCAAAAGCACAATTCTTAAAAGAAACAACCAATTTAAAAAAAGACTGTAGAAAGATGGAGCAGGTTCCCTCTTAAGATCATGAGTTCTCAGTCCATGGAAACATTCAAGCACAAGTTGATCAAACACTTCTTGGTGCTATTAACCAAGCCTCAGATAGGGGGAAAGAATAGATTTTGACCAAACTATTTCCTACCCTAAATTGCTTCAATTTTATAATAATACATCCATTGGGAATATAGGCAGGATTTAAAACATGTGGGTATAAAATAATTTTATCTAGAGAATTGACCAAGAGAAAGGATAAGTGAATAAAGCAAAGAGAATCATATTGACATTTCCTTCGTGACAATTTAAAAGAATAATTATATATCATTTGTCATCTATTAAGTTAGGACAGGTTAAAAACAATTATATTACCCAAGGTAGGCAAGCTTGCGAGAAAACAGAAACTCATAGACCAAAATGAGAATGCAAATCAAATAATTTTGGGGGGAGGGACCATTACAAAATTTTAAATATTCAATTCTTTTATCCAATAATTTTACATTTAGGATTCTATCATACAGAAATATTTACAGTACTATTTATGGATATATGTGCAAAAATGTTTTGGAAAATAAAAAATTAGACAATGTAAGTGTTCATCAAGAGAGGGATTAAATAAATTATGGTATACTGATATTACAGAATAGTTTATAGTTATTAAAAGGAATGAAATGTTTCTCTCTGCTGTAGCAAGGAACAATCTCAAAGCCTATATTGTTCAGAGATGAAATAATACCTGGTCTGATTCTCTTAGTTTTGGTGACAACAAGCTACTACATGTGGCTGGATTATTCCTAACGAATACATAGCACACTATTCACAAGAGAGAAGGAGATCAAGGACCAGATTTTCACTTCTTATTGTGAATAGTTCAGAATAGTTTAACCTATTTTGAGAAACATTTATAATTTATAACTTCTTTTGAAATTCATCACAATTTAAAAACCTATCGTTTTTATAGCCAGCGTTTCCTGACTGATAATCCCCAAGGGTTCTGCAAATTGTCAGATTGAGGAACTTTATGCATTCTTGAAAGGAAAAAACAATGTCGTTCCCTTGGGCCAAAAGCATCAATACAAGGACACCAAAAAAAACACACACATAAAAAAAACAAACAAAAAAGTATTACAAGAAGACACCTTAAATAGGGTGACTCATCATCTTCTATTCTTTTCTTTGTATCTTTATCACATCATTGATTTATACTCTTAATGAATGTACTCCCAAACATCAAAATGAGGAAAACAGAGAAAAATGGGATTCCGTTCTTATCTTAATAGTGATTTATGTGATTAATATGGTGTCAAGAAAATCTTGCAAAGGAAACCAGGAGAAAATCCTGCCAAAGTAGTAAACATTAATGTGAGGAACCAGGCACATTCCCATTACTTCTTCTTCTGTTCCTCTTCTGTTGAACATCAAAAGCATTTAGGTCAGTCATGCCAGCTTCCCTCGGTGACTCACCAGAGATGATGTAAGTCATTGGTCATGCAGCAGAACTGCGTGAGAGCCTGCTTAAAATAAATCTTATTTCAGGGGATAGAACTCTTCTGTTGTTTTCCCAACTTCTTTGTAATTTGAATCTGGTTTGAAAATATATCATGAAAGGAAAAAGAAGCCATACTGATTTTATTGAAGGTTTAATGGCATATCAGACTTTCCTTATTCTCTAGTTAGATCTTAAGAGATTGAGTATCATGTGAGGTAAATGAGGTTTATTCTCCACAACAGTACACTGGCACGTTGCAACAATTTCAACCACTCACTTGGAATTCGGTCTCTCCTTGTTTTCTGTTTCATCTGAAAAGGGACTCGTTCCCAGTTAGTCCATTGCTAACCAGTTTTTTTTTACCTAGTACAACTATGGTACTTCCACATTACAAATGTCAACAATTCAAGCCTGAGATGAGTAGTGCCAGCTCAGCAATATAAATAAAATTAGATGCTTTCAAATCAAATCAAGTCTCAGAAGAAGGAAGTTTTGCTGAATGATCAGAATTTGAATGATCTGAACTCATTATTTCTGACTCTCCTCTGCCTCCAGCTCTGGAATCTGACCGTGATGCTTCTGGGTCAGTTTTCTACAGCCCCTTTACACCTTTGGGTCACAATGCAGTCAATAAAAAACCCTTAGCATAAGGACCACTAGCTAACTCAAGCCATTCCCTCGTAATAAGTACTCTAGGGAGGGGCATGTGCAGACCGGAGCTCACCACCGGTTTCCAGCGCAGACAGTGAAGCCCTTGCATGTCTGTTCTGCTCCGATATTGTCATCTAAGGACTTTGCCTTCTGAATCTTCTTTTTGGGGCTACTCTGCACTGTTCTCCATTTCATTTCTGTGACCCAATTTCTATCAGTTTTTTCCCTTATACGAGAAAGTACACCTTCTCCTAGCGTCTTTGCGATTTTCCTCATTTCCCCTTTCCCTATTTATTATTTGAGGATATGATTAAATTTCTCAGTGCATTGGCCTCATTTCCTGGGACTCATTGTTCAGACAAGTTTCTCTGCATTAAGACAAGCTCTTAGCAAAGGTATTTTCTCCATGTTCATGCTGGGGCTCTGGACTGGAGTATTAATTTGCTTGGATGCATGTCAGTCTTGTCTTAAAATCAAAGTGCCTCTCCCATCAATAGCCATGCTCCCCAATGTCAGATATGTAAACAAGGTAGCTAATGTCATTTTCTCCCTCAGTGAAACTGCTATTGGAAATCTGCAAATACTATTTAAGTTAGTTGGCACCTACCGATACCAAGTACATTCACATATGCTATCTCACTTACCTATAAATTCTTTAAGTAAATACTATTTTATCCTAGATAATGAAACCCAAGCCCAGAGAGATCACAACTAGTAACTGGCAGAGCTATAATTCATGCTCAGGGCCCCGAAATCTAAGTCCCGTACTAACATTTCTTACCATGCTTCCCATATTCTGTCAAACATCAAAACATCAAAAGCAGAACAAGGATATAAAAGGTCAGTTCCTACCTGTCTCTTCAAGCTTTGTGGTTGTATGTTAACCTTAACTCTTTATGGTTCAGCTTTTCCATCCACAAAATTATACATTTGATGGAGATATTTTTAAAATTAGTGAAGTTATTTTAAGAGATGAGCATGAAAATAAATTGTGGAACTTTGTCCTAAAAAAAAACAAACAAAAAACAAACAAACTCAGAATATATCTAATAAGAATTAATTAATAAATCCTAGAGAGAATCAAAAGTATGGTATTTTCCCCTGGGAACCTGTTTAGTACTGATAATAAATTTACAGTAGGCAGAGAATTATATATAGCTTCTAAAACAATGTAATGTTACTAGTGGATGTAAGTAGATCTGGTAGATATGAGCCCATTTCAAATATCTCAAAACAAATTGTGTATGTATGATCTAGTGACCACTATAGAGTATGTTGTCATCGACAGAAGGAGAGATTTTTTTAAAACTATGTCTTTATTGATTTTTAGAGTGAGAGAAAAGGAAGAGATAGAAATATTGATTGGCTGCCTCTTGCATGCCCCCTACTGGGAATTGAACCTGCAACCCAGGCATGCGCCCTGACCAGGGATCAAACTGGTAACCTCCTGGTGTATGGGTCAATGCTCAACCACTGAGCCACACCAGCAAGGAAGAAAGATTTTTTTTGAGGAGAAATCTTATCAATTATATAAGTCTTGATGAAAAAAACAGTGGGGGTGCAAACTAACTGGAAGGTAGACATCCGAAAGGGTAGTAACATTTTAAAGGGTGAAGGTAAAAGCCTGCAAAAGGCAGAAACTGTGAACAAATGTGTTGCTTGCATGACCTTTGCTCAGCCTTCTGTTGAGTGAGGTTATCCTCAGTTCGCAAAGATATCAGGTTATCCACAAGGCAATGAATCACCCAGCAGATGCAGGACGAGATACCAGACCAGTCCAACTGCAATGTGGACAATGAGCCAGGCAGAGTACGTCAGCAGGAACTGCCCGAAGTGAAAAGTAGAGTATGTAACCCACCCCCCAACTGTTATTTGAGGCTGAACCCTTTGTGGCTCAGCCCGCCTGCACCCAGGCACATGCAATGAAGCCAGTTTGCTCTACACTGGCCGTGTGTTGTGGATGTGATCTCCCGCCGGCTCAGACCTCTTAACATCCTAACCACAGGACTGATGATTACAGACTCTTTCTGAGCTAACCAGCCATGTATAGCTAAAGAATAACTCCACTTGTTACACCAGTAGATATTTCTTCTATTCATGTAATTGTTCCCTTTCTTTCTCATAAAAACTCCTCGCCTTCACCCTATAAGTGGGACAATATCTGGGCTTCTGTCTGAAACTGTGCTTTCTAAATGTCAGTTCTTTTAGATCCCAAATAAATGCTTGTTGCCTCTCATTTGGGATTTTTATTTTTAGGCTAACAACACTTACACAGATGAAATAAACATGTGTAAGAATTTTATTCTACTTATATGAGAAAAAGGGGAAACTCTACAAATAGCTCAAAGGAAAAGTCAAGAAGCACCAATTTATAGGGAGCAAGTGAGTTAAATTGAAAATGGAAGCAAAACTTTTTTCCCCACAAAGGAATGAGAAGTCAATCAATACTCTACTGGCCAAGGCAGAATTTGTATGTGTGCCAGCCATCTACAGCTTGCAGAGAGTTGCAAAGTACTGAAAGAAAATGCAAGTATCTGATAACTGAAAAAGATGTGCAGTATGTAGACAATGCAGTTTTCGATTGAGCACAATATTTTTGCATATCTTTAATACATTGTTAGAGACACCAGAAAGAAACAGGGTGAGGGGAGGAGAAAATGCAAGTGGTAAAATCTCTGGTCAGAATGGAAGAGAAATATCATTATCTTCCTGACCGCTCGCTGATGGAACCCTGACAAACTTTGGAACGAGGTGTGTAGCAAAGATGGAAGCACAGCGGTGGTAGCTGGCTCGGAAATATACCAAAATACACCTTTGATATATAGTCATATGACAAACAGGTCAACTGTCATAATCCCAATATGGGTATCAATGTATTACAGCTGAGTGGTCACCACTGGGCTTTTAGGTAGAGGAGTATAGAAACAATTAAAGACCAGAAATGTCACAAAATTGTTTACTTATCCAGGTGAATGGCACCTCTGCATCGCTGGGAATTTCTGGCATGTGCTCTGGAGGTATGTATCACGTTCCTCCTGTGCTTTCGGAATGCTGGACAACTAAGGATGTAACATTCGACGCTGTAAAACTATTCAGCAGATTCGATGAGCGACTTGTGAATAGCTTCTCTGTGATCTCATACGACATGTTCACTGCCTTTTCTCTGGTGCACTGAAATGGACAAAAGTAGGTTAAGCAAGGGGAATGAGGAGGAAAGAATTTACAGTAATCATAATCTGGAAGATTTACTATCGATCTCATTGAAATGTGGCCAATCATAAAATTGGATGCTTTCCTCAACATATTTTTCTATGAAGACTTGATGTACTAAGTATATAGTCATTATATACATTAAATGTGTACATTGAATGATAAGGCTATACGAGTGTCCCTGATGATGGCACTTGGACTTTTGGATTTGGTATCGTAAGAAGTGGATCTATATCTCAGCTCTAAGACTTGTGTATAGCAGGTCACAACTGAGTTATTTATTATCCTCTTCATCTATGAAAGGGAATTAATTAATAATTATACATATCTCACAGAATTTGGGTATGTAGCTGAGATCACTGCACCTTGTAATATATAAAGCCCAATTAAATCTTAATTACTATTTTTATTGACACACAAAAAGACATACAAGATTTTCAGAACAACCCAATCAAATTTAGAGGGTAATATAATAATGATAATTAATGTGAAAAGTTTATTTATAAATACTAAAAAAATTCCCCAGAGTTTTTACATACTTCTGCATTGTATTGGTTTATAAACAGTCATGCCCTTCCTTGACATTAAGAGTGGTTAACAATAATTTATAGCTCATATTATACTTTAATCTCCTTGCTGTTATTTATTGTATATATTACATTATGCACTGTTAGTACCTCAAATAAAAATGTCAAACATCTAGTAATATTACCTTGCCTAAGGTTGTGTTTTATAGAACATCACCAATATATTTTAGCATATAACTGCCGTGTCTGTGATACAAACAGTACCTAAAAATGAGCTTTTCAGATCCATGATTGTGCATCACTGATGACAGCAAAATTTCTGTGTTAAAAAAGGAAAACGATGCCTCAAAGCACAGGAATCAAGGCCAGACACAGAAACAGGGGACGCACAATTAAAACTCTTAAGAGGGCCTGTTTTTTGCTTATCCCAAGGAGTCTGATATATGAGGATTATTATTCTTGATTTTTCAGAGTGACAAAGAAGAAACCAACTGGAAAGAATAAAATAGTCCTATTTAAGCTTTTTCTCTTGCGTTCCACAGCAGCTTATCCCAAAATGTGCTCCAATACACAATAGATCTGGGAGTGCCTCATGGTGGGGGAAAAAATAGTGAGGGGTCTGTTTTTATTTTTTTTATCCTCAGCTGAGGACATTTTTTTCTATATTTTGTTCAGATAGAGTGGGAGGGAGAAAGAGAGAAACATCGATGTGAAAGGGACACATCGAGAGGTTGCCACCCACATGACCCAACCAGGGCCGGGGACAAACTGCAACCGAGGTACGTGCCCTTAGCAGGAACTGAACCCGGGTCTCTCTGGACCGCAGGCCAATGCTCTAACCGCTGAGCCAAACCGGCCAGGGCGAGGGGTCCATTTTTAATAAAGATCCAACACTCTAATACTTACCTGGCAGGGGAGACACCATGATCACGGAGGTGGTTTTCCCAGGGCGAGGCTTATCCATGGCACTCCAGATGTGCTGACCCCCGCGATTTCCCCAGATGTGGGAAACTCCACTGCATCATTTGTGGTAGTGAGGGTAAAAGAAAAAAAAGACTCAACACTAATTTCTCTCAGATTTTAACAACTATTAGCATTTCTTAAGGCTCTGTAAAATCCTACAATAAAGAAAACCATTTAACATGATTTAGCCCAGCATTTCCTAAGCACATTTGACCACAGACAATTTTATTGCTTAACATTGACTATGATCACATTACTGAAAAATCATATGTGAAATGTGAACAAGAAAAAGAATGACCCAGAAGTAAGCACGTCAGAAATGTAGGGTGCAGAGTTTGATAGGCAGAGCTATAGGGACCTAACACCAAAAAGACTCAGAGTTAAGATGTTCCCATTTTCAGAGTTTTTCTAAACAAAATCTCTGCCGATGTATTTTTTACAAACCCATCCAGGGGAGCTCATGCAGTCATGCAGGTATGTGCATGAGCATTCTAGACGAGAAGTCTCAGGCAAAATCCTGGTGACTGCACCCTCGGTCCGGGGCAGGGAAAGCTAGCCGGCTTCCCATGCAGTCTTTCTAAAAGACACGTTGGAAAGTTCAATTAGTTATCTGCGTTTCACTGACTTACGTAGCCTTGGTGCACAAAAGCAATATTGCTTTCAGTCTTTTCTGCCACTTTCCAGTCCAACAAGTAATAGAAAATACACATTGTGTTAAGTATTTGAGTTCATGTTTGGCTACCTACCCAAGTACTTTCTCCTCCTCACTACTGAGACCACTTGATCCCATTTGGTGGGCTGAATCTATTTCCTCACACAGGAGGGGTTAAAGAAGATCTTTTTCAGTACTCAGGGGACTCAGAATTAACTAAAATATGCTTGTGATTCTGCCCAAACAGAACTGATATCCAGCTCTCCCAACTGGAACATCATCTTATTCTTTAAAAATCTTAAAGTGCATCTCCGCCTCAGATCCCAGTTCTTGTTCCTGGATTTGCACCCCGTCCCTTGGGCCAGCCTCCATTCCTGTAAGCCAATATAGGCTAGCGTGTCTAGAACTGCGGCTAAGTGGGGGCTTTTCACAAGGGCTGGAGCAAAGGCTTGGGTTCCAGAGCTGGGGACAGTGTCGGAGCAGCTCTGCCACCAGGCTGGCTTGATTCTTACCCACTTAAATCCCAACACGCAGAGAAATAGGCTCAGAGCCTTGCTTGAGGCTAAGCCCACAGATGGGAATAATGAGGTGTCTGTGGAGGTAGAGGGTTCAAAGGCAAAGGGTTGGTCAATCTTTACTTTTCTCCTCCTCCACATGCTGCTAACCTGAAAACTGTTGTCCCTGCCTACACCTGGGACCCCAGGCCCAGAGCAGCAGAGTTGAGTGTAAGAAAAGTAGACGAATCAGACCATCTAAGCCATTTTAACTGCCAGACAATAACAGCCAGAAAATGGGGGAACAAGGATATCAAGATTTGGTCTTGAGTTAGCTTGGATTTCTGTGACAGATTTTTCCCCCTGGGCATCAGTTCAGAACAGTAATTCTCCGCTACCGCCATCTACCTCAGCAACAATCAGCATTCATTAGTCAGTGGTTGCATAGGTATCTTTTACCAATAGCTCTGCATGAAGTCATTTCAAAGATACAATTCCTGTCCAAAAGATGTGCTGCAAGACCCCAAATTTCCAACAAAATAAAATGGAAAGTCTGTTCGGCTGTTTGGCCTGCATTCCTGAGTTGAGGCCTTGGTTTACACATCTGAGCTTATTTTCATGTCAGGATTAGTGAGGACCTGCTGTCTATGTTTCACAACAATCAAGTAGTAGTTTTAAATCAATACGTCATCTTATACTCATTGAATTTTGCAAAATGTCTGTAGAAGACCCTTTGGGACATTCTAATTTTGTCTTTCAAAGAATTTTGTGGCAAAATTCTAGTCTTGAAAATGTGTAAATTTATTTATAACAGGAGTAAGACATTTTTGAACTTTTAAGATATCTGACTAGGACCCTTGACTGGAAAAAGGAATAGAAGGAGTCTGGAAATAGTGGTGCTGGTCATTAATCCGCAGCAGCTTTTTGTCTGCTTCGACTGACATATTGTGCTAAGGGTAACACCTTGGCTCCTTCCTGTGAGCATGTTCTGTTGGAAGTGCTACCAAAACGAGGCAATGTTCCAAAGGAGCCCAAAGTTTATGTGAAAACTTTAACCTACTTATCATTTTAGTTAATCACATTTAATTTGTTCAGGAGCAATAACTTCCTTGTTTTTTCAGTAGTTCAATCCCTATTTGGCTCATACAATGCTTAGCCCTGGGTAGGTAAGCTAGAACTTCCATTTTCTTTTTTCTTTGATAATCGCAGGGACTTGCATGGTTTATTAGGGAGAAGAGTCTTAAACCTGAACCCCAGACAGAAACCAGGGAGCCGAATAGCCCACCTATATTTGTTTGTAGCTTTATCCTGTCGCATGGTTTCAAATATCCTTAATATCATGTTCTACACACTGCCGAGCAAAATACCTCCAAGCCCGCCATCTGTAGGAATGCCTTCTCATCCATCACCAGTGTGCTAGATTCTCAGACGTGATGCCCACCCCTGGATTCTGAGATGCAGACAAATTGGTTTCCCTCTTGTCTTGTGGGTAGGGCTTATTTCATCACCTAATTTGGCTCCTATGGCCTGAATAGTCTGTAGTTTCTGGCCATTCTTTCTTTCCTTTTTAATAACTTAAAAAATCCTCACCCAATGATGTTTTTAAATTGATTTTAGAGAGAGGGGAGAGGTGAAGGAGAGAGAGAGAGACAGAAACATTGATGTGAAAGAGAAACATTGCCTCTTGCACACACCCCAACCAGGGATCAAACCCACAACCTGGGTAGGTGTCCTGACTCAAATCTAACCTGCGACCTTGCAGTGCACAGAAGGACTCTCCAGCCAACTGAACCACACCAGCCAGGGACCAACCATGCTTATTTCTTAACCCACCATTTTGCCAAAACGAAAAAGAAAAAACACCCTTACTTATGACAAGAAATAAGTAGCAAAGACAAATTCATATATTTGAGATTGAAGAGACTTCTTGGATTTAATAACTTTGGAAAAGTATACAAGAGATTGAAATCACCCACCCGTTATTATTTCGTGCATCCAACACAGATTTATCAAATACGCTATGCCAATGAATATGGTAGGAACTAAATATACATTGCTAAATAAGACATAATTCCTGGTGCTTATGGACCATTTTATCTCTACCACATGCCTCCTATTCAGTAAAGCTGGGTCCGCTTGGGTAAGTCACTTAATTGCTTAAGCCCTTATTTCCTTTTTTTAATCTGATAAAATAAAGAGGTTAAATTAGATTGTATCAATGATTTTCTTCAGCACAATGTTCTAACAAAAGTAGCTCTCTCACAATCAGAATAAAGTATGTAAACTATAGATCCTTCCACGTATATCTTGCCAGTTAGCCAAAAGCAGACTTAATTCTAATTAAATAATCAGTCCTTTCTCAAACATGAATGTAAAAGCAAAGATTATTCAGTGGTAACAAGTAAATCAGGTCACTGGTAAACCAAAGGAAAGAATATTGTTTTAATTTCATTTATAAATGCGTCTATATAAGCACTTTAAAAAGTTAAATAATTTTAAATAAGAACTTTAAACAAGTTACCTTTATGTAAGTCATGAAGTTAAGAGCTAAATAGTTACCATTTCCAATTTCATGGAATTTTTCTATATTTTACCAGCTGAGAATCACATTTTGAAAGTTGGTCCATTCTCCCCATCATTTCTCACTTTGTATGATTGTATTTTTATCTGTATACACAGCCTGCACCTAGGCCCTTCAAAGATACATTTTTAAAAGCTGTTTTCATAGATTCTTATGAGTACCTGTCCCTACTTGATACATAAAAAGTAAAAATTTTTTCTATAATGTAGTCTATAAGAAGCTACTGCTAAGTATCCATGGACAGAGTGTTAGAAATAGAAATTTAACAACAGTATAATCACTAGCCTTACAGAAACAGATAAGCTAGGCATGGTCTCTGGATGCTGGAAAGATAGATTGAGGCCAACTGCTGATGGCAAAGTTTAGAAAAATTGAAGAGGGGAAAATTAGAAAAAAAAGATGATAAATGCAAGGAGCCTTGAGAAGAAAAGTCCACTGGGTAAACCACTCATATTTTCTTCTAAAAAAAGCAGCTATCAGTGCTCTCCTGATCTGAACTGGACCTGGATAATCAGTGATGTCTGTATCAGAGAGTGAGGTTGACAGCTGATGAGTCAGTTATGAGAGGATCTGATTAGAGCCTAGCGCCCCCTGTGGGCTGCGATAGATACTCGATGAATGCCTGGTGAATGGGTAACTGAATTTCTGGAGGAGCTGTGTGTCATAGAGAAGTCAAATTAGCCTTTGCAATGGTGGGTTTGAGGTACCCAAATGTGAAATAGGAAGCTGGTGCATAGTGCTGTACAGGGGAGATCCAACCCACAGATATTCATGTTATCACTCGAAGCAATGGAAGACACTCCTAACACTTCTCTCTTATTAACTGCACTAAAAGAACTTGAGATCAGCAATTAAACAGAAGCAGGGAATGCCCTGTAGGATCTAGAGAGACTAAGTGGTCATTAGGCCAGCAAGTGGCATGGATGTACTGAGGTGAACTGAGGATTGAGGTGGATGTTGAAAACTCTAGATGATAAAAAGGATCAGCAGAAGAGATGGAAGAATTCCAAATACAACAAAGATGACACACTTTTAAAAATGTTTGTCTAGATATCCTCTAGAGAACACAGTCTTCACCAATATAACATTCTAAGATTTTCAAAATTAGACAGGATTAAAAGGAAAGCAAAAGCATAATTTAATTAATTTTTTAAAAGTTATTGCATAATTTCTTTTTTTTAAAATCCTCACCTGAGGATCCTTTTTTTTTCTCCCTATTTATCATCAGATATAGTGGGATGGGGGGGGGGGAGAGACTGAGAGAGAGAGAGAGAGAGAGAGAGAGATCGTGTGAGAGAGACACATCGACTGGTTGCCTCCCACATGACCCCCACCAGGGCCCGGACAAACCACAACTGAGGTACACGTGCCCTTGACGAATTGAACCTGTGACTCATTGGTCCACGGGCGGATGCTCCAGCTGCTGAGCCAAACCGACCAGGGCTTGCATAATGGACATAGACAACAATGTTGGGGCGGGGAGGGCATCAGGAGGAGGATGTTGGGGAGGGGCGGGGAAGGAGAAACATCTATAACAAAAATAAATTAATAAAAAAAATAATAAAATAAAATGATGCTTGACTTATTTAGTTAAAATTTTAATTGTAATTTTTTGTCTTATTGTTCATATAATGGCCTGAATCCCAGAGTCCAGGAGTATAGTACCACATAATAAAGACTTGCATCAATGAGTACAAATGAAAGAATGAATGAAAGAATGAGTGAGTGAATAGTTGTTTCTTACTGAATTTGGAGTAAATGTGTATGAACCAATGTGCTTCGTGATCTTCTACCCAAGCCTGCGTATTTGAAGGCCTCAGGATTCTATTGTTCTAAGTTTGAATTTGGATCTATCCTTCTGAATGTATTTTCCAAAATGAAAAAAAAAAAAATAGTATTTTAGATATTTCCACTTAAAAAATGTTTTTTTTTCTTCTATCTGATTTGTGATCATAGAAATATTTTTAATGGTGAAATGCAAAGAGCAAAGAGTGACATAATTAATGGTTAATTACTTCTGCTACTACTTGGAACTTTCTATTCATGGTTTAAATTCATTTGAATAGTGTTTTTCATTGTTTTTGCCATAGCAATGTCTGCCTTTCATGCAGAAAATATTAATCCACAGTTAGAAATGAAATGCATACATAAAAATAGCATCAAATACTCTTTATCTCTTCTCAATGAGAGTCACTTTAACAGCAAATTTTAAAATAGTTCCCATCTCCAATCTACCCAGGCACACTATTATAAACTGTAGTTTCTTCTTAAATCCTTATTATTATTGTTATTATTATTAATTCTTCCTTCTAGTGGTGGAAAGAAAACCTGTTGTTTTTTGTTTTGGATTTGTTTTTTCTGCTATATGCTTTGCATAAAATAGTCCTTTAAGGTAGAATCTCTTTTCCTTTCCTGACCAAACTTGGTTTAAGTAATATGATATTTACCTAAGGGAGCTTTCTCTGTATTTTTTGATATCTCAGGGTATTTCTAATGCTTAGTATATATAAACAGTGAAAAGTTCACAGCAAAACCACTTTCTGCCTTTGCTTTCCTTAACTACCTAATTGATTCTCTTGCAATGCTATATTTCTTGCTTCCTGGCATTTATTTCTGTCCCCACTCCAGGGCAGATTAAGGTTAGTTGTACATTCTGTGCCATTCTCCCCACTGAGAGGTGGACTTCATTTCCCCTCTGTTTGGATCCAGCTGGCCCTGCAATTGTTCAACAACAGAACGTGATGGAAATTATAGTGCACCAATTGTAAGCCTGTCCTTTAAGGCTGATTCTGCTCCCTCCTAGAACGCTCACTCCTGGGACACTTCCTCTCAGTCTCCAGTTATCATTCTATGAGACACTCAAGACACAAAAGGCCATCTGTAAATACTCCAGTTGATAGCCCCAGGTGAGCACTCATTTAAGAGCCAATGTTAACCTCTAGCCACACGAGTGAGAAATCTTGGACATTGTGTTCAGTGGATTCCCCAAATAACTGCGTTCTCAGTCAATCTCATGTAGAGCAGAAGAACCATCTGGCAGAGCCCAGGCAAGCCCCGGAATCATAAGAGATAATAAAATGGTAGTTGCTGTAAGTCACTAAGTTTTGAAGTGGTATTATGCAGCAACAGGTAATTAAGCCATTATTTCCAGTACAAGACCTCATCTTTCTTTTTCTTCCTGTTTCTAGCTCTAGCTTTGCAAATTTCCTCTCTGTGTTTTTTTTTTCCTAGCCCCATATACAGATTCTTTTTAACTCCAACAAAGCTAAGAGCTTCAAGAAGAAGTGTCTGTAATTTTTGTCCAAGATTCTAAGTAAACATTTTCAAAACAAATGTGTTTCATAAATAGCAAGAACTATTCCTTGTGTGTTTTTTGAAACTATCAAGAATGAAATAAGGGTTAATAGCTCAATGGCTCCTTTTGTATCTATAGTTAGAGTGGCATTATTAATTACCATACTTTTGTGCATCCCCAGTGATATAGACCCTCTTTGAAATTTAGCTTTTTCATTTTGTGAAGCTGGTTTTTCAAAAGTCATTTTCTCAGTTTGTATGTATTGGTCTTCCTGCAACATTTGACAGTTGCTAGTTTTGTTTTTTTCTCCTCTTTCTTTTTTTAACACCTAAATGCAACCATCCCCTCCACGTTCCTATATGAATAACTTTCTTTCTCTAAACATGCACCAATGATCAGTCTAGTTGGACCTGTTACTGCTTTCCAAGTCAGTCAGGTCTGTATCCAAATTTACACTCACATCCATGCCCTTCTTTCTGTTTGAAGCAGACTTCTGACTATCCTCTATGAACTTGAAATCATCACAGCTGGGTGATATAAACCCACGTAGGGATTCAGCGAGAAGCCTCAACAAGTGTATCTCCTTTATTGTTATCTAGCTCTCCTTTAATCACTTTACTTTTATATTGCTTACTCACTTCTTCAATTCTTTCCCTTTTTCTTATACCATGACCCTCATTTATCACCTAGCCTTAGACTGCAAAACAGTTGAAACTGGCTATCTCAAAAGTTGCATTGCATGTTGTCCAGCTCCTCATACTTGACTCGCTCCTGTATTCTACCTTGTACTCCACGGACAGGTCCACACCTGGCCTGCATGGACTGCTCAGCTCACCTCAAAACCCGCTCAAGTGGTTTCCTTTCCAATGAAGACTTGTTACTGACATGAAATCCCTTTATTTGAATTTCCATAGCTCTGTGTTTGTATTTTGCAGAACATATCAATATGTACCTCGTAGAGAAGAAGTTTCTGAATATGACTCATTTACTTACTCATTTCTAACCTACTTAAAGGGCAGGCTCTGAGCCCTTGAAGACCTCATAATAAACACTTTTTCTTGGTCTTTATTATTCAGTCACATTACATATTTTATTTCTATTTACCGTATGATTATAGATAACCCATGTCTATAATAACATTGCAAAAAAAATCAT
Source organism: Molossus molossus (assembly GCF_014108415.1). Taxonomy (NCBI): domain Eukaryota; kingdom Metazoa; phylum Chordata; class Mammalia; order Chiroptera; family Molossidae; genus Molossus; species Molossus molossus. The sequence goes on from NW_023425351.1 coordinate 48,804,886, forward strand.
AATTTAGGCATTATCCTCAAATAATCTTCATTAAGAAATTATATCATAGGGGCTTGTTAGAATACTGACTTTTATGTTATGTAACATGAAAGATTTTATCAGATGAGAAAGTATCCTGATTCCCTGATAGCTAATGGTGTGATCCAAGTCTTCTTTCGGAATTTATTTTCTGTCCACATGAATTATTCTTATGTTAAAATGTTTTTACTTAATACAGAGAAGGCATTTCTTTTTCCATCTTGTATCCATAATTTATGACACTTTAAAACTATAAAAGCTTTCAAGGTCACCACTAATCAGACCAATCATCTTGATTAAAATAACATTGCTTCATCATGTCATTTTATCTTCTCAGTCATTTACTCTATTTATTTGGCATAATAACCCCAATTCTTTACTTAAGCCATTTTTTTTAAATAAAAGAAGTATCGTTTTTTTTAAACTTACACTATTTAAAATATATACCCTTTTGAATATGTGGCCAAGAAAGCAGTATTTTAGAAAACAAAAAGAGAGAGTTTTTCACTGATTTTTTCCCTCTCTCTTCTTTTTGCATTATAAAGTAAAAAAAATCAAGGCATAACATGTTAAGGGAACTATAACATATGCATTATTTAATTACTCAAAGTACCTATCCCTGAACTTGGTTGAATACAACCAACAAATGTTTTACATTCTGATTTCATGAGAAGGGTCCAGTATTGGGCAAAGATGAGGAGATCCACTTTGGCTGGAAATGGAGAGAGGGAGGAGCTTGTGAGATTTGCAGGTATACGTACTCACTTAGCAGTTGGTTTTAAGATTTGAAAACGGAAAAAAAAAGTTCAGACTGAACATACCAACATGAAAGTAATCAATATGTAAATGGAGTTTAAAGACTGGAGTGGGTATACCCAGGCCAGTTTGGCTTATGGTTGGAGCACTGGCCCAAAGACCAAAGCCTCTCTGGCTTGGTTCCTGGTCAAGGGTACGTACCTCAGTTGCAGGTTTGATACCTCAGTTGCAGGTTTGATTCCAGTCAGGGTCATGCAAGAGGCAGGCAGTCAATGTGTGTCTCTCACATTAATGTTTCTCTCCCTCTTCCTCCCTTCCTCCCTCCCCACCATCTAAAAAAGTCAATGGAGGTATCCTTGCTTGAGGATTTAACAAAAAAAAAAAAAAAAAAATCACTGGGGGTGGGTGAAAATATCTAGGAAAAGCCTGTAGCATGAGGAAAGAGGTGATGCCGGAAATATTCTTATTTAGTACATGTCTGAATGCTTTAGAAGAGATAGAAAATAGAGCTGTGTCTCAGTAAAGAAAATGATTCACCCAGAATCAAAGAGGTAATGAATGCTGTACATAGAGAATACTTAGTGCCAGTCTCTTCCTTGCTTAAACAGAAATAATCCGTGCTTTATCTAAGTGAACAAGCCTGAACATAGCTGGCGGGGAAAGAGAAAGGGGGTGAGTTTGGATATTGTTGACTGAATGAATGAGAAAATGTTAAATTTGCTGCTGGAATCCGGAGGCTTACATGAGCGAGCCCATTTGCCGGGCTTTCTGTCTTCTCCCTGGGCCACTTTCTCCTGAGACAGCCTCTGGACCACTGAATGGGAGAGTAAGTCCCTCCTTTTTCTACTTGTTTCCTATTCATTCCAGTTGCTAGTCATCATGCCAAGGTTCTAAGAGATACAACAAAATCAATATTCCCTTGGAATGCACCTGCTCCATTTCTCATCATGCTTTTTTCCCTGAATCCCTGCCATGCTCAGCATGACTATGTAAGGAGAAGGATTCCATTACCTATATTAACTTCCCTTTCTCTCTTCTGAGCCCAGCTCTGGCCCTTCGGGTTCTAAAGAATAAATAGTATTGCCAAAGCTGAAACTTCTAACTTTCCAGCCTAAAATGTGCCTTCCTGAGGTTTATACCCAATGTGTTGTGATAAGAGTGAAAGGCATTTGATAATCCCTCAATCACTTCATTCCCATAGATATACTGTTTTAGACTCTGCAATTTTAAGATGCTTTATGGGGAACTGGTCCATGCCTGGGGTGAGAATTTTGGAGAAAGAGGACAATAAGTCTCATTATAACAAGAAGCTTTCTCATCTGTGAATGTTTTTATTTCTCTGGTGGTCTTTAAATTCCTGTATCTGTGCTGCCTGATGAAGCCTGTAGTGGACACTGTTGGATGCCCAAGCACATGGATCCCCCACTTCACCCTTTCTCACTGGCAGACCCTGTTCAATGTTGGCTCCCCCATAAGACTTTGCATGTGGGTCTTGGTTAGTCCAAACCAATAGAATCATAGTAATTCTATTTCTCTTGCCAGTGATTGGCTTGGGACAAGTCATGGCACCCAGTTCTGGAGAATGAGACAAGAGGGGAAAGCTGGTAAGTGAGCTATGCTTTTTTTAAAAAGTTTATTTTAGAGAGAAAGAGAGGAAGGGAGACAGAGAGAGAGAGAGAGAGAGAGAGAGAGAAACATCAGTCTGTTGTTCCATTTATTTATACATTCATTGGTTATTCTTGTATGTGCCCTGACCAGGGATGCAACCTGCAACCTTGGCTTATTGGACAACCCTACCCAGCCATGGCTCATGTTTGGTGAGGATGTGATTGTTGGAACTGTTGCCGCTATTTTATTTTAAATCAAGTTTACAGTAAGCAGTAAAAGTGCAATGACAAGAAATCCCCATATTTTACATGTTAAAATTGTTTTTACTTGTAGGGTGTTGAAGGTAGAACCTCCTCCTGAATCTTCTTTCTAGTGCTGGAGCCTTGTTCTGGAGCCTTGTCCTGGAGCCTTGTCCTGGAGCCTTGTTCTGGAGCCTTGTTCTGAGCCTTGTTCTGGAGCCTTGTTCTGAGCTTTGTTCTAGAATCTTGTCCTGGAGCCTTGTTCTGGAGCCTTGTCCTGGAGCCTTGTCCTGGAGCCTTGTTCTGGAGCCTTGTCCTGGAGCCTTGTCCTGGAGCCTTGTCCTGGAGCCTTGTTCTGGAGCCTTGTTCTGGAGCCTTGTTCTGGAGTGCCACTCACATTGAATTCATGGTTCATCCAAACGCATGAGCAGTAGGTGGTTTTGTTGTTGGGGGCACCATGCTTCCACCCACATCCCAGAATGTGTTTTTACCATTCATTTCAGTAGTATATAGAGTCCATTCGTGATAGCCAAAAACTGCTTGTTGTGTTCATAGTATTTGTTTCCCTATTTGCCTTCCCCCACTAAGGTACCAACCCTTGCATCATTTGCCTGGAAGACAATTCGTAGGTAGATTGGGAGGTCACGGTGGCCGCTGACCCTGTGCGCCAGGGCCTGCAGGACCTGGGGCCGCCCCCTGGGCCTGTTGTAGCTATCTCACTATGACAGGTGCTAAAGGAGGCAAAACCGAGCTGTTCAAGAGCAAATTGATTGAAGGTCTATAAATAACCTGCCCTGTCTCACACCTTCCTTTTATGAGACATTATGCATTTGCTTTATTTATGACTTTGAGTGAAGGTTCTGTTACTGCAGCCAAAAGCTCATCAACTGATACAGGGCCCTACTGTAGGAAAAACAAGGTAAGGGGCCAGCCCTGGCTTCTAGCCGCCATGGGTGTGGAGAGCGGGTAATGAGGACACCTTCCCGGGGTTTCCCTCTGGGTAAAGGAGCCTGAAGAACCAGATCAAAGGAGGGTCAGCGGGACCCATGTGCTCTAGTTTCTATTTAGTGTCACATAAGAAAAAAGTAGTAACCTGATTAAAAAATTGCAAATAAAAGTAATTTCAGTATTTCCTTGGCTTTTCAAAAACACCAAAAGTTTTGGGCTGAGGAAAGCATATATGTAATTTATATCAAAAAGTGAGAAAAATAGAAGCTTCTCTCTACTTCTGTGACCTCTGCATTAGCCATGAAAGTGGGAGCTGTTCCCCCACATCTCCTTCTCTCCCAATATTAGCCAACCTACAGCTGCGCACAGCCCCACCCAGCTCCTCTGCCAGTCCATGTCTGACCTCCTCGCCGGTGCTTCACCTCCATTCTTCTGTCCTCTGTCAAGGTCGGCGACAAATGCTCCATCCTCGCTTTTTCCAAGCCCTCTTCTCTCTGTTATTGCCCTGATCCTGTGGCACAAAACCCCAAGAAGTTACGTTGCAAAGTCAGACTTCTTGCAGGGGCTAGGAAAGCAGGCTGTGAACACTCACACTTCATACATTACTACTTTTTGTTCTCAAAAACTTCACAGCTCCAGGCTGGGAAATATAGCACCAATGACCTGGTTCCTTCAAAAAACACATTACAAAGTGGGAGAGGGAAAGACAGAGGCAAAGAAGAAACATCTAAATGAATAAAAACTTAAAGAAACATTTTATCAACTAATCATAATACATGAACCTTATCCAGATTTTTATCCACCCCTTACCCCCCCCCAAATGCTCATAATTACAACATTTATGAGATAATTGAAAATTAGCACACTGACTGGATATTTTGTAATACTAACTAAACATTGTTAATTGTATTTGTAAGAATGGTATTACAGTAACATTTCTTTAAGAACTGTTAACTTCTAGAGATATTTACTGGAATATTTACAGATCCTATATAGTCAGATTTTTGCTTCAAAATAATATGGGAAGGGTAGAGGTGGCCACAGATTGATCCTTATTGAAGCTGGAAAATGGGTACATAAAGGTTCATTATTTTCTTTTTATGTTTAAATTTCTCTGCAATAAATGATAGATTATGATGATGGAGGATAGATAGATGATAGATGATAGATAGATAGATAGATGATAGATAGATAGATGAGAGAAAGAAAAAAAAGAGAGAACATCTTACAGACTAGATGATAGACAAACCTGAACATACCTCTGGTAGGTAACGTGGCGAGGGCTGCTTGACTGCGCATGGGAAGAATCATCCTGGAGACTTGATCATTTGTCACCATGTGTCTTGCACATTAATGATGTACACATGTGATTTCTGTTTTTTTTTTAATAGTTGAATAATATTTAATCAATGTTTTGTTTGTTTTCCCTATTTTTATTAATGTATTTTTGTTACGGACGTTTCTCCTTTTTCCCCCTTAGAACCCCTCTTCCCGACCCTGCTCCCCACCCCCTAGCAGCGTTGTCCACAGCCATTGGTTATGCATACATGCATGGAAGCTCTTCGGTTCACCTCATCCATCCCCCTGTAATTTCTGTTTTAGAACCTATGTTTCAGGTCCACTACATGGTGTTTGCAATGAATCTTAAGGGTGCCATGACCTTTCCAGATTTGCTCAACACCAAACCACCTGCTTTGTATATATCTAAATGGAAAAAATTTTTTTAACTATATTCTTTGTTGGCACATTTGTTTGACAGGATGGTGAAGCCAGCCCAAGTCATTAGATAAATCTGTGGCAATTTTGTTTTCACCATTAATGCCACGAGGCATATGCAAATAGAGACTTTTAAATCCACCATTTCTTTCTTTCCTAATATGTGTATTCATTTCTTCTCCAAATTTAGTATGGCTCGCATGCGAAAAGGAGGCCAGAGGCCAAATTATATTTAAACATCTCATTTGAAATTGCCTCAAAGATGTAAAACAGTTTTTCATTTATTATGACTCACTCATATATGAAAGACCTTAAGTTCAGATTCAAATATCTTCAAAATATTTACTCAGTTTTGTTCATCTGGGTTTGTTAATTTTATTTCTAATGGCTCCGACACAATTCTTTTTCATAACTTGTTTTTATTCATATAATACAATGCTGATTTCTAACATGATGCAACTGATCATGGACATTAGTTACTAAAACAAATAATTCTCAAACTCAAAATGTATTTTTCTGTAACTTGGACTTCCCTTTGTATGCATTTATCCACCTAAAATAATGAATTCCTTGCTTAGTTTTCTATCTTTGCAATTCTTCAGAGCACATTAGAAGTTCAGCCTGTAAGCTAGCATGTTTAATATTGGGAAGTTTATTATCTCAAATCCTAAGACATAAATGGATTCCCGAAGAAGAGTGACATATAATATAGTGGGAGAAGTGGACCAGGAACAAAAGAGCAGAGGTCTCATATAGAGGCATTTGTCTTTTTCTTCCATGTCTAATATCTGACCTCCCTTTTATGTTTTGGAAATTCTCTGAACTTGAGTGTTAGTAGGAAACCGAGTCCATCTGCTACGATAAAAGACAAAAAAGTAACTTCATTGCTCTCTGAGCCTCTGAGGCAGCTACTGTTGAGACCTGTGGTCCAGGTTCAGCCGATCAAACGCACCTGATTTGGATTTGGATTTGCAGTCTGGAGCTACTGACATAAAGAAGTAGATGGGAATTATTTCTATTGCAGAAGCAGCAGTGGCAACATCCAATGTCTGAAGGTAGGCTTGACAGCATTGCCATGGCAACAGCCAGTGCCCAGTGCCAGCAACAGCGTGGCTGCAAGCTGCAGCATGCATGTCTGGTGGCATTATCACGAGTGTTCTTACTGGACTGCTTCTCTAATGGGTGTTTTTTATTTGTTCGTTTGTTGTTGTTGTTGTTTCTGGCTACGCCATTATCTTTTATACTTGCCCATTTTCTTACTGGTCCCTTGTTTTTGCCAAAATTCTTCAAGAACCCAATATATGTTCAATGCATTATTATTTTCCAGTGTAATTCAGCCAAAGTCAGCTTCTCTTGGTGGTAAGAATCTTAACTGTACAGAAAACGGTATCAAGACTACCTGTAGCACAGAACCTCCAAGAAATCTGGGAGGTAGGAAACATTCAGCCTCTCTAAGGAGCAGGAAATTAGTGGCCTGTGACTTTGACAAACATCTAATAAAATTATCTCTTGAGTTGCCCTGGAATGAAATACCCACCAAAGGCCAGATTTGGGGTATCAGTGTCACCAGTGGCATATGAAGGTCATGAAGTATTGGATGCTGTATGGCAAGGTGGGCCAAGGGCTGTTAATAGCACTTGTTGGCTGAAAAAACAAGCGAGACACTCAAACTCCAAATTCTTGTCTGAGGGCATGGAGCTGCATGTCTAGTCCTGGTACACCACCGCTTCCTCCTCCACACACAGCTACATGATTTAGAGATGGTTCTGTCAGGGTGCTGGTATCCGCTGGAAATGGAAGTCTGGAGAGCTGCATCCCCCCTAAGCCTCACTTACAAGGCGGTGCATAAGGCAAGCCTTATCAACAGGCAGAACCTTGCGCAGGAGATGACTTTGTCCTCTTTGCCCGAAAGGAGAGTTGTCCGTAAATCAAGTTCTATACCCATTTGTGAAGAACTAATGGTTCAACTCTATGGTCATGGATTTGGGGACAAAAAAATGAGAGAAAATCAGCAAGTTTGAGGCAAAGTGATGGATAGACCCACTGTATGAAATATGTGTTTGTCATATGAACTCTCATCAAATGCTCCCACTCTGGAAAAGGTTTTTCTTAATTGGGAGGAAAGACGGTTCCCTCTGGATCTTTCCCCAGCTACCCTGTGCTTGTTCGGTGGGCTCATGCACAAAGGGACCAGAGTAGCTGTATCGGTTTCTTATTGCTGTGTAACAAACACCCCAAAACTTAGTAGCTTAAAACTAAGTACTGGAGAAAACATGCAAGATTCATAGCATTTCTTCTTGCTACTGTATTTCATGGTCCTTCCTTCTGGGAATCATACCTTTTCTTCAGTCGGTAGTTTTCACGTCCAACAACAGTGTCAGGTCCAGATAAGGTATTGCAGTTCTGGTGGGAGCACATCAACTGCCTTCAGCCTTCCAATCACTCACTCTTGATTTATTCTAATTGCACCAGTTTTTTTGTTTTGTTTTGATTTGTTTTTTTTTTGTTTTTTTTTTAGTAGTACTTTCACTAGCTGCCCATTTATTTTGCCCCTAGTGACATCATGTTGTACTAACAATTTCTGAACTCTCTGAAAGACCCCACCTAGCAGTCCTTCCAATTTTAATGAGTGGTAACTCATTAAAATGTGTCTACCTGACCTCCAGAAGTTCAGTGCTACCACTGAACTCTGCTGTTTCAAGGATCTTGCCTCCTCACTGCAAATCTTGCTGTTAGCCTGCGCCTACAGAAGATAGCCCCCCCCCCCCCCCCCGACCCTTCTCACCAAGACATTCTGCATTGTTTTGATGAGTGATGTATCCTCTGGGCTCTTTTATGGAACATAGCCCCCTGGTGGGACTTCTGGCCTTGTATAATATGTTCATAGTATATTTCCTCTACCACACCTATATCTCTGAGTCTTTTAGTCCCTTGTTACACTACATCCTGGAAATTCTGGCATTCATACCTCATCTGTGGTCCATGCCTAGTAGCTTGTACTCACCATCTCCCCAAGTTCTGGCCAAGGTGTTCAATCTTCTATGCCAAATAAATAAAAACTCCTTTATTCAGCCTTTATGTTTTGCCCAACCTTATCAAGCACTTCCAAGATCCAAGGCCATGTTTACTCCCCCAGCTCCTAAGTGTGCATGTCAGCAGGTCCTGCCGCGATTGGGAGCTATAGTCCCGTTCCTGCCTTAACAGGCCCAGTATATCCCTGACTGAGGTTAGGTGGTAACTCAGCCCTAGTTATTGCCTAGTGGACAGGAGGGAGTGAGGACAGATTCTGGGAAAATGGGCTGACATATATTGTGTTTGGAGGTGGGAAGAAGATCCTGCATTTTTTTCAAGTGGAAGAGGGTTCCTAGCCTTTATAGGGGAAAATAAGCCTTTTCTGAAACCCAAAGGACTCTAGGAGATACGGAAATTCAGGACTTTCAGGATATCAGCCCCACCCCATAGATTATGGTCCCCCTTCCCCCAGCCACAGCCCTGCTCTGTGCAGCAGACCAGCTCTGAAAGGGTTGGGACCATTTGTGATTCCAGCTACTCTTCAGTCTGGCCCTGGTCCTGGGTTTCTCTGTCCTGCTGCTGCAGATCAGATCCTCTTCCATGCCACCAAACCTAGCTTTTGAGTGAAAATAAATCATTCTCAGCTGTTTGATGTATTTTTCCAAAGCATCAATCAAGCTGAGTCAGAACCACCCAACTCCATCTTCCTTGTAGCTGTGATTTTCCCCAGACTTCTCAAATTCACACATTATAGCAGCTAGTGCATTCCCTTCTACCTGGGTGCCATCCCTGTTTTCCACAGGTGAAACTCTTAGCAGTGGCATTATCCTGTGCCAGGGGCTGTCTGTGTTCCGCCTACCACTAGTCATGGGGTCCATGTTGCCTGCCGTGCCGCTGTGTGGTCCTGCTCCAATCCCATCCCCATGGATCACTCCTACCACCAACTGTCACAGATGGAGTTCCTCGCCTGTGAGACAGAGATGAACATAGAGGAGGTTTATTAGGAAAACTCTTTAGCTCAATACCCATGGAAGAGAAGGGGAGGGAAGCAACTGGGCAGGAAGAGAAATAGCAGCAGTGCAGCCTCAGCCAAAGCCTCAGTCTCCCCTAGGAGGGGTTCTGAAAATGGAACACCCCTGCACAGCCGTCCCAGTTGTAGAAAGGAATCTGGGTCACCACAGAAAGCCCGCTTTGCCAGGCAGCTCCCTTTAGCTGAGGCCATCTCCAAAGAGGGCTGAGGGGTGGGTGCTGTCTACCAGGGGTATGACCAGAAGCTGGTTAACCTACATTTCATATCCTCTACACGGCATCAAAATATCCATGAGAAAGTATTTGCTTCATAGTGGGAACAGGGAAGAATATAAATGGAACCACATAACCTCTTGGGGGCACCTCCAGTACTACCATGACTATTGGGAAAAATAATGGGATAATAGCCATTCTCATAGGTGTGAGGTGGTATCTCATAATAGTTTTGATTTGCATTTCTCTAATAGCTAGTGAAGATAAGCATCTTTTCATATATCTGTTGGCCATTTGTATGTCTTCTTGGGAGAAAAGTCTGTTCAGGTCCTCTGCCCAAAGTTAAGAACCATATAATTTCACTCAGCTGTGGGATATGGAACTGAAAGCAGCAAATGAACAAACAAGACAAATGAAAATTCATAGACACAGACACAGTATGGTAATTACCAGAGGGAAGGGTAGAGGAGGGTAAGTAATGGGCAAAGGGTATCAAATATATGGTGATGAAAAAAATTTGACTTTGGTGGTGGGCATGCAATGCAATATACAGATAATGAGTCAAGGAGATGTACACTTGAAACCTGTATAATCTTATTGACCATTGTTGCTCCAATAAATGTAATTTAAAAATAACTAAAGACTGGAGGAACCTCATATGACTGGCCTACTTCAAAATAACTAGCAATATGTGAGTTTGCCTGATGATGCAATTTGCTCAGGTTACTGACCAAGTCTACTGTGCAACGATCTTTTCATAGGGAAGCACAAAAGAGGGGTAATTTTCCTGGCCTTCATGTAATCCTGGTAGGCTTCACATTCAGAATTTAGATAGCTAGAAAAGGAGAGGAGAGAATTTTAGAGGTATAGCAGTGGCAGAAGCCCAGCATGACGGAGTATTCAATGTTCAATGCACTTCAAGGCATTTGATACTAAACTTTTTTGGCATCATAAATAAAGGTTTGAAGGATAAAGATTAAAGATGCTATGCCCTTTGCATCATTAAAAATCAATGAGAAAATATGAAGTACCTTCACTTTTTAAATCATTCTATATCTTTTGAAAAATGGCAGTAGTCAATATAAAAGAATTTGAACTCAATGAAGAAATTCTCAATAAGCCTTAGATATATTTGTTGATATGTTTTCAACCATGAATTCAAATAGTTTAGAATCATCATTTCTTATTTGTCCATTACTTTAAAATGTTCAACATCTAGCCCCAAAATATCTGTTAGGAAGAAGAAAGTACTACAGTTATTTTTTGTGTACTTGACCTTGACTGTAGTTCAACTTAAGATATGCCTCTCATTGACCAATTGTGGTGTCCTCTGGGTCATTATTTCTTTTAAATTTTGTATATTGTCTTTTTGAAACAGGGAGCAGGGTGCTGAACTCTTCCCCACTAATCATCCTAGTGCTGGCTAATGTGTCTGCTCAGATTCACAGGAGTGCTCAAGCTGGTCACAGTGGTGACGCAATGGCTTTCTGTGAATAACTTCAGGCTCCCTGGGAAGGCATTGCATGACCTTACATGCCATCTGCCGAGCCATCTGTGTCTCCTAAGTAAAAGCAATTGTCCCTGCTAACTAATATGTGCCATTCATTCAACAAACATTTATTAAGTTGCTTGCTATGTGGAAGGCCACTCTACCAGGTGTTGTGAGTAAAAAAGTCTCACGGAGAAGAGCAATACAAAAGCAAGTAAGCACAAAACAATTTCATAAGCAATACGTAGAAGTATGTGCAAATTCTAAGGAAGGAATATGCACATTGCAAAGAATGTGTATAAAGTTTCTTTGTGTCAAACCGTGTACATGCTAATAAGCAGTTAATAGTGATACAGTGTTTTAAATGGCTTTTAGTCAGGTAATTATATTGGCCATAAAACGAATGAAGGTGTACTGCTTTCAGCTTGTGAAGTACTGCCCATTATTCATCCTTAAATGAACAGACACCCAGGGAGAAAAAGATGAATGGGCTTGGTAGGGGAAAGTGAGGCTCTTAAGAGAAGCAATGTTCCTTGTTTCATTTGTAGCCATTGATATTCTTTCATTTTCTTTCTACTTCTATGTGTTAGGCTATATTTATATTGAAAAAAGGCTCCTGTCAGTGTGTAAAAATGGGAAAAACACTCCTGATATAATTCCTCCTATGCCAGTTATGCTTCTGACTATAATATTCATAGTCTTACATTTATGGAACACTTGCCATAGAATGCATTACGAAGGTGATGTCATTTAATCTCTCACAGGAGGGCTTTGATGTAACTATTAGCATTCCCATGCCCATGAGTAAACTGAGGCTCAGAGAGGTTTAATAATGTAGTAGCTGGGGACCCACAGGAAACAGGTGCATTTTCAAAAAGGATGGTTTTCCAAGGTGGGAATGGGTGAGGAAACCTAGATGGAACGGTAAAGTCCATGGAAAGGACATACAACAAGGGCAGCAGGAACGTGCAGCCCCAGGGAGCACTACCACACCTGGACCCAAAGGGAGAGGGGAGAGGGGAGTGTACCAGAGCCATGTGAGGGCTTGAGGGCAGAAAGGCCATCCCATAGGAGTTGCAACAGCAGAGGAATGCAGCCATAGGCAGAACCGAACCGCAGGGAATGGGGACAGTCTACAGGGGAAGGAGGGACTAGTACCCTTACCTTCTACTGTCTCTCCCCCATCCCCATCTCCTGCAGATGCCTCCCATTGGCCACACCCACCAACTAAGAGGAGGAAAGGGAGCCTAGGTGATGCATTCTGAAACTCTCAGCACAGAGAGAGTAAGGGGGATGGGAGAGGATGAGACAAACAGAGAATAACCCACATAAATCATTTACCCAAAGTCACAGAGAAGTAAGAGGTAGCGTCTGGAAACTGTTATCTTCTACCTCAAAGATCATGTGATGTCCAACTGTGACAAATTATTTTCCTATAAATTATATTAATTACTATTTCAGAAATGGCATACTCTATAAAATAGGATTTTTGAAAAAATGATACCCTTTATGAAATTATAATATTTTGGTTTATGAACAAAAAAAAATTTAAATCACTTGGGGCTATTCAAAGATTACCTTGATAGGTACTGAGATCCCTTAATGAAGGCATTCAAGTCTAGTAGTCAATCATATTTCATGAATTACTGTATGAATGAGTAACAGTTATCAGGGACCTTAAAGAAGAAATTTCTGTTTCTATGAACTTTTCGAACTTGATGAGCTCCGAAGTTTCCTGCTGCTTCTAAGATTCTATGATTCCATAAACATCCGATATGTTGCTCAGACTTCTCGGTAACAAACAAGGATTATACAAGATGCTAAGCACACATATGACTAGAAATATTTCCAAGGGGGGAAATCATAAAGAATCGTGTCCCAGGAATGTTTTCAGCTGCAGAAAACAAAACAAGACAAAAAAATCTGAGTTTAAACAAATAGGAGGAGAGTATTTGTAAGACTGTTGTTTTGGGTGCTGCTGTCTTTATAGTTCTCCGGGGGCTTTGGCTCGTGGCTATACTTTACATGCTGTAGCTCCACCATCAGGTTTCATGATTAAACCCCAAAGAAGGAGGAAGTGGCAATGCCTGTACTAGGAAAGCAAAGACATTCCCAGAAATCTCATCATATGATTCTGCTTCTACTTAATGACAACCCAGAAGTAGGTCAGGAGAAAGGGTTGGAAATGAGAGGTGGATCAGTCAACCATGGTAAAAATGACCTTCTAGCAGTAGATGTTTGCTGATCAAGAAAGAAAAAGAAAGGAGACTGATAAAGAATAGTGGCAGCCAGCCATCCTCACAGTTTCAGGTTCACGTCCTTGTGGGTAGGGTTGTGTTCCTTAACTCCCCCCCCCCCCCCGAAATCAGAGCCCAGGAATGTTAGCCCACAACCACCTGTACTGGTATTGTTGTGACAGGTAAGTGTGGGGCGTTTCTCTGACAGGGGTTTGAAGATGAGTGCAACACTTAAAATTTACCTTACTACTCTAGTTGTGGGAAATAAAATTTGCCTCTGCTTTAGAAGGGAGAATTGTGAGCTTATTTTAACCTGCAGTCTGATGGGGTCTCTGAGTTATACTCAGCATCTGTTTAATGGCTCTGGCAGCAGGGGGCTTACTGCCTCACAGGGCTACACCACTACCAGGTTGGAACAACCTTTAAAAACTTTATATTGAACTGAAGCTGGCAGCCTCTTAAATTTCAATTACTGACCCCAGGTTTTTCGTTGGTGGTGTTTCTAGAGCTAAACTGTGGTAAGTCCCTATTTCACATGACATCCCTCAAATATTTGAAGTCACCTTTTTATTTTCCCACTTTGGCCCCTTCATCTTGTTTTCAAGCTGGTTGTCATTTAGTATTGCTTATCTTATTATACTATAGTTTGACAGTGTCCTTTTTAAAATTTTTTTAAAAGTTCTCACATCCAAGGCAAAAATAACATTATAGTTGTGATAAAAATATAGGCTGATTCTTTTTCTTCTTTTACTCTTTTTGAGGTCAAAGATTACATTAGGTTTTCAAGTGAATTGTTCAGTTAGCAGAGCCCGTGGCCTGACCCCAGACATGTTCCTTAAGATTGATTCAATCTCTTAATTATTTCATGCCTGTATTATTCAAAGATATTTAAGGACATTTTCCCCTCCTATCCTTCAATTCTTCAACTTATATAATTATCATCCCAATGTTGTATTTGCCCATATCATATGTCTTATTAAAATCCATTATACCATATTAATGTATTTTCCCTATAAATGTGTATTTTTAATAAATGAGGGAACAAAATATAGAAAATTTCAATGAAGCTACACAAAAATAATTTAATCTATAAGAATTCTTATTGTTCAAGATTGCCGATTAGAATCAGCAATAACTATCAAAATGACTATACAGGAGTGGACAAAAGTAGGTTTATAGTTTTGAGTATGCAAAATCATTTATTCTTATATTATTGTTTATTAATTGTTGTATTATTTATTTGTATCACAGCTGTAAGCCTACTTTTGCCTATCCCTGTAGTTTTTTAAAAACTAACATCCTTAGCTGAAACATTTAAAGGAATTATTCTGTATGTATTTAATTTAAAATAAATATATATATTTATTTCATTTAAAATAAATATATATATATAAAATTTAGGTAAAGTTAAAGAATTGTAGTACATTAGAATGAGCAGATGTGGCGTAAATGAAAAATGAAGACACAAACTGCCTTGGGGGCTCTAGCGTGAGGGCCGCGAGCCACTTGTCAGTTGAGGCAGGCAGGGCATATTAAAGCGAAATAACAGATCGCACAGAGGGTAAACAAATTCTTTGTCAACATTTTTAGGGAAGACGTTGTCAAGAGGCTTCTCACTCCCAAATTGCTTTTTGAAGTAGACAGGTAGGAGGTGCCTGAGCAAACGTTGGCAAATGCTCTGGCTATTTTGAAGAGCATGAACAAACTAAATGCAGTTAAATCCATGAAAACAGATGGTAAGCTACCTGAAATTTTTAAATTAACCCAAGGAGGAAATGTTACTTTGTTAGCCGAAATGCAAAACAACAACAACAAAGCCACCTTTCTTCATAAATACAATGAAGCTAGAGGAAGAGACTTTGCCAATGAGACCCTCAACATGAGAAGAGTCCCCCAAGGAGACGTGGAAATTATTGCCAGGGCATCATTGGCAGAGGTTGGCCCACTGCACACATTAAAACTTCTAACCTAAGCTTACCTTGTTTCTCTAGAGGAAGTCATGCTGGCCCACTGAGTACCTGAAGAGAATAAAGGGAACAAATCCATTCCATCAGCAAACACTGATTCCCTGCTAGGTGCCAGGTGCTGGGCTACGTGCTAGGGGGGAAAGTATATACGTTTCAAAGTATTCTGAAACTCGGGAACCTCGATTTTATATCTGGAGAAAGAAATCTGGAAGATTTCTAAAGAGATCTCTGATTTAACTGAAAGGAGCCAAGCATGTGAGAAACTATAACTCCATTAGCTGAGTCTAATGAGAAAGAAGTATATTGAGAAGTGGAAAATGCATTTGTCTCGGAACGAGAAGCTGACTGCGGGCAACAAGAGCAGCAGTAGACCAGCTGGCCTGCCTCACCTGCGCACTAAGCAGCCACTACACGGGCAGAGCTCCGACATGGAATAACGCATGAGATGCTCATGTGGTTCAGTGAACTAGCTCCTGCTGGAGGTTCACAAATAATGTTGGCTAAAGGGATCAATTCGGCAGTGATATGATTGCCTCCTCCTGATTCCATCTGGTATACATCTATGAGGATTTTTAAGTGGCCATATTTTTAAATCTTGTGCCTTTCTTGAAATAAGGAGAAAAAAATTGTAGAGATCTGGGAGTTGCTTAAAATTGTTATTTGGGGATTTGCGGTGGAGTGTGTGTGTGTGAGAGAGAGAGAGAGAGAATAACTATAAAGAAAGGCATTTGACACAGTGATTTGGATACCACAGACATTAAAATGCTGTTGTTTTGATGATGCAATTCTGAAAGATAAAAACCCAAATGCTTTAGAACCAACACAAAACAGTATAAGGGTTTACAATTCCATTCATTATTTAACATAAAACCGTTTCTGCTTCTTAAACTCATCCTAGTTGTCACTGGTCATTGGTATGACCATTACCATCTTCAATAAAAAGGGAAAGAATGAATTAACTGTCACTAGAATTAGATTAGTCTCCCTGTTATTCACTTTCATGGGATGCTGTTTTTTTCCTTTTAGTATTAATCACGATTTAATTTAATAATTATTTAGGAAATGTCTATGTCTCTTGCATTAAGTTTGAAACTCCAGGAGGGTCTAGACTTTTTCACTGCTATACCCTAGCACCTAGCACAGTGGCGGGCACATAAATAGGTCTTCCAATATCAATGAATGGATGAATGACAGGGTAAGTGTTGGGAGCAGGTATATCAGTAATAAAGAGACAGGTCAGGACTGACATACCACTCCGGAATAAGGTGAAGGTCAGGTGTGGGTTCAAGGATCACGAATGGAATTCAGTGATAGGATGAAGGGTACCTGTTATAATAGACTTGATAACATAAAACAAAATTGAATACTTACACATTTATTTTAGTTATTTATTTTTAGACTCAAAGTATATATTAAGCCATGTTTTTATTCTGCTCCACATTGTAAAGTATACTTTTATATTGTCTGTGTTGAAATGTTGATGGCATTTTCTGATAGGATGTTTTTACTTGAGGATATTCATGTAATAATTCATTGAGCTGTTCAATTTGAATGTGTCCTTCTTGCCACTTTGCATTATATACTTCAGTATAAATTTTACTTTTAAAATGTTGATATTTAATTAACCTATGCCCATTTACAGCTAGTCCTTTGCAAAGCTATGACTATTTATTCAAATGTAAATCTCTAAAGAAAAACCTCTGAGCTGGAAACAGCCTAAGTGGCCATTGGTAGATGAGTGGATAAAAACAACAACTATGGTACATTTACACAAAGGAATACTACGCAGCTATAAGGAAGACATATTTCTTACCATTTGAGATGATATGGAGGAACTTGGAGAGTATTATGCTAAGCAAAATAAGCCAGTCAGAGAAAGACAAATATCATATGATCTCACGTATATGTGGAATGTAAGGAACAAAATAAACTGATGACCCAAATAGGACCACAGACATGGAAGCATGGAGTAGTCTGACATATCTCAGAGGTAGGTGGGAAGGAGGGCAGGAAGAGATTAATCAAAGAACTTATAGACATAGCCATGGACACAGACAATGGACAAGTGAAGACCTGGGGTGGGGTGGGAGATGGGGGGAGGGGAGCAAAAGAGGGGAAAATAGAGGGCATCTATAATTCTTCATCTTTCTATTCAGCTGGCCATGGCAATGGACAAGGCCCACCGTCCATAGGCCACATTAAGCATAGTGACTAGGGCCATATTCCCTTTTGGGGTTCACAAAAGTGTTTGATTTTTTTAATCAGTAGGAAAAAAAAAGAATGTTTATGTTGAAGAAAACATTTTAGTATATGCTATTAACATACTCATCTTTAGAACAGTTTAAAAAATATTTTATGGAGAAAGAAACCAACAAAGGCAGTGCCTAGCACCCACCAAAGTCGTAATGTTGGCCCCGGGGATGAAATGAAGAAGATAGACCAGGCCTATTACCCTGCAGCAAGTATCGGCTTGGAGAGATGAACCCCACTGGCTCTTGTCCAGATGAGGTCACACATCAACCTAGCCTGTACTAGCTATTTTTTTCTTTTATGGAACTGCAAACCAGCCTGTCGTTTTTAATAAAAATTTTAGCAAAGACTACGACGTCTACTTTGTGAAAATCTTTGAAAGCTTTTCGGAGCTAAGGACTGGGCTGCCTTGATGCTGCAGCAGTGAGGATGCTTGGGAAGGACCTCGGCCATCCTTCTCCTTTGGAGTTATATCATCTATTACTTTTTCCTCTTGCTATATGTCTCAGCTACATTTTTTCCTATTAGTAAAATATAATATGTTTGAGTTCATATACATGTATCTGTGAACTTCATGCGCAAGGCAATTTCAGTCCATCCACTTTTTAAAAATGTCAAGTTATTTTTTATTATTTATTTTTATTTTTTAATTTTTTTTCTTTATTGATTTTAAAGAGAGAGAGAGGAAGGGGGAGAGAGAGAGAGACAGAAACATTGATGAGAGAGAACATCTATTGGCCACCTCCTGCATGCCCCGCACTGGGGATCTGGCCCACAACCTGGGCATGTGCCCTGACTGGGGATTGAACCGGTGACCTCTTGGTACATGGGGTGACACAACCATTGAGCCACACCAGCCGGGCTTATTATTTATTTTAAATTATGCTTGGCATATAATATTATAGTAGTTTCAGGTGTACAACTATGATTTTACATTTATATATCTTACTGTGTGCTCACCACACTAAGTCTAGTAACTGTGTGTCACTGTGTAGTTATCACACTGTTATTGACTATATTCCCTTGTACCTTTTCCACCAGTCCCCCCCTCCCTCTCCCCTCTGGCAACCATCAGTTTGTCCTTTGTTTCTACAAGTTGGTTTTTGTTTAGTTTTGTTTATTCTGATTTTTAAAAATTCCACGTAGAAGTGAAATTGTACTTTCTCTGTCTGACTTCTTTTGCTTAGCATAATACCCTCTAGATCATCCATGTTATCATAAATGGCAGGATTCAATTTATTTTATTGCTGAGTAGTATATCTATAGATAGGTAGATAGGTAGATAGATAGATAGATAGATAGATAGATAGATAGATAGATAGATAGATAGACAGACAGACAGATAGATAGATAGATAGATAGATAGATAGATAGATAGATAGATATTGCAATGGCCTAAACAAGAGTAGCAAATAAAAACAAAGGACAGGCACAGGGCCCAGCAGGATGTCAAACAGAAGTCATAAATCACTAGCATAATTGAAACATATTTCTCATCCAATATTCATTCAACCTTCCTTCAACAAATATTAATATTTTAGTGCTTTCAGTATGCAAGGAATAGTAACTAAGTCCATAGGAATGGGGAGTTTTCAACATCTGGTTCATATCCTGCTAAAAGTAAAGCCCAATCAAAAGTCCTAGGAGATTACACACAGTTGAAGGTAGAGACAGCTATTTTGAGAAGACGCACTGTTATTCAGCAACTGGCAAATTAAGAAGGCATGCCAAGCTGAGAAAGATTTACTTACTGTGGACAATTTTGAATCGCCAAAAATAATCATATACTGTTTTAAACTAGTAGACAGTGCCTGAGAACATTAGAGATGGGATGTCTGACTAGTTAACTTTGCCATAAAGATATGGAATAAAATAGATGGAAAATCTAGGACATGACACTGTTATAAAATGGGCTCCAATGACTGGCTAGTGCTATTTAATATGCAATTACTGCTCAGATGGTTTTTTCAAAAAATTTAATTATACTTATAGACTAGTAACTTCTTTCCTATATAATGCAGATAGACCAATTCATTTTTAACTCAGTCTTAATTTGGACCCCCAAATTTATAATTGTGCACATGCTTTCAGATATTTGTAAATTATTTTTCTAGATTTGCCAATATCTTCACATTTAGAAGCCCAGAGGAGTCTATCGTATCACCAGACCAAATATTGAAATATACATCTACGTTTATATCTATTTCACAATTACTATTTACCCTCCCTAAGGTCATTTTGATGATCTTTGGCCTACATTGGTCCTTGGAAATATTGACTGGCCTTCTCTAGGCTCCAAAGCATCTTTTGAATTTGACTGCATATTTTTGCCTAGGGAGACAAGGTTGATCCTGTGAATCAAATTTTAATTAAAATAAATTAGCTTTCTGATGTTCATATTTGCATAGTTTTAATTATTCATATTAATTAAAGCACTGAGTCAAGAAAAAGCTGGTAAAGAAGATACATACTTTTCTTGAACAAAACAGAAATAAGGATCAGGGAAAGGTAGCCAAAGCTATAGATGTCTAGTTAATTCGACTCTCTTTGAAGCTAGGACCAAGTGTTGGGTGCTTCTTCCTCTTTAAAAAGTGGTAGGTTCCCCCTTCCTCCAGTCCTAGCACCTAATTAAAAACAGACTTCTTTTAACATTGTAGGCGATCATCCTGAGTATTGGAGATTTGATTATCTCAACAGTAAGATACAGTGATCCCTGCCCCATCCTACCTTCTTCAGCCAAAGTGAACCAGAATGGAACACGAGGACAGAAGATGTCAGAGGTCGAGGAGAAATATGGAAAGCAGGAGAAGAGAAACAAAGCCTTGATGGATGAAGGGGGGGTGGGGGTGGAATCCAAGAGGCAGGCTTGTTCCCTTGGAGTCACCAGAGGGACAACGTTGTGAGGTATCCAGTACCTTGTCTAAAAGACCCTGATCTTCTGGTGACTTGAGAATAATTTGAAACTATCAAAGGAGCACTTCCAGACGCCACAATATTTTTTCCCCACCTCACCAATGCCACACAATTCCTCTGCACCTGCTATGGTTAGAAATGTGCCCCTTGAGCCCAAATTAAATGTCTGCATATTCTTCTAGACTTCAAGGGTGTGCATAACTAGCAAACAGGAAGTTCTCCCTTCCAATTTTTAGCGGTGATGCTAAGGGAAACTAATTTCAGTGTATCCTTTTAGCCTAATCAGTTTAAGGGGAAGGAGAAATAATCCGTTTTTCTTCTCTCCGTGTACAATATCAAGTCTTTCTGGAAAGACATCAGTCCTATGCCAGAGTCCAGGTATTTTGTAGAAAATATATAAATATAATCATTTAGGGACTTTAAGATGCAGGTTCAGATGAAGCACTAATTACAAGATAATGACAAGGACTCCTAATGAAGGATTGGAGAAGCAAGGGTTCGGTTTGAGCTGTGATATATATTTTTGTTGGCTACACAGGATTAAAGATACACTCTGGGGTAGATTTATTTCTCCTTTATTGTGTATTTATCATAACACTGCAGGAAGGAAGAGCTTTGGCTTGGATATGAAACACGGATACTGTGCAGGATGATACTAGAATACAAAACAGAAACCTCTGGAGCTCCCCTACTGCACCACAGTTGTAAATAAGAAACTGTACCAGGACCCAGAAGGAATGATTGAAATCACAACCGAGATTTGAGGGTAAGAGGAACTGGGCAATCTATCAACTGACTCCCTCTTTAAGAAGCCAATTTGGCCTAATATGAACACCCACAGGTCCTGTAGATTAATTGTAGAAGTCAGAACCTAAGTGAACTTGTGCCGACTCCAATTGTCCTGGGCCTGTTATTATTTCTTAGAATGATATTTTAAATCTTGATTGGGTAAGATCACTGATCAGGAAAGTGCATGATTTTCTTTATTTTTTCTAACTGCATTTATTTAAAAAAAAATTTTTTTGGTACGTGCCCCTAGCTGCTAGGGCCTAGTGGAAACCGAACCCGGAACTCTCTGGTCCGCAGGCCGACACTCCAACCACTGGGCCAAACTGGCCAGGGCTGCATTTGTTTTTTGATTAGGTAATTTATTCACAAATTTCAAAATTCATAACATACATAAAGACATATAACACTCTCTTCTGGTCCTGCCCCTCCCCACTTTTTTTTTTTTGAGGCCACTGGTGTTATCAGTTTCTTTCCTACCCACCAGAGATGTTTTATACTTAACAAGCTAATATTTATTAGTCTTGCTCTTTCTGTGCATTAATAAGTGTATACTACACATAGTTTGGCATCTTGCTTTAATAACAAATGTATCTTGAAAACCATTCCGTTTCAATACATAGAAAGCTCCCCCACTATTTTTTAATGACTGCATGTGGCTACATTGTATGAATGTTTCATTTTATATTTCATTTTTCTCATATTGACTGATGTTTAAGTCGCTCCCGGTCTTTTGCTATGACAGCTATAATGCTTTAATGAATGTTCTTCTACACACATCATGTTGCACAGTACAAGTACAGCTGTAAAATTATTCCTAAGCAGGGAAATACTGGGCCATAGTAGAAAGGCATTTTTAATTTTGGTAGCAATTGCTTAATTACAGTCCATAAAAGTTACAACAATTTGCATTCCCTTTCCCATTAATGTTTTGATATTGCTGGTCTTGTATGTGAAAAATTGCATCTTAGTTTGAATGTATTTTGCATTTCTTTTATTATGAATGAGGTTGCATATCTTTTCATATGTATGACAATACTTGTATGTCTATTGCTGGGACCTATGATGCCATCATATGAAAAGTAAATTTGTATATCATTCTCATTCAGGTTATAGGATCACTTTTCTGGTTTATGTCATCACCATTAATAGTTGTGTGCAGACTTTTATTCAAATATATAGGATTCTTGGTCCCAATATATCTGCTCAGGGAATAAATTTCACAACTAGAGTTGTCTAAGAGTAGTTTCATATAAAATGGAACTTTACTTTGTTCTCACCTCCGAGCAAGGAATATAATGGAACTATTGAATAGAGAACTTAAGTCTGAAATCGAATCCTCACCACTCAGAAATATTAGCAGATGTGGGTCTGTGAATGGAAATTCCCTTTGGGGCTGGTATTAATGGACCCAGCCTTCACAGTGCTATCTCCCTGGTCACCCACCTCCTGCCAGATAACAACAGGAATATGAAGAAATAAAATAAAGGAAATGAATTTGATCAATCAATCAGACCTCCCCCTGACTCAAGGTTTACTTTTTCATAGCCACCATGAAGGCAACACAAATAAAAGACTTGAACATTTTTTTGTTGAAGCCCAAGTACTGTTTATGTACTGGATTTATACCAAAAAAAAAAAAAAGATTCTTGAAAAAAAATCCCAAAATCTGGAATAATGGTATAAATACATGAGATTTCTCACTTATTAAACCAGATCAAGAACTTGTGATTTTATGATTCACCAACAATATTAAGAAAAAATAAAAATTTTCTTTGACCAAATAGGAGGCAAGTTATGAGTTAATTATGGGGGGAAAAATGTAATGATGGAGAGCCCAAGAAAACGTATATGTGAAATGCAAATACAAGAAAAATATGATTTAAAATCTCCAAATTATTTGATATTAAGAATTTTTTACTTGGTAAAAGTATTACTTTTCCAGTCAGGATCCCCCATCCTGTTCAATCTTATGGCAAGCTACTATTGATCATGGCTATCTTTATGATTGTATTTACCCAAATTTTTTAGTAACAAGTATTAATGGGACCTGAAGAGCAATGTCATCCCTGTTTAGAGCATGTCCGGACACTGCTCGCGAGTCTCTCTGTACGAACTAAGAAAACTCAATGGTCATACCAGAGACAACTAGAGACTTGGATATTAATTACATTTAATCACACATCTGGTCAGCACCTGTAGGTAGAGACAGCTTTAAGGAAGGAGTAAGACTGTTTCATCATAGTTACTGGGGAAGCAAATCTATATACAAAAATAACTGTTCGTGATAATTTGTGTGTGTAGAACCTAAGTCAGCCTTGACATGCCTGGTATGAAGATTGAGTTAAAGGTACACTAGATTGAATAACAGGGCTCAATTATAAAGTAAAAGTTTCTATTAATAGGCATAATATTCAATAAGCATGTCCTAGTACCCTGAGTGGTAAAGATCTCAAAATAAATTTCATTTAAATAAAATCTCAAGTCAGGTAAAGAATATGTCTAATATAATTAAAGTAACAAATGGAGAAGTACATAGAAATTTTAAAAATGAGACCCTGCCCAGCTGGTGTGGCTCAGTATATTGAGAGTCATTTCATGGACTGAGAGGTGCCGGTCCAATTGCGGTCAGGGCACATGCCCACGTTTCGGGCTTGATCCCTAGTACGGGTCGTGCAGGAGGCAGCTGATCAATGTTTCTCCCTCATATAGATGTTTCTATCTCTCTCTCTCCCTAAAAAAAAAATCAATAAAAACATATGTTTTTTTTAAAAAAAAGAGAATGAGACCCTGAAGTATAACCATAGATGATCAGACTATTTTAAGACTCTACATGAAACTAAATCCTAGTTGGATATAAAATTTACCTGCATTTCACTGGGGTCATCCAAACTTTAAAAATGCCATAGAATAAAGAACCAGGTCACATTGAACCATGCGGAGCCAATATCCGATCCATGAGAATCAGTCAGCTTAGCTTAGGGAGAGGGGGAGGATGTAAACGAATATGCAGTACTGTCCTGTGGCCTGAAACGCATGAAATCAGTCAACACTCAACTGTGAGTCAGACTTTGCCCGTGTTCAAGAGACAGGTTTCTAATTAGTTAGAAATAGCTAGCAAAAGAATTAAACTTGAGCCCTGGCTGGTTTGGTTCAGTGGTTAGTGTCAGCCTGCGATCCCAAGAGACCCGGGTTTGGTTCCCGCTAAGGGCACGTACCTTGGTTGCAGTTTGTCCCCGGCCCTGGTTGGGTCATGCGAGTGGCAACCACTCGATGCATCCCTTTCACGTCGATGTTTCTCTCTCTCTGTTTCTCTCTCTCCCTCCCACTCTATCCAAACAAAAAAAAAACAAAAAAATGTCCTTGGGCAAGGATAGAAAAAAATAGGTAAATAAAAAAGAAAGGTCAATGTGTTCCATTAAAAAAAATTTAAAAACTTGATTTAATGGACTTGCAGAAGTAGAAAGTATTTCAAAATAAACTATAAAGACCTCACCACTGAAGTTGTGCTTTTAGTTCTGAAGTATGATTTTTCTTTCTCCTTTAAAAAAAAAAAAATGTGTTTTTATTGATTTTTTAGAGAGAAAGGAAGGGAGGAAGAGACTGAAACATCAATGTGAGAGAGAAACATTGATCAGTTGCCTCCTGCATGCCCATTACTGGGGATCGAGCCCACAACCTGGGCATGTGCCCTGACCAGGAATCGAACTGGGACCTCTCAGTCCATGGGTCAACGCTCAGTCCACTGAGCCACACCAGCCGGGCTCTTCTTCTTTAAATTAAAGTGTAACATATTTACCAAAAAGTGCACAAACTACAAGTATACATTTTAATGAGTTTTCATGACTGGACTACATCCATGTAACTACCACTTAGATCAAGAAATAAAATACGAGTACCATCCCCGAGGGCCTCTTCATGTCCCTGCCAATTTCCAGCCTCTGCCTCCTCTGCCAAGACATCGGACCTCTAACACTACAGACTATAGCCCCCTGGTTTTGTAATTTATAAATGGAATTAGGCGTATGTAGTATTTTGCATCTGGCTTTTTTCGTTCAATATTATGTTTGCGAGTGTCCTCCATGTTGTTCCATGTTCTCGTAGTCTGTGTATTTCATTTCAGGATGTGACTTTATCCACAGCATCTCGAGTACATATAAAGAGGTGACATCTGCTGAGAACAGCGCCAGAGCCGCTGTGAGGCTCGGGAGTGCGTCTTCCTCCTTCCAGGCACAGCCTCACTTCCCAGCGCTGTGCTTAGGCGGCCCCTGTGCAGGGAGCTGTTTCCCTCCTCGGGTTGGGAGTCTCACCGTGGTCGCTGCAGCAGAGACGGAAATACCTGGCTTTGTTCTCAGAGGCTGTCACTGAATATTCAACTGTCTTCCATGGCTGCCATCTTCAATCTTATTTATCTCATGGGCACACCGACTAATTACTAAAATCCTGCGGCACACCAAAAAATATATATTTTTGCTGATCTGACAAAAAATAGGTATAATTTTGATTCTGTCGCACTGGAAGGCTATTGTATTGGCTGTTGTCATTTTTTTTTTTTATTGGACAATCTATGGGAAAAGAGGTCAGTGCCCCTGACTACACAGTAAGGTATTGCATGTTTTAAAAATTCTTGTGACACACCAGTTGAAAAGCCACTGCCCTATGGAAAAAGACTTAGCAATTCTAACAATTGCTCAAGTAATGAGTGGCAATTTAATTAGAGGATCTAATGTTACTATCAGAACCCTCAGAGGACTATACCTTCAAGGTTAGAGACCCCAATTAATAATGTGACTTTTATAACTAAAAAAAACTGTTGCTTTGCCCTGGCCAGTTTGGTTCCGTGGTTAGAGCATCAGCCTGTGGACCAGAGAGTCCCAAGCTCGGTTCCTGCTAAGGGCATGTACCTCGGTTGCAGTTTGTCCCCGGCCCCAGTTGGGGTCATGTGGGTGGCGACCTCTCGATGTGTCTCTCTCACGATGATGTTTCTCTCTGTCTCTTCCTCCCTCTCTCCCTCCTGCTCTATCTGAAGATAAATGCAAAAATGTCCTCGGGTGAGGATAAAAAACAACAAAATGTTGTCTTTCAGAATAAAGTTACAGTATTTGGCTAGAAACTTCTGAGAGCCAGGAATATTACTCTTGGACTCCATGGGCTGAGACCAAAACAGGACCTGTTTTCTAACCTGCATTTTAAGTTAATATAAAGCAGAGAGGCCATAAGGTGAAGGTTAAATGAGCACAACAATGAAACAAATATATTTGACAGGTTAGTAGGCAATTTAAAAGTTGCGAATGGAGGCCGAAGCTGCTGAGGAAATGCATTCTTGCCTAGCAACTCCCGGACTTGCTGAACTGGGGCTGGGTACCTGTCTTCGGTTGTCTTCTGTCACGGAGCCAGATGAATGCTGCCTCCTTCTTTCACTCTGTTTTGAATGATGGCCGAATAGCAGGTTTGACTATGCCTTAAACGGCGTCACTCCCATCTGTTCGATCAATAGGCAGAAACTGAGGCGTGAAACATGCCACAGCCTCCTGGCCGTTCCTGCCACATCAGACTGAGAGGGGGAAAGCTATTTGGCACGTGACTTTGCTTCCTTCTTTTTGGAACACACGGTATTGGTAACACACCGTTAGGATGGTATAGCATAGCAGGGCTTAATCCAGGTTCTCTTCACCTCGTAATTTATGTAACTCATAGCAAGGGACGTGAAACATAAAAGGTTAGGATATTGTTTCGGTGTTTCCATCTTTCACGATATTCTGCAGTCCCTGTTAGAGAATAGAAGACTGCCTCTCCGTGCCCCACGTGAGACAGAACAAATGGTTGTTGTCTATGGTATAGTCAGTCCCCTTTCTTTAGATTATGCCCAGGTAACAAACAGTCCCCCAAATGCCAGTGGTTTACAGCAGTAACAAAGTTCATTTCTTGTGCACCCCGCGTGTTGCCGGGAGGTCGGCCGACCACTCTGTGTGTCTTCTTGGTCTAATATAAAGACATAGCCCCTACGGGAACGTGCCGTCCTCACGGCAGAGGGAAAGGAGCAAGGAGAGAACCTCACATGGTTTTCACGTTCTCTGCTCAGACATGGCATACACCCTCCACGCTCACGCTCCGCGGCCAAAGCAAGTCATGCGAGCTGGATGCCAAGGGGCAGGAAGAACAGTGCTCTTACAGGAAGGACGGCCAAGGCAAACCTGGTGGGCATGGGCCTGATAGACGGGCTTACCAACCTCTTGAAAAAAATAATACACTCCACTAGACTTAACATCCCTGTCAGTCTTGGGTATAAAAGAAAAAAGTTTATTTCAAGAGGGAGATGCTTTGGTGGGAACTATCCATCAAATTTGACCATGAAAGATCCTCTTTTGTTTACTTTCTCCTGCTGAAACAGGTGGTTGGTGAGACAGTGAGGACATTTTAACTGAATTCTGATTGAACCTTTTAAACAAGGAGAATGAGCTGACAAATAGGATATCGAGAAGCCGGTGAGAGAAGAATTAAATTACAGTAGTACCCTCTTCTCAGCAAGGGACAAGTTCCAAGACCCTCGGTACATATCTGAAACTTCAGATAACGCCAAGCCCTATATGTACTATGTAATTTCTTATACATATACCCACGATAAGGTTTAATTTATAAATTAGGCACTGTAAGAGATGAACAACAATAACTAATAAAATAGAACAATTATAGCAATGTACTGTAATAAACGTTATGTGACTGTGTTTTCTCTCTTTCAAAATAGCTTATTGTACTGTACTCACCCTTCTTGAGATGTGAGATGATACAGTGCCCACAAGATGAAATGGAGTGAGGTGAATGGCATAAATTTGCACCATAACAATACAGTAAGAGTCACTTGAAGACAACCACTGTGACGCTGTGACAGTCCATCTGATGACCGAGATGGCTATGAAGGGACTAATAGGCAGAGAGCATGTGCAGCGATTCTCTGGACAAAAGATGGTTAATGTCCCAGCAGGATGGAAGTGGAAAGCATGAGAATTCATCACAATGCTCAGAATGGCATAACATTTAAAACTTATGAATAGTTTATTTCTGGAATTTCCACTTAGTATTTTTGAACCTCAGTTGGTCATGGGTAGCTGAAATGGCAGAAAAAGAAACTGTAGATGGGGGTGGGGGGTCCACCACATTATATTTTTTTAAATATTTTTTTCTTTATTGATTTTAGAGAGAGGAAGGGAAAGGAAGAGAGATATAGAAACATCAAAGAGAGAGAACATCGATTGGCTGCCTCCTGCATGCCCCCCACTGGGGATCGGGCCCACAACCTGGGCATGTGCCCTGACCGGGAATCAAACTGGCAACCTCTTGGTGCATGGGTCGGCACTCAGCCACTGAGCCACACCGGCAAGGCACATATTACATATTTTTACCTGAGAAGAAAATAAAGGCACTTGGTTGAAAAACCTTTCTGACAGCTATCTTTTAGTAACCGAACTTTTCACTTCCTTTCCTGTAGGAGTAACTTAAAAATTAATTTGGATCCTCATAAGGAACAAACACCTGGTCCTTCATTTTTAAAGCCCTTTTATATAAGTGCCCTTGACAGAATATTTGCATATCCACAATTTCTGGGTTTTACTCTTAGAACTACAACTTCCAGAAAATTATTTCATTCTCTCTTTCATCTCAAGTCCCTTGGAAAGGATTCATCTATCCATCTTGGGTCATGGGTCCGCTGATAAACCAATCAGCCATGCCCAGGGGTGAGGAAGGGGTCCGAGCAATCAAAGGAGTGACTGCCTTTGGACTCCGTACTTATAGCTGGCCTTGCAGCCTCCTCTTGCACTTTTTAAAAGATGTCATTTCAGATGCTCTTTTCTGTTTTTTCCTATACTGGACTGCCTCTAGTGATATGGTCCCCCTTGCTTGACCAGTGACCTAGTATAATGACACACCAGTGCATTCCTTATGATGAACAATTTTTTTTTTTTTTATCCTCACCCGCGGACATTTTTTCATTTTTTGTTCAGATAGAGCGGGAGGGAGAGAGAGGAAGAGAGAGAGAGAGAGAAACATCGATGTGAAGGGACATATCGAGTGGCTGCCACCCGCACGACCAACCAGGGCCGGGGACAAACTGCAACCGAGGCACGTGCCCTTAGCGGGAACCGAACCCGGGTCTCTCTGTACCGCAGGCTGACGCTCCAAAAGCTGAGCCAAACGGGCCAGGGCTGATGAACAATTTTTAAAAATACCCCAGAACATTTAATATACTGAGAAAATGTCAAAACTAGAACAAATGCTTCCATTTATACATCTATTTTTTGTGTGCATTTATTTATTCATTACTCATTTTTTTATGCATTCATTCAGCAAGTATTCATTGAACATTTTGTTTTCTCTCATTTTTTCTTTTTAAAAATCTTTGTTTGTTTGTTTGTATTTTTATTCATTGAGGATTTAAATATTCCAGACACTGAGCTAGATGAGTTATGATTCCTGTGGATATACAGAAAATGTGATTTCACTTTATGGTCATTACCACAAGATCAATGTATCTCACTCATTTTTAAATTCTAAGTTCTAATTTTGGAAAAAGTGCTTGGGAACATAATCTAACAACTCAGTTATTATTGTGAAGTTATTTGGGACAATTTTTTAATAAGTTAATTTGGAAAAAATCTAGTCAATAAATATTTGTATAATTTGACCTTGACCTAGTGGTTTGTACTTAAGAAGTTATTCTAAAAAAAAATTCTCAAAAGTTGTTTATTGTTCCATGATATTTATTATAAAAACCTGGAAACCACCTGACTGTATAAAAATAAGGAAATGGTTAAGAAAATGTGGTATATCAATTAAATGAAATATTACCCTTATTTAAATGATGGATATGAAAATAGGTAATGTTCCCATTAAGTGGAAACACCAGAATGCAAACATCAAATCATTGTGATAG
The DNA here is from genome assembly GCF_014108415.1 of Molossus molossus. Classification (NCBI taxonomy): domain Eukaryota; kingdom Metazoa; phylum Chordata; class Mammalia; order Chiroptera; family Molossidae; genus Molossus; species Molossus molossus. Next base: position 48,834,996 of record NW_023425351.1, read on the forward strand.
ATATTACTTAAAATGTGATAAATAACAAAAACTGCAAGGCAAACAAAAATAAAAATAGTCGTGTTTACTATTAATATGTTCAATCATAATATGTTTATCATATTGTTCCTTTAAGTGACATTTTGTGAACCATCAAGTCAAATAATATGTAGGTTAAATTATAGCAATCTATTTTGATTTTTCACCTTATTACAAAATCACAATTTTGTCTAGGTGGTGATAATGCAATTAACCATTGTGTTAGAGTGGTACAGCTGCTGTAACAAAAATTTCCCAACAATTTATATTAGCTCAAGTACAATAGAAGTTAATTTGTTGCTCACATAGCCCAACCCAAATGTTCTGGTGGGCTGGTCCCTGAACACTTAGCTGGGGTGTAGGCTTATGCCTGCCTGCCATTTTTAAGAGTTTCAAGATTGCTTTTATGGTTGCCCTCTCTGTTAGCCTTAAAGAGAAAAGACCACATAGGAACATGTGGAGGAGGTTCTATGAAACAAGCCTCACTCATCAATTTTGCTCATATTCTACTGGCTAACGTTCAGGCATTTGTTCATACCTGATTGCACAGGAGACTGTGAGACGTGGATTCCCTGTGTGCCTAGGAAGACTAGAAAAAATAATTTTATTGAACTTCATTTGGCTCCAGATAATGGTTCTTTGACATAGTTTTTTCATACATAAATGTGAAATAATCCATTGTGAGCTGAATTTCAATAATAGCCAACACAGAGAACCTACTGTGTGTCAGCGGTACATGCCATATATAAGGAAAATGTATGTCCATACAAAAACCTGGACCAAAATGTTTATAGACGTTTTATCCATAATTGCTAAAATTTGGAAGCAATTCGGGTGGGTAAATGGATGAACATATTGAGGTGCATTCATAAAATGGGACATTATTTACTGATACAAAGAACTGAGCTATCAAGCAATGAGAAAGCACGGAGGAAACTTAAATGCATGTTGCTAAGTGAAAGAAACCAATCTATAAAGGCTACATGCTATTCAATGCCAACTACATGACATTGTGGAAAAATCAAAACTATGGAGACAGTATAAAAATAATCAATTTCCAGGATTTGATGGAAAGGGGATGGATAAATAGACGGAGCTCAGGGCATGCTTAGGGCAGTGAAACTGTCCTGTGTGATATTGCAATAGTGAATACATGTTATTATACATTTGCCAAAACACACAGAATAAATGCAAACTATGGACTTTAGTTACTAATAGTGAAACAATATTGGCTTATCGATTGTGAGCAATATACCACACTGATGCAAGATGTTAATATTCAGGGAAATTGTGTGTAGGGAGGGAAGAGATGAGAGTGTGCATGGGAATTCTCTGTACTTCCAGCTCAATTTTTATGTGAACCTAAACAGCTCTTTAAAAATTAAGTCTGTTCATTTCATTTTTAAATATGGAATGAAAATAGGTTGACTCTTATAAGCTTCGAGTCTGTTTCTTAAAAAGTCAATTAAATCTTACCCATAATCTATTTTATAACGTTTTTCAGTAGACAATACTTTCTCCCCAGATTTGTCTCAGCAATTTCTGTAGGGAATGAATGAAGGATGCCACTGAAGTCACCAGATCCTGAATAAAGAGACTCCCCTTGAAACTTAGAAACAGTAGTCTTGGCCCTGGCCATTTGCTCAGTGGTTAGAGCGTCGATCCGTAGACTGAAGGGCAGGTTCGATCCCTGGCCCCAGTCTGGGTCATGCAGGAGACAGTCAATTGATGTGTCTCTCTCACATCAATATTTCTCTCTCCTTCCCTTCTTTCCCTCCCTTCCACTCTTTCTAAAAATCAATGGGAAAACATCCTCGGGTGAGGATTAACAACAACAACAACAAAAAAGTAATCTTAGAACAATTAAAGTGAACATATACTTCTTTAAATGGAGCAAACGTAATATGAAAGTTAAAATTAAAATTTTGGGCCACGTAAATTTATGAGTTTACTGTCTAGGAAATTAAGAGAAAACCTCTATTGAATTTCACACTAGTTGTACAGAACTGAAGTAAAACCACACCTGTTTAATGATTATGTGGCTATAAACACAACACTAGCATTTGACAAAGTATCATCATCACTGTCCCCTTTAATAAGAAGTTGTATTTTGGAAGAATCTGCCATATTCATGCTAAAATTAGGTCCAAAATAGATATTCTCATATTTGCTGCTCCTTGTAATTAAAGTGTGGAATTTTTGTTGAGTTAATTAATCAGACCTGGGTGAGTTTCCCCAGTTGTAGATTTTCTTACATATGAAGAGTGTTGGAAGGAGAATCTGGTGTCTCTGAAGAATGCATTTGGCCCCAACATTTTAATATTTTACAGCGCAGTAGCATCATGTGTGTTTAGAGACATTCTGAGTGTATTGTCTGAAGGGGTTGCCCTCTTCTTCATTCTCAGCTCAGAGTGAACTGCCTGTAGAAAGCAATTTCAGATTTTTTCCATTCTTGGGGACTCCCTGTTTGAATTCCCGCACTATGCCTATCTGTCCGTCTTTTCTTGTGCGTTTTAAACTTCATCCTTCAGATTCTAAACTCCTCCAGGGCCGTTTCTTATATGCTTCAATAGCTCAAGTACTTAAGTCCCAGAATGTATTTTCAAAATATATGTTGTTGATAATGACAGTACTCAAGATTTCAAATTTAAAGAAATGTACCCCAAAGTATTTTAAGTGTTTATATTACTATTTTTTTTAATGATTTTTTTAAAAAAATTTACTGAGGAATCCTGGCATCTTTATGGCATTGAGACTGCAGGATGCTGGAATCTCTAAGAACTAGTTCCTTAAGGTTAAATTTCAACTAAGTCATAATCGGTCACATTGATACGTGGAATTGAGAGGCTCAGGAGCAGTAATACACAATTCCAAGAAATTTCCCTTATGATTGAATGATTGTATTTAATCCATTTTCACGTTGATGATATAATAATGTGTCATTATTTATTGGCACTTGTTAAGAATCAGACAGTATGCTACTATATTGTATTTTTTACATGCTATTATGTAACAATTACTATAGAAAGGTAACTTTTAACTTATAATGGCTTCCTCTTTTACCCAGAATAAAATGCAAACCCCTTGCTATAATCTCTTATTTCATCACCCCCACATCCCACCCTTTCTAGTTTAGCTAAGTGGTCTTTTGAAATGTCTTCAAATGCTGTACTAAGCTCTTTGTAATTTCAGAAACTTTGCACATGCTGTTCCCTGTGCCTGGAACTCTTTCTCCCTCCTCTTTACTAGGAAATTCCTACTCATTTTTCAGGTTCAGTCACTTTCCCTGAGAGGCGTCCTCCCTGACCCCTTCCCAAATCTAAATTTAGTACCTCTTTTTATTCTCTCCTGTACAGTGCCCATTCTTATCTTCCATTATCATTCATTACCATTTATAATTATTTGTTTAGTTACATATCTGTCAATACCTGTCCTCCTCACTAAACCATAGGTTCCAGAAGGCGGGGAGCTCCTCTAATTTGTGACAGACACTTAGCAGTATCTGAGTAAATGTATTAGCACATCAAAAGGAATGAGAGTCAGATATAGCACTGAAACATGGCACTTACTAAACTACATTAAATTATTTTAAAGTAAAGTTATTCAAAAAAAGTTGTTAAAATATTATTATATGGCCCTGGCTGGTGGCTCAGTTGGTTGAGATCTGTCCAGTGCCCCAAAAGTTCGCAGGTTTGGTCCCGGTCAGGGCACATGTACAGGTTATGGGAAAAATCCATAGTAGGGGGTGTGCAGGAGGCAGCTGATAGATGTTCCTCTCTCACATCCACATTTCTCTCTCTCTCCCTCTCTGTTCCTCTCTCTCTAAAATCAACAAAAACACTTTTTAAAAAGTTATTATATATCTAACTGAAATAGCCTTTTGCCATTTTTATAACTTAGATAAACAAATTTTAAATAATCACTTATTTTATTGTTAAAGTGGTTATTATTTTCTCATAGAATTAAGAGCCATCTTGCCTCTGAGAAGCAATCCTTTGATTTTACCACAGGGACTTGAAAAAAAAATGAAAATATTCAGAAAATCAAGCACAGAGTAAACATCAAGCTTAAAATAGAAAGTAGAAAAAAGTCTTTGGGGATCATTTTACCAGAAGCATCCTTTCATAGACAGTTAGATTTCAGCTGGTTCCAAAAGGCCTCTCCCAAACATTCCTACATTAAGATATCCAATTTAAAAATAAAATGACACAGCACTTATAGCACTCATTTTTTCATTAATTACATACAACTATGAATTGATACTGTGCAGTTTTATTTCTCACGTACCCAAATAGATGTAATGCTTCTTTGAGAAAGTAGAGGTTTTTTGCTTAAAAGTATTCATGCCATCCTCAGCGCAGTGCAGTGTACATGGATTGCACAGTAAATAATTGCTAAATATACTACTTTCTGATTATTTTATTGTACTAAAGAGTCAAATCAATGACCAGACAATAATTTTGACTCTGCTGCTTTCACTGGGAGATAATTTGCAGGAGATAATTGCAAAAATGTGCAGAGAGTTTGCATAGAAAGAGGGAATTTTCCACGGCCTGATATTTAAGGAATATCAATTATGTGCCAAGGTTGTAATACATACTTTTCTCATTTGATACTCCCACCAACATTATGAGATTGGTATTGTTGTTGTTATTATTATTCTGCCACCGAATAAACTAAGTCTAAGTTCATTTTTAAGACCAGCTAGCTAACAAAAGTTATAACCCAAATTCAAATCCAGATCTGTTTGATTCCAAGACTGCTCTTCTCACTAACTCATCATATCTGGAAGAAACAAGAAACGAAAATGACTCTGCAATGGGGGGTGTGGATGGTTAGTTAGAGAGGATGAAAGTTAAAAGGGATGAAATAAAGCCTAGATTTAGAAAGTGAAATGGTCATCAGGACAGAAAGAAGCTGCAACTTCACCTCTTACTTCTGCTAACACAGATTACATGATCAGCAGATGCTGCAGTAATCCAAGAAACTAAGCAATGGCTAAAACCATGCCCCAACTGAGTGCGGCCCATGTGCATCCACAGACCAGGAAGGGATTCCCACAGTGAGACCCCACGGTAAGTGTGGCAGAGAGGATGACCTGTAGGTGGCACACAAAGAACTGGTTGGCAGGCTGCAGGGGACAGACAGGCAGGGCTCTCCCTCGGGCTGCTGCGAACCATGACATGGACCCACTGCAGATTGGGATGTTGAGGATAAGAGCAGTTTGGGGTTTTCTTTTGTCTTTCGTGTACCATCAATTGAGGTGAAGTTTTAGCCAAAGAACATGTATGCATAACTCACGCATACTGGTAACAGTGTGATGATGGCCAGAGGGGAGGGGGGCTGGATAGAGGTGGGCAAAGGAGGTGAGGGATATCTGTAATAGCGTCAACAATAAAAATAAAGTTTACATATACAGATATATGTATATTATGCATATACATATGTATAATTTCATATTTCTTTTATTTTTATTTATTTATTTTTTTTTATCATCCTCACCCGAGGACATTTTTCCATTTTTGTTGTTGTTGTTGTTGTTCAGATAGAGCGGGAGGGAGAGAGAAGAAAAGAGAGAGAGAGAAACATCGACATGAAGGGACACATCGAGTGGTCGCCACCCGCACAACCAACCAGGGCCGGGGACAAACTGCAACCGAGGTACGTGCCCTTAGCGGGAACCAAACCCGGGTCCCTCCAAACCGCAGGCCGATGCTCTAACCGCTGAGCCAAACCGGCCAGGGCAATATAATTTCATATTTCTTTAAAAATTCTAAATGTAGTTCTTAGGCCACATGAAGATTAAGTGCCTATTCTATGGTTTGGATATTCTTGGCTCTTAGGAGAGGATTATGCTAGACTCAGTCATAGAAGTGATTGTTTCTGAACTCACAAAAAGATACTCTAATAAAATTGTCATTCATGTATATGTACATATATGAATATACATATATGAGTAATAAGTATATGAATAAATGAAATGTAAAGTAAAATTCTCAGAAAGCACAGCTATCTAACAGTGAGGTCTATTTTACGCAGTTGCTGAGATCATTCACAGAGAGGTTCTCTTCAAGAAAAAATATCTAGCTAAAAAGTACCGTTAAATATTATTTCTGAGTTTCAGTTTGAAAATGCAGACTCTATACCTGATTTTTTTTCAGAAATAATGAGACGTTTGTAGAGTGAATGTGCTCTCTCAAAGTACTGCCATTTCTGCTCCCTGCACGAGTCGTGAATGTCTTCAGAACATACTTTAGAGACCACAAAGCTACTGAAGATATTCCTTTCTTCTTTCAACTAAGTTCCAAATAATTAAAGTACGTCATTCCTGAAATTTATAGGACTTTCTGAGAATTTCTTTCTTTCTCTTTAAAAAATTCTTGGTTACTTTGAACTTTAAAAAATGCGTTATGGTTTTATGAGACGTTTTCTGGATTGCTCTACGCTCCTGGAGTGTGGCATTTTGATGATGGAACTGAGCGCTGGCAGTAAACAAGGAGATGGAGAAGACGGGTCTGGGGCTGCAGCACTCACCTCCTTCCTGGAGAATCCAAATGTGGAAACAAGCGTGTTGCCATCCATAGCTTCTGACCCCCACTTCCTCCCGCCTCACAGTGGCCTCTCCCCACGGTGTGTTCCAAGGAGCAGCAGTCATGTAAGATGTTACCAAAACTTCGGGGGTGAAATAAATGCTGCACATTAGATTCCCTCTCTCTGAGAGTCTTCGTGCACATTGGCTTAGGAGAGGCTCCAAGGAGGACTAACCAGCCTCTGTCTCTTCATGCCTGATGTTTCCTAAATTTATTGGACAACAGAAACCTTTTCTTTTACAGAAAGAATTTGGTAGCTTCCTTCAGACCTCAGAGTCCAGGAAAAAAATTTTATGGAAAATTGTTATATAGGGTTTGTATTCATCAGGCTTCTCCAGAGAAAAGAAATATCTATGTATCTATATATCTATATCATATATATATATGTATATACATGTACACTTATACACGGATATTTTCAACTGATACACAGTTGGCCCTCGGTATACTCAGGATTCTCATTTGTGGATTCAACCAACCATGGATGGAAAACAGTATTTTCTATTTGTGTTTGTGGATCCATGAAGGAAGGGCCCAATGAAAGAATTGTTGCATGCTGTTTTATATACGGAAATTAAGCATCTTTGAATTTTGGAATCCATGAGCATCTGGTACCAACACCCCTGTGGATACTGAGGGATGACTGTAGTCAAGTTCTGGGGGAGTCAAAAGTTATACATAGATTTTGGGTACCTCTAACCCCTGTGTTATTCAAGGATCAACTCTCTCTCTTTCTGTGTGTGTGTGTAGGCTGGGAAGTCTAGAGATCTGCCATCTTCAAGCTGGATACTGAGCAAAGCCAATGGTGTAATTCAGTCAGAGTTCAAAGGCCTGAGAGCTGGAAGGATCCATGATGGAAATCCCAGTGTGAGGTCAAGGAAAGATGAGGTGAGATGTCCCAGTTCAAGCAGTGAGGCAGGGAGAGGGCAGATCCTCCTTCCTTAGCCTTTCGTTCTATCCAGGCCTACAGTGGAGCGGATGGTGCTCAACCCCACTGGGGAGGGCAGTGTGCTTTGCAGAGTCCACAGGTCTGAGGGCTGATCTCGCGTGAAAGTACTCTACAGCCACACCCAGAACAACGTGTCATCTGGGACTCTTCAACGCTTAATCTAGACCTACTCGAGTTGACATATACAATTAATCATCACAGGGTTTACTTTGAGGACTATAACATGAACAACCAAAACAAAAAAATCTTAAGAAAGGCAGTAAAGGGTTAAAACAACAATAACTCAAGCTTCATTTCAAACCTATTTATGGTTCCAATATTTGCCTGATTTTATATACTAAAACTGTTTGTAGTTTTTGGAAAGAAAACCAGTTCCAAAAACGTGAAAGAATACAACGGTTATGCTAAATGGGCTTATCTTGACTCTTCATTAAAAATTGCACTGTCAGCATTAAGTGGTGCTATGGACTTAACTGGTGTCCCATATGTATTTTGATATAGACATAAATGTATTTTATGCTGTGTGATTTTTATAGATGCAAAGAGTGACCCACAGTGTAAAGAAATAATTTCTTTCCAGGTGTTAATTTTGCTAGGTCCTATTTATTCTCATTAAGCTTTTGACACATTTTCACACTAGGGTGAAAACACAGTCACAGCCAGTATCACGTGAAGCAGCGATTTTCAACTGGTGTGCCCGAGTATGTTTAAAACATATAATACCTGACTGTTTAGTCAAGGGCACTGACCTCTTTTGCCTTAGATTGTCCCATAAACAAATGACAATAGCCAGCACACCAACAGCCCTCTGATGGAAATGATCAAAATTATACCTATTTTTTTTTTTATCAGATTGGCAAAGAAATAAAATGTGTTTTTTTGGTGTGCCAAAAAATACTAAATACTAAAATATAATGCTAAAACAGTATTTTAGTAATCCGTTTATGTGTGCCGTGAGATGAAAAAGGTTGAAAATCGCAGATCTGATGGAAAAAGCAAACAAGCACTGCAGTCTGTCCTGGCCCTTCATCATTACAAGACAAGATAGATCTGACCTGACCTTTCACACTGTGTTTCACTCTCCTGGGCGGTGATGACCGCTGGGCTCTGAACGGACAAGCAGACGCAAAAATTGACATTTTGATGCCAACGGTGATTCTAACCAAAGAGAAGTAAGATAGTCTACCTTTAAGACTATGGCTCTAAATAAGGTCTGTTGTGAGGCCCTGGCTAGGTAGCTCAGTTGGTTAGAACATCCTTCTAGGCCAAGGTTGCAGGTTCAGTCCTCAGTCACAGCATGTACAGGAATCAACCAATTAATGCATAAGTGGAACAACAAATCCATCTCTCTCTCTCAAATCAATTTTTAAGAAACAATGCCTGTTGTGAAATTATTTATTAAAAGACGGATAATTATTTTTATTTAGATTTGGACGATTGGGTAATTAGTCTAGTTGATGGGGGAAATAAAACATGCCAAAATGAAAGTACCCATGATAAATGTTTTAACCCATGGTATTTGAAGATCTTTGTGAATGAATAGCCCAAGTTTAACTGGTTTTGAAACAGTCATATCACAGTGATGAGCTGCAGCCTCGGGACCAGTCTCCCGGCCACGTGAGGTGCAGGCACAGTCCAGGGCTCACGCGACACTGCTCCTCTCTCAGGTGCGCCCAGGCTACACTGTTCGACGTAACTCTCCATTGGTTTTGCAGTTGGTCAATAGAGAGAAAATGAAGGAAAAAAAGAAGACAAGAGGAAGAAGGAAGAAGAGGAGGAGAGGGGAGAAAAGAGAGAGGGGTAAGTTTTCCTTCTGGTGGCAAAGTAACAGTAACAAAGCCAAATTGTAATGTCTGTACACATGGCTTTCAACCATGCTCCTTTGGAGAGTACAGTCCTGTACTCTGCCAGACATCACCGCCAGGGGATTTCTAAGGCCAGAAAAGCAAAGCCAGCTGTCCTGGGAAAGTCAGCAGGAGAAAGCAAAGGGAGGCAAAGGACAAGTGATCATTCGGAATTGAGATGAAAAACACCACATGACTTATCACTGTTAGGTTATGAGCAGAAGTCAAAGTCAAGAAGTGGTAAAAGCAGATCACATGTTGGGCAGACAGCACTTCATAAGACGCTGCCACTTTTAAAGTCTCTCCCTAAACCCTTCAGGTACTGCCTAGTGGCAGCTGCTGTATACATCCAAAGATATAAAAAATCCACAGGCAAATCCCAAGCCTCTGAATACCACTTATAAAATCATCTGTCTTTCACTTTATATAAAAGAAGGTTTTTGAAAACTCAAAATATGTACTTGGTATGTTGCAGGCTCTGTGACTTTATTGGCAAATCTCTTGCATCCCTCACAACAATCTTAGGGACTTGACTCTGTTCTTTTCCTCATCTTACTAACGAGGAAACGAAAACACAAAGAGTTGTCACTTCTACAACATCACTTGTCTGGGAAGTGGGATTAGAACCCAGGCCTTTGACTCTAAAGTTGGGCTGCCCCTGAACAGACCTTCTTTCCAAGCAGAACAAGAGCACATTAGACAATGTCCATTTATATACTGTTTGTGTGTTCCTGAGATCCCAAAAACAGAACATTTTTAGAATCGATGTCTACTTCAAACTGATAACCTGGGGGTGTGTGGGGTGAGGAAACAGTGAACTGCTTTCTCTGTGTCTTGTCCAGATCTTCTGATGTTAGAGGATCATGAGCAGTTATATAGTCCCTCATCCTTCTTCTTCACTATGTTTTGTTTTGTTTTGTTTTGTTTTTGTTTTTGTTTTCTGCTGGTAGATTAAAAAGAGACACTGAGGTGACAAGTATGGTAGACAAGATTATTCTGTAGTGGACGGATGAGCTCCTTTAGGGTAACCTTAGGTTTCTTTCATTAAAATAGGCATACTTAGAGAAGAAACAAATTGCTCATGAAGTTTTACAAATTGACACCCCAGGGGATGAAATGAGAAAGCCAGTCAGAGGGGTTGTGATCCCACTTTGCTTGTTTAACAGGGTGGTGTTTCTTGAGAAACCTTTGAAAGAGCAGGAACTTTGTTGAAATAATTTAGAAGTGTAATTTATAAGATTTATTTCCATAAGACATGATAGAACTGAATTCTGTGGTTTTTTCTATAAATGTAGATTTTGAATCATCTCTCTTCCTCGGCCTGAGAACTTCTAATACATCTGTCTACCTGACATTTCAAATTTCACAAAAACTCTTCGGACACACCCTACTGAGTAAACTGTGTGGGAAGGAAGAAATCTCTGCTTCCATTCGGGAGAAAAGACTGAGGATACTGATTAAACACATGTGGAAAACAAAAGGCCCAGATACAGGAAAGAGAAGGAAAAAGTTGTGGAAAAGATATAAAGACATTGGGAGGAGATGACAATAAAGCTAACACCACCAATTTATACTTAACATTTATGCATTGGCCCTCTCCGGCTGATTATTTATCCAGATGGGCGGCCCATCTTCCCAGCTGGCTTGTGAGTTCCTTTCAACTCTAGCACCTAGCAGATAGCTCTTCTCAGCCCCGGCTGCCAAAAATCCTTGGCTCTCAACACATCAGAGAGAATAAAATGGAGCTCTGTGTTCTTCTTTTTTTATGTCCAAAGACTCTTCCTCTCTTTTTCGTGAAAGCCTTAGCTAATTAGAGGATTACCCCCTCAAAGGGAGAGGGAGGAGAGGTAAGTGTTTTGCGGGAGTTCAGGGAAGTAGCAGGGACATGATGATCTGCTCTAACTTGGGAAGCACAAGAGGTTCAGAAATTCTAGGAAGAGCAGAACCTGAAGAATACGGCCAAATTTCCTCTGTTCTAGGTGCTAAGGAGATGTGTGTGGACCTTCAGAGACACTGGCCAGAGTGTGGATCAGTGAAGGGTGGGGTCTTCAGATGTTGTGAGAGAGAGAAACCCAGGAGCATCTAAGGCTACACGCCCCATCTGCCTGGCAGAGCCGTGGCTTCGTCTGGAATACGTGGACTCGAAGCAAACTATCCCTGCTCGGATGCATTTTTGGAATAAACGTTACAGCTGCTACATATTTCAAGTGTTTTCAGCCTTTCATGACAACAAAGGAAAATTATATTTTTATAATAAAGTTGATCTTATTATTTTAAAGAATACAGAAAAGCGTACTGTAATAGAGAAGATATAATTTTGTCATCCAAAGATGACCAATTTTGAATTCTGGTTTATTATTCTTTTTTTTTTTTTTTTTATCCTCACCTGAGGACATTTTTTCCATTTTTTTGTTCAGGTAGAGTGGGAGGGAGAGAAAGAGGAAGAGAGAGAGAGAGAAAAAAACATCGATGTGAAAGGGACACATTGAGTGGCTGCCACCCACACGACCAACCAGGGCCGGGACAAACTGCAACCAAGGTACATGCCCTTAGCAGGAACCGAACCCTGGTCTCTCGGGACCGCAGGCCGATGCTCTAACCGCTGAGCCAAACCGGCCAGGGCTGGTTTATTATTCTTTTATTCCTTCCATTATCTATCTAAAAGGCAAATTTTTTTCTAAAACTTTCTTTCATGGAAAATGAAACATTTATAGAATTGTAACCACTGTCGTTTATTTCTACTACATTTTGTATCTTTCTAGTAAAAAACATATTTATAATCAACTTTGTGGCCATATGTAAAACAATTACCTAGAGTTAGCTCTATATGTCTAAATAGTTTCAATGCTAATGTTTTTCTAACTAAAATTTCATCATTCTTGAGGGATTATTTTTTTCTCAGTTACCTTTCTTTTGTTGCATAGCACATCTGCAAGTACATTATTTAGGCAATGGTGGAAACTGGTTAGAGTTATAGGAAATCGCACTGTGTGGTGGTTTCTAAAAATATACATAGGCTTTGAGGTTACGTAGCTTAGTCTTTGAATTCCAGCTCTACAATAAGTGATCTTGCAACCTTAGGAAATGTATTTAACATATGTGAGACATAATCATAACCACCGCCTAAGGTAACTGTACGAATTAGATAAAATAATCTTTGTTGACTACTAAGCTAAACTGAAACCTCATAAACTTGCAGTGAATGGTAGCTGGCATTAATATTATTCCAGGATATACTACTTCAACTACAGCCACTGTGGGAGAGATAGCTCTAGATGGCAATATTCGATCCTATGTTACCCATCCTCCAACTTCATCTACTGTTGATTAATAAAATATAGATTCTGCACTTAATGACAGCTAATCCATAAGCTGATACAAAACTATATTTAAAAAATTTACCCAACAATGGCAAGCTGGACCAATCCCATTGTCATTATTGAGAATATGATGTAGATAATCTTATAGACAGAAATGCACTATAGAAGGAGATGTTCTTTAGGCTAAACCAAGTGATACCAGGTGGAAAGTTGGATCCACAGGAGATAAATAGTAAACATGTAGGTAAATGTAAAAGCCATTTTTTTCCTTAAAAAATAACTTTTTGTTTAAAGCAAAAATAACAACAGGTATAAGGTGAGGGTTATAACATACGTAGAAGGAAAAAGCACTCACCAAGAACACGAGGTACAGGAGATTGACAAGTATGTAGAGTGCCATTGCTCTGAAGTTACTGCATTAGCGCAGTGAGAAACATCAAGTAGAAAGGGAAAAATTCAAAATGGAAATCAGCAAGTGTAAACTATCAGGTATAATGTGAAATTCTATGATATTGGTTCTAATTAGTTTTCGATAAGAAAGAATTTTATTATCTGGAGCAACAACTAAAAATCCAATGAATTAATAAAAGAGGTGTAGCAGTTCAGCAACCACTTAAAAATCAAGAAGAGGCATAGCTAAGATGTCAGGAGAGGACATCAATGTAATATGAAAAAGCAAGTAATTACCCAGAAGAGGGGTTGCTGGGTCATATGGTAATTATATCCCTGATTTTTTCAGGAACCAACATACTGTTTTTCATAGTGGCTGTACCACTTTACATTCCCACCAGAAGTGAATGACTGTTTCTTTTTTTCTACAACCTCTCCAACATTTGTTATTACATGTCTTGATGATAGCCATTCTAACAGGTGTGAAGTGGTATCTCAATATAGTGTTGGTTTGGATGTCTATAACAGCTAGTAAAGTTGAGCATCTTTTCATATAACAGAGGGCCATTTGCTTGTCTTCTTGGGATAAATGTCTGTTCAGGTCCTTCGCCCACTTTATTTTTGTTGTTAATCTTCACCTGAGGATATTTTTTCCATTAATTTTTAGAGAGAGTGGAAGTGGGGAGGGGGAGAGAGAGAGAGAAACATTGATGGGAAAGATATATCTTTGGTTGTCTCCTGCAGGACCCCAACAGGGGCTGGGGATTGAACCTGCAACCCAGGTAAGTGCCCTGGACCAGGAATCGAACCTAGGACCCTTTGGTCCGTGAAGCACCATTCTAACCACTGAGCCAAACTGGCCAGGACCCTCAGCCCATTTTTCAATTGGATTGTTTGTTTGGTGTGTTGAGTTGTATAAGTTGTCATGTATTTTGTCAGAGCCATTGTTTGCAAATATCATCTCCCATTCAGTTGGTTGCCTCTTTGTTTTGTTTGTGGTTTCTTTTGCTGTAAAAGAAGTTTTTAATTTGATTTAGTCATATACATGCCTTGTAGTTGTATCTAAAAAGGCATCACCATACCCAACACCATCTAGGTTTTTTCCTATGTTATCTTCTAGGAATTTTGCATTTTTCATTTAGGTATACAATCCATTTTGAGTCAATTTTTGTAAAGAGCAAAATTGTTATGAAATAATTAATAAAATTAGCAAAAAACATAACAGTGTTGATCATGTAAAAGAAAATACAAAGTACAGACATTGGGAATGAAAAAGGGAATATCACGACAAATCTTACAGGCATTATATTTATAATAAGAGATTATGAATACCTTTAAGTTAATTCACATTTAACTTAATTCACATTTACAATTTAGAAAAATGGACAAATTCCTTGAAGAATATAATTTTTCAAAAATCAAGAAGAAATAGAATATTTTATAGTTTTTATCTATTAATTAAATTGCATTGATAATGTAAAACTATAGACCTCACTGGTTTTATATGGTATAAATCTTACATAAATTATTTTGGAAAAAAAATAAGGAGAGAACAGTTCCCAATTCCTTTTTTTTAGAATGTCCTAATCCTGATACCCTGAGAAAGAGATTACAAATTATAATAAAATTATAGGCAAATTATAGCAAATATCCCTAATGAGGATCACAAAAATCTTTAAACAAAATATAAGTAAATTGAATCTAGTAACATAAGTAAAAGAATAATACATTATCAAATGAAGTTTATCCCAAGAATGAAAGCTTGATTCAGCTTTCAAAAGATTTATCACTATATTTCAATAAATAAAACTAATAAATGAAAAAATAGAAAAGTTAGCACCCATTTATGATAAACACTATCAAAAAATGAGGCAGAGAAAAAAATATCTTAATGCAGCAATTTTAAACTGGTGTGCCACAAGAATGTTTAAAACATGCGATACCTGACTACGTAGTCAGGGGCACTAACCTCTTTTCCCTTAGATTGTTAAACAAACAAGCAAAAAAATGACAACAGCCAGCACAACAATAGCCATCCAGTGTGAATGAATAAAAATTAAATGTATCTTTTTGTCAGATCGGCAAAAAATATATTTTTTGGTGTGTTACAGAATTTTAGTAATTAGTGTATGTGTGCCATGATATGAAAACAATTGAAAATTGCTGTCTTACTGTAACAAGAGGCATTATGCAAAACCTAGAGCTCACATCGTACTCAGTGTTATGCTTAATGGTATAACTGAGAGTATCCTGTATCTGAGATCAAGAAAAGGCAAGAAGTCTGCTTTGTCACTTCTATTTATTATTGTGATTCAATTTCTAGCTACTGCAATAAGGAGAAAAAAGACATAAAAACATAAACATTGAAAAGAAAGAAGTAAAACTGTCTCTATTTGCAAATGACAGGATAGTCTACTAGAAAATCCTAAGTAATCTATTAAAAATTACTAGAACTGGTAAGTTAATTTACAAGACACAAGGTCAATATAAAAAAAGAAGCTGTACTTCTATATACTAGCAACAAACAATTGATAATACAATTAAAAGAGCAATACTATTGATAATATAAAAAGCACAGGGCCTTAGAGCCAGACAGGCTATAACAGACCTTTAGGCAATAGGGAAAGAACTTGAGTATTTCTGCAGCCTCAGCAGAGAATACCTTTAAAAGCCCTCTGGCTGCACTGGTTCCTCTGTTTTTGCAAGAGATTCTACTACAGGCGTAATCCAAGGCTTTCTCCCAATGCTGAATGGGTCAAAATGATGCCGATCCTTAGAAGAAGGTCCAAGTGTGGGTTGTGGGCCTTCCCAACCCACAGTCAGTCCTCACTTCCACCCTTGTTTCTCTGAAGTGATGTGTCATCAGGAATAACCAGACCCTTCTCCCGCGAATCTGGGAAGATGCTCTGTCATTAGAGAGAGTGTAAAGTGACGTCTTTTGTGTCCTTGTTCGATCAATCCATATTTATCAGAGGCTGCTTTGTACCTAGACTCTATGTGCGTTTGGGGATACTATGTGACACAACATACAGCCCCTTCCCTCAATTTGGGCGTCATATGAAGAAGTAGGTAACTACAACCAGTAAGTATTAAAGAGGACTGAGTAGAACATGATAACTTGAGATTATTTGGGAAGAGCCCCAGCCCAGCTCTAAGCAATGGGGATGGGGTGTGGGGCTAGTACATCACATGCAGGCTCTCTATAATACCCTCACATTGGAAAATGATGTCCCCCTTTCTTCCCTGGCTAAGCAACCTCACAACACACGCGCGCGTGCACACACACACACATACACATTCTCTCTCTCTTTCTCTCTCTCTCTCTCTCTCTCTCTCTCTCTCTCTCTCTCTCTGGTTCTTGCTGATGCGATTTCAAAATAGCCAAATATTGTATTCTTTAAGCAGGTGGAACTTGCATTTGGGTTGACTTGGTAAGTGCCCCCTCACCCTACCCTAGTTCCTTGAGTAGGATTTCACTCGTGCTATAGGTTTAAACTGAGGAAAGGTGGAGAGGTGGATAACAGGAGAATATCATCTTTCAAAGCAGCTGCCTCAGACTAGCTATCTGTAAGTAAGGTAAAGATAGGTTTTCTGCAGACATGTCAGGCTTGGTGGAATTTAGGGCTCAGAAAATATGGAGTAATCCCTCCAAGTGTCACCACATATATTTGTCATTATTTTAGCTCCTGGGATCACATACTTTCCCAATCCACCCCTCTGTTTTCAGGCCATGGATTCACACTAAACTGTAGCTCAAGGATCCATAGATTAGATTCCATACCTGATGTTTTAATATATGTCTATCTATTATATATGAGATAAGTGTTTTTGTTAGAAACATTCTAGAAACTCTGTTTCTCTCAGGCTATGCCTTGAGCAAGAATGTAAACTCCTAAACCTTTTCTTTCATTGTGCTCTTTCGTACGGCAGTTATGCATAGTCAGCTCTCTCCACGTTCTTTCCATTTCCCATCACTTCACACTGTGTCATGGCAACAGCCATTTGGACTTCCAGGTTGCACTTTTTTATCCTCACCCGAGGACATTTTTGCATTTATCTTCAGATAAGCGGGAGGGAGAGAGGCAGGAAAAGAGAGAGAAACATGAACGTGAGAGAGACACATCAACTGGTTGCCACCCACATGACCCCAACTGGGCAGGGGACAAACTGCAACCGAGGTATGTGCCTTTAGCGGGAACCAAACCTGGGTCTCTCTGGTCCGCACGTTGACGCTCTAACTGCTGAGCCAAACCAGCCTGGGCCAATGTTGCACTTTAACAGGGCACTTCATTTCAGTTAACCCCAGGACACACTCTACGTCTCCCCACGTTACAATGTGGGTAGTGCTTCACCAGTGACTACTGTGGACTTCCACCATCTCACTCCTTTCAAACCGAACTGGGTTAGCTAGTAGATCCCAGATTTATTTTCTCAATGGCCTGCAAGTACTTTGGCACCACGTTCTGTATGGTTTAGTAGTAGATGGAAGAAAACTCGATTGTTATCTATGAAGCAGAAATTCTTCAAAGAAGTAGTGGTTGCAAGAATCTTGAGAAGCTTAGAAGAGCACACTATCCACGGAGCCTCCAGGAAGGGCTATCAGAACAACTCTAACAAATGGCCCCCCAGGGGAGCAGTTACCTCTGCCACAGGGAGGTGCAGTTTCACACAGACTGTGGCAACTGCCAGCTCCAAAATCATGCCAGGTAGCTGGGATCCCCTTACTGCCAGAACACTAAGCTGTTATCCCAGGATCAGGAAGACACTGCCACCGCTGTGCCAGCAAGTCTCAAGTTCATCACGTCTCTTCCATGTACTCAGTTCCAATTTCAAAGTGTACTAGGTGCTTCGGATGGGTGGAGCCTAAATTATAACTGGGACCCCAGCTGTAAGGATGTCTGGGGAAGATAGATTTTAGTTTTTCCACTTCTGCTTATAGTAAAGCCTTTAGAAATAGATCTGAACATATAATGAACTGACCATCTGGAAGAGTATCTGTCAAGTTGAATAAAGCACCTAATGTAGTACCTGGCATGCAGCAAGTGTTTAGTAAAGGTGTGTACTTGTTTTTCTAGTCTTAGCTTAAACACCATTGTCCATCTAGATTAGGTTAAATTCTCTGGTTGTATGCTCCTTGATTTTTTTTTTTTTTTTTTTATCCTCACCCGAGGATATTTTTCCATTTTTTTTTTGTACAGATAGAGTGGGAGGGAGAGACTAGAAGGGAGAGGGGGATAGAGAGAGAGAAACATCGACGTGAAGGGACACATCGAGTGGCTGCCACCCGCACAACCAACCAGGGCCGGGGACAAACTGCAACCGAAGTACGTGCCCATAGCGGGAACCGAACTCGGGTCTCTCCGGACCGCAGGCCGACGCTCTAACCGCTGAGCCAAACTGGCCAGGGCAACTCCTTGATTTTTTTTAATCCTCACCCAAGGATATGTTTTATTGATTTTAGAGAGAGAAGAAGGGAGAGAGAGAGAGAGAGAGAGAGAGAGAGAGAGAGAGAGAGAGAGAGAGAGAGAAACATCGATCTGATGCCTACTGTAGGCACCCTGAACAGGGATCAAACCTGCAAACTAGGTATGTGTCCTGACGGAGTGGAACTCACCTTCTGGTGTACAGGACGATGTTTCAACCAACTGAGCCAACCTGCCAGGAATGAACTGCAATTTTAAAAATCCTACCTCATCTGTAATTATACTATAAAAGCTCCATGAAAGCAGGAACCAAGCCCATCTTTTTGTAGTACGATATCACTAGGGCTTAGTGTGGTGTTTTGATAATAACAGATGCACAAGAAGTGATTATGAATTTAAAAATGGAATTGACATAGGCTCTGGCTCATTCTCTTAATTTTTTTTCCCTGATAGCATATTATTGTCTCTTAAAGGGATGAAACATAAATCTCCATGTTTCCTGGCTTCATAATACCTTCTTAATGAGCTACTACATGGTTAACAAAATTTAGATCTTAAATCAGTCTAACTTCTTTCTAGCTACTTGAGCAGGAATATCAAAGTGAGACCTCCATGATGGAAGGTTAAAACATTTCATGTATATATATATGGAAAATAGCCTGAATCCTGTTTCTTGACTATGCTAATTTCCCAGAACTAGCTATGTATGGTGTCTTGGTGATAACTTTGTCAGAATAACTAACTCTTAGGTCAAACTGTCAGGGTTTCAGTTCCACTTTGTCCTTGCAGTTTGGGCTGATGAAGCCGGCACCTGTGCACATGGTAGTATGATCACTATGGAGGGACGCCGGAAGGATTGACAGGCAAAGGTTTCTTTTTCTTTTTCTTTTGGAGTCTAGATTGATTAAAAGACAGTTTGAATTCTGGGTTTCTCATTTGCTATCTTCAGAGACAAATTACCATATTTTGGCAAATCTAAAATATCAGTGATATCACTAAAAAAGAAAAGATGCTCCCCAATTTTATAAAAGTTTAAAATATAAACTATCGTACCTTAGAGTTGATGAAATACAGTATTCAGTCCCTCAACCTTTAGCGTTTTCATCTGTATTTGTGCCAAATGGATTCCTTCCTAGCTCACAACTGTCCACTTGGCCCTTCTCCATCTGTCCCAGTCTCTGGGGATGGCTGGAACAGCAAGTGTGGGACCCAGGGTCCTCTTCTTCCTGCTAGACGACCTTGCCTGTAGCTCACAGGCAGTTGGTCTTGGTTTGGTACCTAATCCAAGTGGCTTGGATCATGGTTGTTCCCTGGGAATTTGTTTTATTAGTATTACTATTTATCTTGTATTTTTAATGTATTTTTAAATTTTGGAATAAGTTTAGGTTTATGGGAAAGTTGTAAAAATAGAACGAAGAGCCCTGGCCGGTTTGGCTCAGCGGTTGGAGCGTTGGCCTGCGGACCAGAGAGTCCCCGGTTTGGTTCCCGCTAGGGGCACGTACAAAAAAAATAAAATAGAACGAAGAGTTCCTGTATATACTTAACCCAGTTTCCCCTGTGGTTACCATCTTACATTTGTCAAAACTAAGAAATTAACCTTGGTTCATTACTATTAATTAGACTCCAGAGTCCATTAATTTTCTGTTTAACTTCCCCTTTCTGTTCCAGGATTCAGTCTAGGGTACAACACTGGATTTAGTTGTTATGTCTCTTGGGTCTCCTTTGGACTCTGATGGTTTCTAAGTCTTTCCTTGTGGGTTTTTTTTTTTTTTTTTTGTAACTGTCAGTTTTAAGGAGTGCTGGTTAGGTGTTTTGTAGGGTGTCCTTCAATTTGAGTTTGCTATTTTTCTCATGATTGGACCAGAAATATTGGGGGGGGGGAAATAATTCCATGGAGATGAGGTGCCCTGATCACACTGCATAGGGATTACCAGATATCCACATGACACCCTGATGATAATTTTACCACTTGGTGAGGGGTCAGTGGGGAAAGGAGGACAGCTGTAATACTTTCAACAATAAAAAAGAAAGAAAGAAAAAAGGTGGTGTCTGCCAAGAGTCTTCACTGTGAAGTGGCGGTTTTTCCTTATCCATACTCTACTCTTTAGAAGCAAATAGTACGTTATCTTGGAATTTTAAAGCCAGAACAAATGGAATAGATTCGGTCTTTATTTAACGGATAGATCCTTGGACGATGCCGGTTGCTGACGATGCCTGTCTGCCAGGTGGGAAAATAAAGCTGACGCAAGAGAGAGATACTGACAAGACAGAGAAGCATCTTGCCTTCTGGATGTTACACTTCCTACCACTCTTGTGCCAGAAAATCCTCTTTTCATCTAAACCAGCATGAATTGAATGTGTATATGGACAAGCAAAAAGATGCTAAGTAACATAGTATGTAAAGGGAGTGTCTACCACAGAATGAGACACATACAGGTACTAAAAAATGTTGGCTATTATTATTAATTGAGGCCCACAAGTATTTCGAATCCCTGATATTAAATGTATTACAGAAACTATTTTTGGTCATGGATTCCTTGAGAATCTGAGATTATACATTGAAAACATTTGTTACTGAAGCATTGGACTCGGAGAAAGAGTTGCGGCTGGATCAAGACCTTGCTGCTTGTTCAGTAACTAAGTCGTGTTTGTGTTAGATTTAGAGGCAAGAAAAGAGCAACCTGATATTTGAAGTACATAATTATCTACATTTTACTTCCCCGAGGAAAGGGCCATCAGAGCTAAGTCTTTTCCTCAAGAAGCATCTTTGATTCACAAATAGTATGAGCATCCTTAATGTCCTATGACTATCACCTAGAGCAGTTTTAGCTTTGAAGTGCGGGGGGGGGGGGGGGGGAGATGAACATTTATATCTTTAGTACATGCCATTAGTTGATCTTTTATGACAACGATCTAAGCCATGAAATGAAATAATAATTTAGGCATTAGTGTCTCAATTATTCCCATTTCATTCTCCATAGTACAATTTTTTGGAACATTGAGAAAACATCAGCTATCAAGAAGTCAAGCTTTTAAAAGCTCTTCAATGAAGCCGTCTCTCTATTTTTTACTTAAAAAAACGCAACTGTAAATTAATTTAGTTCTGATTTCCTAAGAGCAAATTCAGTATGAAAGAAATGTAATGGAGGAGCAGCTCAGTGTCCAGGTGTCTAAAATGGGCTGCCTCTATGTAACAGAAGAATGTGCTCAGTGGCAGTGCCAATATTGGAAAAATTAGAGATCCTTGGCAGTGTGGTATAGATCATATTGAAGAAATTCCAAGTTTGGTAAGAAATACAGGAGAGAAGAAAGGGCTATAAAGAGCTATCCCCAGACAAATGTGAAGCAGGCTAAGTCTCTATGCCATGCCATCCCACCTCTAGCAGCAAAACCCTCCATCTTCTCTCCACTCCTTGAAGTCCAGGACTTAATCTTGCCCCATAAATCCTCTTGTTTCAGATCTACATGTTCATCGTCCTCTTTTAATCCATTAATGTTTCAGCAAGCATCTCTCGAAAACTGAAGATAAAAAATACACACATATGTAAATTCACCATAGTCCCAATCCTCCATGAACTTGCAGTTTGGTGCGTGGGGAAGAAACAAGTACATAGGTAGCTAAAGCAAATGGGAGGGTTCTCTGAGAGAAGGTCGACAATTGCAGAGGTGGAATAAAGGAGAAGAACTGGAAAGAGAAAAGAGGAATGACCAGGGGTGTGGATTACGGTGTGGTGTGGCAAACACTGAACGAACAATTCCTAGAAGAGCATGTGTAAAGAAGTTAATGAGGAAGGAGATTAAGGAAGAGATCCTGGATTTGATGATTTTAATATAACTTTTATATAAAATACAGTTTAAATGAAGTGATTCATGCATTGATTGCATTATTTCTTTATACACAAATTAAAAGAGGTAACAAGTGAATTGCATGGATTTGAGGATAAATACAGAGGAAAGGAGTGATAATCATTTACTTAGATTATTCTAGCAGTGATCCCTATGAAAGACATAATACCTTTACTATAAGAAGAGCAGTGTCCACCCGCCCTCCATATGTTTAGGATTGGAAGCAAAAGGGAAAGGCCAACTTTAAGTTATTAAATGGTTTACATAATGATCAGGAATGTTAAAAAAGAAAGAATAGGCTTTAAGAATACAGAAAATAACCTTCTCCTGTAGAGACAGATTGCGGACTGGAGGCCTCAGCTGACTGGAGGCTCATTAGAAGACTTTAGTGAGGGGCGCCACGTTGGACGTAACCAGGGCCTGAAATAAAGATGAAAAAGCAACCCAGAGGGGGCTAACTGCTACCTTTAGGCAGGCAAATCAAAGCACCTGAGCCTAAAAAGAGACAGGAGAAATCACTTCAAAGAATAACTCAAACCAACAGATGTCCCACCAGGAGATTTCTGTCCTTTTTTGTCTATGGAGAAACAAGCCAGTCCATGGCTGAGATTGATATCTATTACTTCTATCTTGAAAGCATCCCTTAAACCTTCTTTTGCTGTCTGGATACTTTCCCTCCTTTTGAGAAGGTTTCTTCTGCTAGAAGATGCACAAGGTTATGTGTGTGACTCAGGGCAGCCAACCAGAGTCCTTTTTCAAAGACTGATCTAGAGCACGAAGTTTGCTTTCTCTCCAGGATTGAAAGCTTTGTTGTCGGGGTAGGGCTGGACTTGCACTATGGACAGTCTGATGAGGAATGAAACCAACACAGAAGACAGTGCTGAGAGTGAGAGAGAAACATTCCTGCTGATGTTGAGCCATGGATCACCTGGCTGCTCCTTGTTACATGGCCCAATGCATTTTCTGTGTCCACCTAAGTGAGTTAGAGTTGAATTTGCCACTTGCTATTAAGAGTCCTGAATGCACTACGTTTTTGAACTACATATTTAGGTAGGGAATCAAAAAGTCTAAACTTTGAAATCAAGTCGACCCTGTTTCATGATTATGCCTAGTGTTCATACTGTAGCATGAAGATGTTCACTCATAACCACTTTAATTACTGAGAAAGGAAGGAGGAAAACAACTGGAATGAAGGTAAAGTATGTTTTTCATCTTTTTCTCATTACCTACAGAAAGGAATGAGTGAGTTGTGCTGATGCCCTAAGGAAATTCCATTTTATTTCCCAATGAAGGGCTCATGGAAAATTACAAACATGGCATTGTCATTACAAAGTGGCTCTAGACCTGGAGATGCCATCTACTGGAGACACACGCTAAAGAAAAAAAGAACCAAGGAGCTGGAGACTAATAAGTAAAAGATCAAACATCAAGTGATCACCTACTTTGGGCTGGATATGACACCAAAATTATAAGTGGGGAGAGAAGGAGGCAAGACAACTCGACCCAAATAGACACATATCACAATGGTTCTGTGAAAATGCACACCTACATTACCTAACTACTTTGTAACAATGACAAAAGAAAGTAGCTTTAAGACTCTGAACTGTGAAACATAAAATACATGAGTAGACTGCATTGCTCTTAGAAGATTCTCAGTAAATTTTCTCTGAATGAATGAATCCAAATGAAACACAGTCACTTTCAAAAGAATACACATAATCTAAGCTGTGACTGCCCAGGAAAAAAAAAACTGGGGGTGTGGGAAATAATGGAGAACAAAATTCGTAATCAGCATTTTTCAAGTATTAGCACTTCACAGATAATAATTTCAGGTAAATTTCTTCAGCCCTATCTCAGGTAAAATTATTGATTCAGGGGAACTGGTTATGTGGAAACCATGGAAGTTTCTAGTCTGGCAGGTTCAACACTCTATTATTATTCAAGGCAGGAGATGAATGTCTCTGAACTTCAACATCCTCATCTGTCAAACGGGAATAATAATAATGATTCTCTTACGGGGTGGTTGTGAGGAGTGAGTTTTATCCAGGAAACATTTGTACCTCTCAGGATGGAAATTTTTAAAAGTAGATTATGAGAATTATGGTAGAATATCCTGAACAGTAATAATGGGGAAACGGTTAATTTGCAGGTGCGGTGGTTCTGAGAGATCAAAGAGACTGAAAGTCTCCGGAGACCTAAGACACATCCTGGCCCTAATTTGGCAACAGGATCGGCCCCTGCTTTCGAAGGGTTACCAAAGGGCCAGGTTCCAGCTCAAGTGTCACAATCCGCCCATCTCAGATCGCCGAGGTCAGGGGGGTTGTCAGCGAACTATGCAAAATCCTGCGGAATGAGGAGGCATAAACGCCCAGAAAAGAATGTCTGTAATTTACTTTCTATAATGTAGAGAGTCCCCTTCAGCCCGCCTCACACGGCCCTTTGCCCCCCCCCACCCCCCCACCCCCCCACCCCCATTGGGCTGCTGAACGTTGTTGCCCTTTCTTCTTTCCTTCCAGCAAATCCAGGCATCCAAAAACTTTTATTTTTCTCCATAAATCTGCGTCAGTTCCGTGTGGCGGAGTTTCTACATCGCTTTAACCCAACTTTCCCCCCGTTTCCTTGGAGAGAACCGAAGGAAGGAGCCCGAAATCCGGGCAGCCTCGGGTTCAGTGCCGCCGAAACCGGCAGGTGCCTGCGAAGGAGGCTCCGCTTCCCCGGGCGGGGTGCAGACGGCGGGCAGGGGCCTAGCAGGACGCGCGCTCCGGTCCTCGCCCCGCAAGCACCGGGGTGGGAGGGGTGCAGCCTTAAGTCCCAGCCCAGGCTTCGGCAGGACCTATTTTTAGCGTCCCCTCTTCCTCCCGGGCCTCCGGCGTGGAAGCTCCGGCTGGCGGCAATCTCCCGGCGGCTGCTTTCGGTCCCCCCCGCTGCCGCTCGCTCTTGGTACGGTCCACGCGGGCCGACCCGGGAACTGAGCATGTCTGGAACCGCTCGGTGGCCTCGGCGGCGGCGGGGGCAGAGCTGAGCTGCGTCAGGCTGAGCCCATCCTCTGCGCGGCCGCAGGAGCGCAGCGCCAGTGCCGCGCCGCCCAGCCCCGCCGAGAGGGGCGCACTCGCCGTCGCGGGGCCCGCCGCCGCTCACCGCAGCCCCCTCCTGGCGACCCGCAAGTAAGTTTGTGGTTTGGTTGGGCCGTGGGGCAAGGGTATCGCGTCCCGGGGAGCCCAGGCTGGCAGGTGGAGACGAGGCCAGCGCCCGGGAGAGCTGGCTGGCCGCTGTCCCCTGTGCCTGGTGCCTCCGCGAGCCTCTTGGCCAATTTGAAAGCGGGTGGCCACAGGGATGCTCGAGCAGAGGGGACCGGCAAAGCCGAAGGATTAAACGGACTCTGGCGAGGGTCGAGGAAGCAGGGAAGGACCGCGCGGCGAGAGGGACTCGGCAGGCCGGGAGCAGGCTGGTGCGGGATGGGGAGGCTGGGCTGAGGACGCGGGCTCCTGGCCGAGAACAGCCGCAAGGGAAAGCGGGGTGTCTCGGGGGATAAGGTAGGAGCGGCGTGAAAGCGCAGCATGAGGGGCACAGCAAAGGGTGAGCCTGTCCTGGCTGGAGCGGCGGGAGGGAAGATGGGGGGAAAGTGGGACGTGTGGAAAGCGGATTTGAACTAGAGCAAAGGATACGGTGGAACGGGTAGTGGGCTCCAGAGAACAAGTGGATCCTGATAATGTAGTGAATCAGTACTAGGTGAGGACGGTATAATGATGGAGAGAGGCAGCTTTGAAGGAGGGTTTTTGGAGGGAGTATGCGAGGCCACATGTTGGGAACCGGCTGGAGGGAGGATGGATGCAGAAAGTGGCCTGGAGGGCCAGCAGGAAAATCGCTGAGGGATTTGGGTGAAGGGGCGGGGGCAGCAGTGCAGGGATCACTGGACGGATAACAGGGCTGCTGGTGGGGCCGAAAGGCAGAGGGAACCGATGGGGGCTACGTGCGGCCCCCGAATAGTGGCTTAGTAGCGGTTCTCCGAGGTTCAGTTGCATCCCAGACTCCTCCATCCCCTACCTGGCTGGGTCGCCTTGAGGCTCGATCTAGTTTAGTTTATGGGAGATTTGGACTGATCTGGCTACTGGGAATGTCATCGGTTACAAGGGAGCTGCTGGGGTTTCCTTTAAGTGGTTCCCAGCACCCCCGGGATGCAAGGTAGGGTCTGAATGCGTGTGCTTCAGGGAGGCGAGGGGAGTGGTGTCCGTTCTGGGTCCCGGGAATCTGTGGTCTCGCCCGAGAGGTGCGGTGCTGTGGGCCAGGAAGTCAGGCAGAAGTCTGAAGCGTGTAACTCGCGGCGGGGCGTGTGAGTGTGCAGGTGTGCGCGCGCGTTGGTGCGTATTGCCCGCCCGGGGTCGCGTGTGTTGCTGCAGTCTGTCTCCAGGACGAGATCACCGGCTGCACGGAGAGGGGATTAAAGGAAACCTGCTTTCCTACATCTCTTCTACCTCCTTTCCCCCAGGGTCACATTCTTTGCTCCTCCAATAATGTTCCTCTCTAACCTCTCCCTGGTCCTCGCACCCCCACCCTCACCCCCGCCCCAGACCTGACGCTGATGTTGTCCTCGGATTCGGTACCGGGAGGAGGCGGCTGTCCCTCCACAGCCTGAGGTAGGAGTCCCGGAGGTCAGAGGGCTCCCGAATCCACGGGTCCTTCCCGGGGCGTCGCTCCGCAGGTCCGCAGTTCACTCTGCCGCCCCTGCAGGTGACGCGGCGATGTTGCCCCACGGACTCTGGAAGTGGGAGGGCTCCAAATGGTCAGTGGGAAGACCAGAAGAATGACTGATCAGCACTTACCGGTTCTAGGAGGCGGTGAGGTCTCCCTCAGAGTTCCCCGCACATAAATGTTACTTAAAAAGAAAAGATCAGATTAGTAGAATAAGCAAGTATCTAGTTAGTGCAAAAAGCTTTATGTAAAAACACCTCTTTGACTAGGAAAGATGTCACCCACTAACTGCAAGAAGGAAAGAAGCTTCTGGGTACAGGATTGGAAACTGGAGGGAGGAGAGCAGGTGTTATCACCAAGTCCCTGGCTTCTCAGACTCCATCTGGCTTGCTGTGCTCTGTTGTCGGTGCCATATTTTTAAGCAAGACGTTAACAGATACAGGAAATGAGGATGAAGGCGACTCTGGAAACCTGTGCCATCTGTGGAAGGACGCAAAGAAGGGAAGTGAAAACTCTACCTACTGTCTGCCGGCTTCTGAGAGGGATCTGAGATTGTGTGTGTGCAACCGTCAGAAATAGTTCCAGGCATCCAAAACACAGGTGACTCAGATGAAGGGAAGTGAGAACTCTTGAGGACTGTGGTATGGTTGTCTTGCAGAATGATCACAGACCTGTGGAGGGACACAGCCGAAAAGACAGCAAACTTCTAATGGCCAGGGCATGTCCACTTATCATTCCATGTGACAGTGGCTGGCCCAGTTTCGAGTACAGTAATTATTGAAACATACCTTTTGAGATATGTCCATACTTCTGACATCTGTTTGGTGGGAAGTTTGAATAAAAAGACTCATGCTGTGATTTTCTGCTTCTATTACTGTTTTTTTCCCTATTAATTTTATTAGTAATTGTGGTGAAGGTAAAATAAACTATTATTTTAGCCATTAATTCTGTTCTCCTAGAATGCTGTTCAAATAAAACATAACCTTATATGTTTGCCTTTTTGTTGTTGTTGTTTGCTGGAAAAGAAGGAGGGATTGTTGGGAAAATTGATTAGGATGTCAAATAGAGGCAGAATTTAGGTACCTGAAGCTCTTATGAGCCTCAGTGGAGGTGAAGGCTTCATTTATAGAGCGATAACTTTAATGTGAAATGAGAAAACCCATCCCTCCTCATTCTTCACCTACTGCATGGAAAATACAAAGGATTGTACCCCTAAACCCCAGAAGCCTAATTTAGCACTGGTTTTCCTAGAAGATTGTCCCCTGAACCCAGCTGTGCTGTAGGAAATAGTCAATGGAATCTTTGCTGCCCTACAGTAAAGGCATTTTAAAACAGGTGGTGAAATGGCTTGATGAGGCAGAACAATGATCGAAATGTTAATCAAAGTGGAAGAAGAGACATTGCCTTTTCTTACCTTGGGGCATCTTATTGATAGCTTAGAAAAACTCTTCTCCCCCTGGCTGGTTTGGCTGAGCCATTGGAGCATTGGCCCTCGGACCAGAGTCATGGTTTGATTCTGATCAAGGACAGTACCCCAGCTGACGTTTGGTGGGCCCTGGTTGGGGTCCTGCAGGAGGCAGTGTCTCTCTTGCATGGATGTTTCTCTCTCTATCCCTCCCTCTCACCCTCCCTCCCTCCCTCCCTCCCTCCCTCTCTATCTGAAGATAAATGATCCTGAGGTGAAGACTGGAGAAAAAAAGGAAAGAAAAATTGTTCTCAGTGGGGGCAATTTTGCCCTCCAGAGTCCACTGGCATTGTCTGAAGATGTTTTTTGGTTGTTACAACTTGGAAGAAGGGGTGCCCTGGCACTGCATGGGCAGAGGCCAGAAATGTTGCTAACATTTGACAAGGTACTGGATGGTCACACTCACAACAAAGAATGATCTGATACCAAATGTCAATGGTGTTCAAGTTGAGAAACCCTGGCTTAGAACAAGATATGATTTGAATTAAAAGCAACTCCTGTTAGGATGCTTTCAAATATTCCTATTGGAAGTCTATCTTGAAAATCAAGAGTAGTTAATATTGAGACTTCCTTTGCAAAATGGCCCCATGTTCAAAAGTACTTGTTTTAAGGGAATTAAAGGTGTTTCCTTTTAGTAGAATGTCTTGTCAGCCTTCAAAAAAAATTCCTAAAATATGTTGGGGACGTCTAAAAAGACAGACTATAGTCCTGGCTGGTTTGACTCAGTGGTTAGAGCATCGGCCTTCGGACCCGAGAGTCCCGGGTTCAGTTCCTGCTAAGGGCACATACCTCGGTTGCAGTTTGTCCCTGCCCCAGTTGGGGTCGTGTGGGTGGCAACCAGTTGTTGTGTCTCTTTCACATTGATGACCCCCCCCCCCCTCCTGCTCTATCTAAACGTAAATGCAAAAATGTCCTCAGGTGAGGATAAAAAATAAAATAAAATGACAGACTATGTAGTATGCATGTGAACTGAGTGAACATGTTTGTTACACATTTTTGTTCAGCTGTATTTTTCACTGAACTTGTTTGGTAATTGCCTTTTAAAATACATAGTTTTAATTTTTAAAATGATAATTTATTTAAAATTACAACTAGTAAATTCTTCATGTAATGAGGGAGTGTAGAGAATCAGTGACTGTTAGATGAATATTTATTAGAAGTCTCATGAAATGTTCCAGAATGAAATCTTAGTATTTGTAGACATCTATACAGGAAGGTAAGAATCCCATATAATTTTCATGTATTTAGTTTCTATTTTAAATCAACAGCATGACAGGTATTGAGAAACAAACCTTTCTAGCTTGTAGCACATTACTCTACCTAGAGAGGATGAACAATAGCTTACATCCTTCAATGTAATATGATCTGGGAACTGTTCTGATATCGATTATATGCAGGAACTCAGAACACTTACTAGGTAAAAGCTTTGTCATCATCACACTGAGGCCTAGAGAAACTAAAGAGATTAGGTCAGTGTTTCCATACTCTCTCCTGCGCCCCTATCTTTGTTGGTGGTTGGTTTCAGAATTCATTCTGCAGGGATCATCATTAGTGCTGCTTCCTTCCTTTCTTGTTCTAATAACCATTCCCTCCACCCTTGGCCATTGCCATCCCTCAGTCCTTCAGGAATTCATGTATCAGAGGACTGTACCCTTCTGCCACGTCCCCCGGGCACCCAATAACCCCTCCTTTTCTCCCATGTGTACAAACACAAACAGCTCTGCTCTGCTTCCAAAGTGGAACAGAGATTTGTGTCTCTCTTAGAAAAAGGCAGCGGGAAAGCCCTTGTTTTCCACAAAGGCAACCTCAACTTCTCCGCTTGCATCGTTGAATTGCTTTGTTCAACTGTTTGTTCAGTTGCCTGTAGTTGCTGTTAGGAAAGCTTTGTCTTTCCCAAGGGAATAGTGAAAGAACCGAGGGAAACAGAACTTCAGCTTGAGCAACACGAGGGTTGATAGGGTGCACTTGTCACTGGACTATGTGAAAGCTCAAGAATGTGATTAAACCAATGAGAATCAAAGTTTTATTAATGCAGCAAGCATTTGAAAATTCAGAAGTAGACTCTGTTCTAGGCACTGGGACTCTAGCATTTGCAAGGTTGAGCTGCCTTGTGCGTTGCAACCAGTTGCAAAACCAAGTTCATTCACAGAATATACATTTATTCCATAGCCTTAAACGTCTGTCTGTAAAAAGAAACATGATAGCTATTCTTTTTCATAAAATTTGGAGTAGTTATACAGCCTGATTCTTTTTTGTTGTTGTTATTCCTCACCTGAGGATATATTTTTTTTAGATAGTGTGCAAGGGAGGGAGGGAGAGAGAGAGAGAGAAACATAAAACATTGATTTGAACTGGTTGCCTCCTGCACAACCTTGACTGGGGCGGAGGATCAAACTTGCAACCAGGTTTGTGCCCTTGACTGGGAATCAATACCGTGACCTTCGGTTTGCTGGTAGACACTAAGTGCTGAGCCAGACCAGCCAGGACTAGCTTGATTCTTGGAAATACTTCCGATCACAATTGGTGAAATGCAGAAGGCAGAAGAAATCATTAGGGGGGAATAATTACATGGATTTCTGTGTAGACTAGACCAAGAAGGAAGTGAAGAAATTGAGGTGAAAGGAGTCAATTCTAGTTTCTCTTTCCTTCCTTTAAGAAATGGTTATTGCTTTAGTTTGACATCTGAACAAGGAGAGGTGGCGCCCTTCTGCCGTTGACTTGTTGGATGGATGTGTGCCTTTTTACGTTTCTGTAGTCATGGTGGTAGAAGGCAGTGGGTTGGCCAGTAAAGATGGTTAGAGTGAACCAGAATTGCAAATCCATTCTATCCTAATAATCTTTAAACATATCCTTTCCAAGATTGGTCATACCATGTCACTACTTTGAGGAGGCTAATAGAAAGATTACAGAAGTGAGCATTTTTGCTGTTCTGAGTACTAGGTAATACCTGTGTTTTAACCTATCAGAGTATACTTATTTGTGGGAAAATGAAATAATATGGCGGCCCCTCTTACCTATAAACAACCTCGCTATCGTCTCAGCTGGAAGGAGAGCAGTATGAGGGGAGGGAATTTTAGCAAACACTGCTGTGTTGCCTTTACTAAACCCAAGAACAAGAACAACAACAAAAAAGCAAAGCTTTGAAATTAACGCTATAGGAAAGGCAAAGAGAGTTTCTGGTTTTATTTCATTTTAGCTCATTGTTAAGGATGAGCAATAGCAGGGCAGGAAAGAGGCTATGTTGCCTGTGGGGGTTTTACTTCTGTTTATACATACTTGTTCATCTTAAGAAACAAATAGCCCAGAATGTTTCCTGAGGCTTTTAGCCGTCTTCACAAGAGATGTGTCTCTTCTGTCTTCTGAATATTCATTAAGTGATGCCATTTAGCATCTGAATACTGGACTGAGTTGGCTGACACAATCCTTTCTAATTCTGTGATGTAGAGTTGTGTCTGTGCTCCTAAAGAAGGCCAAAGACATGGGAGCACCTGTTATAGGTGCTGACAGCAGCCTGTTTACCCCCACTTGACATCTGGTCTGGGACTCCAGGGGACCAAAACATAAATCTGTCTTCTGGATTGTGATAACATTGTTGATTTGAACTAATGTTGTGATCAGGCTTAAGAATCAATTAATGTATTTGGGAAATAGTGACTGATGAGCCAAATCACTAACCACCTATTATAAGGAGAGAGACAGGGTTAAGGGAGGGCCAAGAGCTTTGCAGTCAGATCTGGCATTCTTATTAGTTTGGTGACTTTAGATGAGTTTTTTTGTTTTGTTTTTAACTTCATGGAGCTCCAATTTCCTCATCTTTGAAATGGAGATTTTTTTTTTTTTTTCTGGATAGTTTATTATAAGATTTTAAGAAATATTTTCAAAACAGAGGTGCCTATTTGTGGTGGCCCTTATATTTTTTCCTTCTAGTGCTGGATTTAAATGGCTACTGTCCAAGAAGTGGGGGGGTTAGAGAGGCCATGGAATTTGAAGGGCCATTGGTGAGCTAAATGAGATGGGAACATAGGTTAGGAAGATATTTTGAAGGTGGTATTGTCCAATGTCCTCTTTTGACTTATACAATCTTGGGAATTTAGGATTATGAAGTGATTTGCCCAAGGTCAACTGTCACTCTGCATTATTTTAACCAAGTCTGCATTTTTTCAAAGACTCCATCCAGACCTTCTCTACCTTAAGAGCACACTTATTTTCTTGGTTAAATTCATGTTTTTTTCTGTCTGTTTAAAAACACTTATTCAGCTCAAGTTGTTATTCCAGGTTTTCTATAAGCAAAAACAAGTCATTAATTTATCTCTAATTGAATTTGTATAGGAGTTCAACCTGGTGTTCACCTAAATCTCAACGTGGTCAAACACAACTTTTTTTTTCCCCAATTGGGGTGAATACAAGTCGGGTTTAGGTAAAGGTATCTAAAAAACAAAAAATGCCACTATGGATCACATCCTTCAATTGGGTTATATTTATTAATGATCAGAAAATTGAAGATTGGCCCTTGTTTATGATTCTGTTGATAAGTTAATAGTTTTGTTTTTGTTTGAAATCAGTTCAGTGCTATTGCCATTGTAGTTTTATGAAGAGTTTCAAAGTCAATAAAAATGTAAAAACCTATATGTGTTAGTGGTGCTTTGCAAGTTGTAAAGTATATTACATGTGTTGTCTTATTCGTAATTTATGGTGAAGATATGTAGTCAACAGGAACAATGAAAGATTTAAAATTGGATGCCAGGGCATATGGCAACTTTGAAAGAACTTTCCCTTTAAAATCAGACAAACTTGAATTCAAATCTCTATTCTTCAGTTAGCAGCTATGAAACTTGGGCAAATTACTTGACTTTCCAGCTTCTCCTATCTTTTGAGAACCACACACACCAGGTTATGGATGTGATTCTTGTCATGGAAGTAGGGGACGAAGGCTCCAGGTAGGACCTGGTTTAGGGCTCAAACCATGTGACCAGCTCCTTGTTTTCCCATAGCACACTTTCTTAGCTCCCCTTTCTAAGTGTTGTCCCCGCTCTCCACAGGCCCTCTCCTTGGGGTTCTAAGGTGGCCGCCTGAGGCTGACAGGGCTTCATACCCCCTGATGCAAATCTAGTGAAGAGGGAGCCTTTCCCTTGTTCTCACAGAGTAAGTGCCCTTTTCAGACATCCCAGCAAACGTGCCCCTCACATCTCACTGGCTCCAATCAGGTGGAGAGCCTATTCTTCCAATCTCAGTGTCCAGAGGATGGTGTATACCTGTTGGGAGGTGTGTTTTCCTATGGAAAGGTAGGAGATTGTTTTGGGGAGAAGGGAGATTGTATGTATGATAGGCAGATAAATAATAAGGGACCACCACAGCACTGGTGTTATTGTCCCCCTCCCAAATGTTGAAATCATGGCTTTATTTTATTT
Organism: Molossus molossus; assembly: GCF_014108415.1. Classification (NCBI taxonomy): domain Eukaryota; kingdom Metazoa; phylum Chordata; class Mammalia; order Chiroptera; family Molossidae; genus Molossus; species Molossus molossus. The sequence continues at coordinate 48,868,938 of NW_023425351.1, forward strand.
GAGTCATGGGTAAAGTCTAGAGAATTCTTCTCTGTTGCTAAATGCACCTTTCTAGTGATGGATCTAAATCTTCATGATTCGATGAAACCAATGCACATTAGCTCTCTTTTTACAGTATACATCATTAGACTGGCTGGGTAGACACTAGGATTCATGTTTTGTTACAAATAAATGTTGGTTAAAGGAACAAATTAATACATTTTCTTACATTAGATACTTGGTTGTAGGATCACTGTTTTCTAAAAAATTGTCCTGAGTAGGTGTTGTCATATAAATTATTATCTAAGTCCTTGGGTCCTGGGTGAACTTGCTGGCCGCTGGCCTTACATCCACATACCACATTGTAATGGATATTAGGGCTGCTAAGGTTTATGCAACAAGCAGTTCTTAGTGTTTGCAAACTGCTACACATGGCAGATACCCAAATATTCTAGAAAGGTTCATTAGTTAAATCTTTATATTTATTTAAAAATTCTACAGTTCTCATTGGGGCTGTTGTCAGAAGTCTCTTAAACGCAGTTATTTTCTAAGATCAAATGTGGTCTTACATTGTTAATGAATATATTAATGGACTAAGGATTCTTTTTCTCATCTATTTTAAACTATTTATGTCAACCACCGTGACTGGCTGTCACAAGCACATACATACCACACATTTAGCAGAAGAATGGCAACAGCCATGATACATGGCTTGGAAAAAAAACAAAAACAAAAAAAACTATGTTCTGTTTTTATTCATCTAAATTATTTAGTAATATAAATAAATGTATTTCATTTAAAAATGTTTCAGAATGGGAAAATGAAGTCACATATCCTTGCATTTTTAAAGCTCATTTTCAGGCTACTATAAACTATAATGCACTCGTAGGGAGCGAGGGGAAGATGTCAGTATAGCAGTTGGTTTCCCTATAGTTTCAAACGTGAGGGAAAATACATTCTAGCACAATGAGGTGAAAAACTATCGCAATCAGCATGGCATTCATTACCTGTTAGATCTGTTTAGAGCTCCAGTTTGTGAGAGGGCTAAGGAGATGATGTCAAGGTGCCCTTTTATACCACCAAGGTGACGCTGCAGTGAGTTTTTGCTCGTTACTAGCGTGTTTTAAACTTTCAAGTGAGTAATCATATTGGCGAGTGTACAGCACAGGAAGAGGAAGATACAGTTTTTAATGATAGGACTTTAAGATGAACAACCAAGAGGGGAAAAGAACCATTCTGGCACTGTGGAGACATTCAGCAATTTGTAGAAAAGGGTAGGAAGACATTTTAACATAGCTTTGCAGACCCAGCGACTGATTATGTTACATGTTGAGTTGTGTGTTTTGGTGCCAGGCACACATCATGGTTGTCATGGAATGTTATGGGGAAATGTTTTCTTTGGCTATTGCAGTTGTTAGAGTTCCTTAACGGAACTAAATAGAAACTGACTCTGGTTAATTTAAGCACAAAGAAAGTCATTGGATGTTTAAGGAGGAGTTCATGGAATCGAAGGAAGTGCTGAAGAGCAAGACCTTGGAAAGGGTAACACCCAGCTGGGATTGTCCAGCTCTAGTGTTTTCCATCATTGTGTCACTGTGCTCAAGACTTAGAATTGAGGGGGTTGGGGGAGGAGTGCATCCGAGAAAGAACAGGGCATCTTGACTGTCAGCCCGAGACACTGTATTTAATGAGCCTAGGAGTTACCCCAAGGCATAACCTATCACCTGCTGCCATCAGAAGAAGGGAAGAGATATTGGGCAGGCGCACCTATTAATGTCCACTACATACATTCAGGATGGAGAAACTTGCTGCATGATGAATTACTGGAAAGATAAAGGGGGAAACAAAGAAAACCCTGATTGTATTATCCAAACAGTATCTAAATGGAAGACAAAAATACTGTATTAGTTTCCTAAGACTTCCACAAACAGGATGGCTTGATACGAGTTTACTCTCAGTTCTGGAGGGTAGAAGTCTGAAATCAAGGTATTGGCTAGTCTCTCTTTGTAGACTCAAGGGGGAAAATTTCTTCCATGCTTTTTTCTTAGTTTCTGGTGCTGCTAGTTAGCGATCCTTGGTGTTCCTTGGTTTATAGCTGCATCACTTCAGTCTCTGCCTCCATTCTCCCCAGGGTCTGACTTCCTGTATCTTTTCTTCAATTCGGACACCAGTCATATTGGATTAAGGGCTCACCCAGTATGACCTCATCTTAATGTAAACAGTTACATCTATAATTACGCAGTTTCCAAATAAAATCACATTCTGAGGTTCCTGGAAGGACATGAAGTTTGGGGAGAAACTGCCTAAACTAGTACAAGTGTGATGTGGATGAAACCAGCAACAACGCACATAGCGAGGTCTAGAGTCAGAAGGAGCAATGTCCTATTGTATAAACCATACCTGAAGTATCACGCCTGGTTTTAGGCACCCCTTTTCCGACGATCCTGCGTCTACTGGAGAACCAGTGGAAAAACAAGTTGCTCTTTAAGATCAGTTTGTTTGGCCCTGGCCAGTTTGACTCGGCAATTAGAGCATCGGCCCTTGGACCAATGAGTCATGGGTTTGATTTCCAGTCAAGGGCACGTACCTCAGTTTAGGTTAGTCCCCAGCCCTAGGTCGGGTCATGGGGGAGGCAACCAGTTGATGTGGCTCTGTCACGTCAATGTTTCTCTCTTTCTCTCTCCCCCTCCCTCTTACTCTGATGATTAAAAAAAAAAAAAAATCAGTTTGTTTGACTTGGCAAGAAGGAATTTAAGATAAATATAATATGAGCTTTCAAACGTCAAAAGGTATAGTCTCTATTGTTCATTTAGAGAGAACTAGGATCTTTGACTGGAAGTTTCAGGGAAGCCGATTTTCTCCTGCTATAAACAAGAACATTCTTATAGCAATGTGGTTCAGGAGAAGAGAGGTTAAATTAGATAAAAGTTTCATGTTGAAGATGATTTTTTCTAGTAATGCCTAGGACACCAGTGACCCCCAAAGCATTTATTAAGCCTCCAGCGCAGTATTATAAGCTAGTGGATATAGAAGTAAACGCAGCCGACATAGTTTCTAGTTAGTACATAGATGCATATTACAGAGGTGTGTTACCATAATGATGATAAACAATCGAGTATCAAGCATAGTATCTGGCATAAAGCACAAAATCAATAACTATTTGTTAAATGAATTTATTTTTTAATCAGTCTCTCTTTTTACATGTATACAGAGTGTCACCCAAAATGTATACAGGATGTCGTAGATTCTATTACATTTTGGAAATGAATTGTATTTTAATAAACACTGGCTTTAAAATTATTCTAAGTTGTGTATATATTTTGGAGGGACACCCTCTCTGTTTGAGTTGTTTACTTGGAGTACTTACCTGATCGTTATCAGCCCTGACATAATCAGTTACACTGTTTCTTCATAGTCTTCTGGGTATGTAGGGTTACCTTGCTTAAATATCATCCCTCTCTTTGTTTCATTTTTACCATCTCAAAAATAAGGTTGGAACCCAGCCAGTGTGGCTCATCAGACTGAGCGTCACACCATGGACAGAGAGGTCCCCGATCGATTACCGGTTAGGGCACATGCCCAGGTTGCAGGCTTGATCCCCAGTAGGGGGCATGCAGGAGACGGCTGATTGATGTTTGATGTTTCTCACATATATTTCTATCTCACTCTCCCTTCCTCTCTCTCACTACAAAATAATAAATAAAAGCATATTTAAAAAAAAAAATAGGGCTGAAGGTGGGGGGTAATTTTTCTCCTTGATCTCTTTTCTCCTCTAGGCTGTCTTTGCCAGTGTAGGTCGCCCAGCAGCTCTGAAGTCAGTACCTGAGTGTGACGGCTGAGGGGACTGTGGCTAAAGCCGTGCTTCTCAGACTGGTTTTATGCGATGAATTCGGGTGGTATATGGGTATGTGTTGAATTGAATTGAAAGGATTTTGAATCTTGTCTCTTTCAATGTTTCCTATGAAGTCAAGGAAAATGTTTCATTTGGTGCTAGTTTTTATAGCCCTTCAATACCCATAGCTCCCCTTTTAACAGAGCAGGCTTTCCAGCACAGAGCTTTCAGAAGTCCAGTACAACTTTTTGTTTCATTGGTATTCACTTTTATCTTATCTTCGTTCCTGCTAAGTGCTAGTTTCCATATAAAGGAATGACACAAAGCTTCTTTTAAAATTCATGCGGTTAAGTTTTAAAAAAATGGTATGATATTTTAAAACATCAAGAAGCTAGTATATAACACAGTATTAGTAATAAGACCCAAATCTTTAAAAAGATATATGCATATGATTATGTGTATACAGAAATATTAATAAACATTCTCTGTACAAAAAGAAAAGAAGGTAGTATATACCTGAGGGTTCATGTGTGGACTTCCTGCTCTTTCAGGCTCCTTCTGGCACCCCCGGCATTCCAGACACCTGGGAGCAGCCATTCTAGAGTCCTCGCTTTCCTCATTGGTGCAGAGGAGGAACCAGTTGGCTCAAAGAAAGGAAACACTGTGCATATAAATGAGGCTTTGCATGGCTTAGATTCTGTGCGTTTCTGAACTATCCTTTAGAAGCAATTCAAAATTGCTTTTTTTGGCTTTTAAAGCGTAGTCTTAGCTTGAAAGAATGGATGACCAATTAATTTACCACATGCATACAATAGAATATTATTCAGCCTTGAAAAGGAAGGACATTCTGACACCTGCTACAACACGGATGGACCCTGAAGGCACGTTAAGTGAAATAAGCCGGTCACAAAAAGATAAATCTGTGTGAGGCCACTTATATAAAGTGCCTTGAATAGTTAAATTCATGGACATCGAAAGTAGAATGGTGGGTATGAGGAGTTGGGGGGGTAGAATGGAGAGCTCTTGGTTAATGGGTACAGAATTTTAGCTTTGCAAGATGAAAAGCCTTCTGGAGATGGATGGTGGTGATATTTGTGCAACAATATAAATGGACTTCATGCCAGTGAACTGTTAAGATAGTAAATTTAGTATTGCATATGTTTTACCACGACTAAAGATAATAGTAAAAACGATTTTAAGGAGTGAAGAAGAAAGCATTTACAGTCTTTAATAAAATTTTGTAAGTCAGCGAGAGCTTGCAGGACAGTTGAGAATTACCGGGAGTGCAGATGCTAGGGGAAGCCGCGCTCATCACTGGCTCTTTCCTGTGGGCCTCTGCTCAGTACTTACCAGAAAGTCTGGGGCCAGGGAAGCTGGCCAGAGAGAGAGCCCCTAGACTCCACAGCCAAGCAGGTGGTGAGATGCTGCCCTGGGAACAGGCACACAGTCTCACATACGACCCCAGGTATTTCTCTCTTGCAGAAGCCAAGCCCCTGTGGGAGGTGAGACACCCCACCGGGCCTGGATCTTACACTGAATCTACACAGAGATCTACAACCAGCCAGAGCATTTCTGGTTTTCACAGAAGGAGGGAGGGGCAGGAAAGTTGAGGAAAAGCTAGCCTGAGGCCCCGGGTCATAGGGCCTAAGATTGAGGACAGACCCAGAGAACTCACAAGTTTATTGCAGCTATATTCATAATTGCCAAAAAGTGGCAACAGCCCAGATACCCATCAGTAAGAGAACGGATAAACAAATTGTGGTAGTAGTCCATAGAATAGAATTCTTGGAATAAAAAGGAATAAAAGGAAAGTTGCTGAACTCACCACTGTGCCAACAGTCACTGAGAATAACCATCAGGGAAAGAGCCATGAATATTTCATGAAAAACATGGCACTTTAGAAAATGCAAAGGCTCAGAAGTAGATCAAGACAATTACGTACAAAGCAGGAGCAGCTTACAGGGGCTGAGTGTAAGGAGAGGAGAGACCTAGAGGCTACATTCTTCCAGGCAAGAAGAAATCCTAGGAGCTGTCTGATTTTTTCCCCATTATGACACATAAACTACTACTGATTTATAAAGTATTCTTGTGAAACTAAAAGTCTACAGATACCTACACAGCTTTTCCTCTATCCCGAATGTACCTCAGGTTGATTATATATTCTTCAAAGTTAAAGAATATTTAGAATTCATCTAATATCCTTCTAACACAGGTGTGTTTTTTTTAACCTGTTGTTCCAGATATGGATAGAATTCAGTTAGTACACAAACGTGGATAGAGAAGATGACTTCTTTATTGATAATAACCTCATTCAGATCTTGCATCCATCTTAATAATGGGCATGGGCCACAAACCCAGGAGCATCAGTTTACCTGTGACTTTGTTACCGATATGTCACAGATAACATTGTATCACACAACAGTGGTTTGCAGTTATTATTTTTTTTAATCGTTTATGTTTATCCCTACTTTGGAAAGTTTGGTGGTTCTTAGGCCTGCTGTTAGATATGCATTTTTTTAAATTAAAATTTACTGGGGTGACATTGGTTAATGGGATCATTTAGGTTTCAGGCTGTTAGGTATTTTTATTTAAAGTATTAGAAAAGGAATACATATGCCATGTCACAAATTCATCCATTTAAAATTTGATAACTGGTTGCATTGTATTTAGTTTCCTTTGTAATTCTATCTATCTCTTTTAGGAGAGGTCACAGACTTTAACAGACTCCCTAAGAGATTCATAGCACAAAAAAAGTGTAAGAACCTAACTTCTTTCTTGGACTCGTAGTAGTAAGTTCATTCGGTGCCCATGGAGCGGCCCGCAAGCCTGAGCTGTTGAGTGTTCTCATTCACTGCGCGCGTGCTTGCTCTGCCGGGGCCAGCTGTGCCATCTCATAGAAGATGCTGGTTCCAGCAGGTTTCCTGCCAACTAGTGAGAGCAACAGGCACTCGGGAATCTGTGGATTCTCTGGCTGAGAGGCCTCTCCTATCGTGGGGCGAAGGGGGCCTAGAAGCAACCCCGCCCGTGGGATGCATTTTCTTGTTTGTTTGTTGTTAGTCCTCACATGGGAGGATATCCATTGCTTTTTAGATAGAGTGGAAAGAAGCGGGGTGAGGGGGGCACATTGATTGGTTGCCTCCCCTTGACCAGGAATTGAACTTGAGACCCTTCAGTCCACGGGCTGACACTCGAACTGCTGAGCCAAACCTGCCAGAGTCCATGTGTTGCATTTTAACCTTGCCTATCAAGGGCTTAGGTTTTAGGACACCAGCCTACATCAGTGGCTCTGGACCTCTGCACCCTCGGTGGGGAGACAGGCAGCTCAGGCAGAGGCCATTCTGGTGGTTCCACCTTTAGGTGTTTGTGAGGACATGAGGACGACCAATGTCAGACTCAGGAGCCAGGGGTCAGGGCTATACTTCTTCCAGTTTGGATTTGGGTTCCTGGCAGGCTGGGTATGATTTAAATGAACACACACCCTTCAGGATGTCCATATTCTTTTATTATCTTTTAAATTATACATGTTCCAAACGCTCTCATGCTGGAGCAAACTGGGCGACTGAGCTGCCAGCAGTGGTCTAATGGGGGTTCGGCTGGACCCCCGAGGAACAGGAGGATTGCTTCCCCGTGGGTGCTCTTCTATAATTAGATACTTACAGAATGGTCTGACGATACATTTTCTAAATATCCCAGGAGAGCTCATTTCATTTTTGACAACTTTGATGGGACATTTTGCCTCACCACCTCAATGGAGGTAAAATCTGCTCTTGTTTAACTTCTGTCACTGCCCAGGGACTGGTCAGGAAAACCTCAAAATTATCAGGGAATTTCCTGAAGTTATGAAAATGTTCTTACTGTGACTTTTTGGGTGTGTCCAAGGGATGCGAATCATAATGAAATCTTCCAAATCAAAATATATCTTGGCAGAAATAGACTTACTGGGAAACATTAGTCTTAGGCTGGATGGAACATTTTTTTAACAAATGTTTGGGATCCAAGTGTGTGTCAGGCACTCAGCTGACCCCTGGGCATGTCATAAGGGGCAAAGCAGACACAATCCCTGTTCTGCGTTGGGGGTGTGGTGTTAGTTATAGTCCCAGGAAGATGCTCTGAAGACCAGGCAGGTGGGGTTGGAGGCTGTGCCACAGTGGGACCTGAGCCCAAGAAAGGAGCGCGCCCCTTGGTTGAGTGCAACAGGGGGCTGGTATTGGGGGCAGGAGAAGAGGGGTGTTCCAGGCAGAGGAAACAGCTTGGCACATAAGAAGACATGAAAGATGATCAGTGTGGCTGGGACAAGGGAGAGAGGGTGAGACCAAGTGGAGGTGAAAGATAAGCCAGCATCAGACAATAAAGGATCTTCTTGGCCAGGCTGAGCATTTTGGTCTTTGAAGCAGTAGGTGACATGATCGACTATACTTTATTGATAAAGAGATAACTTTTTTTTCCCCCAAAGAACAAATAACATTAAGCAAAAGCAGGATGGGTAGCAACCTAAAAATGTTTGCTATTGAAGCACAGTGGACATGACACATGTACCTAGTACATACACATCATTACAAATACTACCCCTTCACCTCTGGGTAACAAGCTTTTTATTTCAGTCCTAGGATTAAATTACTTGTTCCTTTGAAATTCTGAGCTGAGGGAATTTTAAACCACTTGCTTTTTTCATTTGCCTTTGAAGACTTCTCCGTAAAGTTTTCATTGTAAAAGCAATTCACATTATCTTCGGTCTTTAAAAAAGGGCCATTAAAATCACTCAGATATCTGCTTTCTGTTTTAGTTGCCATTGTTTATCTATTTATTTGGACTTCATTATAAAAGGCTGGGAGGTATTATTTATAATTGACTTGGACTAATTTGCAAGGAAGCCCCTTTTTAGGGGTGGCACTCTCTGATGCACTTAAATTTATATATATGTATATAAATTTATATATATGCCAAATTCCCCATAGTAATAGAGGAGGCAGTTCGACAGACATGAGTAGGGCAGGAATGATAGGCCAGGTACAGAAGGTCACCAGGACAGAAAGGCCCAGGTGCCTAGCAATGGGCAAAACAAGAGAAACAACTATTATAGGCTAGGACCTCACCCCCAGGGTGACTTTTCCTCCCCTAGCCGGTCACTACTCATGCTGTTTAGACACCCTGACCTTTCATATCACTATCATGCAGTTTAGACCCCCTTAGAGGAGGGACAAGGGGGCCAGAGAACAGCCTCATAAGAGTCCCATACAAGCCCTTGCATGGCCACTCTCTTTAACATTAAGCCCTCAGGACGGTGAGATTCTGATCATCATCAAATAATATTAGCAACAAAATGTTGGGTCTGTTGACCACAGAGACAGAGTTTTGATCAAACTAGAGGTAACATCTAGGCCTCAGTTGTGTTTCAGCCCCAGGCCCAGAAAAGCACAAAACCACGTGAAGTGATGCCATGGCTGACATCAGGACCAGACGCAATGACTAATGACCTCCTACTCTAGTGCTGATTCACCAGTAGAGACCATGACCCTGAAAGGACACACCTGGAAAGCTGACAAATATAAATATTCTATTGAGATCCTCCCCCGAGGCCTTCCCTAAAATTCCTGCCTTTGGAAAACAGAGAAAAACCCTTAAGGCAAGGGATCCAGTGCACTCACCCCCACCCCCACCCCCAACCCGTGGCTTCTTTCTCATGTGCATACCTTTGCTTTCTTTCTCTTAAGCTCCAAGCACCCACCCCTCCTTTTTTGCCTCTGTAACTTGTTTCCTGAGTTCATGCAGTCCAGCTGGCTCACTTCTACTTCCTCTGTGACTTTCCAAATAAACTTCTTCCATTAAAGTTCTTGGCTCTGAATTCTTTCTTAGCCGAACTACAGAACTGAAGTCTAACATTCATTCACTGCTAACAATTTGATTAACAAATACGGGCCATAGTAGTCGTAAACACTGATGTGTGTATGGCCCTTCCAGCCACTGCAAAGTAATCTTTGTCATCTGAGTAGGAACGTAAAATACAGTTTCCCTTTCATGTATATGCTTTTTGATATGGTAACATCTTGTCCACAAAGTAATTGAGTAGATCTGCCTCATTTTTAGTGTTAGCTACCGATGAATATGTTAGTTCCCAGCTCATGGCAGCATTCTCATGGATTGTCGGACTCCGTTTGTTGGGTACTCTGAGACATTGGATGTGAACAAGAGGAGCGTCCTTCCTTTAAAGCTGTCAACCCAGAGTCTCTGTGTTGCCATATGTGCAGTTTCTGAACCATTTCACATGAAGCCAGGTGCGTGTGCTGAGACAACTAGTTTCCACCTGTACTTAAGGGAATTGTTATTAGTGCCTTGATTATTTTTCCAAAATATACAGAAGATAGCAGAGGATACTTATTGATTCTACATTGTGAAGGATTTTGAAAGGCTTTTTCCGTGTGTTTGGCATCTTTACATGCAATGTCACAAGAGCCAAAGAGCCTAACCATAGGGATTTTTTTTTTTTTTTTTTGGAGAATGTACTTCTGATACCATTATAATTAGCTAGTTATAGGCAGCTGTAATTTCACACTTTCCAGGGAACTACCCGCCCATTCTCTGCAGATCACTGGGGGAAGGGACTGGACAAAAGGGGGAATAGACATTATGTTCAGTAAAGTCTGGGTGACATGGGAAAGGTGCCTGTCAGTCAAACCTGGGAACAGAGATCATTGGCCAGAGTGGGCAGGACTACTTCAAACCCTCAAAAATTTGGGAATACATAATCCCGTAGACAAAAAGTTTGCCCTCTTGGCTCTTGGTGCTATCTCTCTTGGCTCTCTGGCTCCTTTGGCTTAGCTCCTGCCCATGTCCCCTCCATGGCCATGTGGCCATGAGGACCCCACATGCAATGGACTGATAGCTGCAGCTGTGAACACAAACCAAGCTAGCCTGGTGCTGGATTGGACTGCTCCAACATGGAATGGGATCTATGGACACTGACTTTGATTATAGCACCCACTGAAGGCAAAACGGGACTTCTTCCTTGCCGGGACAAAGGAAAATGGGACCTTGGAAACTCAGGGCTGTAATTTCACAGAAATAAAGCTTTCCACAATACCTCATCCTCCTGTGGGAGCCTCTGGAAATTCTTATTCCAGTGGCACCCCAAGAACCCCAATTCTCTGATAACACTTCCACAAAAATGTGCATTTTGTTTGTGTAACTTATTTCTCTATGGACAGAACCCACCCCCAGTTTTCAGTCTTTTGGTTGATGTGGGGGTGACCTGTGTCCTTTGCACCTGTTCCCCTAGGGGTTAACCTGTGACCCAGCCATAGCACCCCTGCCTCTAGCCACAGTTATGTGTTCTAGGGTAGGTATATGACCTCAGCTGGCAAGATGATGAGGGTGGCACTCCCTGGGATTTTGACAGAACATCAAGAAGATGCTCTCTTTCTCATGGGGGTTAGGATTTGTATCTAGAGCTGCTGGTGGCCATCATTGTTATAAAAATGGCAAAAGTTTGCCTGAAAATCAAACTATTCTAAAGAAAATAGAAACAAATGAAAAGAAACATTTCAGCCCATTTGAAATGTTGAAGTCCATACAATTCCTGATCCATTATTTTCCATTTATTTTTAAGTTATTAGAATTGGGTTTTTGTTACTTTCAACTGAAAAAATTAGAACCTGAATGATGCCTGTAAAGTGTCCCTCCACTGAGATGCAGCAGAAAGCCAGAGGTCTGAAGATGGGCTCTGCATACACGTGCATGAATCGACGTCTGTTGCCCTGAGCCAGGGAGAGTTTGTGAGAGAGACAAAAGAAGGTGCTAACTTTTCCTTCTTATTGCTATTCCCTTTAAATAGCATTGCATCTTTTAAGCTACATTTGGAGGTAGCAGATTACTAGTTTTTCTCATGTACAGGAACGAGAGACTTAGTGATGCTGTGTATTACAAAAACAGACATGAATTGTGGCTGGCTGGTGCTTAGTTACAGCCTTGCCTTGTGAAATGCATGGCCACATTTATTTGTTACGCATTTGCTTTTAGCATGAGGCATTATAGGGTCTATTGTTCAACAAATAAGATATTACAACCCCAGTAATGGTCTCTAACATGAATAACAAGATTAGAGGGACAATCAGTAAAAATAATAAAAGACAAATTAGGCTCTATTTCTAGTAATGTAGCAATGAGAGACATTTATATTCTCATGTGGACGTTAAATAGCTAGAAAATATGAGTCAGGCATTTTGGATGCAAAATTCTGCCACAGTTTCATTCTGGTTGGTGTCCTAGGCATCGCTTTCTTATAGATAATTTCTTTTAAAGACGGGAGAAAAGATACACAGTATGGTAATGAAAATGAGGCTTTCAAGTGTCCTGTGACCCTAAAGTGGAAAGCAAAGAAACTAGAATACATTTCTGATACAAGTTTATGCTAGTGTTTTATTTTTTGTGATCTCTTGATGAAGAGATACATACAACATCTGTGAACTGGGATTCTTCATGGCTAAAGGAACACTAGGGGAATCAGTGGCATTATTAAGAATCAGTGGCATATCTTACACTGATGCTTGTCTTATGAATAATAATTTCTGAGAAGAAGGGTTGTGCGGTGGCTAAGCCCTTTAGCTAAAAATAGAGCCTGGTCACTAAGCTATCAGAAGAGGGGCTCTGTATGTGGTAAGTCAGTGACCAGAAAAAATTGTCCTCCAGGGTATGGCCTGAAGGGTCTCCAGGTATGTTATGAAGCATCTTGGTTAGTTCACTCTCACTTAGAGGGGAAAATACAATAAACACTGATTTTTCCGTAAGGTATCATAGAACATACCGAGGCATTTGTTACTCCTTGTGCTCTTGTAATAGGAAAAGTAGGTTTCTCTTCCTCGGTAATTTAATGGGGAAAAACATCACATTTTCAAAAGAAAAATACTGCACAGGAGGAAGTAACATGAAGATAATGAAATTGTGTTGTGCAGCGTTTAGTGAAGTGATGGCTCAATAATCTATCACCTTGGTGACAAATAAAAAAAACAAGTTCTCATTTTTGTATCCATAGGAGGTTGTTTAGTAAACAAAAAATAGCACACACATTTAAATTAGAGTGTGGCCCCCAAGTATTTGGTTTGTTATGAGTTACCGTTTCACAGACATGTATAGCTGAGACAACAGAGCCTCTCTGGGTTTTTCCAGCTAGTTAGGATGCTTTGGTCTCACGTGGACAGTGGCTGGAACCCACACTTCTGTGCAGTGGCGTTTCCTGTGCACTTGGATCTCACTCTGCACAAGCTTCTACTAAAGGCAGGAGGTATGGAGTGCATCCTGCTGCCATGGCTGTGGCCATGCAGAAGGCAGAGGCTGCTGGCTGGGGCCTGCGGCGGCAGCGTAGGGACAGGTGGGCCATGCAAACAGAGAGGGTTTCTGGGTGATGATAATTCAGTGGTGGCAGGCAGAGTGTATTGGAAGATGTGCGAGCCTCCTAAAATGTTTTGAAATTAAAAGAGAGAGCTAGGCCTGCAGACGTCCCCATGGTGACTTTGAATTTTTGAACCTTGCACTCGGCACATTTGCTGACAGAAGGCCTGGCATTTGGTGCTGTTTGCAGTATCCTGGTGCAAGGAAGGGACTGTCCCAAGGCAGGACAACAGGAGCCACAGAGGAACCACATCTGGGTGGCCAAAGTAGAAGGGACAGGTCAGACATGCCCTGTAGCCAGGCGTGGGTGAGTGTCTGACTGGAGTTGACATAAGGAAGCCCCTCCCCAAAATATAGTTTTGTATAATGCACTCTAGCTAACCGTGGGATAATCTGATTATCATTTTCATTTCATATTAGTTTCAGGGATTCCCAGCTCATTTATCCATTCATTCTTTCATTCAGTCCTTAGGGCCGCTCACTCCTTGCCAAACGTTAGGGGAAAAAATGGTGAATAAATTCCAAGAAATCCCTGCTTTCAGAGACATTACATTGTAATTTGTGGAGACAACAATTAAGCACATACATAGACAAAGGCATTGAAGAAAATGATTCTGATAATGTGATAGTGTTGCCGTGGTAACTAGCTAATATTAGGAAGAGAGCAAAGGGGAGAACAGACATAAGCACGGTCATCTGGGCAGCTCTGCCAGGAAGCTGCAACTCCCCAGGGACCGTGGGTCCATTCCTGCCAGTTACTGGGGAAAGAGTCCAACAAGGAGGTAGGAAAGGTGCTTGGCTGTCAGTCTAACCTGGGAACAAAGATCATTGGCTAGAGGGGGTGGAGCCACTGCGAGCACATGAAATCCTGAAGGAGTCATTGGACAAAGTCCTACTCAAAATCCGCAGGGGAAGGACCTTCCTTTCTCCTGTCGCTTGTGCGCCTATTTCTCTTGTTCGGAGTGCCTCCATGGTCACCCGGCCACCCAGTCCCCGCACGCAATGGACTGAAGCTGGGAGCACAAGCTCAGCTAGTGTGATGCTGGGCTGGACTGTGCTTCAACATGGGACAGAAACTCTGGGCAGTGGCTTTAATCCTAGCTCTGCTGAAGAGAAAAATGGGATTTTTCCGTGGCAGGGTGGAGGGAGACAGGGCCTTGAAGGAAGGGAAACTCCCTCCTTCATTGATGATGCTACCTCATCAATAAAGCTTTCCAGCACACCTCATCCTCCCTTGGGGGCCTCAGGAAATTCGTGTTCCTGGGGCTTCCCAAGAGTTCCACTTCCACCAGTAACTGGTGGGGACACAGAGCACACCCCACCCATAGCAACAGAGCACGCGAGCCTGGGAGTTGAGGAACAAGAAAAGTAGATAAAAAAGAGACAGGATCTGAGGACTGATTGGGACAGAGTGACGTTTGGCCGTCGAGAGGGCAACAGACTGAGGAGAAGCAATGAGTGAGGTAGCAGGAGAACCAAGAGAGCGGTCCCGAGAGAGCGTTTAGTCCTCGGTAAGCCCAGGAGTGACCGGATGCTACTGATGCCTCTGGGAGTTTCACCCTGGAGGCCAAGGTGGCAGGACAGGGACAGAAGCCGAGAAACCATTTAGTGAGCTGTTGCAGTGATCAGTGTGAGAAATAATGATGGTTTGCACTGGGATTGTGTTGGTAGAGGTGGTCAAAGTAGCTGCTTTTAGGACTTGTACAAAATATGGTAGAAGATATTACACAAAAATGGTAGAACACATAGGATTTACTGACGGGTTCGATAATGGGCTGAAGGGTGGTATTTGTTTAGATCAGTGCTGCTCAAGTACCGGTCTACAAACTGTGCCACTGATCTGGGACAACAGACGGAGCTTGTGCCAAAATGTAAATTGGCTGACTTTTTCGTAGCAAGATTTTCTCAGTGCAGGAAGCAGTGCATTTATTTACATTGTAGCACTAACTCCCTGTTTTGCCTTAGATCAGAAAGAGTTTCCAGACCAGATTCATCTGTGGCCCTCAATTTGAGGAGCATTGCTCTGCATAAAGTCATCAGTAAGAGCCGTTATTACTAAGTTCTCAGGTGTATCCAGGCATGGTACGTTCTTGAAGAATTGCTTGTTTTGTAGTTGTGTATTGTGCTGTGGTTGCCAAGGTTAATGGAACTGCACACAGGTAAGTTATAAAATATATAAGATATAAACTATAAAAAGAACAATACAAGTTATGATATCTAGAGTTGCGTACGCTTTGTTTGATTTTGTGTTTTGCTTAGTAGGCAAACGTAAAAGAATAAGCTTAGGAAAAATTTTTTTGCAATAAATTAACTCATGCTTATAAAGTAGGATGATAGGGCAACTCAAATTAAACTTTACTTGTTCTTCAAAACTTAGCTCATGTACCATCATTTAGGAGGTCGTTTAGATCTACTAACAATCCTGATACATGTCTGTCTTATGTTTTCATAATTCTCTGTGTGTTTTCCCCTTATCAGAGAACTATTAGAATCCAGAGTGGTTGATTTGCTTTTCCTTGCCTCCCCCAAACTGTAAGCAAGTATAAAGACTGTGTTTTGTAATGCCAGTTCCCAGTAAAATGTCTGGTACATTGTAGATATTCAGTTAAACTTTACAAGCTAAGTAGTGTGACCATGATTTCAAACAACAAAAGGATAACTGTTCACAGGCTGGGCACAATGGTTAGCACTGCAGTTTGAGGGAACTGAAAAGCCAAGACTTTTCCAGCTAACCACAATTTGAGGTAAATGACATCAGTTGTAGCCTCAAACATTTTTAAAAAGAGTTTTTAATATTTAAATGAGTATAACACATTGGACTCCTTAGCCATATCTATTTAAAAGATAACAAGTGGTGTCATTTCAGAAATAAAGGACACTACTGTATATATGTTATAATACTCTCATTGTACAGGGAACAACTGATTAGATAACAAACAGTGTTACAATAAGATTTGAGGTGGTGGAATCTAGCAATTCTGACTTTCTTCTTGATCATCCACTGGAGTCCAGATATGGTATTTGGCAAAATCCCTTAAAAAGCTTAAGAGCTGATTTTACAGGAGGACCAGTTACCATTCAGTGACTCTAGTTTTCTTAACCTAGAATACTTGGAGCTAAAGTATTTTTTGTTTTTCATTCAACAGGTTTTTATTTTAACCTTTACCATGTGAAAAAGTACTCGGTGTCATTTAAGAACTAGGAGCTGTGGGGGAATACATGATGAGTCAGACACCGGTCTTGTCTTTAAGGAGGAGTAAAATGAAAGGTCGTCAGTCTCTTTGCTGCACATACCTCCAGATGTTATAGGGTAATAAAACCGAACCCTTTTCCCTGGAGAGTGAGTCATGCTTCCTGGGTGGAGGTCTCAGAGCCTGAAAGTTTTCTAACCTAACCCTGTCTGCTGATCCCACGGACTGCCCCCAGAGGTGGCTGTGCCCATCAGTTCTCACAGTTCTTCTTCCCTTAGGTGTATCGTGGGGAAGATCCCAGCTATGGGAGCAGTTTTCAAAGCCAATGCTGTTCATAATCTCCTGCTGGTTGCTTAGTCTGCAATTCTTACAGGGTCTGTTGGTTCATCCTCAACTCGCCTTTCTCCCACCCTTTCAGTGCCTTGCTTTGCCTGGGAGCAGTCACAGGTTCTGTAAACTCTCACTGGCTGTGAGTGAGCTTCCCGACAGTATCCTTCCTATCACTATTCCTAAAAGCAGGTATAAAAAGGGACTTGATGATTACACCCTGCTCTTATAGATAATGATGATATTGATGATGATAATAATAATGATATCACTAATATTTATTGAGACTAAAAATAGGTGAGTCCCTATCTTAGTTGGTTTGCAGATATTTTCTCATTTATTCCTTCCAACTCTGGAAGGAAGGTACCACTATTATGTCCATTTTACAGATGAATAATCAAAGCAAAGAGAAATTAAGTAAGTTGACCATCACCCTTGTCAGTTCCTACCACCTAACAGGAGGCACTAGTACCGTGAGCCCCGTGCGGAGCGCTGGTTCTCCGTTAGCCTCCTGTGATTGGCCAGATGAGTACTGGTGAGGCCAGTGTACATATTGTGGACTAAATACCCTGAAGCTGTATTGATGACGCCACTCAACCTCATCACCACTAATACATTTAGAGGCATTTACACCTGAAACTGCCTCCTACTTTGTGTGCATTATCTCATTTGAGCCTCATAAAAATCTTATAAAGTTGATTCCATTGTATTATTAATACAGTAGTCTATGTTGCTGATGGGACATAGACGACCCACGTAAAGTGACTTGAGCCCCGTGATTGGAAATACATTTGATGAGCAGACTCTAAGTATATTTATTTTATGTTTTGGATTAGACATATTCCCTTGTCCTGAGTTAGATAATTTTCTTAAGGGAAGGGTTACTACCACTTATTAAATAGCTAACTGTTTGCATATAGGCTCTTATTTTTGCCAATCCTATGGTTCAGTGTAAGTACTCATGGAGAGTGTTTTCTCACAGTTGCCTAAGAACACCTTGGGAAGGGAGTAGGGAGAATCTACAAGTTGAAGGAATAAACAAGAACTGGTAAGGGTGCTAATGAGTACAGGACAGATGCTTCACATGCAGAACAGATTTCTGATGGTAAGCTATTGCCCTGGCAGACACATGAAATGTATCACAGTGGGAGGCAGTGATCCAGTAATGGACCAAGTATAAACCTTACAAAGAAACACTGTAAAAAATATATTGCAGTCAAAAGAATCTTTACTTAAATGCTCCTCTGCCTTCTCTGTCAGATTCGCTGCTGCTCATTAATGTGTATCAAGTAGGGATTAGGGGGAACTAAGTCCTTATCATTGAAATCGGTCATGATGAGTAAGTGTCTGCCTCAAAACCTGTGTTTTATGCAGTATTTTATAAAGATGAGTGTAATAGAATAGAGTGGAGTGGAGTGGGATAGAAAATGATACAAAGGTGAGTAATCAGAACTAGAACTATACAAATATGCACATAGCTGATTTGATATGAAATGTTAAATGATATTTATGCTTATTGTTTTATTGGGCAAGAAAATAGGGCAAAAGCAGTTTTGTTTGTTGGCAGAAGAATATGAACCTTACTAACCTGTCCATACTGACACACTTCTCCTTGCCCTCCAGTGACCCTGAAATCCCTGAAAAAGAAAACATGAGAAAGACATGTTTATACATGCATGTTTGTTTTAGGTATGTATGTGTTTATATGTCATACACCGCTTGTATATTCCCACATATATACACACGTGTAATGAGTCAGGACAAGCTGGGCTATGGTTTATACCAGTCAACCCCCAAGTCGTAGTGGTTTAGACCATAAAAGTGTGTTTCTTCCTCATGCTCCTGTCCACGACAAGGCAGCTGCAGCTGTGCTTCACATCATTTTGTTCTGGACCTGGGAGCACAGCGTAGCCGTATCTGAGATATTGCCTGCCTCCTAACACAGAGAAAAACAGAACATCGTAGACCTCCTAGTAGATCCAAAAGCTTCTGCACACATGTGTCAATTCTTCCCATGTGTCACTAGTAAGTGGCAAGTCATGTTCAAGCCCGATATCAGCATGGAATATTTATGATTCTCCTACAGCAATATTTTTGAACAATGAGGCCAGCTACTACAGTATAGTACCCATTATAGTGATACAGAATACTAATACTATGTTTGTTTGGGAAGCCTGGGTATACAGTGAATAAATTATAGTTTTCAGAATGTATTTGTACCCACAGGAGCTGGTCCATCTACTCCTGTGTGTTTTATCACTATGAGGACATAGTGATAGATACGAACAGAACATTGCTTTGTGGCTTTAACCTCATTTATTCTCACATTTATTCCACTTTCATGGAAGAGGCAGGCATGTTGGAGGAGAGTTTATGAAGTGCTTTGGAACAGGGAGATGAGAAAGGTAGATTTTGGGGGAATAAGACAGTTATATGATACCACAAATGAGATCTTAAGAAAGATGAATGGGATTTTGTTAAAAGTCCAGGAAGAAGCGGGGTGGAAGCCATCTAGGTAAAGTAATTAGCATAAAGAAAAGCAGAGACAGTAAAAAATGTGAAATGTATTAGAAAAATATAAGTAGTCCTTTATAGTTGAGGTATGGAATTTAGGGAAAGCACAGTTAGAGATAAGATTGGATGTAGAGTTGAAGAGAACTTTGGAGTCATTTGATAGAATTCATCAGATATGTCTAGGAAGATCAACCTTGCCGAGTCTCTGAGTATTGTCCTTGCCCCCTGACCTCTGCTTTTCCTCACCCTTTAATGGAATCATGTGCCAGACTGGGTCCCATGGTTTTCTTGCACCCACGACCTTCGATGTATCTGGGCCACTGATCTTTCACCTTTTTCATACTTAAGATTTTAAGCCTCTTTGTTTCATGGCTTATTCCATTTGGATAGACTGAGCTAGTTCCAGTGAGTGATCAAAAAGATCTCTCTCCTCTACATTAATTTCATAGATGGATTTACATAATTCTGCTCAACGTATACAATTTTCACAGATATCCATAGATCCCTTAGTTAATGTGTTTAGAAAGTGAAGTAATGAGTCATTTGCAGCATGAAATGCACCGTGAATCACTGTTTGTATGATGTTCTACAAATGTCCGACCCAAGGCATCCAGTGACTCATCTCACATAAGGACTTGTTGTGCAGACATTTCAGAGGCAGATCAAAATGTAGCCTGCCAGGAAAACCATCAGGACTTCAGTTACTGTTTCATAAAAGTCAGTGGTACAGATACTGCAAAAGAACTTCTTTTGTATTACCTTTTTGAAGAGGTTCAATTGAATTGAGGTTGGGAACACTGTGAATCAGTGCTTGCTTGCCACTGGGGAAGAAGAAGCCTTTCCCACAGCTGCCTTCCGGGGTATCTCCGCGGAAAGCCTATTGGATAGTTTTATTCTTATTCTCCACTCTTTTCTTCTTCTTTGTGTCTAGGGTAGAGAATGGATAGTTTAGGTTTAGAATAGGAATATTTCAAAATGCTTCAAACCCCTTATGTTGTAAAATGTGACAGTTTTAGGTTTGAAAATATGAAGTGATAAAACCCAAGGCATATAAAAACTGGGGCATAAAGTCAGCATTCTTGATTTCAACATAGTGTTTGTTTGGGCATAACTGTATAATCGCCCCAAATTAGGAATGATGAATGCTGCCTGGTGCCAAATGATTTGAGGAATCACCGCTGGTTACTGCTGGGGTTGTTTAAAAAGTTGCAGTCACTGGGTAGTTCAGCTATACTTCTGTATTGATTGATTTCACTACGTCATGTAATTTGAGAGTTAAAGTATCTAACCCTGTATACATGTAAAATATTGTAGGTATTTAAAATGTGTTGTATTCATTTTTTATATTTTGACAGATTGATTTCAGTATTCAGTCAACAGGAAATAAAAACGAAGTCAGGCTTTGAAATGGGGAAACTGGGAGTTCAGTGGAGACTTGAACTCCAGGTTTAAATGCATCTAATCCTTGTAATGCAATTATGTAGAGGAGCAAGTGGGGCTGGATTTAACAAATTAGGGTCGACATTTCTGCCATGACGCTCTTGTCACTGAATTTCATCAAAATAAGACCTCATTGATTGTAAACAGTATCCTAATTTCAGGAGTGCTTTAAAATAAAACAAATCCATCTTAGAATCTAAGAAATATAGTACCTGTATGATTTTGGGTAAGTTAAGTAATAATTTCTGTGAACTTTGATTTTCTTATCTGTAAAAATGTGGACGAATAATAACTTAGAAAGTTTTAAATATTTACAGAGATAGTTATATGAGAGAACATTTAAAATGTTGAGCCTTATTTTAAGGATTCAGTAAATGCTTCAGTTATTCAAGATAACTTGTTTACATTTCGAGTAAAAATACTTCTTAAGAATCAAAATAAAAATGTAGTTTGGCCATACTTTCCTTCTAAAAGAAAACAAAAGTTTCCATCACATGAGAGAATTAAAAGCAGAGTAGGTAGCCCTGGCCAGTTTGGCTCAGCGGTTAGAGCGTCGGCCTGCGGTCCGGAGAGACCCGGGTTCGGTTCCCGCTAAGGGCACGTACTTCGGTTGCAGTTTGTCCCCGGCCCTGGTTGGTCGTGCGGGTGGCAGCCACTCGATGTGTCCCTTCACGTCGATGTTTCTCTCTCTCTCTCCTTCCTCTCTCTCCCTCCCACTCTATCTGTACAAAAAATGGAAAAATATCCTCGGGTGAGGATAAAAAAAAAAAAAAAAAGAAAAAAGAAAAAAAAAAAAAAAAAAAGCAGAGTAGGTAAAAGTAAAAATAATTTTTGTTACATTACTGGTACTAGGAATGACAGAAATAATCAAAGAACCTACTTAACTTATGGCAAGATTGAAGTTATAGGGAGTGTTGACAGCATAAACTTATAAAACAGAGTGTGTGGCCACCTGCTACTTTTCTCAAGTTTATTGCCAGCCTTCTCTGTCCTGAGCACTAGAATCATTCTTTAGTCAGAAGAACTTCCTACCCTATTCGAATTCAGCAATTGTTTTTTTCCATAATACAAAGTGTAATACATGTCATAGTCGAGGGTGAGCCTATGCCTTAAAAAACTTGGAGAATCATTTAGAAGCTATGACCAAAATATGGCAATAGAGTATGAGGAAGACAGAAGCTACAGATTGAGTTCAAAGGGAAGGAAGATCGAAGGAAAGCGTGTATACCCTTTCTAAAATACAGATGATGAAAAGGAAAGCCCTAACTGGTTAGCCTCGTATTTTAACATTTTCTATGGATTTGACTGAATTTGTCTTTAATTTTTTTATATGTATACATTTCACATTGATTGGGAAAAGAATAAACTTTATGGATGCTTACTCTGCCTTTGTATATATTACTGCATTTAAATCATTTAAGTAAATCTACTGAGTAGATTAAAAATTAGGATTCAAAGTCTGTTGGCCTTTTTAGCATTTCTGGTTCACATGCTCCAAAACATCTACTTAGAGAACTATTTAATATCTTTTAGAATGAAATGTGTATAATACATAAATTTGTTTTAATTAAACTTTTAACTAAATATTTTAAAATTGGTGTGGCTTCCCTTGCAATACACCTGTAAGATAAATAAAATTGAGTATGTGGTTCACCTTCCAAAATTGTAATATCTGCTATAGTAATTTAACAAGATGGCCCTGGCTGGGTTGGTGCATTGTCCTGATATGCCAAGGTTTCAGGTTCAATCCCTGGTCAGGGCACACACAAGAATCAACCAATGAATGTGTAGGTAAGTGGAAAAACAAGTCAATGTTTCTCTCTCTCTCTCGTAAAAAAAAAAAATCAATACATTTTTAAAAATTGAAAAAAACAAGTATGTATTTTATATCTTGTAAGAACAACTGAAATAAAATAGTGTTATTCACCTCTCTCATTTTAGCTGTGCAAATTATTAAAAGATTTATCTATAAATAATAAAAATAATTACTTTAACATGTTTTATGTATTTCATTAAATAAAATTGTTTGGCTACATTAGTATATATTAGGTAATTAACCTTTTCCAGGAAAATTGGTTCAATCAAATCTTTCTGCTGGTGATCAAAACCCTGATTAAATATGAGTTTGTTTTTTTTTATTCTCACCTGAGGACATTTTTTTTTTTTCAATATTTTGTTCAGATAGAGTGAGAGGGAGGGGGAGAGAGAGAAAAACATTGATGCAAAAGGGACACATTGAGTGGTTGTCACTCATATGACCAACCAGGGCCGGGGACAAACTGCAACCGAGGTACGTGCCCTTAGTGGAAACCGAACCCGGGTCTCTTCGGGCCGAAGGCCTACGCTCTAACCGCTAAGCCAAACTGGCCAGGGCTAAATATGAGTTGTTTTCAATCAAATCCTCTCTAAATCAAATCCTCTAGTTGTTACTGTGCCGTGATTTAATCTCTTTCTAATCTCTAAAAGGTGACTGAACTCGTTTGCTAACCCAAAATCTTGAATCATCATCCTAAATATGTCATGCATTTCTTTTAAAAGGCCAACAAATGGACTTTTTTCTGTACCATTTCCATTCTGTCTTTTGCTTGAAGACACATTTTCTTTTTTCTTTTTTTTTTTTTTTTATCCTCACCCGAGGACATTTTTCCATTTTTTACTCAGATAGAGCAGGAAGGAGAGAGAGGAAGAGATAGAAACATCGATGTGAAAGGGACACATCGAGTGGCCACCACCCACACGACCCAACCAGGGCCGGGGACAAACTGCAGCCAAGGTACATGCCCTTAGCGGGAACCGAACCCGGGTCTCTGTGGACCGCAGGTTGATGCTCTAACCGCTGAGCCAAACCGGCCAGGGCAAGAAGACACATTTTCTTGAATAAGTGTTTTGTAATCTTCTTTGCTGTATAAAGTCTAAGCCTAGAATTACAACTAATCAGTAAACTGTCAGAAGCAACCTGTTATCACAAAAAATGTTAATTTTAATTTGAAGAAAGTCAAATGAAACCATAGCTTTTAAAACCTATCAGAACCACAAAGTCTGTTTTTATTTTCTTTTAAATAGTCTAAACCAGGGCTGTCTAGTAGAAATGTAATATGAGCCACATATGTACTTTTAAATTTCCTAGTAGCAATATTAAAAAAGTAAAAAAAAAAAAAAGAGGTGAAATTGCTTGTAATAATACATTTTATTTAGGACCAGTGTATCAAAAATACTATCATTTTAATTTGTAAGGAATATAAAAATGTATCAATGAGATCTTTAACATTTTTTAAAGCAAACCCTTGAAATCCAGTATATATTTTACACTTACAGCATATCTCAATTAAATTAAAAATATTAATCTCTTCCATTGTGCTAGCCTCTTTCCGATAGCACATGCGGCTGGTGGCTACAACTGGACAGCTCAGGCCTAAGTGGTTATTTGGGGGAAAATCTCTTGGCATGTTGTACCTTTGACACAAGGAAACTTTTGTTTCACTTTTAACCGAGGTCCAAGGTCCGTTGTCTGGAATGAACACAACGTAATTCACAGTGGCTATCAAGTCAGGTAATATACAGATAGAAGCCCACATGCATAGTTTAAATGGTTTGTTTCTTATTTTGGGCTGAGATAAAAGTGAAATAGTCACTACCAGAATTACCTTTCTTTTGCTATTTGCCAGTTAATCTAATATTTTATAAAGAAAATAATAAAACTAGGTTCAGAGGTTTTTATGCTTTTGCCTCCCAAATGAGAAGAAATTACTAGTGAGGCTGGGGCAAAACTATTATATAGAAAAAAATAATATTCATTACAGTTGAAAATGTTATAGTGCTTTTTTCCCTGTGCACTCATTCCATCGATTGTATTTTAATCATTTTTTTCTTCTATGTTTTATTCCCTTTTTTGGTACTAAAATTTGTATCTTAAATTATTAATCTCTGAAATATATTTTATAAAAAGATAACCAGTAGAGTTGATATATATTTCCCATTTAAGATTCAACATGTGTAAGAGTACATGCTTTCGAATGTTCCTTCAGAGAGTCAGATTTAGCAAACATATTTTTGTTAACAGCTCTAGTTAATGAAAACACTCCAATTAAAAAACTTTAAATTAGCTTAAGAGATAGATTTATATAATTATTTTCATGATTTTGCTAATAGTTCTTTTTTGACTATATTGAATGATCTTTGATTTATTTACATTAACTTGAGACACACTAGAGTAAAGTAATATTTAATTATTTGGTTAGCTGTGTGGATAATTTCCAAAATCTAATTTTGCCTTCAAACATTCTCAAAACACCTATCCACTATTTTCTGCTATGTCTGTTACTGTTAAGAAACAAAAATTAAAGTGTAGTTGGCATATATTATATTAGTTTCAGGTGTACAATGTAGTAATTCAACATTTATATACCTTAATGACCACTATAAGTCTAGTAACTATCATCATACAAAGTCATTATGATATTATTGACTGCATTCCCTGTACTGTACATTACATTCCCATGGCTTAGTTATTTTATATTGTTTTAGTTTGATGTAGTCCCATTTGTTTATCTTCACTTTTATTGCCCTTGCCTGGGGAAACATATCCAAAAAATATCGCTAAGACCAATGTCAAAGAGTTTACTGCTCATGTTTTCTTCTAGGAGTTTTATGGTTTCAGTTTTGCCTTCCCCCCCCCCCATTTGCCAGTGTTACCCTTGATTTATCTAGGCCCAATATCTATTCTTAGCAGTGTCTGTCTTAGATTCATTCTCTGCTCTGTATTTTTGCCCCATCAACATTTGTAAAACTATATCAATTGAATCTTCCTTATTTTTTGTTTCCACCTATAACTGGGATAGAGAGGTTTTATTGCTTTTTTTAACTCAAAGCCTCAGTTTATATTCTAGAGCAAAAACTAGAGGACTCTTTGCTAATCTACTTAATAACTAAGGAGAGGATAAGAGATTATCCAATGGTCTTAAATTTTTACAAAACAAAGTGTGCTATATCCTACTTTTTAGGTCACTTTCATTGTGCATTTCCCCCCGTACCTTCAAAGGCTTATTATTATTATTATTATTATTATTATTATTGAAATGTGGTATGCATCTGATTCTCTAGATTTTGAAGAACTATTGATATGATTATACAGTTTAGTTTTAAATTTTTTCTTGTACTAAGATGTTTCTCCTTTGGAGACATAAAGGGAGTGATTTTCTTCATGGTTCCTAAATTGCAATATTAGACATAAGTGTTTAGATTTAATTTTCATGGAAATTCAACAGTTTTGGATTCACAAAGCACTGATGCGTAAATCCTTAAAGTTAATAATTTTGTTTTATTTTTACTCTTATTAAATTGGATTTAAAGCTGTGAGAATCCATTCTCACTTGGTCTCACTAAACATAAACCTAGACTACGAATAATTCAAGATATTTATTTAAAACAAATGGAAGCCTTTGTTTACAAAAAAATAGTTGTACATGTTCATAGTTTACATATTTTAATTGTAATATCTAAAAGCTGGAAAAAAATAAATGTTTACCAGCAGAAGAGTGGATGAATACATTGTGGTATATTCATACATTAAAATGCTCCTTAGTGATATGGAGAGAAATGAAGTAAGATACACACAAAAACATGGGTGTCTCTCTGAATTTTTGTTGCGTGAAAAAAAAGTACATGCATGTATTATATAATTTTATTTTTATGAATTTCTTGAATAGGCAACACTAACCTGGGTGACAGCACGCTCCAAGAGGGGTTGCCTAGGCGAGCTGAGAATGGACGCCACTGCAAGGGGAGGAGAGAACTTCCTGAGATGATGGAGATGTTCCATGTGTTGACTAGGGTGTTGATTACAGGGTGTGTGTGCAATTGCTAACACTTATCTAATCGCACACTTAGTATCTGCACATTTCACTCTGTGTGAATTTTGTGAAGATTTTCAAAATAAAATGTAGGTGTCAGCAAGTTTGCAATAATAAAAGGAAAATGTTAGCCAGCCAAATGAGAGAGATGTAGAAAGGAATGCACGGATGAAGGTCAGTGCAGCAGTAATGGTGAGTTCACCTTACCGAGGGCAAGGGGATACTGATTTCATATTTAAATCTATAAAAATAATATGATTATCAAAAATTGTGAAAAGAAATAATGAATAGCGTGAATCATCAAGAAATCATCATTTCACTTCAGATCAATCAAGTGACCTAAAATAAGAAATGGGTAGAAAAGGTTGCTTCTTGGGAATACTACTGTGGAGGAAGGCGTGGCCATGAACCAGTATTATTTTTCAGCACATGCTTATCCATCAATTAAATATATGTACTGTGTATGCACAGCACTTGGATGGAAATAAAATTTTCAAAGATGTAATGATTTCCCCCCTGACATGACAAAGATAAAACCTTTCTTTTATGGTCTGGCACCCACCTACCTCTCCAGTCTCGTCCTTTGCCAGGCCTCTCCCTTCCTCATACTCCTCGCCCACCCAGAATCCTCTGACTTGCATGATGTATCTTTGTTTCATTCTGGGCTTTTACACTTGCTGTCCCCTCAGGCTCAAGTACTCTTTTCACATTTGTGGCTCAGACTTCTTAGGTTTATGCTCTCTTCCTCCAGGATTATTTTTTTGTCCCAGGATTATTTTTTTGTCCCAGGATTATTTTTTGTGTTCTCTGAGTTTTTATTTGTATGTATCTCCTACTAGAATGTGAGCTTCATCTTAATCCTTTTGAAGTTGTATCCTCAGCAGGTAGCACAGTGGCCCGGGGTGCAGTGGATTTCCCGGGGATGCATTTAAGCTGTAGACAGCTCTCAGTTTCTAGGTCATTGGGTACACATTCTTTGAAATTTCTGAGGATATAGAGAAAATAAAGGCAATAATTTTCAGAGTTCACTTTCGGAGAATGAGTGTTATCTACTGCAGGTCAATAATCCAATGCTGACCTGGTCAGACCTAGAAAGGTCCAGGAATTCCTTGCGTACCTTGTATTAACAGTTCTCTCCCTGTTAACTATTTTCCAAGTTGATCAAAATCCAAAGAAAGGAGCTACAGGTGATTATCTACACAACAAGAAGCTGTTACATAATTCTCTATCGATGAATGCCTCAAAGGTCCTTTTTCTAAAATGCTAGGATGGCCCTGCTGGTGTGGCTCAGTGACTGAGGATCGACCCATGCACCAAGAGGTCACCAGTTTGATTCCTGGTCAGGGCACATGCCCAGGTTGTGGGCCAGATCCCCAGGCATGCAGGCAAGGCCAATCGATGTTCTCTTATCGATGTTTCTATCTTTCTCTCCCTCTCCCTTCCTCTCTGTCTAAAATCAATAAAGAAAAAAAATTTTTTTAAATGCTAGGATGAAGTTACAAAATTTCTCACATAAAATACTGTATAGTACTATATGATCTGCACAAACAAAATTTAAAGTCAGACAAATGTGTATATTGTCATGGGAAAATACTCAATTACCCATATTACCTGCTTATTACCTTTATTATTTATAAACTGTTGAAAAAGAAGAACATAAATATCTCTCAGTTTGGTACAGTATGTGATTCCAGTTGTATTACTCTGAACTGATCCGGAATTAAGTGTTTATAACACATGGTCCCAAACAAGAAAGGATTACTTGAATCGATGGCTAACAGATGCAATTTCTGCTTCTGTTATAAAATCTATTCTCAATCTATTTGTAATTAAACTGTTTTGTTGCCTAGATAAATATAAATGTACCAACAAAATCCCTACTTTTTCTGTAATACAGTCTTAATAACTTTTTGGTTCTGTCACCAAGAATGTCAGTATACTTAATTAGAAAACTATGTGTGACCTCAGATGTAAAAACTTCAAAATTTAGAATGTGTACTTTCCCAAATCTACATATTCAGTATACTGTTTAGCTATGTTCCTTATTCAAAATAATACACATAAAAATGATCTATCTGTAACTTACAGATATATGTTAAAATTCCTACATTGAACAAAAATATTTTTAGAAAAATACAATCAATTTCATGGCAATCATAACAAAATTGTCCTTCTAGATCAGTGGTTCTCAACCGTCCTAATGCTGCGACCCTTTAATACAGTTCCTCATGTTGTGTGTGGGCGCATCTGCTTGTGGGCGGACCCACCTGGAGACGGATAGAGAAGCGGTGTCTTGGTTTCTAAGACCATCAGAAATATGTTTTTCCATTGGTTTTAGGTGACCCCTGTGAAAGGGTCATTCAACCCCCAAAGGGGTCGTGACCCACAGGCTGAGAACCACTGTTCTAGAGCCTACATTCAAATTTTAAATAGTGTGTGTGTGTGTGTGTGTGTGTGTCTGTGTGTGTGTCTGTGTGTGTATGACTTAACATGAACAATAAAGTCGCAGGAAAACACTCCAATACACATGAGATAATTATATCCTTTTTAAATGATACAAGTCTCATTTGTTTAGCTTTTATATTCGTCACTATTTGAAATTATATCTGGACTATATTCATATAATTAGTGAGTTATTAAAGACTTTTCTGTCTGAGGAACAATGAAGAAAGTACATTTCTCATTCTTATAGAGTTAAATGTGTTTTTTTTTTCCTGTAGGAGACGCAACTTGTTCTTCTCCCATTGTATTCATTTGTGGTGGAATTTTTCTCATGTTTTATTAAACATAAAATGTTTAGTACTTTCTAGGAAGTCAATAGCTTTGCTCTTTTAAATCTAAAGTAAAGAAATCAAATTAATATCTGTGTCTGCTTTAAATTTCGGTAGTTTTACAAGGTTTATAACAAAGGTAGCAGTACTCTGTCCCTTTTCTCCTCACCTCACATTCCTACTTGTTAGGGCAACCACTTTCAACATCTTTAGCTCCTGTTTTCTTAGATTTACCTGTTTCTAAATACCTTCATTTCTTCAGGTTTTTGTTTTATGAAATGTCCTCCGATTTCGTACAATGGAACATGGGAATAATTTTTTAAATGTTTTTTTTCCTTCCATCTTTTCAGTTGGTTATATCAAATTTTAGTTATATCAATATTTATTGTTAAAATTATGACTAAGAAAATGTTATTCATTGTTGATTACACTTCTTTTTTTTAAACAATGTTTTTTTCTGCAGTAAATAATTGTTTCACTGTCTGCACCCCCATTCATTATACACTATCAGAAATGTAAACTTTCAATAACTACAAAAATTGAGTATTTTTTTATATCTTAGTTTTATTTTTTGGAGACATTCTTCATATAGCTGTGTTACAGCGGTTTATTCTCTTGTCCCAGTCACGATTAGTTTTTCTGTAATTCTGCTGTACATCGTCATGTATAATGTCCCTTCAGTGTCATTCTGCAAATTCCCTTTGCTTATCTCATCTTGGATCTCCTCCCCTTTGATCTCATGTCTTCCCTTTTCTTAGTTTTTTCTCTTACTTGAGGCGTAACCATCTCTTACAACTTCCAGAGAAACGTCATGTGATTGGAGATACATTTTTGAAATATTATGTGGTCTGAAAATATTCTTATTCTAATTTCACATTTGAGTGATAGTTTGACTGGATACAGAAATATGTTAGAAATATTTATCCTCCCAAACTTTGAAGACATTTCTCCATTTTCATTTAGCTCTCAGTTGTTGTTAAGAAGTATGATGCTAGTCTGCTATCTAACATTTTGCTCTTGGCCCAATTTTTCATTACTTTCTTTGATTAAAGCTTTTGGGATTTCTTTTTGTCCTCAGTATTCTGAAATTTTACATTGATGTGCATTATTTTTTATTTAGTACATTAAATACTTAGATCCTTTCTATTGGGTGACTCATATACTTCAGTTTTAGTATATTTTCTGATACCATTTTTTTTTATGGTTCTCTTGATTTTCTGCTCTGTGTTTCTGGAGGTCCTATAAAATAGATATTAGACCAACTTGGTGGGTCCTCTAATTTTTTAATCATTCTTCTCTAATTTCCATATTTTTCTCATTCTTTTTCCATTTGTGAGTGAGATTTCAACTTTATTTTCCATCTTCTTTATTAGATATATTATTTCTGCTCTAATTTTAATTTCCACATTCATTTTTTATAATATCCTGTTTCTTTTATTATGTTTGTATGTCTTCTCTTATTGATTATAGTTTTCTGAAGTTTTCTTCTGTCCTCTGCATTTTTACTTTTTTCCTTGTTTCCTTGGTCTCTGTCTTGATTGTTCATTTGCATTTGCTGCATGCCCCCCACTGGGGATTAGGCCCACAACCTGGGCATGTGCCCTGACCAGGAATCGAACCAGTGACCTCTTGGTGCATGGGTCAACACTCAACCACTGAGCCTCACCAGCCAGGCACAAACAAAGCATTTAAAAGCTAGTTGTATACCCAGTCTTCACTTGCTGATTGGTAAGCTTCACTGTATTATCATGAATTCATTTTGAATCATTTTATTTGGTATACATACCAAACTATTTATCACTAAATCTATATGTCTACTATAGTTTATACACCAAGCTACTTGTAACTGTTAAGTATTTTATTTTGTATTTCTCAAAATTCTCAGAGAGACGTATTCTGCATCCCTTCCCTCTAGGCGTTCTAGAGCTAAGTAGGGCAAAGTGTTTGGATGTGTGATTGAGGAGAAGGATTGCTTTTCAGTACATAGACATTCACTAGACACTTACCGATTCCCTGTGTCCTTTATGACACTCTAGCACTGCCTCTCCCTGGGATATTTTATACTTTAACTCATTTTTTTAGGAGACCAAACAGCCATCCTCTTTCCCGGCTGGAGGAGATGTAACCATCCCGTGGCTCAGGGTTGAGGATTGGCTCTAAGGTGTATACGCTTCTTTGATGCTCAACCAACCATCCTTTGAGCCCCACCTTTGCCACTACCTTCAGAAATACAAGGTGCCCCCTGTTCCGACCTTTTTATGATTTCTGTCAAGTGAATTTGCTTGTTTCTTGGCCACTGCTGCTTCCTACACCTTCTTGGCATTGAACTCAGCTTTCTCTGCTCTAAGTCAGTTGTCACTCACTGTTTCCTCTCCGGCGTTCACAGTTTATACTCTCTCTCTCTCTCCCTTCCGTTCTCTGCTGTTTTCTCTCTTTCTATTCTTATTGTATTTCAGGATTTATGCCCTTTTAAATCCCTTTACCTTTATCTGTGTGTAGTTAGAGGAGTGAGCAGAGGGTAACTTATTTAACTGGGAGTCTTAAAGATTTTAAGATGTTCAAAAGATTGGAGTTCACACCATTAATATATCCTTGAACTAAGTCTTTTTCTCTCCTCTCTTTTGCTTTCCATGCAGTGATGAACAATCACAGTGTTACCAAACTCTACCCTGAATGCATTAAGATAAAGAGCTGAACTCAATCTTAGCCCAGCCCAGAGCCAGCTCCAGTTTGGGGGGGCCATCTGCAGTGAGGAGGAGGGAATGGGCATGGGGTATTTGGAGCAGTGGAGGGTGTGTCTTCTAAGAAGACCTAGAAGAGCAAATATTTTTTTCCTTCCTCTAATAACAAAAAGCATTGTAAAGCAAAGATTGTTTGTGCTTAAAGAGAGTTACATGGGAGATGCCCTCCCAACTCTGCATACATCATTTATCTAGTACTTATGAAGCACCAGATATGATCCAGGCACTGTTTCAGGTACTGGGATACAGTAGAAAATAAAAGACAAAATTCATGGAACCTACTTGTAATTCACTGTACAATAAACCCTTGACATTTGAGAGAAATACTCAACTTCTTTGAAAATCTGTAGTCAGTGCCTACCACTAGAGCATATACCTTGCTTATAAAACAAATATAACAAGTTCAAACTACAAAATACTGTGGATTGGAGGCGTTGAGTATACTTACCTATTATTGTACAGCAAATTATCTCATAATTTAATAGCTTAGATAGACAGTAACTATCATCTCATACAAGTTTTGTGGGTCAAGGCTTTAGAAGCAGCTTAGCTGGATACTCAGACTGGCAGCTTCTCTCAAGATTGAGTCCGTTTGCTAGACATACTGCAGTTATCTGAAGGCTTAACTTGGGGTGGCTTCCAAGATGCTTCATTCATCTGTCCCTAGTTCTTACCCCTCTTGGTCTCTCCACGCTTGAGTGTCCTCCCTACATGGTACCTGGCTTCTGCCGGAGTGAGCAAGTCAAGAAAACAGGACAGAAGCCACGATGTCATCTCTGACCTAACCTCATTTCCACAGCATTCTAGGAGTTACAGAGATCAGCTAGCTCTGTTCATTGTGGGAGAGGCAAGTCACTGTGGGTCATACTGGAGGTTGGCTACCACACTGGACATTTATCCAGGCTCCCTCAGTTATCAGGTTACTCCCGGTCTTTGTCTGATGGCTGCTAGAACAAAATACCATAGACTGGTGTCTTATAAACAACAGAAATGGATTTCTTACAGTCTGCAGGCTAGGAAGTTCATGATCAAGATTCGGTGTCTGGCAAAGGACTGCTGCCTGCTTCATAGATGGTCATCTTCTCACGATGTCCTCAAATAGTGGGAAAGGCAAGGGAATTCTTTTGAGTCTCTGTTGTGAAAGCACCAATAGGGTCTCCTTTATAAGAGCACTCATGACTGAATCACCTCCCAATGGCCCATCTCCAAACACCATCGCATTAGGAATTGGGTTTCAGCACATGAATTTTGAGAGGACACAGATATTCCGTCTGTAATACTATTAAGCTTTAGTGACTCAGACTGGTGTACTTAGATGAACTAAATCTTATGGTGTTACTTGTGCATAATCAGAATAAAATGTATTAGTTTCTTGAAACCTATTTATAAAGTTTAGATTCACCCGTAAACCTCTATAATTTGTTTTATAATGTGAATTCAGTTGTCAGTTTACAAGGACTCAATAAATAGGTTGGACTTAAAATTACCTCTTCAGGTGTTTATAAATGGAACCTACATTGTGTGTATGTCTGGTGCTTCATCAGGGAGGCAAATAATCAGATGACACCAAAATAGAGACTTCTGTTGGAAAGAGCCAATCCCTGAACTGGATAGAATATATTTTGGAGTTATTTTCTATTTAGATAAGTGGTCCCTAGAAACATGTGATCATAAAGAACACCAGATACCACTGAGAGGATCTTGATTTCTTTTCTTCAATATGCATTTCTATTTTTTTATCTTGACACTCCAAATGGTAATAATGCTGTGTGAAATATCCTTTCAAAGTGATGGAATATTGGCCTCTCACTTGTTGAGAAATAGTTGCTATGATCATGACAGCCTTCAAGACTAATGAAGATGTACTCTTCCCTTACATCATGCTGTTAGAGCTACAGGTTCATGCTTAGAACTTTTTTAATTCCCTAAATACATATATATTTTTTTAGAAAGTTGTAGATTTTTTTTTAAATCCTCACTTGAGGATATTTTTCCATTTATCTTTTGATAAAGTGTAAGGGGGAGAGGGGAGAGGGAGGGGGAGGGGGAGAGGGAGGGGGAGAGGGAGAGGAATCAATTAGTTGCCTCCTGCATGACCACAACCTGGGTTGGGGACCAAACTGCAACCGAGGTACATGCCCTTGACTGAAATCGAACCCACAACTCTTAGGTCTGCAGGCCACACTCTAACTGCTGAGCCAAACTGGCCAGGGCATAGAAGGTTGTGATTTTAGTTTTAAATTCCCTAGAAACAAATATAATTACAGTGCAGCATATTCCGTCTTGCAGTAGATTTCAAAAGCATGTAAATGAGGTACACTATTTTCCATGGTCGTTTGATTTGCATTTGGGTATTTTGAATTTAATGAGATTTTCCTAAATTGGTGACCAATAAGCTGACACCATGTTTTATTGTGGAAGTTTTGGTTTTTTTTTTTCTTTCAATAAGAGTAATGATCAATTGCAAGATACATTTTGCTACTTTATGATGAGGGAGAATTCCTAGTCCAGTGGAGTTTTTCTGCCTCTTGCTAGGACAAAATGAATTCTTCCAGCCATATCACAGCCTAGAGATATATTATTTAGGAGGCAGGAATCCATTGCCAAAAATACCAGAAAGCTTTTTATGGATCTAAAACAGTACATGTAGGTAGGAAGTGCAAGACTCCCTGCCAGATGCTGTTCTCCTCCCGTAGCCCTCAGCACGAAACTCGTTGAGATTGAACGTGAACCTCCATGCCTCGGTAGCATGGTTTTTCTGGAAACTGAAGAGGAGATCCATAATGCCATTGCTTTTACTAGAAGTTAAAGAGCTTTTTTTTTGGACCTTCCACTGGGGATTGAATTCTGGACTGTTTCCACAGAACTTGCTTTAATAGCTGTCATCTGAGGAACAATATCTGTGAGAATGCCAGTTCAGGACATTATAAATCTGTAAACACAGTTCAGCAGGCTTCCTTACTGCAGGGGTCACAGAGCACAGGATCGTCGTGCACCCAAAAGGGAGCATTTTATATGAATCCCAAACTACAGGGAGCGCTTTTTCCTCTGGGAGTATGTCAGGAGGTCGGTATCTATGGAACATTCTGGGAAACACCTTTCTTAGGTATTTCTAATTCGTTGCAAACTCAAGTTCACTTTGTTCCTCGATGTTTTGATGAAGGTGTGACCTCTAAAAGGTACATATTAGGAACCACTATCACTCTTCACCAGGGCTTATCCAATTTTCAAGGGAAGGCAATATTTGATATGTTAATTAGAGATGGACCTGAATATAATATGCCTGAATCTAAAATTAGTTTTAATTACGTCTATATATAAGACACTAAGAGCACTTTGGTTACTAAGCTGAAGTTAAATGTGTTGAGATTTTGAATTCCCTTTATAGGCCATATACTCAGTAGCATTTAAAATATTTATGGAATGAGTCAGTTGGGCTTACTTTGTGCTAGGCAGTGGGCTAAGAGCTTTATGTACATGAGCTCATAAATGATGATGACACTGTGGCTTAAAGAAGCCCAGTAAGTGGTCCAGGCTTCCACAGCTAGCGACAGCAAGCAGGGACTCAAACCCAGCCCAGCTCCGAACTACCTGCTGGGAAATATTGACAAGGCTAGAATGCTAGTTATTAAATCTAATTAAAGAAGGAGTATCCTGATTTATTTGAAAATAATGGTATGGCAACTGATTTTTTCCAAAGATGATATTAATGAGAATGTAACAATATAGTCAGTCAGAATTATCTCTGGGGATGACATTGGCTTTAGTGTTAAAGATCAAGGAGTTAGGTTGAGATGATATAAAAGATATAGTCTAAGAAAATTAACTTAAGCTTGTGAAAGTATATTTTAGCAGAGCTGTTGTTTTTGTTTGTTTGTTTTTTTGTAAACTTGTCAATTTAGCATTTCTTGGAGAAGCATTATATTGGAAAGGGTCTTAGCCTTTTGGAATCACCATTCTGCCGCTTACTAGAAATCCTATTTGGTGAAGTTTTTTTTTTGTTGTTGTTGTTTGTTTGTTCCAACATAAAATGTGTAAAGTAGTATGTATTCATAGGATTATTATACATTTTAGATGAAGAACTCATATAAAGCACGTAGCATAGGGTAAATAGCCAATAACAAATAAATGGTTTTTCTTCCCCATTTCCCCGCTTTTGTAATATTTAAATTTTTTGTTATAGAATTAACTGACTTGATTTTTCTTTTAAACATGAGATAAAATATCAGGAACCTTTTTACCACTGAATGGCATGCTCCTGACGAACTAATTTGTGGTTGGAGGTCTTTAAAGCCTGGCTGAAAATTGCCTTAAAAATCCTTTTTTTC
Source organism: Molossus molossus (assembly GCF_014108415.1). Taxonomy (NCBI): domain Eukaryota; kingdom Metazoa; phylum Chordata; class Mammalia; order Chiroptera; family Molossidae; genus Molossus; species Molossus molossus. The sequence continues at coordinate 48,905,291 of NW_023425351.1, forward strand.
CTTCTTTTTATTGTTGAGAGTATTACAGATATTCCCCATTTCCCCCACTTTGCCCCCTCCACTCTGCTCCTGCCCCACCCTAGCCCTTCACCTCACTATTGTCTGAATGAATGGACTATGCATATATGCATGTAAATTCTTTGGTTCATCCCCCCCCCCCCCCCCACCTTGCCCTCTTTCCCTCTGTATCTGTCAGGCTGCTCCATGTTTCCATGTCAATAGGCCTATTTTGTTTGTCAGTTTATTTTGTTCATTAGATTCCACATATAAGTGAGATCATGTGATATTGATCTTTCTTCTGACTAGTTTATTTCGCTTAGCATAATAATTTCCAGGTCCATCCATGCTGTCTCAAAGGGTAAGAGAGCCTTCTTTTATACAAGTGTGTAGTATTCCATTGTGTTTATGTACCACTGCTTTTTTTATCCACTCATCTACTGATGGACTCTTAGGCTGTTTCCAGATCTTAGCTATTATAAATAATGCTGCTATGAACATAGGGGTACATGTATTCTTTCTGATTGGTGTTTAGGGATTCTTAGGATATATTCCCAGAAGTGGGATCACTGGGTTAAGTAGCAGTTACACTTTTTATTTTTTTGAGGAAACTCCATACTGCTTTCCACAGTGGCTGCACCAGTCTGCATTCCCACCAGCAGTGCACTAGGGATCTCTTTTCTTCACACCCTTGTTGTTTGTTGACTTACTGATGATAGACATTCTGGCAGGTGTGAGGTGATATCTCATTGTGATTTTCATTTGCATCTCTGATGATTAGTGACATTGAGCATTTTTTTCATATGTCTATTTGTCATCTCTATGTCCTCTTTGGAGAAATGTCTATTCAGGTCTTTCGCTAATTTTTAAATTGGATTGTTTGTCTTCCTCATGTTGAGTTGTATGAGTTCTTTATATATTTTGGAAATTAACCCCTTATTAGATATACCATTGGCAAATATGTTCTCCCATTTCATGGGTTCCCTTGGCATTTTGAAGATGATTTCTTCTGCTGTGCAGAAGCTTTTTAATTTGATGTAGTCCCATTTGTTTAGTTTTTCCTTTGTTTCTCTTGCCCTAGGAAATGTATTGGTGAACATTTGCTATGTGAGATGTCTGAGATTTTACTGCCTATGTTTTCTTCTAGAATTTTTATGGTTTCATGACTTACATTTAAAAGTTGTATTCGTTTCGAGTTAATCTTGTGTGTGGTGTAAGTTGGTGGTCTAGTTTTATTTATTTTTTTTGCATGTATCTGTCCATTTTTATCAACATCATCTATTGAAGAGACTTTCTTTACTCCATTGTATGCTCTTGTCTCCTTTGTCAAATATTAATTAACCATAATGGCATTGGTTGATTTTTGAGGTCTCTGTTCTGTTCCACTGATTTATATGCCTGTTCTTGTGCCAGTACTAGGCTGTTTTGATTACAATGGCTTTGTAGTATAGTTTGATATCCAGCATTGTGATTCCTCTAACTTTGTTCTTCTTTCTCAAGATGCCTGTAGCTATTTGGGGTCTTTTGTGATTTCATATAAATTTTGGGAATATTTGTTCTAGATCTGTGATATATGCCAATAAAATTAACATCCAAATATCGATGGCATTTTTATACACCAATAATGAACTCTCAGAAAGAGAAACTAAGAAAACAATCCAATTTACAATTGCAACAACAACAAAAAATAAATATTTAGGAATAAGCTTAACCAAGGAGGTAAAAGACCTGTACTTAGATAACTTTAGGACATTGAAAAAAAGAAGTAGAGAAAGATACAAAGAAATGGAAACATACTATGTTCATGGATTGGAAGAATTAATGTCATTGAACTGTCCATACTACCCAAAGCAATCTATAGATTCAGTGCAAACCCTATTTAAATACCATTGGAATATTTCACAGATCTAGAACAAAAATCCTTTTTTCTTGATTCTAAGACTCATGTTTTCACTCATTTACATTTCAGAAATTTTCTGAAAAGCTGCTATTAATTCACCAGTGAGAGTTATAATCAATGGCACCTTAGAATCAAAGAAGTTCAGTAGAAAATATAATGAATGGATAACTGCAAAAATAGTATAATCTGTCATATATGTCAGTTTCACTTTCTCCATTATATTGAAAGGAAACTGAAGCCTGCATGGCCGATGGCGAGAGCGAGACTTCTCATTCTCTTTGTCAGAGACATCAGCTCTACTTTTAACACTGGCCTTTAATTCCACAGAAAATGAATGCAAATGAGCCAAATTGGAAATATGAAGCATGTAGAGTAGATGACAAAAACCTTTTTTTTTTTTTTTTTTTTTGGTATGTGTATTATTTTTTAACGTTGACATGAACTCAAGAAGAATACTGAAACGTATCTCTCAAAGGCCATTAGAAATGGATAATGCATAGGATAGACTATTTAGAGAGTCAGTTGGTCCTGAATGGTTTGTGTGGTTTTATAATAATTTTTGTCAAATAAAAAGCTATCATGAATCCACAGGGCATTTCTATCATTAAAGTGGCTCGACATTGGTAACATAGCATGTAAAGGAAATTCTGACCGTTGGATATAACCACTCATACTAGATGGTTCTAACCTAGCACAAACTTCTCTGTTGCTTTGCTTACATAAGGGTGCATTTACAAAATATGATTCAAAGCTCCTTTTTCTGTGTGTCAATTATAGACAAACACAGGTTAATGAAAATAGCCAGGGTGAAATTTAGCATCCCAGGACAGGAGATCTGAAGAGCAATGGCATTCGTTCTGCCTTGAAGGCTGCAATCAATCTCTGTTGAAAAGGATCTAGACTTAAGACATGCAGGGCTTTTTGGACAGTCCTACCTCATTATATTTTGCATTTATCTGCCATTTTACCTCTCTTGGTCGCTGAGGGTTATAACCGTGACCAAGTTTACTTACAGTGACTTTTTTTGTTTGTTTTTACAAAGGAAGATAAATGAACCTACAATTTTAGATCACATCTTTACTTCTATTTAGAGCACATCTTTATTTTATTTTATTTGGATCCCTGTAAAGATTCAATGTTAAGTACTACAGGCTAAGAAAGGCTCGTGGTTTAATATATTTATTTTCTCTTTGAAAAGACACAGTATCATTTTTAATAGCAATTTATGACCAAGCTTACAACATACCTTAATATTTTTATATTAAAGTTTATGTAAACATGACTAATTTATTCGTGTGTGTGTGTGTGCAAATATATTTTTGTGCAAATGAAAGTTTAAGGTCTGTTTTTAAATATTGAATATATTGATGCATTTTGCATAAAGTATAAGCTTAATGTGTTTTTTCTTTTAGTTCATGCCCCCAAATGACTTTCCAGCTAGGACATCATTGGAGCAAGTCAGTTAAAAAAAAAACAGAGAGAGAGAGAGCTCCTCTCATTACACAGCACAGTGCTTCGGATACTTCCTGTTCTGAGCAGCTGCAGGATCTGACTGACACCGCAGGGTGCCTCCGAATGTCTTTTGAAGGAGAGAACTCTGTCATTTTTTCTGTCTTCTTTTTTCTCTCTAAATTCCAGGGGGGAAAGGAAATGGAGACTTTGTATTGTCTTTCTAAAGATTAAAACTTAGAGAAATCGTTTTATTTTGCATTCAGATACAATCAAGTACATCAAGATTCTAATCTTTCTTCCATCCATAAAAGGACACAAGGGAAAGGCTAACAACAAAAAAAAAAGAACCTGTTATGTAAAGCATACTGTTAAATGTGAAAACAAAATTAATGTAATCCACACTACTCTAACAAGTAATAATGATTATATTATTAAACTTCAGTCCGTCTAACAGAAATTTTATAAATATTGAAGATATGTGGTAACTATACATAAAGGCATCTTAAACAGAAATCCAACCTTGAGAATTATGATAACAAAATTGATAAATTTTGAAAATATTGTATTTCTTTGTTATCTGAGTATAAACACTCAAAATGAAAGTCTAAAAGTAATTGGTTAGGATTTCACCTCTGATCTCACCCCAAACCTGATTAGAATCTAACTAAACGGAGATGTGGTTTTGTTTTTTTTTTAAGATCTATGTTGTATAATGTTGATTGCAACGATCATTTGTTTTGTGTTTAGTTTAACCAAATGGCAAAGTCATAGCAATGTTTCTGGCCAATAGTTTTGTTGGATGGTTCTTCCTTGTTCAGAAATCTTTAAGGGCTCCTTAGAGCCTCAAGAATGTTTTCATTTTTCTGTACAGTATTCAGGCCTCACAGACACCTGTCTGGGTAGCCTCTCCTCCCACCCTTTCACCTGCTTCCTGGCTCCCCAAGTTCAAGTGTTAGTTTCCTTGTCTTTGAAACGCCCCTCTCATCCACTTCCTGCCGGGGCTTCTTGCATTCTCCTTCCTTCCGTCTCCTGAAGAATGCCTTTCTGCTTCCCTGATTCCTTCCTCCCCATCTCTGTCACAAGTGGGGCACATATCCCCCTCTCCTAGGACACTTGCTGTTCCGCTACTTTTGTTGCCCTTTTGGAGAGCGAGCATAACATATTGTTTATTTTCTCCTCACTAGAGCGTGCCAAGTTCACAGAGGTAAATAAATGAACTGAATCATAGATCTGTCTGCAGTCTTCAACAGCCATGTTAATAAACAAGGGAGAACATATACAAAATGTCTTCCCTTCTCATGAGTATATTCCTCTTAATCTTTTCATGGATGGACTAGTTGAACAGTTGATATGTCTGGAAACCTGTGTCTTCCCACAGTAATGGACATTGCTGCAGCTTTAATCTCAACCGGTAGGCTTCCTGGTGCTTCCTTACAAAATTAATTTAACTAGCTGCAGTTTATCCTGCCATTTACTCTAACCTGCTTTACGGGAAGGTAAGCTCTTCCAGCAGAAGTACTGTCGGGGTGGTGCCCGTCCTCAGGCCTCTGGGCCGCTGATGGGCAGAGCCCGAGAAGCCCCTGGGGAGGCAGGCTGACTGCCCTGGGCCAGGAGCCCGAGGGACCCGTGGACGGCGCCTTTCCTTCGTGGACAGAAAATCACTCTCCCCTGAAGGCCGCGGTTTCAGACGGGAGACTGGCCGGCTCTCCATCCAGAAGGACAGTAGTGCAGGAGAAGAGGAGGACCTGGCAGAGAATTAAACCTCTGCCTCGCCCCTCCCGAACCGGGGCAATTAAAGCCCTTCTGGTCTGTAAGAGAAAATCAAACTCCCAGGGAATGTTAAAAGGCCTTTTTCCTTGTGAAATATGACAGTCAGAAGAGGCTTTTCTTCTTCCATTTTCTGTTTCAATGAGGACACTTATCTTCCTGACAAAAATTGCATTAAGAAGCCATTTCCCCAGGCAGCATTCTGGGGAGTAAGTCCCTGAAGATAAATGGCTTCCTCGGACGCTTCGGGGAGCAGGAATGAAGGCGACCCTGGGTTTTTTGTTTGTGGGCACTTCTGTGAGTTGGTTGGTGAGCCCAACTTAAAAATCAACAAAACTTTTTTTTTTTATCTTCACCTGAGGATATTTTTCCATTGATTTTTAGATAGAGTGGGAAGGAGGGAAGGAGGGTGGGTGGGAGGGAGGGAGGGAGGGAGACAGACAGACATCTGTCTGAGAGACACATCAATTGGTTGCCACCCACACGACCCTGACCAGAGCTGGGAATCCTCCTGCAACCCAGGTACATGCCCTTGACCAGGAATCGAACCTGAAGCCCTGCAGTAAGTAGGCCGATGCTCTAACCGCTGAGCCTCATTGGTCAGGGCAGAAAACTTTTTTTTTTTTAATTGATTTTAGAGAGAGGAAGGGAGTGAGAGAGAGAAACAGAAGCATCCGTGTAAGAGAGAAATATCAATCAGCCACCCCACCGCCATGTGCCCGGCCTGGGAATCAATCTCCATGCGCCCTGACCTGGAATCAATCCACCACCTTTTGGTGCATGAGACGACGCTCCAACCAACTGAGCCACACTGGCCAGGGCGCAACAACACTTTTTTGATTAGCAGTAGTTGTTGATCAGCAGTATTTCTCATCCTCCTTGAAGTTTGGTTGCGGGGTGAGGGGGTTAAGGTTCTTTTCTCTGTTTCCAAGTTCAAAGCGGTTTGAGAGGTGTCCTTTTGTTGTCTGGCATGAGGCTGGGAAGCTGAGTGAAGTTACACTCCACAGATTTGTACCTCTCCAGGGAACACCTCTTTCCAGTCTCTCTGGCTGCAGGTCGTGGAGCAATCATAACTAGTACTGGAATCTAATGGGGGGGTCACTTCCCACACCACATAAAACCCCTTCCTTAAGGTGTACTCTGGTGCTCAAATCTCTCCACAATGTCCTGGGATTCTGCTTTTCATTGCACCCCACTTGCTTGCCCTCAGTGTCCCCACAGACATCTTCTTTTCTTAGTGCCGACTCCTGCCCCAGGATGTTCTTTTAGATTTAGGTGTCTCCAAATATTTTTTCGACCCTTAACCTCTGATTAGCCCACAAAGACCGGATAGCAAAAGTCCTCCTTAGAAGGAGAGAAGTGGGACTGATTAAGAAAACTCACAGTTAACATTTAGCCTGGCCCATAATTTCACCACCTTGTCTACTATAATGATCCTAATTAAATATGCCCTTCCACTTAGGGTTTGGGACATCATAGGTAGAATTTTATTAGCTAAGAATTACTGAGGGTTTGCTCCTTTCCACAGGTAATTCCTTGGTCGTAAGTATGAAATCACTACATGTCTGTTATTCATTCTCCCTCTCCCTCTCTTCTGTCTCTTTTCTGTCATTCTTGACCAGAGCTCTTATTGTTTACAACTTTTGACAGCTGAATGTGCTGGTTAATATGCATAAGACTTAGTTACACAAATCTAAAGCACGAAATGTCTTCAAATCTAAGATTCATTTTACCTCTATAAATTATATGTGGAAAACAATCAAAGCCTTTGTAATCACAATGTACAGAAACGATTTTGTGAAAATTTTCTCTTGTTGATGGAAGGACCAATGGTTCTAGATACTTCTTCCCCAATGATCATGTTTTGAGTTGACAGTTCATCCTTCAAAGAAAAATATGATGGATTTGATATTTTTTGTTTTTTTTAGCATGTTTATTTTTCTACTGTGGTTAAAGCAGTGGAGTCTTGGTGGTGAGAAGGGTCCTCTGACAGCAGTCGTCTGAGTGGAATAGTATGTGGTTCGCGGTGTGTGTAGCAGGAACAGAAGATGGAGGTGGAGGTGGGTGGGTAGGGGGAAAAGGAACAGATGCACTAAGCAACCCAGATGTTACAAAGAAGAACCGTTACACCAGTGTTTACATGGTGCTGACTATTTTGAAAGGGCGTTAGGTGAGTGAGCAGAGAGAGGAGGTCGGAGAGGAAGGGTGTGGCCTCCCTTCACTCAGGCTCTCCAACCAAACCCAGGTACCAGACCCCAGACTCTAGCACAGAGTTCATTTTAACTGATGTTAGAAGTTGCTTTTAGTTCTCCCGATAGGGTCTATTTTCTGGAATGACAATTTATGTTAAAGTTGTCAAATAAACACCTGTTTATTTTATTTTAATGTTTTTTCTTTATTGATTTTAGAGAGAGAGGAAGGGAGAGGGAGAGAGAGATAGAAACACTGATGAGAGAGAACACTGATTGGCCGCCTCCTGCATGCCCCCACTGGGGATCAGGCCCACAACCCGGGCATGTGCCCTGAGCAGGAATCGATCCGGTGACCTCTTGCTGCAAGGGTTGACGCTCAACTGCTGAGCCACACTGGCCAGACTAAAAACACCTGTTTGATTGGGAACTATGAAATATCTGTTGTGTTTGATGTTGGAAAAACTTGATACTAACTTTTGCTTGAAAGGACCCTAAATTATTAGTTGTAAAATTAGTTTGTTGTAACACCTCTCTCTCTTTTTTTATCCTCACCCGAGGATATTTTTGCATTTACCTTCAGATAGAGAGGGAAGGAGAGAGAGAGGAAGAGAGAGAGAAACATCGACGTAAGAGAGACACATCGAGTTGTTGTCACCCACACGACCCCAACCAGGGCTGGGAACAAACTGCAACTGAGGTACATGCCCTTAGTGGGAACCGAACCGGGAACTCTCTGGTCTAACACTCTAACCACTGAGCCAAACTGGCCAGGGCTAACACCTCTTTTTAGAATTTTAACTCCATTACTCAAATAAATAAAAACTGAGCAATAACAAAACATTGTTATATGAAGGAACAGTTTGTGATGCAGAGAGACAACAAAAGGCATGTTCAGTAAACACTATCCATTGTTACTATTGTTATTAATACAAATCAACTCTTAAATTAAACTGAAGTGTGTCAAACACATTTATTTTACTTGATTTATATTTTTCACTGGAAACTAAATGTTTTAGGAAGATGTCCATACAGAGAAAATGTTAAAATATAATTTGCATTTACATTCCTATGCAAATATACCGATACTTTGATTTTTAATTATTCTTTATAAAAATAATTATAGCATTTATATTGTTTACTATAAGATAAGGTGAGGGTCTGTAAAAGAATACATTTAGATGATACCTCTGTTGCAATTTATTTTTGTTGCTTCTGAAATGAAAGTATAAAAGATGCAGGCACAGCCTGTAGTCATCACCAATATGCCTGGTCTTTTAGACCCTGGGATACCAAATTCATAAAGCCAGTTGCTTTGGTATCTTTGCAATTGTATCATATTTGAATGAATGTTTTTAATGTCGTTCCTGATAATTACAGTATTTGGTGGGAATATACCATCTTTGACCACATCTTCTGTCAAGAATTGGTCTGCACATGTCTCCCTGCACCCCACCCCCATTCCAGGAAGCATGCCCATGGTGAACCAGCTGTACTAATGGAAGAATGTCCCCTTAGTGTGTTGAGTGGAAAATGACAACCACCATTGTGAAAGCCATTTGGATAAGAAACTGGGGGACTTCCTAGGGATAAGACAACCCTATTACCAGTTTGACCCAGTGCAAAACTTGGAGTGATTTTTCTGGCATATCTTTCCTCTAGATCTTCTCATTAATAAATATCTGAGTTCCAGGCAAAAGAGGGCTCAATCTAAGACTGTTTGCCTTGATATGTAAGAAGTGTGGGGTCATGTGCTTTGGTTCTCCTCTGCCACATCAAGGTACATTCTTGCCTCTGAGGGACTAAGTTCATCCCCCGTCTACCGAAAGGCAGATTTCAGATATCAGGCTGGCAAGTGATACCACAGCGGAGTCTGATGTGAAACAGCAATGCCCAACAGAATGGACGGGAACCCAGCAACAGTGGCTACATCCAGGGGTACCAGCACGTCTAGGCCAAAGTGAAAATGACACTCCGTAGAAATGCTGTGGGTGCCTGGAAGTCATGTGAGTACCTGGATGCGGTCTCCAGCATGTGCTAGTATCGAACAAAGCATTGCCCACTAGAGGGGGCTGTGGTAGAAGAGGAAACATACAGCAGAGGTCATAGGGCAGCAACCAGATAGTTAACCAAGCAATGGGCACACTCTTAACTCTCGCAGACATAGGTGGGAGCACTTTACTGCCAAATATTTGGAAAGTACTTTGCTGGCTGGTGGAATTCCAGTAACATGTTTGTTTGTTTTTTAATAACAAAAAATAAGCAAGAAACAATTCTGAAATGTTTGTGCCATTTCAAGAGGATAAGGTTTACAGATGAGCCTCCAAAGTTGCGAAGTACAATGTGCTCCTGCAGTTAGAACCGAGTTGGACATTAGGAGACCTGAGTTCTGGCACCGGCTCCCTCATTAAATTGCTCTATGTCTATGAACAAATCACTAAACTTCTCTGAGGTTCCATTTCCTCGGTGAGCTAAATGATCGTTATGATGCTTTTCAGAAGTTAAGTGTTTTCCTAATATTTTTATGATTATAAAATAATCTCATAAAATATCATTTAATATATTTAAATGGATAGTAAATACTAAGATGAAAACATAGACACTCAAGTAAGTCCCCTTTGCAAATAACTGGTAGATTAATGTTTGCTTCATATAAAGATATATTTTGGACTCGGGTCAGTCTATTTTTTACCAGTTTGCCATGAAATTTGATTAGTATAAGCAGATAGTTCATTGCAGATAGTTCATTGCAAACAAATGGAAAGGAGAGAAAAACATTTCTTGCTAATATAGGACCATAATGTGTTATTGACCTAGCTGGGGGGGGAGGGGGTATTCTATCATTTTTTTGATACTTGATTTTCAGTTAAGCATACAAATTAATTATCTCCACTGTGACCATCTTGTTCGAATTGCAGATTCTGAAAGCATTTGATTAGTATTTTATTAAAGTTGCCAATAGGTATCTGAATTTAATTCAGAGTAACAGATTTGTACTGGATGTCTAAGTCAATGTAGCACTGGATATATAGTATTCACAAGAGATCTGTAATTATCTGCTTGGGGCAATAAGATTTTTTTACCTAAAAGATCAGTGACCCATAGGAAAGGACAGGACAATGTGAAATTAGAGGCAAAGAAGGGGCGAAGCAAAGAGGGCTGGAAAGGAAAAGCTTCCCAGTTAGTAGGACTTGACCATGGCCTTAGCAGTTGGGTGGCATGTTGGAGGTCTCCAAGACCACCTTCCAGCTTGATAATTTGCTAAAAAGACTCACAGGATTCAGAAGTTGTGGATACTGAGAATTCAAGTAAAACTGATGTCAAAGATTATGCAAATGAAGGTACTAGACAGAAGTTCCCAGCCTTGGCTGCACATGAGAGTCACCTGAGAAGCTTTTCCAGCTCCTGATGACCAGGCCACTCCCCGGACCAATTAAATCAGAATCTCAATTTTCGTTTTAGAGCTTCTAGATTATGCCAATTTGCAGCCAGGTTTGGGAATTACTGCTTTAGAATAGATCTTCCATGAGGGCCAGGAGTTTATCTTCTTCCCAGTTATGTCCCAGCACCTAGACCAGAACCTGGTACATGGTATATGCATAACCCAAACCCAGAAACTACATTTGGTTGAGGCTAGTTTTTAGAACTTCAAAGTGAAGTGCAGATAGATGGTTATTTGGTCATTGCAGACAAGTTTATAGCCAATAAGTATATGTTAGGCCAGAGAAAACACAAAGCACCAAGAGGAATTTATCCTGCTTCCTTTTTGGTTCCTCAGTGCCCAGCACAGAGCCAAGAATACAGTAAGGACTTAATGGTTCTATTTTGAGTAAATCAATTAGTGAATGTGGCAAAACAAAACACTGAGACAGAGAATATTAAGCACAATAGAAAGTGTAATGATTCCATTCTTTTACTTATTTACTTTATGTATTTATTTATTTATTTATTTATTATTTTTATTATGTATTTATTAATTATCTTTATTGTTGAAAGTATTTCAGATGTTCCCCTTTTTCTCTCCCATTGACCCACTCCTTCCACTCCAACCCCCCTGCTGTCTTCCTTTTTTAAAGTTTTAAAGTTGTACCCATGAAGTAAATTGTTCTTTCAAACTACTCATTTTGACGCTGCTGTAATTACTTATAGTATGACTGTGAGTCCGAGCTTGATACCCTGACAGTTATGTGATCGACCACGGGCATGGAATTTTCTAGACTGTTTCTTTTTTTTTCTCCCTCACCTGATTAAAATAAGATTGGATAATAAGATCCTTTGGAATTTTAAATCTATAATTACAAAAGAAGAATTCTATTAATCAATAGAGATTGCTTTTTAAAATCCTTAAGCAGTTTTGAAAATGGACTATTTGGTTATTTAAATGATTTTCAGTACCTGAAAAACCCAACTGATGTTGTATCAGGTTGGTCTAAAGTATTATATAGGATGAGTGTTGGAATATTCTCGCTACATAAACTTTCTCATGTTTATATCCAACACGTGTTAATGTTGCCTTTAGCATAATTCCAATAAGACCAGGGAAAGGGTAAGAATGAGAATAGATTGAAGAAAAAAAAAAGTGGGTTTTGTTTTCTACCTGAATCCTGCCTCTGGAAAGACCAACAGATTCACTCTCTAGTCAATTAAGATAGAAAAAGAGTAGAGGTATCAGCTGATTTTTGCTTCTGTTTAGAAAATTGTTGTTTTAATATAAACCGAAGACATTTCAAACCTGCCCCCTCTTCATATTCTCCACTTAAATCTTTTCCATGAGGATCATTATTTGTAGGGTTTCTTTTATGTAGTACGTTTCTACTATTTATGTTGTCATCTAAATATTTTTATCCTTGAGATACAATTTTTATTTCTGACCAAATTTAGTTTTTTGTTTGTTTGCTTGTTTTAGTTTTGGAGAAAATCTGAAACCTGAATATTTTTAAAAGTCACTTTGCATTATCTCTAGCCTCCTTTTGTTGTTTCTCAACGTCAAGATGCCTGAACTCTGCAGTCAGTCTGATTTGGTCTCCAAACCCTCAAGTGGAGAAACTGGGGTTTTTGTTTTTCATCCAAAAGACTATTTCCCTCCATATCAACCCCTTTCCCACGCTACTCAGTTTAGAACCTTGGACAGAAACAAGCCTCTTGTTGCTGCCTGGGATTGATGGGTAGAGTTCTCTTAGTACCCCTTCCACCGAGGGATAAGCCCCTTGAAAAGTCCTGCATTTTGGAGGGACCCCTGTCCCAGCTTCCTGCTGCAGCCCTGGCCCATTCTGGAGGCAGGCACCCGTCGCTGAGTGCCTGGAGCCCGTGCCTGGACCCCGTGTCCGTGTGCTAGCTGGTTCCGCAGCTGTGGCTGTTCAGGTCCCCATGCTTTTATCTTCCTTTTAGCACCCCAGGATTTTCCTTTTTTTCTTCCAAGCTCAGATAATACTGTTCTGTTTTACCCAGCACTTCTGTGTGTTTGTTGCAGGATGCAACAAATGCACATGAGCTTCGTCCATCGTTTCTCTGGAAATGTGTCCTGGAGACCTTATCTAGGCCACTGTGTCACCAAAATCACCTCCCTCCCTCCCTCCTTCCTTTCCTAGGCTTGTAAGAGAACAGAGCCTCCAAGCTGATGAATATTGGGGTGTGTTTCTGTTATCCCCTGGGCCCAGGTATGTTATAGATTTTCTCTTTTTAGAACTTATAGATTTTCTCTTTTTAAAAATTATTTTTTAAGATGTTATACTGATTTTTAGAGAGAGAAAGAAACATTGATGAGAGAGCAGCAAAACTGATAGGCTGCTTCCTGCATGCCCCCTACTGGGGATGGAGCCTGAAACCCTGGCATGTGCCCTGACCAGGAATCCAACCGGCGACTTTTTGGGGCAGGGGATGTTGCTCCACCAGCTGAGCCACACGGACCAGGCTATAGTTTTCCTCTTATACACAATTATTAGTGTTGCTAATTAAAGTACGTTTTAGTGATTACAAGAGATGATACAAACTAGTGGGCTCTATAAGGTATTTATTTTCATTCAAAATTGCCACATTCAACCTTTCAATTATTCATTCAAGAAATACATTTTGAATACCTGCCACCTACCTCTCAGACACAGATCCCCGCCCCTTTTAGTGGGCGCAGATAATAAACCTAATGTAACAATTACAGAGGAGGAGATAGAGAATAGCCAAAAACATAATAAAATGATTATGTAGCTTGTTAAAAGGCAGTACAAAGAAAAAGAAAGCAAAGACTGGAGTAAGGAAAACAAGGAGATGCTGTTGGGCAATTACAAAGGGAATGGTCAAGGTAGGCCGTCCTGAGAAATTGCACTTGAACAAGATCTTGAAGGAAGAAGAATGAGCCATATGGCTATGGGGTCAAAGAGCATTCCAGGCAGAGGGCATCCTGTGCAAGGTTAGAACATGCATGCAACACCTGAGGTTAGAACATGCATACAACACCTGAGGTTAGAACATGCATGCAACACCTGAGGTTAGAACATGCATGCAACACCTGAGGTTAGAACATGCATGCAACACCTGAGGTTAGAACATGCATGCAACACCTGAGGTTAGAACATGCATGCAACACCTGAACATTAAGGAGACTGGAGGGGCTGGAACAGAGTGAGACAGTAAAGGAATAGGGACCAACTCAGAAAGGTAGTGGACAAGAGTCGAGAGACACCATGAAGGCTTTGTTGGACTTTATTGGAGATGGTGCCTTTTTTGCTAAGTTCTCTGCTTAGAACTTTCTGTTTAGTACAGTCATGAATGTTCAGTAAAGGGAGTTGCTTTATAATCAACATATAATCTTTTCTTTCTGAAAGAAATTGTTAAATTATTGTAACTTTTAGGAAAATTCATACACATTTATAATCATTTAAATTTCCCATCTATGATGAAAATATTAGCCTAGAACTTCAATAATAGAATGTCCTTTATAAAAGTTTTCACCTATCTCTAACCATCAGGTTCTTTTGTAATATGCTAGGTTCAACTTGAATATACAGCCTACACTGATCAACACATTGCTCATATAATTTTATTAAATATTTAGTTCATTCATATTTAACTACTTTGGGGAGAATAAAAATATAGAGAACAATTTTGTGTCCTTTTGAAAATTATAGCTTGAACCAGAAAAAGGTTACTTCTTGCTCCTGCACTTTGATTTCATTTTAATTTCAAACTAATTTCATGCTTTTAAATGTTGAATTACTGTAAAGGTTTTCAACTTCCTGTCTTTAATTCTAACAGTATCTATTACCTACTATGCTAATGTTAATTTCTTTTCTGATTAATTGGGAGTACACCAGAGAGCAGCACAGAAATAGCAGAGGTCAGAATGCTTACCAAATGGGGTTCTGATACAATGCATAATTCATGAAATAGATTCACGTGTGCCTTCCATTGTCCTCACCTGAAAAGGTGCCTTGCTAAATGCAGCTCTGCACACTGTTTTAGATGTTGAAATCTTTAGATTCCTATGTTTTTCTACTTTTGAGAAAGTCTCTTTTAGTCTGTTTTGTCATTCATTGACTATCTTTATACATGTTTCTTCCAAAGAGAATGCTTTTTTTTTTGGCTTTGTACCTCAAGCTTCTCTAAAAGTTTGCTATCCCATGCCGAAGGAGTTATGAGTACCAGTTCATAATTCAAGTTAACCTATTGATAAGCAAAATATACATTTATTACACGATATAATTTACCGCTTTTTAAACCAGTACTCTATTATTTTGTGTTTCTAGTGAGAAGGCACTATTTTTTTTTGTTTTTGCATTGGTAACCAGGACTCTCTCAGTTGCAAGTGGCAGAAATACAACTCGAATGAGCTCAATGGAAGAAGGGATGAAAGGCTAAAGGGTGTGTGTCGATTCACGCACAGTGGACCTAGGGGTTCACATGATGGCTCTAGGATCTGGACGTCTGGATGTCTCTCTTGCCTTTACTAACTACTGATGTTTGTGTCATGTTTGGATGTCACGTGGCAGCAAAGATGGCCAGCTGTCAGTCCGGGGCATACATGGCCTCATGGCTAACAACCCCAGAGAAAGACCAGGATTCTCTTGCTTCCTATGTTTATCATTTCTTCAGAAGGGTTACATTTGCTCATTCCTGGCCATGTGCATATCCCTGGATACATTTTCTTTTGGAGGGATGAGAAACTGACTAATAAGGATGGAGTGCCTAACGGAGGTGGGGGAAGTGAAATAACATGAACAGAGGGTGGGAGCTTCTTAAACCAGAAAAACAAGACAACAGAAATAACAAATCCCCATGTCTGATTATGTTCCTTTTTTGCCAAGTGTCAGTCAGGGGTGCAAATAGCAAATCTCCTCAGGTTAGTTCCTTAAAATTTAGAACTTCTTCAGTGACATTCTAAATCTCTCAGAACCATGGACAGCTCAGACCTAACATTCTTTCCATTCAAAGGGCTGTGTGTCTCCTCAGCTAGTTAAGCTGCCTATTCAGATCTCCTCGGGAAATATGAATGAACTAAGAGAGAAGTGTAGGATGTTTTTGTGTTCGATCAGCATTCTCCACAGTGCTAAGGGGTCAGGTTGCAGTTTCACTTGGAGATGGTAGTCGCTGGTTGCTCTGTGAGTCAGGCAGTGCCCTGACGTATGTGGGGCCTTTTTGAAGGAGGGGGGCTATGAGATGCCCTGATGTTTTGGGGTTAGCTTCATTTGTTTCACAACAATAAAAGGGAAGACTGTGTGAACACGTTTGTTGTTTACTTATTTTTACGCCCACCAGTAAAATCCTCTTTTAGATTGAAAAATCTCACTCACTGCGTGGAGGCAGCGGTGGGAAGCAGGCTCTCTGGGGAGCCCAGCACTCAGGGCTCTGCCCAAGTTCACTTCCTGGTGGGGGGCTGGGGGGCGGGGCTTGTCCCCCCCCCCCCACTATCTGCTCTGTGAAGTTTGTGAAACGTAAGGAAAGCTTGAATTCTTGTATCTTTAAAAGAGACATCTTATTTAACCTTTTTGTGTTCTGGATTTACACATAGCCTAGAGCTCAGTTTTAGTTTTAACATTGTGGAACTATTAAAAGCATCTTGTAACTTTATTCTTTTTTCTCCTGCTGAAAAAAAAAATTAAACGAATCATATGAAAAAAAAGTCTCACTTTAGACATTAAAAATAAATGTAATAAGCAAAGGAGGCTCTTGGGTGTGTCCCAAAGGCTGAGGGAAAGTGTGTGAGGGTTGTGTGTGCGTTCCAGCCAGTCTGAGATCCATCTATTAGAAGGGTGACAATTTTGTTTTAGAGCCAAGAATAAAAGAAAAAATGAAGTAATAGGACAAAAGAAGACTCCCTGACCAGGAATAGTACCCCAGCGAAATTCCTCATTACCTACCATCCTTTTTGAGCGGGACATTTGATGAATCTTAGGGGTTATCGGGAGCATTCTTCTCATTTCATACTCTTGTAGAAATTTAAATATCTCTAACTGAGTTAATGCTCGGAAGGACAATTGGCCCTTTTTATTTCTGCCAGAATTCACAATTCCCTCATCTCCAGCCCGGATTACTGTGTTGGCCCTCTAGTTATCTGCCTGCTTTGTGGTTCATCTCCTCTAATCCATGCTCAATTTGGGGGTCAGGGTCACCATACTTTGGGGTCAAACTAATTGTGCTACTGACCAGTGACACCTCATCTACAAGGAAAATGCAAATGCTTGTGTTTGTACACAGATCCTTTGTGATAGACTTCGGTTCTGGAATCTGGGAGCTGTGGGCAGGGCACAGTACCCCTACTGTTTAGCTGGGTAGCGTAGGAGTCAGTTTACCTACCTTCGCTCTCAGCTTCCTCATCTGTAACAGATTACAGACTTGTTTTGTAAGGACTAAATGAGGAAAACTGTACATGATGCATTTACCACAGCAGCTGGATGTGGTTAATCCTTCATCACTGTTGATGACACTGAATTCTCTCTCCCCAAGCTTCCTCCTTGGCCACTCCCCCGTTTCTGCCCTGTGAGTCAGCAGATTTCTTGGTTGCTGAACTGCCATCCTGTTTCACACTGCTTGGCCTTCTACATTTTGCCTCCTCTATTTCCCCCACTAGACTGATCAGTTTGAGGTTAGTAATTACATCTTACTTGCATTTACAGTGCATACTTCACTTAGTTGAAGACTTGAAAGTTTATTCCTCAAAATGGAATTGGCTTCCTCATGAATTTGATTTTGGTTCGGCCTCCCAGGGGGTGTGATGTAAAAGCCTCCCTGGAAGGAGCCCTTCAGCCCGGGGCCACGGGAGTCTGTGCAGGGGAAGAGGCTCAGTGCAGTGATTTTTCACAGCCCTTCTCCGTTTACTCTGACCAACCTCTCTGTTTCAAGTGAAGCTCGATTTAACATTTACTACCTTGAAAAAGGAAAATGTTCATTTTTGATATTATGAGGAAATGTAAAAATCATCTCATGGGTAGACGTTTCGCTGGACACGTTTTGTTTTTCTGATGGATGGAGTTGTGACTGCTGTGGGTTAAGAACTGCTCTGCGGTTATGGCTTGTCCTCTCCAGACTCACCTTGTCTGCATTGGAGAGGACCAGCATGCTCCATTATGCACAGGTCACTGCTATTGAGTTCATCGGGCTGTGTCAACAAGGTGTTAGGGCCGATAGCTCTCTAATTTTGATTGGTTTTAAAACATTCACCGAGGTGATTTGACCACAGTAAAATACATGAGAAGCATTTCGTCTACAAAAGTGTAGAGCTGCTTCTTGGTACGTTTTTCTAAGAACTCAGAAATAATAATCCTTTGCTGTTCTCACAAGCTCGTTTGGATAAAGAGTGACCAGCTGGTTTTCAAAATGTTGCTTAAGGAAAGTATGAAGTGATAAGAAGAACTAAGGTTCATTGTACATTTCTTAGAGATTTTGGAGTTGTAGTCCTCACTTATCCACAGTTTTGCTTTCCTTGGCTTCAATTATTCCTGGTCAACTATGGTTCAAAAATATTAAATGGAAATTCCAGAAATAAACAATTCATAAGTTTTAAGTTGTGCTCCATTCTGAGCAGCGTGATGAAACCTCCCACCATCTTGGTCTGTCCCACAGGGGACCTCATCATCCCTGTGCCCAGCGTCTCCATGCTGTATGTACTACCTTCCTGTCAGTCACTGCCACCAAGATCAGATCAACTGTGGCAGCATCGCTGGGCTTGTGTCCAGGTAACCCTTATTTTACTTAATAGTGGCTCCAAAGTGCCAGAGTTGTGAAGCTGGCAACTTGGATATGCTGAAGAGAAGCTGTAAAGTGCTTCATTTGAGTGAAAAGGTGAGCATGTATAGGGGAAAAGAACATAGTATACATAGGATTTGATATTATCCATGATTTCAGACATCCACTGGGGGTCTTGGAGCACATCTGCAGCAGAGAAGGGGGATGACTGTATTCTCTTTGCACGTTGCATTGGTTCAGTGTTGGTGAGCTGCCTGGAACCACTTCAGTACAACAAACTACTGTCCAAGATCTGCTTGTTCCTTGTTTGTTTATGAAGTGCTTACTACTCGAGTTCTATTTCCCTATTTTATAATTATTTAACTTTACTTTATCTTTATCCCTCAAGTAAACAAACATCTCATCCAAGGACACAAATCATTAATGTATTCTAATTGTCAACAAAACATTTTAAAATTAACTTTATGCAAATATGATTGGATATTTTCCATTAGTTGATTGAAATGAACTATTTGAAAAATTGCCTTGCATGTTTCTCACAATTGCAATGATGGTTACCATAGATTAATTTGTCATTGAAACTCATAGAAATACATTTTATTTCTTTGCAAGCTCATTGCAGTTGCAATGTCTTAGAAGTGTTTTAGGGACAAGTTATAATTTTTAAAAACATATCTTGTATTATCTTTTAAATAAAAAATTATAGTAAATGATAGCTTTGAAGTGATTTGTAATGAACTGCTGAAGGAAATGCCATAAATCCCATTATAACAAACTTTTAGTTTTTTGTAATTTGTAATGGAAAACACTGCCTAAAATATCTTTAACAGCATGCTCTTGGCACCATTTGTTATGTTCATTTTTTAGGAAGAAGAGGGTGTATGTGTGTGCGCCTCTGTTAAAGGAGAAATTAGGGTGTTCTTTTCCACATTGGGTGCTGGTATTGAGGTCCTTACAATATCGAGAAAAAGAACTTTCTGAGACTCACACAGGATGATGAGTGATTTTTATTTGTGTGAAATTACATCCCTGGGTTTCCGAAGTCCCATTCCAATCACAGAAGAAGTGTAGCTGGGGTTTCAGTGGAGCTAGAAGCAAAGCCAGTGTCCAGAGTTCTCTTTCCGTGTTGGAACCGGATCCAGTTCAGCATCAGGCTGACTGCAGTCCATCAGTCCATTGTGTGTGGGGGTCCAAGGACCACGTGGGCAAATCTTTGTGCAGGGAATTAAGTATCCCAAATTCCGCTCCCTTTCAGTGGCCACACCCATTCTAGCCAATGACCTGTTCCCACGTGTGACCAACAGGCAAGCACCTTCACCAGTCCCCCCAGCTTTACCTGGCATATGTCTATCTTCCCTTTGCTTTTTCCTGTTATTTAAAAAAAAAAATTCTTTATTGATTTTAGAGAGAGGAAGGGAGAGGGAGAGAAAGATAGAAACATCAATGAGAGAGAACATTGATTGGCCACCTCCTACATGCTCCCCCCACTGAGGATGAGGCCCACCACCTGGGCATGTGCCTTGACTGGGAATCAAACCAGCGACCTCTTAGTGCATGGGTCGATGCTTGCCCACTGAGCCACACTAGCCTGGCTCCTTTCTTGTTATTAATTACTAGGTTAATTACAATGGTATCACCTCTGCCCCCCTTGCTTCCCACTCCCCACACACTAGTATTTTTTTTTTTTTTTAGGAAGTGATAACATTATTTGGACCTGGGAATTCATAAAATCAATTCATCTGTTAAAGAATTTGGAAGCAATTATGAGAGGGGATCAAGCAAAAATTCAGGCTCATGTGGTAAATTAACAGCTTCAATATTTGAGCTGTTATAAGAGTCTGTCTACCATATTTCTCCTTCTATTTGAATCTTTTTCCAGTTGGATCTTTACTTTTTAACTTATTATGGGAGAAAAGTTGACACTTTAGGTCTTATCATGTGTATTTAAGAAACTTGCAATGTTCATCATAACAAATCAGATTTTTACTGATGCCTGAGTAATGTATTAGTGGGAAATAGTGGAAAGCTAAGAAAGACAAATTTGGGTTTTTACACGTTATCACTGAGACTTAGGCCTATTTTTATGTGTATAGAGTTTATATTTCCTTTGCTGGCTGCTGGAGTTACTTGTATGTTTTCCAGTAGCGTGGTTTTCATATTCCGATAAATAAGAAATAATTCTTAAATATGTTCGTGCCATTCCAAGAGGTTAAGGTCTGTGTGTGAGCCTCCAAAGCGGAGAAGTACAACGTGCTCCTGCAGCTAGAACCTGGCTGGAATGAGCAGAGCTGAGCTCTGGCACCAGCTCCTCCGTTGAGTTACCTGCTCTAGGAAGCTCACCCAGATCCGCCTTCCCTTGCTCCACTCGGCGATTTAGGATTCTCCTCTTTCCTCCTCTAATCCTCAGGCATGCAACAGCGATGCGACGCTTTAACTGTCCATTTACATCTCTGTGGCCCACATTGCACCTTGAGCTGCTTTTCGGGTTTCTGGGTTTCCTGAACGGAACAGTGGTATACAGTAGATGTTCAAAAATATCTGAACGGATGCCTACACTTACACTCCTGCTGTCTTGGCCACCCAGAATTAAAAGCTGTGTCTTCCTCGGATGATTTCCCGTGGGAAGACGTGACAAGTAGGACCTTCTCTTCTGTTCTCCCTCATCCTGCCTGTCATACTTGCTCAGTTATAATCACGTAGCTCACTCCTCACTGAAGTAAAATCAGAGAAAATAATTCGAGCTAAGTCATTCCTGGATCATCTGGCTCGTAATCCGATTAAACGCCAATTCTCTGGGTGAAGAATTTGTACTAGGTATGAGGTCTTTGATTTTGTTCTACAAGAATGTGTTTTCTTTCCCAGAAAACACAGGCTCACAACATGCAAGTACCAAAGTCAACGGTACCAACCTTATTTTTCTGAGATCCATTGGGAAGTAGGGAGACAGGAAGAACACTGGCCCGAAAACATTCCAGGCTCAAAGATTATCCTGGTGGGGCACCGTGCATGCTGGCAGCGGAGGAGGGGGCCGTCTCCCTCCCTCCCGTGGTCATCAGCTCTGCAGGCCCAAGTGCTTCCAGAGGCGGAGCCAGAGCGGGTGTGTTCCATCAGCGCCCCTGGGAGATGGCCTTATAAGTCACTCCCCCGAGCAAGGGACCTGACTCTGGTAGTGAAGGGAGTGGGTTTCCCGGGCGTAACGACCCCATTCATCCCTTGTAACATATTGCTACCTCACTCTCACATTGCAGGGGTGGACTTGTGCCTAATTCAAAGGAGAGCATGGAAATCAAATTGTGTCCATCAGCTCAAACTAATTTAGGAGACTGTTTCGTTTTGTTTTTTAACTCCCCCCCTCCCCAAGTCTATGTATATTGCTAACGGGCATGTGGAAGGAGCTATGGCAAGCCCAGCTCATTGGTGTTAGCTTTCTCTCTGAAAGTAGTTTATTTTTGGTAAACTCCCATATCCATTCTTAGGACATGGATATCAAATGGGGGAACTGTGGACACTCTGGCAGGTTGACAAAACTTCCTGTTACTTTATATCATATACAGTGGGCCAGCATGGCTCCTTAGTGACCTGGAGATGTTTACCTAAACCAATGGCTTATGCTTGCTATAGACTCACTGAGCTTAATTCAGATGTTGTGAGGCAAATGTCTATAACATGATGATAGGATATTATAAACCCTTCATAAGTAAACTATTGGCATTTTACAAATATGTGGAAATTTAACATCAAACAGATATGCTTAGTCAGGTTGCTAATTGGGAAATATCTCTGAGTTATAAAGCATGACTTAAAATATTTAGTTTTGTAATTAGCATAAAAGTACAAAGATAATTCATGAATATTCTCGTTTCCGGATGAGACTTTAATTGAGCTTGTAAAGGCCAAAATATCTCCATCATGTGGCATGTTTAATGAATAGATACAGTCGGGGAGAAATTATTATGAGAAAATAATTTTATAGGCTAGACATGTTCTGCTCATGATGTGGACATATTGACTAAAATTAGAAAATGGAAAGAAAAAGCTTATATAAAATGTGACACTAGCATAAACAGAGAAATATAGAGGAAAGGAGGAAAACTCAGTACATGAAGAAAAGTTAAAATTTATTTAAGTTATTTAATGTATATTTTAGCTTATATATGTCAACATTTGTAGAAATTGACTTATGAAAATCAGAGAGTTTTCTAAATATAGATTGCCACTGAATCATAGGACATACCTAATAGAACATTATAGACTTGATTTACTAATTTTTCTAAAAATACGGAGGAAATATATTTGTGTGTATTTGTGTTTGTGTGTGGCAGGGGAGAGGGAGAAAGACCCATAGAGAAACAGGGAGAGACAAAAAGAGATACAAAGTAAACCATGTTATTAATAAGCATGATTTGTGCCTAAGCCATTCTGAATAGTTAAATATCTAATAAATATATTTTTATATACTTAACTAGAATATAATATAATACATTTAATATTCATGTTATATGGAATACAATTTTATATTTGGGGACTCAAAATTTACACATTTCTTTAAAGGGCATTATAGCAAAATTCTAGTTTGTTTTTTTTCAAAATAGTACACATTATATTATTCCACTTAAATAAAGTACAAAAACAGACAAAAGTTATTTATGCTCTTAGAATTCAATCTAATGATTATCCTTAGGGGAGGTAGTGACCAGAAAGGGGCAAGAGGAGGTTTAGCATGTATTTTGTAATACTTGTCTTCAGAGTCTTAATTTATTTACAATCCTGCTAAGACTTTCTGATAGAAATAAGATTTTTATCCATAAAATATATGCAAAATATGTAAAGAAACCTAAAGCATTCTTTGCCTAAATGCATCTGAAACACAATCAAATTTATCTTTAAGTTAGAAATTATTGCTTCTTCCTTAAAATTCTTAGTCATCACCTCTGTATGTTCTCAGGCCCAATGTGCCTTTTGAGATTTGGTTGCATGACCCAAACATCTGGCAGTCTTTCTGCTGGACCAGCTGTTGGAAAATGGGAAACAAGCAAGCGCTCAGTTACACAATGTGTATCGAGGCATGCAGTTTTATAAAAGGCATGCTGGATTTTATCTTCAGTGGCTGGGGTCTGGTGGTTGGAAGGCAATTATAACTATGTCTGTTTTTTAATTAAATGTATTGGGGTAACACTGGCTATAGACGTACAAGTTTCAGGTACAC
This sequence comes from Molossus molossus, assembly GCF_014108415.1. NCBI lineage: Eukaryota > Metazoa > Chordata > Mammalia > Chiroptera > Molossidae > Molossus > Molossus molossus. Next base: position 48,928,977 of record NW_023425351.1, read on the forward strand.
AACTTTATAATGTAACATCTGTATACGCCACTGTGTGCTCACCACCCAGAGCCTAGTTTCCCTCTGTCACCCTATATTTAACCCCCTTTGCCTCTTTGCCCTCCACCCAGCCCCTCCACTTTCCCTTTGGTAACCACCATTCCCTTGTCTATGTCTATGAGTTTGTTTGCTGGTTTCATTTGTTCATTTGTTGCTTTTTGTTTTATATACCACATGAGTGAAATCATATGGTTCTTGTCCTTTTCCATCTGACTTAGTTTACTTAGTATGATACTCTCACCATTCATCCATATTATCACAAATGGCAACATTTCATCTTTTTTACAACTGAGTAGTAAAAAAATACTCAATATATACTGAGTATTCCATTGTATATATGTACCACATCTTCTTTATCCATTCATTCATCAAAAGATACTTAGAGCCCTGGCCAGTTTGGCTCAGCAGTTAGAGCGTCGGCCTGCAGTCCCAAAAGACCTGGGTTCGGTTCCCGCTAAGGACACGTAAATTGGTTGCAGTTTATCCCCGGCCCTGGTTGTGTCATGCAGCTAGCAGCCACTCGATGTGTCCCTTCACATCGATGTTTCTCCCTTGCCCTCTCCCTCCCACTCTATCTGAACAAAAAAAAGAAAAAAGAAAGAAAATGTAGGCAACAAAATTTCAGACATCATATGCAGCAGAATTTTCACTGATACATCACCTAAGGCAACAGAAACAAAGGAGAAAATGAACACATGGGATTACATCAAACTCAAAAGCTTCTGCACAGCAAAAGAAGCAACCATCAAAATGGAAAGACAACCCACTGTATGGGAGAGCATAATTGCCAATGATACATTAGATAAGGGGTTAATTTCCAATATATAGAGAGTGCTCATACAGCTCAACAAAAGGAAGACAAAGAACCTGATTACAAAATGGGCAGAGGACCTAAATAGACACTTCTCTAAACAGGACATACAAATGGCTAAGAGACATATGAAGAAATGCTCAACATCACTAATCATCAGAGAGATGCAAATTAAAACAACAATGAGGTATCACCTCACACCTGTCAGAATGGCCACCATCAACAAATCATCAAACAACAAGTGTTGGCAAGGGTGTGGAGAAAAGGGGACTCTAGTACACTGCTGGTGGGAATGCAGACTGGTGCAGCCACTATGGAAAACAATATGGTGTTACCTCAAAAAATTAAAAGTTGAACTGCCGTTTGACCCAGTGATCCCACTTCTAGGAATATATCCTAAGAAACCTGAAACACCAATCATAAAGAATATATGTACCCCCATGTTTGTAGCAGCACTATTTACAATAGCTAAGATCTGGAAACAGCCCAAATGTCCATCAGTAGACGAATGGATAAAAAGGCAGTGGTACATGTACACAATGGAGTACTATGCACCTGTAAGAAAGAAAGATCTCTTATTCTTTGAGATGACATGGAGGGACCTGGAGAGTATTATCCTAAGTGAAACAAGCCAAGCAGAGAAAGACAAATATCATATGATCTCACTTATTTGTGGAATATATTGAACATAACAGTCTGAGGAATGGGGTAGTCCCTGAGACGCGGAAGTGGGGTACAGACTGACAATCCCCAGAGGAGGGGATGGTGGGGAGAGATAAACCACAGAATTTACATGCATGTATGCATGAACAATGGACATGGACAACAAAGCTGGGGACAGGGCGGGGAGGGTGGGGGAAGGGGTATCAGTGGGGGGGCAAATGTAACAAAAATTAATTAATTAATTAATTAATTAATTAAAAAAGAATCAACCAATGAATGAATAAATGAGTTGAATGACAAAATTTTTTTAAAAAAATAAAATCTTCCTCCAAAGAAATGAGGTGGACGTATAAAGCCTCAGCTGGACATTTAGGTAATCATCCTTCTCTTATGTTGAAGTACAAACACAACTCCATACTGTGTTTTAAATACTATCAGAAGCATTATTATTTCAACATTTAAAACCGTACATAAGAAAGACATAAACTTGTACTAGCTATCTAAGAAACTAAAAGTTAATTTGGCTTTATACAGATTTAGAACAAATTATGAATTCAGTGGGAAATCTCAGAGTTTTCATCGTAAATTGTTACGTCTGAAATGATTTACAAGTATAATTCATGAACCGTCCTTATATTCTAAACTAGCCATGCTTTACAGCATGTAATTCTCTAAAACATGTCTTGTGATTATTCAGATGTATACAAAAATGTACTGTTTGGAAAGGAAATATATACCTGCCTGACATCACTTTGCTGTGTTCTCGCACCTCCCCCCTTTTAATTTATTGTCTCAATCTGTTCTGATTCCTTAACAAAAAGGTTTGTACACTCTGTGTTCTCAGTTGCTCTCATCCATCAAAGAGGGGTTTACATAACAGTGCATTTGTTGTTGTTGTTTTCCTAAAAGCTGTTCCTCTTCTTAAAGGGAGATTCACATTTTGGATTTAATGTTTCTCTTTAAGAATGGACTTAATATTCTCTGTTTCTATATTGGGAAATTCATTTGAAATCTTGCTATTTGGGAGTTACCCCCTCATTGCACATGTTCAGCTGAAGGCACTGACAAATTTAACAAAAGTACAGATGATACAAGTAACCAATAATATTCTGGAGAATAGTGTATATGTCTGTGTCTGTGTCTGTGTCTGTGTCTGTGTCTGTGTCTGTGTCTGTGTCTATGTCTGTCTCTATATAGAGAGAGTCATACTGGCCTTTATGCTGTACCAAGAACACACCAAGTTCATTTCTATCTCAGAGTCTCTGTGCATTATTCTCTTCTTCCTTCTGATAAAAATAAAAAAAAAATTCTTTCTGTGCTAAATGTAATATATGGAGAATCTCTGAAAAAGGTACTGCTGATTTCCTCATTTTACAGGAAATAAAACTGAGGGAGAGAGCTTAGCCTTTGAAGGATTAATTGAGATACAATACTGAGGAGAAAGTTTGAAATAAAGCAAGCACTTAATAAACATTATCTTTTGTGTTCTGATACATAAATGATATATTTATGTGTTTTTTTCCCAGAGTCAGTTTACAAAATACAATTTTCTGAGCTGATGAAGAACTTTTATATAAGCCTACAACCAAAAAACTGTTCAGCAGGCAAGTCTTCAAGCTATCATTCAGATTTTTTAAACTGCTTTCATTGAGTGCGTTTAATCGTAGCTCTGATTTTGCATACCATTAACAATCATGGTCAGCTGGTAGGTTGTGATTACAGCGGCCATTAGTGAGGGAGAAGAAAGAAAACCTCCGATGCGAGCGGACGATAATATTGATCTGCCACCACAAGTCACCAAGAAGCACTTAAATTACCTTGATTGTATTCCATTTAAGAAAGCCAAGGTATATGTAATAATATGCTTTAGAGATTTTCTCTGAGCTGTTGGATTCCCTAGGTTTACTGTTGATAAAACTTTTTAAAATCCTTGAAAATCCATAAATGAGGAAGGAGATTAAGTTATTTCCTTTTATATAGTTTCCCTCAAATAGCACATCCTTTAATAGGACTTCCCGGACCACCCTATCTAAACGGAATCTTTATCACCCATGGCCCCTTATCTTGCTTTATTTTTCTTCATAGAATTTATCATTTCTTATTATACAGCCTTTTATTATGTTGTTGTCTTTTTCCTCCACTAGGATATAAACCACACGAGGACAGCAGCTCTTTCCTTTTTTATCTGTATTTCTAATACCTAGAAAAACACCTTTCATACAACAGTCATTTAAATGTGTCAAGTCAATCGATACATGAGTGATTTAGTAAAGAGTATAAAATAACCAAGGATCACAGCAATAAGCAATGGCTTAAATTTATACTACCGACTACAGTTTTAGGAATTTTAAACTTTTTCCTGTTAAAGCCTCTGTTTAATTCAACATTTGCTTATGTTTGCAAAACGTTTATAGTAAATATATAAATATCCTTATGTAATCTCAAGAATATGTAAGATAAGCTTGCATTATTCGTCATGCAGAAACAAGCAAATATAAACACAGTGAAAGGAGACATTAAGTGATTGAGCCAAGCTTAGACAGCTTGTCTGATCCAAGAGCACTGAAGATAATTCAGCTGCTGCGACCAAAGTTCTACATATTCTAGTCTACATCGCCTATTAAAAGATGTGTGTGTAGGGGGGAATCTAGTTTTTTTTTGTTTTGTTTTGCTTTTATATCATCTATGTGTATAAAATTATGTCTTGGGACAAAGGTCACTGTTCTCTAAATAAATGCTCTAATATGTCTATGAATACAAAAATACCATAAATGTGATATATAAATTCAGCTTAATGAGATTTGAATGAGGAAATAGTCCATTTTTTTTAGAAATGCCTACATATTTATTTTCTTGTTTATTCAATCAGCCTGTATACCCACCACCTGCCCACAAATAATGATATTAAAAGACAACTTAATTAACTAGAATATATGTAGAGAAAGAGATTTAAAAAAATGTATTCTTACTTCTCCAGACAGACTTCAGTTTAGTGGGGGAAGGTAGAGAGGGACATCAAATGTAAGCGCGCGCGCACACACACACACACACACACACACACACACTATTTGCTCCTGACGGTGATCTGCTTCTGCTCCTGCTGAGCTCTTCTGTTCTCTGAGAGTCCAGTGCCAGTGGATTGCTAACCAAATGATCTTGCCCACCACTTCTCAGTGGAGACTGAACTCTCTTTCTCTTACGTACCAGTTTCCCCTTCCTACACCTAAAGATGTTTACGTCCAACCTCACCTCCCTGTGTCAAGCCTCGGAGCAGGGTTTTTCTTTTCCCTTTTTCTGTGCTAGTTTCATCCTTCCATCTATTCTTGACCTGGTCTCTTTCAAGAATTTTCTTCCTTGCTTCTCTCTTTATTTTTATATATTGTGTCAGCATGTCCCTTTCTGCGGGCTCCTTCTGCCCCTCCTGTCCCCCACCTGCAGGGTATTTTCCACAGTTCATCTGTGCTGGATGCAGCCGCACCAGCGTGGCTCCTGAGAACACATCGCCAGCGTCTCCTCCGGCTCTGCCCTCGATAATGCCACACCAGAAGACTGACACTGCTTCACACAGTAGAATTATTTACATGCGGAAAATTAGCACATGGTACGAATCAGGTCTCCGCTCCACCCCCTAGCACTGGTTTCTAAACATTTCCTGGCAAACCACTGCCATAGTCCCTCAAAAACCAAGATCTTGAATTGAGTAGTCCACAGTTCGCCCGTCAGCTTCCCCACTTCACATCAAGACTCTGAAGCTGGGCATCCACTCCTGCCTCTACTGGAAGGCCTACAGCCAAGGGGGAGGGTGCTCACGTCACCTGCCCCCCAGCTCACATTGCTCTCTGTTGATGTCTTGCTGTCTGAGAACCTCCTCTCACTCTTTGACATAGTGTCCATCTGATTCTCCCACTTCTGTGACCGCTTCTTTTCTGCTTCTCTTACTGGATTATATTTCTTTGCTCCTAAAATATTCTTCTTATTATTCTTATTATTATTATTATCGTGTGTGTGTGTGTGTGTGTGTGGTGGTGGTGCTGTTGTTGTTAATCCTCACCCAAGGATATTTTTTCCATTACTTTTTAGATAGAGTAGAAAGGAGGAGGGCATTAGAGAGAGAGAGAGAGAGAAACATCGATGTGAGAGATACACATCAATTGGTTGCCTCCTGCAAATGCCCTAACCTGGGTCAGGGATTGATCCTGCAACCCAGGTATGTACCCTTGACTGGGAATTGGACTCATGACCCCTTGGTGTGCAGGCCAGCACTCTACCCATTGAGCATACAGGCCAGGGCATCATTGTCCCTAATTATTAATGCTCCCATGATTCTGGTCACAGTCCTCTTCTACGTGCTCTATGTTGTCTAACTCTTCAATGCTTTAATTCCTGTGGTATGACTGAGTTCCAGCTTGGTCTCCTGACAGTTATGTGATTGCCCATGGGCATGGAACTTTCTAGACTCTCTCTCACCTGATTAAAGAGAAAATTGGATAATAGGGTCCTTTGGAATTTTAAATCTCTAATTACAAAAGAAGAATTCTATTAATAGATATTTCTTTTAAAAACCCTTAAGCAGTTTTGAAAATAGACTATTTAGTTATTAAAATGATTTTTAGTACCTGAAAAATCCAACTGATATGGTATCAGGTTGGTCTTAAGTATTGCATAGGATGAGTGTTGGAATACTCTAGGTAGAGAAATTTTCTTATGTTTATATCCATCTTAAAGTGTTAGTGTTGCCTTTAGCATACTTCCAATATGACAAGAGAAGGGTAAGAATGAGAATATATTGGGGGAAAAAAATGGATCTTGTTTTCTAACCTGAATCCTACCTCTGAAAAGACAGATTCACTCTCTAGTCAATTAAGATAGAAAAAGACTAAAGGTACCAGCTGAGTTTTGCTTCTGTTTAGAAAAACATTGTTTTAACCAAAACCATGCCTGTGGCTACAAACCTTTCTGTAAATTGTGAAACGCGATGCCAGACGGCTTGCCTGAGTTTCAGATTGGCATGTCCAATCACCTCTTGTTATCTCTTCCTATTTATGTCACAGGCACCTGCAACTCAACAAGTGTAAACTGTATTCATTCTTTTCCTCTGAATGTTACTCCGTCTTCTATGTTTTCTGTCCGGATAAATGGCCTCACCACCCACCAAGTCACCAAAGTGTAAAAGCTGGGAGTTGTCCCAGACGCCTGGCTTTTTTTCCTTGTGCAGACGCAATCAGCACTGGATAGCTTTCTGTCTCTTCCTCCACCACTCCATGCTCATCCCAGCTACCTTCTTTTAGGCCCTCCGCATTTCTTACTTAGATCGTTATAAATTTCCCCTGATTTGACTTCCTGCCTTCGGTCAGACTCCTCAGCCAGCTCTCCCCAGAACTGCAACAACGATACATTGAAATGTTACATCTGATCAAAGTTCTTTCCTAAAATTCTTCCGTTGCTCTTTACAACCTCTAGTATAATTTATTTATCGTATTATGTTTACAACCTATAGTATAATTTATTTATCTATCGTATAATGCTCTTTCAGTTACTAATAAGAGACAACTTCACCCAAATTGCTTAAGCAAAAAGGAACCGATGGCAACTGAATATTTCAGGAACTCGATCTGTCCAATGATGTCAACAGGAATGGGTCTCTCTTCACATTCAGTGCTGCCTTCCACCGTGCCGGCTCCGGGCTCAGGCTCGCTCACTGTGATAGGAAGAGGGTCCTGCCGCCGCACCTGTGTAACTTCCCAAATTTAAGGAACAGAAGGAAGGAAACGGCAAGGGACTCACAGCATCTCCTGGTTGTTGGGCCTCGCGCCTCTGAGCCAACTGACCACCATCACTAGGTGGTAACATGCTGCTTGGCTGTATCCAGACCTCGTGCATCTTAAGATGGGAATTTAAATGGTTTCCAGAAGAAGGAGGAATGAATGCTAGGGGAGCTACTAAAAATGAAAGCATCTAATATTTATTGAGTTCTTGACATGTTTCTGCTTTAGTGTGTTATATGTATTCATTTATTTAATCTTTGTAACAACCTCACGAGGAAGTGAGGAGATGGATGTACTGAGAGGTTAGGTAGTTTGCCTACGTTAGACACAGCAAGCGACCCATGTCAGCCTGAAAATGCTAAAATGCCTGAGTATGGGTTTTCCTGTCCTTTCCTAACAAATTTCTAAGAATATTTGCAAGTCAGATGGCTGATAGTTAAAAGATTAATTTGCATTTTATGAAATGAGTGTGTTCTGTTTTCGAAGAGCTAAAAAGTTTTTGGAGATTTCCCGTATATTCCCTCTCTCCCGCTGCACCAGGCAACAGGCAGCTTTAAGACTGCGAGGAAATGTCACCAGCGGCTGGGGTTTCTTGGTTATCAGGAGCTTAGTACCTTGCGGGAGGGTGAGGATGAGGTGTTCAGTCCACAACTGCTCGTAGCACAACTCAGTCCCCACAAATTGCTGTTCATCCCCCAATCCCTCCACAGGGGTCAGGGTGCATGGTCAGCTAGCTCCCAATGTTTTAAACCTCTACTGGGATGGAGAAGGGATGCCACAGGATTCTGGCCTTTCTCCCAGTGGAAACAGTGAACAGAAAAATTTAGCTAGCTGGAGCATGAACGGTGAAATTCTGTTTCTATTTTTATTTATAAAAATCAGATGTGTGCACCATAAGAATTACCTGTATGACTGCAAGGCCCTCTGTGAACTGCTAGCCCTCACCTCTAACCATGAACCCTCACCTCACCCCTGTGCCCAGGATCAAGGCATTGTTTGCCAAGCTCTTTATGCTCGTTCACACCCCTCTGTACTTGGCTACTGCTATGCCCTCTACACATTTCAGAAGTTGTGTCCAGCGACATCTTCTCATAAACACTTTCCTGAAATTACCCTCCAGTGAGCAAACAGCTATGTCTCTCTTTGCGCGCAACTACTTACAGGAACATTTGCCATAGTCTGCAACTCACTACTGCAGTCCTGTGTGTATGTGTGTCTACTTCTACTGTGCTGTGAGGTGCATAGTGAAATGTGGAATGAATCTTATTCATTCTTATATCCCTAGCATGCTGCCTGACATGTAGCAGTTGGTCAGTAAAGAAATGAACAAAAATAAGAAATATGGAGAGACTATTATAGGGGCTTCTCATTGACAGCAATTAATTCTGGCTAGAGCTGGGAGGAGTGAGTTGGGGAATGTTTCTCACTCAAAGATGCTAAATTAGAGATCCGTAAAGACATATATGCACGCCTTACAGGTAGCCCTCACTATCTGAACTCTCGTTATCCAAATATTTGCTTTACTACTGTGCAGCATTTTCACCACAAAATGTACTATTTAAATAGAAATTATAACATAAGTTTATATAAGGGCAACAATGGAAATGGACAAGTTGTCGGTGAGTCCATGTAGGCAGATGTAGAGCCTTCTTCCATCATAGCTCTGAGATGCTCTTCACAGGATCATGTCAGCGGCTTCCAAAGAAATGGCCAAGCCTGTGAATGAAGCTGGTGAGCACCAGAGGTCTAGGAAATCCCATGCATGAAAAGAACATTGGAGCCCTCGCTGAGTGGCTCAGTTGGTTGGAGCATCATCTTGTACACCAAAAGGTTGTGGGTTGCATCCCCAGATGGGGCGTGTATGGGAGGCAACCGATCAATGTTTCTCTCTCTCTAAAAATCAATATAAGCCTATCCTCAGGTGAGGTTTGGGAAAAAGAAGGAACCTTGGAGATTTAAAGTATGCTGAGAAGGGTGAACATATAAAAGACAACTTGGTTTTGCATCTGTCTCTAGGCTTTTTTCTACTTGTGAGAAAAAACTTTAAGATATTATATTGTTATTGTTGCTTTTGGAAAGCGTCACTGTGTTACGTAAGCACAGTACGGCATGTTTGAAAAGCTGGGGAAGTACCTCATGCAGTGGATGGATAATCATGGTCTTCGAAACCACGTAGATGCTCCTGAAGGCCCCACACGCTCTCAAGATCTGAGGATGAAGGTGAGAGAGTTTGATCACTTGGTGCAGAAGTCCAGTTTCAACTTTAAATCTAGAATGGTGCCAGTGACCCAAAAACTGTGCGAGGTAGTATCATTTGAAAACCACAGAGGAAGCAGCTTTTTGGTAAGAAAGGGGCAGCAGTTAACCCCAGTGAGTTACAGGAAGCTGCCGACTAAAGCAGCCAACACATTTTATTAATATCATTTTTCTTGATACAATTTGGCTTTTTAAAAATGAATGTCATCTTATCAGAGGATAACAAAACAGAGTCAGGACATTGACAGGCTGACATAACTTTTAAGTGAGAATTGTAAAGGTGTTGTAAGGTGATGTTCAACCCAAACTTCTGTGCCTGTGTAACTCTGAGCACCCCAGGGTCTCGACATAAACCTTGAAGAGTAGATTGCTTGTTGTGTGGCTCCGGATCATAAAATTTTGGTCAACAAAGCAAACATTCAGTTGTTATTCAAGGAGTCATAATTTCTGACAGTTCATTTTTCAAAGGTGTGAATTCAACAAGAACATAGAGTTGGGGTTGAGATGAGTTAATTTTTATTTAACAATACGAGTTGATGAAGAAGTTGTTGAGTAGGTACTGTTGTGAAGAAAGGCAGTTAAGCTAAGAAAATACGCGTTTTTCCGTCTCAGCATGTGTGTCTGAACTATTTTCCACCCTAATTCATTTTGCCGGCGGCGACACCCCCTCTCCATGCAGAGGACTGTGCAGCTTCACAGGTTGTGGCTCCATTGAGCCTTCGGTGATGCTCTCTGATGTCCAGAGGCTCTTTTTGTCTAACTACAAAAGGTGGGAGTTCCTCCGTTTTCCATTTTCCCTGAGCATGGCAGTCCCTGCAAAATGAAAGTCAGGGCGCTGAGAGGAAAGTCTGTTCTTCTCCAGGCTCATTGAAAGGACTTGTTTAAGAGAAGTAAATTGATTTTCATCATGTTGGGTATTTTCAAATAAAGCTCAAAAGAAGAAAACATTTACCTAAGCAAAGAGCGACATGCACATTTCTCTTGTAATCTGTATCTGTGAAAACGGCCTCTCTCCAGGATACTGTACTCCTTAAGAAACAGCTGTTGTCTCCATGTAGGGCTGGCGAGTGGGTATCAGCAGGGAAGTCTTATGCCTTATAATTTTTCTCTTGGAAGTAGGCTATTTTTTCTTGTAGCTATTATTTTAGTATCTCTTATGCAGATGCCTTCACTGTCAAACAGAAGAAAAATCAATAATTTTCAGGACCATAATAATATAGCAATTCAACTAAAATCAATTGAACAGATATTTATTGATTGTATATTCTAGATTATAAAATATGTTAGGTAGTACAAGGATGAAGAAAAATAAGATTATTATTGCTCTTGAGCAACTAGTAGGATCAAGTTAAGATAAATGGATAAGTAACTATGGAATTTCTTTTGTGTTTGTCCAATATATGTGTGTGTGTTTGTTTGTTTGTTTTTTTTGTTACTCCTCACCCAAGGATATTTTTTTCCATTGATTTTTTTAGAGAGTGTGGAAGGGAGGGATGGAGGGTGGAAGGGAGAGAAAGAGAGAGGAACATCGATGTGAGAGAGATACATCAACTGGTTGCCTTCCGTATGTACCCTGACGGGGGCCAGGGACCGAACCTGCAACCCAGGCACACACCCTTGACCAGAAATTGAACCCGTGGCCCCTTGGTGTGCAGACTGATGCTCTAACACTGTCCAGGGCCAAATAAATATTACATATATTCTCTCTGGTTATCTGTCCATTTGTCATAACACAAGTGTGTCCTACCCCTTAGGCCAGAAACTTCAAGTGCTATGCTTCTTAAGAAAATATCTCTTTAGTTCAATAATATGATAATACATTATTAACATAAAATGCTCATCTTTACCAGACAGGTAAACCATAACACAAGTAAAATATGATAAATTTGGCAATCAAAATATTTATATCATGAGAAGATTACAGTTATGAAGGGGACGCAATTCTACCAAGTTTTAAATGGTAGGGGTATCGATATTTGAGCTGGACTTTGCAGGACAAATAGATTTCCCAGACAAGGCGGGGAGAGACAAGGCTGGAAGAGGGAACATAATGATCAGTCTGTTCCTTCTGGATCATACAAGCATGAAAGTGTTCAGTTTTCCAAGGAGGAGCCCAGCACGGGTGCTGAGCTGGCGGGGGCGGGTAGTCTGCAATGAGGATCAGCAAGGCTAGCAGGCTGAACTGTGGAGGGCCTTGGGCCACACCTAAAAGTCTGCAGGAAAGAAACAACAGCATCTCTGCGCTACAAACTGCACTGTGATCACAGGCAGGTTCTCCCCGCTTCTCCCAGGTTGGCTCTGAATGGTAAAGTGCTCATGTTCTCAGACTACAAAAAGATTCATTAAGTGTGCCTAAGATGTTTTTTAACATGAAACATTTATTTAGGAGAAAAGAAATACTAACCTCCTGCTTTGTTTCTTTCTGTTTTTAATTAAACTGAGTTTTGGCAATCCTTTCTGCTAGGTGATCTACGCAGGACTGAACCTTTAGAGGCTCATCAAAATGTACTGTAAATTCTAAAACCACCAGCCTGCTGATATCTATCATACTTTTTAAAAAGCTCATTTATTTAGTGCTACCCTTGAGCACAGTAATGTACACCAGAAAAGCTTGAGGGTTTTCCTTAGTTCTATTTATTTTTCAATTATAGTTTACATTCAATATTATTTTGAATAATTTTTTTTTTTTTATCCTCACCCGAGGACATTTTTCCATTTTTTGTACAGATGGAGTGGGAGGGAGAGAGAGAGGAAGAGATATATAGAGAGAAACATCGATGTGAAAGGAACACATCGAGTGGCTGCCACCGCACGACCAACCAGGGTCGGGGACAAACTGCAACCGAAGTACGTGCCCTTAGCGGGAACCGAACCCGGGTCTCTCCGGACCGCAGGCCGACGCTCTAACCGCTGAGCCAAACCGGCCAGGGCTTCAATATTATTTTGTATTAGTTTCAGGTGTACAGCAGAGTGGTTAGACAATCATATGGTTTACAAAGTGTTCCCCCTGATATTTCCTGGCCCCATACATAGTTATTACAATACTACTGACTATATTCCCTATGCTGTACTTTACATCCCCACGACTGTTTAGTAACTACCAATTTGTGCTTCTTAATCCCTTCACCTTTTTCACCCAGCTCCCAACCCCCTTCCCATCTGGCAACCATCAGTCTTTTCTCTGTAACTATGAGTCTGTTTCTGTCTATTTTGTTTGTTTGTTTAAATTGTCCTTCTGTGGTTGACATATTTCACTTAATATAATAACCTTTAGGTCCATTAATGCTTTCGCAAATGGTAAAATTTCATTCTTTTTTATGGCCAAGCAATATTCTATTGTATATGTTTCCACACCTTTTAGTCTACCTGTCTATTGATAGGCATTTAGGTTGCTTCCATATGTTGGCTATTGCACATATGCTGCAGTGAACATTGGAGATGTTCATTGCATATATTCTTTCCATATGAATGTTTTGGGGTTCTTCAGATTTATACCCAGAAGTAGAATTGCTGGGTTGTAAGGCAGTTCCATTTTAAATCTTGTAAGGACCCTCCATAACTGTTCCACAGTGGCTGTACCAATCTGTATTCCCACAGTGCACAAAGGTTCCCTTTTCTCCACATCCTCACCAACACGTGTTTATTGATGATAGCTATTCTGACTGGTATGAGGTGATATCTCATTGTGGTTTTAATTTGCATCTCTCTGATGATTAGTGATGTTGAGCCCCTTTGCATTTGTCTGTTAACCATCTGTATGTCCTCTTTGGAGAAGTGTCTGTTTAGGTCCTCTGTTCATTTTTTAATTGGATTGTTTGGTGTGGGGTTTTTTGTTGTTGTTTGTTGTTGAGTTATATGAATTATTTATAAATTTGGAGTATTAACCGCTTATCAGATGTATCATTGACAAATATCTTCTTCCGTTCAGTAGGTTGTCTTTTCGTTTTGTCAATGGTTTCCTTTGCTGTGCAAAAAGTTTTTAGTTTGATGTGGTCCTATTCTTTTATTTTTTCTTTCCTTGCCTGAGGAGAAAAAATATTGAGAAAAACTTTGGTTTTGAACTCAGAATTCAATTTACTATTTTGACTAGTTCCAATGTACAGAGTAATGTACTAGGCCTTCAGTAAAGGATGAAAACAAATTCATTTAACAATAGTAATACAACATGAGTGGAGACATACCAGAGGATAGACCGTGTGGAGGAGGATAAAGTGTAATATTTAGGTGGAATGACTATTTGAGGTTTTTAAAACAAGGAATTTGCATATATAAGTACTTTGTCTAAATAAAATTAATTTGTAGTAGGGATTGGGGGTCAGAGACAAGTTTGAAATCCAATGTGACAACTTCCAGCCAGGGATTGGCAAACTGTGTGCCAGAGAACATAGTGCTCAGGGGAGTGCGAGAGTTCATTCTGCAAACAGTGACACACTGCAGAAAACACTAAGCTTATTAAACTGTCCAACAAACCGTTTTAACCTCTTTTTAAAATTAGGATGTTTGGCCCTGGCTGGTTTGGCTCAGTGGTTAGAGTGTTGTCCTGTGGACCAAAGAGTCAAGGGTTTGATTCTGATCAAGAGTACATACCTTGGTTGTGGTTTGGTCCCCGGCCCTGGTTGGGGTCCTGCAAGAGCCAGCCAGTCAATGTGTCTTTCTCACATCGATGTCTCTCTCTCTCTCTCCCCCCCGCCCTCTCTATCTGAAAATCAATGGAAAAATAAGCTCAGGTAAGAATTTAAAAAGTATATACATAAATTAGATATTTGTCCATTGTTAACATTTTGAAGTATGCTTTAATTAATTCAATTTCTTTCCAGATTTCTAGAAATCTGGGAAAAAAACTAGTGTATACAAAAGACAGTAAGGGCTTGAACATGGGTGGTAGCGGGGGTGGTAGTGGGGGTGGTGGTAGGAATAAAAAGGAGATAATGACTTAAAGACTTATAATTGAACATTAAAAAAGAAAAGATTTGGCGACTGTTTAATGGATGATTAGGAACACTGATTGTGGAAGACAGGAGAAAAGCTGAATTCAGTAGATAGAAATTAGTGAATTATCTAGTGGGAAAGTCACCTTAGACAGACCTTTGAAGAGTATCAGCGTGAAGGAAGTGGGAGGATGATGGGCCAGGGAGAACAGAAAGGGCGGGAGAACCTGGAAGATTTGCCATCCTGGAAGTGAAGGAAGGGGCATTCAAGACAAGTGGACAGAGAGAATGAGTCTGACAGAGTCAGGAGTTAAATATTGACCAGCTCACTGGTGATGAGAATATGAGAGTAGAGATCAGAAAGCAAGTGAGCGGTGAAACAGGGAAGGCAGGTGGGAGAGGAATGTTTTCGTGGAGTGTGTCATTGAAGGGAAGGAATAAGAGGAAGAAATAGTGTGAAGTCTTCGTTGAGGCAAGGAAAGGTTGTAGAGAGTCAGGGACACAGGAAAAAAACCAGGAAGAGGCAGAGAGAAAGATGTAGGTAACAGAACAGCTTATGATCGCATACGGTTCGAGAGAAAATGAGATCCAAGTACAAAAGCACATGGAAAAGGTATCTTTGTGGTTCATATAAGTTCATAAACTAATTTTTTTCTGAAAATTATAACAGTATCTGGTACAATTATTTAGAAGAAAAGAATCCCAACCCAAACTCTGTTAGTGTGACAGTTTATTTAAGAATTACTCTAGCCCTGGCCGGTTTGGTTCAGCGGTTAGAGCGTTGGCCTGCGGTCCTGAGAGACCCGGGTTCAGTTCCCGCTAAGGGCACGTACCTCGGTTGCAGTTTGTCCCCGGCCCTGGTTGGTTGTGCGGGTGGCAGCCACTCGATGTGTCCCTTTCACATCGATGTCTCTCTCTCTCTCTGTGTTCCTCTCTCTCCCTCCCACTCTACCTGAACAAAAAATGGAAAAATGTCCTCGGGTGAGGATAAAAAAAAAAAGAATTACTCTAAGGTCCATAACCCTTCATTTCTTTTGCTGTAGGAAATACTTCCTGTAATTTGAACAAGGGGGATATTTCTGAAGTGGGTACGTATGATAATCATCAATATAGCCATGTTTCTGATAAATGCTTTTAGACCAATTACTGACATGTTCAATTGACTCCTAATACCTCTCATGAAATGGCTTTAATACAAGTAAAATGACACAGCTGCAGGACCATCGGAAGGACACATAAGTCTTTACAGTAGTTTTTCTCCAAGGTTGTTATCTGTGCTGATCTGAAGTTTTACTGTGTGGGCTTTCTCAACCTTCTGCAAAATCTGTATTTTCAGGCTAGGTATCAATAAGGTGTAAAAATAACTCGGAATGTACTTGTTCCGTTTGGTCTATATCCATGCTGACCTTAATCACTCAGTTGTTCTAGGGAGACACATGTTTGTATCCTGTTGGAGATTTTTGTGTGATGATTGCTAAAGTAGCTAGACTATCAGGATCGTTGGACGCCACTTTGCATATCCAAACATAAAGATCTTATTTTACATATTTTACTACAAATCTATATTCTGGATAACATTGAGAAGCAAAAACAGATTTGAAAACAAAATGGCTTCTATCCAAAGTTTTCATAATTAATATTCCATGCTTAATATACAAGTTTCAAACCAATATAAAAAATGAGTTTAAAAAATAATAATGTATTGAATCTGGAGCCTATAAATATGGACCAGAAATTAAAGAAATAATGTTTTTATAGTTCCAAAGGAAAAAGAGATACTGCTTTTAGTTCCACATTCCGTAGAATTTTACATGTCTTGATTTCAGACTTTTATTCTCTTTGTTGCCCTAACAAACGTGAGTTGAATGCCTTTCCTGCCCCAGGCACTATTCTAGGCCTCGGTTTCCGAGGTTTTATTGAGACCAGCTGTCTGTCCTCAAGGAATTTACACTCTGGATGGAAATGAAGACCATCGTCAAAGAATTAAACCTGCGTTCAGTAGGAATGCCATCATGTCGAGTGGTAAGGAGCCAAGGTGACCAAGCAGAGCGGGAGAGAAAAGAGCTGCACAGAACATGAATGGGACTAGCATGCACACGGCCTGTGAGCTAAAGACACAGATGCACTTGGATAACTGAAGATCAGTGTAGCTGAAATGTAGTGTTTCGGGGTTGGGAAGGGTGGGGCAGGCTCAGAGAGGAGGGTGAAGAGGAAAGCAGTCTTGTAAACTATCTTAAGGAATTAGGGCTTTATTCTGAGTGCTGAATAGAGCAGTTACAGGGTATTGGGACAGGAATTTATTGTCATCCATGTCTCCTGCTCCTCAAAGTCATCTTGCCATTATCCTTTTTTGAACTCTTACTGTGTGCCAGGAAATGAACTTCTTTCATGCATTACTTAAAAAAATTCTCACTGTGATCTTATAAGTACTACTAACATACCTGTTTTTTATAGGCAGTATTATTTTCTTTATTCATTTACTGATTTTTCTATAGTAAAAATACACAAGGGTATATACATATTTATAAATATATATACACTTAAGTTAACAGCTTGGATTCAAAAATAAGTGCCAATTTCAAGTTAATCTTTTTTTTTACAGTGCTATATGCCTTTTTTTATTTTTGTATTTTATTTTTATGAATTTATTTATGTAACAGATGTTTCTCCTTTTTTTCCCCCTAGACAGTCCCCTGCTCCCCAACCACCACCCCCCTCCAGCATTGTTGTCTACCTCCATTGGTTAAGCATACATGCATATAAATTATTTGGTTTATCTCATTTATCCCCCCCTATTTTTAAAAATAAAAAATCAAGCCGAGAATGTACTGATTTTTTTTTGTTTGTTTTTTATTTGTTTTTTAAATTTAATTAATTAATTTATTTTTGTTACAGATGTTTCTCCTTTCTCCCCCCACTGATCCCCCCCTCCACCTACCTCCCGCCCTGTCCCCAGCTTTGTTGTCCATGTCCATTTTCATGCACACATGCATATAAGTTCTGTGGTTTATCTCTCCCCCATTACCTCCTCTTCTGGGGATTGTCAGTCTGTACCCCACTTCCACATCTCTGGGACTACCCCATTCCTCAGACTGCTATGTTCATTATATTCCACAAATAAATGAGATCATATGATACTTGTCTTTCTCTGTTTGGCTTGTTTCGCTTAGAATAATACTTTCCAGGTCCCTCCATGTCATCTCAAAGGATAAGAGATCTTTCTTTCTTGCAGCTGCATAGTACTCCATTGTGTATATGTATCGCAGCTTTTTTATCCGTTTGTCTACTGGTAGACATTTGGACTGTTTCCAGATCTTAGCTATTGTAAATAGTGCTGCTACAAACATGGGGGTGCATATATTGTTTCTGATTGGTGTTTCAGGCTTCTTAGGGTATATTCCTAGAAGTAGGATCGCTGGGTCAAACGGCAGTTCAACTTTTAATTTTTTGAGGTAACACCATATTGTTTTCCATAGTGGCTGCACCAGTCTGCATTCCCCCCAGCAGTGTATTAGAGTCCCCTTTTCTCCACACCCTCGCCAACACTTGTTGTTTGATGATTTGTTGATGGCAGCCATTCTGACAGGTGTGAGGTGATACCTCATTGTTGTTTTAATTTGCATCTCTCTGATGATTAGTGATGTTGAGCATTTCTTCATATGTCTCAGCCATTTGTATGTCCTGTTTGGAGAGGTGTCTATTCAGCTCCTCTGCCTATTTTTCAATTGGATTCTTTGTCTTCCTTTTGTTGAGTTGTATGATCACTCTATATATACTGGAAATTAACCCCTTATCTGATGTATCATTGGCAATTATGCTCTCCCAAACAGTGGGTTGTCTTTCCATTTTGATGGTTGTTTCTTTTGCTGTGCAGAAGCTTTTGAGTTTGATGTAGTCCCATGTGTTCATTTTCTCCTTTGTTTCTATTGCCTTAGGTGATGGATCAGTGAAAATTCTGCTGCGTATGATGTCCGAAATTTTGTTGCTTACAGTTTCTTCTAGGATTTTTATGGATTCATGAGTCACATTTAAGTCTTTTTTCCATTTTGAGTACACAATTAAAAAACAGGAAGGTACCTGATTTTTCTGAGAGCAGAAGTTACCGAGAAGCACGGCTGGATCTTGTGTGTCCGCCGCCACTATCCCTGCCTCTACAGCTCAGTGTAGAAAGCGCCTGTGCTCCGGGCAGGCTGTGCGGGGCGCTGCAGGAGAATGTTTTGGGTGAAAGCCAACCCAGAAACGGGAGCTGGTTGTGAGAGCCTCGCTAGTGTCCAGGCAAGGAAGACAGTGGACAGAAGCAGTGGGAATGGAGAAAAGGGATGTGTTCCAAAGACACGTCAGCGCAGAATCACCCTGGTTTACTGATGAATTGGAGGTGTGGACAAGTATTTCTGGCTTGGAGAAGAAATACACTGAGGAAGGTTATTTGTAAAATTTGCCTGGTTTATTAGAACTCTAGGCAGTAATGTCAGAATGATTAAGCTTGTACATTGCTGGTAGGAATGTAAATTGGTACAACTTCTATGGAAGGCAATTTACCAGCATGTTTCAGAATTAAAAATATACATAGATTTGACCCTGAAATGTTACTTCCAGTTATTCAGTCACACATATGCATCTACATTGTATCATATGTACAAGGATATACACTGCAGCGATGTATGGGAGGCCTTCGGTGTGAGATGGGCCCCGGACAGAGGGCAGACGTGGGAGAGAGAGTTATACTTCTTTGCATGTCCTTTTTATTTCATTTTGTATACATTTCTTATTTTAAAAATTAGCAAGATAATATAACATTCAAGGCAGAACCGCTCTTTTAAAATCTTACATCTAGAGAACTATTTATGAGATAAAGAGAAACGGCAAACTCTTGGTTTGGTTTCCTTGTTTCTTTAAGGATTCATCTATATGTGTAATCAGAGTTTCCACAAGAAAAATAATATATTTCCTCATCCTTGACTGGCTTGGAGGTCCTGAAATTTATAATACAAGTATGAGACTATAATAGGAAAAAAGTTAATGTTCGAACAGTTATTTTTCATTCATTCAAGTTATAATCCTGTTAAGGTATTGCATTTTGTCCTTTAGTTTATTCACACTTGGAGAGTACTTGGTATGTATCTAGAAGCTCTGGAGTTTAAGCATAAAAGACATTTTCTGACCTTTGCAAACTTACAGTTTATTTAAGTAAAAATAATGTACAGAAGAATTATGTGCATAGTTTAATGCTCGATAGATTTTAATCGCTAAGTTGGCTGTAGGATAGTGGAGAAAGAGGAGAGGTCAGAGAAACCTGAAACCATGAGGCAAGCGTTCACAGAATCTGTGGGCCTTGTCTTAAAAGAATTAGGATGTGTGCAATTAGAGGGAGAGAAAACCTCAGGCCACAGAGACAACACTGTAGTATAGCCAGGGCTCAAGAATGAGCACTGTAAGCACCGCTCAGCCAGCGGAGGGGGTCTAGACTGGGGGACACTGATACTAGTTTATAGAGGAATAGAAATCATGAAAGAGGCCTTTGATTTGATGTGATGGTAAATAGGAATGCACTCTGAGAAACTCAAAATTTCTAACGTTTTCTGGATAATCCATTTTGCTAATATTTATTTTGAATCTTTAGTGTCAAAATGTCCATTTCATACCTAATACATTTTATTATTCATGTATTACTCGGCCATAAAAAAGAATGAAATCTTACCATTTGCTATAGCACAGATAGACCTGGAGGGTATTATGCTGAGTGAAATAAGTCAGTCAGAGAAAGACAAATACCATATGATTTCACTTATCTGTGGAATCTAAAGAACAAAATGGAAACAGACTCATAGACAGAGAGTGGACTGGTGATTGCCAGAGGGGAGGAGGCTTGGGGGACTGCGTGAAAGAGGTGAAGGGACTAGGAAGCACAAATTGGTAGTTACAAAGTAGTCACAGGGAAGTAAGTGAAACATGGGAAATATAGTCAATAACATTGCAATAACTATGTACGGTGCCAGTTGGGGTGCTGGAAATATCGAGGGGAACACTATGTAAAGTATATGATTGTCTAACCACTAAGCTGTACACCTGAAACCAACACAAAAAATGCCCTTTGGGGAATTGGAGGATATGTGCACAGTTTTCGCTCGCCACTTCGTGCTTCGACTTTTGCGGCTTTACACTATCGTGGTTTTTCAAATATATTCATTAAAAAGTTGATCGAGACAGTGAAAATGATACAGCGTGCGCTCGGTTGTCTGAGTCAATTATACACCCCTGTACTACATTAAAATTAAAATTACTGTACGTATGGACTGTAGGCCCATGTATTCGAGCACCCCAGGAATCCTTCAATGCCGGGTGCAACCGCTCGAGTCTGGAACGGATTAACCTCGATAAATGAGGGACGACTGTACTCAGCTCCTGTACACTACATCATTTAAATGAAGTCCAGTGGGCTGTTGGTCTCACCCAATTTGAAATGATCCTGTAATGTTTGGTATCCCCTTTGGCTCCAAGCCCTCTTTTCTGTCCAAGCAAAGTGATTCACTTATTATGCACACTCAGTAGTGCTATGGTCAAAGCCTTTACTCATTTTTATTTTCTTCTGAGTAGTTTTTATAGGTTTACTGTCTTAAAGTGTTAAATATATAAAAACATACATTTATTATATGGCTGATTACTTAACCTGACACTCCTGGAATTTTAACATATTAATATAAAATCATCTGTGTATTCATGGGGATAGGTAATGAAAATGCTTCTATTGCTTAAAAATAAATCCGCTTATTTTTTTAAAAACTTAAATTCCTTTTTATTTTTAAAAATTATTTATTATTTTTAAATATCACTTTATAGAAGTTCTTTTATGTTATGTAACTAAAAGACAAAGTGATTACCATTAAATGAACATATTAAGATATTGTATTCCTTTAGGCTGAATTCGAAACCCAGAATCTTGTTTATGACTAAAATGATTACAGTAATTATTTTAGTAAAATATAATCCCAATAACCTATTGTGTTTAGGAGCTGTTAATTTTTTTTTTTTTTTTTGTACGTGCCTCAACGGGAACCCAACCCGGGACTCTCTGGTCCGCAGGCTGACGCTTCAACTGCTGAGCCAAACTGGCCAGGGCAGCTGTTCATATTTTTAATGACTGTGTCAAATGAGGGGACATCTATTAAAGTCACATACTATTTTTCTTAACATTGTGCTAAAAGAGGAACCTAAAGAGAACAGGTCTGCCTAGGTTTACCACTTACCACTCCACATATTTTTAAACGTTTCCCTAGAATGAAGATATACTCTCATTCCCTTGTGACAGAAAGGCAGATTCGTAATGTTAAAATTTTGGCTGAAAGCTATGTATTCATATTTACATGTAGAGACTGATAATTAGTTTTATATAAAGATTGTGAATGATCAAAATGAACAGAAAATTTAAACTTTCCTGAAGATCCTAAAGATGTTTTCTCTAGAAAGGTTGCATTGATAAGCAATGAATCATTTGAATGTCATTAAAAGAATAACCAGCCCACTACCATGGCCTTTAAAAAAATCACATCAGGAAAATGTAAACACAATAGGCTTTTGGTGTGTTATTCAACTCAGTAAACTTTATTGATTGCCTCATGGATGCTCATTTTTGAAGAAATAAATAAGATAATTTTAAGATGCAATTAAAATTAAAAGATGATATAATACCAAAAAGAATGTCAGAGTGATTATTGTAATCATTATGAATGGTCACTAAATTTTTTTGTGTGCACAAATATTTTATGCTTATAAACATCTAGGTTTAAAAGCAGAAAAATTCAGCTCTCTAATATTTATTTAATTTTACAAATCCACAGCTTATCAAAGTCCAAGTTGGTAGTTATTGCAAGTAAAAGACAGGGAAAAGATCACACTTTTTAAAATAATATTGCCAGAATCTTAGGAAATTTTACTGAACTGCACGCAAAAAACGATACTCTTTTAAAGAAAAATTAAATGGCACAGAGTTCAACAAGCAAGGAAAACTGAATGTAAGACCATTGCGTCAGGGGAGAGACAGAATTCAACTCTGCTGAAACAAAAGGCGGGGTGGGGGGGGGGGGTGTTCTGGGCAGCGCCCAAGATGGTGGAAACCCTGGGGGATGTTAGGAGGAGGGAGGCTTGCTAATTGGCACTTAGGGAATTCAGGCTCCTACCCTCCCAGAGACTTGGCAGTAGAACAGGATCTCCTTTGATGGTTACACTTCAAAGGGATGGTTCCCAGGTTCCAGAGGGTCATGCATTAGGAAGGTTGAAAACAACTGTTCTAGGGCGGGACATTCCTGGGTTGTAAAACTGGCAACAGGCTGGATGATTTACATCTCAAAGGGGCAGAGAAAGAATTTACAGTTGCAAGTTTTCTAAAGTAAATGCTGTCGGAAAAGGGAGGTCAGGGGCCCAGAGTCCGACAGAAGCCCCTGTGAAGGTTAGTCAGGCTGAGGGAATGAGAAGAGGCTGTCATGGTCCACTCTTCACTTACTAAGTTATACCATATCCATAGACAGCATTTGATCATTTTGACCTACAAAAACAACAGTTTCACATGGCTTGAGCTAAGATCCTGGGATCAAATTTCTTTGTATATTATTTCTACATTCTGCAGAAGCAAACAAATCTGGAATTATGGCATTTAATTATACTCTTTCTCACTGGAAAATGGACTTGCTGGTGTTTTTTCATGTATTTACATAAATATAATGTGTATAGGTGTGCCTGTGTTTCTATGCATATGTTTACAAAAACGGGTTAAAAATTAAAGTTGGGAAAAAAAAAAAAAAAAAGGGAGGGAGGGGAAGGTTAGCATAAAAAAGCAGACCTCAAAGGCCTGGATTAGTTGTTAAAGAAGTGTTACAATTTTGCTTCAGAGTTCTTCCATAAATTGAAACAAGGAAAGAAGCATAGATTGCAGTAATGCTCCACACCCCCAGGATTAAGGCAAACTAAACATGTGTTGAAACCTGATACATTTTTCCTTTGAGTGTACATAAGGACAGCATTTTTGTGTTGGCAAATATTCCGCTAAACCTAATAACTGATTTTATAGCCCGTGATTTTCCTTGTTTATTATTTTCTTTAATGGTGTCTCTCAATACAAACTCTTGGCAAAATCCCAAAGTATAATTCAGTAAGAGTAATTTAGTTGGGCATTAAAATAATGACATCCAGATACACAGCCCTCTAAAAATAGTATTAAGAATATCTAGAAGATAAACCACAGAATTTATATGCACGTGTGCATGAACAATGGACATGGACAACAAAGCTGGGACAGGGCAGGGAGGGACGGGGAGGGGGGAATCAGTGAGGGCAAAAGGAGAAACACCTGTAACAAAAATAAATATAATAATTAAATATAAGAAATAAAATAAAAGCTAACTCCTCCCCCCAACAAAAAACAAAACCAGAATATCTAGAAGAAATAATTAGCCTTGGCCAGTTTGGCTCAGCGGTTTGAGTGTCGGCCTGAGTGTCGGCCTGCGGACCAGAGAGTCCTGGGTTTGGTTCCTACTAAGAGCACGTACCTTGGTTGCAGTTAGTTACCGGCCTGGTCCCAGCTGGGGTTGTGTGGGTGGCAACCATGTGTCTCTCTCACATCAATGTCTCTCTCTTCCTCCCTCTCTCCATCCTGCTCTATCTGAAGATAAATGCAAAAAGGTCTTTGTAAGGAATCGGGGGCGCCGCCGAATAAAACAGAGAAGAGACTGGAGAGCCAATCAGCCGAATAAACAGGGATCAGGCTTTATTGGGTGCACTCCGGGCGGGTTCACAGACTCCGGGGGTCGAGTCCTAGAAGCCGCACTCAATGTAGGGGCTTGTGTCTTTTATATCTGCCTGTTGCAGCTGGAATTTGTCCCTTAAGGTTTGGCCCTGCGGGGGCTATGCATGGAGCCTCTGGAATATGAATAGATAAGATGGGAGTTAATCTATAGCCTAGAGGCAGGCCGCTCAGGGTGGGAGACAAGGCTGAGCAAGGAGACAATGGTCGAGCACTTTGCCTGGCGCCAGTTCCCCAGGCCATCGGACATTCCCGACTCTGTGATAATGACAAAGGGGCGCAGATGTCTTTCTGGCTACTTCGAGCTGGACAGGGGCGGCGTAAGGGGAGGGGGCCCATGTCGGCATGATCCGGGCCTGAGGATCTGGCGAGAGGTTGATAATGGCTTAGCATCATGATCTCGTGCACCGTCTGGCTGGTGAAGGCCTTCAGTTGGTTTTGTAGCAGTGAGGAGAGTAGTCGCAGGAGACAGGGTCCGAAGGCTAGGGCTAGAAAAAGGAGAGTTAGGGGACCCATAAGCGGTAAAACCCAGTGTGCCCAGTTGGAATTGAGCCAGGTGCTCCAAGATTGATCTCGCCTTTCCTGAATGTGTTGTGCTCTTAATCAGGGTGACGTCAGGAACAGGTAGGGAGGTGTCCTGGGGGACTATATTGATGTTGGGGGTGAGATATACCAAGGTGCAGGTGCTGGTCCAGTTAGTAGGGAGACACATATAGGTGGTGGACCCACACATATGGCAGAGTAGGCTGAGGAGGACAGGGATAGGCAGACCCAACAGTCAGGCGCAAATGTGGAGTTGGCCTTATAGAGGAGGCGTTGGGTCAAATTCAGGGTACGGAACAGATGGGAGGATTCCAGAAGCGAAGGAGAGAAGGCGGCAAGAATGAGTGGGCAACCAGGGGTGAGGCCCAGAGTCAGAAAGATGTATAGCAGAATCATAATGACTTATCGTGGATGATCCAATTAGGGCATCTTGTATATTCTGATTTTGGTCGGCCCTAATGGAGCGCAGGTGAAGCGAGGCTCCAGGACTGGTTGCTCTTCTGGAATCGGGGCTTTCTTTATCCTAGAGAGATGGATCCAGGCAGAGATCCCCAACACCTTAACTGCAGAGGGAGTAGTCAGAACAACGGTGTATGGCCCCTCCCATTTAGGGTGTAGGGGTCGGGGAGAGAGGGTCCTGATTAGTACCCGGTCTCCGGGTGAAATGGGTTGGGAGAGCTCCGATCCCAGGTCAGGTCCAGGTTTAAGAAGGGTACGGTTAGCATGTTCTCGGAGGAGGGAGCGAAGGAGGGAGAGGTAGGGCAGGTATGAGGCCAGAGGGGGTGGGGAGTCTATAGATGGAGTAGGAAGGAGGAAGGGTCTTCCGTATAGAAGTTCAAATGGACTGAGGTGAGAGGGTCCCCGAGGCGCGGCTCGAAGACGGGTAAGGGCCAGGGGTAGCAGGTCAGGCCAGGACTGTCGGAGTTCCAGGCTGAGTTTGGTTAGATGTTCCTTGATGAGGCCGTTGGCCCGCTCAACCTTACCCGAGGACTGGGGGTGATAGGCTGCATGTAGTTTCCATTTGATGCCAAGAGAGACCGAGACCGCTTCAGTGACCTTGGAGATGAAAGCTGGCCCGTTGTCTGATTGTATGGAGTTTGGCAGCCCAAAGCGAGGGATGATGTCTTTCAGTAGGTGAGTGGCTACGGTTTCTGCAGTCTCTGAGGCGGCTGGGAGGGCCTCGATCCAACCTGAAAAAGTATCAACCATGATTAAAAGATATTTTAGTTGTTTGTGTTTAGGCATATGAGTGAAGTCTATCTGCCAGTCTTGTCCTGGCAGGTGACCCCACATTTGGTGTAGGGGCCTGCGCACACGGCAAGCTCCTTGGCTGTTGGACCTGGAACAGACAGAACATGAGGCATGTGCAGCCTGGATAGCAGGCCGGAGTTTGTCAGGGTGGAGGATTGGGGATAAGAATTGGTGAAGGGTGTTGGGGCCTATGTGGAGAGAGTTGTGGATCTCCACAGTATTTGCAGTCTTTGGGTGTCTGGAAGAATTAAGAGGTCGGTAAGGCGGTGGGGGGAGAAAACCTGGAGAGGCTGTTGTAGGTTGATCTTCAGTGCCTCCGTGGTGAGTTCTGCTGCTGCTGCTGCAAGGGCCCAGAGGCAAGGCTGCCATCCACAAACAGTGGGGTCCAGCTGCTTTGAGAGGTAAGCAACAGGGACCAGGATGGGGCCAAGTGGCTGAACCAGGACCCCTATGGCTAAGTGATGTTTTTCGTCTGTATAGAGGAGAAAAGGTCGTTGGGGATCGGGGAGAGCAAGAGTTGAGGCAGAGCACAAAGCCTCAAGGAGGGTCTGGAAAGCCCGGCGGACCTCCTTAGGGGAGGTCAGGGGTCCCTTGGGGGTGTCTCTGGCTGCCTGTTAGAGTGGTCTGGCTAGGAGGGCAAAATTGGGGATCCAGTGCCTGAAGAACCCCATAAGCCCAAGAAAGGACTGAATTTCCATTGCCAAGGTCGGGGGTTGTAAGTCCCTAAGGGCCTGCAACCTGTCGGAGGTGATTGCCCGGTGTGTCGGAGTGACAAGGAGCCCTAAATAGGTCATCGAGGGAGTCGCGATCTGGGCTTTCTGTGCAGACACCCGGTAACCCTTGGTGTAAAGAAAATTGAGGAGAGTGGTGGTGGCTGAGATATTATCTCCTTCAGAGGGGGAGCAGATGAGAAGATCATCTACATATTGGAGAAGAGTGCATGGGGACAGATCACATTCCCTTAAGTCCTGAGCAAGAGCCTGACCAAAGAGGTGCGGACTGTCTCGGAATCCTTGAGGGAGGACAGTCCATGTTAACTGTTGGGAAATATTGGAAACCGGATCTTCCCAGGTGAAAGCAAAGAGAAAATAGGAATCAGGATGTAGCGAGATGGTAAAGAAAGCATCCTTTAGGTCAAGAACCGAGAAATGAGTAGTATGGGGGGGGAATATGAGAGAGGAGGGTGTAGGAGTTTGGGACTACAGGGGAGATGGGTATGACCGCTGAATTAATTATGTGAAGGTCTTGGACAAGGCGGTACTGCCCCGAGGGTTTCTTAACAGGCAGAATGGGGGAATTACAGGGGAGTTGGTAGGAATGAGGAGGCCCTGGCTTCTGAGTTTAGATATAATGGGGTGGAGTCCTAGTCGGTGAGCCTGAGAGATGGGAAATTGGGGGCGATTGGGGTAAGATGATGGGTTTTTTAATTTGATAAGGATGGGGGCGTGATGTGAGGCAACCGAGGGGGTGTTTGTGTCCCAGACCCCAGTGTGGACTGCCGGTAAGAGCTGGACCGCAGAAGCTGAGGCAGTAGCCTGGGTAGGGCCAGAGAATAAAGCTGTTAGGTGCGGCTGCTGGGGTAGGAAAGAGATGGCAGTATGGAGTTTAGATAAGATATCTCTCCCCAAGAGTGGAACTGGGCAGGCAGGCATTACTAAAAAGGAATGGGAGAACGGGTGGCCTTCGAAGATGCAGTTAAGTAGGGCCGTTCGTTTGGGGGTTGTAGGGAGCCCATCAATTCCCATAACCGAGACCTGGGAAGGAAAAGTGAGGCCCGAATGGGAGGGGAGGACAGAGTAGGTAGCCCCCGTGTCTATTAAGAAGGAAATAGACTTACCCGCTACCTGGAGCGTGACCCTGGGCTCGGCGAGGGTGACTGGAGTCGCAGAACCAGGGCCGCCTCAGTCGTCCATGAGCCCTAGTAGCTCCAATGCTGGGAAATCCTGGGTCTCATTTCCCCAGCATTGAGGTGCTGAGGATTGAGCCAGGGTCGGGCAGTCCGACTTCCAGTGCCCCATTTGTTTGCATTGGGGGCAGGGCTTGGTAGGTGGTCTGGGCTGTGGGCAGGCTTTGGCCCAGTGGCCTTCCTTGCCGCATTTGAAACAGGCACCTGGAGGTGAGCGAGGTCCCCCTTTTGGGGCCAGGTGTCTTTTCGGGTTCCCTGCCGGCCGTAGGGCAGCTACCAGAGCCTGGGTTTGGAGGCTTACCTTCTGCTGGAGCCTCGCCTGGCGGGCTGCTTCAGCCGTCTCCTCCCGGGCATGAAAAACCTTAAAGGCCATTTTTACCAGGTCTTGGATGGGAGTTTCAGGGCCCTCCTCAACCTTCTTGAGCTGATATCAGGGGCGGACTGGGAGATGAAGTGGGAGGCAAGGACAGTGGCCCCGTGGGTGTGCGGGACCAGGTGTGGGCAGCGACAGGGGAACTGAGGGGATTATCTGGGGGGGAGGGGGGCGGAGTGCATCCAACAAAGCCTGAATATAAGGGACTTCAGAATCTTTTCTGGTGCCTTGTGTAGACTCTGAGAATATCCCAATTTGGAAAAATTTTCGAGGAGACACCCGAGGGGGGTCTTACGGTCGAGTCTGGATTCGGAATTGCCCATGGCGACAGGTTAGAGGGGCTTTGAGTGTCGGGAGAGCGGACATACAAAAGGCGTCCCTTTTGAATGCCCGTCCCCGGACGGATGTCTGTCCTGGATGGACAGGGTGGTCGTGAAGAAGCCTCAGGCGTCCCTCGAAGCGGCTTCAGACCGGGAGTTCCTGGAACTCCGGCGGAGAGGCGGGGGCGTCTCGACTTGGCCAAGGTTTGGACGGGAGACCCGAGCCCCGGACGGACGACAGATCAAAACCCCAGAAAAAAGCGAAATGGTTTTGGAGCCTGGCTCCGATGGGTTTGGAGACTGGCTCCGAAAACCCCAGAGAAAGAGTGAAACGACTTATGGTTTGGGAGCCTGGCTCCAAAGTCGGTGCTGGGTTGAGGGAGATTCCGAATCCAGAAGACGGGTGGCGGCGCAGGGAGAGGAGGGGGACTCTCATCCTGACCAAAAAGGCCAGGCCGGGTCACAAAACCCTCCCCCCGGGTTTCGGCACCAGATGTAAGGAATCGGGGGCGCCGCCGAATAAAACAGAGAAGAGACTGGAGAGCCAATCAGCCGAATAAACAGGGATCAGGCTTTATTGAGTGCACTCCGGGCGGGTTCACAGACTCCGGGGGTCGAGTCCTAGAAGCCGCACTCAATGTAGGGGCTTGTGTCTTTTATATCTGCCTGTTGCAGCTGGAATTTGTCCCTTAAGGTTTGGCCCTGCGGGGGCTATGCATGGAGCCTCTGGAATATGAATAGATAAGATGGGAGTTAATCTATAGCCTCAAGGCAGGCCGCTCAGGGTGGGAGACAAGGCTGAGCAAGGAGACAATGGTCGAGCACTTTGCCTGGCGCCAGTTCCCCAGGCCATCGGACAGTCTTCAGGTGAGGATAAAAAAAAAAATGGAAGAAAGAATTACATCAGACTGGAAGAAAGAATTACATCAGACAATATTACATACATTGTGTGTAACTGAACCCTTGATAAGACTCAGGTAACACAGAGTTTGAGAGTATGAAATTACCAGTTTGGAGAGCAGAATTTGGAGTTCCCATATCCAGATGCCTTAACAACTAACCTCGGGCAGGATGCACGAAAGCCTCCTTAGCCTGTCAGGAGTCGAGTTAGCATGTGAACCATATAGCTGCTTACTCCACTATCAGACAGGGTTTATTGACATTGGGACCCATTCGAATTAAGGTTTCTCTCTGTTCCCCTGTAGCTACTCATGTGCCCTGTATATGCACAGCAGTTTGTAGAGTGCAGTTCATTTTGTCTTTTTTTTTTTTTTTACCTGATGGCATCTATTTTAGACAGTGAATTCTTTATGTGAAAGACTATTATTTTATTAATGTTGGTGTCCTTAGTATTTTGTTAGGGCCTGGTAAATAGTAGGGCACAAAAAAATAATTTGTTGATTTTACATGATTTAGGAACACTGAAAAAGTCAGTATTTAAATTTACGTATCAAGCCCTAGTGGTTTGTTCCAGTAGTTAGAGCATCGGCCTGCAGTCCAGAGAGACCTGGGTTCGGTTCCCGCTAAGGGCATGTACCTCGGTTGCAGTTTGTCCCCGGCCCTGGTTGGGTTGTGCGGGTGGCAGCCACTCGAAGTGTCCCTTCACATCGATGTTTCTCTCTCTCTCTCTTTCTCTTCCTCTCTCTCCCTGCCACTCTATCTGAACAAAAAAATGGAAAAATGTCCTCGGTGAGGATAAAAAAAAATTTACGTATCAAATATATAAAATTACCAACAAATGACGGACTGATTCCACTTCCCCTCTGCCCCATGTCTGCCGCTTTGCAGGAGGTAACTGAATCACAAAATATGGCGGTAAAGGTCACTGGGTCTCCAACACCAAGGCAGACGATGCTAGTGTTCTTCCAGCACCCGCTTCCAGCCCCTTGCTTTCTAATAGGCACCTTGGTTTGTAGTTGATCACATGGCTAGAATATTGGCTGCATTTCTAGTCTCCCTTAGAAGAAGGGACTGGACAGTGAGATGCAAGGGGAAATGTCACGTGTAAATTACTAGGAAGCACCCTTCTTTCTTTCTTTCTTCTTTCTTTTTTTTTTTTTTTTATCCTCACCCAAGGATATTTTTCCATTTTTTGTACAGATAGAGTGGGAGGGAGAGAGAGGAAGGGAGAGAGAGTGCGAAACATCGACGTGAAGGGACACATCGAGTGGCTGCCACCCGCACGACCAACCAGGGTCGGGGACAAACTGCAACCGAAGTACGTGCCCTTGGCGGGAACCGAACCCGGGTCTCTCAGGACCGCAGGCCGACGCTCTAACCGCTGAGCCAAACTGGCCAGGGCCTTCTTTCTTCTTTCTGCTGGCTGAAACCCAGAGACGATTGCTGGAGCTCAGCAGCCACCGGAACGTGAAGAGGAATCAGGTGTTGAGAATGGTGGATGACGAGAAAGGAGCCTCAGCCTGGTGTTGCCATGTGTGGCATGGACTTAAGACTCAAGATTTCTTTACATGAGACAGAAATAAACTCTGTTTTTTCTAAGTCACTTTGACTTTAGATTTTTTTTGAAACTCACAGCCAAACCTAATGGTGGGGCACATTTTCTTTAGAAAGC
Source organism: Molossus molossus (assembly GCF_014108415.1). Classification (NCBI taxonomy): domain Eukaryota; kingdom Metazoa; phylum Chordata; class Mammalia; order Chiroptera; family Molossidae; genus Molossus; species Molossus molossus. Next base: position 48,960,197 of record NW_023425351.1, read on the forward strand.
CTTCCCTGAGACTGGTCTGGAAGCTCTTCCTCTGTGCTTCCATAAACTCTGGCTAAACCTTTATTTGAACACCCCATTTTATTACAATTATCTTTTTTACGAAAAGCATTCTTTGAGGGCAGGAACAATGTCTCATTTATGTGTCATTCATCTTTATCCATGAGCTACACCTAAGACAGTGTAAGTGCACATAGTATATGATCAATAAATGTTTAATTGAACAGTACAGGATTAATGACCTGAACTAAATAAAATGCCTAACATTGTACCATAGAACTTATTTTTATTTTTATTTTTTTATCCTCACCTGAGTACACCTTTTTTTAAATTTTTTGTTCAGATAGAGTGGGAGGGAGAGAGAAAAAGAGAAACATCTACGTGAAAGAGACACATTGAGTGGACACCACCCACACAACCCAATCAGGGCCAGGGACAAACTGCAACCGAGATACGTGCCCTTAGCGGGAACCGAACCCGGGTCTCTCTGGACCGCAGGCCGACACTCTAACGCTGAGCCAAACCAGCCAGGGCCCATGGAACTTATTGTACGCAAAGAAAATTTTGGTTCAAGATCACAGGATACTGTACATAGTAGATGCTCAAAAAAAAAGTGTGTGGAAATGTTTGTTACATAAATACACACAGATTATCTCCCACAGGTTATTCAATATTAATTCTTATTCTCTCATTTGTAGTAGTGAATGAGTTTTTTTGTTAAATCTTTGTTCACAATAACAGTTTGTGCCAAGGAAGTCCTTTTTTAGTTTCTGCTATGGGTAATCAGGATCGTTGTTCTGATCATTTTATCACAAGTATATAAAACAGATTTTGAGAGCATAACTGATTGATCATGTGCTGAAAAAAAGGTGTTGCCTCTAAAAACACATTCTGTTCTTTCCTTGAATGAACTAGGAATTATCTACTTCAGGGAATAATCCTTTTAATAACCTTTCAATTGATTTTAAAGGTAAAGCTCATCATAGGGTTGGTTTCATATTATCTTTGGTTTATGATATCTTGTACTTTAAGGAAAACAATCATGTTATCTTTTGTGTGTCTTATAACTTGACAAAACTATTGTGAAAAGTCATATAGACCAGGCATGATATCACTTTCTTCCTTTTCTTTATAGGTCTTCGCGAACCGTGAGTGACTGTGGTTTGTGCATCGTTCTGGTGCAAAGCTGAGCTTCCCAGCTGTCTCGTCTCCTTGACCTGCTCTCCCCATCCTGAAGTCCAGAGAAGACTGCTCCCCAAGACTCCTCCCAACATTGCTGCAATGTCTGTAACTAATTTATCATGGTAAGTGAATTACTGTCTAACCTTAAATGCAAACACATGTGTATCACAAAGCCATATTTTGTAAGTTGTACTGTGAGAACTGGAGCCGGGAGAGAACTTGGTTAACAGAGGTTGTTGTCCTGCATAAGTCCGAGGAAAGCAACCTAGAATGAAAAGGTTGACACTTCCAGTATCTGGGGACTCCTGAAAGGGTTCAAGTGCCCCGATGATCCCAGGGACATCCAATGTCATCTTTTCAGCACACCCCGGGGGGAAGGAGGGGTAGGAATAAAATCGCCTTTCAATGTTCCTGTCTATGGTTATATTCCCACCTTCAGGACTAACACGCTGTAAGGGTGGTTCTAAGGGTGGGATAGAGATTGTCTCATCATTGCTTTTTTGCAGAATTCCTGTTTCAACAGATCTACCAAAATAAAACTGAATGAAACTCAAATATGGAAGAGAAAATTGCCTTACAGATTTCTATCTCTAAAGAACTGGCACTCTGAATAATCTTTTACTTACAATTTGTTTAGAAGCTGTTTGTGATTTAAAAAAAATAAGTACAAAGATATTTTTCTAGCAAATAGTCAACAACTTCCTATGGCAATGAAAAGCAATGCCAGCAGGGATGAGTTTGAAACTTTTGGTTGAACTTCGGACTTTTAAAAATTTGTAAAGAGCTGAATGACTGAAGTACATATTCACTGTGTCCAATATGTGAACGTAAAAAAACAACCAACCTGGTAACCTCATCTTTGTGAGAGCCCCTCTCATCCTTGTCTTCTGTTTGTGTTAGAAATACGAACAACAACAACAAAACAACCAAAAACTACCTCGTAGACAGACAGCAGTACAGTCATTACCAGAGAGAAACGGTCTGGGGGCCGGCAGGGGAGGGGAGAGGGGAGATACATGGGGACGAAGGAGACATGGCTTGGGGTGGCTCACACACAATGTAATATGCAGATGATGCATTATAGAATTGCACACCTTAAACCTATATAATTTTATTAACTAATGTAGTCCCAATAAATTAAATAAGAAAATTAAAAAAGCTTAAAAAAGGACAAAGAAAGAAATACAGATAGCATCAGATTAACGAGTAGTTTCTGCAGCTTAGCTCCATCAATTTATTTTTAGTTAAGTAAGCAATTTCTTTAGAGCAAAGGGTAGAATTATTTCCTTAGAGATAGAGTGGTGTTTTTGAAGTATCTAACTTTTATGGACTCCTTAGACTATATCCTTGGATTCCTATTGGGTGCTAAGGATCTCAGTTTGGAAAAAAAAAAAGATTTAAAGCTATTACCTATTCTGTAAAAATAAAGGGGAAAGTATTTAAATTGTGACTTACTACTGCAAAAAATGTTTTATATTATTATTAAATTAAAAACTAAACCATTTTTGTAGAACTTATGAACTGCTTTGTAGCCCTGGGAGATATTAGATATTAAGGACACATTTATTCAGAGGAATTATACCTCTGGCAAATGTGTGTACAAGGTGAATTCTCAAAATGTAGGCTGCAAGCGAAAAAGGAGAAGAAAGAGAAGAGGAAGAGAAGGGGAGAAGGAGGGAGGAGGAGGAGAAAGGGGGAGGAGGGGGAGGAGGAAGAGTGGGGAGGAGAGAAGATGAAGATGAAAAGGGAGGAGGAGGGAGAGATAACCACACAGATATGATGGTCATGTCTCAGCTCTGTGGCTTGATTCACACGGCTGACGCTGGAGCCGGGCCTTGGTGTGCACCTCAGTTAAGAGCTGCCTGGATGTGATCAGTGGTCTGATCAAGGCCCATCCAAAACACAGTGATGCCACAAAGAGGGAGACGATGTTGTGGTTGCAGCCCAACTGCCCAGCACAGCACTTGCAGTTTAGTAGATGTTCTATAAATTTGTGCTGTCCAAATCAGTGAAAGAGGCAAAGCAGCTAATTCAATGGTAAGTTAGTGTTTTCATTCTAAAATAAAATGTAATACGGTGGTGGTGTCTTAGAGAAGTCACATGTATGAAATTCCTTAGAATTCTTTCATGTCAAAGGTTCAGGTTTTACAGAAATCATTCTTAGATAGCTTCACTCGACAGTACCCTTGGTTCTGGCTAAACTGGTGCTCCGCCTTAGATTTCCATGCTGGGAGCTTTTTATTTGTGTTACTGGTGTTGCCATAGTGCGACTGCAGGGGGCTGGTGTCTCCATTCTCCCTCTTAGCCTGTGTGCCCCCACACGCTGGCAAGGGGTACAGGAAGGAAGTCTGGGTACGCAACACCGATCGCTCATTTACTTCCCTTACACGCAGTTGAGAGATCGTTAACCTTCTTTTTTCCCACATTAACCTTTGTAATTCTTCTATATTTCCTAACTTTTTAAATCTATATTTAGAAAAATATTGTCCTATGAACGTGTAAATAGGAGTGAGAAGTAAACTCATCAATTCTCTGTGGGAACTCCTCGTGGAGTTATATTAATATAGTAAAATTATTATAGTTCAAGGTCTGGCTCTATGTTTTGAAATCCAGAAACTCAGGTATGAAAATAATGACATTGGAAGGAAACAGGGTTGACTGATTGTTAGTTTAAAATAAGGCATGTGTGTTGAAAGTGCACAGGATGCTTGACTAGGCCTGGCTAGTGGGAAGTCTGGCTCACGTGGCATTAGCATAGCAAGGAGAGTTACCTGCTTTCAGTGTTCAGAGGGATCAGGACAGAGTCCGCCTGGCAGGAGGCGTCTGTCAGTAAGGGTGGGTGTGCCAGACACCCTCATCTGCTTCAGGGCGGCTTCTTCGTGGCCTGGAGTCAGAAGAACAGTCAGTGTTTGCCTCTCGTTCTTCCGAGTCCCCCTTCTGCCCGGCTCTCCAGTCCTACTCGCTCTGAGTTTATAGTCAAGATGGACTTGAACCTGTGGACAGTTTGTCTGCCTGCCATGACGTGGTACATACCTGACCTTATCCATGTGTTGACTTTAAAATTTCACTTTGAGGTCTAATGGTGGGGGAGGGCTGGGCCTAATGGTGATTCCCATATCAACCTAGGAATTTAGAAAGTATAGGTTAATATCCTCATATTTATATTTACAGTTATCAAGTAATATGCTCAGCTTTTAAATACCCAGTAGAAGAAAGTTATCTTTTTACATAGTAAAATAAAACTTTTTTGCTCCAATAGTTATGTGTATGAGCCGTGAGAGAAACATAAAGTAATTTGGCCCTTTGTCAACAAGGAAAACAATCTCGGAAACGTCCAAGTTTCTAGGAAACTGCAGTGCCAGTCAGGTAAGGAGAGTGGCGGGAAGTGATTCTAGTCACATGGCGACATGCCACAGATGTGTCCCGCAGCTTCCTGCCCCGTAGACAGTTACCAGGGGAGACCGTGGCGGAGCTGATGCTGTGAGATGGACACAGGCACGTACAGGCTGGCGGCAGACACCTGCGGACAGGGGCAGGTTCCAGGCTGTGCTCGCAGGGAGGGGACTGTTGCTGGCAGCAGAGATAATTCACCGGAGACACGAACAGGCACAAAGAACTGAGAACAGCTCCTGTATCTGTAGGTCAAAGAGGGACGTGGCGTGATGCTAGGGGCACTTGAAAGGACTTGGAGTGCTTCCTTCCTCGATAGTCATCCTCAGTCCCTCCTCGTAACAATACTTCAATGAGGCATATAACTTACATATAGCTTACATAACAGTGAAACGCAGGCAAGCTCGGTAACTATTATCAAGTGAACATGTATGTGGCATTCACCATGCGCCATGTATGTTTTAGGCATTAGCCAGTATTAACCCGCATCCTTCTCGCAACCCCGTTAGGAACGTAGCACGGTGACTTGCATCTCCTGATGGCAAAGTTCAGCACAGGAGGTACGCAGTCTGCCCAGTGTGACGCAGCCACTAAGTAGCGGAGTTGGGAAAGGAAGCTGCCGGCTGGGGCTCTGACCACTACTCTACCCGTGTAAAACAAAACAGTCCCCGTCCAGTCAGTGTCCTTGCTCTGTGCGTGGCTTCCAGCCAGAAGGTTTCCCTTAATGTCCTCCAGGGGAGATACCCCGCCGCCTGTCCTGGAAGGAAGGGAGTATCTGGACCTGGGAACACTACCAGGCATTGGAATAGTATTGAGGGTGGGGTGTGGGAGGGCAGGAGCCCCTAATCCCCTAGGGGAGGGAAGGAGGTTGTTGCTATCAGGAACTTTAGTTGGGCGTCCAAAATTACATAAAGTGAGCTACCTAACCTACAAAATAGAAACCCTCGTTCCACTTGTTATGTGACGGGCTAGAAAGCGTCAGGTTTTCATCAGGATGCAAAAGAAGCACAACAGAAAGGTGTCAGCACTTGGGTGTACTTCTCTGAACTGGCCTTCAGTGGCCCGTCCTGCAGAGACCGGCAAACAAACCACGTCCTCCCTGTTCTCCCGGACCCCGCTGCCCCTCAGCTTCTGTGATTCTAGTGTGACTGTACATACATGAAGCAGTGTTTAGAGGGACTCAGCTGATTTTGCCAAATGACATCTTTTTTTTTTTTTTTTTAATCCTCACCTGAGGACACTTTTGCATTCATCTTCAGATAGAGTGAGAGGGAGAGAGGGAGGAAGAGAGAGAGCAACATCGACGTGAGAGAGAGACCTCGACTGGCTGCCACCCACATGACCCCAACCGGGGCTGCGGACAAACTGCAACCGAGTGGGACCTGAACCCGGTGTCTCTGTACCGCAGACTGATGCTCTAACCGCTGAGCCAAACGGGCCAGGCCGCCAAATGACATCTTTTTGACCCAAAATTATTTTTCACTGTGATGCCTGCAAACACTTCGGCTTTTGTTCCACAGTATCTGGAGGACTGTATGGCACCTGGCAGAGGTGGGGGTAATTCACCTAGAGCCAGGTATGAGAGAAAGAAGACACTGGATGGAAGCTAGAAGCCAGGTAGCCATAATCATCTACTGAGCACCCATAGTGTGTCCCGCTCTGAGCCGAACACAGGGAGGCAGCGTTCATGAAGAGTAGCGGCTACTGCCACAGGAGCGCGTATTTTAGCCAGAAAGATTGAGTAATCAGATACCTGATTTCATGTGACGAGTAATCTGAAAAGGTATATTCAGGGTGTTTTAGGGAACAAAATGGATATGTGTTTATCCGGGTTGGGAAGAAATGGTGTATTTTTCAGAAATACAAATATGTATCTTGCGTTTAGTTATACAAATAAAGAAGTATGCTAATTAGAAAGAGTCAAACACTACATAAAATTATAAAGCAGAGATAAAAATTAACCTGAATCCTTCCATTTATAGAAAAAAAAAACAGTTATAAATGCTGAGGTATATCCCTTTCTACACATATGCACATATTTTTGTAAAAGTGAACTCAAAGCACACATGAGATTTTGACATCTTCTGTTCTCACTGAACATTTTTTGTGGCCAGCTCTGTATGCAGTGGGTACAGGATGGCATCGTCACATGTAGAGGCTGGGTGGCATTGTGTAGAAGTAGCGTTATTGATTTTACCCGTCTGCATGCGTTTTCTGATTTTCTTTTTTACTGTTGTAAATACTTCTTTAGTGAGAAAATTATTTAACTATTGCTGGGTCACAGGTGCTGGGACATTCCGGGTACCTGGCAAGCCTTCTCTTATTGCAGCTCCCGGGACTGCAGACCTCAAGGCTGTGGAGAACATCTGTACTTCTGAGAGAGTATCTCATCAACTCATTTCCTTCTTTGTTTTAAGAAAGAACCCATAATGGGTGCTGACTCTTTCACCACATTCAGTTACTCATAAAGAGCAAAAACGAGCTGATAATTGTCAAAGAAATATGTACTTACAGTTTATTAATAGAGTTTTATCATAGGTCAATAAAACATTCCATCTAGCATGCCTATAGATGGGAAATAGAACAACGTATGAATTGTGTACATTATTATAATATTAACCAAATTTACAAGTGGTGATTGGTCTTTACAGAATATGCTTATAGTATAAAATGCTATAATGAATGTTGGCAAACTTAATAATACTCGACTAGGAGATGAAAACTAATTTGAATTATCTTCTTCATCCAAAAATAAGAGTGTATTAGAATCCTGGAATTGAGAAGGATGCAAATTTAGACGTGTAGATACTTTGCTTTGTCGAATTGTATACGTTATTTGTAATATTTTTATCTAAGTTCTTCTTGATTGAATAAATGAAGACGTGAATCATTCCTTATGATTCTTTGGCACCTGGATTTAGTTGAGGGAAAAAACCTGGAGGAAGAGAAGCAGCCTATTTATTCTAAGGAGGGAGTAAAATTGGGATTTTTCTTTAAAGATTGCCTTAGCCACTATTCTGCAAATGACTTACCCTATTGGCAGTGTTAAAAGACTTTCCATGGCAGTAATACAGAAGCAGAGGAAGTAGAGATTTGAATTGTGTTTGTTTTTGGAGGGATCAGAACCCATAGAGGGGGAAGCTGTGGATAATAATAGTAGAGATTGCAAGGGAAGTTTTACAGTAAAAGGTAAAAGTCAGAATGGTCAATAACCTTTTATTAGAGAAGAGGGAGAAAAGGAAAAGGGTAGATGTAAATATAAAGCTAATGTTTCTACTTCAAATAAAGACAAGACTTTCCAAGTGACAGGAAAAGTTTCGTTGTCAAGGTACTAGATTTTTCAGCATGGTTAAATGCATGTTGAATGAAGGACTAACGTATTTAGGTACTGGGAAGAGAGAGTGGGTTTGAGAGCCTAAAACTTAGGAATCCTCATGCAAGGGGGGCTGTTCAGCTGATAAAGGATACATCCAGAGCATAGAAGAAGAGTAAGTTGATTTTATTTATTTATTTTTTACATTTATCTTCAGATATAGCGGGAGGGAGAAAGGGGGGAAAAGAGAGAGAGAGAAACATCGACGTGAGAGAGACATATTGACTGGTTGCCACCCACACGACCCCAAACAAGGTGGGGACAAACTGCAACCGAGGTACGTGCCCTTAGTGGGAACCGAACCCGGGACTCTCTGGTCTGCAGGCTGACGCTCCAACCGCTGAGCCAAACAGGCCAGGGCAAGTAAGTTGATTTTAGAGAACAAGTAAGGAGCAAATAACCTGGGAGAGGCAGAGAGATGAGAATAATGTGGCCAAAATGAAAACTCAAGAGAAATAAAAATGTGTCCCCAAAATTACATAACACGTTAAGTTACAGTGTGGTGATTTGGAAGCAAATCAAGTTACTGAATTCTGAAAAGTTCCAATATGTATTTCTATTCATAATATGCCTTTTCAAATAGAAATCACTCCATTATTAATATGATCAATACTATTTTGATTTGGGCTCTACACTTTAAGTGAACATATTTTGTTTTTAAAATCCCTGACCATTTTTGACTTTGAGCTACGTGCCTTTAAAAATATAGCTTTTTAAAAATTAAACATTGATAGGACACCTCTTGGATATTTTTCTCCATGTCTATCTCAAATTGTTTCTCTTTGAATAATGAAATAATTATTAAAACAGCACTTTTTACTTTTGTTCTTAACACTAGTGCCATCTAGACATGAATCACATTTTGAAGGAAATGGTTTGGTAAATTTTGGTCTGCTCAAAGGAGTTTGCTTTCTTGTGAAGTTAATGAATCTGAGGTTGCAGGTTCAGTTCCCACAGGGACCAATTAGTTTCACTGTCTTTCATAGAAAAAGCCTACACCTGTCACCTTGACCAGCCCTTCTTTCCAGCCTCACCACTGGTCACAAGTCATTAGAAACAGTTGATTGATGATCACCAATTCACAGTCAGTACTGGGAAACAAATATAAACAAGTGTTTTCAGGGATTCGTAATGGGTCACATGTATCATCTTCCTTTTGAATATGTTTTGAAATCTTTTCATCATTCTCAGAGAAGTCATAATTTACTCTCCTGTGACACAACTACAGTGAATGATCACAGCAATATTTCCTTAGACTATAGTAAAACTGCGCTGTCCATTTCAACTTTATGTCTAGAGCTACTAGACACCAGCCCTTTTTGGACTTGAACAGTTATGATAGATAGCAGTGAATGTCTATGGGATAATTTTAGTTATCAAAATAGTTATGTAGGCTAAGGTATGTTATTTTCAGAATGGTCAAAATTAAATTGACAATGATATCTTAAACATATTCTTCCATTTGCATATAAACTTGTCAGTGATTACCATATCTTGGTCGATATCCCCTGTCATCTTTTTGTGTTTGTTTACTGGATTTTATTTTTTTATTTGTTTATTTTTTACTTGTTTTTAAGATTGTGAAGAGAGTGCACCTTGATTTTAAGGCTATTCTAGTTTAACTGAGAAAACAAAAAGTACTTTGTAACTCAATTGGATGCTTAACAAAAGGGTTAGATTCATTCATTTATAATTCATTTTGTGTTCCTTGTTATGAGTTTTATAGGAATTTAAGAATATTGCCTGCATCATTAGAGAAATGAATTAGTATAGTTTAATTGTATGTAGAATGACACTACAGTTTTATGTAAATTAGAAGGTATTTTCTTACATTTATATTCACCCATCCCTTCAACAATTTTTTTGAGTGCCTATAATGTTCATTTTCAATGCTGTGGATAGAATGATGAATAAAACAGAAGCTCTTGCTCTCGTTAAGCTTACATTCCAGTGCTGAAGACAGATAAAACAAATATATTTTATAATCTTAGTGATATATATTTTGAAGAATAATTAAGCAGAGTGAAAATAATTGAGCAGAGTAAGGAATTGTTCAGGAAAAGCCTCTTGGACAAGGTGGGTTATTTAAACAGAGAGTGAAATGAGCTTCACAGCGTAGAGGAAAGCATTTCGGGCAGAGAAGTGGGAAGGACAAAGGCCCTGAGGCTGACCTGTGCCTGTGTATTTGAGGAAACACCAGGGAAGTCATTTCAATGGAAACTGGATAGAGTCCCAGGAACTGAGCTTGGAGAGGTAGCAGGGGCCACATAGGTCATGAGAAAGACTGGATTGTGTTTTAAATGTGATGAAAACTTTGTCTTCACTTATTATATTACAGACAAAAGTTCACTTAAAACATAAATTTAGCAAAATTCAGTGAGTGCTGAGAGCAGTCTCAATCTAATTTTTATTTCAAAAAGACCTCTATGTGATCTTCAGATTTTATGAAAACAATTTATATTATATTATTAATATAAGCACTCAGCAGATACAATTAATAAGATGTAATAATGAAAGAAAAAAGGTTAATGGAAAACCCTTTTCACAAATATAGCTTGTGTCTCATTATCAATCATTTTAAAAGATTCCACAAATTTCATGTGTATGAATAATTAAGGACATATTATAAAAGAGATTTCATCGATAGAAATAGTCAATCTTGAAATAAGGAGTTTTACAGTAGATGAATGGATGATTTTGTAAACTGTGGAAACTGAGAATACGTTATCAATTATCCAACTTAAGTTTTGCATTTATTTTAAATCTCTTCCCCTCACCCCATAAACTTTAGGGTTATTTTCAATATATAAACACAAAGGCACAATAAGCAATGAAGTATCTATTCTATACTGATTGTTTAATGTGTGGGAAACCAAATGTAATATAACATCCATCCAAATATTAATGTGTGTTCTGGAGAGAATATTGGCATAAAATTAATAGGTGTTCTTTCTTGAAAGAAAGTTTCACTTTTATTCTAAGATTATGATCTTTCTACACTTTGGGTGGTTTCTTTTATGGTACTGGTTAGAGATGGGAGTTAGGTTATTTTTCCTTTTTTCTTTTTACTTTATTTTTTATCCTTACCCGAGGACACTTCCTCCATTTTTTGTTCAGATAGAGTGGGAGGGAGAGAGAGAGAGAGAAACACTGACGTGAAAGGGACACATTGATGGCTGCCACCCGCATGACCCAACCAGGGCCGGGACAAACTGCAACCGAGGCACGTGCCCTCAACGGGAACCGAACCCGGGTCCCTCTGGACCGCAGGCTGACGCTCTAACCACTGAGCAAAACCGGCCAGGGCTATCTTTTCATTTATATATTTTTACTTAACAAAATAAAAGTTGGAAACATAATGTTGGTCCTACTCCTCCTCTGTCATGTGTGTGTGTGTGTGTGTGTGTTAATTTAATTGGACCATAAAACCAAAATGTCTGACCCAACTGGTGTGGCTCAGTGGTTGAGCATCGACCCATGCACCAAGAGGTTGCTGGTTCGATTCCCAGTCAGGGCACACACCCAGGTTGTGGGCTGATCCCCAGTAGGGGGCATGCAGGAGGGGGCCAATCAATATCTCTCTCATTGATGTTTCTATCTCTCTCTCTCTCTCTAAAATCAATAAAGAAAAAATAATAATAAAAAGTCTGGAACTTCTGGTTTACTGGGAATTATTTCAAACCAGCTCCAACACAAAGTGTTGCTTGTCAAAGGTGTATGATCCAGATAACAGAAAACAGTGTCGATGTTTCCTACTGGTATTTTAGTAAACTCATTTTTTATTATGGACAAAATGAGTCCGTTGCTCCATGCTATGTAACCTGTTAATGCTACTCCCAAGTAATGAGCAATATCTGTGTATCATACTAACTAGGCTTGGAGCCTTTGAATGTGTTTTGATTGCACAGAATTTGGAAAGTATTTACTTTTCACTTTTATAGTGGTCACATAAATCATATTTGGTGAGTTAAAACTACTAATGATAGATGCCAGTTGAACTCCAGTGAAATTTTTTCTGTGATCTAGATACGATTAGATAAAAGGACACAGGATTTTAAAACTGGTGCTAAGTGTTCAGGGCAGCCCAGTAACAGCAGCAGAGACAGAATAACCTCTACCAGCAGGTGCCTTTCTAAAGGGCCACATGCCCCAGGCCTCCGTCTCAGTGGAGAACTCCTGGTGGAAACATGAAGTTCTGAGACATCTACTGTCCTTTCTGACTGGTAAATTCCCTGGAGGAGGATAATATGTTTCCAGATGGCATCTGCAGATTGATGCACACTAACTTTGTAGATTCCTGCTGTAAGGAAAATTGGTTTTACTCCAACATTTGACAAAAAAAATTAAATTAGGTTAACTACTCTTTGGTTTTAGATTACTGATACAAAGTGCTCTCATGAATAAGACAAAAAATTGAACTCAAAACTAATTGATGTCACTGGGTGCATTTTCTTTCTTTTTTTTTTTGCTCATCCCCTCTTCGTGGAACTTATTTATTTATTTTTTTCAAATCTTTATTGTTGGATGTAAAATGTATTACATATGTTCCACATTTTCCCCCCATTGACCCCCCTCCTCCCCACTCCCGCCCCCCTCCCACCTTTTCCCACACTATTGTCTGTGTCCATTGGTTATGCATATAAGTTCTTTGGTTTATTTCTTCCCACCCCCCAACCCCTTTCCCTTTGAGGTTTGTCAGTCTAGCAATGAATTTGTGCTTCTTAATTCCTTCACCTTTTTCACCCATTCCTCCAACCTGCCTCCCAACTGGCATCCAACAAAATGTTCTCTGTATCTACGAGAATGTTTCTGTTCTACCTGTTCATTTTGTTTGTAGATTCCATTGTTGATGGATATGTATTCATTGCCATTTTGTTTGTTCATACATTTTATCTTTTTCTTCAAAAAGACCCTTCATCATTTCATATAATAACGGTTTGGTAGTGATGAATTCCTTTAACTTTTTCTTGTCTGGGAAAGTTTTTATATGTCCATCGATTCTAAATGACAGCTTTGCAGGATAGAGTAATCTTGGTTGTAGGTTCTTGGTTTTCATCACTCTGAATATTTCTTGCCACTCCCTTCTGGCCTGCAAAGTTTCTTTTGAGAAATCAGCTGACAGCCTAATGGGAACTCCCTTGTAGGTAACTAGCTGCCTTTCTCTTGCTGCTTTTAAGATTCTCTTTGTCTTGAACCTTTTGCATTTTGATGATGATGTGTCTTGGTGTGGGCTTCTTGGGATTCATCTTGTTTGGGACTTTCTCTGCTTCCTGGACTTGTATGTCTGTTTCCTTCACCAAGTTAGGAAAGTTTTCTGCCATTATTGTTTCAAACAGGTTTTTGATTTCTTGTTCTCTCTCTTCTCCTTCCGGCACCCCCAATATGCGAATGTTGGCACGCTTGAAGTCGTCCCAGAGGCTCCTTACACATCCTCATTTTTTGGATTCTTTTTTCTTTTTGCTGTTCTGATTGGGCATTTTTTTTTTTTTTTTTTTTTTTTTTTTATCCTCAACCGAGGACATTTTTCCATTTTTTGTTCAGGTAGAGTGGGAGGGAGAAAGAGGAACACAGAGAGAGAGAGAAACATCAATGTGAAAGGAACACATCGAGTGGCTGCCACCCGCACAACCGACCAGGGCCGGGGACAAACTGCAACCGAGGTACGCGCCCCCAGCGGGAACTGAACCCGGGTCTCTCAGGACCGCAGGCCGACGCTCTAACCATTGAACCAAACCGGCAAGGGCTGATTGGGGATTTTTTGTTTCCTTATATTCCAAATCGATGGTTTGCTCCTTGGAATTACATACTCTATTATTGAAGCTGTGTAAATTATTCTTTATTTTAGTTAATGCCTCCTTCAATTCTAACTGTGTATCCATGATTTCTGACTGGTCCTTTTTTATGCTCTTGAGGCCCTCCCTAAGTTCACTGAGGTTCTCACTAAGTTCATTGAGCATCCTTATAAGCAGTATTTTGAACTCAGCATCTGTTAAGTTGCTTATCTCCCTTTCGCTTAGTTCTTTTCTTGGGGTTTTGTTCTGTTCTTTCATTTGGGACCTGTTTCTTTGTCTCCTCATTTTGGCTGCCTCCCTGTGTTTGTTTCAGTGTATTACTTAACGAGAGGTATGGGGCTCGCTGAGACCAGATGCTGCTCATTTGAAAGAATTTAGGAAAACCTGAAGCAGGATCCAAGACCGGCCAATCCTGTGGTTAAGCAAGTGGCAACAGCTTGGGTGGGCCAGAAAGTTGGGTGGGGCGGGGCCTCAGGGAGTCAGCAGGGCGGGGCTACCAGTGTGAGCCAGGTTGCTGGAGTCCCAGATATGGCTTCTGTCTGCCGCCCCTGGGAAGGGCTCCCACCAAAGGAGCAAAGGGCCTCAGTTTCCGCTGGTTTTTCCAGCCAGAAGTTATGGGGATTCTCTTCCTGGCACTGGAACCCAGAGCGGGGCACCTGGTGTGGGACGGGGACCCCTCAGTCCTCAGGAAGGACTTTCCCAGCCGCGGGAGCCTCCTGATTTTTATCCGCCACACGTGGGTGTGGGACCAGCCCATAGCGCAGCTGCCGCCGCAGCCCCTCGCGCCGCCCTCCTACCAGTCTGGATGTGGCTGCTGCTTTAATTCCGTAGTTGTAGGACTTCCATTCAGCTTGATTTCAGGCGGTTTTGAATGATGGTTGTTCTGTAGTTTAGTTGTAACTTTGATGTGGTTGTGGGAGGACGTGATATCGCGTTTACCTACCCGCCATCTTGACCGGAAGTCCCTGGGTGCATTTTCTTTTTTTTTTTTTTAATCCTCACCCGAGGACATTTTTGCATTTTTTGTTCAGACAGAGCGGGAGGGAGAGAGAGGAAGAGAGAGAGAGAGAAACATCGATGTGAAGGGACACATTGAGTGGTTGCCACCAGCACGACCAACCAGGACCGGGGACAAACTGCAACCGAGGTACGTGCCCTTAGTGGGAACCGAACCCGGGTCTCTCTGGACCGCAGGCCGACACTCTAACCGCTGAGCCAAACTGGCCAGGGCCCTGGGTGCATTTTCACTTGGACATTTTCCCCGAGGTTTGTATGGTATTATAAAATTGCATTCATATAAAGAATTTGCATAGAATGAGTCTCATTGAAATTTTTGATGATCTTTTTCAATCTGTGGTTCTCTTTTTAGTATTTCATGAAAAACTAGTTAGATAGTTGAGATGACTACAAAAACGATGAATGAAAAGATTTAAAGAGCATCTACTAATTAAGTTGCCTGGTGAAAAGATTTATTATATTTATTACTTCCCTGTTTTCATGAACCAAGTAAGAGAAAGGAATTCTCTTGAAGTGAGGATTTGATTGGTATCCCTCCATATTTATTCAAAGTTCAGATTTTAAGCATTTGGAGAATAAAACAGACCTATAAAATACTTACCATGTTTGGCAAGTTATAAATGTGATTGAAGCTACAGATGTCAGGTATAGCTGTTATGAGGATATATATGATGAGATATAGGAAGCTGCTGCTTCCCAGTTAGAATGTTATCTGAACAGCTGACTACGAGGACAGGGATGAGGTCACCCTAGTACTCAACTTTGTTGACATCTGGTACTCAACTTTGCACGAATGGCTGACCCGTCACAGGACACAGTCTGATTCCCCACTAGGTGTTGTAATGGAGAGTGTGTCTGTGGTATCTAGGGTGTGGGTGGAAAGATTGTGGTTTAAAAAAGCCCGGTATCGGAATAGGTTATTCTGTGTCTAATGTATGCAGGCATTTGTCACTGGTCATGGAAGAGTTTTGTGGATGTATTTTCAGCGCTTATTTATTTATTTATTTATTTAATCCTCACCCGAGGATATTTTTCCATTTTTTGTACAGATAGAGTGGGAGGAAGAGGGAGAGAGAGAGAAGCATCGATGTGAAGGGACACATCGAGTGGCTGCCACCCGCACGACCAACCAGGGCCGGGGACAAACTGCAACCGAAGTACGTGCCCTTAGCGGGAACCGAACCCGGGTCTCTCAGGACCGCAGGCCGACGCTCTAACCGCTGAGCCAAACCGGCCAGGGCTTCAGCGCTTATTTAGACTTCTGACTCATCTGAGCCAAGAGGAGAACTTTCCTGATATTTGAGAAAATAAAATTGCTCTGTTTCCATTCTGTGCTCTTCATTTTAACCTCTAAACTTTGGAGAAATTTCCTCAAATCCATGTTCTGTCATCTTCTGGCCTTTCTAACGGTCTCTTAGTCTTTTCTCATCATCATAGATGGTTGGCTGACATTGACAGGTCATTTGCCTACAGTCATAGGACATTTTCTGGAAAGAAGCTGTGGAGTCACTTAGGGCACTGGTCATAAAGTAGGGGTTCATGGGCAAGGCTCGGTTAGTGATAACGCATCTTGTTACAAAATGAGGAAAATGAAAATAATATTGGACTAATTTTGCTAAGTTTTTTTAGTCTGAAATGATGTCCTCCATAATTATTTAGTAGTAAATGATCTTCCTTTTATGAAATGAAGGCGATAGTGTGATAATTATATCCCTAAGTGATAAAAGTAGAAGTGGTTAGACCAAAAGTTGGCCTCCAGTTCTAAGTTTCAAATTCATGGTTCTATAAATCCAAGAGTCTGGGAACTACTGATCTAGTTCAGCTTTGTACTCTCCAACCATAAATCTCATCAATAAAAATCCTAATAAGTGATAATCTAGTCTTTCCTCAAAACTTTCCCTGTGAGTTCTCTGCCTCATGGGCTACCCATTATGATTTTGGGCTCTTCTAACTATTATGTTTTTACGTACACTGGATCTGAGGCTACTACTCTAATTACTACTTTTATACTTATATATACTCTAATATAACATTTTCCCAAATGTCCTGTAAAGAACAATGATTCCACAGTCAAATTATATGGGGAAGCAATCATTCAAATAGTGATTACTTAATTTCAGTACTTTAACAAATTCTTTATTGGGTCAATTCATTCAACAAATGTGAGCACATAACAAATGTCAGGCAGTGTTCTATTGCTAATCTATACTGGTGATATATAAGAAAAAGACAGAATAATCTGGGTTTCCCAAATTTAGATGTGGAATTGTTTTTCTGTCTTGTAGTTGATGATATTTGGGACAGTAGAAAAATTATTAGATAAAATCTAATTTATTCCCCTCCTCTCCTTGTTTTTAATGTTTCTCAAACTAAACATGTTGAGTTCTTTAACCTGTTTTCAATTACATGATTTCGATACCCTTCTGCTCTACCCTGGACATGTCTTATTTTGTTTTTGCTTCTGTTGAAACCATGGTAATAACTGAACAGAAAAAGCAGTTTAGTTTGACCTAGTGCTGCATGAGACCGCTATCTTCTTTCTCTGGTTGTATATTACTGTAAGTGCAATAAGAGCTCATTTTTGTTTTATGTTGCCCTGTTTTGTTTCTACTGGTTTCATTATGTGGTCATCAAATGTGAGCTAGAAGTCCACCATACGCATATATCTGTATCAAATACCTTGTGAGAGCTAGCCTGTAAACCTGTCACAGTTAAGATCTGTTTTGGAAATTTGTTCACTGGACTTTCAAGGAAAGCTACCCATTCTTTTTAAGCTGGGGCAGATTATGGTAGGAATAACTTTGAAATAATGAGGATAGATATCTAAGCCGCACAGTAAAACTCCTCATACTGCAGAAACAGCACAGGAAAGTGTCAGGGGAACATCAGGACGGCGGTACCATTGGGCTGCACAGAGCTGAGAACGTGGTTCAGGAACTGAAGGCCAGTTAAGATACGGTGGCGTCCTACAAACTGTCATCTGGTTGTCCTCAGGGATAACACTTTATTGATCTCTCTTCTGTTTCTTTGGCATTAATCTGACTCACTAGTGCCTGACTTTCTCTGTGAACTGCCGATTCTGCACCTGCTACCCCTGCCTAAGTTGCACCATGTATTTCAAGATCGAGAGTTGGCCCATTCAGTACCCCCCTCTCTCATACAATAAGTTTCTCTCAATCAAGAACTGTAACGTCAGTTCTAATCTAGCATATGGTTTATATAACACCTTTGATTTTTTTTTTTTTTAGTATAACTATGTCTGATCGACCACAAGAAAACTAAATAGGTTAATATGGAACCATGAGTGGTTCTTAAAAGTGTGATTGGTCGCTGGGCTAGCAGAATCAATATCACTAGGGAACTTAGAGGCTCTACTTCAGCCCAACTGGATCAAAACTACGGAGGGTGGGATCCAGCGATCTATTTTATGGAACTCCTCTGCTGATTCCACTGCACACTGAGGTTTGAGAGCAGATGGTATAAAGTTGTCTCTCTGGCATCTAGATTTATAGTGTGACTGCCAGAAATAATGACTTGAGAATAATTGATATGCAAGAGTTCTCTCTGATAATATTTAACTAACAGTTTCAGCTGTTTTTTTAACTTGTTTTTTTTTTTTTTTTTTTTTTATGAGAGAGGAATATTGACAGCATATCAGATCAGGCTTTCTTTTCTGTTAGCTCTGTATCCAACTGATGTAAGCTTTGAACCTTTTTTTTTTTTTTTTTTTTGGTATACAAGTTAAAAACCATAATTCTGATTTCTTAATGTTTAAAAGATTCAGGAGAAATATGTGCTGTTGAAGAGCATTCTTGCCCATTCTGGTTTTCACAGTATTTTTAAAAGTATGTAACAGCTTTATTTACATAAAATGTATATGTTGTATCATTCACTTATTTAAAATACACAGTTCAGTAACTTTTAGAATATTCAGAGTTGTGCATACATCACCATAATTAAGAGAACATTTTCATCATCACCCAGAACCTCCTTATCACTCCCAATTTCCTTCCTCACCGGACTCCCCCTTAGCCATAAGTAACCACTAATCTACATTCTGTATGAATTAGCCTAATTTAGACATTTTATGTACATGGCATCATATAATAGATGGTCTTTTGTGACTTTTGATTTCACTTAGCATAATGTTTTCAAGGTTCATTCATGTTGTAGCATATATCAGTACTTCATTTTTTTTCATTATTCCAAGTCATTCCAAATAATATTCTATGGAATAGAAATACTCTATTCAGATATAGACTATATTTTTATATAAATATACATTTAATTTATCCATTCATCAGTTGATAGACACAAGTTGTTTCCACATTTGGCTCATATAAATAATGCTGTCATGAAAACTCAAGTTACTGTGTGGACATTTTTATTTATCTTGGGTATATGATTGGAACTGGAATTGATAGCTCATATGGTAACTGTGAATTTAATTTCTTGAGGAACTGACAGGCTATTTTGCAAAGGGCCTACATTACTTTACATTCCCATTATCAATGAATGAAGGTTTCATTTTCTCTATATCCTTGTCAGCACTTGTTATTATCTTTCTTCCTTATATAGATATCTTAGTGGGTATGAGTACTGTCTCATTGTGGTTTTAATTTGCACTTTGCTAATGATTAATGATGTTGGCATTAAGCATATTTTATATGCTTTTTAACACTTCTTTGGAGAATTGCTTCCCAGATCTTTTGCCCACATTTATTTGGGTTATTTGACTTCATTATTGAATTATAATAGTTCCTTATATATCCTAGAGGCAGGTTCTTATCAGATTATATAGTTTCGTGGTAGATTTTTGTTAAAAGTTTGAAAGACTAGATATGATTTTTGTATATAGAGAAAAAAAGATTAATGAGGGATTTTTTAAAAAATGAATTCTTTTCAATGAAACATAGAGTATCAAACACAGGTCGCTGCTATGATAATTAAACATAAATTCAATTGTTATTTATGCAGGATATTTAATTGAGTTTTGCTTCAAATTCATTGAGGAGAACACCAATGCAGATTTTTTAGAGTTTCCATAAAGAGTGAATAGCTAAATAGCAAAGAGTTCACACAGAGTCAGAACTAAATATAAGCTATTAAGTGTGGAAATTACGATCCTGGTTATTGGTGAAACAGGAGAACAATTTGTCTGGAAAGATGGGGCAGTAACCACAATGCACTCAGTTTACAAGTGAGGGACAGGGATGGAAATGGAGATAGGATAGCTTTTCCTTTAGTAAATTGGAATGTGGTAAGTAGGAGAAAGGAGGCTGATCATGAGGTGAAATCAGAATCAAGGAGGAAGCTCTTTAGAGTGGAAAGATTTGAGTATGTTTGAGGCAATGAGAAGGAATTGTGTGGAGAGGGGTCAGTTGATTGCATGTAAAAGAGGGTGAGGGCAAATGTCAGTGACGTAGGGCAGGGCAGAAGAGAAAACACAAGCAATTCCCTAGTGGCTGTCCAGCCTCCTCTGCAGGCTCCTCCTCCATTCTCAGATGTGGGATCCTTACAAACAGATTGGTCTCCCATTCACATCAGGCCTGCGGACCACATCCCTCATAACATACTCTTCAAATGATCAGGGCTGATTTGTTTATGAAGAACTGTTCCTTATTATAGATTATTCTGTTTTTTTGTTTTGTTTTGTTTTTTTTCTTCATTGACTTTCTATTAGAGGAAAGCTTTCAATTAAAAAATTTACCTCTTTTCGTCTCTACTCCAAATTCTCCTCTTCAGGTCTGTGAATTACAGTGGGTGGGGTCCCTTACAATTCAGTATTTCGATGCTCTAAATATACCTCTATCATGCCACAGCTCAAGGTGGCATATTGATTACTCATTTTAATCTCTTAACTGAACCAAATTAATAAACAATAATCTAAACATTTTTAACGTTAGATTCTTAATAAACAGTAATCTAAACATATCCTTCTAAATTATGGGCTTTCCTTAGATGATTTTTTGCTTTGTTTTGATGGTTTGTATATGAAGCTTTCCTGTCCTTGTATTATCAATATCTGGACAGTAAATGTCTACAAAAATCAGACTTTTAATTCACCAAAAGTCAAGAGACCCATCTTTAGGTCCTGCCTCTGAAGTAACTAACCCTGTGTCCTTGGTCAAGTCGCTTTTTCACTTTGTTTCTTCATGGTCAAATTACAAGATCGAAATGAAATTGCAAGTCACTCCCAGCTTTGTTATTTTGTGAGTCTTGACATGAATTTGCAGGTGCATTTTCTCTTTGTTTACTTATCCAGATCACCAAGTCTTTTATTGAAAGGTATAATGTACCATTATGTTTTATTTTCTCATTGCTGATTTATTCAGTTGATTGCAAATCCTCCAAACAGAAATCCTGATCATGCTTCCTTCCTGTCCTTGAATTCCTTTATGTGTAACCATAATGATGATCCAGAACTGTTTGCCAGGCTGGCCCAGGTTCAGGCCTCCTGGACAGCAGTAATGCACTTGCTAGGACCTTGGCTTCCTCTCCCACATGAACCACGATTATGATCACAGCACTTTCTCCCCAAAGCCCAGTCCTGCTACAGAGTCCCAGCAATCTGCTCTTTTCGTCTCTACTCCAAATTCTCCTCTTCAGGTCTGTGAATTACAGTGGGTGGGGTTTTGGTTTGTTTGTGTTTTTTTGTTTTTGGTGATGTATGGGGCTGGGGAGACTGTAGGAGCACTTTCCAAATTAAACTCTGTAATATAACCCCTATAGATTTTATAACTCTCCAGGCAGTCGGGTAATCACCACTTCATACATGATGAAACTGAGGCTAATTCAGTTTAAATGACTTATCCAAGTAAGTGGGAAGAAATGGTCTGAAACTCTGACAGCTAACATGTAAAATTTTCCCTCTTAGCTACTCTATTTTTGTGTATCTAGAGTAACTCTAGGGAGAAAGAATACTGGGCTAACCTGGAAGGAAATACTCTTTCCAGTCTGGGTTTTTTTTTGGTAATTTGTTTCCTGGATATCTCAAAGGGTGGGGAGGAGGGGACTTAAAGAATATGGGGACGGTAGGTTTGATAACCATATCTCTGAAAAGCATGTTTATTTCATTTCAAGTTGTCTGTTTTAATGGAAATCATGTTTTCCCATTATTAATAATAAATGATCATAAAAAGCAATTGTTATCCCTTGAGTTGCTGTGTAATGAGGCAAAAACACTGTTGATCTGTATTTTAATTAGGTTATAGCATGAGAGTTATTTTTAAATTCATGTAGAGCTTCCTTACATTTTACATAGTTAACATCATTGGCTTCTCTATGTCTAAATTTATTTTCAGTGTCTATAATAAGCCATGCTGTATTAGTTTGAAAATGTATTGTTGATGACATGTATTACATCCTCTAGGCAGCTGCAAGATTGCATTAGCATGAAGCACTGGTTATAAACCAGATGTGTGCCCTGTCATGCATTATTTGAAAGACTGCAGTATGAAGAAATTGATGCAATTTTCACAGCTATATTAAGATCATCTTGCACATGGTTGATAAACACAAACGGGGAAATCATTTATTTACCAGATAGAGGTTAGCAGTTCAACATGTATTGAGTGCACACTTTGGGCCAAAAGGTAAGTAGATGATCAAGACTAGACCTTAGGCTTCATATAGCTAATAGTCCAGTGGAGGACACGAATAGGTAATAAAATTTTTTAGTACCATGGAGATCATCTTTATTTGGTTTATCCTATTTTCCTAAAAGGTCTGAACCCATAAATTACACAAACCAAGTCAAAGTTGTCCCTAAGAAGAATTACTTTATCATGTAGCACTTAGAATTTTTTAAAAAAATCACCCGTAAAACTATAGAATGAGCCCTGGCCCTTTTGGCTTAGAGATTAGAGCATTGGCCTGTGTACCAAAGGGTTGTGGGTTTGATTCCCCATCAAGGGCACGTACCTGGGTTGCAGGTTAGATCCCTGGCCCTGGGGTCGTGTGGGAGGCAACCAATCTGTGTGTCTCTCTGACATTGATGCTTCTCTCTCTCTTTCTCTCCCTCCCTCCTTTCCACTCTATCTAAAAATCAATGGAAAAATACCCTCTGGTGAGCTTAACAAGAACAAACAAATGAAAAACTATAGAATGAGAGATAGTTGGCATGATAGAAGCTCCTCAGGAAAAGAACTGAGAATTTTGTATGTCCATAACATCAGCATAAACCGGAAGTTTATCATACCTAGTATAAGAGGTGGAATCGGTAGACGTATGGAGCAAAACAAATGTGCGAGGGAGCATTCTTCATCTGTCTGCTGTGATAGTGAAATCACATGCAGAGGGCGGATGCTTCCTTCTAACTGTGACAGTGGAAGAGGCTGACAGAATGAAGCCTGTTTACTAAAGGAAGATAAAAATAGAACTTTATCTCATAAAAAAGTTTTCATTAAAAAGTGTTAGTGACTGCCCTCCTGGCCTCTGGCATTTTAAATGGTAATTGTAATTTACAGCAATATGTTCTTACAGCCTTGCCCCAATTAAAAAAAAACAACCTAAGATTACAGCTTCCAATTGTGCAGCTAGCGGTAGTTAAGTTACTAACAGCACCTACATGTTTTCAATGGGCCACAGCAAATAGAAACCCATTTCGTGGTCGGATTATAAAAACGGAAAAGGTGTGTTTATGCTCTCAGACGATAAGTGGATGTTATACTAGATGTAAAATATAGGAAAGTGAAACAGGCATTAAAACCTGGATCATTATAGCTTGTAGATTACAAATAATCAAGAGTGTTTGTCTTAATTAAGGCCCTTAAGACCTGACTGTCCTCCCCGCCCCCCACGTCCAAAAGTGTTAGTTAACTCTAAGAACAATGTGGGGTCTGCGATGATGATGATAGTGACGGCATCATTAACAACAACTAATATTTGTTAAATTACCTTATTTACTGTTCTCACAATCCAGGGAGGTATGGATAATTAGTATCTCCGGTTTTACAGATAATACATTGAGCACAGAGAGGTTAACGCACCTTCCTGAGATTGCAGAGTGAGGGAGGGGGGTGTGGGAGCCCTTGTCCTAACAGCGCCATGCTGCATCTCCTGTAAGTAGCTGCCCGGCCCCTCGGTGCTCCCCCAGGCCTGCGGTGCTGTGTCCGGAGAGAGGGATTGCACCTAGTACCAGTACCGGTGTACAGAGCTAGCCCGTGGGCTAAATTCGGCAGACAGATTTCAGGCCTCATGTGAAAGAACTTTCTAACAAGCAGAGCTGCCCAAGAAATGGCAGGAAGAGCCGTTTTGGGGATACACCAACCAGATCAAGGGAGGCTTTGTCTTTGGTCTGGCCCTGGTTTTGTTTCTTTTCCTGTGCAGATGGAGATTTCCAGTTATCCAAGATACTAAGGGTTGTTAAAAGCTTTTGTTGTTGTTTTACTGTCCTTACATTCTTGGCTCAAAACAATATGAGAGAGCACATTATTATTTCTCATACTAGTTTCAGTCTAGACTCCACTTTTTTTTCAGGGATAGAAGTAGATATTTTTGTCCAGAGCTCAAAGTTAACATCCTGGAGCAGGAGGTTGTTCCTTCAGTGGAGGACGGCGTCCGAAGGCTCTCATTACCTTACCTGTGAAAGACGCGATCGGCTGTGGCTGTTCCCTAATTTGAGGCAGGTTAATGACAGGTTTCTTTCCATTTTTTTAAAAGCCGCATTATAAAAACAAGCTGGCAGAAAGTCTAGGGAGAAAATTCTCATTGGCACTTTGCAAAGATCATGTGTTTCATTTGTTGTCATTCATATAACTTGTTTGCTGACACAGATATACACGGATCTTAGTTCAGAGTACATAATATTTTTTTTTAAGCCACAATTTCCTAGAAATAATTATAACTGACACTTATTGAGCACTTAGTACGTGACAAGCAGCATTTCAAGCACTTTATATTGTAATGCACTTAATCCTCACGCTACCCCGGGGAGTTAAGAATTACAAATATTCCCTTTGTAGACAAAATACATACACAGATAATAAGTGACAGTCCAAGGTCATGCAAGCAGCATCTGAGATGTGATTTGGACCTTAGCAGTCTCACTCCAGGGCCTACAATCAAGTCTCTACAGGGCCTCATTATCCAGTTTGTTATCCTTGACAGAAGCAAACTCATACATTGTATGGTGAGCACATGGGGTAGGTATAGCAGGCTGGCTCATTTGATACCCCCACTGTACCCCCATTTTAGCATACTTCTTGTACTAAAGAGGCTGGAAACTTCAAAAATACATTTTTAAGATTCTCTCTTTTTTTCATCCTCACCCGAGGACATTTTTCCATTTTTTGTTCAGACAAAGTGGGAGGGAGAGAGAGGAAGAGAGAGAGAAACATTGACGTGAAAGGGACACACCGAGTGGCTGCCACCCGCACAACCCATCTAGGGCCGGGGACAAACTGCAACCGAGGTACGTACCCTCAGCGGGAACCGAACCCGGGTCTCTCTGGACTGCAGGCCGATGCTCTAACCGCTGAGCCAAACCGGCCAGGGCCATTTTCAAGACTCTCTTGCAGTTAGAGTTTGACTCATACTCTAGCCTCTGTCAAGCAGTTCAGTTGTCTCAGACTTGAAGTGTGTGGAAGGGGAGGAAAGGCAGCAAAGGCGTTAGGTTCTGTGGTTGCCAGTCTGGTCTTTGGCATCATACCTGCTGAGCAGGGGCAGTGACAGAAGTACTAAGGTTTCCTCTAGAACATTCCTGTGTTGTGTTGGGAACTTATGTGACTGCTTACTACCCTGTAATAAAATTCTTTCCTCTTAAGCTAGCTAGATTGCATTCCTTTAAACAAGAACCCTGCGTATGCAGAGGGCTTCAAGCCCCTTCAAGGGATCTTAGTCCACGGGCCTCCCTGATCCTGCTGTTCCTCCAATATTAGAAAGTTGGACTAGAAAGCCCCTTTCAAGTTTAAAGTTCCGTGATTTTTAAGATGAAGGAGCAGAATGGGGCAGAGAGGAGACCCTTTATATATTTTCCTAAGCCAGATTTTCAGCAGAGGCTATCTCTTCCTTCACTGGGTTAGCCGTCTCACAAAAAACATTGCCTTTCTGGGAGATAACGTGTCACTGACAAAAAATAATGGACACTGTCTTGAGGAATAATAAACCTAAACAACTGAGAAGGGGTCCAAAGAGCACTGCTTATTATATTAATAGCCTCAGTTGTGAAGAAGCAATAATGGAGTTTTTTTCTCATTTTCCTCTGCCCTTTAATTTTTCTTCCCCAAGTTGAGGGGAAGGTGGCAATTGTACCGAGTCTTAAAGTAAGGGCAGGTGGGATGGTGGAGGCATCCCTGGTGGTGAAGAGCCACTGAGAAGGGCAGGGTGACTTGAGATCCGCAAGGTTAGCCGGGGTGAAGGGAAAGGCAGAGAAACAGAAGAAGATAGGGATGGAGGGAGGAGCTTAGAAAAAGCTAATGAGAGAGTCTGTTGTGTGGAGAAGCTGATGGTTTGTGAGTAGACTTTTTTGTTGTTGTTGTTAAATCCTCACCTAAGGATATTTTTCCATTTATCTTGAGACAGAGAGGGATGGAGTGGGGGGAGGGGCGTGGAGAGAAACATCAATGTGAGAGAGACATGTGATTTGGTTGCCTCCTGCATGACCCCAACCGGGCTGGGGACCAAATTGCATCCAAGGTATGGGCCCTTGACTGGAATCGAACCCAGGATTCTTTTGTCCTCAGGCCATCGCTCTGACCACTGAGCCAAACCAGCCAGGGCTTGAGCACACATAAAAAGGCTCTTTTAAGAGGATTAATATGGAATTGGTAAATTGGATGATTGGGGAAGGGGAAGAGGCAGAAGGGAGATAGTTCCAGAGCCACTTCAGTAACCCTGTGATGAGGGGCAAACCCCTGAACTATAAAGCTGGTTGTGGAAAGTTCAGGAGTTAGTAAGGGGATACGGGTCCCAGTCAGGGAATTGTGTTGGAGGCTGAGTACAAAGAGTTTTAAAAAGACGAGAATGGCCATGAATGCCGTGTCCCACAGATATAAATAAGAATAAAGACATATAAAACCACTTAATTTGGAGATTAGCCATCCTTCAAGCATAATTTCAAATACGGTGTCAGACGTAGATGATAAATAGCAAGGGAGGCAGCTGCCCACAGGCTACCCATTCTTTCTAGTCGTTTGTTAGTGCCCGTGTGTAACCTGAACCAGCAATGACTACCCAACAGCTACTGGGAATTCCATAGCAATTCTCTTCATATATCCAGACATAACTACATATTCCAGTCTATGCTCGGAGGAGCCTGGTACTAAAGTTCTCTTGAGTCTAGGAAAGAAAGTCATTCTTTTGAGGTTGTTGGGTGTTTCTCTGAGGTTATTGTTCTAGCTTTTACTTCTGTTTTTATTTTACTTGTAAACCTTTATAAAAGCAACACTATGAAGGCTATGGAATAGATAATAGATAATGGAAAACCCCAAGGGTCATAAGAAGAACTCAAAATAACTTTATTTTCCCACATGGAAAATTTTAAGAATTAAGAAAAAAAAAACCTTTTAACTTTTAGGTTGCACCTCTGCTAGAATTTAATTTCAATTAGATTATTGGAGGGCACGTGCAATAGACAAATCATACAAGTGCTCTCAATTCTCCAAGTAATAAAGTTGCTTGGGAAGTGTTCTTTATTATCAAATACTTGAGTAGTCTGCATCGGGTCAGTACCAAGATGGTGCCTTCAGGGCCCCTAAATCCACTTACAGTAACACCTTATTTATCTCAAGGTCATTTATTTTGTAAACTTAGCCATCCTAGAACACATTAAAGACCAGAAATCAAGTTTAAAATTCTCTTATATCTTATAATGATGTATTGTGCCAGGTGGGTACTGGAAATATTAAGGGAACACTTTGTAAATATATGATTTTCTAACCACTATGCTGTCCACCTGAAACTAATACAAAATAATATTGAATATAAACTGTAATTGAAAAATAAAATTTACAGTTCTTTTTAAAAAATAAAATAACACTCTCTTACATCTTAACATAGATACAACAATGTCTATTACCCATATGCTTTCCGTGGGTTATTGCAGATCCAATATTAGAAATCTTATTGTGGTTTCCAGACCATAACACATTATAAGCAACAAATTGCAAGGGGGAGGAAGAAGTAATACTGGCAAATACAGTGTGTTCATCAAGAAGTAAAAGGTAGGAGTTTCTCTGTAAGAGTGATAAAGATAAATTATAATCCTTATTACCCAAGTCTCAAAACAGCGACTCAAAGGCCCAGCTGTAAATAGAATACTTGGCTGATCCTGTGGCAAGTGCTAGAACAGTGGTGACTCCATCCCTTGCCTGGGCGTTTGGGTCTGTCCTTCAGAGACGTGCGGCCCTCGCTCTTGGCCTCATGCTGCTATTATGCCACATATTTCCACCAAGGTTCACGGGGCTTGACACTTCTTAAGTTGAACTTCAGGAATGCAGCGTCTAAGAAGTTCTATTTAGTTTCCTTTCTTGTAGCCTGAGGTTCATAGTTTCCTGTTGTTGCAGGTTTAACTGAAGCACACTGAAGTTCGGAAGGGTTCATTTGAGCACACCAGGACTGGAATGGGGCGGTGGGGAGGCCTCCACTGACAGAGGCTGTGGGCAGGGCTTTTAGAGACAAGATGCCGCAGCAAAGCAAGACAGTGATTTGACTGGTTACAGCTTCAGCAGTTGCCTTATTTTGGAAAGCCTTGCTGGCGGTTTGTGAGGGTTGTTGTTAAGTTTCACTTTCTTGGATTCAAACGCAATGGCTTTGGCTTAGATGTTGGTTTGCTTATGTAGGCTACGAAGGCATTAGTGCCACCTGAGTTTAATGGACTCATTGCTTAATTACTTTAAGACTACAAGCCAAGCAGAGAAAGACAAATTTCATATGATCTCACTGATTTGTGGAATATAATGAACATAACAGTTTGAGGACAATCCCCTAAGGAGTGGGGAGCTGAGAGAGGGATGAACCACAGAACTTATATGCATGTATGCATGAACAGTGGACATGGACAACAATCGGGGGAAGGGGCAGGGAGGGAAGGGGAGGGGGGAATCACTGGGGGAAAAAAGGAGAATCATTTGTAACAAAAATTAATCAATAAAAAATAAATAAATAAATAAATAAATAAATAAATAAATAAATAAATAAATAAATAAAAAAGACTACATTAATAGTTTAGACCAATGAGCTTGGCTGGAAAGACGATATTGTAAAATTCTTTAGGCTGCAGAAGTCCGCTTGCCAATGAAACCCTTCTGTACTCTTTCACTTTGGGGGACCTCCTTCCTGGGATAGCCTCGAACCTCCAAGAACTAGCTCCTAAAGTCCGTACACAGTTCCGGGGGATGGAATGGTTGTTGAATGTCCTTGATCTAAAATCAAGAGCCCCAGGGCTCTGGAGTGAGGGGTCACTGTAGACCCCTTCTTTACTCCCATTCTTTCAATAAGAAATGAAGAATCACAGCAGTCTGGATCTGGTAGTGAGACAGCTTTCCAAACTTCAGAACCTCCCATGGGCTTTCCTGCATTACCACACAGAGCAATAATTACTTTTGGTAATGATGACTCTAAGTAATTATAGAAAGGCTAAGCCATCTAACATAAAATGTAATCAAACAATGCCTGCTATGTGCAGAAAAGGTAAGGAAGAAATAAAATCGGTTTTGGAAAATGCCCCATGTAAATGTTTTAACACTATATATAAGGGATAAATTCAGGTTACTTGAAAAGTTAAGTTGTGTGAACCCTCTCATATGCTGCCGATGCTAGGAAATGAAGCATCTCCCTATTTGGTTGTGTTTTCTCATAAGGAAGCAAGGTATCGATTAATAAACTGAATATTATCTACCTACCAATCCTGGGATGTCTAGGCCTAAAAAGCCTAAATCAGTTTTTAATTGACAATTTTTAATCCTTGTTGAGTAATTCATTGAATGATCCATCTGATTGAAAGGCTTGTGAGAGGCTAATCATCCTCATTTCGCAGTTATTTTCCAATAGAGACCTGATATCAAAATTGAGTTCATCTCCTGGAAAGAAGCAAAAGTTCATTCTCAACAAAGCTGATATTTAATATTCGATGACATATGCCTCTGGATGTTTAACTGGGAGGGCGAACCTCTGGGGCACCACTGCCTTTTAGAGATGGATTAGATTGATTTGCTCTTGGCTTTAAAATTTATCCATCATGAATATAAGTAGCAATCACAGAATCTGTAATGTCTTCCTTCTCTGCATTTACTTAACTACAATTTCTACTTCTGCAGGATTGTTGAACATGCGTGTTCTTTAATGTTATAATAAGTAATGCACATTCATGTTTAAAATGTTCTCTATAATAAGATGACTAAGGTTTTATGTGTGAATTTTTTTCAACAAATAAAGAGTGTTTGTTTTTTTTGCAAGTGATAGGCACTAGAGATACAAATAAAGAACAAAAAACACCACCGTTTTTGTTTCTGGCATTTATAGCCTAAGGGTGGGGAAGGTTGGTGGGGAGAAATGCCAGGCACTTTGGTAAGCATTTTCCATATGTTAATTCAACTAGTCTCCCACAGCATTGCTAACAGATAGGAATGGTTATTATATTCCGTTTCGTACATGAGGAAACAGATACCATGAGGTCACACGGTGAGGTAATGTCAGAGAAGGCTTCAGACCCGGGCACTTGGGCTCAAGTGTAGTTCATGACCGTTGCACATACTGTCTATTTATGTTTCCGTTCTGCAGACATTTTTTTTATTTAATTAATTTATTTAGTTTTTGTTATAGATGTTTCTCCTTTTCCCCCCACTGATTCCCCCCCTCACCACCCTGTCCCCAGCTTTGTTGTCCATGTCCACTGTTCATGCATACATGCATATAAGTTCTGTGGTTTATCTCTCCCCCACCACCCTCTCTTCTGGGGATTGTCAGTCTGTACCCCACTTCCACATCTCTGGGACTACCCCGTTCCTCAGACTGTTATGTTCATTATATTCCACAAATAACTGAGATCATATGATACTTGTCTTTCTCTGTTTGGATTGTTTCGCTTAGGATAATACTTTCCAGGTCGTCTCAAAGGATAATAGATCTTTCTTTCTTACAGCTGCGTAGTACTCCATTGTGTATATGTACCACCGCTTTTTTATCCATTCGTCTACTGATGGACATTTGGGCTGTTTCCAGATCTTAGCTGTTGTAAATAGTGCTGCTATAAACATGGGGGTGCATATATTCTTTCTGATTGGTGTTTCAGGCTTCTTAGGGTATATTCTTAGAAGTGGGATCACTGGGTCAAATGGAAGTTCAATTTTTATTTTTTTGAGGTAAAACCATATTGTTTTCCGTAGTGGCTGCACCAGTCCTGCAGACATTTTTTAATCATAACAGTATATGTAGAATAAATAATTCAGCAGAACTTACCTATTGAAAAATAAAACGGTTAATTTGTTAATGGTAATAGTACTAAAATTGTTCATTTCTATTTCAGAAGACCTAAGTGCTTCTGTAAGTCAATATGTATTTATTGCCTAAATGGAATCACACACAAGACTCTTCAATACGGTTTGGTCTTAAGTGAGTGAGTCACCAGCAATTTTAATGACTAGCCTCTTTAAAGTCTAGATTTAGTCGCTCCTCTTGAGAATGACTCATTGGTATTCCTTATGATTATTCTCTTCCTTGTTGACCTAGAAAAATCAAGAGGAATGTGGACAAAATTGTGAATTAGCACAAGTGAAATTTGGTATCTCTGACTTTCCTACTGGGAACTCTGCCTTTTCTGTCTCTTCCTCCTGAGAGGCCCCAAAATATCCCCTCTTATTTCTGTCTCATGGAGGTTATGTCGCATTTTTGATCTGTTCCACTGAGGGCACTTTTCAGCTGTATAGCACACTGATTGATTAGTGGGTTGCCTCATGCACTTTTCCTTCTGGGCAACCTATTCGTATTTTGTCCAGGGACGTTTGGAGAGAATACCTTAATCCTAGGCAACGCCACCATGTTACTATCAAGCAAAAGATAGGACTAAATGATCTATTTTATAATCATTTGGTCTTTTGGAGCCTCTAAAAATATTCTCTGCAGGAAACTACCAACTTTGTGCCTATAGCTCTACTTTTTGTATAAGAAGGGAGATTCAGAGTTATATTGAAGGAAACATTTTGCTTATGTTTGCCATTAATTTCTTATTGGGCCTGCCTTTGAAAACAATGGACAAATTCAAATTTTATAAAGTCTGAGATTTGTTACAAAACTATTTAAGTTGAGTAAAGTGAATGGAAGTATGGATAAAACAAGATTGGCCACGAGTCAATAGTTGGTGAAGATGTATGATGACTTGATAATTGTTGAATCACGGAGGGTTCATTATATTGTTTCCCTACTCTTGTATGTATTTGACACTTTCCATAACCTAAAGTTTAAAAGGGATTATAGTTTATGAAAAAATAATTTAACATTTTACTCTCTAGATGATTCTGCCAGGGTTAATATCTGAAGTGAAATTTGGCGCATGCATTGCTAAGAGTTTATTATATAGATAGTGTTATACATATGGTAGTATATATAAACAATAAAAAGTTCTCATTAAAACAAGGCCGTTGTCCCATGACCAAGACGCACACACTTGATTTGAGTCTTGAGGGAAAATGTGTTTCTTCTTTAAAATATCCTTTGAGTAATGATTACTGAGATATAAGAAATAAAACCACGTGCTCTATTTAAAATGAGATTTCAGGTCAGTGTTGCTTTAGCACTTTACTAACCATAACAAATGTTCTTTACCACAGATTCTTTTCCTGTGAAGGAGGCACACATTTGTGCATTCTTTTGAGATCTGCAAACTTAGAATTAAAAAACAAAATCTTAGCATGTATATTTTTTAGATCCTGCTTATTGTGTTTCTTTTTAGTGTTTATCCAAACTCTAATTTATTTCTGATGGTTAAAGCAATACATTTACAAAAATAAAACTTTTAAATATAGAAAGTGTTGCAAAAGGAAAATGGCACCTGCAAATCTGTAATTTAGAAATAGCAATCAAACATTGATAACTATTTATACTATTTCTTAACCCTGCCCCTGAGGTAGGGTGGCTGCATGGTACCCCACAGGTTTTCCAGCCACCCCGAAGAACTCCTTGTCCCGAGTGTGACGTACAAGCCGCAGAGCGGCAGGACCCTGAGGAGTGCCGGGGCAGTGGGGGAAAGTGCTTTACCGAATAGCTTTAGAAAGCTCTGCTTTGACTGGGAACTGCAAAGCTGGGAACAAGAATGGCGCATGAACACCACACTTTAACTGCAAAATGTCTCATCGGAGGACCTGGTAGCAATTCCGAAATTACTTTATTTGTATATGTATATATATAAATTGCAGATAATGGGAGTCGGGTTTATCAGGTTTATCACTATCAGAGAAACAAGTCACATATAAGCAGTAGGCATGTATGTTTCTTTAGCCACTTGTTTGCCGATCACATGGTTGTTCTAGTTCCCATATTTTGAGGAACCCCCATTCTGTTCTCTATTGAGGCTGAACTGGTTTACATTCCCACCAACAAACAGGGCACTAAGGGTTCCCTTTTCTCTACATCCTCACCAGTGCTTGTCACCTCTTGTCTCCTTGATCACCTCCATTCTTACATTAGTGAGATGATGTCTCACAGTGGTTTTCATTCTCATTTCCCTCTTGAGGAGTGACACTGAACATCTTTCCATGTACCTGTTGTTTATTTGCATGTCTTCTTTGGGAAAATGTCCATTCAGTGCTTCTGCCCATATTTATTGGATTTACCAGGCATTTTGTTATTGTTATGGTTGTAATTGGGTTGTAATACAGAGGGAAAACAAACCTTCTTTCCCTGCTGATACATCCCAGGTTCAATGGTTCTTATTATTCTCTAAAACTATTCCTTGTACATGCACATCTGGGAATTTTTTTATCACTTTCCCTAAAATTTCAGTGTAATCCTCTCCCTACTAAATAGTCTTATCCAAATTGGAATACTAAATGTTCTACTTTTGTCTCCATTGTCTTCATGTATTTGCACTTGCCATAATGATTTCAGTGCCGCCAAAGCACTTGAACATACTACTAAGATGGGTTTAAATGGAAGCAGTTAGATATTAAGCCTCTTAATTAAATACTCCTGAGTTAGTTTCCCCAACTCTGACATGAATATAGCAATTCTATAATTGTCCCAGTGCACTCCATTGTGTTTGTGTGGAGAACAGATGGATAAATACAGTAAAGAAGTCTTGGCAAATATAAAATACTCTCTCTGTGATTTTTATTGTATTCAGTGATACAGGTATGACCATAACAATCCTACCATTTCATTATTATTTCACCTGGCTACCAGCTGTTTACCTGGAGGGGCCACTGAAATAAAATTAAGTTGTTATATATAGTATTTCTTGGGTTTTATAATCTGATGATATCTACCTCCTCCAGTATATCATTTTTAAAACAATTTAGAAAGGGTGCTAAAGCAGTAGATGTGAATAGCTAATGTATGTTATTTAAAATAGAAGCCTTTCTGCAGTATGAGAGAGACTATGATTAGAAGCACCATTTTTCTTTTGTCCAGTATTTTATTGGATTCAAGTGAAAATGAAAAAGGAAAAGAAATCACCCAATTAAAAGGGAAGAAAAATGAAATAATTAAGTTATAACATTCCTTTCCAGGACCACAAATATATGCAGGGTTTTACATAAGCTAGCCATGAGACACTAAATAATGGAACAGAATATATATAGTGATATGAGTGGGTAATTGCCAAACTAATAGCCACAGCAGAGAGGGACAATAAAACATTAATGAATCATGGTCCTTTTTATAATTCTTTCAATTGAGTATAATCTTCCATATCCTAGAAAAGACAAACCATTTTGATTATATGCTAGTACAGGAAGGTTTGAGTGAAATATGAAATAAATTGCAAAAATACATTTATAACTCATGAAGTCAGGGTAGTCTTTTTTCTCTCTTAAGTATATAGCTAATTTTGAAATGGAAATATAAGTAGAATCTTTATTATTTAATTTTCTATGATTTTTTCTAATAGTGTAGGTTATTTTCATGATAAATTTCTGTAGCCAAGCATGTCTTCTGCTTTTATGACCTGGCATGTTGCCTGTGTGCTTTCTCTCCATTATCACCCATCACGATCCCCTAGTCATGAAATGCTTGTTTTTCATATTAACATTGTCACTAAGGTATTCACCATTTCTATATCATTTGTACATTCACTTTCTAACTATGAAATCAAATGGGTATTGTATGTGAATTATAGAATGCTGGTATTATTTTTAACAAGAATACATTCAGAGTCCTAGCTCAGCTGGTCAGAGCATTGTCCCAATATGCCAAAGTTGCAGGTTTGATCCCCAGTCAGGGCACATACAAGAATCAACCAATGAATGCATAAATGAGTGGGACAAAAACTGATCGATCTCTCACTGTCCATCTCTCTCTCTCTCTCCCTTCTTCTCACTCTAAAATCAATGAATAAAAATTTGAAAAAAATGCCCTGGCCCGTTTGGCTCAGCAGTTAGAGCGTCAGCCTGTGGTCCAGAGAGAACCAGGTTCAGTTCCCGCCAAGGGCATGTACCTCGGTTGCAGTTTGTCCCCGGCCCTGGTTGGTCATGCGGGTGGCAGCCACTCGATGTGTCCCTTTTACGTCGATGTTTCTCTCTCTCTCTCTCTCTCTCTCTCTCTCTCTCTCTCTCTCTTCCTCTCTCCCCTCCCACTCTATCTGAACAAAAAATGGGAAAATGTCCTCGGGTGAGGATAAAAAAAATTTTTTTGAAAAAAAAAATTCAGAGCTTTTTATTTTGTTTGATCATTTTCCTATTTCTTAGACCTTGCTATCTAGAGAATAAATAATATCAGTCAGCCATGTGCCAAGTGCCTTAAAATTTTCTAAACACTGTCCAAATATTATTTTTATACATTTTTAGGAAAGTGCTATGAGGGTGGTATTATCCTCATTTTACTTTTGAGGAAACTAGGGATCAGACATGTTGAGGCCTTTGCTCAAGGTCACACAGCAAGTCTCAAAGTCAGGGGTCACACACAGATTTATATAGTTATCAGAACCCCAGAAACTTTCCACTATGTCACAATGGGCATTTTTCATGTCAGCTACAGCCTCTCTTGCCCAGGAAACATGACCAACCAGCAGCCACAGTTGTCTTTCTTCAGAATAGAATCTCTCCGAATCTCCAGTAGATCGTGAGACGCTCAGGCCCCAGTACAATTTGTAATGTACTTTAATGCAGAACCCAGGAGGAAAACAACACTGTTTTCCCAGATATTAGACCCACTTTCCAGCTATAATAATCGTAGGCATGGGAGTTCATTTCCTTTCCATGCGGCTTCCTATTTTGATCTCATTGTAGCAGATACTTCATTCGTTGCTGCACTGAGCTCCTCTGCCAAACAGAGAAATCGCTACCTCACAGAATGTTTGTGAAGATGGCCTGAAATAATCTACGTACAAGACTTCATAACGATGCACAAGACTTGCCCTTAGTTATTATCATCAGAGTTCTTATTTTGATTATTGCACTTGTTTCTTAGTATATCACCATGTATATGCCCTAGCTACCCAAGAGGGTATATATTGTAGAGAGTATTGAATTTTGTCATCCTTTTTTTTCACAGATTTAAAAAAAAAATTTCTTCCTCATTTGCCTAATTTGCCTACTTATTTTATTTAGCAAACACTTAGAAGTATTGACCATATGGCAGAAACTATTCCAAGCATTTTACTACTATTAAGCCACAAAATCTGCAAAAATAAAAACAAAAACAAAACCCTATGAGAAAGAGTATCAGTCAACATTTGTTCAGGAGATCATTCACAATAAGTATTATTGCATCAGGGTTTGAAAAACAAGGCATCAGATTTTTCACAATGATGGGAGGACTTAGGGACGTGAAGGTCCAGACATGGAAACTGGAGGATCAGGGAAGCCACCTGCCTATCAATCTGAGAAGCCAGGTTATGTCCAGCAGCAATTCAGTGATAGGCCCAAGTACAATTTGTAACAGACTTCAATGCCAGAAACCAGGAAGAAGCTGTGACTCTGTGTACCTTCCACCTCTGTGGGTCTTCAGCCCTGACTCTGCCGTTGGTCAGCAGCCCTACAGGTGGGGAAGAACTGCTGGACAGGGGTGAGGGAAGGCGAGGACCAGCGGGAACCCGCCAGGCATCTCTGCATCTGTCCATCATCACATCTGACCACAGTGACTTTCAGAGACTGAGTGACCACTGCCTCACTTCCACTCTGCACATCTGCAAATTCCTCTTTTGACCTGAATAACCCCGAACCATACAGGGAAGGACGTTCTGGGAAGTGTAAGTCCCAGCTTAACTGAGCTGACACAGCACTATCCAGCATATGGGCAGGGCTGCTGTTATCCTTGTGTTACAAATGAGGAAACAGGTGGGGCGGGGGCGAAGTCAAGTGAGTCGCCCAAGGTCACATAGCTAGGGGTGGCAGTATCATGTTTGGAACCAGGCCTACTGACTCCAGATTGCAAGCTCTTAACTCTCGTGCTTGGCTTCCTCTGCAATAAAATAGGGTTCTGTAGAAAATCTCTGTGTTTTTTCCTTCTGTCAAGTGTCCTGGTTTCTGGTTAATCAAGAAAACGTATCATGAGGCAGTTATATAAAGCAATGATATGCATTCTGTTCACTCTGTTCTATTCTTGTCAACACCTTAGCTTGCTTTCGTTTTTCTCACAAATAATATGTCATGCCCTTTCAAGACTCATTTTTTCCCCAGAATAAATCCTTAATTATGAGTCTTCCAACTATTTTGATTGTTTTTTTAAAATCTGTCTTTTAGCAGTTGCATATATTGCCTTATTCTAATGACCATTTTGATTTATGGTTTTTGTACGTATTTTTATGTCATTACTGTGTGTGTGCTCCATATTTCCAAGCATACTGCAACATTTTTAAGTTAGGAATACTACATACTGTGCTTTATATCACCACCAAAGTGGAAATAGATGCTCAGAAGTACCTTTATTAAATGCCAAATCTTCCTGTTGTAAATAAAGAGAGTTTATTTGAATGACTGGAAATTATGTACATGTAAAACTACTTTCTCTATGTATATGACAAAGCGATTAGTTTAACCCCACGGGGTGTATTCTTCTGGTTGCACAGCTACCGGCTACCCTCTTTAAAGTATCCTCGAAAGAGAATGAAATAGAACGAATATTTTTAGCTGAAAGAATTGCAATATTTCTTCAACATTAACAAAAATATTCCTTTCAAATCTGTTTCTTTTTCCAGCAATATTAAAATATTCACAATAATACATTTAGACTTTTATTTTTAATTAACATCAGTTGATCTTATAACATTATAGCCAGAGTTGGAAGGTTATTTTAGTGACAGAAATACTGACTTGTAACATGCAATTTAGATTAGGAAAATATACAGGATTTAAATTTGTTGTATTACAAATGAAACGTCTGTAATAAAGTATCTCCATAACAAGGTTTCATTTGGAATTATGCTTAGAGACAAGGTATCTCATTTTGATATGTAAGTAAAGTATCTTCAAAGTATCCTGATCCTGTTGAATGGATTTATGACAGATAGATACAAGTAGTTATGTGTTTGGGAGGGTTAATTATTCTTTTTACATCTTTATTTTAATGGCTTAGTAGGTGCTACTCAAAAATTTATGTTAGCAGGTACTATAGTGAAAGTAAATTTAAGACACTGAAAAAGTTAAAGACAGATGGGAAGCCAAACATTTAAAATTAGTTATACTTGAAATTATTTAGCAAATGAGAATTTTGATGATTGCTCTGTTCTTGTCAACAAAGATTGGAAAAAGCCATTTGTTACCATAAAAATAAAAGCTAACCAAAAATAACTCCTTTGCTCTTTTTATGTACTCAGAAATATAACTTAAAGATGAATTATTTTAGGGGGAAGGGCATTTTATTTCAAGCCGAGTAATCATTTTGTTTTTTATAATGAAGTAAAGTTTCTTTATAACATATGGTAATGATAATAAAACAATAACAATGAAAAAACATTTACTGGATATTATATGCCAGACAGTATGCCTACCACTCATAATAATTCTATAAGGTAGTTACTATTATTATTTTTATTTTACAAATAAGGTGATTTGGAGAGGTTAGTACTAGTCAGCTAATGAATAACAAAGCAGGGATTTGAGCTTTGGTGGCTGACACCCAGGGCTCAAAGTTTAAACCACAATATTGTCCTGCAAGTAGTAGCCAATTGCAAAAATGCCAAATCCTTCTTCCAGGATCATTGTCCTGCCCAAGTGACTTATTCAGCTTCTTGCAATAAGAAGTGAAGTCTCTTTCTCCTTCCTTGGAATCTGCGTAGGCCTGTGACTTGCTTCAGTCAACAGAATCCAGCAGACGTGACAGGGCACACATTCAGAGCCTGGCCTACAAGAGTCTTAGCATACTTCCACTCTCCTGGAACCCCACCCAGACACTGTACTAACCAGTGTATGCTACCCTGCTGGAGGATGAGAGAATACGGTCCAGAGCTGAATCGGCCCGTTGTCCCAGCCACAGTCACAGAGATGCGAGAGAGTACAAAAAAGATGCACAAGACCACGCTGCACCTGCCTGCAGGGAACCAGAGAGCCCA
This sequence comes from Molossus molossus, assembly GCF_014108415.1. Taxonomy (NCBI): domain Eukaryota; kingdom Metazoa; phylum Chordata; class Mammalia; order Chiroptera; family Molossidae; genus Molossus; species Molossus molossus. The sequence continues at coordinate 48,999,588 of NW_023425351.1, forward strand.
GTTGAGACAGAACCACCCGAATGAGTCCAGCCTAAATTACACAGCCGCAGTATCATGAGTTAAATGAGTGGTGGTTTTTAGCCACTACATTTTGGGACTGTCTGGTGAGCAGCGATAGCTAACTTAGACACCAAAGGAGTTTTTAATAGAACAAAGGCTATGTAATAAGCACTGTACTAAAGAACTCTATCCTGTATATTCATACACAGTGAGCTCTGAAAAACACTCAAAGTATTCTAAAATCAATCTCTCATTCCCCCTAAGGAACTAGCAAGCAAGTGCAGTCTGCTTGGCTCGAAGGACATAGCTGGGGGCCTCCTCTCTGTACCTGACACGATCTGATGGTGTCTCAGGGCCTGCTAGCCTGACTGTTTGCTTTTGAACGTGTACGAGTACCTGGAAAACAGCCTTTACAGGTTAACCACAAGGATGGCTGTTACTTCTGGTTCCCTAAGGTAACTGCTGAGTTTGTTCAGAAACATGAAAATTAGAAGTTTATGTAATAGAAGTTGACTTATTTTTGAGTCAAGGATAAAGCTGTGATACCCATTTCTGTCTTGCTTATTCTTATACATAAAACTACATTTTAAGAAGTGTCTATGTCCACACAAAAACCTTCACATGGGTGTTTATGGCATCTTTATTCATAACTGCAAAAATTGGAAGCAACCAAGCGATCCTTCAGTAGGTAAATGGATAAATATCCATTTATCCAGAGATAAATGGTACATTTAGAGAATGAAAATGTTATTCAGTGCTTAAAGAAAATAAGCCATCAAACCATGCAAAATCTGTGTTGGGGGGTGCTTAATACATATCACTAAGTGAAAGAAACCCATCTGCAAAGTCTATATACTATATGATTCTAAGTATGACATTCTGGAAAAGACAAAAATATGGAGTCAAAATATTTAGTGGTTTCTAGGGTTTAAGGGGAAGGAGGGACGAACAGGCTGAGCACTGAGGACTTCAGGGCAATGAAACTATTCTCTATGATATTATTAATGGTAGAGAGATGTCATTATATATTTGTCAAAACTTACAGAATGTACACCACCAAGCGTGAACCTTAAATGTGGACTTTGGGTGATTATGATGTGTCAGTGTAGGTTCATCAACTGTAACAAACGTACCACTCTGGTGGGGATGTTCAAAGTGGGGGATGCTGTATGTTTGTGGGGCAGGGTGTTTATGGGAACTCCACTTTCTGCTCAATTTTGCTGTTTACCTGGCAACTGCTCTAAAAAAATAAAGTCTGTTGAGGAAAAGATATCTGAAGACTGTGGCTTATGTATTGAACCAGACTCTTCCCTCTTTCTCCTTGTGGACATATTTCAAGACTTGTGAAGTATATTGATATGATATCTGTACACATCTGTGACATGACAAGGTTGTAACTCTTTGAAACTGATGCAATCCTGAGCAGTTTAACTGACTGTCAGTGCAGTAATTCTGGGATTTTCCTCCTTTGAATCGGAATAATTTCCCCCAGAGGGACACAAAAACCGAGGATGCATTTCTAATCAGTCTTCCATGCCCAACTTATTAGAACTACTTTTTGATTAGTGCTCACTGCAAATCAATATAACATGACGGGTGCCCATTTTAATGAGCAGAGAGACTATCATAGGAATAAGAAAGGCTTTTCAAAGAATTTCTTAATTTGAAGGGGCCCTGGAGGTCATCTACTAATTGAACACCTTCAGTTTATAAACATGGGCACTGGACTCCCAGGACTTGGTGACTCTCCAAGATCACACAGCTAGTTGGCTAGTGATTGAGCCACTACCAGTATTGATTGCATTATACTGTGTTCCAGTGTGGCGAAGTGTCCAGGCTGTGTTATGGTGGAGAAACAAAGCATCACAGGGCCACCATACCTGTACAAATTGGAGAATCAATCGGCCTAGGGACGGCTGGCACGGATCCCACACATTGTCAATTTTGAGATCTCTAGTTAAGCTTATTTATGGGCGAAGGGTTTATTTTGGCCTTCTGAACAAATTCTTGCTCACCCTTGACAACTCAGCCTAATATCACATTGTTTGGGAAGACTTCCTAATGTCCCTAGGCACTGTTGATAATGTCCCTATTACCACACCTTGCACTACACAGCAGTTACAGCCATGGTTCTCAATCAAGGGTGGTTTTACACCTCAGGGAACATGTGGCAGATGTCTGGAGACATTTTTGATTGACATGACCTGAGGTTGCTGCAAGTATGTAGTGGGTGGAGACCAGTGATGCAGCTGAGCATCCTGAAATGACAGGACAGCCCTCCCACAACAAAGAACTTCCTGGCCCAGATGTCAATAGTGCTGCTTTTGAGGAACCTTGAATCACAGCATTGTCTTGGGTGCTTGCCAAAACCAGGCGCGGTTCTTCTTTCTGGGATAGACTTACTTTTATTTCTTTTAAAATAAGCCATAAAATTATATCATGAAACAAGCAATATGACGGGTCGTTCAGGACATCAAGAGATACACATTAATCCATGGGGTTTTTTCCCACTACCTTTTCAATTTTTTAAATCCCAAAATATATTCAACCATATCCAGAGATGACTCACATTGGTATCACTTCTTTGTTGGTGAAACTGTTTCTCTTTCTTCTCCTCCTCTGTCTCTTCCTCCCTCTCCCCCTCCTCCTATGCTACCACCTCCTGCTCCTGTTCTTCCTGTTCAGGGTCCCCTGTTTTGGAAGGTTTTGGACACACAGGGTTCGGTCCCTGCTTCATGGGGAGGGAGTAGGGGATGGTTCAGTTCCTTTATCTTCTCTCTTCCAGGGTAAAAGACGGGAGGCCGAGCAGAGCAAACTGCTGTCATGTCACTGGTGGCAAGTTCAGTGGGCAGGTCCCCCTCTATCCTCTCTAATGACAACTTGATTCCAGCAAATTACTTATATATATTCTTCCAGTTTTGCTGCTCCCTTGGCAAGGTGCACACAGGTGTTATTATGACTTAGTTGAGGAAAACAGATAGCAGTTATAAAAAGATAATTCCGTTATCTTCCCAGAAGAAAGAAAAGACCATTTATTATATGGTGTGGTGTTTGCGGAGGCTGGGAGAGGGAGCAGGGCTGGGGGGTTTGGGGTGAGCGCTGGCCTATCAAGAGGGATTTAACCAATGGATGCTCCAGAAAAAGCTTCTATCACCGGAGTGGCATTTATTATACAATAGATTTGTTTTCTGCACTAGACTGTGAACCTCTTGAACTTTTCTCTCTAGCGCGTGGCCTGCTTCAGGCACACAGTGAGCTCATCCTGTGAGTCCACATGGAAGGGGAAACGATCATACACCACTGTTTCCCTTGATTATGAAACGCTCCAGAGTCACTGCTGAGAGCCGATTTTGTAAGAGCGGAGAACTTTGCAGGTGCATCACTGGGCTTTTATCAAATAAAAGAAAAAAAGATTATTTTACTTTTGGAAACAAAAATCTATCTTTTTGATACAGCTATTTTTCTCTGTCTCTCACTCTCCAATTCTTAGAAAACAATTACACAATGTAGCATGGGAAGAAATCATTAAAACTGAGAAAAGGGTTTCTTTCCAAAGAAATTTAGGTTGATCTTCTACAAGAAATACTAGACTTTTTAAATGTATTTAATACCTAAAAGCCAATGAAATCTTTTGGCCTCCTCTATTTTTAGGAGGAATAGATGAATAAACACAAATTTTTATTTAGACTGAATGATAGTTTGCAACTCTGTAAGCATCTTTTTGTCTTGAATATTCCATTTGCCAAGAAAGAGATATTGTCCAAGAATAGAATTAAATAAAATTGAGTTAGCTTGAAATCTAAAGATCCTGTTACTTTTTTGAGTTTCAAATCAATTCCAATGATTATTAAGTACCTTTTGTATGTATAGTAGTGGCTATTTATATGTGGAGATATTGGCTATTAGTGACTCATCCTTAGAAGAAAGAAAGATGTGATTCATTTTTTATTCAATAAATCATTTCATTAGTACAAAATCAACCTGGAAGCTTCCTTCAAAAGAGCCCTGAGCTTTCAGAAGGGGCCTTGGACTCTTAGAATACTGAATTAATTCTAAGATAATTCCCACAAATGGGTCTTGAGCCAAGCAAGTATGGATGCAAGTATTTCCAAACACAGTAAATAGTTGATCCAAGCCTCTGGCTTGCAAACCTAAGACATGGCTAAGCTGATACAGAATGTGGCTCAGAAAATACAAGATCATTATATGGAAGAATGATTGGTCTAAGCAAAAGCAGAGTGATGGAATGTGTATAACAACCAACTTTAAAATGTGTGTCTCAGAAAAAACAGCAGTAATATCAAATGACTCTAATTTGTACTAAACTCTAAGCTTCTTATTATTCATGTTTCTCTTGCTCCTGTGGTTTTATGTTATCCTCCAAAACTGATTCATTTTTTTCAGAAATGCTTATTCATCCACTTATTCATTCATGTATTCATTTAATAAATCATTCTTGAGCATCTACCAGGTACCAGACATATGCTAGGTGCTGAGATTATAGCAGCAAATAAGACCTACAATGTGTTGGCCCTATATGATTAATTATATAAATAGGTGTTTAATTATATTTGAGTTGAGTGTTTGGAAGGAAAAGTATTTTATAAGTTGACAGTGATTTAGAGGAGAGAGATTTCTCCATGAAAGTGACACATCAACACCTACTGGTGGGCAGACTTCCTGGGTGGGGAAGTGGCGATGTCTCCAAGGATAAGGAGTGAGGGAAGAGAGTGGTGGGACATGAGGCGAGGCCAGTTCATGCAAAACACTTCAGGCCAAGTTAACATGCTGTCTCTTCCGGACAACGTCGTGTACTACACTGTGAAGGCACTCTGCAGTATATAATTGGCACATAATAGGTGCATAATGTTAATTAGTCTCTGAATCTTAGAATTTTGGCCTTTTAGCATCTTGAGAGTTTAACATTTCAGGCTACTTCTCCCTTTGATGGATTAAACTTTTCAACTTGGATAGAGTGTCCCCCAAGGGCCCTGCTTTACATTCAGGACAGTCAAGTTGCTGGGCCGTGAAAGACACTTAGCGTGCAGTACGTTACTCTATCAGGACAGGAATCACACACTTCCCAGCCAAGCTGCTTAGGGTCGAATCTTAACTGCAGCTCACTAGCTCTGGGATGTTTTCATTTGCTTGTCTTCAGGTTTCAGCAATAACATGGAGAAAACAGCCGAACCTGGCTCGCAGGATCATTGTGAGGACTGAATGCGAAAATGCCTATGAAGTTTGTAGTACGCTCCCAGTATTAAACCTTCCAAACGGTTAGGTATTTTTCATTGATGTTATAAGATAATTTTCACAATTCCTTTGAGATACTAGTCATGCTAGCATTTGAACCTAGTTTGTTTTTTTGTTTGTTTGTTTTTTCTGACAACTTTCACTCTTTGTGTCCCATGCTTTTTGTGTCTCAGAAAATGTCCTCAGCCATACCCAGCAGCATACAAATGAGTCCCCAGAATCCCAGTGGGCAGCCTGTCCTTCAGATTCCAGCAGGGGGGAATGGGGCTCTGGGACCGAGAGGGAGCTCCATCTCCTCTCGGACTGAGCTGAAATACAAGCTGTGGAAGGACAACCTTGGAAGCAGTTTGCAGACCTTTCTAAAGCTCTCACCGTGCCTAGCAGTGTGCAGCTCCCAGTATTAGAACCAAACAGACCTGTGTGCTGTGAGCACTTCCTACATAAGTGTTACTGATTTCCGAAACCTACTTTATTTTGAAATGGAAAGTTCTTGAACAAATATTATCATTTGCCAAGGTGAAGTACACAGGACGTTTTGACCTAGAAACTTTGCCCTGAACTAGAATAATGATAATGATCGAGTCAGGCAATGGATGTAAGCCTCTATTTTTATTGGTTAACTGAGCAGACTGAATTTTAATGCTTATATGTACTTAGAGATTTTTCTTTTCTTTTGCTATTTTTCTATATTTCCCCCAAATTTTATAATAAATATGTATTATTTACATAATCAAATATATCATTTTTCTTTTTTAAAAGGTGTATATTTCTTTGTAGGATAATGATGTATGTATTATCTCTTCTATAATCCTATTTATTTTTGTTGTCCTATAATGCAAACACTTCTGTTGAACGTGTTACAGGAATTCAGTGATCGATGGTAACTTGTATTATTCAGAAAGCTTTTCTAAATACCATATGAGTTTTTATTGCTTGCCAGGGAATCTATTTGGTTGCCTATGACTGACTTAGAACATTTTTTGGCAACTAACTAAAGAAAAAATGTTTTTAGACAAGGCTCAGCTTTGCCTTCCTTTAAAGTAGTTTTATAAATATTTACCTTATTTTTCTAGAGTTGTTACTAATCTTTTGCATTCATCATATATGAAGCCTGTTTTTTATTCTAAGATAATTTCTGGCTTTGACTTTGATCTAACATTGCTTTGAATACGTGGTCATTTACTATTAAGCCAAAACATGCATTCAGTGCACATGCAGGTTCCCGACCCCAGTAATGCTCTTGTACTCTGCATACCGTCTCCTCAGAGTTGTGTAACCCTTCCAGGACTCACTGGGATTTCTTAATGTACACACCAATAATTTTAGAAAGTCACCCATGTCTATTGAGCTTCTTGGGAAGGCTCTAAAATCTTCAAAATGTATGGTCTCCTAGACACATAAAGTTAGTGATCATTAAGCATGGTTAAATTAAATAAGAGTTAATCAAGACAAATTTTCAGTAACACTGAAAAGACTTTTAACAGCTTGGTTGGGGTATTTAGATTTTATTTTAGCTATATGCTATCTGGAAAATATTCTTAATTAGATGTTTTCGAGTTTTCAAAGTAGACCCAGTTCCCAAAGCATGCAGTAGTTAGCATATTGTAAAAAATAAAAAAACAAAAACAAGAGTTAAAATATAACTCATGCTAAATCTACTTTTAATTGAATATCTTAAGTGTTCTGTCATTAGTACCGCACAGTGCTTTTTGTTTTCCTAATCAATATTATGTTCTAGTCTAAATAAGGATCTGTGTTGAATTTCTGAACTTGATAACTGATTTAGGATATTTGGGACTTTGTTTTTTGGCATTGATAGTGTTTTGGCATCAGCAATTTATCACCAATGAAAGGAAAAATATTTCTTATGTAGCAAAAGCTAAGAAATCATGAACAACTCCCAGGGGACACAGTTGGGATGTTTTCTGTCAAAAAGACAAGAGACCATGTTGAGTTAGAGAAATCAGAGTTGGGGAAGTGTATATTGATTTTCTGCCAGGTGCCAGACTCCATAACATAATTGTTACATGTGGGATCTCATTTAACATGCTCAAGGTCATTAGCAAATAGAAAACAAATTAGAATTTAGAATCGAAATCGATATTTCTTCCATTCATACTTTTTGAATACTTGAGTAGACAGTGTATTTTTGAGATACAGCAGGGAAGTGTGGTAAGCGTTGGTCATGGAGAGGGGTTTGTGGGAATGGAGTGTTAAAAATGAGAAGCAGAAAGAACGTTATGGTTGGAACCTCCTGAGCAAAGGATAGAAATCAGAAAGTTGTTTGGGAAACCAAAAGGAGTTAAGTCTGACCAGGCCAGAAGAACCTCTGGAGGAGTGGTGAGGACGTAGGCTGGGAAGGAAGGTTAGCAGCATATTGTAAAGGACTTTTAAATGCCAAGATAAGGAGTGTGGACTTAATTAGGAAGGCAGCAGGGAGCCACTGAAGGTTTTGTGCAGAGGAGCAATATGATTACAGCTGACAGCAGTCTTAATAAGGCTTAATAAATAGTACAGTTTATAACCTTAGGCCAACTGCTGAGCAGAAGCCAAAAGCTGTGCTGCAGAATTAGCAAACCAATTACTGTGAGGGATGATGGCCTGGATTTAATCTGAGTCCGCCTGTAGGAAGGAGTCGAAACTCCTGCAAATGTAAACAAGTATCTGAAGTGACAGGTGACATGTCTTCTCAGAGCCCACTGCCTGTGTTTGACTCCACAGTGTCACACTGTGACTGCCTTCACAGCACCATAATTTACTCTTTGCCATTTTTTAAGCCTCTTTCCCTGGTAAATATTCAGTGTGTTTTTATGGCTTTTCCGCAGGCCTAAAATCTATTGCCATCTGTCTTATTACTTGTAGTCATGCCTTGCCATCTTTATGTGTATTACCATGCTTTGCCAAAAAGGAAGACATCGTTATGTCATCTGCAATTTGAATTTACAGCTGATGTCGACTGCAAGACACCGTTTGAATTTCAGTTCTAGCTACCAAGATAACGTTTTCTGTTTGTTTTTAATTTAGAGAGGAGGCTGCATCAGAATCTATTAGTTTCCTTTATCTTTTAATTATTTTCAGAGGCTTTTAATGTGTTGTGTGTGTATGCACACTTGCATGTGTGTATATATTCATGCATACAAGAAAATGCAAGAGAGGGAGTCAGAATATGCATAGATGTATGTAAAGAAGGGCTAGACATTAGTCATTTGCTTCCTTCTGGGAAACAGCTCCTGGCAAACAGAAGTTACATAACTAAGTTTCTTATAAAACCATATTCACTGTGGGGTTTTTTTAAATGTTTTTATTGGTTTTTTTAGAAGAAAGGAAGGGAAAGAGAGATAGACACATCGACGTGAGAAAGAAACATCAATCGGATGGCTCCAGCATGCCCCCTACTGGGGATCAAGCCAGCAACCCTGGCATGTGCCCTGACCAGGAATTGAACCGGGACCTTTCAGTCCATGGGATGATGCTCAATCCACTGAGCCACACTGGCTGGGCAAACATATTCTCTTTAATACTTGTGGTGATTAGTTCTACTCTCACTCTTACTGCTTCCATAGTCAGAAAATTCTATTCCCTTGTCAATGTTCCAATATCACTTTGAATTTATGTAATTTTACTTATTATAGTATGTGGGTTTTTTTTCTGTATTTGTGGGAAAGACCTAATGGGTTGTGAAGTGCATTTGGGCTGGTGGGAATGCATAAATCTGGCCAACATCCCCTGAAGTCTAGTCTTTCTGCTCTATTGTTTTTCAAGTAATGTTAACAACTAGGGTCAAAATGCTACTTATTTAGTCATTTCTTATCTTCAGATTTAAGTCCAATGTAGCAGCTTTTGAAGGTTTTCTTTTATTGGGTCTCTGAGCCATCTGTGGCTGGTGAGACTTGGAAGGGGCCCTGACTGAGGGTTTATCAAGTTTTCTGTTAACTTAGAATGTTACTTAACATGACCAAGAAACAAGGTTGATGCAAGAAAGGAAGATTGTTATAAAAAGACTTAGTAGGAATATTACCTATAAATAGATTTCTGTGTGTCTATGAATCATTTTTAGTGTCACACTTCACACAGTGTTTTCAACAGTCAGGTGTCACTTCTGCCTTCTATCTGCTATGTGACCTCATCTGAAAACATGGCCATGATAGTACCTACGTCATAATCCTTGGGAGGATTATACAATAATTTATATGATGTACCAAAAATGGTGGCTGTCAGCCCTGACAAGTTTTGCTCAGTGGTTAGAGCGTCGGCCTGAGGTCCCGAGAGACCCAGGTTCGGTTCCCGCTAAGGGCACGTGCCTCGGTTGCAGTTTGTCCCCAGCCCTGGTTGGTCTTGCAGGTGGCAGCTAGTCAATGTGTCCCTTCACATCGATGTTTCTCTCTCTCTCTGTTCCTCTTTCTCTCTCCCACTCTACCTGAACAAAAAATGGAAAAATGTCCTCGGGTGAGGATAAAAAAAAAATGGTGGCTTTCAGATAGTAAATATTCCATTGATGTTAGCTACTGGGACTCTACTATTATGCAACTATGACATGTTGTGCAAATCAGAGAGAATGCACACATCTTAAAATTATGGATTTATCACTCAGATCTGAGTAAGATTCACTATAATATGTTATCGATAGTCCTTACTCTTGGGAACTCATTATTTCTCACTTCAGACTGTGAGCCTGAGGAAATTCATGTGTTTCAAGTATGATCAGAAAATAGCCAATAGTCTAAGTAAATTTCAAATGTGTCTTTGAGGCCAGTAAGCTCATTTATCAAATTGTCTGTTCCTAATATAATATAGCTGCTATCTACAAAAGTGATTACTGTTCACAGAATATTGTTTTAAGTTTCCTAGTCAGACAAGTTTTGTGATATAAGCAGGGACCGCGGGCAGTTCCAACTCCTACCACATCGCGTCCGTATTACTGTGTCGTCTTTATATCTATGAAATACACGTGGTTTAGTCAGGGTCCCAACCAGAAACAGATGGCGCACTCAAAAATGAGGAATGTGGAGAGTTGAGTAAAGGGATGATTTACAAAGGGTTGACCCGGTGAAGGAAGCCGAAAGGGGGAGCACGGTGACCCCGAGGGACGAGGGGCAGCAGTGGTGGTGAGGGGGGCTTTTCCACTCCCAGGATGGGGTGACCAGGGACGACTAGAGGCAGAGGGCTCAGCGTCTCCCTCGCCGGGCCTTCCCTGAGGGATGTAGCTGTTTGCTCACCGTGGAGTGGCCAGCTACAGTAAAGAAACGTCTTCCATTTCAACTTTTGACAAGAATCGCAGTTTATAGAACTTGATTGCTAGGCAGTAAACAAACAAACAAACATTGACTTGATGAGGGAGATTCATTCGGGGCTGTGAAAGAAATCTGTAGATTTGGGATTTTGTAATCCTTAGTTTATATTTTATCTTGTAACTGAATTGCTCAGTATATACTAGTATATGTATAACGTAAGATATACGAAGTTCATCTGAAAATATACTAATGTGTTCATCTCCTCCCACCGCCTCTCTGTAGATGTCATGTCCTTCTCCGTCTTATAATGTCTTTCTCATTTTCTGGCCCTTTGTTCATAACAAAATGTCTGATCTTGTGAGACGGTTCTGAAACTCCTCTCTGTTATTTGCAGAAGGCTTTATCTGCAGCAGTGGAGATTGGTAGAATGGTATGTCCTTGCTAACAGAGCACAATCAGCAGCCATTGAAAATGATGCTGTTAATTATTTATTTTATGGAAGAGGAACAGATGTCCAAAACAACTGGAAGAAAATCAGATTGCCAAATAGCACACTTATGTAGGTTGATCGATAAGCAGATGTGATTTTAAATGTATCTCTAGGTATATACATATGTGTATTGTGTTATGTGTGTGTGTTCACAGAGATGTCTGGGAGAGTTACACAGATATCAACAGTGGTTATCTCTGAGTGAGGGATTCAGAGTTATTTTACTTCATACTTTTTGTATTATTAAAAATAATATTTTATGACACTATTGACTGCATTGACATGGTTGCATGTATCTAATCACGGCATATTTGCATGTGAGATTTTGGGAAGACGAAGCATGGAAGTCTTGTCCTGACCACACATCGTCATTACTAGGATTCACGGTAACATTCAAGGATGTGCTCATTCAGTCTCCTAACACTCTGTTGAGGCAAGTGCATTGCAAGCTATTTCTTATCCTCTGTTTGCAGATAGAGAACGTTGAAGAGTGAGTGGTATTGATTGGCTTGATTGAAGTCACATGGTGGCTCTGTTAGCGGATCTTTCAAGAACATCCCAGTCTCTAGAGTCTGGATCCAGTCAATAGCCTCTTGTCTCAAAAGCTAAACACATGATAGATGAGCTTGTTATATGGCAAGAGGCTCAGGGAGCTGAAGTCCATGGAGACTTGTTCTACATCATGTCCCACTCCCTCTGTGGGCTGCAGAGCGTCCCCCACCGGCCGAAGGACTCACCACATCACCCAGCTCTGTGTCTGTCTGGATTGCTGCATTGTTGGGACCCTCTGCTTAGCCACCCTCTGCTTCTTGTATTTTATCTTCACCTGAAAATTTTCCATTTTGTTGTTGTTGTTGTTGTTGTTCAGATAGAGTGTGTGTGTGGGGAGAGAGAAAGAGAGAGAAACATCGATGTGAAAGGGACACATCGAGTGGTTGGCACCCGCACGACCCAACCAGGGTCGGGGACAAACTGCAACTGACGTATGTGCCCTTAGTGGAAACCGAACCCTGGTCTCTCTGGACCGCAGGCTGACGCTCTAACCACTGAGCCAAACGGGCCAGGGCCACCCTCTGCTTCTTTGTTTCTTGTTTGGGCAGTTAATTCAATGTATTTTTTTAAAATTATCTTTATTGTTGAAAGTATTACAGATGTCCCCGTTTTTTCCCTCATTGACCCCCGCCACCCCACTCCCCCCAGGCCTTGGCTGCACTATTGTTGTTCGCCAATCCACCTGCAGGAGTCTGAACTGACAGATTTATTTCACTGTGTACAACTAGATCTAACTGAAAACACTATGAAAATTAGACTTTGCACTTAAGCCCTTTTGTTGTTTTCAGAAAGAATACAACTCCACCTGAACAGACATAGGTGGGTTAAAACTGAGCACTCCAAAAATCAGTAGCTCAGAATGCTGAACTCCCCGGGGCAGAGAAGACAGAAAGCATTTCTGTGTGATGGGAAGGAAAACACTTGTTATGTGGCAAGAGGCATGGGAAGCTGTCTGTTGTTTTAAAAAATAACTTTAAATATGACAGTGTATGAATTTGGCAGAATGATCTAAATAGAAAAGAAAAAATATATGGTAGCATTATGAGAGGAATAATGCTGAAACAAAGTAGACAGTTTTAAATTGCTTTTCTTTTAAAGATATATAGCACGTTGTAAAATTGGTTATGAATTGGTGGTCATATATCTTTATTTGTTAATTTATAGAGTTTATGTTATAACATTTAGTTTTACTCTCTGAATTCATGAAGAATACATCTTTCTTATACATATCCTTACATCATTCCTTACTAGTTCACTCTCTCTCTCTCTCTCTTTATCTATATATAGTTAATTAAAATAAAAAAGTTATTTTAGAGTTTATGTGATCAAGTAAATTAGCTGTGTTTTAAATCACCACAAACCATTACTATGTACAATCACTTATAAAGTCGCAAACTACTAAATCTTTATACTCATTAAAATAATTGTGTCTACTAGTAAATATTTGTTAGTAAAAATATTTCATATTTAAAATAGATTAAAATATTACTAAGATATCACACCATAATTGGTATGACAAGGTCAAGTATTAATATTTGAGGAATGTTCTCAAGTCAAAGAACCTGTGCTCTACTTTTTCATGCAACTGTTCTGTACTCTGACCATGCATAAAAAAAGAAACCTCTATAAAATCATTACCTTTATTTTAGTTTATCTTAGCTAAATCCTAATAATTTTTTAAGTATTTTAAATCTCATCAAATTCAGAAGAGAAGAGTGACACCTAGCTAATGAATTGGTCTTCGTTTCACTTCTGAAGAGAAGACAGACCATGGAAGTTCACAAGATAAAGGGAACGATTACTAAAAAAGAAAATTATGAAATGTAAACACAGACAAGATCAGTGGCCTCTGAACTCTTTTAATGGTCAATCTTTCAATAAAATATGCACATACTTGTATTTGTTAATAAGTTATATGCAAAAGCTATTATAATGTACTCTGTACATTATAAAATATATTATCAAAATAGTTATTAACATAAATAGAAATTTTAACATCTTTCATAGGATTCCTAAATAGATGATTTTGTGGAACATCTGAGTGTGTGCCTCTCCTCCCTCCCAAATACATATACACTTTGGAGATCATTATTGAACTCTACTCTTTCCTAGACCCATTAAAGCAATTAATTTTTGTTTTGTTTTGTTTTTAGAGAAAGAAGGGGAAGAGAGAGAGAGAGAGATCTATTTGCTGTTACACTTATTTATGCATTCATTGGTTGACCAGGGATCAAACCTGCAACCTTGGCGTATCAGGATGATACTCTAACCAACTCGGCTACCCCACCTGGACCCTGTTAAAGCAATTCTGAATTGTATAATTGGAAGACTCAGATGTCTTTACTAATTTACAAGTATATCAGTTATCTATCACCAAAATACTGCTGTGTAACAACTTACCCCCAAAGTTGTTTAAAACAATAAGCATTTATCATTATTCCCATGTCTATAGGTCAACTGTATGGTTCCTCTGTCCTCAGCTGGGCTCACTCTGTCTGTGGTTAGTTCCGGGGTGGGGAGGTGGTTTTACTGATCTTGGCTGAGTTTTCTCATGTGGCTAGATGTGGACTAGCCTAGGATTGTCTCCCTTCCACATGCTTGTCCATTACGTTCCTTCAGAAGGTTAGACTGTTCTCACCATGATCTCAGCGAAGCAGGAATGGAAGCATAAATGACCAAATGCTTTTGCAAGCTTCTGCTTCCATCAATTATGCTTCTATTTCATTGGTCAAAGCAAAGCAAGTCACTTGAAGGAGCATCAGCATCACATTGGAAGGGGAACACATAATTAAAGAATAAAAGACATTGCCCTGGCTGGTTTTGCTCAGTGGTTAGAGCGTTGGCCTACAGACCAGAGAGTCCCGGCTTTGGTTTCCGCTAAGCCTTAGTGGCTAAGGGCACATACCTTGGTTGCAGTTTGTCCTTGGCTCCAGTTGGGGTCATGTGGGTGGCAATCACGTGGTGTGTCTCTCTCACATCGATGTTTCTCTCTCACATCGATGTTTCTCTCTGTCTTTCTCCCTCTTTCCCTCCCGCTCTATCTGAAGATAAATGCAAAAATGTCCTCAGGTGAGGATAAAAAAAAAAAAGACTGGATATGAGAGGCCAGTAATTGGGGTCATTAATACAATCAATCTACATCATCAAGAAAGTCTCTTTTTCATTAAATATATGCAAATGGCTAATTTCCAGATAGCTGTAAAAGTAGCCAGTGCCAATTATACCCCAGTGTTCTGATTATTTGAGCATTTAGGGTAGTTCTTTAGCCACTGAGGCTTTAGATGTTTCATCTGTAATTTGACACATTTGAAGTTAAATTTTAGAATTGCATTTCCTACGGGTTTGCATCCCTGGCCTGGGTAGTCTGGGCTCGAAGGAAAGGTGTAATTGTTCCTGTCACAATCCTGCATTAACTTCTCCCCCATGTGGATATTGCTGTCTAATTCCATGCAGGACACTGTGCAGTGGAAAAATAAGCCTCCTTTCATGACGTTGGTCTAAAATTAAAGAAGAAATATAGTAATATTTGTAATTTGAGTTAGAAATGGATAATTTCACAATGAAGACAGACACAACAGCCTGGGTTCTGTAGTGTGTATTGAACACATGTATATTATTTAAAGAACACACACCCCAAAGTGGGAAAAAAGAGCACCTCTCTTCAAAAGTGAAAAACAAGTTAATTCTGAGTGATAAACCTGTGTTTTTTTTTTTTTTTTTTTTACATTTTTTTTCCCCTCACCAGAGGACCTTTTTGCATTCATCTTCAGATAGAGTGGGAGGGAGAGAGGGAGGGAGGGAGAGAGAAAGAAACATCGAAGTGAGAGAGACACACCGCTTGGTTGCCACCCAAACGACCCCAACCAGGGCCAGAGACAAACTGCAACCGAGGTACATGCCCTTAGTGCAAACCGAACCCGGGCTTCTCTGGTCGGCGGGCTGACGCTCTAATGCTGAGCCAAACTGGCCAGGGCCTTGTATGTGTTTTTTAGGTAACTTGTACATGTCCCAGATTCCGGGTTATTGTCCTAGAAAAATATTTACTCATTTAAAGCATTATACAATAGAATAATGATTAATACTAATAATATCTATTTTAAATCACATTTTATAATTTTCCATATGTTCTTCACAGGTATTATTTCAAAGAAAGAGCTGAATAAGTGCGTAGTCATCCTTGTAGCAACTGCTACCTTCTTGAGAGCACCCGTGTGTCATTTCAGGGCTTTCATTCAGTGGCCACGACTCTGTGAGGCAATTGTGTTTATTACACCAGTTTACACATTAAAAAGAGAGGGAAGTAGGAAACATATTAACTTGCCCCAGGTCACAATGGGTCGTAGAGTCAGAACTTGAATCCAGGTCTCCCTGACACCAAACCCTATGCTCTGTATGTTTAATCATTGCACTGCGCTGCACTTAATATCCCATGGGCTTATAACATTATAGAAACCGTTTAAGAGGTGAATGATCTGAATCGTGCTTACATAGGAAGTCAAAATGATCAGTGGTATTGGTCAGGAGACAAAATCCCCTGGCTGGCCAGCATAAATATCCAGCATCCCCCTAGGGTTCTCAGAGGCCTTTGACAGCCAGAGCTCAAAAACATTGGTTGGTCCGTAGTGTACCCCACCCTGGCTGTGTTTTCACCGAGCCTCCTTCTCATTGTTATTTGCTCTCACAGAGACTCAAGAAGTAGTCTGGCCCTGTGGGAGTTTGATTTCTTATTATGGTTGATTAAATTAGCATCTAGTTAAATAAAAATTAACAAAGAAAACATTTCATGGGGCTCTCATTACTGTAGACCAGTGGTTCTCAACCCGTGGGTCGCAACCCCTTTGGGGGTTGAACAACCCTTTCACAGGGGTCGCCTAAGACATAACAGTAGCAAAATTACAGTTATGAAGTAGCAATGAAAATAATTTTATGGTTGGGGGTCACCACAACATGAGGAAGTGTATTAAAGGGTCGGGGCATTAGGAAGGTTGAGAACCGCTGCTGTAGACTGAGTTTTTCAAAACTATACCTGTCACCCTCACAGTGAGTGCATTTGGTGAATACCCTCAGATCTCAGTTTTGTTCTGCAATGTAGTTGTCAACCATCCTCTTGGCCATTCTTACTTCATCAGTAAAGCAATCTCAGGTGTTCAGCTTTGGAACTGTCAGTCAAATTAAGTGATTGTCCTTTATTTAAGGAGCTATTTCTGTATTTTTGGAACTATAGGCAGAATATACTCTAGAAGAAATCTCAGAGAATAAATTTTTAAATTTTGGCAGATAAATGAGCTACTCCCAAGATGCTTCTAAATTAAGTTTACTTTCTAAGCCTCAGTTATGCTAATGTATTGTGCTGGAACAATTGTTTATTTAATGGGTTTCTACCATTATTTATTTTTGATAAGGCAGAACTGGATTTAAAAAGTAGAGGAAAGCCCTGGCTGGTCTGGCTCAGTGGCAGAGCATCAGCCTGGGGACCAAAGAGTCGCGCGTTCAATTCCAGTCAAGGGCATGTACCTCGGTTGCGTTCGATCCCCGGCCCTGGTCGGGGTCCTGCGGGAGGCAACCAATCGATATGTCCCTCTGATGTCGGTGTTCCTCTTTCTCTTTCTCTCTCTCCCATTCTATCTGAAGATAAAAATGGATAAAAGTATCCTTGGGTGGAGATTTAAAAATAAAAATACATAAAAAGTAGAGGAAAAATTGGCTAGTATCTATGCTTGTGGGTTTAACCACAGAAGATGAGGATAAATGGAGAGCAGTACATCTGAGAGTTTGCTCTCCTTTCTCGGAGAGACAAACTCTACCCTTTTTTACCCTCGGGAGCCTCTGTCCAAAGAAAAATCATTTCCTCATATTATCTTAGACCAAATATAAGGAAAAGGTGAAGTCCCTTAACTTCCTTTAACAAGCAGTTTTTAATAAGATAATCATTTCCTTCTTAGTAAAATATACTCTTCTTGATCCTTCGTAGGAAAATTAGAACATACAAAGGGAGAATATCAGAAGTATCTACGTAACCCTTTAACTTTTTATGTGGCCTTTCCCAGGATTTTCCTATACATTTAAATGGTTTCATACCACATAATTTGTCATCAGCTTTTTCCTGCTAAGGCATATATCATGAATATTTCCTGGGTCATTAAATATTATTCAATAACATTAATTTTAATGGCTGCCTAGTAAGTGGATAGATATTCAATATCATGCATTTCACTGGTTCTCTCTGTCACACTCAGATTGTTTCTTAATTTTCACTTTTTTTTAAATATTCACCTGAGGATATTTTTCCATGTATCATCAGATAGAGTGGGAGGGAGGGAGAGAGAGAAATATCGATGTGAGAGAGACACATCCACTGCTTGCCTCCTGCAGGACCCGACCAGGGCCCAGGATAAACTGCAACCGACGTACGTGCCCTTGACCGGAATTGAACCTGTGACTCATTGGTCTGAGGGCTGCCACTCTAACCACTGAGCAAACCAGCCAGGGCTTAATTTTCCCTCTTATTATAACACTACAACAATCATTTATGTAACAAGGTCTTTCAACATCCAAAATTATTTTCTCGGTATATATTAATGGAAATGATGGGACAAGGTGTATGTAAAATTAGAAGTCTCTAGTGAATTTTGTCAAATTGTCCTCTCTCAAGGTCTTACCCCAACCAGCAGTTTTATGAGATTCTAATTTCCTTGAGCTCTATCATTAATTAGTATAGTTTAATTTTTTCTCCATTTGATGAATTGTCAAATATCATGTCTTATTTTTATTCATATTTCTTTTATTACTAGTGAGCATGTGTATTTTTTTTCTTATGAATTTTAGCATTTACATTTCTTCCTTTTGAACATACAGATATTTCTTAAAACCATCTCCAAGATTGAGTTATTTGTTTAGCCTAAATTGAACTGATATTTCCTTCCTCACTGATCAAAAAAATAATCTGAAGACTAAAGGGAAAACCCCTGACAACTGAGTACTGGAATTCACACAAATTTGTAGATATTTGGCATATTTAATTTTTAATATTACTTTTTACTTATATAAAATCTTATGAAGAATATTATTATTCCTGTGTCCAAATGTATTTTGTGAAATTTAAGACTGAACTTTCTGAATGACAACAATGAAAATAATGAACAAATAAAAAGAACTAAAAGGATCAGTAAGTCTTCATCCTTGCCGGTCCTGTTTCTTTCATCCTCTAGGCTGCGAAGAGGGACATACCTTCTACAGTCCTGTGGTTATGTGGACCAGTTTCTCTCTTTGAAATGTTTTGTTTTCTGGAGTTAATCCTTTATGTTGAGACCTGTGAGTCTCACTCTTGAAAAAATCGGCCAGATGGCACTGGCTGGTGTGGCTGAGTGGTTAGAGTGTTGGCCATCGCACCAAAGGGTCATGGGTTTAATTTCCAGTCAAGGACACATTGCGCCTGGGGTACAGGTTCCATCCCCATCCCAGTTGGGGCATGTGCAGAAGGCCATCAGTTGATGTGTCTCTCTCACATTGATGTCTCTCTCTCCCCCCTCCCTACCTTCCATTTTCTTAAAAAATAAATAAATAAATAAATAAAAATTCAATGGAAAAAATATCCTCAGGTGAGGATTAACAACAACAACAAAAGAGCTGAGGGTGGGGTTGGGGTGGGGGAAGCTGAACAAAGACTAGTGAGGAAAGGAAAGCAGATATTGCGCCTGGATTGTAGGCGTCCAACATCACTGCACCCACCTGAGGAAGTGGATTTGACAGAGGTCTGTTTATTTACTCGTCCATTAAATATGTGCTGGGTACTGCGCATGGGTATTATTTTAGAAATTCAGAGTAGGTCTCTCTGTTTAAAAAATATATAAATTTAATCATCTTGAAGAGGGAGTACATGTAAGGAACAGAATGGAGATGGAACAGAGTGAGCAAAGGGGAGAGAAGGGGGACCGGGGGCAGAGACGAGGGTAAGGGCTAGTCCACAAAAGGCTTGAAGGGCAGACTGTGGAGCCAGACGCCTGGCGCTGCCACTGGCTGTCGGTGTGGCCATCTCTGTGCCTCAGTTGCTTTACTTATTTTATGGGGTAACACCTCCGTCACCAGGATGTTGTGAGGATAAAATGTGGTGATACAGCTAAGGTACTTAGAACAGGGCCTGGCACTTTAAGGATTTAGTAGTTGTTTGCCAGTATAATTTTTTAAATTGCTATCCAGACTCTGAAGGCCTGTCCTTTCTGGCACATCCATCCTACTCTTCTTCTTTTGTGTGTCTTCTGATAGTCAGTCTTTTAGAATACTTGATGGAAAGAGCGTGCCTGAATTTAAAGTAATGTTACATCTTGGAAAATATTCATATTCATAATTGAAGCAGGGTTAAAAGTGATGGAGAAGAGTTTCAGTGTGGTCTTAGACTTCTGGAGTGTCTCAGCACATGGATGAACGTGCATATTCTCCGTACAGGTCACTGAATGATTCTCCACTTATTTCAGTTTAAAAGACTGGAGTGATCAAGAGGGAAGCCCCCGGGACAGCTCGTATGGGTCTGATTTTGATTTTTACTGCTTATTCAGTTGTGTGACCTTGGGCGAGTTTTTAAAACTCTTGTGCCTCAGTCTCTTTATCTGTATTTTTAATTTATTTTTAATCCTTACCTGAGGATATTTTTTCATTGAATTTTTTTTTTTTTTTAGACATTTTTGCACTTATCTTCAGATAGAGCAGGGGGAGGGGGGGGAGAGAAACATCAATGAGAGAAACACATCGAATGGTTGTCTCCCGCACACCTGACCATCGCTGGGGATCGAACCTGGAACCGAGATACACGCCCTTGACCGGGAATCAAACCTAAAACTCTTTGGTACATGGGCCAACGCTCTAACCACTGAGCCAAACTGGCCAGGGCAGTCTCTTTTATCTATAAAGTTAAGATGATAACAGTACTCACCTCAGAGTAAATGCATGAGAATTAAGTAAAAGGATATGAACATGACTTGCAATGCTGCCTGGCTTGTAGTAAAAAGTAAATATTAGATGATATTATAATCACTGTTTTAATGTGATTTATAAGTAAATTGAAATTCGAATCATGACATCGGAAATGTGTCAGAAATATTTTTGAAATTTTCATCATTTCTTCCTCTTTCGCTGTAGCAAAATTAAAATCGCACGAAAGTGCCTCGGCAGGTAGTCCTTCCCATTGACTGAGTCTGCGGTGCGCCTCCGCGTTTTAGGCGGTTCGGGACCCCCCCACCCCCTCTGGAGCCCGGAGGCCGCAGGACGCAGCCTCCCCGGTGGCTTCCAACAGCCAGGCTCGCAGCCGTGGCCCTGCGGGCTCCCATTCAGCGCTCCTTCTGCGTTAATTTTTAAGACAACGAAAGAGACGTGTAGATTCAGAAACGGCAGAGAACCACCCCTGCAAGGATCGCTGCACATTGGATTCTGCTGTTTTAATTGGCAGCTGCTGTCATTGTGACACTGTTGTGGCTGTTTTTCCTTCTTCCTGAAATATTAGCACAGGAATCTTAATTTCCTTAATTCTGCCATTATGGGCAAGGAGAGGACGTGAAATTGGGAGCTCTGTGAGGAATGTGTTCTGACAGACGTTTAGTCCTCCGAAAATGTGTGGATGAGCTCGTGATGAACCGATGTGTGATATCTCAGTGTGGAATAACCAGATACCTGGGGGCATATGGGCTTAGTTGCGGGACAAGGACGGAGATGTTTCTTCCCTTAGCCGAGTAATGAAAATATTAGTGTCTGTTGCATTCACAGGATATTTGGCTGCAAATAACAATTTTCCAGTGCTGTTGAAATAGAAATTCCTGTAATAATATAAATGATGGATAATTGCACAGTCTAATACCAAGGAACCAAATTTGTTATCCCATTTAATTTTACCTAATTTAAACTTTAAAGCCACCTGTGGCCAGTGGCTACCATATTGAACAGCACAGCTCTAAATGATGGCCTAAACAAGTTCTGTGTCTTTTATTCTCTCACATGAGATGAAATCTGGAACTAGGGAGCACAGGGATACAGTGTGTGCTTTAAGAGGTTATTCAAGAAGGGAGCCCCTGCAGTGTTCTTTCTCAGGAGCCCTAACATTTGACTTTCATCCTCAAGGTCACAAGAGGGCTGTATTCGGAGGCATCTGGTCTGAATTCAACACAGGAAGAAGGACATTGGGTAAAAGGTTGGGATTTCACTTTAGGAGGTTTGCTGATCTCTCATTGGCCAGGACTTGTCACGTGGCCATCCCTGCCTGCAGGAGAGCCTGGGAGTTTATGTATTTCTCTGACCAGTTCTATTGCAGAGCAAGCCAAAGGAGGACAAAGTGGGCATGGAAACGGGGTGCACTGGTCTATAGTTTTTCCATAGCAGAAAGTCAGTTATACTATGGAGTTCCACAGTCATGGGCCGGAGTTGTGGATTTCCTTTTCAAAGACCTAGGTGACAAACTAGATGTCACTAGACGTGGAACTTCAAGGCTATTTAGCTCTATAGAATATGCAACTAGAACTCCAATGTGTTGCAACAATGATGACTAGAGAGTGTTGCATTTAAGGAACGCCAGCGGGCTAATGTAAGTGGTCTTTGAAGTATTAAAAACAACTAAGCATGTGACTTAAGAAATAAAGATACTAGAGTTTGAAATTCAACACCAACACGTTAACATATGTAGGTATCTCATGGCCATAGGACGTGTAAGAAGCACAGACTAGTGCAACCTGTGACCATGGGGCACCCTGGAATACCCTTACCCCAACATTCCCCCTCTCAACCAGGAGCAGATATTTAAAACCTCCTTTTTCAGAATAGAGCCCTGAGGCTTGTTGCACTTAAGGTGCTTGTCCAGGGCTCTGTAACCTCCACTTGACAGTCAGGATTTTGATCCCAGTTGAAGCAGGAGGAAGCCAGGGCTCTGCGGTCACTCAGCCCTGAGCTCCCAGTCTGGTTCCTTCACTTACTAACGTGATATTTCTAAGATCCATATCTGCTCATATTTGTTACTCAGCTGGAAGTCCATTAAGAGTGGCCACCCTATTAAATAAAATTGGCCCGCAGTACCGTACCCCCCAGTATCAGAGGGGAGGGTACCTGCCCAAGAAACTGAGCTTCACAAGAGGTAAGAACTTCTTCTAATTATCTTTTGATCCCAGCAGAGCCTATGGCACACAGTAAAGACAATAAATAATTACTTTATCAAACAGTGATCAATAAATCTCCCATTTGTGGAGGACAATTAGCTTATATATTTTTTTCTCTATCAAAGACGGTTTTTTCAGGATGTTTTGGGTTTCTTAGTTTTGCTAAGAAAATATAAGTGTGAAATTAAGGTACATTTTGTGAATGTCTTCCAGTATTTTATTCAGTATATTTAAAAATTTTGCATGTTTAGTGTAAGTATTTTTCAGTGGTTTCTGTAATAATTTCTCTCTTTGAATTGGTGGTTAGAGAGTTTGATGTTCACTTAAAATGGAAACTAAGAATAGAAGGATTTCTATAGCCTGTTCTCTGCATGTAGATACTTTTATTCTGTCATTTACATAACAGGTTGGTGTCGTTTATTCTTTTTAAGCATTTTTCCTAAAGTCGAGTCCCTTTTAAAATGAATGCATTTTTCCTGAAGTCGAATCCCTTGTAAAATGAATGCATTCTTCAAACATCCAAAGGCCTGTTGCAAAAAGTTGAAAGAAACTATAGGTATTCTATAAACCAACAGACAAGTTAGTTTGCTTGGTCTCCAAAAGGAACCAATGGGATGAAATTAGCTAGCATTTAAAAATATACAGCACAGATGGGAATAGAAGCTAACTTGATCCCATCCTTTCTTCAAATGTAGATCATGCTCTTTACCTATCTGACTGCATTTCAGTGCTAAGTAAAGGAACGTTTAGTGCCGTGTTCAAAAGTCCCTGGTCTTAACTGCGTCAGGAGGAAAATTTTATAGATTTTATAATGCTAAGAATAAAGACTTCACTTACCTAACTCTCTCCTCTTCTAAATGCTGGCTGGGTGAAAAATAATACTCTGAAATATAGTTTATCTTCCTACCATGGTGTTCCGAATTCTGGAAAAACTAAGAGTTTTCTTATGACTCTCCACCTCCTCCAGTACCAACGGACTCCGAGAATTTCCGGGACCCTCATCTCAGGAGGAAATGGTTTTGAAGTCTCCTCATTGGTTCCCTGTGAGTCCAGAGGCACAGATTCATTTCAGAGGTCCTTAGGTTAGGTACTATATTTCTACGTAGAATATAATTCTTCTGGGAAAATATGATAAACAGAATATTACAGAAATAATAAAGCAAACATCCAGACCCAGAATTAATGAATGTTAAGATTATACCATGTTCACATTAGAGTTTTTTGCTCTTAAAGAAGTAAAATAGCATGTATGCATAACCAATGGACATAGACAACAATGCTAGGAGGTGGGGGGCAGGTTGGGGAGGAGGGGGCCAAGGAGGGGGAGGAGAAACATCTGTAACAAAAATAAATTCATAAAAATTTTTTAAAAAGAAGTAAAATATTAGAATGTTGAATCTACCTGTAATTTCCTATTCTATTTTCTCCTGTTCCAGAGGCAACCTTATCTATATTTGACATGTATATTCTTATGATTTTAATACGTATAGTTTTATGTACAAACAATATGTCTCATTGGCTCTGCCTTGAAAATAAGGTATATCATCATCCCAGTCCCTTTCACCGGCTCCGCCTACTTCCTAGGCCTACTCGTCTGATACTGTGTCGGGACTGCTGCACCATCTCCTAGCTGTGCTTGGCTTTCTCTCTCAGTAATACCCCGACACTCGCCGTGATTTCCCCACCCAGCAGCCAGACTGGTCCTTAGAGCATCTAACTCTCCTCCTCCTAGCCCATCAGTGGTCTCCATCACCCCTGGAACAATATCCCGAGTTCTCGGCATGTTCACAGAGGCCCTGTGTGACCCAACCTTCAGTTCCCCACTTTCCTCTTGCTCCCTGCCCTGCAGGCACACTGGCCTCCCAGCTGTTTCGGGAGCACATTTCCATCGCTGGGCCTTGGGTTCGCGTGCCCCTCCCCTTGGGTTACCCTTCCCCAGGCCTGCCCCTGCCTCACAGGGCTTCAGAAATCACTGCCTACCTTTGGCTTTTGTTCAAAAGTTACCTCATGGCGGGCTGGGGAGACCAATCCATCTATAGTTGCTCCTCCTTCACAATCCTTTCAGGCTTTATTTTTCTTCCACACAAGGTGCCACCACCTGACAGAATTTGCATAGGTATACCTGTATGCATGCATTTATGTTTGCTGTCTGTTTCTTCACTAGATTATAAGCTTTTATTAGGTCAGAGGCCTTCTTTGATTGCATTCTTTCTGTGCTTAGAATAATGGCTGGCATGAAGTAGGTACCTCAGAAATATGTGTTGAATGAAGAAATACAGAAATTTAGTGTTCTGTGTTTTCTAAGACTACATATTAATTACGTCATACAGTATGTATCTTGTGGCATCTCGCTTCTCTCCATCAACATTGTTTTCAAAATGTGTCCATGTTTATGTATATATGTATATATATAAACATAAGTACAAAATATATAATATATAAATATCTATCTCTATATATTATATATATTTTTTAATTGTGGTATATTATTTTATACATTTTACTTTTCCATCCCCTTATTTCTAGATTGTAGTTACTTTTAGTTTTCACTTTTCTAAGCAGTGCTTAGAGAAACATTCTTTTAAATATACTTTCCTTGATTTTCCTTGTAGATATATAACAGAATAAATATTTCTCTGTTTTAACCTATCAGTTAAATTCATCTACCAAAATAATTGGACTGAAATTATTATTATGTTTTTGCCTAGAAGATTAGTCTATTATTTACCAAATGTTCCTATGTAAATCTAAAACCCTAAACCCAAAATAACCAACATAAAAACTTTTTTTAAAGAACAAGTTTAATACTGTATTTCTCTTAAGTGCCTGCGTGCTGTGCATGTCCTGCTGTCACTTCGCAAGAGGTGATGTCACCTGCATGCGTGTTTCCGCAGGCGGTGGAGCAGTATGATCGTCTGAACCACTGCGGTCCCAGTGGTTTAAGCAACACTATTCTCCCACCAAGTCACAGAAGAGCTTTTCAGAATTTTGCATTTTGCTTGCTGAAGCATAAGAAAAGCCAATTTTGTTACAAAATTGAGGACTGAAGAAGTGATAAGAAAAAACACTGAAAAAAATCAGTAAGAGCTGTAATACTGAGGCATCACGTAGACAATCTCCAAAAAGATTGGAGCCTTCAGTGTGCTTTGAAAAGATGATGACATCATGTATTTTGACTGCGAAGTTATGAATGCCACTAAAACAGAAAAAATATAAGTTAAGGGAAGTTTGATAACTTAGAATTTTTGTCAGGACATTACAATTTCAAGTGACAAAAAACCTAGGTGTTAATTATTTGCAGAAATTCTCAGTGAAGAACGGGCTTCTGTCACGCCTGAGCCCAGAGAATATCGTCCCCCTGTCCATCTCCGGGCTGCCTTCTCACAGCCTCCCCGCTGAGGTGGCTGAGTGTCCAATAGCTGCCTGCACACATCCTCTCTGCTCCCCGGCCCTTCGTGACCAGCCGTGCCGCCCTCCCTGCAGATCTACACGTTTCTGGAACTGAACATCATTTTCCTTGTCTGCCTGGCCTGAACCACATGCTCCCCCTGGGCAGGGAAGGGGTCAGCACAACTCAAACCCATGGAGAGAAGTGGTACATTGTACCTTCCAAAGAAACAGGGATGACTGTCAGGGAAGCAAAACAAAACAAAGTATTATCTGTCCATTATATATACCTCTGATCAATAGCAGTAAGTGGCATAGTTAGGGTTTGAATTCAGATTTTTATGCTCCAAACACTTCTTAATCTTTACACTGCTCTTCATCTCCAGATAATGGCCATTTAAAATCCATCGTGAGATCATTTCTCAATCTCTTGAACTTCTGTGAAAAAATATGCCATTTTGTTAAGGAAATGATGTGTAAAAGCATCAGCATCCTCGTGATATATCCCTTAACAAAATAATGAGCATATCAATATACAGGGGAATATTATTTCTAAAAGCTACAAATCTTATAAAGTTTAGCTTAAAAATGTAATGCTTTAGTATCTAATTTCATAACATATTTTTGCATTGAATAAAATGTCTCTCTTTACATCTTCAAAATAAAGGCTAGTTAGCATAGAATGGAGTTTCTCCTCATTTTTAATGTGAAGGCTGCACTACCATTTTCTGTTTTTCCCACCAGTTCATATAGTCTTTATCAGTATTTCAAAATGTTTTATTTCAATATATTTGACCTCTGATTTTGGGGAGAGCTCTATTCCCTTGGAAGAAAATAAACAGAAGGAAATAATGTAACTCAGTGGAAAGAGTACAGGATAAGGAATCAGAAAGCCAAGTTAATGGTCCCAACTTGACAACATTGTGTGAATGGGGGATGGCAGCTGATATTCTCACTTTCTGAGATGACCTCCTATGACTCTCATGGAATCTCTTTAATGCCTATATTTTCATATTGAGAGCAGTAGAACTTGTCAGATTAGCCAATAAAGCAACATTCACTCTCTCAGACAAAATGAATTGAGAGTCTGTGCCAAGGTACTGTGGTAGATGGGTTAAGGCTGCAAGGTGGCTCCTCAAGGGAGCCTGTTGTCATCCTCTAAAATGCATTGTCATCCTCTAATGTGTGCGAATACTGTGCTGGAAGCTGGGGCTGTAAAGATGCAGAAAAAAAGCTCTAAAAGGCTTGTAGTTGAGCTGAGAGATGTGGGCAAACAGAGAAGCACGTAAATATACAAGGCAGTTACACCACATGAATAGGACAAACAAATGCTTCAGGCATTCAGCTTCTAGTGAGCACTTCAGACCCTGTTCCACATACCTTGTAATATGGGTGAATCTAACTGCCTGTGTGAATATCAGCACAGAGGTAAACATAAGAGGTCAAGGTTGGTGCACAAGGACTAGACGTTGACCGGTGATATCTAGATCCAGAGTGCACTACATAAGGAAAGAGAAAGATTGAGAAGCTCTCCGCAAACCAGAGAAATGATCCTACATAACACATCATGCCATTGTCCAGTATAGTTCCTACCAGCATGTGCTGTAAATAAAAAAATACGCCCTGCATTTCCCAGACTCAGTATGAAGAAGAGTGATACATTGGGTGAAATAAAACATTATTAAAGTAATTTTTTAAATGTGGCTTCTAGGAAATTTACAATTACATATACGGTTTACATTATGTGACTATTGGACAGCACTATTCTACTTGACCAGATTAGGAGCTGGGAGTGCTTTATAAACCCTTTATACATAGAGTTCTCAATTTTTTTTTTTTTATTTATTTTTTTACCAGTTCTCAATTTCTATTTGTGAGGAAGCTATACCTTTATTTTTCTAAAACCTGGTCAATAATTTTAAGTTGTGTTGGGGGAGCCTTGGGTGAGAGAACTACTACTTAACTGAACATCTACTCTTTTCTGGGCTGCCACAAGAAGTGGGGTTTCTTATCCTCAGTTCAAAGGAGGCTCATTGGGGTTAAGTAACTTATCCTTGGTCAACAGAGAGCAAATAGCAGAATTTGGCCTCGAGACCAGCCAACCCTGTGCCAAGTGCTCATGTGTATACTGTGCTGTGTGCCCAGAGAACTCCTGCAGAACTGGTACTACCTAATGACGAGATTGTCAGGAAGTCACCAGCAGAGTTGCAGACCCGCACACAGAAAAGAAGGCAGTCCAGGGATGGAGAGCCAGGTCTTCGGAGTCACCAACTTGGTGGCTGGTAGCTACTTTGTAGAGGGGCAAATTATTTAAATACTCTGAGATTCAGTTTTATCAGCTGTAAAATGGGGATGGCAGTAATGCTGTTCTTACACATCTGTTCTAAGAGTTAAATCAAATGCTATTTAGAACCCAGCCCACAGTTAGGATTCAAGAAATGATAGCAATGTGCTCAAGGTACAGGGCCAGAGATAATAAGCATGTTGGTAGAGGGCCCTGTACTCACCTGATAGGTCTGGAATTCGATGAGCACTGCTTTGGTCTCCTTAATTTACCAGCCACGTGATGTTGTGCCAGTAATTTAACTTCTCTGTGCCTCAGTCTTCATCTCTATTCAATTTGGGTTTTAATAAGGGTCCCATCTCCATTGTTGTTGGGATGATTAAATGAGATATTGCATGAAAGGTGCGTAGAATCCCCACCTAGAGCAAAATAATGGAAAATTGTAGTTGAGTTGTTGCTTTTGCTGTTCTCATTAATATTCAGAAGACATTTACTTTTAAAAATTGTATTTATATCTTTGTTTTAAATTAGTGTAACTTTTTAATTATTTTTGTTTTATTTAATTTGCTTTTTTTGAATTGCTTTTAAATTTAGGGGTTATAAACAACAGTGCTTTCTGAATTCATTTCTTCTAGTCTCTTCTCATGTAGCAAAGGCTACGCAGGAGCTGGTCTTTAATAGTCACTAGACACCTCACCTGAAATGTCTTCTAGTTTGCTACCCAAACATTTGTGGATTTTATCTTGCAAACCCCACTGGGAGAGAGAACAAACCCCCCATCTTCTTTTAGGATGCTGGGAAAATTAATCCTAAGGATCATATTTCTATTTTTAATATCAACATCCACATCCCAGATTTTGAAAATGTATTAAAAGTTAAATATTTTTAAGGCATTTTTAACTTTTTGAGGGTATTACTTTGACAGTAACTAACTGAGGCTTCTCTCGTTATGCTTCGCATTAAATTACTAAATCTACCTTATCTAAGTATTTTTCTTTAATACTTTGGAAGAATGGTGTGGTAGTATGCAGGGTTCTACTGAAAATAATGTCATAAGGTGAGGGGAATGTGGTAAAGTGGTTAACAAGCCAGTCTTTGGAGTCTTGAAGAAGAGAGTTCAAGTCCCATGTCTGCTATTTACTATTTGACCTTGAGCAAGCTTCTTCAACCTTGCTGATTTTCCATTCTTTCTTTCGTTAGGTGGAAATATGAATAGTACCTATCTCAGAGGCCACTGTGAGACTATCACTTAGCATATAGTAAAAACACAGTGAATTATAGTGAGAAGGGTGTTGATGCTAATACTTTTCTGTTCTTTGATGGATAAAAGTCTGATAAGGGCACTATCTCTAAATCGCTTCTGTGAATTTGTTTGTTGGTTGGTATGCTACAAAGAAATGTTACCACAGTGCTACCTAGCATTTGTCCACACATCTTATTGTCTGGTTTAGATGATATGCCACAACAAAAATACACGTATAGAGGCACATTTCCCACCCATAACTGAAGAGCGATTGCACCTAATACCCACCTGTGTTATACTCACCGTACAGCATTTTCATAGGGAACGGCAGCTTGCTGTGTGGAGTTTGGTGTCTCCGTTTTCTTTGGTTGCTCTTCTGCATGCCAGCCCCTCCTCCAACAGCCTGGGCTCAGGTGGAGGTGTGGGCGGAGCTTGCCAGACTTCAAGTACCAGGCTGTCGGGTAACAGAACGCTCATCAGATCTGACCGGCTCAGCTCCCACAGGGCTATAAGGTTGCCTCTGGCCTGCACAGAAATGACGAAGGACAAAAACAGCCCAGGGTAGGTGGATCTACCTGCTTCATCTGTTGTTACTTCCTCTGTTATTATGAGAAAACGTTTCCTAGTTACATTATCAAATAGATCTCTGGTTTCTGTCAAGTGGGGAATCAAGTCTTTGTGTTTATGGGCCCAAACAGATGGATCCCTGTTGCCATTTGTGTCCTGGTGAAAGGGGACCCTGCCGGGGGCACTGGTATTAAAGAAAGGGAAAACCTCCGACACGCTTGGCTTGCTGTATCCATTACATTGGACTCCTTTTAAAACCATACTGTTTTCTAATTTTTTAACTTTTTTTTTTTTTTTTCTAATTTCACCTCAGCACCACCTGTCATTTACTAACACCTCTTATTGTATGACTTAAATTATTTTAATGGTATGGGCAGATAGTCATACTTTTAATTCTCCATGAAAAGTCTCTGTTGTAACCCAGGAGAGTCATCCTCACTCAGACACCAAATAATTTTGAATATTAGGAGCTTTATTACCTGCACAGGGACTGCAGCCAACCTACACAGAGGAGAACTGCAGACCCGAGCTCAGGGGAGGGTTGCATATATAGGGCAGGGGTTACTCAAGAGTTTAGCAGAGCAAGCAAGCTACATGTACAGAAGCAGATATCAGCAGTTAGTAGCTGTACAAGTTGTTTATTTTATGTTTCTTAACATTTACTAGACCCTAGCCTTGAATGTCTCATTGCCCCGTCTGGCATCTCCTGATTAGTTAAGCTCATGGTCAATACCCTCGTGGTCATGGCTGATGCATACCTTCCTCTTCAAGAATTTTTGCAAAAACAACTCGGGTTCAAGGAACCCAGGAGAGGTTCCTTCTTCTAGCGGATGGAAAATTACTGGATTATAACAGTCTCTTAAGCACTTATATATTTTAATATGTTGTATTTAGATCAATACATTGTTTAAAATCACTTTAAAATAATTACTTTAAAAAACAAGTCATGAAAATTTTTGTCCATTTTTTTTTTTAGGATAATAGCTTTTCAAGAACTTTTTATTTTAAAGTAACAATGGTGTGGTTTTAGCAACATAGAACATTTCTTGGTGGTGTTGGCGTTGCTTTTGCGTTGTTCATGGCCACTGGTGCATGCCCGTGTGATTCTTCAGAGCATCAGATAGACCACAGGTGCAGAAACTCATTTTCCACACCAGAAGTACAGCAACTTTCTTTACCCACTAAATCGTTCTCTCTTTTCTTTAAATGATAAGATTGCATTTTCTTCTGCTTTATTTCAGTAAGATGTAGACAACAGAATTGATAGTGTTTCACATCACTTAAGTGTCAAAATTATCTTACATTACTATATTCTTTTAATTAATTAAAGCTTTATTTCCTTTCTGATGCTGAGTTCACAGGTGGGAGGGTGGGAGTGAATGTAATTTTCGAAGCTTGCGTATTTAACCAGATTACTTAATTAGCATTCCACTGCCTGACTTGACATTTATAGTTGAACATCAGTTTTCTTCTTGGAAGCCAGAATGCCACAATTATCTGGAAACTAAATTGGAATATATCGCTTTTTCCTGAATTATAGAGATATCTTGGGGGTTGAAATTGCCTAATTAAGAATTAACCTGCTTCAACATGTGTTACCCCCTTTGACTCTTTATTAAATAATGAGAAAAATTTTCAGTGCTTGCCTTCATCAATATATAAGTTACAAAAACCATCCAAAGTTCTGAACCAAAAGCAGATATCTGCATAGAATATGCTTTGGTCACAAAACCAATAGCTTTATCCAGAAACCTTAGCACATTAGTTCTTCAGAAAAAGCCCCAGATAGACAACCACTTACAACTGGAAGATGCTTATTATTTAGTATTGGCCACTATTCCGAATGTAGATGCATTAACACAATTACCACAACCACTCCTGCAATTGGTATCGGTATTATTCCTATTGTACCAATTCCGATACTGAGGTATAAAAAAAGGTAAGGAAATCTATTTTCCAGCATCACACAGGCGGTAAGTAAGTGATGGCAGTGGAGTCCATAGTAGCTGGGCGCTTAATTTTAAAATATTAAAACAAATCCAAGATTAAGTTTTTAAATTTCACTTATACTTTTTCATTAGATATTTAAATTACGCAACCTGTGCAGAATGATATAAATAAAACAGTGAAAAATGTACGAAGGAAAATGTATGCCTTATCTCCTTTCGAAATCCTCCCTGACAGTGGAGACCATGCTTTCACATTTTTCTTCCTGCTTAAACCACAAACACATGTGTGCTCTCTCACATGCATACATGGCCTTAAACAAGAATAAAAATATACTATAAAGATTACTCTGAAATTTGGTATTTCACCAATTTTCATGTCACACAGTCCAGTGATGCTTTCTCTAAGCCAGCAGAGTTATAGCTCAGCGTTGCATTGGTGCATAATATTTCATGAGATGAATGAATCCTAATTTATCATGTTGTGATAGAGGTTCAGATAACTGAGTGATCAATTGCCTAAGTGTTTGAAATAGACACCTGACAGAAAGAATGAATGAGCCAACTGCTTTCACCAAAGCGAAGGTCTGATTACAAAGCCAGTCCTCATAGTTTCTTGGCGTTTTACTCCACCAAAATTATGCCGGGCCACATCCCAAGTGCACATTTCTGAAAATACTCCCCATCACCTCAGAGGCCATAATTGACCCCATATGTTTGTCTCTATGTAGTCCCTTAAGTTAATCTCTTTGAAGCAAACTAGAATGACTTAGGAAATGTTAAAATGGAAATGTCCATATAACATTGCATTTTTGTTGTATGTGAGGGGAAAAACACTAAATCAGTGCAATTCTAAACTTTGGAGTGGAAAGGAAAAACAAAAGCAATTGAAACAATAAACAAGGACAGGCAGTCTGGGGTCTTCAGCCTAGGATGGGCTCTGCAAGGGGGTGTTTTCCGTGGCCAAAGCAGCCGCAGTCCACTGACCGGCACAGCTGTTCAGTCCCACATGTCCTGTGGGCCACGCCAGTATTTCACGTGGAATAACATCTTGAGCAGAGGAGAGGTTTTCTTTCAATGCTTTTATGTTTCCATTGTATACAGCCCTGAAAGATTTTTTTTCTTTTTTAAAAACATTTTTTAAAATGTTAAAAACAACGCAAATCTGTGGTTAGTACTTGCCCTTTGTGCCTCCGAAAAGTAACTCCTTGTTTTTTATTTTCAAGAACAAGCAGCTCATCAAGTTGTTTTCTTGACTTTTCCTGCCTCTAGAATTGGCAGTATTCTGTAAAGCAGCAAAGAGTGATATTCAGTACTATGCCCATCAAGAATAGAGAATGGGAAAAAAACAAAAAAGAGTAATATTTCTTTGTGCGCAGGTGGAACCCATCAAACTAGAGATGCGGAGCCCAACTCTGTTTACAGCTTAAATGTCTAAAATAAATGTTATATTGTATTTGTTTGCTCAGGGTTTAATTGGGGGGGAGAGGGGAGGCAGTCATCTGGACATTCTGTCCTGAACCCTCTGGGATCTCAGGCTACATCTGAGTGCATGACATTGGAAATCCTACAAGTATATATACTGGCTTGAATATATATTTATGCAGATGAATTTTACTCACTTAGAAACAAAAACTTGTCCAGAAAATACAACAGAGTAGTTGTTCTTTAAACATACACTGCTCAGAGTAAAGGATTTGTTCTTAGAATTTTGACATTTTGAGAAATTTCGTGTACATATCTGATCACTTACTTCAAAACCAGCTCAGTTTCAAAGCCATTCCTATAATGATTGTTTCTAATTTAGAATAATAGGAATTTTTTTAATCCTCACCCGAGGATATTTACCTTCAGATAGAGTGGGAGGGAGGGAGAAAGAGGGAGAGAGAAACATCAACGTGAGAAACATTGACTGGTTGCCTCTCGCACAACCCTGACTGGCGGTGGACCTAATCGCAACTGAGTTACGTGTCCTTGACTGGAATCGAACCTGCGACTCTTTGGTCCCCAGGATGACACTCTAACCGCTGAGCCAAACCAGCCAGGGCAATAGCAATTTTTTTCAAATGTTGGATTTGATGATGCTGATGCATGCTGGTTGGAACATTAATGAGTTAAAAATAGCACAAGAAGACAAAGCTTTATATAGTTTACATTTTCATTGTTTTCTAAAAATACTTGCATCTCTTCAGACCATCAATAAAAACAATTAAGTATTGTAAATATATTTGTAATTTAGTTCAGTAAAGATTTCTTTAGCTTTTATTTTTGTAAGGCATTTGACTTTTTATTATAAGACGATTAAAAAATGAATATAACCTGATTTTTGCTCTCCCGAGGTGTACAGGTTGGTGGTTGAGACAGAGTTCCACTTATAAATAATATATATGGTATGACGTCAGCAGGCTGCTACATGCTTAGACAGGACAGTGAACACACACAAGGACACGAGACGATTTGGGGAGAGGGAGCGTGCTGCCTGCAGTGCCCACTGTGCTCAGGTCAGGGGCCCAGAGACCTGCAAATATCTCGGAACATTTAATGTGTAAAACAACAGACCCTGGTCTAACTCCTGACTCCATCTACCTTTGATTTCTTTCTAGTCAGGTCACGTGTGAATAAAGAATTAGGAAAAAGAAGGGGTTTATTCTCTTCAATGGTAACTTAAAAACTATCTAAGATCAATACCAAACCCCACACAGAAACGGAGCATATTAGCTCAATTTTTTATTCTTTGCCTTTTCTTAAATTGATGAGATCCATGGAAATCTGAACTCAAAGATGGCAGTATTTTTTAATCTATCCTGTAAACATGACAGCAAAACAAAACATTGATGTTAAATTAACCATTTGTTGTATGTCTTCTTTGTTTAAATGTACAATACTGAGGAATATAAAAGAGAAACTTGTAATAAATGGAAATTTCCCCATATTGTGTTATCTGTACAAAAGCAAATCTTAGACCACTCAGTATCTACAGACACCTTTTCCTTGTTATGTCAAAGTGCCTCATAGAATAATTGTGATAACAAGGCCTCTTGATCTTGGACTCATAAAGAAGTAAAATTTCACATTGGTCACCAGTTTACTGCTCCTGATATTTCACTTTTTGAGAAGCATTTTAAATTAATTGCATACTTCAATGGGACCATAATAGAAATCTTTTCTCTTGCTTTTCATTGTTTATTTTGAAACTTGATGAAACTCTTTAGTGTTGTTTCTATTTGTAATCCAATTTAGAGTGAAAAAAATGTGAAGGCCTATTTAAATAAACTGAAATATAGTCAGTTCTTTGGTGGGTCTGGAGTACGTTAGGATTAAATTGAAACCCTTCACTGTGATGTGAGTCCCTGTGGGTTACATGCTCTCATATCTCTCTGTTCTCTATAGACACATGCATATATTGGAACTTCCTCTAAATATGCATTGTTCTTTCTCAGCTGCGTCATTTTGCACAGGCTTACCTCTGCCCAGAATGCTCTTCCTTGCATTGTCCACTTTGTGGCTTCTTTGTACTTTTTCAAGTATCTGGTCCCATGTGACTTCCCTTGGAGGTTGTGTCCATCTCCAGGCAGTGCTGTCCAGTTAGAGCTCTCCCAGGGCTACCTTACCCCTCTGGTACTGCACATAATCCTATGGGTGCAATCGCGTCATCTGTTGGTGTTCTCTTCCCTTCACCTGGGAAGACTCAGTTCTTCCTTGTGTTCCTGGGACTTAGCATGGTGCCTTCTGAGTCAGGAGACACAAGGCTGCAGTATACATATCATTTGAAAGTGAAAAATCTGTTGATAATCAATAGCTCCCAAATGCTGCATGGTATTTCCACCAATGCAAAGGCAGTCTGCATTGTCTGCTGGTTTTCTTGGAGCATGACGATGAGCAAGGAGATAGTGTTGATGGAATACTCTTCTCTCTTTCTCCGCCCGTGGCCATGCCTTCATTCAGCCCTCATTACATGTCACACAGACTGTTTCAAGATCTTCCGAAATAGTCTTTCTACCACCAGTCCCCTTCCCTGCCTTCCTGTGTATCACTGCTAGATAGAGCTAACCTCCTCAAAACGTATCTGATCACATCATTCCTGCTCTTAAAACCCCTGAGAGTCCCTGTTGTAAAACATAGTCCGGGCTTTTCAGCCCAGCATGCAAGACTGTAGCTTGGAAGCAGTGTGAGATCTGGGACATAGCAAGTTCTGCCCATTATTCCATCCCCAGCACCAAGCACAGTGCTTATATTCTAGGCGTATTATGCAAATGTGCTGAATACGTAACCTATTTCATCAAATATAAGGTGCCAGTTGTCATAGAACACAACCATATTTTATGTACCACGAAGAAAAAAATGTGCAAATTATAATATGGGACAAATCTTTCTTATAACCCTTCAAATATTTTATTTTATTCTTGCTGAAAGACTTTTTAAACTTCAGGGAAAAACAACATTTCTGTGATCTATCACTCCTGCATAAATCAAAAGCAAAACTAAATGGGCTGAGGTCATTTTTACAACCTTACAATGAAAGCCTGACTTCTCTGAATATTTCCACCTCAGAGTCATTGAGATCAGTGTTCTGTTACACACAATATTGTTATCTGTTTCATCGGAAGTATTAGTGGGGTAGCATTTCTTTTTTTTTAACTTTATTGTTGAAAGTATTACAGATGTCCCCCCTTTTTTCTCTCATTGACCCCCTCCTCCCTGTCCCCACCCCCCTCCTGGGGAAGCATTTCTTAAAATATCATTCTATTACCAGCTGCTGGCACCTACTTTGCAAACTTTTATGTGCATGGGCATTGGCAATATCATAACTGCAACCTGTCCAACTGCATCCTGATTTCAGAGGTGATAAAAGTTTATAAAATAAAGTACATCTTAATTGCTGAAATAAGTGAACATATGCATGGCATAAATGCATGCTATAATAACCTGACGCACACACACGCACACATACACCCAATCTATCCTGCTGGTCTCCCTCCACCACTCAGTTTACACACTCTTACTCTTATCCTTGAGATTTTGTGGATCGGGATAGATTCCTTTGCAACTCTGATATTGCATTTATTCCTATCACTCTGCACAAAATACCCTTCTCATCTCTATTCCCAAACAAATACCAGCCCTTCAGGATACAGTCTGAATGACATCTCCAAGCCTGCCTTCCTCACTTCCCCAGATGGACTCAGTTTCTGCCCCTTTGGTGCCCGA
This sequence comes from Molossus molossus, assembly GCF_014108415.1. NCBI lineage: Eukaryota > Metazoa > Chordata > Mammalia > Chiroptera > Molossidae > Molossus > Molossus molossus. Next base: position 49,036,878 of record NW_023425351.1, read on the forward strand.
GGATCATTTTGTATACACTCATTTTACTAGCTCTCTTATGTTTTCTGACTGCGTGGTCCAGGAGAAGGACCAACCATGTGGTATTCTGGGCTCTTGCTGCTTGCACACAGTTAGTTTTGATAAAACGTGAATAGATATAGTTGGTATATCTCACTCCTCCAGTTGACCTGGAGTGGAATGAAGGAGGGAATGCTGCTCCAGACTCATCCTGGGAGACTTGTGACACTACAGCTGGTGCCCTCCGCCCAGCAGCATCTGTCCAAGGGCTTGTTTTGCCTTAGTCAGAGCATTCAAGTTCTGCACTGGCCAAGGTCTCTGTTTCACAAAACAAACAAAATCTCATGAACCCAATATCTGTGCACATTTCAACAAGATTGTACAGCCTATTTGATAATCATTTACATCTTCACAATTTTTACACTAAAATTAGCCCGGGATCAGAGCCTGGAAATGACAGCGGAAAGCAATTTTAGAACCTTGAGGAACAAAGTTAAAGTTTCATTTGATATATTGTCTATTGATTTAAAAAAAAATAGCCAAGGTCAAATGCTTGTCCTTTAAAAGTGTCTTATTTTATTAACAGTTGTCAAAAGGAAGAGCCTACGTCCAAATCCCTAATGTTAGCCATGAGTCATTCTATTTAGAAATGTTGATATAACTCTCAAAGAGATACTGACAAAGGAACAGGTGATGACCCTCTGGAACAGTGTTACCGAAAATGTTGGCTGGTCCAGCTGCATCAGTCACATGGGATACTGGATGGACATGCAGGAGGGGCCACTGCACCTGATTTCCTGGATTCTGTATAATTCCTATAGACACAGCACTTTGAGAATATGTGTTTTTAGATTATGATCCATTGAATCTGATACCACAGAAGATATATTTAGTGTTTTCCTGGTAGACCTGGGCTGATTCCCAAATTCTGGGCTGTAAAAGTCAGTGTTCTTAGGTCCCATAATTCAAAAACTTTGAAAAATATTTTCTAGAATAATTTCATCCTGAGTTTTTCACTGTTATATGCTGTAAATGTAATAGCATTTCACTTCCGCCTGTATAAGTGAGGAGTTAATTAACTGTCACTTTGAATACAGATAGAGGAGAGAGCTTAAAAAAAGATAATCTTGTATGTTTTCCAGAGGAAATGATCTAGGATATAGAATTAAATAAAGCACTTTTAAAAAACAATTCTGAGTCACTACAAGCACTCGGATGGAGGGATGAGTCATTGTAGGTCACCCAGAGGACAGAGAAATAGCTGGGAATAGAATGCATATATTATCCTTCTAGCCATACCCACTTCCTGCTTCCTCTGACGACTCGTAAATGTATTCACTGAGTCATATATTCACGCTCACATGAAACACTGGCTGTTTCCTGAACGGCTTTTCATTAATGATTTTCTTGACTTCTAGCAGAAGCACCAGCAGCATTATTTACTGAAAACAAACACCGCACTGGGATATTTACACAATAAGAAAGAAACTTGACAAAGGGATCAAATAATTTAATTGACTTTCATTATGTCTAGCACCATTGTCTGGTTTTATTCATATTGATACAGTAATTATGTTGGAAATTATTTAATAGCATCAATGTAGTTTGAAGAGACAAACTGAATCCATCTCAATGAGGTATTATGAGTTGTTTTTTTCCACAGCACAATTTCACCTGCATTTTTTTCTTTGTAGCTCAAGTAGCCTCCAGAACATCCATCCATGATAAAGTTCATAACAATAAATCAGTCATCTATTTGATTACCTCTCGAGCCTAATTAATCCCTCTGCCTAGCCCCTCTTTTAATTGGATTCTTATCAGGGTTCCTTATCAACCAGATGATGGATGAATGGAGACTCAGGAATCTAAGAGATCAAATAAATTGTGTGTGTGTGTGTGTGTGTGTGTGTGTGTGCTTCCTGTGAGTTGCAGTTGTATTTATTGTATGCATTTTACATAAGACTGCATCATTAAATTGATCCCTAATTAAGTGGCTAACAAATGTGACTGGCATCGTTGTTTTCATATTTTTTAGACAATTCTCATACAAAATTTTAGTCTTTCTCCTCTTCTTAAGCTAAGATTTAATCATTTAATATCTCAGGTATCAGACATTTGATTACATTTACCAAACCTCTCCAGCACGCCAGGCACTGCGGTAGCCACTGGGGCTCAGGTGAGCAAGACAGTCCCTTCATGCGACCCCCTTGCTTTTCTACCACTTCGGCTTGGGCGTCTGGGACCACGTTTTAGGAGCAATCTTCTCCCTTCCTGTCCCCATCTATGGAAAGCTAGCCATTTTCTCTCCTAGACGGACCCTTCACTAGGGAGCAGGTAGGCCAATATCTAGCATCATTGCTGTTCATTTAGTTGAATGTGTCTGTAATGACATGGCCTCATTAATACCTGCCAGGTTTTTCTTGTTGCATCAGTTGCCACAGAGTGTACTTCTTCACTAAAAACAATCATTTAACTTAATAAAATTGACTTATTGTGATATACTGAGGGCTGTCAGAAAATGACATCATGGATAACCCTCATCATTTCCCAGTGTCACAAGCCAGCCACACTGCATGGGCTACGGTCAAGGGGAGATAAACTGTCAAATCATCATAGTCATTCACTCATTTATTCATTCACTTCATCGAAAGTATGGTACATATTGAGTGCCTGCTGGATGCCTCAGTACTGGGCACAGTGCTAGGCACGCGCAGTACCGTGGCTGGGAGGGCAGAGGTGGTCCTCACCTGGCGGATTCCAGTCTGGCACTGTAACTTACTTTAAATCTACTTTTCACCAGTGTTCTCAATCAGTGCCTTCAGAAGTTGAAAAAGACCCAAAGAATAGATCTCCCAAAGTCTCTCTGCACCTGGAAATATCTGCAAAGACTTCAGTGCACTACCCGAGGCTGCCCTGTCCTTCAGGATGGGCCGCCTTCAGTTTTCAAGTGCAGGCTGAAGGGCCATCATCATGACTTTATGTGTAAGAAATGTGACTCGCAATACCCTGTGTTCTGCTTCCAGTTGTCTGGGAACTGCATGGAGGACAGGTGGGGGGATTCTGATGAGACTCAAAGACCTGCGTCCTTTCCTGCATGCCATTGCCTGGCCTTTAGAAAGCATTTGTGCCCTGGCCAGTTTGGCTTAGCGGTTAGAGCGTCGGCCTGCGGTCCGGAGAGACCTGGGTTCGGTTCCCGCTAAGGGCACGTACTTCGGTTGCAGTTTGTCCCCGGCCCTGGTGGTCGTGCGGGTGGCAGCCACTCGATGTGTCCCTTCACGTCGATGTTTCTCTCTCTCTCTCCCTTCCTCTCTCTCCCTCCCACTCTATCTGTACAAAAATGGAAAAATATCCTCAGGTGAGGATAAAAAAAAAAAAAAAAAAAGAAAGCATTTGTACCACATCAGGTGGCAAGGCCACCTACAGCCTTGGCTCCGGAAGCATTTGTACCACATCAAGAGGCAAGGCCACCTACAGCCTTGGCTCCGGAAGCATTTGTACCACATCAAGAGGCAGGGCCACCTACAGCCTTGGCTCTGGAAGTATTTGTACCACATCAAGTGGCAGGGCCACCTACAGCCTTGGCTCTGGAAGTATTTGTACCACATCAAGTGGCAGGGCCACCTATAGCCTTGGCTCCGGAAGCATTTATGATGGTGGCCAAGGGGCTTAAAAGTAACTTTTAAATGTGGCTAATCCCTGTGCCTGGGCAAAATCATATCCATTGGTGGTGAAACAATGTGTATAATTGTTACCATTTTATAAAAGTAAGTTGATAAGCTTGCAGTCTGCTTGGATGGTTCAAAGTTCAGGGTATGTTCTCCTTAAAATGTCTTGTTAAGAAAAAGCCTTTCTGCAAGTCAGAATCCTTCCCTGTACTCAGAATGTACCAACCTATGAAAGGTTAATGGCTGATGAGCCCACAGAAATTCAGATGTTTCCTAGGTACAGGTCTATGCTGTTTGTACTATGGGAACATACTCAGAAAGGCTGGTACCGCCCCTCGTCTTGCGGAACAGAGATCCAGACTGCCCCTAGGCTGGCACTTTTGACCTCTTTTAAGTTTATGTCCACCTTCCCCATGCACACTGTAGGCAGGATTGTTGTAGAGACATAAATGGAAGTTTCTTGTTGTTGTTTTTTTAACCACCAGTGATCTTGTGAAGAAAGTGCTGCTAACTTTAATTAAACATCTTTTAGTGGTTCACATTCTCTGAGGCTCAGCCTGTCTAAACCATGTCTGTACCAAAGAGACATAGCAAAGCAGCTGAGGTATTTTGTAGTAACTTTGCAAATAAAATAACTGAGGGTGATATCAAATTACTGAGCATACTAAATGTGTCTGTATGTCCGTGTGTATTGATGTAACCATGGGGGGAAATATTTAACTGTTTTCTTTCCTGTTTCCTTTGTGAAAATAGAAAAGCAACCCATAGTATTCTTAGTTATCTAGAGGTCTATTTAGATCTTTCTATCATTATTTATGGCCAAACAATTATGATAGTCATTTCTAAATTGTACATTGAAAAAAATTTTTTTCTGTTTTGATTTTACAGAGAGAGGAAGGGAGAGGGAGAGAGAGATGGAAACATTGATGAGAGAGAACATCGATTGGCCACCTCCTGCATGCCCCTCAATGGGGATTTGGCCCACAGCCTGGGCATGTGCCGGGACCAGGAATTGACCCGGTGACCTCTTGGTGCATGGGTCGATGCTCAACCACTGACCCACACTGGCCAGGCTAAATTCTATCTTTAATGAGGCATTGAGGAATTTTACTGAAAGCATGTTATGTTATTGAGTCAAATTTCTTATAAGGAATCTCACTTAAAAACAAATTAATTCTTTCTACTGAATTTATATAATAACTTGCAACCACAGCAATACCAGTAATAAATTCTGAGGAAAAATATGCCAAGCATATCTGAAATATTTTGTTATCCAAGAAGATGCTGAACATTGTATAGATGAGCTCCAGTAGAAATCCTTAAACTTTCCGTTAATTATTTTAATTACCCCAGAGAAGGATTCTGAAGTCATGAATCCAGAGTCAGCATTCAGCATAGTGACCTCGTAGTGACACCTGCCCTGGGCAAGCAACAGAAATTGTGTCATATGTGACCTGTATTTGATAATCTTATAAATTCCTACTACAGTTATAATTAGTACCAGATTATGGAGTGTTTAATTTTACTTGGATTATTTCATATACTTTTAAAATGAGGTATCTCCAACTGGACTATAAATCAACTGAGAAAAATTCTATAGGTGTTCCATAGTTTTTTCCATAGGTGCTGAACCAATTTGGGGTACACAGTAATCACTAAAATATGTATTGACTTAGTAAAACAATACACTTCAATAACATTCAGTGTTACCTCTATGAGCTTGAATAAAAGTTTACAGAGAAATATAGTATTAATATAAAAAGATGTTCATATGTAGTTAAAGATATAAAAGTATATAATATATATTTATATATTATTACATATTACATACAAAGTAATATAGTAAATTAATGTGTAAGTTATATTAAGTTAATATATAAAATGTATATTATGAATATATTTCATATTATACGTACTTAAGACACGGAGACGAGTTGAACAGGGAAGACATTTAGCCTGAAGGAAAGCTAGGGGACATAACAGCCAAGTACATATATTTGAGAATATGTCTAGCCAGGAGTCATTGAACTTATCATGTGTAGCCTCAAAGGGAAATTGGGGCCAGTGGTTTGAGCTGATATAAATGGATTTGGGCTCACTATATGGAAAATTTTTCTCATTCAGATTTGGCTAGGGTAAGAATCATATCCCCTGGGAGATGATGAGTTCCCATTTTGTATTTACATATGAAGTAGAAGTTTCAGAGTGGAGTCAAGCATTGGTATGCAGTTTAAATAGATGGCTTTTACAGTGATTTTAAGCCGACAAACAGAATTCTTGCTGAGTCAAGTTTCTTTATTTGTAAATTGATGATAATAATGCCTGCTCTTCCCCTCACACGTTGTTGTGCAGATCAGAATAGATCATATATGCAAAGTCACAAAAATGTAAGAAGTATTTCTATTGCGCCAAAAGAAGTTGTTCATTAATGAGTGAGTCAGATCTGACTAATATTACAGTATTCATTAGCGTCTATAAGAAACATCCAAATTAAAATACCTAAAGATATTACAGGAACTTGTATTTCTGAGGCTTAGAGAAAAGGGTACTGACTCACTTTAAAGGAAGTTGGATGCTGATGGATTTATTTCCGTTTCATATCTATTTTTTAGTTAATAGTATTAATGCATTATTTTTCTAATACATAAAAGAATCTTGGGTGATCTCATAGGTTTTGTTTCTTGGTTGGTGTATTGGCTTATTTTGTATGTTCCACAGCAGTTTTGAAAAAGGATAACATTTTGTCCCAGAAAATTTTTCTTCTTGCAAATAACTTAGCAGAATTAACATTGCTTCAGATAAATGACGTTAGTTTCTCATAATTTATATATTCACATTCCCACAGTAGACTTTATTAACCTTTAAAGGACAGGAGGTTTCTCTGTTATACTTTAGGCAACATGTAAAAACATAAATGAGAGATTCTGTTGAACGTTTTTATTTTTATTTTTTATTAAATTGATTGAGGTGACATTGGTTAATGAGATTATCTGGGTTTCAGGTGTATATTTCTATGATACATGATCTGTATATTGCATTGTGTGCCCACCACCCAAAGTCAAATCATCTTCTGTCACCACATATTTGGCCCTTTACCCTTTACTACCTCCCCTTCCCTTCCGTCTGGTAACCACCATGCTGTTGTCCGAGTCTATGACTTTCATTTTTAAATCCCACGTATGACTAAAATCATATGGTTCTTAGTTTTTTCTGACTGACTTAATTTTGCTTAGCCTAATATTCCCAAGTCCATCCATGTTGTCAAAAACGGCAGTACTGTATTTCCTCTTTACTTGTGGCTGAGTAGTAGCCTATAGTATATATGCACCACATCTTCTTTATCCAGTCCTCTATAGAAGGACACTTTGGCTATTTCCTTGTCTTGGCCATTGTGGATAATGAACGCTGCAATGAACATAGGGCTGCATATATCTTTACATATCAGTATTTTCGAATTTTTCATATAGATACCCAGAAGAGGCGTTGCTGGGTCACATGGTAACTCTGTTCTTAATTTTTTTTGAGGAACTTCCATGCTGTTTTCCATAATGGCTGTACTAGTTTACATTCTCACCAGCAGTGATATGGGCAAATAATTTTTGACAAAGGAACCAAAAACATACAGTGGAGAAAAGAAACCCTCTAATAAATGGTGCTGGGGAAGTTGGAAAGCCACATGCAAAAGAATAAGACTAGACCACAGTTTGTCCCCATGCACAAAAATTAATTCAAAATGGATCAAAGACCTAAATATAAACTCTGAAACAATAAATTACATAGAAGAAAACATTGGTACTAAACTTATGGACCTTGGTTTTAGAGAAGGTTTTATGAATTTGACTCCAAAGCAAGGAAAGTAAAAGCAAAAATAAATGAATGGGACTATATCAAACTAAAGAGCTTCTGCACAGCAAAGAAACTGACAACAAAACAAAAAAGCAACCAACCGAATAGGAAATGATCTTTGCAAATAATAGCTCGAACAGAGGTTATCCAAAATATATAAAGAATTCATATAACTCAACACCAAACAAATTAACGATCCAATTAAAAAATGGGCAGAGGACCTGAACAGACCCTTCTCCCCAAGAAGACAGATATGGCCAACAGATATGTGAAAAGATGCTCTTGGGGAAATACAAATCAAAACTACAATGAGATACCACCTCACACCTGTTAGAATGGCTCTTATCAACAAGACAGGTAATAACAAGAACCCCTGCGTTGAACTTCTAAATCAGCGTTTCTGCAGTGAAGGCCTTAGTTTATTTTCCACCTCTCTTTCAATCATTACCCATTCATATTTGCTTAAGTTTCTGCCTTGAACTTTGGGAAGACACATTGCTCTTCTGAGTGAATAACAAATGTAATACAAGACCTTGGATAAACTATTTAAAAGTCTAATAACATTTCATGAAAAATGAATCTCAGTCAGCAAGAAACATTATCATGATGGGAACATTTTCTCATTTTCTTGGCATGATCATTTATTTTGTTGTCCTAAAGCCAATTAATATATTAGAAAATCATTGAAATTTACCACTTTTAATTCTGTGCCAGTAGTTAAGAGAAAGATTTGCTGGGAAGAGGACTCCCCCAGGAGTTAGAAGACCTGGTTCTGACACTTGCAAATTTTGTGATCTTGGGTAATGAACTCTTTAAACCATATTTTTCCTATGTGGTTAAGAGACTTAGAAATGACTGTCCTACCTTATCTTGAGGATCAAATGTGATAATATATAAAAGTCAATTTAAATTGTTACTGTATTTTAATGGTCAACCAATTACATTTCTTACAATAATAATACCTAACATTTAAAAAATAAATTTTTGTTCTTTGAACTTTTTCTGTTTTTTCTTACTTCTATTTTATTGATAAGAGATCTGAAACTCAAAGGGTTTTAAATGATTTATCAGGTCTGGCTGGTGTGGCTCACTGGTTGAGTGTCATCCCATGCACTAAGAGGTCGCCGGTTAGATTCCTGGTCGGGGCACATGCCCAGGTTTGGGGCCTGATCCACAGTGTGGGGCATGCAGGAGGTGGCAAATCAATGTTCTCTCATAAATGTTTCTCTCTCTCTCCCTCTCCCTTCCTCTCTCTAAAAATCAATAAAGAAAAAATATTTTTTAAATAAATGATTTGTCAGTACCAGTAAATGGTGGACCTGAAATCCATCTCCACTCTCCTGTCTCCAAATCCGGTCCTCTTTCTACTGCACTCCCTGAGTACCTGTTCTCCTGAGTCCACATTGTATCCACTTTAAGGAAACAAAGTATAGCAAGTCAAGGAGACCGATAGGAAAAATGCCTGGAGAGAGGCTGGTTGTCAGCCTTAATAAGGCTAGATCCTCTTTACTTAAATGATTCTTCCATGTGACCTTCAACTACAGCAGGAGATGAGAAAGAATTTAATGGTATGGGATTCTCAGTTTAGTACATAGAATAAACATTCTTTTTTTTTTTTTTTTTTTTTTTTTTAGTTAGGTATTCATCTAAGGCAGTCTTTTCAACACTTCTAATAATTGCCCCTTCTTCCCTCTAAGGAGCCTTCTTAGAACTTCTCTTTTCTAATCTCTCCTTCCAGTAGAATTTTAATACCACAGATATACTATACATTTATTTGTGTTTTGTGGCCCTTTGGAGGTGCTGAATCATTATGCTACATTTTTTGCACACTGCAAACTAATTTGGTGTGAGAACGAGAGCGTGGGATGGCAGTCTGCTTCTGCTCCTGCTTAGAGAAGCGGCATCGAGGTTGGAGCATAGGAAGGCTGGCAGTCTGTCTCGGTTCAAATCCTAGTTCAGCCACTTCCAAACTGTGTGACTGCTAAATTACTTACCGGTGTCTCAAGCAGCCTATCAGGAAAGTAGAGACAGTAAGGGCAGTGGCACTGTTGTGTGGTCCATATGAAGTACTTAGGGCAACACTGGCACACCAAGCCCAATACATGCCTTGTTGTTTTATTTTAGAGTGCTGAATTAGATTCAGGAAAACCTGAGCCCTGAGCCTGACACACCTGGTAGGATAACAGTTATTACCCATACCTCGGTTTCTTCATCAATATGTAACTGATTTCACTCAAAGCCAAAGACACTTCTGCATCGTAGAATGGAAATACAGAGCCTCGTCTATTTATCTTCACGCCTGCGCAAACCTATATATCTCTTTTTCTGTTATATATTTATTTCATTTTAACATAAGAATTTCTAAAACTCCCTGAGTGTATGCTCATTGTTTGTCTGATGATAGCCTATTGAGTTGAGCCCAGGATCTTTGTAACAGAGTACTGTATTCCACAGATGTTTCCTTGGGAATAATAAGAGCACTTGATATTTTACAAAACATCTTCAAGCCCAGTGTTGCACGAATGCTCAAAATATCTTGTGATGTGAGTATTTTTATTTTTATTTTGTGATGAGAAAACTGACAGCTTACTCAATGGAGTAAAATTAAGCAGTGGGGGGAAATTTAAGTTGTTTATTCCTAGACCACACACATTAATGATTTTATATATATATATATATATATGAAGACAGAAGGCTTCTGCCCAGTGCAGTTTACACACACATACACACACACTCACTCACACACTAAATAATAGAGAAAAAAAGACATAAAGAAGAAAACATTTCTTTGTTTTTTTCTATTATGCCTTTGTTCTCTTCACAGAGTGGAGGAATTGGGACATGGCAAATGCTGGCCTCCTACAGCCACCCTTTGGTGCCCCAGGTTCTCTGACATCAGCACAGTGTGACAGAGAGCAAGGTGCTTGGCAGTGCATCCATCAGCGTTTTCTATTGTTAATTCATGGCTGCTTAATAGCAAATCATTCTTATCCTGAAACAGGAAGAAACTCTGTTTTTTATTAATTTATTCAACAAATATTTGTTGGGCACCTCGTATATGTCAGACATGGAGGTGCTCCTGTACAGAGTAACCATGGATTGTCATCTCTTGTCTGGTCCCTGTTCTGTACCACTGAGCGTGGGCTTCTTCTTTGTTATGACATCCATAGTCATATATTCATCCAATGAGTCTGTATTAACCAACCTGCTCTGTGTTAGGCACTAGGGATAGAATAGTAAAGAAAATAGAGAGAAGCCTTTGCCCTCATGGAGCGTACATTAGAGAGAAGGGAGCGGACAGATACACCAAATACCTGAACAAAATACGTGGTATGTTAAATACTTTTCAGTACTGAGATTAAAAATAAATTAGAAAAGGGAGATAGGAAATGTTGAGTGGGATTAAATAGAATCTTCATAGTAGATAGGCTTGGACTATATTGTAGGAATAGGAAGGGAATTTAATATTATTGGTTTGAAAAATGGATTCTACAACATTGAGCCACATATTTGGGGGGGGGGTAAGGAAGAGGAACTTTCAGTAACTATTCTTTTAACCAACATAATTTATATTCAGCCATAATGTAATTTAATAATGCTCATGATTTTTTTTTGGAAGTTAAAAATTCAACTTAGAAATTACATAATTATATTTTTGATTTTGTTGCTTTCAAGTATTTACATTCTTATCAACTTTATTTTACATTCTTATAAAATTTACATTCTTATACAATTTTTAAGAATGTAATTTACTTCTGATTCAATTTCTATGAATTGATTTTCCCCCAAAGGCAATGCATTTTTGAACAAAGTATAAAGGAACAAGTGTAGATATTATAGAGTAATAAATATGAATGGCATGAATCCCTGTCACTGAAGAAGTCTACAGTTTGTTTCAAGTCATTTAGTTAGATTTGGTTGAGTTACAACACAGATTTCCTGGATCACATTCTATTGCTCCCAGTGCTGAAGGTTCTTCAAGGGCCTCCCATAAATAAGGCAGACTGCCAAGCTAGTGATTCTGATTTTAAAGTAATGAGAGCTTTTTTTGGTTGTTTTTGAAATTTGCTCTAAAGGTGATTCTGAAAGGTAAATTTTCAAAATATTTTAAGCAGTTGGGGTATATTCAAGCTACTTTGAAGAGGAAAATACTTTTTTTTTTTTTTTACCATTTTATTTTGAAATAATTTTAGATGTAGAGGAAAACTACAAAAATGTTAAGAGGGTCTTACATGCCCTTTATAATGTTAACTTCTTACATTATCATAGTTCAATTATTGAAACCTAGAAATGGAGATATATTGAATTGTATAGACTCTCTTAGAATTCCATCAGTTTTCCACTACTGTATTTTTTTCTTTTTTCTTTTTTTCTTCTGATTCAGGATATAATCCAGGTTCCCACATTGCATTGCATTATTATGTCTCTGTCATGTCCCCCAGTCTGTGCCAGTCTTCCTGTCTTCAGTGACTTTGCCACTTTTGAAGAATAGTGGTCAATTATTTTGTAGAATTTTGAATGATGTTTCTTCATTATTGGATTCAAGATATGCAGGAAAATACTCCATTGAATATGTAACTTAGGATGTATTTATTCAAAATAATAATAATAATGCCCTGGCCAGTTTTGCTCAGCAGTTAGAGTATCAGCCCGCAGACTGGAGAGACCCAGGTTTGGTTCACACTGAGGGCGCGGATCTCAGTTGCAGTTTGTCCCTGGCCCCGGTTGGGGTCATATGGGTGGCAGCCACTCAATGTGTCTCTCTCACATCGATGTTTCTCTCTCTCTCTCTCTCTCTCTCTCTCTCTCGCTCTCTCTCTCTCTCTCTCTCTCTTCCTCCCCTTCTCCTTCCTGCTCTATCTGAAGATAAATGCAAAAATGTCCTCAGGTGAGGATTAATGATAATAATAATAATAATAAGTCCTATGTAAACACAAACAATCTTAAACACCATGTTTTGAATAGTATTGAGCTGGTATTTTTTCTTTAATTCAAATCTACTGAGGACTTCCCAACAAAATTTTTGAGAATATGCAATAAAAAATATATTGGCAGGTGCCTTGGGAAATACAAAGACATGCAAGACATAATCTACCTCGAATATGATCAGGTTAAAGTGACAAGCTGCAGAGACTCTGTTCATTATTTGGCTGAATTTGGTCACTATTAAAATATATATGCATAAAAGGTTAATATATAGCATCTTAAAACCACTGTTACAGGAGGATTACTCCATCATTAATTTAAAATTATTGAATCAGCCCTGGCCGGTTTGGCTCAGCGGTTAGAGCGTTGGCCTGCGGTCCCGAGAGACCCGGGTTCGGTTCCCGCTAAGGGCATGTACCTCGGTTGCAGTTTGTCCCCGGCCCTGGTTGGTCGTGCGGGTGGCAGCCACTCGATGTGTCCCTTCACATCGATGTTTCTCTCTCTCTCTGTTCCTCTCTCTCCCTCCCACTCTATCTGTACAAAAAATGGAAAAATGTCCTCGGGTGAGGGAAAAAAAAAAAAAAATTATTGAATCAATTAAGTTTCTTTTTTATAGCTTAAGCAAAAAGAAAGTTGTTGGCTCATAGAGACTGACAAGCCCAGATCGAAGGCTCTTCTGCATTCAAGGCTTTAAAAATCCTGTCAAGACTTGGTTCCCTTCTATGTCCTGTCAGTACCTCCTGTTTCGTGGGCTTGAGTCTCAGTGCTAATGTGTTAGCAAGATGGCAGCAGTAACCCGTCTATTTTCTTGGGTTTGGGGGACAAAGAGAAAAGAATTAGTTTCCCAGAAACAGTAGTATGTATCTTCCTGTATCTTGTGTGGTCTAAGTCACATTCCCATTCCGCAGTAATAGCTGTGGCGACGGGAACACTGCAGGGATCGGCCTACCGAGATCAGGGGCCAGGCCTTGGGGTCTGGGTGAGGAGTGCCCCCTGGGAGCACGTGGCTGAGGGGGAACGAGGCCGTTCCTCAGAGGGAACTCGGGGGGCAGTTACGAATGGAGGGTCAGTGTGTGCTAACCGGTGAAAAGAACGGTTCTTTAGCATGACCCTCAAATATGAACTAGTGTCACTGCAGAGGGGTACGTGCTCCTCACTATAGGACAGGGACGTACTCCTGCGGTCAGGGATCCGCAGCGTGGCCGAGGCCGCGGGAGGGACTCATGCAATTAAATCACGTGAACTATCGCTCCTGTCCCGCCATGGAGATAATTTGCTTCTCAAGTAATATCCACATTTGCCTGTCATCTGGAGCTCAGTGTGCAGTGACTGCACTCCCAGGACTTTCTGGCTGTTAAGCCGGGGTAGCCCTGGTCTCCCTGCACACGGTCCTGGTCTGGGCGCAGAGGCCCAGCGTCCAAGCTGTTGCTAACTTCGCACTGCGAGCTTTTAGTTTGGTTGAGTTGTTTATTTGTTGTTTTTCGCCCTCACAATAAGTCATGTCACAAACTGCCTAACCAGCTCAGGCATTGTGGTTGTTCTGTCATTCTTTTTTTTTTTTCCCCTCCAGCATTACCCAAATTATACATCACGGATATGTCCGGTAAAATCTGCTTTTTCGTCACTCAGTTTTGGTTGGCTTTGCTATGAAACAGTTGACAGGGAAGGTTATAAATACACCATTCAGAAAAGGAGAGAAAACTCTCCGAGTGGGTTAGTGTATCCTTGCTTTGAGGCTCCTGTTAGATAAGATGACCACTCAAGTTTTCTTCCAGTTCCAAAACAGGGCAGGACTTCCTGTCGCAGCACAAACAAGCTGCTGTCCCGACTGGCACCTGGTAAATGCCTTTTGATGATGGTGATTAAATAAAGGTCAAAGAACATCGTGCATCCTAATGGTAGTCATCACACAACACCAGCCTATCCCCAGGGCCTTTGAAAACACCACTTGAAAAGATGATTAAAAATATGTGTTCTATTTAGGCAGAAAATGCCCTCATTAGACATCTCAGGCTTTCTCCAGAGACATAAAGCAAATGTTAGGGTTCTGAGTACTAGATTGTAGGTTTAAAAGAAAATTAAATGTAACCTTTTGTTATGCCAAATAATAAACTCCTAAGATAACTATACAGGCTTTCTTTTATCACAGAGTATATGTCTGTTTTCTAGAAGGCTCTATAAAGAGTCATGTGATATGACCACAAATCTATGGGGGGAAGGGAGGAGGGACACTTTAGTAAAGTAGAATTTAACAGTGTTTAATTTCTAGAGGAAAGTACAAAGATTTCTAAAGAGAATCATTTCTGTTTTTCAGGGGGTAAACGAGTAGTATAAAAACTACTTTTATAAAAATGCTATAAAAGTTTGCCACGATACTTCTAGAACAGTTGCCTATCAAATTGTTACTATACATCTATCATCTGGGGTCCATTTGCTTTCACGTTCTGCTTGTGCATTTTTTTTTTAAACCACTGACATGAATCTTACAACTGTCAGTGGAAGGCAGAAAGGCCGTTCTATTTAAAAGCAACAGTTTGATTACTTAGTTGTACTAGGCTATCATGAATCGAGTGAGAAAAACGTATAGAATTTCAGACTCATGTTCCCGTAGGACCGATAACATTATGGGCTGTGTAATCTAAAGGGCTTTTCTATTGACCTGTTAAATTGGCACCCCCCGTGTGACAGGGAGTCACTGTTACTGTTGGGCTTGGAAGGTACAAGCTTTTCTGCACCGGATTACCGGCAGCACCATACTATTGGATTTGTTGATTTCAGCGACTAGGAAAGTTTATGGTAATCTCAAGAGGTGAATTTAGGAGGAGGTAGTCTGACAATTGGACAAAGGTGTTATGGCCACCAAAACGAGAAAGTGTCTTCAGACTGAAAAATGAAGCAGGCAACTCCACAGAATATAACAGAAGTTATTATAGGGTAATATACTTACAGGAAGAAACAGACGACCCCGCCATTCTGCACGGATTACTACAGACTCCGGTCACTGGGCTCGTGTTGTAGTATAACTCAGGTGCTAATGACTGACAAGACAAAGGGCAAAGAATGCAGCAGTGCTGGGCCATACCTCCTGGTGGTCTTGTGATCGACGATTGTTTTATAATTGATAGTATCACCAGTTTGATATTTATCTCAGTTGGCATGCCATGCCAGCCAATTCTAACAAAAATTTATGGCGACATTTTAAGGAACACAGATCATCATCAACCAGAAGGCTTTGCTGTGCTTGATAAGGAGAGTGAGGTTGGTCAAAAGTCACAGCATGAAACCTAAATGCAGTGAAATCTGGGATACAGAGATGGAGTTGCTTTTGTTCACGTCTACGGCTGTAGAAGACGACCTCTAGATGACGTCTTTAGCTTTCAGTGGTTTGGAACATGAACTCTGAAGATGGTTACCTGGGATTAATATACCGGCTCCAACAATCGCAAGCTATGTCGGGGGTAGACACTCTCCATATGGCTGGTCTTCCTAATCTGATGTTTGGCTAGATTGTTTTAATTCACACGTGCAAACCTGAAAAAAAGGGCAAGAAAAATATCTCATGGTTGAATTCTCTAATCTGAACAGTAAGAAAGCACTTGGCTGAAAGAGCACCTATTAAAAAGAAAAAGATGAAGTGTAGTAACTGGTCGGAAAATATTTTTTTGTTTAGAGATAAACACTGAGCTCTGTAAACCCAGAAAAAGAGAACATTTATTAGGATAGAGGTGGGTGAATTAGCATAAGTTGGTGGGAGGTCCCTGATGCCTTTGAGCTAGTTAATAGTTAAATTTAACATAATATTTATGATTAATTCTAAAAGTAATTTGATTATAGGAAATACCCCTTATGTGATTTCTCCTACTGCTTATTTTTCATTATAAATTCATTATAACATTTAGCAATTAAGTGAGAGTTTAAAGTTAGTATAGGTTTCTAAGAAAAGCTGGAGGAAGTGTATGTTTTATGTGAGTGTATGTTTTTGTGTACACTTCTAAAATAGCAAATTAAATTTAACTTCATTTGAATAATTTGTGACAGTTTAAGTTCCTTATTCAATTCTTTTCCAGTCCTATACTTTTGACACCTTCTAGATATGCTTCATTGAACACTACCGCAATCCAAAACCCATCCTCTCAAAAGAAAACAAAAGGGGTTACTTTTCTTTATATCAATCACTTTACAACTCCATCCTAACTTACTATTACACTCTGCTTTAAAAATATAGTACCAATAATTAGTTTTTTATTTAGTGTATGCAATGAATAGTACTGTGTTAATATCTGTCTTATAGTGTCTATTTCTCAAGTCCTGTGCGTGTTTCAATTATTTTTGGTAAGTGATGCCAACCATATGCTGCTGATAATTATGCATGCTATCATGTTACTGTGCCTAATGGAATCATAAATCAAAATCTTTTATTTCGTTCTCATTGACATCCTCTATGCAATGTCTCATGCGCCTACTGAGTCTTTATTGCCCTCTACTGTATCACTGTAGATTTTCTCATCACATTTTCTCCACTGTTAATAGGAAGCAATTACTTAAACCAAATTCACTTATATGGCAGCCACATTACATAATTCCAGGGGGCACTGTTGCACCATTGCACACCTGGGATTGTGCAGTGTGCAAGCTGCCTGGCCATGCAGGCATCCCTGTATTACCTTCACTGCACAGACGTGGAAGGACTCATTTTGGGGCATCTTTGTGTACTATTTAGAGATCGCCAATTAAGTTACATAAACTAGGTTTCGCAAAAAGAGCCAGGATGTAGTTATACAACTCCGTTGTTGTGAATTTAATCAGTATTTACACCTGTTTTATTCTGTAGACAGCCAGTTACTCCTGAACTGCAGCAGCTGAGAATACAAAGGTTTGGACTGGAGGATTTACTCACCGAAGATTCCGATTTTAACTTGACTTGAACATATTTAAGAAACATTACTAGAAATGTAAATAGTTGTGGCATAGTCACATATTTGCAGTTGTGAAGTTGACTAGTTATGTAGGCAGAAGGCGTAGGAGTTGTGATGTCAGTTTATTACAAGCATTTTGTCACTTCTTGACTTCTCTGTAGTTTTAACAACTGTGGTCGCAATGGCTTAACTTTCTGCAGTGCTCCATTTCCCCACAGTAGGTCCCAAAGAACTAATTATTATTTTGTTATTAATTCTCAAGCTATATGTGATGAGCAGTGGAGAAGGGATGGGAAGAAATGAAGAAGAACAGGAAAGCCATGAGTGATCGTCTTGACTTTGTGAATGTCACCCGGCAGTACACAGAGCCAGCCCACGTCTTTGCTTTTCTGCATTCTGATATTCTGCAAATTATCTGGCTTCTAAAATGTAAACCTGTTAGTTTGGCTGGTGTGGCTCAGTTGTTGAGCATTTACGTCACCAGTTCGATTCTCGGTCAGGGCACATGCCCAGCTTGTAGGCCCTGTCCCCAGTGTTGGGCAT
Source organism: Molossus molossus (assembly GCF_014108415.1). Taxonomy (NCBI): domain Eukaryota; kingdom Metazoa; phylum Chordata; class Mammalia; order Chiroptera; family Molossidae; genus Molossus; species Molossus molossus. The sequence continues at coordinate 49,054,771 of NW_023425351.1, forward strand.
GCAGGAGGCGGCCAGTCGATGTTCTCACGCATCCATGTTTCTGTCTCCCTCCCCCTCTTACTTCCTCTCTCTCTCTAAAATCAATAAAAGAATAAAAAAAATTTTTTTTAATGCAAACTTGTTATAGCTATTTACTTTCTGTATTTTTACTCATTTCCTTTTAGGAAAGGTCTGCTATAAATAGGTTTTACTATAATTAGGCTTATAGGCAAAAATAACTGCTATGAGTACAATAATGCTTTTTTTTCCTTCTTAAAATGCTTTCTTTTGTACAATTGATATACTTCGATGTTTTGACTGGATACTCACTGATAATCACCTACAGAAATATTTCAGCCCCAGACTTTTGAGTGATAGTATTGCTTATGTCCTCCCTATGTTTCTCTCTTGTTTCTAGGACTAGATATTGAGCATTTGGGATGTGTGTGTGGTCCACATACAAGCCCGCAGTAAACACTAGCGATGTAGTGCAGAACACGTGCTCAGACGTGGAGGACGGATCTAGCTTTGTGTGTTCTCTCTGCCAATCACTAGCTATGTAAAACTTTCCCAGTCCCTTAAGCCTTCCGAGCTGGAGAATGCTAACAGAAATACATATAGAGGTCCTGCCTTGCCTGTTTTACAAGGGGTTATGTGGATTATTCAATGTCCATGAAGAAATTTAGACCTATAAATGCCATATGAGTCTAAGAAGTAATGATTGAATACTTATAGTTAAGTAAGGTGATAGTTACTGGTTAAAAGCTTGTTTCAAGTCACTGAATGAAATAAATTGGTATCTCTGAATCTTAACATAATCATCCCCAGCACTGTTAAACCAGTTTACCAAGTAAACAAAGACGACCAAGCCATAGTTAGAACTAAGCAAGAATGAGAGGTAATGACAGTAGATTCTCATTTCTCTGAAAATGTTATATGGTGCTAATCCTAAGACAGGCCAGTGAGCTGGTAAAATAGGCTTAGATCTCAGAATCCTGAACAATTGGGCCATGTATGGCATTTAGGGTACTTAGGGTTAAAGACTGGCTATTGAAGGGGGGTCTTGGAAAGCCCTATCCTAAAGTAATGGTGTTCTGCTACCTCCTTAATTTTACATGGGGGATTTAAACAGGAGACTTGTAGACATTTGCATTAAAAACTTCCAACAATAGGGAGAGGCCAGATACCACAAACATAGCCAGATATTTGGATATTAATGCCTTTTTAAATTAAAATTCTCTAAGGCACTATTGTCTAATTCTTAAATGAACTGTTGTAGTAGCTCTAGTAAGAACATCTGACTGTTCCTTTCAAAAGTTTCCTCAGTTTTGAGCCCTGAAAATATGAAATGCTTTTGGCTAGAGAACCAGGAGGATAAATTTTTAAGATAAGTCATGGGGAAAAAAGAACACCAAAATAGCTTAAAAAATTTTTTTTTTTAATGTATTGATTTGAGTTAGAGTGGGGGGAGAGAGAGAGAGAGAGAGAGAGAGAGAGAGAGAGAGAGAGAGAAACCTGGACCTATTGTTCCAACAATCTGTGCATTAATTTGTTGATTTTTGTATGTGCCCTGATTGGGGATTGAACCCTTAACCTTGGCATATTGGGACGACACTCTAACTAGCTGAGCTGGCCAGCCAAGGCAACCAAATAGCTTTTGAGAAAAAAAAGAAAGTATAGATCATTCTCTATATGGAACAACTAAATTTGCCCACTATTTCTTTAATATTTTAACCTGTTTTACTTTTAAAAATCTATCTGAAACATACCCTTGGTGAGTTCATAGTTTGATTTCAATTAAGTCAATATCTGTGTTCATTATATCCCTTAATTATGTCTATTAATGTTTATCTTATTCTGTGACATCTTCCTCCTGATAGCCATGCATGTAAATTATGGGTAGGTTAAGTAATTCTACTTTTACTATATGCTTATGATGCTACTGGGTTTTCATGAATAGGCTATACAGGAAAAGAAATTTAATATATTGTTACCAGAAAACTTGGGAGAGGATAATGGGCAGGTTAAAATAACATGTACATACATTCATGGGTGCCTTTATTCATTCATCAAACATTTATTTACTAGCTCTGAAATCTGAGACGGACACCATGCTGACTTACATTTAAGTGCACTATGGCTATTTAATGGGGAAAAGATACAAAATTGAAAAAAAGGAAAAAATTGCATTTTGGTGGATGGAGTGTTAGTTATTGCGGCTCTGAAAGCCTGTTCTATGGGCATGCATGCTCTGGGCCCCCAAATTACCCAGAAGACAGAGCAACAAGAGGTATTAAAACCCCCTCTCAAGGGATCCAGCCAAATAAATTCTTTAGCAATGAATGTGTGAGACGTTGGGGCAGTGTAGGATGCTGGGAACTACAGAGTTAGAAATCAGAGAAAACTGGGCCCATAGCCCATCTGTAGCCTCTGCAAACTCAGTGATATTGAGACAGTGACATTAATTCCCTGAACTGTTTATTCTTTATTTTTAAATGGAGATAAAAAAAAAAACTACCTGCTTCTCCTGCTTGTTATATAGCGCCCTTCATAGTTCCTGGCCCATGGGTCAATTAACCAATATTAATTTCCTTATGATTACATTAACACATTAATATCAGTAGTGCAGTTTAATGGGCTTTTGATTCATATAGCCATAGACTTAAATGTCAGGGGAAAAACTAAGTCTTCTTCCTCGTTTCTCTTATTAACTGCAGAATTTATTTTTTCATTCATTTTGATTCACTTCTCTGTGGACCTTTGGTTCCAGGCTTCAAAGATTCTTCCAGGTGAGCAGTGGCTTTACACGTGTCAGGGCGTGAAGGCATTTAGGCCAATTTGTTTATTGTATTTCCTGTGTCTTTTTTGGTTAATCCTCACCTGAGGATATTTTTTTCCATTTATTTTAGATAGAGTAGAAGGGAGGGAGGGAGGGGGGAAGAGAAAGAGAGAGAGTGAGATAGAGAGAGACAGAGAGAAACAGAGAGAGAGAGAAGCATTGATGTGAGAGAGACACGTCGATTGATTGCCTCCTGCATAACCCTAACCCTGACTGGGGCCAGAAGTGAACCTGCAACCCAGGTTCTTGACTGGAATTGAACCTGGGACCCTTTGATCTGAAGGCCAATGCTCTAATCAATGAGCCAAACTGACCAGGGCATATTTCCTGTTTATTTTACAATTTAAAAACATTTTTAAATTATAGTTGACATGCCATATTATATTAGTTTCAGGTATACAACACAGTGTGTAGACATTTATGTGATTTATGAAATTTACCCCCTGAAACTCTAGTACCCACTTGGCACCATACATAGTTATTCCAGTATCATTGACTATATTCCCTATGCTGCACTTGACATCCCGTGACTGTTTTCTAACTACCAATTTGTAGTTCTCAATCCCTTCACCTTTTCTTTTAGTAATGAGCAGAATGTGTCTCGTTGGATATAGTTTCCGTAATGTTTAGTTGCTGGAGCCTTAAATTACTAAGAAGATAAATAATCTTCACAGCTAATGAATCGAAACATGTGGAAGGACTTGGAAAACTATCCAGCATCATACTTCACTTTGTCCTCCGACTCCTGAAGGAAAACGTGGCGGGAGCAGTTAGTCTAACTAGGAAACAAAGAAATAAGATTGCTTTCTGACTGGTAACTTGTAAAGCAAATATTTTGTATCAGAGCAGTCGCCTGAGAATGATTCACAGGGCAAAGATTTGACTTGAAGATGCTGGCGTTTCAACATGGAGGGAGGGAACGAGTGTCTTTCAGTCAATAGAATGGATAGTAATGGAGAGAAAGGTGACAGAGTGAGGGAATGTCTGGCAGCACCTCCAGGCACTACCTGCAGGGGGCAGTGATAGGACACCTGAGATTGATTTTATTTAATAATGCCATGAGAGTAACTTTAATATCATCTACTTATCTCCATCCTCTTCAAGAAGCTTCCAATTATAAGTTGGTTATGAATTATTAGCTTGTATGTAGGCCAATGAAATATCTGGTCTACTTGAAACATTTCTGATGATAAATTAATGACTTGGCATTATGATTTTAATGTTTTAGTCTCTTTAGACTTTCCCCCATGGATGAACAATTAAATGTCTAAGCCCACAAGCTGAAGACTAGGTTCTGGAGAATGGTGATGTCATCACAAATTTAAGGGGGCAGCCTGTCTGGGGAGCTAGCCAGCATCTCCTGGACATCCTTGCCAATGACCTTTCTATTCAAGATGAAGCTTCTCTATTCAGATACAGTGACGGAATTTACATTTGACTTTCAAGGGATCAGAACGAGAGATTTGATTTTGTCTTAGCCTCTTACTCTATTAAAAATGTATAGCTAGAAAATCTATAAGGCCATGAATTTGGTGATGACTTCTTAATTATGACACCAAAGACACAATCTGTGAAAGAAATAATTGATTAGCTGGACTTCACTAAAATTAATATTTTTTCCTTTCCTAAAGACACTGTCAAGAGAATGAAAAGAAGAGGCCACAGACTGAGAGAAATACTTACAAAGACATATCTGGTAAAGGACTATTATCTAAAACATACAAAGGACTCTTAAAACTCTACAATAGGCCCAGTCGATGTGGCTCAGTTGTTGAGTGTCGACCCTTGCACCAAGAGGTCGCCAGTTCGGTTCCCTGTCGGGGCACATGCCCAGGTTGTGGGCCAGGTCCTCAGTGCGGGCTGTGCAAGAGGCAGCCAATCAATGTTCTCTCTCATCGATATTTCTCTCTCTCCCTCTCCCTTCCTCTCTGTCTCAAATCAATAAAGAACACAATTTTTTTTAAAAAATCCTCTACAATAGGAAAACAAACAACTAACTTTTTAAAAATGGTCCAAAGACCTTAACAGACACCTCACGAAAGAAGACATTGCAGATGGAAGGCAGATTAGCAAATGAAAAGGTGCTTCACATCCTGTGCCACCAGGTAGTGCAAAGTTAAAATCAGAGTGAGGTGCCAGGACACACCTGTCAGAACGGCCGAAACAGAGCACTGACAACGCCAAATGCTGGCGAGGATGCGGAGCAGCAGGAACTCGCATTCACTGCTGGTGGCAATGAAACATGGTGTGGCCAGTCTGCAAGACAGTCTGGTGGTTTCTTACAAAGTAAACATACTCTTACCATACCACCTAGAAATCACATTCCTTGGTATTTATCCAAAGGTGTTGAAAACCCACAACCACACAAAAACCTACGCACACACGTTTATAGCAGCTTTATTTATTATTGTCAAAACTTGGAAGCAACCAAGATATCCTTCAGTAGCTGAATGGATAAATAAACGGAGGTTCATCCAGACAATGGAATATTACTCAGCTCTTACAAGAAATAAGCCACCAAGCCATGAAAAGCCAGGGAGGAACTTTACATTTATATTACTAAGTTACGGAAGCAAATCTGAAAGGCTCCATACTGGATGATTCCAAACATGTGCCATCTGGAAAAGGCAAAACTATGAAAACAGTGAAGAGATCAGTCGTAGCCAGTGGTTGGGGAGAGGGAGGGATGAATGGCAGAGCACAGAGGATTGTGGGGGCACTGAAACTATTCTGTATCAGACCAAATAGTGAATACGTGTCATTATAATTTGTTTAAATTCACAGAATGCACAACCCCAAGAGTGAACCCTAATGTGAACTGTGAACTTCGCGTGATAATAACATGTCGGTGTGAGTTCATCAGTTGTAACAAATGTATCTCTCTGGTGGAGGTGATTGCACTGGGGGAGGCTGTCATGGGGAGATCCATGGGGTTGGGGGCGAAATCTCTGTTTCTTCCACTCAACTTTGCTGTTAACCCAAAACTGCTCAAAAAATAAACCCTATTTTTTTTTAAAATAACACTAGTTTTAAAAGTACAATGAGATTTCAACTGTTCAGTTATCAATTACTTTATCATTGGGTTGTAGTGTTCTATTGATTTTAAATGTCACTTATTTTACTTTTGCAAAGATTTGCCCTAATGACTGTATTTCCACTGTATTGAAAGTTAACATTATTTTATCAAGGAAAATACTTCATCTTGCTGGAAGAATACAGAGTCCTCCTGGCCTCATAAACTGAATATTTTGGTTAAAAAACATTGTCTGGCTAACTGGGTTTAAAGTCAGGACATTTTCTGTAATCACTTAAAATTTTATCTTATTTTTTACAGTCTTGATGGACCAAAAATGTTTTCCCCTAAGTAGTCTAAATATGTGAAGTAAAATCATTAATTTAATGGTGAACTCTATCCAACATGGGTAAATAGTCTTTATAAAGTACAAGTATATTTTATACACAGATGGTAGGCAGTGCTGTTGTTTTAGACTATTAATGTCATTCTCCTTTATAACCCTGTTCCTCCTAACATGATAGATTTGCAGCTTTCTTGTGGTATCCATGAGGTCAAAATTTTAAAATACCTATCAGACATGTGTTTTATATATATAATGAAATTTTATTCAACCTAAGAAGGAAGAAAATCTTGCTATTTGTGGCAGCATGGATGGAGATGGGGAACATTATTCCAACTGACATAAGCCAGACACACAAAAACAGATGCTGCGTGATCTCACTTAGTCTTCTAGTCCTTGTGGACTCTAAAATAGCCTAACTCAGGGCAGTTTGTATTCATTATTACTTTGTATTGGTTTCAGGTGTACAGCACAGCTATTAGACAATCATAAACTTTACAAAGCATCAGCCCCAATATTTCAGATACCTGTCTGGCACCATACATAGTTATTACAATATTGTTGACTAAATTCCCTGTGCTTTACATCCTCACAACTATTTTGTAATACACTTTTAACATTTTTATTCTGACTTACAATTTGATATTAGTTTCAGGTATACAACATAGCAATGGCACATTTGTGTACCTTTGTAGTATTAGTCTCACCTCTTGATTCTAGTCTTACCCCTTGTATTATAGTTCTGTTTCTCTGTAAGAAATGACTCCACAGAATTGGTGGTTTGAGACAACAGGAATTTCTCATCCAGTTCCCCACACTCACCAAGGTGTGACCTCCTTATGGAATCCTTGCCGCCTCCAGTTTCCAGAGGCCATTCACAGTCCGTGGCTCGTGGTCCCCTTTCCTCCCTGTTCAAAGCCAGCAATCTTTATTTTTTCTGTAGTCATGACTACTGTTCTGCTGTGGTCATATATCCCCCAACTCTCCTCATTTGACTGCGTCTTCCACTTTTAAGTACCCTCATGATTACATCACCCCACCCCAGCCACAGTCATTTTCCATCTGCAGACACTTAACTTCATCACATCTGCAAAGTCTTGTTTGCTGTGTTTGGTAATTTATTCCCAAGTACAAAAGATGAGGATGTGGACATCTTTGGGGGCTGTGTTCTGCCTGTCACGCTTCTCTAATCAGTCCTCACCTCCACGGCGCAGTGGTTAAGAGCATGGGCTTTTAATTGTAGCTTTATTGAATTCTACCTGGGAGACATTGTGTAAGTATCGAACCTCTCGAAATTTCCAGCGTTTCGTCTAAATGAGTTGCTCTCTTGCTTAACATAGTGCATAGAAAATAGTATTCATTCGACAACTTATACCTGTTTCTAATATGAGCATTTTGGTCCTTATCATCATCATAATTGTCTGTTCTTTACCACCTGCTACGTCTTTAAGCTTCTTTAGCAGAAGAGCCCTGGATCATTTCATATTATTTGTTTTTATAGTGCCTAGAACAGGGCCCCAAGGTAAGTGCTCAACTCAGTAAGCGGTTTGGAGTTCACGCAATAGATAGCAATTGACTAAATTAATCAAGCAAAAGAGAACTGTCCACCTGTTTCGTGTTCTGTGTGTCATGCCACTGAAGTTGCAGTCTGTGTTTCACTAGGTTTCTTCTGGCAGATTGTGCTTTACGTTCTCAGATAGGACTCCTAGGTTTCAGAGCCACCTGCGTCAAGAATTAAGACATGTTGAGAAACCTGATCTTGGTAAAAAAATCTCAAGTCCTGGTGGTCTTTTCTAAGTTTGTTTAATCGTACACAATGTATCAGAGAAAAATTCGGATAGCTTGTGATTTTTCTTTTTTAAACAAATGCTGTTCTTCCTTTTATTTCTTCAGTATTTCAAGTATATATGTAGTAAAATATATTTTTATACACAAAGTAGCCTGAAAATGTAGGAAATAAGGCTACTTTGTATTAAAAGTTTTTGAAACTTCTCATTGTCACATTTTATTGATCTTCCTGTTTAATTTATTTGCATGACATGAAACTTTTCAACTTGCCTTTGATCATTTAAGAAGAAAAGATGCCCTGGCCAGTTTGGCTCAGCGGTTAGAGCATCGGCCTGCGGTCCAGAGAGACCCGGGTTCAGTTCCCGCTAAGGGCACGTACCTCGGTTGCAGTTTGTTCCTGGCCCTGGTTGGGTCGTGCGGGTGGCAACCACTCAATATGTCCCTGTCACATTGATGTTTCTTTCTCTCTCTCTCTTCCTCTCTCTCCCTCCCACTCTATCTGAACAAAAAATGGAAAAATGTCCTCGGGTGAGGATAAAAAAAAAAGAAGAAAAGACAATTTGTAGATTTCTAATACAGTACTGCAATCAAATTCATATGCATAATTTCTTATTGAAATAACTAGATAGATGTTATTACTGTATTATGTTATAAATACTGTATGATAATAATATCTTAAATGTCAGTATAATTTTAAACTAAAAATGCTTGAAGTTCAGGTAAAGAACAGCTGTGGGTAATATTAAATAAATATCCCCCAAATTGTAAGGCCTTCCTGAATGTTAATGCAGGTACCTCTAATGCAGTTGTATGACTTGGCAGAGTCAGTATGAAGGGGCAAAAGAAGGAGCCCCCGGGGACCCCCCCACCCCCCCAGTGCAGCACCATCACGGGGTGACTGGGGACTTGCCCATAAAGCTCATCAGCATACATTTTCCCAGGACATAGATTTCCTTTACTTTAAGGATATGTGAAAAAAATGCATGTCTTATATTAGTGTATATGACATTATTTTGCAACTTATATGTAGTGGACACTAGGCAAATCTATATTGGCTGTTTGGTTTAGATTATATGATGACATAGAACTGGCTTAAACTAGACGATCCCCGCAAACAGGATGTGCGGTCTGTCTACCATAGCCCTAATTTCATTAGATTGACAGTTACTTATTGAGTACTGTTATGTGTGAGACATTATGTTTCAAACCAAAGATGTGTAGAAAGGAATAGATTTCCCTTTCAGCAGCCTCCTCCTTCGCCACCATCCAGCAGTGTTCTGCTTTGATGTGTTCCATTTGTGTTCATGTCAACAATGTTTACCTGGCTTGTACTATTTGAAAACCACCCACAGAGTAGAGTAGAAGAGTAAGTTCAGTGTGATGAGGGCAGAGTAAAGGTGTGATGAGGAGCAGTATGTTAAAAGATAATTGTATATATTGGTTAAAATACATGTTCTATTTAGATTAGTTAAAATGTGAAAAAAAAAATGTGTTTGCGGGTCAAGAAAAAACTACTCACACTGATGTGTGTGTATGTAAATGAACGCATTTGTCTATAGATACACATTGATTCACTTAAATTTCCTTCTTTAATCCTTCCAACCATCCCTCCAGTAGCAATAGACTTTCTCTTGGCTACATACTGTCCAGAAGGGGTCATTCCTTTGCCCAGTATTGCTTACACAATGGGCGTTGCTTTTCTTTTTCTTATTTTTAAATTTTCCTTGAAATTTATCTTTGCTATCTTTCATGAGTTTTTCTTCCCCATTTCTTGGTTGGTATTTTAGTTCAGTTAATAGAACTGGAATTAATATGTGTCTGTAGACAAATGTGTTCATTTACATACACACACATCAGTCAGTGTGAGTACAGTTTTTTCTTGACCAGCAAACACGTTTTTTCCACATTTTAACTAATCTAAATAGAACACGTATTTTAACCAATACATAATTATTGTTAAGATGTATCTTTTCTTCCCAACTACCCCCCCACCCAAAGGTCCTATGAAATCTGTGGCATTTAGAAGTGTGAAAACATTGGTAGTGCGACATTTTCAGTGTCGCGGGGGAAGAGAGCAGAGGCTGAATTCGTGTCACGCTGTGTGCACGCTCTGTCCTGCGAGCGTGGCGGTGTCGCGGCCCGAAGGCTCCGACCGTGTGTGACCTGGAGCCGGTGAGTCAGCCGCTTCCACCCCTTCCACACCCGGGAGACAGGCAAGGAAGACAAACGCTCCAGGATTGACTGGGGTGGTTTACAGGAATACTTCAATTAATGCTTGCACATCCTAAGGTATGTCACCTCCAGATTTAACAATGAAGAAGCACATTTAAAAAGTGAAAATGCAAAGTGGTATGAAATACTATCTGGTTGTTTTATGAGACCCAGATGTTCTCAAATGTTCTGGGTTCACTCTTATCCCAGGTTCTACCTACCCCACGGGGCCGGAAGCTAAGATAAATTTCTAACAGTTTGTTATTAATTAGTCCAAACACCTGAAAGGTAGCCATGCCCATGGTGTTTGTCAGGTGTCAGTGTGTTTCCTTGATGATTATGAAACTTCGCCTCCTCCCCATGCTCCTGTGTAAGGTTGCTGTGGCCCCCGGGTGCCTCGGAGCACAGCTTGGAAATCAGAAAGGCATGAACGGGTTCAGCACTCTGACCACTATTTAATAAACATTCAGCAAGACATATGTTGCTAATTCATAACTGCCCCTCTCCAAAACTTCTTGATCAGTTTAGGTAGTGTTAGCTCAGAAAAGCCCTCACCGTTCTTTTTAAAGGAAAACCTAGCCCTGGCTGGTTTGGCTCAGCGGTTAGAGCGTCGGCCCACGGACTGGAGAGTCCCTGGTTCGGTTCCCGCTAAGGGCACATACCTCGGTTGCAGTTTGTCACCTCGGTTGCAGTTTGTCACCTAGGTTGCAGTTTGTCCCCGGCCCCAGTTGGGGTCGTGTGGGTGGCAACCAGTCGATGTGTCTCTCTCACATGGATGTTTCTCTCTCTCCCTCCCGCTCTATCTGAAGATAAATGCTAAAATGTCCTCTGGTGAGGATAAAAAAACAAAACCCTAACAAAGAAAGCTGGGAGTTCAGTTAAGTGTTGCCAGGCGTCTGAAAGCCTCGGAGAAACGAACGCAAACTGGGAAGAAAACAAGAGACTCGGCTCTCGGTGTGTTCAGCAGTTACAGCTGCCTTAGCCCCCAGGAATGCCTGCCTCATGGCCCTCTGGGGCCCTCTGGGGGCGCAAGGCGGGGCTGCCTGAAGGCCACCCACGGTGATGTGTGTGATCAGAGTCCTCAGGCGGACTGTTCTCCCCGCAGACTTGGGAAACAGGCGACAATACACATGGTCCGCTTACCAGCTTCCAGGTCGTTCAGCGAGTTTTAAGTCGCTGCCCACAGGTCTTTGGGCCAGAGTAAAAAGCTAATTAAGTCTTTCGAAAAAGGAACACCGCCTCCCTCGACCTATGAGCTCCCAGACCCGTTAACCCGTCAAGTCGTAGGTGTGATATGCTGTATATTAATGCTTACCAGAATGTTCTAACCTAACTTCACCAGTCCAGAATCCTAAGCGGTAAGTTTAGGTTTCTGAATTTCTGGAGGATAGAGACAAGAGCTTTTGCAGGTGAACTGATGTTAAAAAGAATTTTCTTTTAAATGCATCATAAATGTTTCACCATTCTAGAAGGTTATAATTAAATATACAGAAGTAGCTGGAGTGGATCTAAGTGACTTTTTGCATTGAACTAGTATTGAAAATAAATCTTTCTAGCCCTGGCCAATGTGACTCAGTTGGTTGGAGCGTCATCCTGTACACTGAAAGGTCACGGGTTCAATTCACAGTCACATCACATTCCAAGGTTGCAGGTTCAGTCTCCAGTCCGGGCACATATTAGAGGCAACCAATCAATGTTTCTCTCTCACATGGATGTTTCTCTCTCTCTCTCCTCTCTCTTTCTTCTCTCTAAAATCAATAAACATATCCTTGGGTGAGGATTTTAAAAAATATTTCTAAAATGCATTATGAGTTGTTTGGGATCCTTAAGAGCTGTAGCTATAGATACAGGTGTGGTTGTGGGGACCTTTGAGGTTAAGCAGCATTGCAATCCAGGGAGACTCCCCTTGTATTCCCTGCGCATGCTCCTCTCCTCACAGTGCTCTCCGCTCACCTCCTCTCACTCGCTGCTCTCCCCATCTTACACTCTGCTGCCACCATATCCAAGGTCATGGCCTGTGGACCACCTGAACCAGACCCCTGAGGAGCTCTTTATACTGCAGCCCCGAACTTCCGGTCAAGATGGCGGCGTAGGTAAACGCGGTGTCGCGTCCTCCCACAACCACATCAAAGTTACAACTAAACTACAGAACAACCATCATCCAAAACCGCCTAAAATCAAGCTGAATGGAAGTCCTACAACTACGGAATTAAAAAAAAAAAAGCAGCCACATCCAGACTGGTAGGAGGGGCGGCAGCGCGAGGGGTAGCGGAGGTGGCAGCGGTGGCGGCAGCGGCGGCGCGACAGGCCGGTCCCACACCCACGTGTGGCGGATAAAAATCAGGAGGCTCCCGCAGCTGGGAAGGTCCTTCCTGAGAACTGAGGGGTCCCTGTCCCACACCAGGTGCCCCGCTCAGGGTTCCAGTGCCAGGAAGAGAATCCCCATCACTTCTGGCTGGAAAACCAGCGGGAACTGAGGCTCAGGGAAGCTGAAGCGGCTGGAGCCCCAGGCAGCTCCTTAAAGGGCCCGTGCACGGACTTATCAGACTCTCTCCCTCTAAGCTCGGAGGGGAGGCAGCTCGAGGGGCACCAGAGACATACAGGGAAGAACTGAGCTGTTTGGCACTGGAGCAAGGGCTGGAGAGGGGGCTTCCTCAGGGACAAACGTGCTGTAAGAGGCCTTTGTTCCTTTGGTGAGCCCTTCCCGGGGGCGGCAGACAGAAGCCATATCTGGGACTCCAGCAACCTGGGTCATACTGGTAGCCCCGCCCTGCTGACTCCCTGAGGCCCCACCCCACCCCGCCCCACCCAACTTTCAAGCCCACCCAAGCTGTTGCCACTTGCTTAACCATAGGATTGGCCTGGCTTGGATCCTGCTTCAGGTTTTTCCTAAATTCTTTCAAACAAGCAGCACCGGGTCTCAGCGAGCCCCATACCTCTCATTAAGTAATACACAGAAACAAACACAGGGAGGCAGCCAAAATGAGGATACAAAGAAGCAGGTCCCAAATGAAAGAACAGAACAAAACCCCAATAAAAGAACTAAGCGAAAGGGAGATAAGCAACCTAACAGATGCTGAGTTCAAAATACTGCTTATAAGGATGCTCAATGAACTCAGTGAGAACCTCAGTGAACTTAGGGAGGGCCTCAAGAGCATAAAAAAGGACCAGTCAGAAATGATCGATGCACAGTTAGAAACGAAGGAGGCTTTAACTGAAATAAAGAATAATTTACATAGCTTCAATAATAGAGTACGTAAATCCAAGGAGCAAACCATTGATTTGGAATATAAGGAAGCAAAAAACGCCCAATCAGAACAGCAAAAAGAAAAAAGAATCCAAAAAAATGAGGATAGTGTAAGGAGCCTCTGGGACAACCTCAAGCGTGCCAACATTTGCATCTTGGGGGTGCCGGAAGGAGAAGAGAGAGAACAAGAAATCGAAAACCTGTTTGAAACAATAATGGCAGAAAACTTTCCTAACTTGGTGAAGGAAACAGACATACAAGTCCAGGAAGCACAGAGAGTCCCAAACAAGATGAACCCCAAGAGGCACACACCAAGACACATCATCATCAAAATGCAAAAGGTTCAAGACAAAGAGAATCTTAAAAGCAGCAAGAGAAAGGCAGCTAGTTACCTACAAGGGAGTTCCCATTAGGCTGTCAGCTGATTTCTCAAAAGAAACTTTGCAGGCCAGAAGGGAGTGGCAAGAAATATTCAGAGTGATGAAAACCAAGAACCTACAATCAAAATTACTCTATCCTGCAAAGCTGTCATTTAGAATCGATGGACATATAAAAACTTTCCCAGACAAGAAAAAGTTAAAGGAGTTCATCACTACCAAACCGTTATTATATGAAATGATGAAGGATCTTTTTGAAGAAAAAGATAAAATGTATGAACAAACAACATGGCAATGAATACATATCTATCAACAATGGAATCTACAAACAAAATGAACAGGAAGAACAGGAACATTCTCATAGATACAGAGAACATTTTGTTGGTTGCCAGTTGGGAAGGGGTGGGGGGAATGGGTGAAAAAGGTGAAGGGATTAAGAAGCACAAATTCATTGCTAGACTGACAAACCTCAAAGGGAAAGGGGTTGGGGGGGTGGGAAGAGATAAACCAAAGAACTTATATGCATAACCAATGGACACGGACAATAGTTTGGGAAAAGGTGGGAGGGGGTCAGGAGTGGGGAGGAGGGGGTCAATGGGGGAATAATGTGGAACATCTGTAATACATTTTACATCCAACAATAAAGATGTGGGAAAAAAAAGAAAGAAAGAAAATAAATAAATAAATAAATAAAAATAAACTGCAGCCCCACAGAATCATGGCCTCTGGGGAGGGACTCAAGGAATCAGCATTATCATTGAAATTCCCCTGCGATTCTCAAGTTAACTAAAATTGGGAAAAGGTCAGAACATAATGAATGTCCCAGTTTCTCTTAATTGTGTCGTGCTCTTTGGGGACTCTGTACTGCTGTTCCTTTATGGGAGGTCAGCATCTTTCTGACCTGTGCTTATTTCTTCTGGAGGCGCAGGGTCTGTTGACCAAATGTCAAGACCTTTATTTTTTACATTCTATACTAATGTGTACAATTAATATAGGAGAGGAGATGGAAAGAGAAACAGAGCTGGGAGTGAGGGTCATTGCCTACGACATTACAGAACAGCTCCAGGGGGCACTACATGCTACAAGCTCCTGGAAACCCACCTTCTGCACCTGCTGTCAGACCCCAGCCTTGAGGTAGTGTGCTGAAGAACCTTTGCTAAAGACTCAACCACTCCATGCCTCGGCTTCTTGTCTATCGGAAGAGAATGATGATACCTACCTTAAATCATAACCATGAGAATTAAATCAGAGTATGTTGAAAGAATTTAGATGTCTGAAAATAGTGAACACTTATTGGTTATTATTATTAGCCCCATTTTACAGATGAGGCAATTGGGGAAAAAAAAAAAAGGAACATCCCAAGCAGATCATGGTTGTAAAGAGCAAACTGGAAGAAAACTTCCACCCCCATCTGCCTTATTCTACAGCCTAACGTTTTCCTACTTGATAATCTGAAGCCCCCTAGCATCTGAGGCTTCTGGAGCATCACATCTTTGCAGTATTGGGAATTTCATCCCCGTTCCCTCCCCCATTCCTCTTCTTTGCCCTCACCCTTATCCCTTCCTGAATAGTACTTGGTGAGATTTAAAGCTGAATATGTTGCCAGGCCAGTGTTACTCAGTGGTTGAGCATCAACCAATGCACCAAGAGGTCACTGGGTCAGTTCCCGGTTAGGGCACATGCCCGCGTTGTGGGCCCCGTCCCCAGTGGGGGACGTGCAGGAAGCAGCCTGTCAGTGATCTCTCCCATTGATGTTTCTATCTCTCTCTCCTTCTCCCTTCCTCTCTCTAAAATCAATAAAGAAAAAAATATTAAGCCCTGGCCAATTTGGTTCAGTGGTAAAGCATTGGCCCGTGGATCAATGAGTCGTGGATTCGATTCCAGCCAAGGGCACGTACCTGGGTTGTGGCTCATGCCCGGCCCTGGTGGGGATTGTGCAGGAGGCAGCCAGTCGATGTGTCCCTCTCACATCAATGTTTTTCTCTCTCTCCCTCCCACTCTATCTGAAGATAAATAGAAAAAATATCCTTGGGTGAGAATTTAAAGAAAAAAAATTAAAAATTAAGCTGAATATATTGTTCATGGCCTTGCTGAATGCAGTCTTTTCCCCATGAAAAAACTCATTGTGTTTGATGAGCTTTCGCCATATACAATGGGTTGTAGGGTGTGTACTGTGAGGAGTGAAAAGAGCCCTAAAGTGATCACAGAGCCTTTAAAGCCTGAACACGAGTCTGTAAACCATAATTCTCTTCAACTTTCACTGGTGTCCTGATTTATCAACTGAAACTCGCGCGCTGCCAACGAACAGTCCCTGACTAAGTGAATCAGTATTGAGCACCAGCTTTGTGCTCACCTGTTACAGTGCTTCTCAAACGTGAATGTGCAAACAAACCATGTGGGCTCTTATTATAATACAAAGTCTGGTTCCTCGGCCTCAGGAGGTGCAGGGCCTTAGTACTGCACCTCCAACAAGCCCCCAGGTGACACCAGTGCTGCAGGTGATTCCTATGTACATGCAAGTTCCAGAAGCACTGTGGTGTCCCTTCTTCTCCCTGAATTCCCTAACACATCCTGGCATCTCTTGATACTTATCACTTGTATCTTCCAATAGAATTGAAGCTCTGTGAGAGCACAGACATTTCTACCTGGATCATGCCCGTGATCCCAGAACCTAGACACATGGGTCTTCACAGTGGTGAGCTGGGTGGAGCTGAACGTGATTTACCTACACAGCAGAACTCAGTGATGTCTGTGAGTCAATAAATGATTAAGTGAATATGTGTAGTGTAATATACATAGATATGTAATATTTATATGTTGTTTATATAATTCTCATGACAGCCTTCTGGGAAATATGTTATCAACCTCAAGTTGTAAATATATGATTCATGTCAAATTAGTATTATGGGTAAATACAATAAAACTTTTTGAAAGTTTTTTGAAAGTAATTATTGAAAGTTTCAGAGAAGAGAGAACATTTTCACTAATCTTGAAAGAATACAAACACTTTTGTAAATATGGAGACAGAAGGAGAAGTGATTCTCTGTAGATGGAAGGTTGCAGGGTAAATTTTTGAGGTTTTACCTTAAGTATTATTCCCCTAGAACTCCCCTCCACATTTCCAAGTAATGACCCAGGTCCCTGGTTTCCTGTCGTAGGGAATTTTGCAGTGAAAAAGCAGAAGTTCTGGGACGTCTACTCTTTGTACCTTTAGTAAAATCCCACACTTGCTGAAGACATTGTTCCGTGTGTCCTGGTGTAGGATGGAAGAGAGAATAGTTCTTTTGAGGAAGAAGAATATCCCCAAGACAGAAGAGAATTCAGCCTGAGCTAAGAAGATGCTCTGTGGGTGTTACTCATTTTGTCTGTGCCCTGGTCACCTTCAGTAGTTTGGTGAGAATTACTATATTGAAATTCACTTATCAAAATACTTTTTAAGATTAAGATGCAGTAATATATATATTTATTAATGCATAAAATAGTAATTTCAGGTCACATCACTAATAATTACCTTAATTTTGATACGGTGATGAACATAGAATTGTAAATATATAATGATATAAAAATATCTCTTTTAATCATTATGGATTTATAGGTGCTGCTAATACTATTGTGGTTTATTTCTTACATTTATAATAGAAGAAAATGCTGAATTAGAGGTTAATGAAAATAAAGATGTAATCATTTTTCCATCCAAGTTCATGGCTCCCTGGGCATGGACCCTAGCTTCAGAGAAGGGACTTGTATATCACTCTGAGTCCTCTCATCTCCAGCAGACTTCATTTTATTTTACTTTTTGTGTGTGTGCAAGTATATTTATTTATTTTTAAATTAATTAGTATTGTTATTTTATTATTTATTTTTTGTTACAGAAGTTTCTCCTTTTCCCCCCATTGACACCCTCCTCTCTACTCCCACCCGCTCCTTCACAGTATTGATGTCTGTGTCCACTGGTTATGCATAGAAATTCTTTGATTTATCTCCCTCCTACCCCCACTCCCTCTGAGGTTTGCCAGTCTGATCCCTACTTCTATGTCTCTGGGACTATTTTGTTCATCAGCTTATTTTGTTCATTATATTCCACAAATAAGTGAGATCATGTGATACTTGTCTTTCTCTGACTGGCTTATTTTGCTTAGTGTAATACTCTCCAGGTCCCTCCATGTCATCTCAAAGGGTAAGAGATCTTTCTTTTTTACAGCTGCATAATATTCCATTGTGTAAATGTACCACAGCTTTTTTATCCACTCACCTATTGATGGCACTTGGGCTATTTCCAGATCTTAGAAATTTTAAATAGTGCTGCTATGAACATAGGGGTGCATATATTCTTTCTGATTGGTGTTTCAGGCTTCTTAGGGTATATTCCTAGAAGTGGGATTACTGGGTCAAATAGCAGTTAAATTTTTAATTTTTTGAGGAAACACCATACTGTTTTCCATAGTGGCTATGCCAGTCTGCATTCCCACTAGCAGTGTATTAGGGTCCTCTTTTCTCCACACCCTCGCCAGCACTTGTTTGATGATTTGTTGATGGTGGCCATTCTGGTAGGTGTGAGGTGATACCTCATAGTTGTTTTAATTTCCCAGCAGAATTTAAATGCATGTTAGGATAGTCTAGGTCAGTGCTTCTCAATGTCTTGTCCCTGAACAAGCAGCATCAGCATCACCTGGGAACTTGTTAGGGATATAAATTCTCAGGTCCTACCCAAGTCCTTCTGAATCAGAAGCTCTGAGAACGGAGTCAAGTGATCAGTGTTTTGACAAGGTGATTCTGATGCACACTCAAGTTTGAGAAGCAAAAGGCTAAATTATACTTCAGTAACAAACTATCCCCAAATCTCAGTATTGTAAAACAACAGTTTATTTTTCACTCACGCTTCATTTCCGCCCCAGGTGCATGGGCTTGTTCTGCTCTAGGCCTCCTCGCTGCAAGGTCCTGGTTGACAGAAGGGCCACCGTCTGCAGCATTACTAGTGCTGTCCCCAAGGAGAAAGAAATGTGAGTTCTCACACTGGCGGTTAACAGACTGGAAATGACACACACCATTTCACACTAACAACTAGTTGCCCAGAACTGGTCACTCGGCCCTACCCAAATGGCTGGGGACACAGAAAGCTGGTGATGACTAGCACACTATTGAAAGAGATTAGAATCTCAGCATGGATGACCTGCTAACAGGGAGACAGTCACAGCCACACCAGTGACTCCCAGGTTTGCAGCAGGCGCGTAAACTGCAGAATCACAAGCGCTGAGACATCCATCCATGAAGCCTGGGACAGCGGGTGCACCAGTTTGGACCAACAGCGTGTGACAGAGGTAGACCAGGGAAGACCAGTGACTGGGATGGGCCAGAGGAGGGGGTATTTTCTTTTGCTTTGGTGATACTTAAAACCCTGGGATTTTTGCATAATTCCGGGCAACCGAGGAAAGTACAAAAGTGACTGATGTTGGATTTCCTACACAGGATGCTCAGTGTTAGATTTAAGTTGATTTAAAGAAAAGTGATTTTTCTGACATCCTGAGATTGCAGGGTAAGCTTCATGTCCACTAGAGCTGTTATCTGGTCCAGCCCTTAATGCAGGGCATTTTAGAGGGATATTTCTCAACTGGTCTTGATGATGATAAAATAAACTTCTTGGCTACTTTAACACTGACTAAGTTGACATGTTGACTTAGAAAAGCCTTAGACTGGTAATCTTTTTTCTTTTTTTTATCCTCACTCAAGGATATGTTTTATTGATATTTTTTTAGAGAGAGAGAGAAACATCTATGTGAGAAAAATACTGATCGGCTGCCTCCTGTTACGTGCCCCAATGGGGATTGAACCCACAACCCAGATATGTGCCCTGACTGGAAATCGAACCCGCAATCTTACAGTGTACTAGATGAAACTCCAACAAACTGAGCCACAGTGGGCAGGGCCAGAATGATAATCTTTGTAAATTCATATTGGGACTCAGTTAATGGAGCAGTATGAGCCCTCAGTACATTTCTTTGTGATTGCAACAGGTAATTCTTTTTCATCTATTAGAAAATGTTATACACATTCACCTGGCATTTTTCTATAATACTCTCTGTCTGCCTTGCTTTTATCTCAAAATGAAGAGAAAGTAACCACAGTAAGCACTGAACTAATAGTCTTGTAAAAAAAAAAAAAGCCTGGCTCATCTAGTGAAGGTTTTATTACTCTTGGAAATATCCACTGAAGTGTAGCCACTATCCCACCATAAGATTGGAATTTGTAATTAGAATACTGCATTTTTATTTAGTGGCCCTAACATTTTTTTAAGTTGTACCAATTGATGATTAAACAACCCCTCCTAGAGAAAAACAGCTTCTGCAGAAGTATTTATGTCACAATATATATATTTTTTCCTTTCTGGTGTATGTGTCTTTACTGAATGTCAAAGAGTGAGGTCAGACATATGTTGATAGAGAATGTTTCTCCTTCTCACTATGAAATATACATATTATAATGCCTTCCCACTTTGTGGGCCTGTTTTTACCCCCATTCTTATGACAAATATGCATTGCCCAGGAAAACTTATTTCTAGGATTAGTTAGTTTACTTTTAACAAAGTCCAGACATTTTGGTTTATTTCTGACTTTGCACATATGACTTTTGTCTTCTTGTTGTAATTCCCTACTAGACATTTGCTGATAATTTTCCTTAAGCAATAGCAACCAAAAGTCCTTATGCAGGCTCCTGGATATTGGCATATATTGTTTGCTATAAATTTCATTTTGCAAAATTATAATAAAACATAATTTTTAAGAAAATGGTGCAATTGTAGGAACATTTTTATTTTATAGGAGCAACACTTTTCTCAAATGTGTTTTTAAAGTTTATTGCCTACATAATAAATTGACACATGAATTATTTCTTTAAACATATCTCACATACTGTCATATAATCAAATTGATCAAGTGAGTAATTCATATATAATACAAATATATAGAGGGAATACTGTCTGGAGAATAGTAAAAAATATACTTGCTAATAAACAAATCTCATGAGACAGTTTGGAGCCCACATATTTTAGCTCCAAAGAAATATTTCTGTGGAATCAAAAATCGTTTAAGTCACAATGGGGATCACCTGAATGCAGTTTATTTAAGTCAGACTTTAATTCAAGGCTGTAGTTTTAAATCACAATTGCATCTGTGTGTTTCATTCTATTAATGTCTTATGGGTGTGTGTGTGGTGTGTGTGTGTGTGTGTGTGTGAGTGTGTGTTTGTAAATTATATGCTGCATCTTGGGATTCATTATAGTATGTCACTTAGAAAACTTTCAAAAATGCTTGCAGCTGATTTTTTTTCTAAGACAACTTCATCTGCCCTTAGTTCAACTCATGGCAAGGAACCAACTGATGCAGGTTTTACCTCTTTGGCTAAAGAATAGACAGATATTTTAAAAGTATGTGGTGCCCTGTTTTCTTTAACAACTATACTTTTGCCCAGGAGGTGATTACCAGAGTAACTGCTTGTTAATTACCCTTTTACTTTGGGCTTCTGTTCTCATGAAAAATTTCTCTTGGTCTTTATTGAACACCAGTCAGTGAGAGTCATCCTACGCCAGGAAGAAAAAAGGGTGCGTGTTTAATGTAAATTATATTTATTTTAATTTCTTCCCCTTCTATGGCCCAAACCTTTGTGTAGCATAGTTTTGTTTTTTTATTCTATGTTGTCAGCAATAGAATAACAAAATAGATTCTGCTATGTCTCTCTAGAGGGTTATTTTTTGTTTGTTTGTTTTTTGTTTTTGTTTTTGTCCAAACTTATATGTTACTTTGTTCTTACAGTGCAGGAAAGATGGAAACATACAATGGACCTGTCAACACCACCAAAATTGCCCCTGCTCTTAATCAACGGAGGGCATGTTTAGAATTACAACCAAGTTTTACAGTTTTCCCTCCTCTTCCCTGATGCTTGAATAGCAAGTAGAGTCTTATTTGCATTTCATCTTGGGGTAGAAAAGAAACACAGAAATACAATTAGTTGATGTCTGTAGTGAGATAAAGCAATATTTGAGTTTGGACTCTAGCAATACCCTTGAAGTTAAGTAGGAGAATGTGTGGTAGAAAAATAATTGTCCTTCCCCTGAAACTCTGACCTTGCCACTGTCTCAGCATTGACTTGCAGTTCAAATCATCATCTGAATAATAAAGCAGTGTTTTTGCTGCCTGTGATGTTGAGAAACAAATGCAAAATACATAGTCACTAAGTTAGTGTGACAAACCCAGCGAGTCAGGAGTTGTGAGTGATTGCTGAGGTCTAGCTGCTGGCTGGAGAGCTCTATGGATTTTTGTGGTGCAGGTTGTCATCATGTGTAGACTGCTTAACTGAGCTCCTAAGAAATTATCAAAAATATATATTTTTTAAAGTTCATTGAAGGAAAAACACAGCAGATACTATACATGAGGTGCTACATTTAAGATGTCAATCTTTTCCTGCCTATTTAAAAGTCTCTGTAGAGAGGTGGTTGTTTTGATGGAGAGCATGTAGCATTTCCTTCTATATGCTTAAAAATCTCTACAGGTAAACTGTCATTTTTTAAATGATAGAAAGTGTATAGTGCTTCTTTCTTAGTTAATTCAGAATGAAGTATTTGAGTTTGTAACAAAGTTGCTGAACCATCTAAAATTCTGTCAGTGAACAAGGCAGGCAAGTTCCAGCTCTCACATCATTAATTAAGGGATTAGGGACCACAGATCATGCACAAGAAAATAGATCAATGGTATGAAGAAAATGCAAGTGACATAGGGTTGGGGGCAGGGAGTTGACAACTTTAGGTTCAGTGATCAAGGAAGGTGTTTGTGTAAAGAGACTTTGAGTTGAGACCTGGATGACCAGAAACCAAACATGATCATTTCTAGGCAAAACACAGTGCAAGGAGAGGAAACTTCTCCTGCAAACGCTTTGAAAGGAGTAGTTTCTCGGAGCAGCGAGTGTGGACAGAAGAAAGTGTGAGGAAGAGCGTGGACATGAGGCCGATGACGTAGATGGGCTCAGGTCCTGCGGGGTCCTGCAGGATAGGGTGTGTGGTTTGAAATCCGTTCTCAGTGAAGATGAGAAGACATTGAAAAGACTGCCTTGATCCGAATTCTGTTTTTAAAAGACTATTGTGCTCTTTGTATGGAAAATGGATTGAATGAGAGGAAAGAGTTGAAGCAACGGGAGGGGGCACCTTGGCACCCAAAGGAAAATTAAGGGTCGATTAGCCTGAGCGATATCCAGAATGCTCTTCTCGGGACTCTCCAAATCACCCTTGGTGTGAAATGCCCCCTACCTCTGCAAAGGAAA
Organism: Molossus molossus; assembly: GCF_014108415.1. NCBI lineage: Eukaryota > Metazoa > Chordata > Mammalia > Chiroptera > Molossidae > Molossus > Molossus molossus. The sequence continues at coordinate 49,077,874 of NW_023425351.1, forward strand.
ACCCTACCATGAAACACTCCCTGCTTCAGTGCAGAAGGGGAAGGACAGCATGCTCTCTGCACAGCTGTCTCCCACCCCAGGGCTGGGACCCTCCCGGCTCCTTTTCTCCATGTGGAGAGTAGTTTGGACCACCCAGGTGTTTGGGATTCAATAGGATGTATGTAGAATATTATTCTTAAGCTCCAATAATAGCCCTAGAGATACAAAGATGAACTTAAACGAAGGAAAATTCAACTGCCAGTATTTAAGTTTATACTCTGTAGTACTTTGGGGTTGAGCTATGACTTGCCAGATAGGATTAACTGACCAGTGACAAGGAGTTTATCAAGCTGGACTGTCATTCTAAAAATCTTTCCTTACGTAAGATTCCTCTGTGCTGAAGAATCATTTGATAAAAGTTATGCTTCGGGAAATCATTTTGGGGGGTGGTGTCAGGCAGTGCAGGCAGGGCTGCTTCCTGGATGCGTGGCCTAGCCCCCACCCCAGGGGCTTGTGCTTGAAAGGACTTCATGCTGGGTTTCCGTGTTTGTGTCGCTATGTTGAATTCCCGGTAATTTTTTAACAAGGAGCCTTGCATTTTCATTTTGCACTGGGTGCCACAAATTTTGTAGCCGTTACTGAATGCAGAGCTTGGAAAATTGTTTTAAAATCTGTCCTTCTGTTCTTAGATTGGAGAGGAAGAGGCAGGAGCAGAGCAGGTTGGAATGGAGGGATTCTAAGCAATGCAAAGTCATGGCCTGTAGATGAGATCATCTAGCCCAATGGCCCTCCATGCCTATGTGCGTCCATTACCTGACTGTTACCTGTCCGTGGCAAATAAGAACATGGGCGAAGATGCCCTCAGACTTTTGTAAAGCTAAATTTATTCCACCCAGTTTCTTCTTTATTCTTAAATTAAGTTCACTTTGCTACTTTTGGTCTAACCTTTGGTTCGTAGCATTTTCATAAAGCAGTTCTTTGTTTTAAAGCACGTCTATAAAAGAAAACCTGCCCACCTCATTTCAGTCCAATGCTTCTTGACAAAAACAAAAAACAAAACAAAACAAATAAAAATAAAAAAAAGAAAAATTCCCTGCCTTCTGCTTTCCTTTACCCATTTTTTCCTAATAGCAACTTCACTTTTCTCATTCCAATTATTCCCAAGAGCAATGACTCACAGTTCACAAAAACTTGAATTAATTTCTTACAGGTAAATAAAGTGCAATCAGAAATAAATCCACATGAATATTAGAAGTCTTTGTAGGCAAATTCAGAGTTGGGAAGGATTACTCTCTTATAACCAGAGTACTTACCATTTTCTATAACTTTGTTTTATAAATTCATTCCTTTCCTGTCTCAATGAGAGCAACCATTTTCATGTTTTCATCAACAGCACTTAGCATAGTGTGTTTAACTCGGTAACTCGTCGATGTAATTAAAAATATTAAAAAATAATAATTGAAAAAATATAAATTACTTTTAACTACAAACATTTCTTACAGGAAGGGATGTCTCCATCCCATCACCAGCATCTTTGGCAATTCCGACCTTGGAGAGCAATGTCTTTAAGGAAGGTTAGTAAAGATGTACTGCAGCTGTAACAGGAGGCTAAAATTAGACATTTTCTCTATTTCAGCTAAAACTGAGAAGGTGCCTGTTACTCCCTCATTTCAAAATGAGGCGTGAGACCACCAAGTCAAGATCAGAAAAGCTACTGGTCAGGAACTGGTTTTGTGACCCTTAGCTGACAACCTACCTCCAGCCAACATACCAGTTTGGAGACAAGAACAGGCTTTTCAGAGAGAGCTGCTGGTGTTCTGGGAATCCTGTGCTATCCAGGACCCCGAAAGGGGGGAAGTGTACAGCCCCTCACCTCAAGTCTGTGTGCAGGACTTCACTAGAGCTTGGGTGAACCAGGCTAGACTTAATCCAGCCCTGAGAAATCGTGCCGAGTAGGGGCAGGAGCTGCTGGAGCACCTGCCAAGCAGTGCAGGAGCTGTCCGTGGTAGGCGTGCTAAAACCTGTGGGGCAAAGCGTTCTTGCTCCTCATCAGCAAGCTGTGGGCTACAAAAGAGACCGGCCTGAAAGAGTCTTAGACTGTGTCCAAGGCGGCTGCCTGAGGAGAGAGGTAACCCCAGCAGAAAGAACTTGGGGGTGTACTTGGGGGGTAGGGAAGGAACATTAGTGACCAGTGGAAAGAGTTGCATTCACCAAAACAAAAAAAGAAACTGCAGATAAGACCCCCGGTAAGGAGTGGGCTATTGTAACCCATAAAACATCCCACCTGATGAGAGAAAACGTCGTCTTTAAACACCTGACCAAACGCAGAGTGCTGCTGCCAGAAGCAGGGTCCCTGGAGTCAGGAGAGGAGTGCACCCCTCACTCGGGTTTCACTTTCCATGGTTTCTCTCACTGTGGTCAGCCGCGATCTAAAAATATTAAATGGGAAAATCCAGATAGAAACAAGTAATAAGTTTTAAACTGCACATAGTTCTGAGTAGAGTAATGAGATCTCACATCCCCTGCTCCATCCCACCTGGGAGCTGGATCATCCCTTGGCCCAGCATCCCCACAGTGTGTGCTCCTCATCCTTACTCACTTAGTAGCTGTCTTGGTTAGCAGGTGGAACTGTTGCAGTATCGTGATGCTTGTGTTCAAGTTGCCCCCATTTTACTTAGTAATGGCCCCAAAGCACAAGAGTAGCGATGCCACAATTTGCATATGCCAAAGAGACGCTGTGAACTATATGCATTCATAGGAAAAAAACACAGCGTATGTAGGGTTCAGTGTGATCCACGACTGCAGACATCCACTGGGGTATCGTGACTTATCCCCCACGGATAAGGGAGCCACGGTGCAGTGCCTTAAACATAGAAGAGAATCAGTAGATATTTGGTGAACACCAAGATGTGTAACCTCGTTAGGCAAATATTGCAGGGATGGTTGTCAGCATCGTACAGGCGAGAATGATGGGGGCCAGGTGAAGTCTTTTTTTTTTTTTAATATGTTTTATTGATTTTTTTAGAGAGAGGAAAAGAGAGAGATAGAAACATCCAGAGGAGAGAGAAACATTGATTGGCTGCCTCCTGCACATCCCCCACTGGGGATGGAGCTCATAACCCAGGCATGTGCCCTGACCGGGAATAGAACCAGGACTTCTCAGTCTATGGGACAACACTCAAGCCACTAAACCACAGCTGGTGAAGTGTCTTCTCAAATTTTATTCCTAGTAAGGGAAGAATGTAGTCTAGAACACCCAGAAGAGTGGGTACTGCCATCATCAGGTCTTGATAGAAAGCAACTAGATGTTCATAAGAAGGTTTCAGGGCCGCTTCCCGGGGCTCTTGTACCGTGTTCTTCTGTATGTCCTTAGGTGAAGTCAAGCTGTTAATGCTGGTTACTGTGTGCCTGCCGGATACAGGGCACTGGTGGTTCAGCGATGAATAGGATAGTCCCTGACCTCAAGTAGCTTACGGCATACGGATGAAAGGCAATCAGTCACTTGTCATTTACTTCCATAGAGCATGAGTTCAAGAAATACTAGTTCCGTTCCTGCCATGGTAAGATTAGGTGATTGAATTCAGGTTTCCTACAGATGTAAGAGTCCTCCAAGTAAATACTGGATTGCTACATTTTTCCACCATCAGATTTTGTTTGTCTTTCTCTAATGATGAGTTATGTTGGAATTTCTATCAGTTCTGAATGAGTTTAGAAGTGAACATTATATGAGGACATATTTTTTTCGCTGCCGTTTTTATTCCTGGCTTTGTTAATGTGTAATATTTTGCTTCTCTGCATTCAGTCTCCATCTGATTTTTCTCCTAATGTAATTTACCACCTGCAGAAATATCAGGCCTCGAAAATGCAGGAGTGAAATGCCCATGAGCACAATGCCAGTGTGTCAACACATGCTTAGAAGGGTATTGCACCCCTAGCCTATTTCTTAGACCACATATTCAACCATAATTTTCAACTTTCAAAATTGGCTCACATCATAGATCAGGAGCCAGCTCTGTTTTCACATAACTGTGATGAATATTGTGGTTTTCTAACCAAAGAGATACAACAGTAATATTGTGTGTGTGTGTGTGTGTGTGTGTGTGTGTGTGTGTGTGTGTGGTATGTGTCCCTAGCGGGAACCAAACCCAGACTCTCTGGTCCACAGGCTGACACTCAACCACTGAGCCAAACTGGCCAGGGCAACAGTAATTTTTTGAGAAAGATTTGAAGCGTATGACTGAGCCAAACTACAGATGAAAGAAGGTGGGGAAAATAAACATAACCTCCTGCCCTGTAAGTCTTCTGAATAAAGACATGTGTGCAGTCTATGTGGAGGGATAATAACCAATTCATTTATTTATTCATGCAGTAAGTATTTTTAGTGTCCACGTAATGCACAAGGCACTGTTAGGTGCAGAGGAGAAGTGTGCTTTCAGCCCCACCAGAGTGAGAGACGCAGAGAAAAGTAGACATAAACCAATCTACATTAGACTTTGTGATAAATACCATGAGAAGCAGAATAACCTGGGGTTAAGTCGGAGAGAGGGGTAGAGGGGTGCAGGAGATAAGAGACAACTCACTTAGAATCATGAGGGATGGTTTCTCTGAGGAGACTTTAAAACATGAGAAGCAACCAGCAACTCAGAGCATTCTAGTTGGAGGAAAGAGCATATGCAAAGGACCTGAGGAGACAAAGAGTTGACATGTTTGAGAGCCTTGAAGGATGCCAGGGTGACTAGAGTATGAGCAAGAAGAGTAGCTCAAGATGAAGCAGGGTCTTATGGACCATGGGAAGTTGAGAAACTCATTCAACCACAGTAGGAAAGCCATTCAGTTCTTTGAAGTGGGAGGACAGCCTGTTGCCTGTATGCTTATAGTGATTGATGGTTAGCAGGAAGAAGAGGTAGCAGAAGAGAGAAGTAACTTGGAGATCAATCTGGAGGCTTTGGCAATGATCCAGAGGAGTCTAACGGGGGAGGTGGCAGCAGAGATGGAGAAAAGCGGAGAGATTCAGGGTATAATTTGAAAGCAGAACAGAGTGAATGTGTTGAAGAATTGGAAGTAGAGTTGCAAAGGAAGGGATGTGACTTCAAGTTTCTGGCTTGAGTAGCTGTGTGGTTGGTGGTGCCATTTATGGAGATAGAGAAGGCAGGCAGGAAGGTTGGGGGGAGTTTAGGAATCGAGAGTTTATTTAAGGAATGTTAAGTTTAAGATGCGCCATAGGTGATGGATAATACCGAGTAACTAGTTGTATACTTTAGTTTGCCGTATTGGGAGAAGTTTGGGTGGGGTGTAAACATGGGAGTTTTCAGCATATAAATACTCTTCCAAGGGAAAGAACGAGGACATCTAAGGACACAGGGAAGATAGAGCAGAGGGACACCCAGCTCCATTAGCCTCTGGATAATCCAAAATATAGAGCTGAATAGAAAAACAAACAAACAAAAAAGGACACTTCAAGGAACAGCGAAAAAACAGACTATTAGAAAAATTGCACATTAGGGATTCTAAGGTAGAATGCTTCAAGCTAGACAGTCCTGTTCAAAAAAAAGAAAAAATTGAGGACTTATATGTACCAGTGTGTAGCAGGCTGAATATGTATCGGGATGCTGTTATATTATCCTTTTAATAATTTTTAAGGTAAATGCTGTTATTAGACCCATTTTGAAATGAGGAAACGGTAGAGAGAGTAAGTAATTAGCTCAAGATCACATAGCAAGGAGCCGGGTTTGGGACCCAGGCATTCTAAAGAGTCCATGGCCTCAACACCTCCACAAATACATCCTGCAGCCAAAAGGTTAAGAGAGATGAAAACCAAAAGGTAGCTTTTGAATTTGACCACAGAAGTGATGGCAAACCTACGCGGGTTGCTTTGCAAACGCAATGGGTGCGAAGCGTTACTGGAGAAGGCTGTGCAGTCACGAAGAGGCGGAGCTGGCTGTTGTGAAAGAGAAGAGAGCTCAGGAAAGAGGACTAGAAGGACGGAGATGTTAGCCCAGGCTGGATGCTGGCGGGAGGGATTTAGCAAGGAGCGGGAGATTAAGGACCAGGATGGGAAGCAGATCATGTTGGAGTAAAGCCTTGAGAACGTGATGAGGAGGACTGTCTTCCCCCTTTCCTACATCCCTTCCTTTGCAGGTAAAATGGAAACGTCCTTCCTTTAGGAGGGATCTAGGAGAGAGCGTTGGTGCTCTGCCCGTGCCTACCCAGGAGGAAGAGTGAGGTCTCGGATGGTGGAAAGGACTGGGGTGCACGGCCCAGGGTGCTCTGTGCACTCTCTCTGGAACCTGCTGCCCGTGGTGTGCTCGGAACCTGGACACTGCTTCCCCAAGCTGCCAGCTTGTCCTGAGCCCTGAGCTCCTGTTCCTGTCCCTCAGTGGGTTCAGGATTTACCGTGGTCAGTACGTTAAAACCCCCAGGACAGAGAGAGGATGCAGTTGGATTCAGAGAATATGTGAAGAGAGGGGCTTTAACAATAGGAGGACCGTGTTCTCTTCTGAAATAGGAAAAAAAAAGTCTTAAAATAATGGGCAAAGATAAATGCAGATTTATACAGTGACCACTGGAAGAAGACGGTGACTTCTTTAATGTCACTTTAAATGTTAAATAAGATGTTTGTCTGAAAAAGTCTAAAGACCAACTTCATTGTAGTGAGGGCACTACATACCCTTCATGTGTTAAACCTTATCATCTGAATGGAAGAAAACTGTAGCAGATTCCCCAGTGATTCTCAGGTTGGGGTAGAGGACATGGCAGGCCCTATCTGGGAGAGTGAATAAGAATTTGCTGGGGTCATTTTCCAAAAAATCCTTTTCAATCAATGATATAGTCAGTAATGTCATTTTTTAAAACCACAAAACATCATTTTCAATTGAAAACATTTAGGATTACTTAAGAATTTTTAAATATTCATCAATAGGATGATTTAGTTTAAAAGAAGCAGGGTATTGACCAGAGTGATGTTTTCATTAAATTCCTGAATTAATATGTAAATAAGAGATGCCTATTTTTTCTCTATACCTTCTCTCTCTGTTTCTTGTATCTCCATTTGGAGAAATGAAGATGAGAGATTGTGTGCTGTATTGGCATTTTAAATATAAACCACTGGGCTTCCTCCCAGCTTATTATTACTTGCAGAAGCCATCTTGATTAAGTTTGGAGTTGCCTTATGTTGTGCATAAGCAAAACTAAATTTTAATCAGCTGGTCCATATGCTTTAAACAGATAGTTTGTAATAGGCCCTTTAAAATATAGATTCCTTTAATCAGCAATGTTGGATATAATCCTAAAGTCTTAAAATAGTCTTCTTTATTCTGATTCCTTCTTCCTAAAATGAGTAAACAGAATGCAATCCTTGTGGCAACAGAAGGTTGCAAATCATTTCATAAAGGGTAATAAAATTAAATTTCATCACTGTGAGTTATTGCAGAAGACTGTTTAACATTTATAAGAATTTGACTTCCAAATCCTTCAAGCCCTAATCTTTGGATTTGCATAATGGGTTTCTACTTTCAGGATTTTCCAATTGAAAGGCTTTGAAGTAAGTTCCAAGGCAAAAACTGAAATAAATTGGAAATTTGTATAATTTCAAAGTTAATGCGTGCAATATAGTGGTATAATTGGAAAGCGCATGGAAGGGGAAACTCAAAAATTTTACTACTGTTTGATTTAACATTCTGAAACTTTATCAAGGGAAAGGTAATATGCAAAATTCTTAATGACCATTCAAAAAACATGAAGTAGAACTTTGTAATCAATAGTTGTCTCATCATTAGGTGCTGAAAAGCAGTAGGTCCTGGACTTGAACCTCAGTATTTGACTCCAGAGTCCTTGCTGTTTTCAGCTCTCCAGGCCAATGTTGACATTTTTTTACACCATCATGTCAGTTTATCAAAGGTACAGATGTTTCTTTAGAAATGACAGAGCTGGGGAAGCACCTTTCTGTTTACTAGATGGGCTGCTGCCTGATTCCTGAAGTGTTGAGCCAATTAGATCTTTAAAAAAGAAAGAAAGAAAACACAAAGCTGGATTTAGTGAATAAAGTGCAATATTTTTATCATAGGGTTGATAATGGAGATGGAACTATTTCCTTTGTCCAAGCTCAGAAACACATTTCTATAATGGAGTGGGATTAATCCTATGTTATCTGAATGTATTAAATCAGTCATTTTATCAGCTACCAGCTGTCCAAAGTCTTACTCTCTGAGATTACTTCCATGGATTTTTATATATGAACTTGCTTGCATTTTTGTATGTTTCCGTGTGGCTTTTCCCCATAATGAAGCCATTCATTCATTCATTCATTCATTCATTCACATTTTATATACTAAGTGTCTACTGTATGCCAAGAACTATATTAAGTCCTAGGAATAAAGTGAGCAGACAGAATGTCTGTGAATGTCGGAATTAAGCTGATCTGGTGGTGAGGATTCCTAATGGAAGGTCCTTCTCATCGACCTCTTTTCTTTGGGCTGGTGTAGGCGTAGGGAGGTCAAGCAGCTGGCTAACTTCGGGAACTTGGATGTCTTTTTCAAAGAAGTTCAGTAAGAAATGCTAATAGTTTATGTTAGGGGGTCATGAAACTGCAGAGATGGATTGGTTTTGGATTTAATTTTTAGTAGTTTTAGAATAAAATTAGGTATAAAAGCAGTGAATGCATGTATGCTTCCATACAATCCATGACATGCACACTGGTCTTGCTCTTTACAGAGTGAGTCCAATTGCATTTAACAGGAGAACTTCTAGCACATCATTCCTACATATCATTGCACCTGTGGCTTCATTCTTGATTGTTCTGTTTTCTGAATTTCCCAAACAGGAAAGCATAAATTTCTTAGAATGAATACAGTGCTAGAAACATGTCTCATTATAACAAGATATCTTGTTTGGGTATCCCATTAATTATTCCAAAACCAGTCTGTACTCCCAAAGGATACTTCTGTTGAGACATTTTGCATTGGTTTGGGATTGTAAGTTGTATAATTCCCGATTCCACGTTAATGAGATTTTCTGTCTCAATCCTTGTGTTTGGGGACACAAAGAACAGTATGGCCCCAGTAATTATAGAACAGGCAGTAATTGTCATATTCTGTATCCCAAAGGATTGTTTTCTTGTTTTAATGCATTGGCTTTCAGTCTGTTACTTCTGGTTGGACTTCTGAATATGCTTGATTTTTGCTGATTTTGTGGTTTGTTTTTAGCTGCTAATTTGTAGTCAGACTGTACAAGAGCGGTAACAAAAGCCCTTAATTTTGCCCTGTGAAATTTTTTAGGCATTTGCTCTCAAAAGCTCTTTTTGAGTGACTTGAGATTTTTGCAGCAGCCGCAGTATCCAACTTGGAAGAGCTGCATTCTCAGCAGCTTTACTGATTAAAAAAATATCCTTACATTAGCTCTTTTAGGAAGCAAGGAGACAGCTTTGCTAACAGTAATGAGTTGTGCAAACCACAGATGGTCTTCTTGCTGGAAATTACTGGAAAGAACTACAAGGGTCACAGCCATTCACACACATCTATGTGTATACGTGTAGCATGTGCATTTGTGTAAGTATACAGGAAATGAATGGGCAAAGGGTAAATTTGTATAGCAACTACTGAGACTGTAGATGTCTATTGAATTTTATAAAGTGCTTTCACATAAATTAACACATGTTATGCTCACAGAAACTCTTTTGGGCCAAGTGGGCAGAGAGGACCGAGACCTAGACAGTCCAGGTCCTTGTCCAAAGTCAATGGCTAGTAAGTGTCAGAGCTGAAACTTGTATCTTCTAATTCCAAATGGTGGCATTTTTGTCTAAATGCTGTGCATAGTTGGATTCCAGCTTCCCTAATATTTAGCTCTGTCACTTTCTCTAAACCTCAATTGACCTCTCATCAAACAGGGTATATGATACACATCTCATAGGTCTGTAGTGGTCACCAAGTGAAATAGTGTATACACAGCATGTGGTCTATACCCTGTATGTTATAAAAGCTCAGTGACTTTTCATGTTTGCTTGTGTTTTTTGTTTAAAGCAAAAAACATACATAATACTTATTACATGCCAAATATCCTAAGTACTTTTATAAATGTCAATTTAATCCTCATGGCAATTCTATGACATTGGTCTTACTAACACTCCCGTTTTACATTTGAGAAAAGGGGGGCAAGGAGAGGTTAAGAAAATTGACCAAGGTTACACAGCTAATAAATGCCAGATCAGGGGTTCTGGCCCCATGTTCGTGGTCTTAACCACTTAGCTATCATTATCAAGGTACACAGCCTACTATATGAAGATAGGGCTTTTCCATGGTATCCCACCTTAAATTCCTATGATCTAAGGAACATTCCCATTACACTGCAGTATGTATATAAAATATATGATAGATTTTCTCAACTGCTGCCCAGGGTATACTGAAACCACACTAAGTGGGTACTAGAAGGTTCATTATTTCCAGTCAGCGACGGAACTCAGGACCATGTCGTTTCAATGCTGGTGCAGTTTGAATCCCACATGATGGGAGAGGTAATTCCAGTTAAGAACTCCGACTAATTGAAAACATCCTCTTATGCAAATACGTCATGTCAGGAATTAGATTAGACTTAAGGTAGAGTTGTATCATGCAGGCTTTAGACAACATGACAAAAGTATATAAAGATGCAGAACCTGATAGACAAAGAGATGAGAAGCGTAGCTTGGCCATGACTTGAAGGGAGAATGATAGAAGGGTGGAGATCGTTAGAAGGTGAAAACCCCACGATGCAGAGGCAAAGGGAAGGTAAGATGAAGAGTATGATAGGCAACAAATAATAGCTGGTAAGAAAGGGCTAAAAGTGTGAAGCTTAGGGAACCCTTCTCCATGGTGAAAGCTATTGAAATAGAGAATTGACCCAGCTCTTTGAGAGACACCCTCTGCTGTGGGCAATGCAAAGCCACCTGCAGCCCCTGTTGGCACAAGCCCCGGGCTTTGGGATGCCCATGAACCCATTTCAGCCAAAAGATGGATGTATCCCACGCAAACAATAATTTGGAAAAGAGTGGAAGATTTCTTAGGTGTCCAGTAAAGAAGAAATAAGTTATGCACAAATACAGTTTAGAAAATTAAGCTGATGACTGTGAGAGTAATTCTGTTTAAATTGGTTGGTACGTGACGTTTTCTGCCCCTTCTTTTTTTCTCTTGTTTCTGTGATTTCACATTTCATCATTGGCCCACAGGCCTTCTCCTGCTCCTTGGAGAACTAGTTGGAATTGGCATGAACCCTATTTTTTACAGAATAAGAAAGTTAAAAACCCTCTACATTTCCTTTCTAATCATATTTACTCTCTCATGGTTCCCTGGTCTCAACCTCTGCTCATGAGTTGGCTGTTTTAAGTCAACTCCACACTGATTAAAAAAAAAAAAAAATGTATACACCCACGTGAAGTCTCACTGAATCCAATTATTTTCCAAAAGATTTGGGGACTCTCACAGTAGAAATATCACCTCACACACAACGCAAAGGACTCCCATGTAGTTGTCCCCATTGTTTTGTACTCTTCCCCCCAAATTCACACGGTGAAATAGGTGAGACTTCCCACACAGTGCAGTGCAGCCCAGGCAGCCTCTCTGTTACCTAAGCAGCAGCAGCTGAGTTTCCTCAGCACCCCTCGAATGTTTGAGGAACGAAATGATATCATCCCCTCCGCCCTCCCATGGAGAGATCGGAACTGGCCTTTACCAACAGCATCCCGTGTGGGCGGTGTGCAGGCACTTTCTCAGGGGGTTTTCTCAATCCTCAGACTGTTTCTCTGAACACGTTTTATCCCGTTTTATAGATGAGGCAACTGAGTCTCAAAAAAGTGTCCAACATTGTTACCGGCATGCACATGGAGAAGGGGGGGAATTTGCTCAAAGGGAAGAACAAGAAAAGGGAAAAATCAGCCCTGGCCCGTTTGACTCAGTGGTTAGAGCGTTGGCTTGCGGTCCAGAGAGACTCGGGTTTGATTCCCGCTAAGGGCACGTACCTCGGTTACATTTTGTCCCCGGCCCTGTCACATCGATGTCTCTCTCTCTCTCTTTCTCTCTCGCTCTCTCTCTCTCTCTCTTCCTCTCCCTCCCACTCTGTCTGAACAAAAAATGGAAAAATGTCCTCGGGTGAGGATAAAAAAAAAAAAAAGGCCAAAATCATAAAACACCTGACAGTCTGCCTATCGGGGTCATGCCAAGAGGGATGGCTCCTTGAATTATTTTATGTTTTCTACATCCAAGACGTTGGCACTCATTTTTCCTTTGGAAAGACAAAGCACGTTAAACCAAGATCTTTTTGGTGTTTATGAAGAGATGATTTCAGTCTCATTATAATGTTTTGTTTATTATCAATGGGTATTTTCTCTCATGTACACCTACATATTCCATGATGCTATATTTACATTTCTTGAACACATTCAATTAAGACATTGTTAAAAGTTTAGAAAGAGTTCTCCTTTCATGGAATTTGGAAATTGAAGGTAGCATTTAGCAGGTTTCCTTGTCAACCACCATAGTCATTTTTAGAATCTCGAAGGGAGTAATTCAGTTACCCACACAGTTCTGCTTTCTAAGAACATGCAAGTCGGAGGTCTTTTGTTAAGCAAGCCAGGAAGTCTATAGCGATGTTCCGGACTCCAGCAGCAACAGTGAGAACATGACACCCTTCCGGTCTTGAACGGAGAAGGGCCATTTCTGTCTGCCTCTGGCCAGCGGAGGCCAGGGCCATGTCCTTGGCTCCTTCTAAAGAGGTTGTGAAAAGGACTGTGGGACACAGACATTCTGAACAGATGGGGAACCTCACTGTATTATTTAGCACTTTATCAAGTATAAGCCATCATATAAGTTACATTATCTAGTGCTTTTATCAAATATAAGTCATTACACAGCCTGTAACCAACAAAGTCTCCCAAATGACACTTCAGTCACTCTGAGCAATTCTAAAACAGTCCAATATAAAATCGTTTCTGGTGATACAACATTCTGCTGTGTGTATTTCAGATCGGACCTGTCACATGTTTTGAAAATAATTTTTGCCAAGAACTAGAGAGCAGTTGGCTTTCTTTCTGTACAATTCAGCAACTTTCCTTCATTTATTTATTTATTTTTAAATCCTCCCCTGAGGATATTTTTCCATTTATCTTCAGATAGAGTGGGAGGGAGACAAAAAGAGAAACATCGATGTGAGAGAGACACATTGATCGGTTGCCTCCCGCATGACCCAGACCAGGGCCCAGGTCGGAACCGCAACTGAGGTACATGCACTTGACCAGAATCGAACCCACGACTCTTTGGGCCACAGACTGATGCTCCAACCACTGAGCCAAAATGGCCAGGGCTCAGCAACTTTCCTTTACATCAATACTCTCCTGACTCCCTTCCTCCTAAAAAAAAACTTGCTTTATATTGAAATCTAACTTAATTTTGAAATAATGTTTATAGAATATTGACATTTTGTAGGTGGAAAAAATGGTCAAATATTGGTGATTTCTTAGAGTTGATAGGGTTGAGTATCATATTTTCAGTACAGTCTAAGTCTCAGTGTCTAAGTTGCTTTTCTGGAAAGCCATATTGGGACAAATTAATTTTGTTGCCCCGGTAACCTGCAACTTATTTCTTACCTACTTCCTATTCGTCGTACTGCCTTCTTTGGTTCCATATAGTATAACTATAACTTCTAGCACCAGTCTATACATTCCAGACTAAGACAAGAACGGTGCTATTGGGAAGACGAAGGCATTAATAAAAAGTAGACAACCGTGGGCTAAGTAAAGCCATGTTTCCTCACTTGTGTGGTTCACGAGGTGATTTTTGGCAGCTACTCCTTGAAGGACATTGTATGGAGCTCGCTTAACTTTGAGATACAGCCTTCAACCTAATTTCAACAAAAGCAGCCAGTGAATTTTGCAAAACAGTAATCATGCGATGACACCTTTGCTCAAACCCTCTGTTGGCCTCATTCATTAATGACCTTGAAGCTTTATATGGTGTGCTCTCAATCCCCTGCCCCCAGCACCATCCTCGACTTCATCTGCCTCTCACCCCCTCCTTTCTCTGCTCCAAACACCTCGTTCCTCTACACAGAAAGCAAGGTCCCCATTTGCTGAAATGCTGCTCCCCTAGACATGCTCACGGCTCTCCTTCGGGTCTCTTCTCCGAAGTGCGACAGTCACGAGCCCCACGCCAGCTGTTAGCTGCCCTGAACGTGATGGCATGCTTGCACCCCTGTACTCCATGTCCCTTTCATTCCACTTCACTTTAACCCACAGCACTTCTACCTGGTTTGGTTTGCTTGTTATTGTGATTTGTCCACCTCCCTGCGAATGAGGACCCACGATGGCAGATGTTTTCCCGGTTTTGTTTACTGAGTTTTTCTGTGCCCAGAACAGTGCCTGGGGCAGAGTAGCCATTCCCTTCAGCTCATGAAGGACGGGGGGATGGGGATGAGGCACCACCGTCCCGGTGGGGAAAGGATTGTTGTTCAGATTCACTCTACTCTAGCTGTCTCTGGGAGGTTAGGGGCCAATAACATCATTCTGCTTTTTTAAATTATTTTTCTTTATTGATTTTAGAGAGACAGGAAGGGAGAGGGAGAGAGAGATAGAACGTCAGTGAGAGAGAACATCGAATCGGCCTGCAACCTGGGCATGTGACCCAACTGGGAATCAAACCAGTGACCTCTTGGGGCATGGCTCAATGCTCAACCACTGAGCCACTCTGGCCAGGCCATTCTATTTTGTTTAAATTACTGTTGCCTTTTTGTGGCAAGTAGCCATTCAGCAACTGTATTGTAATCTTGATTAGAAGTGAATAAGTTAATTTCTTATGGAAACTTTATTGAAGTATAGCATACATATACCAGAAAAACTGTGAAAACCATAGATTAGATTTTCACAAAGTAAATACACCCTGGTACCTAGAATCCAGATCTACCAGGATCCCAAAAACCCCTTCATGTCTCCATCAATGTAATGATTCCCCAAAAGTTATACTACCCACATTTTAATTTTTTTTTATCCTCACTTGAGGACATTTTTGCATTTATCTTCAGATAGAGCAGGAGGGAAATAGGGAGGAAGAGAGAGAGAGAACCATCGATGTGAGAGATACACGAACTGGTTGTACCCACACAACCCTAACCGGGGCCGGGGACAAACTGCAACCGAGGTACGTGCCCTTAGTGGGAACCCACGACTCTCCAGTTCGTGGGCCAATGCTCTAACCGCTGAGCCAAACCGGCCCGGGCACTACCCACACTTTTAATATCATAGGTAGTTTTGCTTCTAGTTGAACTTTATACAGATGGAATCATACAGTACATACTCTTTTGCCTCTGGCTCCTTCCAGAGGAGCTAGTGTTCTTATTTCATGCAAACAGTACATGTTGCAAGTAATTGTAGTTCACTCACTTTCATTGCTGTGTAAAATTCCATTTTATAAATATTATCACAGTTTATTCACCCATTTCTACTGTGAGTAGGTATCTACGTTGTTTTTGCTATCTGTGTATTATAAATGGTGCTTCCATGAACATTCTTGCCTGGGTCTTTGGGGGAACATACCATTTGTGTAGGATAGACCCTAGGAATGGCGCGGGTGAGTCGGACGGTGCCTGCCTGCAGCCGAGCCGGTTCCAGACAGTCTAACGTGGTCAGCCCGGTGACGTTCTCCCAGCACTGTTGGCAGAGTCCAACTGCTCCTCGTGGCTACACTTCATCCCATGAGTTTCCATTTAGGCATCCTGGTGGGCCCATTATGAGGGCAATACAGTCTTACTAACATTGTTGAGCGCTTTTTAATGTATTTTAATGGACAAAGCAAGTCAGTTTTCCATAAATACTAAGTAGGTAATGGCAGCTGTGTGTGGAGATGGCAGAAATCATACAGACGATGATGTGTTAACTACATTAGTTAATGAATCCTTTACCACTGAGGTGCTCTGTGCCTGCAGTGAAGCTTTGCTCTGGTGACTTCGATGGACGGGAAACACTGGGAGTTCATTACGAATAACCCCTCTGTGCGGTGGGGTGGGGCTACCAAGGCTCATGTCGGAGCAAGCGTCCCCAGGAGGCCACCCATAAGCTGAGTCCAACAGGTGGAGCAGGAAATGGAAGTCAATGTACTTTTTGTCCAGAAAATAGAAATTAAGCCCAGTGTGAAGATGTGTGAACCTTTAGAACATCGCCAATGTTCAGGTGTGATTGCCGGAATTGATAAAGAAAAGCGCCAGCTTGCTCCCTGTAGGGCAAAACAGACTAGAAAAAAATGACTCGGCAGCCTTCAGAAGCCGAGGGCCGAGGGCGACCCGCGCTTGGTGTTCGGTTACACTGCAGATACCAAGTTATGCAGCTGGAGGTGTTTGAATTTAGCTCATATAATCTGCTGGTGATTTTTACACCAAGAGAAACATGCTTGTGCATGAATGGGAAAAATGTTTCGTGGGTCGCTTTATGCTTTCCAAGTGAGGCCCGATGTCAGGTCCGCTCTTTAAAATGTGGGAGTGAGCAGTACTGTTACCGTCACTGTCTAGAGAAACCACGTGGGCTTTCATACAGCTAAGATGCCGTCACGGATTAAATCGCAAAGCCCTGGCAGCCTCTGTTTGCCCAGAGAATCATTTCATTATCCTTTTCTGGGTTACAATTATTTATTTCAGCAAGTGTTTGATTATAGCATTAAAAGATACTTCTTTCAGAGCCAAAAGCAATAGCCAAGCGCATTTCTTTGCTACTACATTTTAGTTTGCTATTATTAAAAAAAACCAGAGGTCCTTGATCACCTTACATTTCAATATATTTTAGTGAAACCTTTCAAAACGGTTAGACAGAAGAAGGCTTATTTTTCCCAAAGAGTTTGAAAAATATTTGAAGAGTTTAAAACCCCATCGGGAAGGTCTATAATTTCTGAATAAGCCTTGTTCTACTTCAGGGCCAAACATAACTCAATCGTTGAAAAAAAAAAAATGATGGTGGAAATAAATGTGAAACAAGTGTATCCCTCGAGTCAGTCATCACAGCATGTGGTATTCTTTGCCTGTAGGTTGAAGAAAAAGTCCCAGTCGGTGGATATTACAGCTCCAGGGTTCAACCCTTTGGCCGGTGCAGGAAAACAAATGCCACAAGCCAGTAAGCCCCCTGCACCCAGGACACCCACCATTGAAGAAGAACAGAACAATACAGCCAATGCCCCGAAGCATCCTTCCCGCAGGAGCGAACTGAAGCGGTTCTACACCATTGGTGAGCAGCGGTTTCGTGCACGTGGTTACATGAAGTCTATCTAGACAGCTCTGCGAGTGCTTGGGTCCGCAGTCCCATGTCCCCTTCTTTGTGTGATGTGCATGTCTTTCTCCTGCTTTACGTGGGCATATTCGGATCTGGTCTGAACATGCAGATGGAAAAATACTGCAAACCTTCAGCAAAGTTAACTAAGCGCTTGCTGGAGGACCTTCGTCCATCTGGCCTCAGGGGAGTGAACTGTGTGTATAGTTTTCCAGTTTTTAAGCTTAGGTGCCATCGTTTTCATTTTCGCCATTCTTCGGCCAGCGCCAATTTGGGTTTTGGGTTTTTATTCTTTTCTTTTTCCCTCCAGGCTCTGGAGTCTCTGACCCTATTCTGTCAGGTTGTTGAGACAGTGGTTGATGTCAGCCTGTAACTAACAAAGCCACTAAGAAAGTAGAAAGTTATTCCATTCGGAGAGAACACATGACGTTGTAGGTCTCTCTGGGGCTTCACAGGACTTCACCTCGAGAGGCTGAATCACACCCAGAGCCTGTCGTGGGGAGGGTCTGTGGAAAGGGTCTTTCCAAGGTAGAATAATAGCCTGCAGTTTTGAACTTTGGTATTTAATTGCAGTGTTGTAGGTGATCAATCTAATTGAGTTGAATTATCAACTTTTATGTAACGATATTTGTCCATCATGTCTTTACGCTTGCTTTTTAGGTAACAAGAACAATTTTTAGTGTATAAGGTCTGTTTGAGACTAGAGATGCTAAACATATCATATATGGTAGAAGATGGTGCATAGAGGAAATACATCTACCTAGGGAGATGGTGGGTGCTTTGGCCTTACATATTACTTCATTTTGGAGAGATTTGGTCCTATCTAAAAGCCTCAGTAGTAGAGACTGTGTCTTAATGTGTTTACCAAAGTTACATCAAAGAGGTCGTGTTTTATTTGGTATCCACCACCCCTACACCCCCGATATAGGATGTTTGAATTTTTTTCTCAGATATTTCAGTGTCCCCATCTAGAAATGATAATTAGGAGATTGGGGTTCTAATTCTGATCCACACACCAGTTTCCTGTATGATTTCAAGTCATTTTCCTATGTCTTTGGGTTAAATTACTTCTCTGCAAGCTTGAAGAGATGCCTCCATGTAGGTCTAATAGGAGTTTCCCTTTCCATTGTTTTGTGTATCTACTTTTTCTGTATCTACTCTGAGGCTGCCTTTTTCCAGATCAAGATGTTTAAGTCTTATTTTTCAACAGGCAGTGAGCATGATGTCTTTAAGGATATCAATAGTCAACTAACAAGAATTGATATAAGAGAGTATACACAGGTGCATATTTCCATTTTTACAACTTATGATAGCCGATTTCAACAAATCAGTCAACTAGAAAAGCCCAGAATGTTCATAGAACTCCCTCCCCATTTTCCTGCGTCCTCTCCTCCCACCCTTCAACATGTCCACTGCCTTCTGTTGCTTTTCTGATTTATTCACTGCCTCAAAAGACTTGGTATTTTGCCTTCAGAAAATAGTTTATCATACACATTTAATCTCTAAAGCTGAGGAAACAAGAAAGACTGCCTAGGTTGGCCAGAAGAAAAAGAGAGCTATACCTACAAAATAGAAGGCTAAGTGGTGAGTTTGGATTGCAGAAAGAACTATGAGTTATTTTAAATAGCTCTGCCACTAGTGAATTTTTAATGATTGGATTTGAAACAGTCTGACCCATAATCAGTGTCAATGGTATGTCTGTTATGTTGAAAAAGACATCTAAATTGTGGACTTCAGCGTGTTTTTGTATCCCTTCTACTAACTCAGACCTGGAAACATTTTTAAGGCTGAAATGTTTGCAACCAAGCAGTCACCTGTATTGGAAGATCATTTCACAAAACAAGTCTATTTCAGTATCCCTTAGTAAAAGTATTATTGGTGATGAACAATAACATTTAAAATTATCATTAATGGTGATTCCATAGACCTGGTACTATCTTCTAATTATACCTTCTATCTCAGTTCACTCTAAAACAACTCTGAGAGTTAGGTGTTATACTCTTTATTTTTATAGATGAGAGATAGAACCTTAGATAAATTAAAGACAGAGACATGAGCCAGAGACAGCAGACTCTGCAAATGAAATTAACCTCCTCTTGTGATATTTCAGAGTCAGCCTTCTGTGTCAATAAGGATATCACGCCCCTCTGTACAGAGGTGAGCCAGAGGGGTTCTGTATGCAATATAGTGGAGTAATATTTTTACTGAAATTCCCAGATAATTTCACTTAAGGAAACCATGCCAACTAACCCATCCACCAGCCAATATGCACTTTCATTGAAAGATCTGACCTTTGCCTGACCTTTGCCCGACCTTTAGCATAGAATGCCTCCACCATCCCAAGCTTGATGAAGCACATTGTATACAAGTTTGTATCTTACAAACCCCAGAAAGCTTACCGATTCAAAAGAGAGCCTACAGGACCAGGCGATCCCTGGGAATTCTTCTGAGTAGTTGGCACAGTGAAAACAGTGATAAGGAGCTGGGAAACTCTAAACAGAGAAAAGCAAGATGCACCTTTAACTGCCATAAATTGCAATACAGCCGGCATGCGGACATATCAGCACGTAACTGGTGTGCCTCTCACTTTGAAGGCAGACTTTTTAATTATAAGAATAAAAAAGATCAATTCTAAAGTGAAAATACTGGAACAGGAGAGAAAAAAAAAAAAAGGAAAAAACTAATCTTGCTGGAGGCTACACATTCTACAGCGGGAAAGTAGGTCACCGGGAGCCAGAACCTTCTCTTCGAGCAAGAAGATGCTCCTGTGGAAGAGGGAGTCTGTCCGATCTACCCGGGGCCCAGCCCGGCAGGCAGACCACGGCCTGGAAGCACGGAATCCGAAGTGGGTAACTGCTCTCAGGGTTCAGATTGAATTATGCTCCTGAGATAAGTGACTTTGTTTTGAAGTTTGTGCTGACAGACTGATGATTTCTTACATTTTCTGGATCACAAGAATGTTTAGGGACATTTTTTTAATTGCTGAGGTTCCTCATTATACATGGAATCTGGAATTGCCTAAACAGACGTGGGCTGTTCACACATTTTAACAGCAGGTGCACATGTATAAGTGCCCTTTCTTTCTTTCTCTCTCTCTTTCTTTCTCTCTCTCTCTTTCTTTCTTTCTTTCTTTCTTTCTTTCTTTCTTTCTTTCTTTCTTTCTTTCTTTCTTTCTTTCTCTTTCTCTCTTTCTTTCTCTTTCTGTCTCTCTTCCTCTCTTTTATGCACTCGGCATAAGAATGGGTAATTTTTGTTAAGAAAGTAAATTTGAAGATATTGTGAATTCAAGCTTAACTTTTTGTTCATTTGCATGATGAGGCCTTGTTCAGTATATGAGAGTCTGGCAGGGATGGTGAGATATTTGATTGGGTTTTTATTTTATATTTTTTACTAATTCCATTTAAAACATGAGGTCTAGCCCACCCGGTATGGCTCAGTGGTTGAGCGTCAACCCATGCAGCAAGAGGTCACTGGTTTGATTCCCGGTCGGGGCACATGCCCAGGTTGTGGGCCAAATCCCCAGTGGGGGCATGCAGGAGACAGCCAATCAGTGTTATCTCTCCTCGATGTTTCTCTCTCTCTCCCTGCCACTCTCTCTAAAAACAAAAAAGAAAAAACATTAAATAAATAAAACATTAGATCCAGGAAAACCCACAGGTAGAAACCCTTTTTCATCTCTAGAATAAATATGAAACCTTAATTTTTTTCTAGAGAAATTCGATATTTTTTTGCTAAACATTTATACAGTTTTAAACTTGAGTAAGTGGCAGTTGGTATACTCAGAAGGAAGACAGAGGTCCATATGATACCCATGTAGAGAAGTAGTGTACTAGATAATAAGCGGGCCAACTTTAACTTTACAGGGGTGGCACTGTATTTTCTACATTCACCTATTCTTTTTTGCCCTAATTCTGGGATTTCTCTCTGTGAGAATTAATCAACCCAGAATCAAGAAACACAGCTTAATCATGGCCGTGATAAAAAAAATTAAGAAATGTCAATAACCCTGAGGTTCTTCTGAGCAACTCGGTGTGGTGTTTCAGTTGCACCACAATAGTCCTATAATTTATTAAAATGAAATGGTACCTGTCAACTTGATGATTTCTAAATTGCCTAACTAAACCTGTACTGGTTAAAATTGTGGAATGATTGAAATGCATTGTTTCATGGTTGAGAAATAGTCCTGATCCTGTCTGAAATTTGCTGAGTCCCTGCTGAAGTCAGTCTTTAGCCCCGTCAGTGACCCACACCTCCCTTTCTACCTCCGCACTTACAGGACGTCCTTCTCGCTGAGCCATGGCGTGGGGAAGAAAAGACTATCTTTTTTTTTCCAATTTTAATTTTTTAAAATTACAATTAACATTCAGTATTATATTTGATTTAGTTGTACAGCATAATGATTAGACATTTATAGAACTTACAAAGTGATCCCCCCATAAGTCTGGCACCCACCTGCCACCGCACATAGTTATTACAACATTGAATACATGCCCCGTGCTGTACAGTACTTGACATCCCTGCGACTATTGTGTAACTGCCAGTTTGCTCATTCTTCCTATCCATTAGCACGGCATATGCTTCCACTTATTTCTATCTTCTATTTCTTTCTTCAGCGTGTTATAATTTTCTGAGTACAGGTCTTTTACATCCCTGGTTAAATTTATTCTTAAGGTTTTTGGTTTTTGTTTTATGTCAGTGAGGAGTAGGGTTGGAAGGCTAGGTGAAAAAGGTGAAGGGATTAAGAGAAAAAAATACCCACCGACAAGAGTATGGTGATTACCAGAGGGAAAGGGGTGTGGGGGGAGGTAGAAGCAGGTCAAGAGGAGATAAATGGTAGCAGAAGGAGACTTGACTTTGGATGGTGAACACACAATACAACATACAGATTTTATATATATAATATATTATATACAGAATATATAATATATTATATATTATATAATATAATATATTATATACAGAATATATAATATATTATATTATATAGAGAGAGAATTGTACCCTTGAAATCTATATAATTTTATTAACCAATTTCACTCAAACAAATTCAGTACAAATTTTAAAAGTACAACTAAAAATAAACAAACACAAATAAATAAATAAAATGTCTTTATGTTTACTTAAGGCTTCTAGGGTAAGCACTGAGTTTCTGAATGGAGTTACCATTTGCAAAGATGGAAGATACTCCAGGGACAGCTTTTGAAATGGAATGTTGAGTTTAATTGTGGGTCGGTGGGACTTGAGGTGCCTGCAGAGAAAGGAGGCTGGATCTTCAGTTCTTGTGCTCAGGAGACAGGTTAGAACGAAGGCAGTCCGTCTAAGTCAGAATGGAGGCATGCAGAAGTTTCTTAAGAAGAGTGGGAAAGTGAGCAGAAATGAGGGCTACCCAAAATTTAAGAAGTAGTATGAGACCAATAGGCTGTAAAGGAAGCAGAAAGCGTGATCAGGAATATGGGAGCAAACCTTTGTTGCTTCCTCAAGCTCTATAATCCAGTAAATTTGTCCCATCTTAGCTTCTATTGGTTATTGAGAAAAGAACTGAAACTGTCATTGATAATGACCAAACATGCAACAGGAGACTATCTTGATGGGACCTTTGAAAGGTCTGAGCTGGAGGGAGGTCCCAGCCACAACGCAAGGCCAATGTAGGGCCAAATGGCTTTATTAATGTGCCTGGGTGCAGGCGGACTGAGTCGCAAATTTCGAGCTCAGCATCAAAATCTCTTTGTTCTCTGGTTTTTATAGGCCCAAACTACTGAAACTAAAAAACAAAACAAAACCCACATTCTCTTGGCACTGCGTAATTGGTGCTGGGGGGCTGGTACAAGTTGTCTCAGAGGTAAGGAGTCTGCTCCCGCAGAGGTCAGGGCCATCATTAATTTCCTTCTTTTTTATGGTCCCTTCAAGTTTCCCAAGGCCACCATTAACCCCTTATCTTTATGGCTCCTCCGGGTGTCAGTCCCAGGTTTTTTTGAAAATTGCTCGGGTGTTTACATGCAGGAATAACTGGTCAGAATGGAGTTTAATTTTATTAAAACATTATTAACCCTTTCAACCTTGACACTTTAGGATTAGAGAATAAAGGTGTTCAAAAAGCCATGTTGGAGGTGGGCTGGGAAGTTTACTTTTTAGGAAAACATGGTTAATATACAAAATTACACTCATTTCAGGTATACAACATAGTTCTTCAATATTCATATAACTAACAAGGTGATCACCTTAAGTGCAGTAAGCATCTGACACCTTTCAGAGTTATGATACTATTAACTGTATTCCCTATTCTGCACATTACATCTCCATGACGTATTTATTTCATAGCTGTAAATTTGCACATCTTGTTCCTCTTCACCTTTTCACCCTCCCCCCTCCCACCCTTTCCTCTGGCATCCATCAATTAGTCTCTGTGTCTATGAGTCTGTTCCTGTTCTGTTTTATTTGTTCATTTGTTTTGATTTTTAGATTTTACATATATGTGAAAGTATATGGCATTTGTCCTTCTCTGTGTGACTTATTTCCCTTAGCATAATACCCTCTGGGTCCACCCAAGATTTCAGTGTTTGTGGCTGAGTAATATTCTACTGTGTGCATATACCACATCTTCTTTACCCATTCCTCTGTCAGCGGACCCTGAAGTCATGTCCATGTCTTAGCTGTTGTAAATAATGCTGCACTGAACCTAGGGACACAGATATCTTTCTAATTAGTATTTTTATTTTCTCTGGATAGATACTCAGAAGTGGAATTGCTGGGTCATATGGTAGTTCAGTTTTAAACTTTTGAGTAACATTTTTACTATTCCACAGTGATTGTAACAGTTTACAATCTCACCAACAGTACACAGGGTTCCCTTTTCTTTACATCCTCACCAACACTTGTTATTTGTTGTATTTTTAATAATAGCCACTCTGAGAGGTGTGAGGTGATGTCTCGTTGTGGCTTTGTTTTGCATTTCCCAGATGATTAGTGATGTTGAGCATCTTTTCATATACCTATGGGCCATCTTTATGTCTTCTTTGAAAAATGTCTACTCACGATGTATATAATCATGTCATCTGCAAATAGTGCAGGTTTTACTTCCTCCTCTCCTATTTGGATGCTTTTCTATTTCTTTTTCTTGTCTCACTGATGTGGCTAAGTCTTCTAATACTAGGTGAGAATAGGCATCCTTGCCTTGTTCCTACCTCAGAGGAAAAGTTTTCAGCTTTTCATTATTTAGTATGTTGTGAGCTCAGGGTGTGTCTTATATGGCCTTTATTATACCCAGATATGTTCCCACTGTGTGGGTGTTTAACATCTAAATTTAAGTATACTGGATTTAAGTATACTGGTGATTTAAGTATACCGGAGTAATAAAATCTGTCTGGAGAAACGCGATGGCCTGGGATTGATGTCTAAGTATCATATGAAAAAAATTTAGATGTTATTGAGTGTTTTTATTATAAATGAATATTGAATTTTATCAAATGCTTTTCCTGCACCTGTTAGGATGATCATATGATTATTATCCTTTGGTTTTGTTGAGCTGGTGTGTCACATTGATTGATTTGCAGATATTAAATTATTCTTGCATCCCTGGACTAAATCCCATTTGATCATGGTGTGTGATCATTTTAATGTATTTCTGAATTCTGTGTGCAACTATTTTGTTGAGGAATTTTGCATGTGTGTTCATCAGGGATATTAGACTATTTGGTTGTTGTTTTTGTTTTTGTAGTGTCTTTGTCTGGTTTTGGTATCAGGGTAATACTGGCTTCATAGAATTATTTTGGAAACATTTCTTACTCCTCCATTTTTTGGAATGCTATAAGAAAAAAAGGTTTTCTTTTTAAAATGTTTAATAGATTTACCTGCAAAGCTGCCTGGTTGTGGACTTTTGTTTATTGAGAGTCAGGAGGGAAATGTTCTTTATCCAAAGAAAGAGAAGAAAAAACGGCTGCTCTTTGGATTCCTTCATTGGTCATCACCGGTGATTTAAGTATACTGGAGTAATAAAATCTGTCCGGAGAAACGCGATGGCCTGGGATTGATGTCTAAGTATCATATCAAAAAAATTTAGATGTTAAGGGCAAATAGCTTTTATCTGATTTAGAGAAAAGCCAATGAATCTCATAACATCTTTTTCCAGTACTGAATCAGTATTCATGAGTCTCTCCTGTTCGTGTAAATCACACTTGTGATTCATTCTGTTTAAACACCCTCTGTAACGCAGCGTCATGCCACATCACATGGTCTGAGAACTTTTTCCTATATTATTTTAGGACTTGTGGAAAACAGGGATGATCAGCTGACAGCGAAAGACTCGGGGTGGGGGTGGGGGGTTGGTATAAAGTTGGTTCCAGGTGAAAGTCTTGCCTGTATTGTTCTTCAGCAGACTCATTCTAAAGAATTGCTTTCTCTGTTTTAATGTGAAGCCCGGCCTATGTGGCCCAGCTGGGTTAGCATCATCCCATGCACCCAGAGGTTGCCGGTCAGAGTCCCGTCAGGGCACATGCCCAGGCTGTGGGCTCAATCCCCAGTGGGGGAAAGCAAGAGGCAGCCAATCTGTGTTTCTCTCTCAATGATGGCTCTCTCTCTCTCTCTCTCTCTCTCTCTCTCTCTCTCTCCCTCTCCCTAAAATCAATAAAAACATTTTAGAAAACAAAATCTTAATGTGCGTTGGAGAATCTTAAAAAAAAAATACAGATGCTGACTCAGAAAGTCTGGGCTGGGGCTCTCAGTTTTGCATTTATAACAAGATTTCAGGTGAATCCCATGCTGCTGGTCCATGAGTAGCAAGGTTAGTCTAAAGAGCCTGAAGCCTTTCTTTATTTGACAACACATAACATACTATTGAGTGTGTGGGCCCATGTTATTATCCTGGACCGAGGATTTATCATTAATACTTGTATTCCTGCCCTGGCCGTTTGCTCAGTGGTTAGAGCCTTGACCCGCGGACCAGAGTCCCAGGTTTGGTTCCCGCTAAGGGCACATACCTCAGTTGCAGTTTGTCCCCGGCCTCAGTTAGGGTTGTGTGGGTGCAACCAGTCCGTGTGTCTCTCTCACATCGACGTTTCTCTCTCTCTCTTCCTCCCTCTCTCTCTCCTGTTCTATCTGAAGATAAATGCAAAAATGTCCTCAGGTGAGAATAAAAAAAAATTTTTTTTAAATTAAAGCTTAAATAAAGCTCTTAGTCCTTTATCTGGCTAAAAACTTAACCAAGATTTGCTACTTTATTAAAGAAAGAGGATGCAAATGGAGATAAATCAATGGGGGAAAATAACACCTAATCAGTACTAAGCAGTCTTAGCTTGGGAAAAATGCATTATTGATAAGTTTTTAATATCTGCGTTTATTTATTTTGTCCTGAAAGCAAATTGAGGTTTCTGGATCAGACGTAGTATTACCTACAGTGGTGATTTTCAACCGATGTGCTGTGGCCGGCACACTGGTGTTGGACAAGAATTGTTTTTGGTTTTGTTTCATCCTCACTTGAGGATGTTTTTTTTCTTAATTGTTAGAGAGAGAGAAACATCGATGTGAGAAACATGGATCAGTTGCCTCCTGTACTCGCCCCAAATGGGGATCAAAGCCACAACCTAGGTATGTGCCTGACTGGAACTTGAACCCACAGCCTTTTGGTATATAGGACAACACTCCAACTCACTGAGCCAGCCAGCTGGGGCTGTGCCACAATTTTTTTTTTTATCCTCACCTGAGGACATTTTTCCATTTTTTGTTCAGATAGAGTGGGAGGGAAAGAGAGGAAGAGAGAGGGAGAGAAACATCGACGTGAAAGGGACACATCGAGTGGCCGCCTCGTGCACGACCAACCAGGGCCGGGGACAAACTGCAACCGAGGTACATGCCCTTAGCGGGAACCGAACCCGGGTCTCTCTGGACCGCAGGCCGACGCTCTCACCGTTGAGCCAAACCGGCCAGGGCCACAAGAAATTTTAAAACACACAATCCCTGACTATTTAGTCAGAGTCACTGACCTCTTTTCCCTTAGGTTGTCCAATAAATGACAACAGCCAACACAAGAATAGCCGGTCTGGTGTGAATGAATCAAAACGAGACCTATTTTCTTGTCAGTCCAGCAAAGCGGATATTTCTGGTGTGCCCCAGAACCTGAGTGTGCGCCAGGAGACAGAAAGGTTGGAGTCAGGGACCCCCAGCAGTGACCGCACTGGTGCCCGGCGCTCAGCTCCCCGCAGCGCGTGGTGGAGGGACACTCAGCCCGCCTGCAGGGGTGTGCGCTGCAGGACCGGAAATCATAAACCTGGACATTTAGACAGGAGGTGGACAGCTGCCCTGCCACCCTCTGTCCTTATGTGAACGAATCTTCTCTGGGAAAGGTCCCCAAGTTTTTTACTCTTTTCCAAAATGAACTAGCTCAGGTGCTTAGCCTCCTTTGCAGTGTAAACTCGCAGCTCCAGGGAGATGAATCTCTGTCTCTCTCCAGAGCTCTCTGCATATTCAATCATCCTTTAACGCAAGTACAAGTTTTCTTTGTTAATGCCAAGGGCCTTATAATGTCACTTGCACAACTCTTCTGCCTGTGACCCCTGAACTTCCAGCAAACTTTATACAAATCATGAAATGCTGGCTGTGACTGGAATTCCTGTAGAAACTATGGAAGGACAAAGTTTATTGTCCTAGTAGAATTGGTTTGAAATGGGGAGGATATCTGTGGGACACACAAGGCAGAGAGACCCTCAGCTGACAGCAGAGTCGGACACATCATCATTCATAGTAGAAAGACGAGACTTGAAAACTGGGTGATTTTGAAGTGATTCCCATTTTCCCTCCTAACCTAATGTGTGACCCTGGCGAGTTTCCCAGGTGTCTAACTCGCATGTCTGATAAACGAGGGAATTTGGTGTCTTCATGACCATGAAGATCCTTTGAGCCTCTCATTCTTGGATTTCAGTATGTTTAACTGAGATGCATTTTATTAGTGTTCTGTTTACATGAAAGTATCTTGAGCATTGATGCACAACACCTCTGAATGCAGCTCAAAATAACATTTGTTTCTAAAAACGTGTTCATTCAGTTACTTATACCATTTCCTTTGGCCACTTTGAATGTTTTTTTTTTTTTAGTTAAAACTTTTTTTTAAAATTAATTAATTTATTTATTTTTGTTACAGATGTTTCTCCTTTTTACCTCATTGGCACCCTCTTCCCCATCCCCCCCACCCCATCCCTGACTTTGTTGTCCATGTCCATTGGCTATGCATATACGTTCTGTGGTTTATCTCTTCCCACCCCCACCACCCCCTCTTCTGAGGGTGTCAGTCTGTACCCTACTTCCACGTCTCTGGGTCGACCGTATTCCTCAGACTGTAATGTTCATTATATTCTGTATATAAGTGAGATCATGTGGTATTTGTCTTTTTCTGCTTGGCTTGTTTCACTTAGGATAATACTTTCTAGGTCCCTCCATGTCGCCTCAAAGGATAAGAGATCTTTCTTTCTTACAGCTGCATAGTACTCCATTGTGTACCACACCTTTTTTATCCATTCGTCGACTGATGGACACTTGGGCTGTTTCCAGATCTTAGCTATTGTAAATAGTGCTGCTATGAACACGGGGATACGTATATTCTTTATGATTGTTTCAGGCTTCTTAGGATATATTCCTAGAAGCGGGATCACTGGGTCAAATGGAAGTTCAATTTTTAATTTTTTGAGGTAACACCATATTGTTTTCCATAGTGGCTGCACCAGTCTGCATTCCCACCAGCAGTGTACTAGAGTCCCCTTTTCTCCACACCCTCGCCAACACTTGTTGTTTGATGATTTGTTGATGGCGGCCATTCTGACAGGTGTGAGGTGATACCTCATAGTTGTTTTAATTTGCATCTCTCTGATGATTAGTGATGTTGAGCATTTCTTCATATGTCTCCTGGCCATTTTTATGTCCTGTTTGGAGAGGTGTCTATTCAGCTCCTCTGCCCATTTTTTAATTGGGTTTTTTGTCTTCCTTTTGTTGAGTTGTATGAGTACTCTATATATTTTGGAAATTAACCCCTTATCTGATATATCATTGACAATGATGTTCTCCCATACAGTGGGTTGCCTTTCCATTTTGATGATTCCTTCTTTTGCTGTGAAGAAGCTTTTTAGTTTGATGTAGTCCCATGTATTCATTTTTTCCTTTGTTTCTGTTGCCTTAGGTGATGTATCAGTGAAAATTCTGCTGCGTATGATGTCCGAAATTTTGATGCCTACATTTTCTTCTAGAATTTTTATAGATTCACGGGTCACACTTAAGTCTTTTATCCATTTTGAGTTTATTTTTGTGTATGGTGTAAGTTGATGGTCTAGTTTCATTTTTTTTTTTTTTTTTTTTTTGCATGTAGCTGTCCAATTTTCCCAACACCATTTATTAAAGAGGCTGTCTTTACTCCACTGTATGCTCTTGTCCCCTTTATCAAATATTAATTGGGCATATTGCCTTTGGTCCATTTCTGGGTTCTCTGTTCTGTTCCACTGGTCTATATGCCTGTTCTTGTGCCAATACCAGGCTGTTTTGATCACAGTCGCTTTGTAGTATAACCTGATATCTGGTATTGTGATCCCACCTACTTTGTCCTCCTTTTTCAAAATTGCTGTGGCTATTAGGGGACATTTTTGGTTCCATATGAACTTTTGGAGTATTTGTTCTAGTTCTGTGAAATATGTCATTGGTATTTTGATGGGGATTGCATTGAATCTATAGATTGCTTTGGGTAGTATGGACATTTTAATGATGTTAATTCTTCCAATACATGAACAAGGTATGTGCTTCCACTTTTTTTATATCTTCCTCTATTTCTTTTTTCAATGTCCTGTAGTTTTCTGCAAATAGGTCCTTCATTTCTTTGGTTAAGTTTATTTCTAGGTAGCTTAATTTTTTTGCCACAATGGTAAATGGGATTGTTTTTTCAGTTTCTCTTTCTGTGAGTTAATCATTGGTGTATACAAATGCCGTTGATTTCTTCACGTTAATTTTGTATCCTGCTACTTTGCCAAATGCATTTATTAAGTCTAGTAGAGTTTTCATGGAGTCTTTAGGGTTTTCTATATATAATATCATGTTATCTGCAAATAATGACAGTTTCACTTCCTCCTTTCCAATTTGGATCCCTTTTATTTTTTCTTCCTGCCTGATTGCTGTGGCTAAGACTTCCAGTACTATGTTCAATAAGAGTGGCGAAAGTGGACATCCCTGTCTTGTTCCTGTTCTTAAGGGAAATGTTTTTAGTTTCTGCCCATTGAGTATGATGTTGGCGGTAGGTCTTTTATATATGGCCTTTATTATGTAGACATATGATCCCTCTATTCCCACATTTCTGAGCGTTTTTATCAGAAATGGATGCTGGATTTTGTCAAATGCTCTTTCGGCATCTATTGATATGATCATGTGGTTTTTATTCTTCATTTTGTTTATGTGATGTATCACATTTATTGATTTGTGAATATTGTACCAGCCTTGCATCCCTGGAATGAATCCCACTTGGTCATGGTGAATAATTTTTTTGATGTATTGCTGGATCCAATTTGCTAGTATTTTGTTCAGGATTTTGGCATCTATGTTCATCAGGGATATTGGCCTGTAGTTTTATTTCTTTGTAATGTCTTTTTCTGGTTTTGGAATTAAAATTATGCTGGCTTCATAAAACGAGTTTGGAAGTCTTCCTTCTTCTTGGATTTTAAAATAGTTTGAGTAGAATGGGTGTTAGTTCTTCTTTGAATGTTTAGTAAAACTCCCCTGTGAAGCCATTCGAGCCTGGGCTTTTGTTTGCTGGGAGAGTCTTGATTACATCTTCAATTTCTTCTGTTGTTATTGGTCTGTTCAAGTTTTCTGTCTCTTCCCAGTCCAGTTTTGGGAGACTGTGTGTTTCTAGAAATTTGTCCATTTTGCTTAGATTGTTGAATTTGTTGCCATATAGTTGTTCATAGTAGCTGTTAACGATCTTTTGTATTTCTGTGGTGTCAGTTGTTACTTCTCCTCTTTCATTTCTGATTTTGTGTATTTGGGTTCTCTCTGTTTCTTGGTGAGTCTAGCTAAGGGTTCATCAATCTTGTTTATCTTTTCGAAAAACCAGCTCTTTGTTTCATTGATCCTTTGAATTTTTTGTTTGTTTGTTTGTTTGTTTTTGGTCTCTCTGTCATTTATTTCTGCTCTGATCTTTACTATTTCCTTCCTTCTACTTGCTCTGGGGTTTTCTTTTTGCTTGCTTTCTAATTTTTTAAGTTGTGAGGTTAGACAGGTAGTTAAAACTTTTTTGACATTATTTTTATTGATAAATTTATTCAGATGTCCCCATTCCCCCCACCCCCTTTGCCCACCTCCACCCAGCCCTTCACCCCTTTCCTCTGACCATGACCACACTGTTGTCTTTGTTTCTGGGTTACATGTATATGTTCCTTGGATAATCCCCTTACCTTCTTTCTTCTTTCATTGCATTTTGTTCCAAAACTAGGCCAGGCTCTTTTCCCCAAGTTTCAAATGGTACCTCCTTATGTCCTGTTCGTAATTCCAACCATTCATCATAATTAGTCTTTTTTTGCAGTCTCCTGAACATTTTTATGTAATACAATTTTATTGCTGCATTAAATTGAAATCTTTGTAATAAATCCCTCTATAGAAAGGAATCTTTTATCCGTGGCTATGTCCTTTGTTTTGGTTTTATGAGCCCAGAGAGTTCTGACAAACTGATAATTGTGAGTAGCATGAAAACAGGTGTTTGAGGGCCGTTCTGAAGCAAAGTGAACGTCAGCAAAGAGTGAGGTTCTTCCGAGTAGGGGACAGAAGGAGAAGAGCACTAACCGTCGTGAGCACATGTGTGTGCTGGAAAGTGTTCATTTAATCATCATAAAGATCTTGTAATGACGGGTGTTTATAGTCCTCATGTCACACCTGAGGTTCAGAGACATCCATGGCTTGCCCAAGCTCACCCACATGGTAAGGTGCAGAACAAGGATTTAAATCCACATTTGACTCTAAAACCTATCTTCCTTCCATTCAATTTCACTTCCTCCAATGTGTGTGGCTTACCCTGTTGTGGCTACTTAGGTATTTATCAGGTGAGAAAATGGCCATATTAACTCCATATATACTGTAAAGTGCTATACAGCTGTGACTTAGTGTTCATGATAATTGAACTAACTGGATAAGTCATTTGAGGTACCTAAGGAACGGTAATACATAATCGGTATGCCCAGTTATGCACTCGTATTTGAAATAGCCTTTTATGATTAATGCATTGTTCCCAATGAAGCACTAAACATGCCCTTTTCGTTTTTCTCAGAGAAAGCTCAAAATTGGCAATGTTTAAAAACTTATGTACTATTTGGCTTGGGGATTGTTTTTACTAGGGGGTTGTTATTTAGTAAAACTAAATAGGATCTCTATAATATGTGTGTTTTATACTCTAGTAAGTTATGAACTGATTAAATTACAATAATTTTTGACAGGAACAAAACTAAGTTCACTGAAGATATTGCTAAAAAAATTGTAAATTAATTTAATGAGTCATGCAGTGGAATTAGTTATGAATACTTTAAGAAGGACTCATGTCAAACAAACCTTTTTTTTTAATGAAGGACTAAAGGATTAAGAAAATATCATAGCGACAGTATCTTGATTTCAGTAGAACCATTTGACAAATTCTATATGATCAGTTGGAAAGAGAAATAAACATGAGATAATTCTGTAGATACTTCTGTCTTTGAGAATGACGAATAACGAGGGGTCAGCTTGGTGAGGTTTCTAGTTCTGGGCCACAAGGCTTGAATTTAGGACTGTCTTTCATTCAAATTCCACCAGTGCCTTTGACCTAGACAAATATGATATAAATTGATACAATGCTGATTCACATCAAAATATAACAAGATAAGTTCACCTTAAGTGTCTGACTCAAATTGAAAAATTAACATTGATGTAATTAACTCAAACTTCATATAACTGATACAAACTAAAAAAAAATTAATAAAGTTTAAATATGAAATTTTCTCTTTGAGAAAGTCAACTTGGACATATCAGATTTTAGAAAACCTGAATAACAGCAATTTGGGTAAAAAAAAGATCCATGGGCCCTGGCCGGTTTGGCTCAGTGGTTAGAGCGTCGGCCTGCGGTCCAGAGAGTCCTGGGTTTGGTTCCCGATAAGGGCATGTACCTCGATTGCAGTTTGTCCCCGGCCCTGGTTGGGTCGTGCGGGAGGCAGCCACTCAATGTGTCCCTTTCACATCGATGTTTCTCTCTCTCTCCCGCCCCCCTTCCTTCCCTCCCTTCCTCCCACTCTAGCTGAACATAAAAATGGAAAAAAATGTCCTCGGGTGAGGATTAAAAAAAAAAAAAAAAAATCCATGGATTTTAGTTTTAAAGGAGAACAGTCAACAATGTGACATAGCAAGCCAAAAAGGAAATAGAGTCTTAAATGATCCAGATCTTGTGATACATTGTAGCAGCTGTCCACCCCAAGGAAGAAAGACCATCCTTCATCCACAAGGCTCCTAAGTGTAGCTCTAAAACCAATGGGTGGAAGTTCCATGAAATCACATTTTTTAGTGTAATATAAAGAAGACTATGTGAAAATAATAAGTGCAAAAAAGAGTGAATGCTAAGACAGTCTTGCCCTAGAGGTGATCTGTTCTTGTAAAACAATATATTCTTTTTTTTTTTTTTTTTTGCACAAAGCCATGGTAATACCTGTACCATTTCGTGTTTAAGAATATGCAGTGCTGCCCTGGCCGGTTTGGCTCAGCGGTTAGAGTGTTGGCCTGCAGACCAGAGAGTCTCGGATTCCATTCCAGTCAAGGGCACGTACCTTGGTTGTGGTTTGGTCCCCAGTCTTGGTCGTGGTCATGGAGGAGACAACCAATCAATGTCTCTCTCTCATATCTATGTATCTCTCTCTTTCTTTCTCTCTCTCCCTCCCTCCCAATCTATCTGAAAATAAATGGAAAAATATCCTTGGGTGAGGATTTAAAAAAAAAGAATACGCAGTGCCACAGTCAATTTCTGTTTGCATTGCGATAGACTTTTGAAATGGTTTCCTTTAATTCCAGTACTACTGCATTACTACCCTCAGCTAGGAGGGTCCATCAGTCATAGGCAGTAGCTCTAAAACCAATGGGTGGAAGTTCCATGAAGATCACATTTTTTAGTGTAATATAAAGAAGACTATGTGAAAATAATAAGTGCAAAAACAGGTTAAAAGCCTTAGCTATTGGCCCAAATATAGCCTGACTTAAATCTGGCTGCCACCACTTTCTGGGTGGTATTGGGAAGGCTGCTTAATTTCTCTGAACCTCAATTTCTACATCTGTAGAAAAAGAAGATATTATCTACATCACTATGCTATTCCAAGGATTAAATGTAGATAATTATATTTTAATCAGGTTATCCTTTGAAATATGATAAATGTTGAATAAACACCCATTAATGAGTAATAACTCAACAATTCAATAACTATTATATAATGTGAAACAAACTGGTGTAATGGTGCTTGTGAGATGAGACCCAAATCATTTATTTCCACTCTTTGTGTCTCTACCAACAAGCATAATTTATGCTATGTGCACTCCTTGGTTTTCCTCGGGAAATACACATTTATTTCACCGTTATGTTTTCCCATCGCCCCAAACAAGGGAGGTGGGTGGTGGAGAAATGCAGAACACACAGTCCACTCACTGTTGCCAGACACATACCATTTGAGGGGCAGCATAAAACAATAGCTCCCCCAAATATTTTCCTTTTGATTTGACCCCAAAGCCTTCCTATAAAACACACACACACACATTATAAAAGATAGGACTTTTCCCCAATGATCATCCTTGGAAGAGGAAAGGAAATACGTTTGATTCCTGCTTACCAGCCCTTCTGCAAACCGGTGCTGAGCAGATTGGAAGTTGATAGCTTAGAAGCACAGAGGAGTTCCCTGAGGTGTGATGAGCTGCGGAAACAGTTGATTTCAGTGAGAGTTACAGAAGCAAAACAAGGATTAATCCTGAGCTGTTTAAATACAGGCCGGACCAACAGGGATCCCAGGGAGTGAATGGAGATCTCAACGTGCATAATATGACGTGGGAATAAGATACCCACATGTTCTCTGGGCCCAATGTGAATTGTTTGCATTTGCTCTTGGCTCCTACATGCGTCATTCTGGTTAATCTTGATAAATCCTATGACTCATGAATTTTTATCTCCATTTAACAGATGAGCAAATTAGGGCTCAGACAGGTTAAGTAGCTTGCCTGAGATCCTACATTTAGTAACCGACAGACCAAGGATTTGAGTCAGTCTTCTGTCCAAAGGAGAGGCCTATTTGCTCAATATCACGGTCTTCAGTACATCGAAGTGATGCTCTCTTCCAAACAGAGCAGCATTACACCTTTCTAACAGGTATGCAGGCGATCTTCCAAAGCCTTTAGAGATGATTCTTTAGCTATAGAAAGACTATTGAGCAGCTAAGGTTATACTTGGAGGTTACTGTGAATATTTCCCAACATTAAATCCTAAAATAAAAGAAGTTCAAAAGAAAAAAGAAAAGCAGACAGTAAATGGTTTAAAACCAGTATGTATTACGCCGGTAGTACACCTATGAAGAAAACACTACATTCTCTCCCCCATTCCCTGAGACAGTTTGGCTTTCTTTTGTTTTTTTAATCTTTATAAAGCAACTCTAAAATATTTTAGAGGCAAAGCCTCCTAAACATTAAATTCTTATTAATAACTTTAAAAGCTCATAAGAAACACATTTTTCCCCAGTCTATATGTCTGCCAAAGTTTATTGAGAAAATGATATATATTCATACATTAATGTATCTACAATTATAAAGTTATTTTGTATTAGTAAATTACTAGTGTAGGTTAGGCTTTAATTTTTTAAAAAATTCTCATTCCCTTCGCCCTGGCCGGTTTGGCTCAGCGGTTAGAGTGTCGGCCTGCGGTCCGGAGAGACCCGGGTTCGGTTCCCGCTGAGGGCGCGTACCTTGGTTGCAGTTTGTCCCCGGCCCTGGTTGGATCGTGTGGATGGCAACCACTCGATGTGTCGCTTTCACGTCGATGTTTCTCTCTCTCTCTCCCTCCCACTCTATCTGAACAAAATATCGAAAAATGTCCTCGGGTGAGAATTTAAAAAAAAAATAATAATAATAATAAAAAAAAAAAAAAAAAATTCTCATTCCCTTCAATAAAACTGATAGAATTACTGTATATAAGTGTTTCGAATATATTATTCTGTTAGCAATAACCAGAAAATAATATCACTAAAAGAAACTAAATTTCACATTGGCTTGAGGTTTAGGGTCATGAGAAAAAAAAAAATTTAAAGAAAATAAGTGAAACTTAGTTCTGGTATCTCAACAGATTCTTTTTTCTTTTTTCTGCCTTTCTTTTTAGAAACTATTCTCCAATCTCCTGTTTGTTCTCTTTTTTTATAAATGGGCATAGTTTGTGTTGACAGTCCCCCCAAAGTGTTGAGGATATGCTAAATTCCCTTTTTTTAACTCCAGATATTCTAACCTTTATTTTATTATTTCTATTTTAATTTTTAAAATTCATTTTTCAATTGCAGATTGTATTCAGTATTATTCTGTAGCTAAATTCTTTTTTTTGCCTGTAATTGATTTCAGATGTGGTTGATAAGACTGTTAGCTTAAGCCTTATGAGTCTTAACTCCCATTTCTATGGGGTCACATTTCTCTGCCTTTTTTAATGGTAAATGGGCTACATCTAGAGAAATCTGCATCTTCTTTCAGCACCATAAGCATAGGGAAGAGGCTTCCTACATGCGGCCTCTATGGCTGGCTCTGAACCTAGGCACTGGAGGGTTCCGCAAAGTATACGCGAGGAGAGGTCAAAGAGGCCACAGAATGAACACAGTCGTCTTCATTCACAGAATTTCATCAAAGGCTTACTGATGAGGTATTCCACCTTGACGTTACTGCAGGTTAATTTGTTTAAGCTTTGTGTCTGTGGTCATTCCTTTGTATACCCACTTTTAAAAACCTTTCCATCTGAGATGCAATGCCATTATCTTTGTTTTTTGTTTTGTTTTTTTCAGGTTTTATGTTGATGGATTATTTCATTTTTGAATACCTAAATGTAGGGATGAGAGGCTGGTGATGGTTCCCCTAAGTGAAGATATTGAGCATTGTATACACTCAGACAAAAGAGAACACACACACGACTGTAGAATTGTGTAATTCTCAATCACAAGTGATTTCTTTTAAAATGTGTGAAAAGCTACTGCCATCCTTAAGTAGGCTGATTTCTGCAGACACAAGTAGGTAAATTTCTCCATGTGGATACTCCTTGGCAAACACATATTATCAGCTAAGGTTTACTTCATAAAACAGAAATTTCTCTAAGTATTTGAGCAACAAAAGACAATACACGGAATTATATACTTGCAAAGCTATGGAAAACGCTGGGAGCAAAGGCCAGAGAGAACTACACTGCTTTTGGGGAAAAAAAAAAAACCCAAAAGTGCAAATATGCCAAAGCTCACAGCTTTCTGCAGCACGGAGATGTTTGCAGAGACGTCCCAGAAGCCTCTGAGACCCTCACGTTGCTGTCACCCCTAAGTCTACTTTTTTTGCTAATGGAGGAAAATCTTACCTTCTTTCCAAATCTTTATGAATATCTCACTGATGGAATCTAAATGGAAGTTTTATTAAAGGAGACTACAGATGAATCTCGTTTCCAGGCTTCTAGGCCATTGGGTCATTGTACTAAAAGGTCAGGGCTGGGACCACATCGATATCCATACAATAAAGAGCATACTGCTCAAGTCCTCATATAAGTCTTAAGTGGAATTGCGTATTTCCCCCAAAGCACTGGTTGAGTACTGTTGAATGAGTTATCATTTTAAATGTTTACACACACATTCTTCTCCTGCCTCTTAATTGCAGAAAGGACAAGCTTTTTCTTTCACTTACAAGATGGTGTTCTTATCAAAGCATATAATCCAAAGGGAGACAGAGGTAATAAGGAAGTTACCTAGCAACCAACAATACGTGACACTTTCAACTTTCCTTGGCCTTTTATGAGCATTTGTGTTAACAGCTCTGATCACATTAAGAGGTGAAGTAGCCCTGGCTGGTGTGGCTGTGGTTAGAGTGCTGGCCACAGAAGGGTCGACGGTTTGATTCCTAGTCAAGGGCACGTACCTGGGGTGCAGGTTCAATCCCTGGCCCTGGTGGGGTTGTGTGCAAGAGGCAACCGACTGATGTGTCTCTCTCACATCATGTTTCTCCCCCCACCCCCAACTCTCTCTAGAAATCAGTGAAAGATTTTTCTCGGGTGAAGACTAACAACAACAAAAAGTGAAACCAGCAGGAACGTATTTCAGTGTTTTGCGTTTATCTCGTTTTAGAAGGGAAACGTTCAACCCCATTGTGGAAGTGCTCTTTGAGGTATATCTGACTTGTGTTCATTTGATGAGAGCAATCGAACACACCCATGTGACTGGTGGAAGGAGCCTGGGGAAAAGCACTGTCTTCGTGGGTGTCGGAGCCTCTTTGACGGACATAAAGCTACGTAAACGTGTTCTGTGTGCCTGGAAAAGGAGAATCGTGGGAAGAGTTGCTGTGCTGCATCTCAGCATCCCACGCGATAGTTTAGGCTCTGGACGTTTTACAAAAGATTCTGCACTGTGCTGGGCAGATTGGTAAAGTTTGAAACAAGGCTATTCGAGGTTGGCTCTAATCTCCTATTCTGTGATGAACCTTTTGTAACTCATCTATTACGAACTGGTACACTTACGGGTACTGTGTACTTTTGCCTTCTAGATTTTGATTAGTTTATCACTGCAAAAGTGATTATCTAAGACAAGTCATTATTGCCCGTCTCTGTAATTTAACATTTTCTGGAGGTTTTACATCAGGCTTTCTCAACCTTGGCACCAGTGCTCTTATGGGCTGAATAATCCTTTGTTGTGGGTTGTGTCCTGTGCATTGTAGGATGTTTAGCAGCTCCCCTGGCCTCTGCCCACTGGATACAAGTAGTATTACCACTCCAGTTGTGACAACCAAAAATGTCCCTTGGCATTACCAATATCCTAGTTGGAGGGGTAGTCACCTCTAGCTGAGAAACATTCTTCTAGACAATGCAATATAATATAAAATAGAAGACAACATCATCATTTTAGATGATATGGTTGTCTACCAAATATAACCAAAGCTTTCCAATGAAAAGTTATTTGAAAAAAAGGCTTCAATAAAGTAGTAAAAACAATATATGTCTATTTACTTAGTTCTCTTCTCTGCTAAACAATGAACTCTTTGAGGAGACTTGTATCACTGTGTCCCAGGGTTCTAGCACAGTGGATTTGTTCTTTATGAAATATTCCTAGAAAGGAGTCATTCATTTTTTTTAAATTGTAACCAAATGCACATAACATAAAATTTATCATCTTAGCCCAGCCAGTGTGGTTCAGTGGTTGAGCATCAACCCATGCAGCAGGAGGTCGCCAGTTTGATTCCCGGTCAGGGCACATGCCCAGGTTGTGGGCCTGATCCCCAGTAGGGGGGCATGCAGGAGGCGGCCAGTCGATGTTCCCTCTCATCAATGTTTCTACCTCTCTCTCCCTCTACCTTCCTTGCTCTCTAAAATCAATAAAGAAAAAAAATTTTTTTTTCATTTACCATTTTAACGGTACAGCTCAGTGGCATTAAGTACATCATATTGTATGCAACCATTACCCATCCACCTCCAAAATGGCTTTATCTTGCAAAACTGAAACTTGGTACCAATTAAACAACGACTCCCCTTTCCCTCCTCCCCTCATTCCCTGGCAACCACCATTCTACTTTCTGTCTCTGAATTTGACTGCTCTAGGGACCTCATGTCGGTGGAATCATATGGTGTTTGACCTTTCGTGATTGGTTTATTTCACACAGCACAATGTCTTCAAAGTTCAGCCATGTTATTTCATTAGTCAGAATGCCCTTCCTTTTTAAGGTCAAATAATATTCTATTGTACATAAATACCATGTGGGTTTTTTTTTAATTGATTTTTTAGAGAGAGAGGAAAGGAGAGAGAGATAGAAACAT
The DNA here is from genome assembly GCF_014108415.1 of Molossus molossus. NCBI lineage: Eukaryota > Metazoa > Chordata > Mammalia > Chiroptera > Molossidae > Molossus > Molossus molossus. The sequence continues at coordinate 49,118,145 of NW_023425351.1, forward strand.
CGATGTGAGAGAGAAATATCTATCAGCTGCCTACTGCACACCCCCTACTGGGGATCCAGCCTACAACCCAGGCATGTGCCCTGGCGGGGAACCGAGCCGGGACCTCTCAGTCCATGGGCCAACGCTCAATCCGCTGAGCCACTCTGGCCAGGCAATACCACATTTTAAAAATCCATTCATTCATTGATGGATACTGGTTGTTTCTGCCTTTTGACAATTATGAATAATGCTGTTATAAACGTGTGAACAAATATCTGTTTGCATCCCTGCTTTCAACTTTTTAAGGTATATATATATATATGCAGAAATGAGATGTCTAGATCCTACGATAAATATATTTTTTGAGGAAACATAATACTGTTTCTCATAGTGGTTACATAGTTTTACATCCCCTCCAGCAATGCACAAAAGTTCCCATTTCTCCACATCCTCTGCCAACACTTGTTTTCATCTGTTTGATTTTTTTATAATAGTCCCCCGAATGGCTGTGAAGTGGTTGGTATGAGTTATTCGTTTTTGTATCTTATCGGTTGCATCATTTGTCTCACTCACTTTGCCATTGGGAAACCAGAGTTAGAGAATTCATGGGCTGACTCCAGGTTAAGTGGCGTCTTAACATGTTTTCTGTCTCGTGGTCCAATGCTCCCCCCACAGAGCTATGATGCTGCCCTGGTCACACAAGGACACACAGACGGGCAGACCAGAAACATCCAGTCTCGGTTCACCTTTGCCTCTCATGCTTTATGGCTAGTTTCCCATCTCTCACTATAAAAAAGAGAGGTAACAGGAAAATAAGGAAACAACTATGAAAATATGTCTATAGGTAACAATACTGTATTGTACCCTTAAAATTTGACTAAGAGAGCAGATGTCACCCTGGCTGGTTTGGCTGAGCGGTTAGAGCATTGGCCTGCAGACCAGTGAGTCCCAGGTTTGATTCCAGTCAAGGGCACGTACCTCGGTTTCAATTCGTCCCCGGCCCTGGTTGGGGTCATGCAGGAGGCAGCCACTCAATGCATCCCTTTCACCTCGATATTTCTCTCTCTTCCTCCCACTCTATCTGAACAAAAATGGGAAAATGTCCTTGGGTGAGGATAAAAACAAAGAGCAGATGTCATATAAAGTGTTCTTACCACAATAAAAATGTTATATCATATTTAAGAAGCTGAATAAAAAACATGAACAAATATTATTTTTTCACAACCCAGTAAAGAAGGGTGAATTAGAAGTAATTTACACTCTGTCTCAGCAATGAATGGAATCAGCTGAAAATAGTTTTAATTTATTAGTATACATTCGTTGCAATGATTAGTAGGCATTTAAGCACCTCACTGGGGCCTCAGTGAAGTTTTCGGGAAATGGCTGTGTGTAAAAGACGGCTGAATGTATCAATGGGCTGTGTGTTGCCTATTGCTTTACCATTTTCTATTAATATGAAGAAATTTGGATTTGATTTTCAGAGTTCTCAAAATATTTGGGGATTTAGGGGTAATATAGTCTGTTAATATTATAAAATGTGCCATTTCTGGCAGCCTAAAATCAACTGCATAAAAAGAGCTGTTTGTCTAAATAGTCACAGAATCCTTCCCTGTCACTGGAATTGATCACAACACAAAAACATGCCAGGCACATTCCTGGATGTATTAAAGCGGCTTCAAGCAGCAATCCTGATACCAGGGAAGATTACATCCGCCTCAACCTCATGATCACTGGGAAAAAGCAAAACCCCAGCAGCTGGGATGTTAAGCTCCGGGCTTCCGTCCTTCGGGGACTGAACAGTGTGCACAGAAGCCATGCCCCTCGAAGCAGCGGAAATGGTGACATCATAAGGCTGACGGAAGAACTCTCAGGGCACCCTGGGTTTTCCCTATAAAACCTGTCAATCCTTTTCTAAGTAACTTTCATCTTGTTGTTCTTGCTGTTAATCCTCGCCTGAATGAGAATCATCAACATGAAGGGGACACATTGAGTGGCTGCCTCCCGCGTGACCCCAACCAGGGCCGGGGATGAATTGCAACCGAGGTACAGTGCCCTGAGGATATTTGTCCATTGATCTTTAGATAGAGTGGGAGGGAGGGGGAGAGAAAGAGAGAGAGAAGCATCCATGTGAGAGACACATCGATGGGTTGCCTCCTGCAGAACCTGGACCAGGGCAGCGGATGGAACCTGCAATCCAGGCATGTGCCCTTGAGTGGAATCGAACCTGGGACCCTTTGGTAAGCCAGCTGATGCTCTAACCACAGAGCCTCACTGGCCAGGGCCAAGTAACTTTCATCTTTGTCTAGACCAATAGTTCTCAACCTCCTAATGCCTTGACCTAGACTATAAGCTCCAGGAAGGCGGGGGCATGACTGCGTGGTTCATCACTATCTCCCCAGTGATTTGCTCTGGGCAGGACACATGGGAAAGCCGGAATATCCTTAAACTCTGGAGTTTCATTTCTGCACTCCACCCCAAAGGTTGTTCCTTACTAATATCTCATCATACTTGTTTTTAAAATGGTACAATCACTTAGATGACAGACTAAGGTATAATGATAAGGGTCAGCTGTCTCTCCATGGGAGATCCTCCTGTGTCCTGTTAGGAAAGTCAGCCCTCTCTAATGTATCCCCTGCCTTTGCAAAGAACATTACTTAGCAGAGCTCATCCTGAACAAAAGTCACTGGTATTTCCGAATTCGAAGTATTTGGCATTGTGCTAATAAGCTTTCCCTAGACAGCTAATTTACTCCTTACAATGCTATGAGGTGGTAGTTGTCGTCATTCCTACATTGCATATGAAAAAGCCGTGGCTTAAATGAATTAAATGTCTTCCCAAAGTCACAGTGCTGCTAAGGAGTGGGGCTTGGAAACCTGTGCTGTTAGTCCTGGGTTCACTCCTGATGCCATCCATGGTCTCAAACTGTTCCCTCTCTGTCTCAGCAGAGAATTCAAGTACAGAAAGATGCTGTAGTTACAGCTCTCACGACATTTGGTGTCTACTGTGGACAAGAGCCAGAGCCAAAATCACAGCACAGGGTGGGGCACACGTACATTTACAGTTGTGAGTACGCCAGACACAGAGTTGATTCATGTATTATTGTTTATGAATCACTGTGCTATTTTCCGTATGAGCAACTGTAAACCTACTTTTTTTTTTTTAATCCTCACCTGAGGATATATTTTCATTTTCTTGTTCAGATAGAGAGGGAGGGAGGGAGAGAGAGGAAGAGAAAGAGAGAGAGAAACATCGACATGAAGGGGACACATCGAGCGGCTGCCTCCCACACGACCCCTACCAGGGCTGGGGATGAATCGCAACCAAGGTACGTGCCCTTGAGTGGAATTGAACCCTTGACTCATTGGTCCACAGGCCGACGCTCTGACTGCTGAGCCAAACCAGCCAGGGCTGTAAACCTACTTTTGTCCCACCCTGTATATGTCCACGCAGCAGCATTCTAGGAGGAGGCATGTGGATTTCTCCCATGATGGAAACAAACCCACCTGTCTAGAACACTTGATGAGCCAAAGTGAAAGTGACCCAGCCATGCAGAAAATGCTCTCACAAAGATTAAGCCTCAGTTTCTTTATCCTTTATCTCTTCTAACCCTCCGCTGAATAATAGCCTATTAGTGCTCTGAAATGAAATTCAAATATTAGCCCTCCTCAAAGTGCTCCCTCTGTGACCCTCCCAGTCCCAAAATGAACCTCTCCTTTCTCCATGCTCCCATTCTGCTACACCTTTGTTTGCTTTGGCATTTAATTGGAGTAATAGAATTCAACTCATTTACCATCAAGAGCAGTTACATTTTAAGATAGAACGTAAATTATCCAGAAAATTCACTCATCCTGGAGCACTATATTTATTTTAGGAAATAGTCCATTAAACATAGTATCCAACCCACAACCAGCTACACTGGGCTCAGTAATTGCTGCGATTAGGGAATATTGGTCATTGAAATGAGCAAAATTTAGTTGAAACTTAATGATTAACAAAAGAAATGGACCACAGAATAACCACTCTAACGTCCTCTTCTATCCAGACACTTCGGGTATAAGTACAAAACTGTAGGAACTTTTAATTAGTTATTCACTTTAGCGTTTGGTTCACTTTTTTGCCCATCTGCGCTAAAACGAAACGCCCATCCGCTCCGTGAATCCTGGTCCTCGTGTGGGTGACAGGTCAGTTTGGGGGCCTTCGATGCAGGGGCCGTGTCGAAGCTCAGTGTTTTAGACTGAGTGGGGCATCTCAGTGTTCCTTTGACATGATGTTAGCTAATTTTGTAAGCAGATTTGATCGAAAAGGAAGGATTCAGTAAATAGTTCTCTGTCTCTCCTACTCGGGGAATTTGTGTTTGGCGAACAGGGAAGATTTATGTATCTTTTCAGGAACTAACACTTTACTTCTGGAGAGGAGACTGCCTGCTACCTGTGTGCTTGCCTGAGGCTGAAGGCTGAAGTCCGTGTTGCTGGAATCTTCTTGCATGAATCTATTCTAAATGAGCTCCATTTCTGTTTAGCAAGCAAATGAACTCTGTTCCTGTCCTCCAACCTCTACATGAAGGTTCTGTGTGGGCAGCTCTGTTTTCCATTCCTAGGCATACAAATATGTGGGCTTAGGGCCTCAACTATTGCCACATTTAAAAAGCAAAGTTGGCTGCCTGGCTGGTGTGGCTCAGTGGTTGAGTGTCGACCCATATACCAAGAGGTCGTTAGTTGGATTCCCAGTCAGGTTGTGGGCCAAATCCCAGTTGGGGGCATGCGGGAGGCGGCCAGTCGATGTTCTCTCTCATCAGTGTTTCTCTCTCTCTCTCCCTCGTCCTTCCACTCTCTCTAAAAATCAATGGAAAAAATATCCTCAGGTGAGGATTCACAACAACAAAAATGTTCTCTATGAGGCTGTTTCTGTTCTGCTTGTTCATTTAATCTGTTTTGTAGATTCAATTGTTGATAAATATGTATCTATTGCCATTTTATTGTTCATATTTTTTATCTTTTTTTCTTCTTCCTCTTCTTCTTCTTAAAGAAGACCCTTTAACATTTCATCTAATGCTTGTTTGGTGGTGATGAATTCCTTTAGCTTTTTCTCATCTGGGAAGCCTTTTATAAGTATTCAAATGATAACTTTTTACATAGAGTAATCTTGGTTGTAGGTCCTTACTTTTCACGACTTTGGCTATTTCTTACCACTCCCTTCTGACCTGCAAAGTTTCTGTTAAAAAACCAGCCAACAGTCTTATGGTCTCCCTTGTAAGCATCTAACTGTTTTCTCTTGCAGCTTTTAAGGCTCTCCTTTTTTCTTTAACCATTTACATTTTAACTACGATGTGTCTCTGCGTGGGTCCCTTTGGGTTCACCTTGTTTGGGACTCTCTGTACTTCCTGGACTTGTATGTCTATTTTCTTCGCCAGGGTAGGAAAGTTTTCTGTGATTATTTTTTCAAGTAGGTTTTAAATTTCTTTCTCTCTCTCTTCTCCTTCCAGCACCCCCACAATGTGAATGTTGGTACACTTGAGGTTGTTCTAGAGGCTCCTTACACTATCCTCATTTTTTTTAATTTTTAAATTTTTGTTTTCTGTTCTGATTGGATGTTTTTTGCTTCCTATTTGAAATCCCTGATTTGATTCTTGGCTTCATTTACTCTACTGTTGATTTCCTATAAATTGTTCTTCATTTCAGTTAGTGTATCTTTCATTTCTGACTGGTTCCTTTTTATAGTTTCCATGTCTTTTTTTATGCTGTTGAAGTTTTCACTAAGTTCATTGAGCACCATTATGACCAGTATTTTGAACTCTGCATCAGTAGATTGCTCATCTCTATTTTGTTTAGTTCCTTTTCTGGAGTTCTATTCTCTTCTTTCATTTGGGATATGTTTCTTTGTCTCCTCATTTTGGCAGCCTCCCTACGTTTGGCAGCTGCTCCATCCACCAGGTTTTGTAGAGTGGCCTTGTGTAGCAGGTGTCCTGTAGGGTCCATTGGCATGGCTGATCACCCAAGCTGGGCATTCCCGGTATGCCTCCTGTGTGGGCTCTGTACACCCTCCTATTGTAGCTGAACCTTGATTACTGTTGGCATATCAATGGAAGGGATTTACCCCCAGGCTGAATGGCTGCAAGGACCACCTGTGACCACCAACCACTGTGGAGGACCAGCTGTTCAGGGCTCACCGCTCAGAGCAGGACTTACTTTAGGGGGCCTCTGGTGCCCACTGAGTCTGCCCTTTGAGTGTGTTGCTTGTGGAAATGTTTGAGTGGTGCTTTGATGTGGTCTGAACCCGGTCATTGGGTGCACTGGCTCTGGAGCTCTCTGGAAGGTGCAGACCAAGGTCAGCTGCTGACTGTGTTTTCGCCAGGAGCACCTGCATGTGCTACAAAGCAGTCTGAAGATGGCTCCCACTTGTGCTGTGCTCGGAGGTACCCAGGTGAGGCCAAGCTGTGAATCAAGCCCGGCTTCCATTAGTGCCAGACCTGGGCCCACTTAGTGAGAGGTATGGGACACGCTGAGGCCAGATGCTGTTTGTTTGCGAGATTTTAGGAAAGTTTGAAGTATGATCCAAGACAGGCCATTTGGGAAAGCCCCTGAAAACAGCTTGGGTGGGCCTGAAAGTTGGGTGGGGTGAGGTCTCAGGAAATCACCAGGGTGGGGCAAACAGTGTGAGCCAGGTCGCTGGAGTCTCAGATGTGGTGGCTGCCTGCTGGCAGTGGGGTTGCAGTGGGGTTGGGGGTCAGAAAAGGGACATAATCAGCTGATAAGCGGGGGACTACTCTATAACCTACTCCCTCCAGCTCCAACACTGAAATCTTGCTATCCTTGCCTACACTTATTTACTGTGAAGTTCCTCTTTTGCCTGATGGCCATTTTTACCTTTTAAGTTAAGTTAACTTTTCCTTTTCCTCTAGGTTTCAACTCAAGTAGTATTACCTTCAGGAAGCCACTGTAATTCCTCTTTGTTATTGATTATATAATTGATATTTTATGCTGAAAATACATTACCTTAAGCTCCCTAAGGACTGAGTTCATGTCTCAGAATCCATGATTGCCTGTCCATTTGAATCACTGGGGAAGATATTTAAAAATCCCAGTTCTCAGCCCAGGCCAGTTTGGTTCAGCGGTTAGAGCATCAGCCCACGGACCCAGGAGTCTCGGGTTCAGTTCCGGTCAAGGGCATGAACCTTGGTTGCAGTTTGGTCCCTGGCTCCGGTCAGGGCTGTGCAGGAGGCAGACAGTCAATGTGTCTCTCTCACATCGACTTTTCTCTTCCCTCACTCTATCTGAAGATGAATGGAAAAATGTCCTCGGGTGAGGAATAAAAAAAATAAATAAATACATAAAATCCTTACCAAGACTAAATCAGAATATCTATGAGTTGAGCCGAGGCCTTGTTTTTAAAAAGCTCTTCAGGAAAATCTGTGCAAGTTACGGTTTAAAACGCTGCTCTAATATTCCCAAATGTGCCTGATCAGAGAATATCCTGAAATGTTTCATGATTGTGACAGTGGTCACGAGCATTTTAACATAGGGGCTGTCACTCCAAATCTACTGAATCAATACTCAGAGGAGAGGAGTATTTTTTTAAAAACATTCCTCTAAAGTGTCTTTCATGACCAGAAAAGTTTGGGAAACATTACAAGCTATCTAGAAATACGAAAGTTTATTCCGATTGCAGCAGTGAAGGCTGAGGTCCCACTGAGAGCTTTCTCTATGGTAGCAGTGGGAAGGTACAGGCAATGCACTTCAGAGGAAATGCTGGATGATAAACCCCCCAACCTCGAGGGGATATAAGTTTAGCCGTTAATCTTCTATATGATTTAGTAGAGGTAGTAATGGAAAGCCAAGTTCCTGACCTCACGTTCCAGTGATAGAGGCATACAAATGATGAACAAATAAGTTTATAAATGAACATAATAATGACAGATAAATTACACCTAAAATATAATTTAAAAATAGTCCAAATATCCATCAGTGGATGAATGGGTAAACAAATTGTATGCATACCGTGGAATATTATGCAGCCATGAAAGGGGATGAAATCCTGATAACATGTTCAATGTGGATAAACCTTGGAAATATTGTTAAGTAAAATAGCCAGACACAAAAGGTCACATCTTGTATATTTCCGTTTGTATGAAATGTGCAGAAAGAGCAAATCCATAGAGACAGAATACAAATTGGTGGTGCCAGGAGCCGAGGAGGGTGAAATGGGGAGCAGCTGCTTAATAGGCATGACAGTTCCTTTGGGAGAATGGAAATCTTTGGAAGTAGATAGAGGCTGGTCACACAACAATACGAATCCACTAAATGGCATTAAGTTGTTCACTTTGAAATGATTAATTTGCTGTTATCTGAATTGCACCTCAATGAAAATAGAAATAATTTTTGAAAATTTGGTGTGGCAATAGAGAAGGGTAGATGGTGGGTGGGTACTACAGATTGTGGCATCAGGAGAAGCACCTCCAAAGAAGTTATTTTTTAATTAAAACCTAAATAATAAGCTGGTCATGTAAACATCAAGGGATAAAGAATCCCAAATGCAAGAAATAGCAATTGCAAAGGCCCTGAGGTGGGAATGAGCTACACCTGTTGTGGGGAAGTAACTAGTGCCACCATAGTGAGGAAGGTGGAAATTAAATGAAGTTATAAGGGAAGATTGGGGTAGGTCAGACTGGAGTTCATAGATCATAGTCAGGAGTTTAAACAGCTATCATCTAAACCTAATTATACATTTTTTAAACTTAGTGTGTGTGAAGAATGGATTGCTGGAGATGAAAGGCCAGCGAGGATGCTGTTTTAGTGCAATAGGGAAGACTGACTCAGAGTGACAGTCAGAGACAGAGAAGGAAATTCAGAATCTCTTTGAAGGGCTAGTGGGTGGAGCAGAGGAAGAGGCATGAGGGCAGGGAAGAGTGATAGGCAGGGGCTTAAAGGTGTCTAAGCACAGGCTTTCCCATTGCACATAGGGCTGAACTTTCTGCTGAGGAAAATTTTGAGAGAAAGGGGTCGTATTTAGCACCTCTTAAGCTCCAAGGCGGATTGGTGCCCTAGAGAACTGTGTTTTCTCTTGATGATCAGTGTCAAGAATATCTTTGGAGTTCCCTTATTAAATGCTGAAGAAGAGCACACCTGTTTCGGTTATCAGTCACGACTGGCTTTGTTCCAGGGAATGTGATGGGTGTCTCGTCTAATTCATATCCTTTTCTTTTGGGTCTACTTGTGTCCCTGGAGCCATGTAGGAAGAAGTAATCATGATGAATATTTAATACAAACACTCTTCTTTGTGTGCTTGGAGTTCTCATGCACAACCACATTGATGCTGGAGTAGAAATAAATAACTGAGACAAACGCCAGAGCTTTTCTGTAGACATAACTCAGTCCCGGTCCACAGGGAGCCACCTCCCCACCTTGCAGACCCTGACAGTGTCCCGTTTCTGAGTACCTGCTTCCTCATGAAGAGCTTAGATGGTGGCCCTTCAAAGCTGCTCTTGGTCCTCCTTAAAATGCAGCCCTTTTCCTCCCCTCCCATCTCTGAGCTTCAGTGTTGATGGTGTACAGATCCATGGGGAGAAAGGCTGGTGGCTCCACACTGGGTCAGCGGGGAAGAAGGCTGCCCATGAGGTCCCCACCTTGTCCTTCTCACCTGTACTCCTTCCAAAGCAATCCCTTCATTGAGGAGGTGGTATCAGATGGTTTCCCTTCTAGCAGAGTCTCCTGCATGCGGCAAGGAGCATGGCTAGAGCCACACTGCTGAGCTGTCACATTGGAAGAGCTGAACACCTGATCAGGGCTCTTTACAAAAGATGAGCAGGACTCCGCCATCCTTATTAAAATGTGTTTGTTCTTACTGTTGATGTTTAAAGTGAAAAATATGTGAAAATAAATTTGGCATCTTCTGTGGGGACCTTCGAGTTTTCCATATCCAACAGAAATAATTGCCCTGTCTCTTTCCTTCGTAAAACAGCCCAGCACCTTGCTGGTAAGTATGTAATAATAATAACCTTGTCAGAAAGTGGTCTAAGCTGATACTTTTCCACTCCTTGTGAAGAAGAAATGAATTCTGCCTGTACCAACTGTGTGTCAAGCTGATAGATTATGTCTAGATTAATGTCTATACATGTTAACTTGAAACAGTTTGCCCATACGTATTTTTAGTATCCCCATGACTTGAGAAAATAATTTATACATATAAATAAATAACAGATAGAGACATAGAGATATATCTATTCTTGACCTATCTAATAATGGCACGATGTCAGTTAAGTAAACTCTGAGAACTAAAGATAATGAGTAAATTTCCTTTCCCAGGGCAGTTGCTTATCATCCAGTATCTAGAACTGGAATTTTGCCACAGAGTAGCCGTTGCCCTCATAAAAGTGAGTTTTTACTTCAAGACTGTATTTTACTTAAGCAGATTTTTGATGGGAACAAATCTAATCTGAATGCATTTACTCACATCACTCATAAAATGGACATGCTAGTTAATGAATTTTAGGCTCAGTTTTTTCAAATAATGGTAAGGAGGCTATTTTCCAAGATTTTGATTAAGTGTGAACTGAGGGCTTTCTAGCTTCTGCTTATGATCAGCTTAATAAAATGTGTTAGGAAAAATTCTGACCTTCACTACATGCTCGTGTTTTGAAATAAAAGCTTTGCCACAGAGTAAGAGTTGACTATGGGATATTGATAAAATTGGGGATGGGTGGAGTTGATGGCATGTTATAGATTATTTGAATGTTACATTTGTCACCTAACAGGATACTGAATCGAGACTTTCATAGTATAATTGTCTCCTTTACTTTGGGCAGTTCGAAATTATTATTTATTTTGGCCTAAGTTCTCATCTTACTGATATTATTTATGTATTGATTATTTAAAAACCAAAAACAAAACTATATATATATAAATAAAATCTTGATGTACTTTCCTAAGACTGGATTCTTACCCTGCTAAATGCAAAACATTTTTCTGTGATCTTGGGAATCCCTCAGACTAGGGTTTAAGCAACCTGCTATGTTGGAAAAGTACCTGAGCAGAGTCTTCTTAGAGGAAGAAGAAGTTGGCTGTAGTATGAAGCTGTCCACACGTATATTATAAGCCCAGAATTTGCCTCTGAGGACAATTTGCAAGGTCCACTTGGAAAGTTAGTTCTATTCAGCTGTGGCGTTAACAAAGAACAAAGCAGCAGTGGGAAGTATCTTCATTAGACCAGACATTGTAAAGAGAAACAATGTTTTGGGCAATGCTAGCAGATACAATAGGGGGAATTCCCCCAAAGATACCAACTCTCTAAGCCTTGCAGCACATCCCTGGAGGCACCAGCAGGACCTGGGAACTGCACAAAACAAACACTAGCCATGGCCTTCGCCTGGGCGCCCCAAGAGCCATCTTCATAGCAGATTTGAAGCAGAGGGAGGAGTAGAGCAGGCTGGAGAAGCCAGAAGCAGCATCTTGGACACTCAGTGTTCCAGGCCTTTGTTACTTGACTGTGGGCACAACTTGAAAGGTTAGTGAGTAATGAGGAGGCATCACAAACCTGCTTTGTTTTGTGCTTTCACTGAAGGCTGGATTTCTGCAATTCCAGGAAGAAAGACAAACCAAGGCCACATGGCATTGAAGAATACAAACTCGTATGTCTCAGACCACGTTACTGCCTCCACATCAGAGGCTGCGGGGTCCAGAGATGAGCAGAGGCCTTGCTCTCATAGGTCAGAATCTGTGTTCAGATCCTGGCTCTGCTTTGTGATCTGTGTGAGCCGAGAGGAGTACTCAGTGTCTCTCCCCTCATTTACTTCATCCGTAAAACAGGGTGATAGAAGTACCTAAGTCATAGATTCTTATAATTAAATGATATGCTGCCTGAACCCCGGAGCAAAATAGGATGTCAAATGTCCTCGAAAAACAAAAGACACAAAAGGAATTGAAAACTGACCTCAGCAAAAGCTACACAAAAGCCCCTTGTTCTGCAAGATGACCAGCTCACACCACGCCTGGCTTACATAACCTGTCCTCACTGGTTATGTAATCTCCCTGGTGCTGCGTCACAGCCAGTTCTCGTGTGTGTGTGTGTGTGTGTGTGTGTGTGTGTACACGTGTGTGTACGCGTGTGTGTATGCGTGTGTACGCGCATGCCTGCTTGCCTGCCCAGAGTTCTCACTCCACTTCCTAACAGCTAGTCTGAGCCTCCTTCGTAGCTTCCAGCTGTGGCGTCCTGTTCTCTCATCTGAAACCGAGCAATCCCCTGCCCTCCTTCATTGTGTAACCTCGAAGCTATTCCAGCACGTTGAGCAAATACCCACCTGCGGTTTTCTTTCCTCCTAAACTCTTCCATGAATCTAATTCTTTTTTTGATCGTGCATCCACGTAAACATAAATTCCTTTTTCTTTTAATGTCTGCTCTGATTGTAGCTAATGAAACATTTACTACATCGAGCCCTTCCAATTAATGAAGACTTTTTTTTTTTTTCTTTTTCTAATGAAGGAGATAGATCCCATTACTTGAAAAGCTGATAAGTAGGATTTAATGAAACCTTCCCCTGTATGGCACTTAAAACCATTTTAATTTCATGCTGTCTTTAATAAGGTAGCTGAAGCATGGGAAATAATTCCATATGTGGCTGTATGTTAGTGCTTACTTTAAAATGGAATTTTAATTATATGAGCATATAGTTAAAGGTTATGTTACCCCCAGAGGCTGCTGTTCTGGCCCAGGTTTGTCCTATATAATGACCATGATTGACAGCCAACTCAGGTGACTGATATTTCCTAGACATGTTTACCTGGGCCACAGAATTAGCATAAAGCACTTCTCAGTAAAACTACTGATTTGTGGAATTCCGCTTATTTATTAGAAATAACCTTATTGCAAAGCACCTCCCAACAAGAGAAAGAAGCGAATATTTCCCCTAGATTCTACTTGTTGAATTACCACATAGGATCTGTTGGCACCGAAAAGGAATACTGAGATTCAGCATTTATTCTCCATCTCCATGAGAAACTGAGGATAAGTGAATGAAAATTCAGCATGAACAGACCCTTATGGTCATAAACAAGAACTTCTCTCCTGTGCCACTCACACAAGTAACAGAATCCTCCTACAAAGAGGGATCTCTGTTGTGACTTGCCTTATTTTTTGTCTGTTTTTTTGGTGTAAGAGAAAAAGTTCCACCTTTATAAGGAAGGAAAAATATCAATAAGGAATAATTAATTTAAAAAAATGTTTTTTCTTCATTTATTTTTAGAGAGAGAGGAAGGAAGAGGGAGAAAGAGATAGAAACATTGATGAGAGAGACCATCAACTGGCTGCCTCCTGCATGCCCCCTGGGGATTTGTCCCACAACCTGGAATTGAACTGGCGACCTCTTGGTGCATGGGTCAACGCTCAACCACACCAGCAAGACAATAATGCATAATTTAAACATAAGAAACTCAGAAACTTAGTTGAGCGTGCAAGATACATCAGCAAACTGAAGTATATTAAGAGTTACTACAGATGTTAACCTGAATTATTTTAAATCAGATGCAACTGGCTTTGAATTCTGGTTTTACCAGATTTGATTTTTTAACTTTGAAGAAGTCATTTTTACCTCTCTGAATGTTCATGTCCTCATGTGCAGAGTGAAAATAACTATCACTTCTTAGAGTTACTATGAGAAGTACATGAGGGATGAGCTTCTAATTCTAATTTTTTAACTTTTTAAACTCCTAATTCTATGACATTGCTTGGGGAAAACTTCCTTCTTGAACAGACCACTCTGGGGAGTAAATGCACATGACCCTTTTGTATCAGTTAGCTATTGCTGCAAAACAAATCAACCCAAAAGCCAGTTGCTTAAAACAACAACCATGTATTGAACTCACAATTCTTCGAGTTGGCAATATAGGCAGCATTCAGCTGGGTGGTTCTTCAGGTCCCATCCATGCCCCTTCATGCTTCTCATGCTTCTCCATTTGGCTCAATCAAAATAATTGATTTTTATGAATATTTATATATTGTACCTATATTCAATGGTGATATTCAAAATATTTAGCAACCACTTTGGCAGAGGCTTGGACCAGTCAAGTGCCACTGTTTGGCTGGATCACCAGCCTGGATGCCCCCTGCCAGGTGACTGTCAGTCCTCAGTTCCTAGGTCATCAGTTGGTCTGAGGGGCCGAATGGAGGAGCCTGGACAATGAGAGGGAGGGATTGGTTCGGTAGCTGTGTACCAGCCAATATAAAAGTATTTCTGATAAAAGCTGGATGAATGTTACTCTGCACCATCTATAGTATAATTTTCTCTTGCATGTTGCCCCAAATACTTTTATATAATTAATATACCCACCATGCAATAAGCATGGGTACCCCAAACATCTTGGCATCAAGAGTACTTCTTACACCCATGTGTCTCAAATTTCAGTAAACTCACATCAAGAACAAACACAAGTTATAGAAATACTTCTTAGAAATAGGACAACAATACTTAATTGGGAAAAAGATGGCAGTAATGAGTAGTTTGAAAAAACATATTAAGTATTTCATTATTATAACAATCATATTTGTCAAGTGGAGCCCCAAAGCCCCATTTTGTTTCCATAATAGAAAATAAAATTAAAGTTGGTGGAGATTTTCCCAAACACAGTTCTCCCAGCGGAAGAGACATGCCCCTTTTCAAAACACCGAGGAACATAAAACTAGAGGGAATGTGCAGAAACCTAGGCTCTCTGGGGTGGAGCCCAGGAATCTGTATTTTAAACAAATGAGTCTTCCTGATACTGAACTGGGAAAACCTTTGGCTACAGACCATCCATTGTGTTGCGGAAATGCAGTTGAAAAAGGGCTCTGACCTGAGTCATAAAGAGGGATGTCGGCTTGCTAAGGCAAAGTTGAAATATTTACCGGTTTTCTGCCCTATAGGCTGGTTCTGGTTCTCCTCAGAGCTCTTTCTTACATAACCTCACAGGTCTGTTTCAATGCTCCCAAATGACTCATTTTACTTCTATAAGTCACATAAAGTTGACCAGGATTGCTGACAGCAGGCATCCAGAGGTAGTTTCTGTCCTGAATCTTGTGGGCACTGTCCTCAAGTCCCCGCTTGCCCTGGGAGTCCCATCTGCTGAGCAGCGCGTCCGCCTGAATGGCTTGGCCTCCAGGTCGCGTTCAAGTCACTGGCCACTCCAGTAACTATACAAGATGAGACGAAAGCAACGTGCAGTGTTGAAATGCAAGGAATTATTTAAAAGTAAGTAAGTGGAAAGGATACAGGCATACCAGATGAACACAGGAAGCAATCTGAAAGTCCTTGGTGGCCAAAGCGGAACAATTTGAATACCCAAATAAAGAGGGGGTGTTGGATTACAAACCAAAGGGTAAAATAAATATACATGAGTCCATGCTGAAAAATAAAGTCACTGGCCATGACAGGTCGAGCCATGACCAGTTAGGTTCCCTCTCTAATCGAACCATTTTTTCCAGCCCATCTCTTGCTTTTGCTGTGCTACAGCTTGACTTAACAACGCGTATATCTTGCCTTCTACGAGAGTATTTGTTTGCACAACTCTCTGTCTCATTAGGTGCAGAGAGAAGAAGAGAGAGCTCTGTCTTTTTGTATGAAAGATATCTGTGCTGTTCAGTTTATTCAGATTCAAGACAAGTAGACCAGACACTTCAAGTATATTCCTCAGGTTCAAAAAGATTACTCAGGGGTTCATCAGATGCTCTGCGATTTCATCCACACCAGATGCTCAATACAGATGCTGCCTCACAAAGGAGAGATAGGAGTTCAATACCACAGCTTTCATTCCGTGCTGACCTCAGCGAGGGGTGAGTTCAGAGGCATTTTTTAGTCTCATTTGTTTACATTGTTTTCTATGAGCAGACAGCTAGATAATTCCCCAAACAGGCAGTTACTTCTCTGGAGTTGGCCCACCAAAATTCATTTTAATATCAAATACAAATGTAATTAAAACTGGGAACATTTGGAAGCTTCATGTTGATCTGTCAAAATAGTAAGTATACTGCATAATTTGAAAGTCTTGTCTATTAGGCATTCTTCTGAAATACACAGTATTTGGGAAGAGTTGATAAAGTTAATGAAGATGAAATAATTTAAAAAATAATTTCTGTAGTTCGCCATTCCAGTTTGTTAATAAATACAGAATGTCTTCAATTAAAATGTAAATGAAATTCATTGCATAAAGTTAAGTATCTGGATTATGTGTAATCATTGAATAATTTGCTCATAGCCACAGACCAATGGTCAAACAAACAAACAAAAATTATTGCTTAATGATTCAAATAATGATATTTTATGGTCACTTTGCCCTGGTGCTGGTGCATGGTGACCTGGGATAAGTTTCTTAGCCTCCCAGAGTCACCGTGTCCCCTTCTATGATGTGAGGAAATTGAAACACATGAGCTACAAAATCCTTTCCTGATCTAAAATTTTGTGACTTTTTAGGTCATTGACTTTATTATATCTTGTTTTCTTCTGCCCTGCCAACCAAGTTAATGAAAGAAGGACTGATTTGGGACCCAGATATGAAATCAAATCTTGTTTCCTCACTACCTAGCTGTGTGAACACGAACAAGATACCTTATCTGATACTCTTCACGTGTAGCAGGTGGAAAACACCTACCTCATGGAATTAGGGTAAATAAGGAAGCATTTAAAACCCAGGTACAGAATCCTTCATTTCTAACTCAATGAGCATAATAGATCGTATTTCTTTTCTTATTGTGCATCATTTTAGAAATCTGAAAGCTGCCTTTGCAGTAGAATCTTCTTGCCTCCGGCCTCTGCTCCCTACAGAAAAGATTATAATCCTGGATACCATACTGGAGAGATAACAAAATGGAGAACCACAGCAGATAAGACCTAAAACATCATATATTTTCCTCCTGTATTGTCTTGCTTCCTGTATAATAGAAAACCTTCTCTCATTGCTCCTTTTCCAATTTTTTTATTATTGGCTATTGTATATTCCAATTGTTTTACATTTAAAGATACCTTATGATTATTTGTGCATTATACAAAATACTCAAAAATATAAACAAATAGAAGAAATGAAGCATAAACTCACTCTTTCTAGAGAACGAGTTTATATAATTTCCCAGCTTTTCTAGCTACATGTAAACCATGTGTACACATTAACAAAACAGGTGGATACTGTATGGTTCTAAGGGGGCACCAGATGACGTGCTCTGCAAGGGCTGAGATATACATTCATTTGTTCAGTACTGTTTGCCAGCAGCTAGAACATGCTGATCCCAGAGTACATACTCAATGCTCTTTTGGCCTAGTGTAGCCTATATACTTTGTGCCAATAAATATGATTCTGCAACATCATTTTCAATGATTATCTAGTATTCTATGGTATAGATATATCAGAACTTACTCAATTGAGTCTATATTATTGGATTTGCCATTTTTGGACTTTGTTCACAGTTGCCTATACCAGTATTTTAATCAACATCCATGCAAACAAACCTATGGCTTTCTTCTTCTTTAGGACTGTGTTAGTATAAATTCTTAAAAGTGGAATTGCCGAGTTCAAGTAATATACTCACCATTTCAGAGAATTATTACATAATGCCAAATTGCTTCTCAAAAGATTTTTGATTCACAATTCAGTCAACAGAGATTAACCATTCCCCTGCATATTCATAGATCTTAGGTATTTATTATGTTGGGAAAATATTTAAATACTTTAAATGCTTTAAAAGCAGGTCATTGCATTTTAATTGTTGAGAATACCCATTCTGCACACTACTTAACCAGCCTGGAACACCCTTCTAAATCTTTTTCTGAGATACAAGACCTATTACCCAGCAAGGATAAAATCTTGCTAAAATAGTGTAAAGAGAGTTCTGTCTTGTTTGTTTCACTAACGATTAGGAGAGAGGACAGGAAAGTTCCTACAAATATTCTATTGACATTCACATGTCCGTACTCTCACTTTGACATTCCACCACTCCAGATTAAAATCATTGTCAGTCAATCATATTTCACATTTGGATAGTTTGGCAGTACCCATTTAAATTCATCCCAAGCTGCCTAGAAACATGGTAAAGCCATGTGAAGATTTGTAGCCTGCTCATGTTCTCCTGTTATGATAATACATGTGAAATGCCTGTGTGGAAGCTGTTTTCCAAGGTAAATAAATTATTATTTATATCTCTAGGTGCAAATGCTTTGAAATAACCAGAACATGTTGCAGCTGAATGGGGCCTTAGTAATTTTCACAGCTACTGCATTCTTGTCAGTGTGCTGTCATGGTGTGATTTTGAGCCTTTGATCTGAGTTTGACCCCAGCCATGATTCTTGCTCACATTTTTTAATCATCCACTGTTAAGTGAACGACGCATCTAATGATACCCAGTTGTGCTTCCTGGTGTTCTGTAACTTTGACATTCAGGAAAACCATTAATG
This sequence comes from Molossus molossus, assembly GCF_014108415.1. Lineage (NCBI taxonomy): Eukaryota > Metazoa > Chordata > Mammalia > Chiroptera > Molossidae > Molossus > Molossus molossus. The sequence goes on from NW_023425351.1 coordinate 49,136,524, forward strand.
CTGCTTCCACTGTGTCTGCATCTCCAGACTTGAGGTTGTTTTGTTTTGTTTTCTTCCCCTTGGAGATATTTTTAGACTAGGTAGTCCTGGAAACCCAGGGCCAATGGCTTTGTACTTTCTGTATTGCATAGAACTCAGTTTGATAAGATCAGTTAATGGTTACCAAGAGCTTTAAACAGATTTTGCTATTTAAGAAGTACCTCCAAGAGACATAGTTGCCAACAATGAGCAATTAGGAAAGAAGCTGGGTGACAATGTGAAGATTGAGAGAGAGAAGGGAAGTGAGGATTTAAAAAGAAGAGTTAAACTGGTTGTTGAGAGAACATATGGGAAACTTGAACTTCAGTGCTTGCTAGAAAGAGATGACATGAGTAGACAAAGAGGCTGGCCTCCACCTGCGGGAGAAGGAAGTTAGGATAGAAAAGAAAGTTTCACAAAAATCAGCGCAGAAGGAATGCAGAAGAATAGCCAGGATCGTGCTTTAACGATAGAGATAGATGTGAACTGTGGGACTCTAGCTAGCTTAGAGGAATGGGGAAGAAATTTGAAAATAGCTCTTTGATAAAAGATCATTTGAAACATGTGGTGTCTGGTGAGCATAAAAATGGGAGGAAAATAGTTACTAGTGTCAGACTGTTCAAATTAGCACATTCATGTTTTTCTCATTTTAAGAGTCAGTGATATAATAATTCAGAGACATTGAATTTATCTCCAAATCGTCTGCAAAATTCTCAATTTTTCCAAAGCAAAATTTTAATTCTTAAAATGTCAGACACATTTGTAGAGTCAGAGAGTGTCCAATGTTTCAACAACTCCCATATTAAAGGATATCTTCACTGACCTGTTTTTATGTGTTTGGAATGTTTTACTCATCTCAAACAATGTAGTTTAAGAGAAAGAGACTGAGCTTTAGAGATTCAAGTCCCAACAGCTGAATTAACTGCTGTGTGACCCAGAGAATCTTATCTTCTGTGAACTGCATTTTCTGTATCTATTAATGGAGACCCTGTCTTCTCAGTTTTGAATTAAATAAGACAGTGCACATTAAATACCGACTCAAAGACCCCACCACCTTCCCATGCAATGTGAGCAGGGTCTTCAGAAGTTCATGAAAGTAATCATACTGTATAATTGTGTAATTAAGTTTAAAAAAAAAAATGAAGGACCACTGTTAAGAGAGTGAATCGGCATTATCAGGAATGTGAAATGAAATTAGTGTTGGAGTTGAGCCTTGAATTTGTCTCCATTTATTGCTTTTGGTTACAAGCAACAGCAAGAACCTATCTCAAATAGATTTAAACAATAAAAGAAATGCACAGGCACGTGTGACTGAAATCCAGGGGTAATCAGATTTTAGATCAGGTGTGATCTGTCTACTTAAATGCTATGGGAAGGGCCCTTTTTCATGCTCTCGATTTCTTGACTCTGCTTCTGTAAGTGCTCACTTCATTTTGTACAAACTTCCTGCCTCATGGCCCTGGTTCTCATTCAGGTTTCCTTGTAATGAAGATGTCTGATCTGAAGTAGCTACTGTGAATGTTTGAGAACCCGAACTTCCTGCGTGCTATCTCATTCCCATTCAGCAAAGAAGAGTACAGGTTTTTTCATTCTCAAACAAAAATCTTGAGCTTTGTTCTAAATAAATCAACTGAGAGCACTTATCTACCCTTATCTTAAAAAATGTGGCTGGAGCCCTGGCCGGTTTGGCTCAGCGGTTGGAGCGTTGGCCTGCGGTCCAGAGAGACCCAGGTTCGGTTCCCGCTAAGGGCACGTACCTCGGTTGCTGTTTGTCCCCGGCCCTGGTTGGTCGTGTGAGTGGCAGCCACTCGATGTGTCCCTTTCACATCAATGTCTCTCTCTCTCTCTCTCTCTCTCCCCCCCCCCCCCATTCTATCTGAACAAAAAAATGAAAAAATGTCCTCGGGTGAGAATAAAAAAAAAAAAATGTGGCTGGATGAAAGTAATCATACTGTATAATTGGGATTATGGCAATTAACGTAGGCCTAGCCACGGATTGTACTTTTGATTTGGAGGTGAAGCCAGTTATCCTCACAGCACATGGGCTGCACTTGCGAGGGGTGGACCCAGTGCAAGAACCAGAGAGCTGTTACCAAGAGGAAGAAAAGTGTGTGCCAATAGCCTAAATGGGCAGAGATCTACCCGAATAGCTGCAGCTAAATGGGAAGCTTTAGGTTGTGAATGTGTGTGTGTGCGCGTGTGAACACACATGCATATACTTTCAGAAATTAAATTCAAGCAAGAGTTTATTGAATGTAGTATTGTCTTATAAAAAGAAAGAAAACTGTTGAATATAAATAATGTATTCAGTAATAATTCTGCTAGATTAGGTCAGAAACACATATTTTATTTTCTGATGTTTTAATTTAATGGGAGACATGATTTGGAGAATCTAGAATAGATTGCTAATATAACCATTAATCTTCAAAATACAGCCATTTAAAATACTTCAGCAGTATTTTATTATTGTCAGCTCATGATTTCATTCTCTAAGAAGGGACTGTTGTACCGCAGTCTAGATTGGAGTAAGGCAAAGTTTCTTTATGCTAAAAGTTTAGATCTGAAGGGCCTGACATTCTGTTGTGAGCCATTGAGAACCTGACTCATTTCAGCCCTGATGGTCTGAAAGTGCTCCCATATTATCCCAATAAATGCTTTGAATCTTCTCCAGCAACTAAGTCTGAGACATCTGACATATAATGAGTGATTTTTTATTTTTTAAAAAAGGCATTCATTTTTAGAAGAACTTTAGATGGCTTCTGGGACATCGGTTTTGAGTACCATGCACTCTGTACTCTCAAATAGCTATGTTCATTGAGCCGTAGAATGGGTTATTTAAGATTAGCTATTTAAATGTTGGGAAATGTCTACTAAATATAGTGATTTTAGTTTTGATGTAATTAAGGGTGAACTGATCTTTTAAAAGTAATCAGTTAAATCCAGCTGCTTCTGCCAGATTGAAGCATAAGTAGTTAGGATACTAATTTGGTTGCTATAATAAAGGTCAAGAGATTTTATTTTTGTCCCATACAGCAGTTCGAGGGAAAAGAGTCCTGGGCAGGTTTTTCAGTGTCAAGGATAGAGACTGCTAGTGCCTCTGGCATCCTTAATATTCAACTCCTTTCTCTTGGTCTATTAAGGCATCTCTAGATCTGGTGGGTGTGGCTCAGTTGGTTGAGCATCCTCCCATGTACTGGAAGGTTGCCAGTTCGATTTCCAGTCAGGGCACATGCCCAGGTTGTAGGCACCATCCCCGGGAGGGGGCGTGCAGGAGGCAGCTCATTGCTGTTCACTCTCACATCCGTTTCTCTCTCTTTCACCTTCTTTCTTTCTCTCTCTAAAAATCAATTTCAAAAAATAAAACGAAAATGCTTCTCTAGTGTCCACTCCAACATCTGCATTTAAGCCAGGGTTGGAGGGAAGAAGGAAAGATGGACAGAGAACTTTTCACATCACTTCCAGTCATTTCTCATTGGCTGGAAACTCGTCTCCTTGGTTCTCACTGGCCACACTTAGAACCAAGGAAGGCTGGGAGATAAAAGCTTTTTTAGGACATGTAGTACCCGGTAAACCCTCTGTCTCTATAGCAGATGAGTACAGATATTAGGGAGAAAAGTAGCAGACTTTGGCACAGAACCCTTGAAGAAAGGAGACTGCTTAACTTCCTACCCATCAAAGCTACGGTGCATCTGTCCAATTCTCCCAATCAGTGTACCAGGTTATCCAGTTATAAACTATCATGGACAGAATATAAGATTCTTGTACATGAAAATAATGTTTGTACTGCAGTTACCATGGGTTATAGAATCCAGCATTTTAAATAATTATAATATGTATTCTATGTTTCTGATTTTTAAAAGTGCACGTTTTTGAATGTTTGGAAAATACAGAAAAAATATAAAGAAGGTAAAAATCAACCATGATTCCATCAGCCAGCAATAACATTGTTAAGAGTTTGGTGTATTTCTTTTAAGGCTTTGCTTCGTGAGACTTTTATTTTTACACAATTAAACACAGTTTTGCATTTTTTAACCTGAGAATATACATTTTTCTTACATCTTTGAAATGTGATACTAAATATCATTTTAATATTTGCATTAACTTAACCTATAAACATACCAGAATTTATTCAACCTGTTAACTAATATCAGATGCTTAGAGTGTCTGGTCTTTGTTGGTGTTAATAATGCTACTATAAGTATCTTTGTGTATAGATTTTTGTCTGCATTTTGAATGATTAAATATAGCCTTTAAATGAAATTGAATAAAAGATAAGAACATTTTAAAGGCTCTAGCTCTGTATTGTAAAATTACTCTTCACAAAGGGTTGTGAAATGTTTCCTGTGAGTTCTACCAGTCTCGCTCACATCACCCTCACTAGCATTGTCGTAATTAAATGAGCCTTACTTCATTACGTGAAAAGGGGCCGTCCAGCCCCTTGGTGACTGATGAGCCTGAGTATAGCTTCACATGTACACGTGGAGTTTTCATATCTACATTAAATTATATTATTTTGATCATTTATGTGTGCCTTATTTTAATGCAGATATAAACGGTCATATGCCCAACTGTGTTAGTCACTAAAGCAAGTAGAGAGTGAATGTAGGTCTCATTTAATGACATCTGCTTTTAACGATACCAACCAACTTGATTCAGTCAAGAATCTTGAAGAATTTTTCTCTTTTTCAACATTGAGTATTAAATTGCCAAAATAAATGTGCCAAAGCTCATGCAATTTTTTCAGACAGGAGACTTCAAATTCTCACTTCAAAGCACATTAACTCTGAATTTAGATAAAACCCTAACACGTTTGATTATATGGTTTCTTGAGTCCATGGCAGGTTAAAAACAGCAGGTTAGAAAAGAACAGCACAGTAACAACAAGTCATGGCTGCGGAGAGATCAACAAAGATGAGAGATTTTGTGTTGTTTACAATGCACACATACACACACCAACAACAACCTGAAATTCTGCTTTAAAAATTGTAACATTTTTATAACAGTACTGTTCAATTAAATTATAGCTCATCTATTCAAATACTACAAGTATTAAGAATACTAAGAAGTATCACAGAAAATACCATTTATAATAAGAAAAAAGCTGGATATGACTTTGAACTTAGAAATTGATCTCAAGTATGATTTTAAAAATTGAGAGGAGACATCTTGAAAAAAATGCACTAAGATATGTATTGACCATGATTTATTTGGAGTGCTATGATATTTTCTCTACTTTTTCCCATATCTTTTAATTTTTCTAAAAAATATATATAGTATTACTCTCATAAATAGAATTAAAAGTATGTTATTTTAATAACAGTCTGGAAATTTTAAGAATATATATTATTCTTATACATATTAGTAACATATGGAATTGCAGTAATTTGTGCTTATAGCAGTAGCCAAATTGATAGGAAAAGATCAAATTTGGTTTCACAGACTACTGCAGAGGACCTGGGAAAATTATAATCTGTTTATAAAGATTTTTATCTAGAGTAAAAATAAACATACAGTATTTGTAAAATATAAAATAGAAATCAGCAGAAAAATGCAAAATACATAATTAGGAGTGATTTTTAAAAATCAGTATTTAGGCAGTAATTTATTAGGATGTGTCTTGGATGCTATTTAAATTATTTGTTCTGTAAAATAATGACCATGATGATTGATCATACATTATGACATTAGACAGAAAATTTTTAAATTAGGTAAGTCAAGCATAATTATATGTTTAGACAGTGCTCATGCTGTGTAAGTAATATTGTAGACATTTTGCAAATTAAATTAAATTTCAGGCCAGTAGAACTTTAAGAATTTAAGCAAGAAAAGTATTTAAAATATTTTTATATATACTCATTGCATATGTAGGAGTGGCATGTTTATGTAAATTGCTTTTAATGATAATGTTTTTATTTTATTTTTTAGAGAGAGGAGGGAGATGGAGAGAGAGAGAGAGAGAGAGAGAGAGAGAGAAACATTGATGAGCGAGATAAACATCTGTGGGCTGCCTCCTGTATGCCCTCTATTGGGGATCCCGTCCGCAACCCAGGCATCTGCCCTGACCGGAATTGAACCAGTGACTTCTTGGTGGTGGGATAATGCTCAGCCAACTGAGCCACACAGGCCAGGCCTATGTAAATTGTTTTTGTATCATTTCTTCGGTGTAAATTATTATTTCTTTGTATTTTGGTAGAGTTGCTTTTAACTACTTTTATTTAGAAGAATTCACGGTATTTTCCATAAAATTATCAAATATATAGAATATGTCCTTTAATATTAGCTTGAAATTGATTATCTGCAGATTTTCTACTCTAATCGCATGAATACTTAAATTACATGATTTCCTTTATTAAATGATAAATTTCATTGAACATATTTCTACATGTGCCAAGTTTTAAATTATTGTCTCAGATTCAGACCCACCCTTCTTGGCTCAGCTTTTAGGCTCTGCCCATAGGGGGCGCCAGAGAGAGACTGCAAGACTGGAACAGGGAAGGAACTCCTTCCTGCCTGCTTGCCATTCCTGTGAATCTCTATCTCGTCACCCTTCTTGCTTTGGCAACCTGGGTTTGTTCCAGTAGCTACCCTTCCCTACATTCTTATCCCTTAATAATTCCAACCATTTTCTTTTGCTCACTGGCCCCAGAGTTAGTATGTGCTTCTTGCAATTGCTATTTTTGTAATAACTTAATGTTATTAACTCTGTGCCTAAACTATTTATAATTCTGTCTTCTGGCTACACTGACTGATAGAACATAATTTCCTAAAGTAGAAATACTGGGATTGATAAAATGATTTTTCTACCAGTCAAAGTAAGAAGTTAATGTATATACATATATGGTAACTTCGACAGCTATCTGAACTTTTGTTTACTCTGCAAAGAAATGAATTTATATATAGGATATATGTAGTCTTGTATGGTTCAAGAATACAAGTCACAGTCAGTTCTTCTCATGCACCAGCATAGCTTCCTTATCTACATTTTAAGGTATTAAAAACTTACTATATATGCATGTGTATGTATGTATGTATATGTGTGTGTGTGTGTTTATGTATACATATATAATTGCAAAAATATGATATGAAGACAGGAAGGAAAAAACATAAATTTGATGTGGTTGTAAAATAGATCAATTTTTAATTTATAAAAGATTAATTTATCATCATACTTGCATCTGAGTTCTGGACTCTGAGTTCTAAATTCACTAGTGAGCAAAATACTTAGCACACTTGGATCCATGCTTATTAGCTCAAAGATATTACATGATGTTTGCATTGTTCTTACCAACAAGTTTGTCCCAGACTCTCTATCCTGTTCCTGCCACCATCTAAACTCAACCATTACTGTAGTGGCACTTTTGACCTGAGTTACCTAAAGAATCTTTTCAACCTTATGCTTGCATAGAAAAGATATAAACCAAACCCTCCTGAAATTAGTGTCACCTCTTTTATTGCTGACTGGGACTGATTTTTCATGGCTCACAAAATTCTTAACTCCCTCCTCCTTTGCCCGCCTCTAGCCATGACTATTTTCATTCCAGAGTTTTTTAGCTGACTCTGGGATCTGTTTGGCTTTTGCTGTGATTCCGTACTTAAGGCTGTGGCTGGTGTACTGTGACCACTTGAAACTGACCCCTTCCTGTCTGACATCCTATGATGGCAGTTGCTTGGCACTTGAAACTTCTCAGCCTTCGGGTTCTCCTATGTGTTCTTTTCTCTGTTAGCCCTAGCCTTGTTGTTTCCCAGGCCTACCAGCCTGAAGCTAAATAATATGGCCAGAAAAGCCTAGGCCAAAGTAGGAGAAGGAGGCAACTATTTTTGCATTTCTGGTTATCTCTGAATGCTCAGGAGGAACATTGTAAAGGCTCCTAGCTGTGTTTGCTGGCTCTGGAGTCAGATGGACTGAGCTCCAGTCTTGATTCAATCATTTACTAGTTGTGTGGCTGAAGGCAAGTTTCTTTACCTCTCTATACCTCAGATTTCTTAACTATGCTATGAATATGACATGATATGACATATGATATGATATGAATATGATATGACATATCTTAACTATGATATGTCATATCTGACTCAAAATTATTATAAAGATTAACTTAAACAAAGCATGTAAATCACTTAGAAGGTCATTCACAAAAAATCATTCAAATGTTAGCCATTGTTTTTATCATTTCTCAGTTATGATACTCGATGACTTTGTTGATCATCTAAAATTCAATATCATGTCTAGGTGACTGTTTTCCTAACTTATGAATCATTATGGGAGGCTTGTTAATTAGACATAGCTTCCTCTATACAACTATTGAATCCTTCATCTTTATGTGGCATCTATTTCCATAAATGAAAAAGGGAGAAAAATCACTGTTAATGCAATTATTTAGAGCCTTATCTCAGCCTGTATTTGAAAGGCCCAAAGATTGTAGGAAACTGGAAGAAACAGTGACCAGAATGGAAATCTTACAACAGCCTGTTCCAAAGCCGAGTTGCTGGGTTAAGCAATTAAGAGTTTAGGAGTTTGCAATTTGTGTCCATGTATGGAACAAAGATAATATTTTCACCCATGAAGAAGAACCTGCATATAATTGGCTAACATTTTTTTTGCCCTAGATAATGATTCTACAATGAAGAGTTACTAATAATATCTATCTATCCATCCATCCATCTATCTAGATGATTCTTAATATAATCAGACATTTTAATTATCAAATAACCCTAAAGAATTTTTTACTTACATTTGTGTAATGTTATGGTTTATAGAGAGAGTTTTTTTGTAAGCATGATTACTATTGATCACATTTAACTTACTTTCAAGGTTTTAATAGAAATTAATCTTATTTTCCATATGAGGAGTCTAACCCAAAGATACAAAGCCTACATATATATCCATGTAACACAGCTAGGAGTCAGCAGCATACCTACCCCTCATATCATTACTCCAAATTTATGGTTCTTTCCATTACGTCAAGGTGATGCCAAACACCTGCTGCTTCACAAGGTGTCACAGAGTTTGAAGTGAACAGTGGTAAAAAATGAGTACCATCCATAGTGAATATTTCAAACTTTATTATTGAAGGAACCAAAATCATACATACAAAATCAAAGTAATTATGAAACTGGATTTGACAGATTCACTAAAATGATGTGATTTATTTTTCCTTCAAAATATTGCAAAGAAAAATCTCTAGCTTCAAATATCTCTTCAAAAAGAAAAAATGTTATAATGATACCCAAGATTTAAGTGTTCATTACATGCCCAGCAGTACAGTAAGCATTTGTGTGCATCATCTGATATACTGCTCATGAGAACCCCACAAAGTCATATAATTTTTTCACTGTACCGATGAGAGAAAGAAAGCTTAAAGCTTTGAGAGGTTAAGTCATGGGTCCAAAATTGTAGTCTCTAAGTAGGGAAGTCAGGATTCCAACTCAGGTAAGCTGAGTTCTGAGCCCATATTGTTAATCACAGTGCTATATGGTCTTGATTTTTGTGTAATTTAGCCTTCCTGAGCTGCCCATTTATTCCATTCAGTGAAGTGTGGGGTAGTAATAGCTGGTTAAATCTCCCACAAGTTTCCATAGCATGTGGCTGCTGCTCAGCGGGGGTTTCCTGGGCTTACAGCAGCAGTGTGTGCATTCTGACTGACCCCCTGCTTCTAGCCTGCTGCATAAAGTCATTACTCATGATTAGGTCGGAAACTTACACTGATAACCAGCATGTTCTTCCCGTGTATGATTAACTGGTACCTGTGACTTGAAAAGCACAAAATGATAGGCAGAGATTTTAACCATTGTAAGAGTATAGTTAGTTCAGTAGTATTAAATATATTCACATTGTTGGGAAACAGATGTTCAGAACTTGTTTATCTTGCATATCTGAAATGGTATACCCATAAAACATACTTTTTTTTCTTTTCCCTTACTCCCTAGCCCTTGGTAACCACCATTTTATTTTCTGTTTCTTTGAATTTGACTACTTAGATACCTCATATAATTAGAATCATACGATGTTTGTCTTTTGTGACTGGCTTATTTCACTTAGCATAAAGTTCTCAAGGTTCATCCATAATGTAGGATGTGACAGGATGTCCTTCCTTTTTAAGGCTCAGTAATCTTCCATTGCATGTATATCACATTGCGTGTATCCATTCATCCTTTGATGGACATTTAAGGTGCTTCCTTGGCTATTGTGAATAGTGCTGTTCTGCACATGGGTGAGCAAATACCTCTTTGAGGCCCTGCTTTCAATTCTTTTGGATGTATATCCAGGAATAGTATGGCTGAATCCTATCGTAGTTTCATTTTTTATTTTTTGAGACAAATCTGTGTTGTTTTCCATAGTAGTTGCACCATTTTGCAGTCCTACCAACAGTGCACCAGGGTTTGAATTCTCCACATCCTCGCTAATACTTGTTATAGTCTGTAAAATATTATTTTTCACTCTTTTGGTGAGGCAACACACATTTGATTTCAGAAAATGTAATATTACTGTTGCTAATACTTTTGAGGACCAGTATGGGGTCAACATATTTAAATGTTCTCCAGCTCTCTAAATGCGTTTAATTTCAGAAGCTAAATATTTCCCAGAACATTCCTCAAGCAAATGAATAACTTGCTCTTTTGAACCTAAAACGCATATTTGTTTCTTCATTCTTTTGGCTACTACTCTTCTCGAGCTCTAAACGCTTCTTAAAATTAGTCAGAGGGAGACAAGTGGGAATGTGTAGATTTCTCACCTCAACAGTCTGCTAAAGATGGAGAAGAAATACTGCTATTCAAAGACAGTCTGTACTTAGAAATGTAGAATTGGGGATGGAAACAGCCCCACTGAAATGGCAAGGATGTTTCAAAGAGAACTCACCAACCCACTGCTGCAGAAAGCTGAAATACAGGGAAATATGCCCAGTATCCATGAGGATGAGAAGTAAGTTTCTGCAATCATGCCTTTTATTTTTTTTTTATTTTTTATTTCTCACTTACTTGAAATACTAATCATTAGTTGGGGAAAGCAGAGTCCTGCTGTTGAAGCATGGAAATTAACCAAATGGTAGAATCTTTTGCAAATAACAGTGAATTTGTATATTTATATAATGGCCCTTATATGGAGTAAATACCAGAAATTGCCAACATTTGATTTTAAGAAGACTAGTTATGTTAGCTATTTTGATTCTGGGGTATGAGGTGAAAAAAGAAAACCCCTCCAAAACATTAATTTTTATTTTTTAAAATTATTTTTCCTTTAATAATTTTAGAGAGAGGAAGGGAGAGGGAGAGAGAGAGAGAAACATCAATGAGAGAGAACATCAGTTTCCACCTTCTGCATGCCCCCCCACTGGGGGTTTGGCCCACAACTTGGGCATGTGCCCTGACCAGGAATCGAACTGGCAATGTCTTGATGCATGGGTTGATGCTCAACCACTGAGCCACTCTGGCCAGGCCATTTCTTTTATTTCTGTTAACATTGTTTGTTTTTTCTTGTTTTCATTTCTCATTTCATTAGTAGAAACTTCTAAAAGCACTTATTCATTCTAAATATAAGAACAGATGAATGAAATAAAATTATAACACATTTAATGTCACATTTATTTACTCTAAGACTGTAATATTCTCAAAAGAATTACTAGTATAGAAAAAAAATTAGAAAATTTATTTTCCAGGCAATGACTGATACATTTTCTAATGCTACCAGATAACTTATAAAACGAACTAATAAGAAAGACATCAAGACAGAAAATGTATGAAAAATAAACACTGGTCAAAACTCAGGGTGGCTCACTTGGCGAGAAACAACATTAATAAAGATCTATTAGGTACGACAAGGTTATGTGGAAGTCTAAGTAAAAGTTATTAAGAAGCTAACCACATGCACTTGTTCTGTGTGATGGCTAAAAATAACAAATCTGGGACAATGGAATTCTCTTTCCCATATCTAACCGGTATTATGGTTATCTAGCATACAAAATCCATGGACCTATCTATCAAAACGTAAATGTCCCTGCCATTGTAGAACTCACTATAATTTCTTCTCATGGTAAGTATCTGAAAAGGGAGAATATGTTTATTTTATTTTATTTTATTTTTAACCCTCACCCAAGGATATTTTTACATTTATCTTCAAACAGAGAGAGAGAGAGAGAGAGAGAGAGAGAGAGAGAGAGAGAGAAACATTAATGCGAGAGAGATGCATCAACTGGTTGCCAACCACACAACCCCAACCAGGGTCTGGGATGAACCACAACTGAGGTGCGTGCCCTTGGCTGGAATCGAACCCAGGTCTCTTTGGTCCGCGGGCCGCTGCTCCAACCACTGAGCAAAACCGGCCAAGGCTATGTTTATTTTTAAATAAAAATAGAGATGTTCACAACATTTCAATTTAGCCTTTGCTAATCCTAGAGTCAAATTTCTTATTGACTTTATAAATAAAGCTTAATTTTAACAAAATTAGAGGGGAAATCACACATTTATACCAAAAAAATATCTAATAAAGCAACAGCAGTGTTGTTATTTCCTATTTTTAGTTATAACTGCTAAAGTTATTACTTGCTCAGCAGGTTTATTTTATGAAGGAATCACTATAATGCAGTGAGACTTTGAATAAGTCTATGGACTTGGTCACAAAGGGACCATGAAACAAATACAGAAAACTGTGATAGAAGACAGAAAAATAGAGACCTTTGACTTTCAAGGGGCTTTGTTGGTAATAGTTGGCGATGATAAGTAATGTCCAGCCATAGTTATAATGATATTTTGTTTCTTTCTAGTCTAGCAAAATCTTCTACCCAGTGAACTAACAAGGTAGCACTATTTTCTGCTGAACCACTCATAACAGTGTCAACAAGCTACTTGACTTATTTTGTTACAATGTTCATTTCAGATAGAAGTACTTCCATGGAGTTCTATAGAATTTCCAGAGAATGTCTAACTACATCAAATGACTGTACACTGCCTGCCCCTCACATGTCTTCTGGGCTTTCCTTTCTTTCTTAGGTGTTTCCCTTGCATGGGACCCCTTTTCAAACAATTCCAAAAAGTCAGCTGCCATGACATCTGGTTTCCAGAAAGTAGACTGCTTTGTGGTGCCATTGGTGGAAGTGAACCTCATCCCTACACAGCCGCCTCCTCTTTCCTTGGCCACCCAGCTATGGTCAGGTCCCATCTCTACTCCCCTTGAAGACTCTCCCTTGGCTTGAAGTGAGGAGGGGGCTTTCACTAACCTTCTCCCCAAATCATAGGGGCTGGAGGTGGAAGTACAACATACTGACCACTTTCTCCACACAAATTCTCTCTTGCATCTCCTTTATCCGCTGTTTTAGACCTTTCAGGTACGGGATGGGCGAATGCTGACCATGGCACAGTCTCTTAGCATCACTCTTAGGATGTGGAGATATTTGGTACTTACTTTACAGTCTTCAGCCTTGGAGTCCTCAGCCAAAAGTGAAACAGGGTTCCATTTCCATGGCTTCTCCACTTCTATGATGATGTAGTTATGCTGTTTTTTAAAACTTACTCCTGTCAGTCAGATTTTTCTAAAGTACTTTGCTGATGTATGACTGACATACAAAAAGCTGTATATATTTAATGCATACAGCTTGATGGGTTTGCAGGTAAGTATTTACCTGTGAAACCATCACCATAATCTATGCCATAAACATCCATCAACTCCAGAAGATTTCTCCCACCCTCTCTACTTATTTTTAATATCACTTAACATGATACCTACACTCTAGAGAAATGGGTTAGTATACAGTGCAGCATGGTTAACTATAGGCATTATGTGGAGCAGTAGATGTCTGGGACTCATTCATCTTGCATAACTGAAACTTTGTATTTTGACTAATTCTTTTCCCCTTCCTTCTCCTTCTACATCCTGGTAACCACCATTCTAGTCTCTGCTACTATGAGTTTGACTATTTTAGATTCCTTATATAAATGGAATCATGTAGCACTTATTCTGTATCTGGCTTCTTTACTTAGCAAAATGTCCTCCAGCTTTATCAATTAGTTTTTTTTAGTTGGGAGGAGGGGTCGTCTTTTGTAATAAGGACTATTTAAAGTTATTTCTATTTATTATATAAGTTTTATAAACCAAATATTAATTAGAAAGTATGTGTTTATTTTTTGAGATTTAAGCACAGTTTATAAGTCGAAGCATTTTGTATTAAAATATTGTTACCTGCCATTCTGGTGTTGCTCAGTGGTTAGAATGTCGATCCCTGCGTGGAAGAGTGGTGGGTTTGATCCCCGGCCCTGGAAGGGGCATGTGCGGGAGGCAACCAGTCAATGTGTCTCTCTCACATTAATGTTTCTCTTTCTCTCTACTCACTCCTCTCTCCCTCTCTTCCACTCTCTCTGATAAAAAAATAGAAAAAAATATCCCCTGACAAGGATTAACAAAACGAAATAGTACTACTTGATTTTATTAACTCATAAATATAACAGATTAGGTTCCCCAGAAATGTCTCATTACAAACCTAGTTAAATAAACTTCTTTAAACATTTCAAACTACACTTAAAAGTGATTTTTAACAAATCATGATTTTATGTGATTTTTAACAGAAACACTGTAAGCCAATACTTTCTATGCACTTAACTCCTATAAAACTAATAAATCAAATCTAAATCTAGCAAATTAAATTTTCCTAAGCATTTCACCCATCTTAAAATCAGGATGGGAGACGAGACTTCCAGTTAAAGGTAACAGATTAAATACAACCAGTAGGTCTGTTCCTTTTTGTTACTTAACTAAAATGATGATAAAGTGATTGTTTTTAGAGAAGGCAAAAAGGGCAAAGGAAAAAAGCAAAAGAGGAACTAATAGCAACAATATTGTGGAAGCTGGAAAGCAGAAGGCTTAGGAGACCTAGAGAGCTAAGGATCATGGTGGGAAAAGCTAAGAAGCACCATGTTTACAGTGCAGAACTCCCTAGCAGTGGTCCTCAACCTGTGGGTCGCGACCCCTTTGGGGGTTGAACAACCCTTTCACAGGGGTCGTCTAAGACATAATAGTAGCAAAATTATAATTAGGAAGTAGCAATGAAAATAATTTTATGGTTGGGGGGTCACCACAACATGAAGAACTGTATTAAAGGGTCACAGCATTAGGAAGGTTGAGAACCACTAAGGCAGCTGGTGATACTGAGAATTGCACAAAGTACGAATAAGAGTTAAACTAAAGAGTCTGTCTACAAAGCAGATTGACTCATGAGAAAAAGTCTAAAACACCACAGTCAACAAGCCTCACCACCTATCAGCATTTTTAGTGTCCCACTCTTTAATAGGAAAGCTATTGAGGTATATTCCTTAATTTAAGCACTCTTAAATTCTTAAGTATTCTTTTTATAAGTATTCTTAAATTAAGAATGCTTCTTACTATGAGAACATTGACCAAAATAAATTGGATTTTGTGTTCATCACCCAGTGTCAAGAGTCCTTCCATCACCATTCACCCTCCTTTACCCTCATCTACCTTCTCCCATCCCCATTTCCCACTGGTAATTGCCATACTGTTGTCTGTGTCTATGGGTGGGTTTGTTTTCCTTAACCCCCAAAAATTCAATTTAAAAAATTTAAAGAAAAAAAATTGGAAGGAAAAGAAAATATACAGGAAAAAAGGGAAAACTTCTAATGACATTATTAATATTCTCAAGAGGATAAAATATTTTGTGTTCATGAAACCAGAATAAGGTGATACAAAAAGGAATATTCCAAAAACAAAAATAAAAGCTCTAAGAGAATGAAGATATGATTGCATAAGCAAAAATCTCAGTAAAAGCTTTGAAGGCACTCTTTCCAAAAGGATAACAATAAGATCAAGTAATGAAAATAAGAGAGAACATCAACAACATGAAATAGGACCAGTCATAAATGACTGATGCACTAACTGAAATAAAGAATAATTTACAGAGAATCAATAGTAGAGTAGGTAAAGCCAAGAAGCAAACCATCGATTTGGAATATAAGGAAGCAAATAACACCCAATCAGAACAGCAGAAAGAAAAAGAATCCAAAAAAATGAGGATAGTGTAAGGAGCCTCTGGGACAACTTCAAGTGTACCAACATTTGCATGGGGGTGCCAGAAGGAGAAGAGAGAGAGCAAGAAATTGAAAATCTATTTGAAAAAATAATGACAGAAAACTTCCCTAACTTGGTGAAGGAAACAAACATACAAGTCCAGGGAGCACAGAGAGCCCCAAACACGATGAACCCGAAGAGGTCCACACCAAGACACATCATCATCAAAATGCCAAAGGTTAAAGACAAAGAGAGAATCTTGAAAGCAGCAAGAGAAAAGCAATTCATTACCTACAAAGGAGCTCCGATAAGACTGTTAGCTGATTTCTCAAAAGAAACTTTGCAGGCCAGAAAGGAGTGGCAAGAGATATTCAAGGTGATGAAAAGCCACCAAGATTACTATATCCTGAAAAATTATCATTTAGAATTGATGGACATATCAAGAGTTTCCCAGACAAGAAAAAGCTAAAGGAGTTCATTACCACCAAACCAATATTATACAAAATGTTGAAGGGTCTTCTTGAAGGAGAGAAAGAACAAAAATATGAACAATAAAATGGCAATTAATACATATCTATCAACAGTTGAATCTACAAACAAAATGAGCAAGCAGAACAGAAACAGACTCATAGATACAGAGAACTTTTTATTGTTGCCAGATGGAAGGGGGCTGGGGCGATGGGTGAAAAAGATGAAGGAATTAAGAAGTACAAATTTGTTGTTAGACTGATGAACCTCAAAGGGAAGGGGTCATGGGACCAGATCAACCAAAGAACTTCTATGCATATATGCATAACCAATGGACACAGATAATAGTGTGGGGAAGGCAGGAGAGAGGTGGGATTGAGGAAGAGGAGTTCAAGGGGGAGATAGGGGGGTGGGGGAGAGATCTGTAATACTTTCAACAATAAAGATAAGTTTAAAAAAATGAAAATAAGAGAAAAATAAACAGGGAAGTTAGAGGGCCAGTCCATCATTTAAGCAGGAATTCCAGAAAGAGATACTAGAGGAAAAAATGGGGTGAAGAAGAGGCAGACATAATTGAAGATTTCCCCAAACTGAAGGACATGAGTTTTCAAATTGAAAGATCCCAGTACCAAGAACCACGAATAAAAATATTTTTGACTCACACCTAGACATATTATCATGAAACTTAGGAAACTGGTGACAAAAAAAAGATCATTAAATCATCAGAAGGACATATTTATTCAATGGATCAAGAATCAGAGTGGTATAGGACTTGTCTACAGCAACACTAGAAGCTGGAAGACAATGGAGTTTGCTTTCAAAATTTTAATTGTCAATTATTTCCTGCCAAAAGATTTACTAAAATTATAAGTAATATGTAAGAGTAAAATAAAGACATTTTCATATATGCACATTTAAACTTTTTCTCTCCCATGCCCCATTTCTTACAATATAAGAAAATAAAACAAGAAGGAAAGCAGGTGATACCCATAAGGGAGATGTGAAGGGGACCTACTGAAGGGTGATTCTACTGAGATAGCTGTCCTAGATCAAAGGAGTCCAGGCTGGAGCAGGTCAAATGGAAAGAGTTCAAGGTTGGCTCTGGGGAGTGGAAAAAGGAAGAGATAGGAGCAACTTCTTTATTATATAAGAAACCTGGGAGAAGTAACTATTGGCTTCTTTAATCCATGTGGAACTTTGATAAAAATTAAAAGTAAGCTTGTAAAGAAATAAACACAAGTCATCATGTTGATGAGAAAGTTCACATCTTCTATAAACCCAATTTGAGCAATATTCATTTCTTCATCATCTCTGCACTTTATTTGGTATATTTTCTTATGTTTAACATTACTCATTCAAACAATGGGCCTGTTGTCATCATCTCCAGGCTACTAGAGCAACTCTGGTCATTGACTTAGGTCACGGATGGTGATTCTTGGGCTTCATAGCTCTACTTCTAGGAAAATCCTATCCAAATACAGGACAAGTCCCTTCTTGTAAGGGAATTTTCAAGCCAGCCTCCTTTCTTACAATCTAGTAAATCTCACGTTCCCTTACTCATATTTTTTTTCTATCACTTCTGGCAATTGTTATCCAAACTAATTTATTAAATTATATACCTATTATCCAGATTACAAGTTGTCTTTTCTAGTCTTTTCTAGTTGAATTTCTACTCTTTTCAAAATTTACATTCTCCCATTCGACATACTATAGTAATTCAATTCTTCATGGAGCTTATCTATCAGTAGAGAAAGGCAAGAGAGAGAGAGAAGAAAGAGAAAGTCACAAATAAGTAAATTGTATGGTAAATGAAGTGATAAGTGCTAATGAGTAAGAAAATGTCCAGCCAGGTGAAGGAGATCGAGTGCCAGTGTGGAAATGTTTCCTTAATGGCTGTAATAGTAAACCTCATTGGTGAAATGGCAAAGATGACACAGATTTTTAGAAGGTGAGGGGTTATCAATGCAGATACCTGCGGAAATAAAATTCCAGGAAGAAGGAAAGAAAGGCCCTGAGGCAGGAGTTTACTTTATGTCTCAGGAACATCCCAGTGAGTGTGATTCAAAAGAAGTGGACAAGGGGAGATTGGATCGGGGGTGAGTTTGGAGAGAGAATGGGAGACAGATCATATGGCATCGTAGACACTTTTATTCTGGATTCTAGGACGATAGTTCTTGCTCAGAGTGAAATGAGGAGTTATTAATGATTTTTAGCAAAGAAGTGACAAGATTGGACTTACATTCCCAAAGACTCATTTTAACTGGAACGTGGAGGTAGACTGCTGGCACAGTGAGGGTGGAAGCAGAGAGATCAGTTAGGAAGTTACTGCTGTGACTCAGGTGAGACATAACGGTGGTTCACGCCACAGTGGTAGTGATGAAGGCAGTGAGAAGAGGTCACATTCTGGATACATTTTAAATGTATAGCCAATAGGTTTTCCTGATGGGCAGGATGTGGAGCATGAGAGAGTCAAGACTGAAACACACACACACACACACACACACTAAATAAGGTGTCAAATATTCCTCTAAAGCTCTGGGCCAGGGCAAATGAATGGATTTTCTCTCATGTAAAGTGGGAAAGATGAGGGTGAAGCAGGCGTGCAGAAACGTCATGTTTCTGAACATGTTAAGTTTGAGATGTTAACTGGGCCTGCCAGTGGAGATACGGAATACACAAGTTGGCTATATTAATCTGGAGTTTGGGCGGGGGTTATTGTGGAAACAAACCAAACTATAGATGAGTTCACCAGAAAAGTAAACCTAGACAGATGACCAGGAACTGAGGACCAGAGTTCCCAGTGTTGAGACCATCTGGCAAAAGAGGCAGAAGGAAAACCGGGGGATCTGATGTCCTGGAAGCAGTGAAGACAGTGTTTGGAGAAGGAGATACAGGTCAGTGTGTTGAATGAGAACTGAGATGACCACTGGTTTTATCAACGTGGAGGTCAGCGATGACTTTGAGAGCAGTGCAGGGGTCTGCTTCAAGCCCAACTGGAGTGCATTTAAGAGAAAGCATGGTGAGGGAAGAATTAGGACCTGCAAATGTAGAAAATTTCAAGCAGTTTTTCTACATAGAGGAGTAACAGAAGAAGAGCAATTTATGGGCAGTAAATTGGGTCAAGAGAGGGCTTTTTTAAAATGGGAGAAATAGCTTATTTTTATGAAGTTGAGAGCAATACAGTAGAAAGAGAGGAAATTGACGATGTAGAGGAGAGTGGAGAGTTTCAGAGGAACTTTCTTAACAGATGAGAGAGGAGGGGAGACGAATGAGTTTAAAAGCAGAAGCAGATGAACCTGGCTGGTGTGGCTCCATGGTTGAGCATCGACCCGTGAACCAGTTCGATTCCCAGTCAGGACACATGCTCAGGTTGTGCACCCAGTGCCCAGTGGGGGAGCATGCAGGAGGTGGATAGTTGATGTTCTCTTTCACGGATGTGCCTTTTTCTCCCTCTCCCTTCCTCTCTCTAAAATCAATAAAGAAAAAAGTATTTTAAGGAGAAAAGAAAATACACTCATTTAAGAAAAGAAAAGAAAACAGATTAGAAGGCTGAGTGGGTGGGTGCAGATGCTGGTGGTGGTCTGTGTGGTGCTGAGAGTCTGTGGAAGTCCTCCTCTAAACACTTCCCTTTTTCTCTAAATTAGGTTGCGAGCTCATCAACCACGAATATGAATGGAGGAAGAAAGGAAATATTAGGAGAGAGGAAATTGTGTGGAATCATCTTCTAGGAGAATTATAAAGTGCATAACTAGGAAAATATAGTACCAAAGAAGCCACTTGAAGGTCATGGTCATCAGTATCTCTGGAAAGCTTGCTTATCATGACTGAGTAGTTAGATTTGAAAATACAAAGGAGCTTTCATTACAGTTGTTCTTTCAAGGTGGGCTTCAGATAAAGAATGTTCTCGAATAGTAGGCTAAATTTCTCATCGCAGTCCAGTTAGGTCCATGTGTGGCCACCTGGGAGTTTGTTTGACATGTGTGCACAGATGTGGCACTGCTGGGCCTGGACAGACTCTACAGCCTGGCTTTCCTCCTCCCCTCCTGAAACCTCTCTGATTTGCATGTGGTGTCCTTTTTTATCGGCACGTGTCTAGATGAAAATGTTAGTATTTAAACCATTATTTTTGAGCTGTGGAAAAGGATAAACAAAAGCTACTTGAATGCCTGAGAACAGAGAAAGGAAGGATACAGATTTAGACAAGAAATTACTCAGAATCACAGGCTTATGAAGGTAAAGCCAGCTGGGCTATGTTCTAAATAGAAACAGAAAAAGAAAGCAGGATGATGATGTGGAAATTTAATGTCTCAAAAGGACTCCCAAACTGTCTTGAGTTACTTTTGGTACGTCTGCTAGATACTGGATTAACTGACTACTGAATCTTTTACTTAATTTTTCAAGCAAGGAGAAAACTATTCTTTGCCTCTTGGGTTTAATTTATTTGCAAGAAATTCATATAATCCCTCATTTACTTTTTAAACCAAGCAACTTCTTATAATATGACACAGTAGTTAAAAGTTTTCTATCAGGGCTTGTACATTTCATCTGCATTATTTTAGGCAGATTACTTAATCTCCCTGTTTGGAGTATTAGTAGCTAACACATAGTAAACAGTGGAACTGGAAATATCACCACCACAATCCTTAAATTTGATTCTTGTGCTTCACACTTGGAAATAAAATCCAAAGACACAAATGAATTTTCCTTGATCCTTGAATTAAAAACTCCATTTTTACAGAAATAAAAGACAGTTTACATATTATTTCTCTGAGGAAAACTTTTTCCCCTTATCTTACAGGATGCAATGACTTGACGGAATATTTAAAGACAAGTTATTCAGACCAGGGAAATGAGGACACCTGGGCATTAGAGCCACAGATGCATTTTTCGACACACTGCTGCCCCCTGCTGCCTGATACATGATTTTACTTTTTTTCCACAAGTCCTAAAATTAGCAAAACTATATCCAGTATTATAGGATCACACTAATAAGGAAATTGAGATCCTGAAAGTGACCAAGGTGACAAAAATGGTGGAAGATTCAGGATTAGACGCCTGAGAAGTTACTTCTTCCCACTTTGCCATACTCTCCCCTATTAAATTAAGAGTTAACTAATTATTTACCAGTTGCCTACTCTGGGCCTGATACTGTTAGAAGCGCTCATGATAGAGAAAGGAAAACCAAGATCTCTGCACTGATAAAACTGTATTCTTGTGTGAGAAAACAGCCAATAAATAAGAAAAATATCAATAACTAAAATCATTTCAGGTTATGTTCTCAAAAGGACTCCCAATAGTAATGATGAAGACTAATATTTATGGGTCACCATGAGAACAGAGAGTTAAAGGCCCTGATTTGCCTTCTGGGATTTGCCTGGTGTGATTCTCCCAGCAACATGAACGAGCAGCTTCCCTGTCCACAAGCAGATCCTGAGGCAAGGCCAGAGTGATCCTAAGAGGTGAACCAAGATTGGAAACAAAACCACTTCTATTAAGGAAAACAAAAATGTGTGTGTGTGTGTGTGTGTGTGTGTGTGTGTGTATCTCAAAGGGGAAATAGATGTTGGAGGATGAGAATTGGTGAAAGGCAACTAGTTAGGAGAGTGGTGACGTCTCTGCCCCCTGGGCCGCCTCCTTGTTCTCCAGCCCTTGTACTTTCTTGCAGAGCCTTCAGCCTGGCTGCTTTCCAATGTTCTTCGGTTTGTTGCAGGGTTGCTCCCTGTGCTGGGCAGGTTACTCTAACTCTCATCTAACAATGGAACAGTAGTCTCCCTTAATCACGTGTCTGCCATCAAATGCAATGAGGCTTCTCCCACATTGTTTTCCCATGGGACCCATTTGGGGGTGGGAATGGATTTGCAGCCAACTAAACTGCCCTGTATTTAGCTTGATTCTTACAAAATCCCACATCATGCAGTTAGCATTAGATTCCATTTAATACCTCTTTATAGAAAAAAATATGACCAACTCTCATGTTTCTAAATATAAAGCCCCCTTTCCCCCTAAGTTCTCTTCCCAGCAATAAAATAGGGTGCTTTTATTTTAAAATACTTTGATTTCTCTTCAATTGAAGAGTTTCCTCCTTGCTCAAAGTATGAGTCAATTGTTCTAAAGCTCCTTACCTACTCATGCCAACTTCATCTGGATTAGCACTTTATGAGAGAACAAATACCTGTGTTCCCTGGATGCAGCAGCAGTACTACAGTGGCATGACAGGGAATCCTCACCCTTGTCCACATAAGTTGGGGTTCCAATGAAAACAATTAGGGCAATCAGAACTAAGTTTTTTTATTATTTCGGTGAAAATAAATATGATATCTGTATCAAAAAGGAAGTAGGTTTGGCTGGTGATAACAAAGACCCTACTATATTTAGACATATGAAGCATTCAAATCATGCAAAATGACCACAGATAGTTTCCAACAAGTTGTCACACTCTGTCTTTGTGTTCTGCCATCCTTAGCGCATGGCATCCATCTTTAACATGGCTTCTAGAGCAAAAACCACCATGCCCCTCAAATACCTGCATGTGACCACACCTCCAGCCCCCTGCCTCCCAAGTGCTTTCACGTGACCACACCTCCAGCCCCCCTCCCAAGAGCATTCACGTGACCACACCCTCAGACCTCGGGCCTGCCTCCCAAGTGCTTTCACGTGACCACACCTCCAGGCCCCCCCCCCCCCCCCGCCAAGTACTTTCCCGTGACCACACCCCCAGCCCTGTACCTCCCAAGTGCTTTCACATGACCACACCTCCAACACACCCCTGCCTCCCAAGGACTTTCACGTGACCACACCCCCTGCCCACGTGCCTCCCAAGGGCTTTCACGTGACCACACCTCCAGCGCCCACCCCCCGTGCCGCCAAAATGCTTTCCAGTAACCACACCTCCAGCCAGCCCACTGTGCCTCCCAAGTGCTTTCACGTGACCACACCCCCAGCCCACGTGCTTCCCAAGGGTTTTCACGTGACCACACCTCCAGCCCACGTGCCTCCCAAGGCCTTTCACGTGACCACACCCCCAGCCAACGTGCCTCCCAAGGTCTCTCACGTGACCACACACAGAGCCCACGTGACTCCCAAGGGCTTTCACGTGACCACTCCTCCATCCCACGTGCCTCCCAAGGGCTTTCACGTGACCACACCTCCAGGCCCCCCCCCCAAGTGCTTTTCCGTGACCACACCTCCAGCCCCCCGCCTGCCTCCCAAGTGCTTTCACGTGACCACACCTCCAGGCTCCCCTCCCCCCCCGTCCCTAGTGCTTTCCCGTGACCACACCCCCAGCCCTGTACCTACCAAGTGCTTTACCCTGACCACACCTCCAGACCCCTGCCTCCCAAGTGCTTTCACATGACCACACCTCCGCCACACCCCTGCCTCCCAAGGACTTTCACGTGACCACACCCCCTGCCCACGTGACTCGCAAGGGCTTTCACGTGACCACACCCCCAGCCCACGTGCCTCCCAAGGGCTTTCACGTGACCACTCCTCCAGCCCACGTGCCTCCCAAGGGCTTTCACGTGACCACACCCCCAGCCCTCATGCCTCCCAAGGACTTCCACGTGACCACACACCCTGCCCACGTGACTCGCAAGGGCTTTCACGTGACCACACCCCCAGCCCACGTGCCTCCCAAGGCCTTTCACGTGACCACTCCTCCAGCCCACGTGCCTCCCAAGGGCTTTCACGTGACCACACCCCCAGCCCTCATGCCTCCCAAGGACTTTCACGTGACCACACCCCCTGCCCACGTGACTCGCAAGGGCTTTCACGTGACCACACCCCCAGCCCACGTGCCTCCCAAGGCCTTTCACGTGACCAGTCCTCCAGCCCACGTGCCTCCCAAGGCCTTTCACGTGACCACACCCCCAGCCCACGTGACTCCCAAGGGCTTTCACGTGACCACTCCTCCAGCCCACGTGCCTCCCAAGGGCTTTCACGTGACCATTCCTCCAGCCCACGTGCCTCCCAAGGGCTTTCACGTGACCACACCCCCAGCCCTCATGCCTCCCAAGGGCTTTCACGTGACCACACCTCAGGCCCCCCCCTCCCAAGGGCTTTTCCGTGACCACACCTCCAGCCTCCCGCCTGCCTCCCAAGTGCTTTCACGTGACCACACCTCCAGGCCCCCCCCCCCCCATCCCAAGTGCTTTCCCGTGACCACACCTCCAGCCCTGTACCTCCCAAGTGCTTTACCCTGACCACACCTCCAGACCCCTGCCTCCCAAGTCCTTTCACATAACCACACCTCCGCCACACCCCTGCCTCCCAAGGACTTTCACGTGACCACACCCCCTGCCCACGTGACTCGCAAGGGCTTTCACGTGACCACACCCCCAGCCCACGTGACTCGCAAGGGCTTTCACGTGACCACTCCTCCAGCCCACGTGCCTCCCAAGGGCTTTCACGTGACCACACCCCCAGCCCACGTGCCTCCCAAGGGCTTTCACGTGACCACACCCCCAGCCCACGTGCCTCCCAAGGGCTTTCACGTGACCACACCACCAGCCCTCATGCCTCCCAAGGACTTTCACGTGACCACACACCCTGCCCACGTGACTCGCAAGGGCTTTCACGTGACCACACCCCCAGCCCACGTGCCTCCCAAGGCCTTTCACGTGACCACTCCTCCAGCCCACGTGCCTCCCAAGGGCTTTCACGTGACCACACCCCCAGCCCTCATGCCTCCCAAGGGCTTTCACGTGACCACACCTCCAGGCCCCCCCCCTCCCAAGTGCTTTTCCGTGACCACACCTCCAGTCCCCCGCCCGCCTACCAAGTGCTTTCCCGTGACCACACCTCTAGCCCCCCTCCCAAGAGCATTCACGTGACCACACCCTCAGACCTCGGGCCTGCCTCCCAAGTGCTTTCACGTGACCACACCTCCAGGCTCCCCTCCCCCCCCGTCCCTAGAGCTTTCCCGTGACCAAACCCCCAGCCCTGTACATCCCAAGTGCTTTACCCTGACCACACCTCCAGACCCCTGCCTCCCAAGTGCTTTCACATGACCACACCTCCGCCACACCCCTGCCTCCCAAGGGCTTTCACATGACCACACCCCCAGCCCACGTGCCTCCCAAGGGCTTTCACGTGACCACACCTCCAGCGCCCACCCCCCCGCCGCCAAAATGCTTTCCAGTAACCACACCTCCAGCCCGCCCACTGTGCCTCCCAAGTGCTTTCACGTGACCACACCCCCAGCCCACGTGCCTCCCAAGGGCTATCACGTGACCACTCCTCCAGCCCACGTGACTTCCAAAGGCTTTCACGTGACCACTCCTCCAGCCCACGTGCCTCCCAAGGGCTATCACGTGACCACTCCTCCAGCCCACGTGCCTCCCAAGGGCTTTGACGTGACCACACCCCCAGCCCACGTGACTCGCAAGGGCTTTCACGTGACCACACCCCCAGCCCACGTGCCTCCCAAGGCCTTTCACGTGACCACTCCTCCAGCCCACGTGCCTCCCAAGGCCTTTCACGTGACCACACCCCCAGCCCACGTGACTCCCAAGGGCTTTCACGTGACCACACCTCCAGCCCACGTGCCTCCCAAGGGCTTTCACGTGACCACACCCCCAGCCCACGTGCCTCCCAAGGGCTTTCACGTGACCATTCCTCCAGCCCACGTGCCTCCCAAGGGCTTTCACATACCACAACCCTAGCCCTCATGCCTCCCAAGGGCTTTCACGTGACCACACCTCAGGCCCCCCCCTCCCAAGGGCTTTTCCGTGACCACACCTCCAGGCCCCCCTCCCCCCCCATCCCAAGTGCTTTCCCGTGACCACACCTCCAGCCCTGTACCTCCCAAGTGCTTTACCCTGACCACACCTCCAGACCCCTACCTCCCAAATCCTTTCACATAACCACACCTCTGCCACACCCCTGCCTCCCAAGGACTTTCACGTGACCACACCCCCTGCCCACGTGACTCGCAAGGGCTTTCACGTGACCACAACCCCAGCCCACGTGACTCGCAAGGGCTTTCACATGACCACTCCTCCAGCCCACGTGCCTCCCAAGGGCTTTCACGTGACCACACCCCCAGCCCACGTGCCTCCCAAGGGCTTTCACGTGACCACACCCCCAGCCCACGTGCCTCCCAAGGGCTTTCACGTGACCACACCCCCAGCCCACGTGCCTCCCAAGGGCTTTCACGTGACCACACCCCCAGCCCTCATGCCTCCCAAGGACTTTCACGTGACCACACACCCTGCCCACGTGACTCGCAAGGGCTTTCACGTGACCACACCCCCAGCCCACGTGCCTCCCAAGGCCTTTCACGTGACCACTCCTCCAGCCCACGTGCCTCCCAAGGGCGTTCACGTGACCACACCCCCAGCCCTCATGCCTCCCCAGGGGTTTCACGTGACCACACCTCCAGGCCCCCCCTTCCCAAGTGCTTTTCCGTGACCACACCTCCAGTCCCCCGCCCGCCTACCAAGTGCTTTCCCGTGACC
The DNA here is from genome assembly GCF_014108415.1 of Molossus molossus. Lineage (NCBI taxonomy): Eukaryota > Metazoa > Chordata > Mammalia > Chiroptera > Molossidae > Molossus > Molossus molossus. The sequence continues at coordinate 49,163,476 of NW_023425351.1, forward strand.
ACACCTCTAGCCCCCCTCCCAAGAGCATTCACGTGACCACACCCTCAGACCTCGGGCCTGCCTCCCAAGTGCTTTCACATGACCACACCTCCAGGCTCCCCTCCCCCCCCGTCCCTAGAGCTTTCCCGTGACCACACCCCCAGCCTTGTACATCCCAAGTGCTTTACCCTGACCACACCTCCAGACCCCTGCCTCCCAAGTGCTTTCACATGACCACACCTCCGCCACACCCCTGCCTCCCAAGGGCTTTCACATGACCACACCCCCAGCCCACGTGCCTCCCAAGGGCTTTCACGTGACCACACCTCCAGCGCCCACCCCCCGCCGCCAAAATGCTTTCCAGTAACCACACCTCCAGCCCGCCCACTGAGCCTCCCAAGTGCTTTCACGTGACCACAACCCCAGCCCACGTGCCTCCCAAGGGCTATCACGTGACCACTCCTCCAGCCCACGTGCCTCCCAAGGGCTTTCACGTGACCACTCCTCCAGCCCACGTGCCTCCCAAGGGCTTTCACGTGACCACACCCCCAGCCCTCATGCCTCCCAAGGGCTTTCACGTGACCACACCTCCAGGCGCCCCCCTCCCAAGTGCTTTTCCGTGACCACACCTCCAGCACCCCGCCCGCCTACCAAGTGCTTTCCCGTGACCACATCTCCAGCCCCCCTCCCAAGAGCATTCACGTGACCACACCCTCAGACCTCGGGCCTGCCTCCCAAGTGCTTTCACGTGACCACACCTCCAGGCTCCCCTCCCCCCCGTCCCTAGAGCTATCCCGTGACCATCCCCAGCCCTGTACCTACCAAGTGCTTTACCCTGACCACACCTCCGCCACACCCCTGCCTCCCAAGGGCTTTCACGTGACCACACCCCCAGCCCACGTGCCTCCCAAGGGCTTTCACGTGACCACTCCTCCAGCCCAAGGGCTTTCACGTGACCACACCCCCAGCCCACGTGCCTCCCAAGGGTTTTCACGTGACCACACCTCCAGCGCCCACCCCCCCGCCGCCAAAATGCTTTCCAGTAACCACACCTGCAGCCCGCCCACTGTGCCTCCCAAGTGCTTTCACGTGACCACACCCCCAGCCCACGTGCCTCCCAAGGGCTATCACGTGACCACTCCTCCAGCCCACGTGACTTCCAAGGCCTTTCACGTGACCACACCCCCAGCCCACGTGCCTCCGAAGGGTTATCACGTGACCACTCCTCCAGCCCACGTGACTCCCAAGGCCTTTCACGTGACCACACCCCCAGGCCACGTGCCTCCCAAGGGCTATCACGTGACCACTCCTCCAGCCCACGTGACTCCCAAGGGCTTTCACGTGACCACTCCTCCAGCCCACGTGCCTCCCAAGGGCTTTCACGTGACCACACCACCAGCCCTCATGCCTCCCAAGGGCTTTCACGTGACCACACCTCCAGGCACCTCCCTCCCAAGTGCTTTTCCGTGACCACACCTCCAGCACCCCGCCCGCCTACCAAATGCTTTCCCGTGACCACATCTCCAGCCCCCCTCCCAAGAGCATTCACGTGACCATACCCTCAGACCTCGATCCTGCCTCCCAAGTGCTTTCACGTGACCACACCTCCAGGCTCCCCTCCCCCCCGTCCCTAGAGCTTTCCCGTGACCACACCCCCAGCCCTGTACCTACCAAGTGCTTTACCCTGACCACACCTCCAGACCCCTGCCTCCCAAGGACTTTCACGTGACCACACCCCCTGCCCACGTGACTCGCAAGGGCTTTCACGTGACCACTCCTCCAGCCCACGTGACTCCCAAGGCCTTTCACGTGACCACACCCCCAGCCCACGTGCCTCCCAAGGGCTATCACGTGACCACTCCTCCAGCCCACGTGACTCCCAAGGCCTTTCACGTGACCACACCCCCAGCCCACGTGCCTCCCAAGGGCTATCACGTGACCACTCCTCCAGCCCACGTGACTTCCAAGGGCTTTCACGTGACCACACCCCCAGCCCACGTGCCTCCCAAGGCCTTTCACGTGACCACACCCCCAGCCCACGTGCCTCCCAAGGGCTATCACGTGACCACTCCTCCAGCCCACGTGACTCCCAAGGCCTTTCACGTGACCACACCCCCAGCCCACGTGCCTCCCAAGGGCTATCACGTGACCGCTCCTCCAGCCCACGTGACTTCCAAGGGCTTTCACCTGACCACACCCCAGCCCACGTGCCTCCCAAGGGCTATCACGTGACCACTCCTCCAGGCCACGTGACTCCCAAGGGCATTCACGTGACCACTCCTCCAGCCCACGTGCCTCCCAAGGTCTTTCTCGTGACCACACCCCCAGCCCTCATGCCTCCCAAGGGCTTTCACGTGACCACACCTCCAGGCGCCCCCCTCCCAAGTGCTTTTCCGTGACCACACCTCCAGCACCCCGCCCGCCTACCAAGTGCTTTCCCGTGACCACATCTCCAGCCCCCCTCCCAAGTGCTTTCACGTGACCACACCTCCAGGCTCCCCTCCCCCCCCGTCCCTAGAGCTTTCCCGTGACCACACCCCCAGCCCTCTACCTCCCAAGTGCTTTACCCTGACCACACATCCAGACCCCTGCCTCCCAAGTGCTTTCACATGACCACACCTCCGCCACACCCCTGCCTCCCAAGGGCTTTAACGTGACCACACCCCCAGCCCACATGCCTCCCAAGGGCTTTCACGTGACCACACCCCCAGCCCACGTGCCTCCCAAGGGCTTTCACGTGACCACACCTCCAGCGCCCACCCCCCCGCCGCCAAAATGCTTTCCAGTAACCACACCTCCAGCCCGCCCACTGTGCCTCCCAAGTGCTTTCACGTGACCACACCCCCAGCCCACGTGCCTCCCAAGGGCTATCACGTGACCACTCCTCCAGCCCACGTGACTCCCAAGGCCTTTCACGTGACCACACCCCCAGCCCACGTGCCTCCCAAGGGCTTTCACGTGACCACACCTCCAGCGCCCACCCCCCCGCCGCCAAAATGCTTTCCAGTAACCACACCTCCAGCCCGCCCACTGTGCCTCCCAAGTGCTTTCACGTGACCACACCCCCAGCCCACGTGCCTCCCAAGGGCTTTCACGTGACCACACCCCCAGCCCACGTGCCTCCCAAGGGCTATCACGTGACCACACCCCCAGCCCACGTGCCTCCCAAGGGCTATCACGTGACCACTCCTCCAGCCCACGTGAATTCCAAGGGCTTTCACGTGACCACACCCCCAGCCCACGTGCCTCCTAAGGGCTATCACGTGACCACTCCTCCAGCCCACGTGACTCCCAAGGGCTTTCACGTGACCACTCCTACAGCCCACGTGCCTCCCAAGGGCTTTCACGTGACCACACCCCCAGCCCACGTGCCTCCCAAGGGCTTTCACGTGACCACACCTCCAGGCGCCCCCCTCCCAAGTGCTTTTCCGTGACCTCACCTCCAGCACCCCGCCCGCCTACCAAGTGCTTTCCCGTGACCACATCTCCAGCCCCCCTCCCAAGAGCATTCACGTGACCATACCCTCAGACCTCGAGCCTGCCTCCCAAGTGCTTTCACGTGACCACACCTTCCAGGCTCCCCTCCCCCCCGTCCCTAGAGCTTTCCCGTGACCACACCCCCAGCCCTGTACCTACCAAGTGCTTTACCCTGACCACACCTGCAGACCCTTGCCTCCCAAGGACTTTTACGTGACCACACCCCCAGCCCACGTGACTCGCAAGGGCTTTCACGTGACCACACCCCCCAGCCCACGTGCCTCCCAAGGCCTTTCACGTGACCACTCCTCCAGCCCACGTGACTCCCAAGGCCTTTCACGTGACCACACCCCCAGCCCACGTGACTCCCAAGGGCTTTCACGTGACCACTCCTCCAGCCCACGTGACTCCCAAGGGCTTTCACGTGACCACTCCTCCAGCCCACGTGCCTCCCAAGGGCTTTCACGTGACCACACCCCCAGCCCTCATGCCTCCCAAGGGCTTTCACGTGACCACTCCTCCAGCCCACGTGCCTCCCAAGGCCTTTCACGTGACCACACCCCCAGCCCACGTGCCTCCCAAGGGCTTTCACGTGACCACACCCCCAGCCCACGTGCCTCCCAAGGGCTTTCACGTGACCACTCCTCCAGCCCACGTGCCTCCCAAGGCCTTTCACGGGACCACTCCCCCAGCCCACGTGCCTCCCAAGGGCTTTCACGTGACCACTCCTCCAGCCCACGTGCCTCCCAAGGGCTTTCACGTGACCACACCCCCAGCCCACGTGACTCCCAAGGGCTATCACGTGACCACTCCTCCAGCCCACGTGACTCCCAAGGGCTTTCACGTGACCACTCCTCCAGCCCACGTGCCTCCCAAGGGCTATCACGTGACCGCTCCTCCAGCCCACGTGACTCCCAAGGGCTTTCACGTGACCACTCCTCCAGCCCACGTGCCTCCCAAGGACTTTCACGTGACCACACCCCCAGCCCTCATGCCTCCCAAGGGCGTTCTCGTGACCCCACCTCCAGCCCCCCTCCCAACAGCTTTCACGTGACCACACCGTCAGACCTCGGGCCTCAATCCCAAGTGCTTTCACGTGACCACACCTCCAGGCCCCCCCCTCCCAAGTGCTTTCCCGTGACCACACCGTGAGCCTCCCCCCCGCCTCCCAAGTGCTTTTCTGTGACCACACCTCCCCACCACCCACTTCCCCCCACTTCCCAAATGCTTTCTAGTGACCACACCTGCAACCCCCCCACTGTGCCTCCCAAGTGCTTTCACGTGACCACACCCCTAGCCCACGTGCCTCCCAAGTTCTTTCCCGTGATCACACCCCCAATCTCCGTCCCTGGACCTCCTAAATGCTTCCAGTAACCACACCGCCAGCCCCCACCCACCCCCGCCTCCCAACTGCTTTCCCGTGACCACACCCCTGCCTCAAAGTGCTTTTCTGTGACCATACCTTCAGCCCCTTGCCTCCCAGGTGCTTTACCCTGACCACACCTGCAGCCCCCTTGCCTCCCAAGGGCTTTCACGTGACCACACACACAGCCCACGTGACTCCCAAGGGTTTTCACGTGACCACACCTCCAGCCCACGTGCCTCCCAAGGGCTTTCACGTGACCACACCCCCAGCCCACGTGCCTCCCAAGGGCTTTCACGTGACCACACACACAGCCCACATGCCTCCCAAGGGCTTGCACGTGACCACTCCTCCAGCCCACGTGCCTCCCAAGTGATTTCACGTGCCCCCCACCTCGCCCCCCTAAGGCCTCCCTAGTGCTTTCACGTGACCACACCTCCAGCCCCCAGTGCCTTCACGTGAACACATCTTCATCTCAACTGTTTCTAGAAAGCCCCTCCTTTCTGTTTCACACTTTTTATCTTTAGCGGTACATTGCGCTGCTCTCCCACTTGAAACCTTTGTTTTGAACGTTTTCCTTACCAGCCAGTTCATAAGTCTGAAATGTACCTCCTCTGAGACATCAGATTAGCTTCCTGCTTTCTGTCTCCATTGCCTTTCGGTCCTCATTGCCTCTCGCCTGAACGTTGCAGTAGCCTTTCTATCCTTGTCTCTCTATGTGCATTGCACGTTTTGCCCTGATGTGTCAAATGCAAAGAACACTTTGCTTACATGAGACTTTGGAGTCAGGAAGGGGCTCGGCACCAGCTCTCCCATTGACCGACCTACACAGCCACGGGGGTTAACCTTTCTAAGCGCATTTTCATGATTCATAAAATTGAGATAATAACAGTCCGTAAGTCATAGGAGTGTTACAGAGTTAAATAAGATAGTGCATGCCATAATTTAGCAAATGCCCAGCACGCAGTAAGTATTCAGTAACTGTTGCCTGCTATCACCAGCCCCTGCACAAGAACTCTTGAGACCGTGTCCACTGAAATAAAAGCAAGTCTCAGGTTGGTCTTTGAAGCTTCATCCTGGGCCTGATGTTTTGTTAAAGTCATTTCTACCATGTATATAAACATTGCTTAAACCCTGGCAGTACTGAACCCCATTGTGTTTTCTTAATGTGCCCCAATGTTCCCCCATCCGTCGTCCTTTTCAGGTATTTTCCTCTGTCTAAGATCCCTCCCTGACCCTCTCCTCCTTTCCACTGAAACCTCTCTTTTAAGATTACTTTTGTGAAGCTTTTCTTGATCCCTCAACTGTATAATAATTCCACTCTTGGAACTCTGTGGTATTTTAAGTGTAGTTTTCCTGTGTTGACCTCCATCCTGGGATATTTTTTAAGTACCTGCCTCATTGCTAGATTCTGATCTTGTGGTCAAGGACTAGGAGTTGCAGGGCCGCCATGGATGAGGGTGCACGTTGACCCTTCAAAAGGCACCCAGCCAAGCCTGTGATTGTGCCTGAACTCCAGCCTGAGCTCTGCTCGCCAAACCGAGCCCCGTGGGCATCCGCCAGAGGGTTTCCTTTTCTGTCTGATTTGAATAAAGGTACCATAGAGGGTAGTGGGCCCAGAATTGATTTTATTCGTCTTTGCATCTTTAATTGATCTGATTTAACCACATCCTCTTGTGGAAAAAAAGATCATAGACTTGAGGTTTACAGTATGCTTTGGTCATTTACTAAGGCTGAATGGAATTGGGGGTCCTTCCGAGCCCCATTGAATAGCCACCACACCTCAATCTCAAACAGGAGAAGTAAAACTAGGTGTATTTAAACTGTTAGGGATTTAGCTTTTTATAGGATATGTGGCTCTGTCTATTTTGAGGTCTGATTTATTTTTTCGCCAAAAACTGAATCCATGACAGGGGCATAGGAGCACCAATATTGCTATGTGAGAAAAAAGTCTCGTTATCTTTTCAGTTAACTCAAAATTAAGTTAACTCATCACCCAGTTCATCTGGCAGATTGTAAAAGTGGCCCTGAAACCAGCACAGCTGGGGGTGGTCCTCTTTGTTACAACCAAGAATGGAATGATGTTGCCCCGCACCCCAAGCCTTGGACACCTCTTCCACACTCACTCCTAACTACTGCTTACTGGGTGCTATTTCATTTTAAGAGCTTTATGATTCATTTGCATTATATCTCTTGTTTGGAGACATCTTAAACTTCTCATTTGTCTTTCTGCCTTCAGTGTGAATGAGTTCAAAATCTCTTTCTAAGAGCAAGTATAATTAAAAAGAATAAAAATCGCTTGCACCTAAAATATAAGAGGATGCCAGCCAGGGGTGATACGAGGGATGGAATTTGAAGTCCAAGGGCGCTGGTAAAAATGGACTGACTCATACTGCTGCTGAGAGTCACAGCGCCCTGTGCCTGCAGGGGCAAGTATTGCACGGGAGACAATGAGTCTGGAACTGGGAAGCACCTACTGTTCAGATAGGCAGCTCCTGTTTGGCTCTAGTAAGCTGTTGCTCCAAAGAAATGCCTGCCAGATTTTTCAGTGGAGGTTGGCATTCTGGATTTTTGTGCAAAACCTCCTGTTCTTTAAATGTTGGCAATTAATTTAGCCCTGGCCAGTTTGGCTCAGCGGTTAGAGCGTCGGCCTGCGGTCCGGAGAGACCTGGGTTCGGTTCCCGCTAAGGGCGCGTACTTCGGTTGCAGTTTGTCCCCGGCCCTGGTTGGTTGTGCGGGTGGCAGCCACTCGATGTGTTCCTTTCACGTCGATGTTTCTCACTCTCTCTCCCTCCCATTCTATCTGTACGAAAAAAATAAAAATAAAAATAAATAAATAAATGTTGGCAATTAATTTAAAAAATGCTTGTGAAACTTGTAGACAAAACCACGCTCTTCTCTGTGGGGGCCAGGTGTGGCCTGTGGACCACCAATTTGCAACCCTTGCTTTAAAATTATAATAGACCTTGGACCCTGGACTCTGAAAAATGAGCAAGGACAGAACTCACTCTTTGCTTCATTAACAACCTGTGGCATCATAACATTCTCTGTCCAAATACAGGTATATTTCCCCTTAAGAATGCAGAACTATACCTCATGGGGGGAAAAAAGAAGAAAGACAACATTTATTTTATTCTTGTGGTCACTTTTTACCAGCATGCAATCACGGTGGAGGTGGCCTCCCTCTCCTTGCTTGTGAACAAGCCCACAGGCGTATCCAATAAAGGTGGCAAATGAAAGTCCGAGAGCAGTGTGCAAATTCTCTACAACTTGCTGCAGTAGAATGCGGAACACAGGAGTATTTTTGGAGTTCTGCGGCATGGTTGGCTATAGGTCGTTAACAGATCCGGGTCAGAGGAGACTAGTTAATAAACCCTGCTAAACCCTTGTAGGAGAAAGGGTTGAAATATGGCTTTAAATTTTGAAAAGGAATTCTAAATGTTTCTCGTTAGTTTTGTAACTTCAACTTATTATATGTGATTTTTTTAAAATATAAATTTTAGCCAAAATTTCTACTGAACTTCCCTTTTATCCAGTTATTCATTCAATTAATTCAATAAATGTTTACTGAGCACCTACTAGTGCCAAGTACCTACCTGTCTAAGTACAAGGGATCCATCAGTTAACAAAACATATAAGACCCCTGCCCTCAGAGAGCTTATATACCAGAACTAATAAAAAATAAATTTCCTAATATATTAGAAGGAAATAAGTGCCATGAAAAAAGTAAGACTAGAGCAGGCTAAGAGGGACAAGGATGGCAGTGTGCACCGGCAGTTTTAAATAAGCAAGTCAGAGTGGGCCTCACGTGATGTCTGATCAGTGACCTTCAGAGGGGTCACCAGTGTTCTTATTTGAGTTTTCCCTCCTAGTTGCGCTCCCCCCCCCCCCTTTTCAAAGCAGTATAACCTAAGTGGTGAAAAACTGGTACATGGTATGGCCACTGACAGAATACATATCTTTAAAGCACAGGGGAGCAGACAAATTTAATACAAACAATTCAACAAAATAAACCTCTTAAAGACTATTTTTGGTACTGCACGTTTTTCCAGGGAAGGAAAGGAATAATATGACAGCTTATTCCTGTAAAGCTTTATAGTTTACAAAGTTCTTCTCATACATTTTTATTTGATGTCCATTATAATTCATTGAGGCAAGTGGGATTATTTCCGATTTTTCTTTTTCTTTTTCTTTTTTAGATGAAGAAATGAAGCCTAGAGATTTGCTTAAGTTACTTACTTACCTTTGGTGGTTCTCTTCCCTTCCCTCGGATTCCCCAAACCAAACAAGGTGCATCATGATCTGGTCCTTGTTTACCTTTCCACACCATGTCTTGCCAATTTTCCTTTCATTGTCTACACTTTAGCTATACCGAATTACTTCCTTTGCCCATTTGCTAAGTTCTCTCTTGCCTGTGGACCTTTGCACATGCTGTTCTCTGTCACCTACTCTAGCTCCCTCCAAAGACTCTTCTGGTCATCAAGGGTATCACCTCTGGTAAGCCCACCCTGATTGCACCAAAGCTGAAATCAATGCCCCCTCATTCCCTGTTTTCCCAGCACTGTGTGCTTATCCCTTTCATAGTACTAACTGCTCCTGTAATTGCTTATTTTCTTGTCTCTGAGCTCCAGAATAGCACAGCCTGTCTTCTCCATCAATGTATTCCTTGTACTTAGCACAGTTTATGGCCCCTATGTGTCTTGCAACTGATGCATAAGAAACGTGATTAATCAGTTGTTCAGACTACATGAAAAGTTGCAGTTGTAGAACCTCCCATTCAGATTCCTCTAGGTCCAGGGCCTTCCATAGCTTTCTCCTGGTCACTGTAATTTGTCTCAACACTTCTTCTTTGGATCCCTATGTGATGATCCCCAGCCCTCATCTAGACTTTTGTAACTTATTTCAAAAGAGTCTTGCAGCTTAGATATGAGGAAATCCATAATGTGACTAGATCAGCTTTCCCCACCTGTTTCTGAATTTGTTTTTGACCTTCCGGGATGATAGCTTAGTCTCTTTATACATAGGTCCTTTGCGAGCGTGATGCCTCATAGGTATCTTCTTCCGGCTCACTGCTTCTGCTTGCTTTCGTTTCTGTCTCCCAGGTGCTTCCTGTCCTTGTCACAGCTCTGTCACTACAGAAGAGAAGGTAACCCTCTCTGGGCCTCCTCTCGAGAACTCCTCCAGTTTTTTTGTTTGTTGTTGTTGTTGTTGTTTTTATCCTCACCTGAGGACATTTTTCCATTTTTTGTTCAGATAGAATGGTAGGTAGAGAGAGAGAGAAACATCGACGTGAAAGGGACACATTAAGTGGTTGCCACCGCACGACCCAACCACGGCCGGGGACAAACTACAACCCAGATACACGCCCTTAGCGGGAACCGTACCTGGGTCTCTCTGGACCATAGGCCGACGCTCTAACCACTGAGCCAAACCGGCCAGGGCGAACTCCTCCAGTTTGGATAATTACTTAACAATGTCTGGCAATTTCTCAGTCGTGTTCTGATGGTCCCCTCTTCACTTCACTTCACTTCTAGTTTGCTCACTAGAGCCTGATTCCTGCTTTCAGAGTTACTTGCTGCTTCATCTTCTCTTTGCTGTGCATAGAGCTCACATATGAGAGGGGAATGTCCTCAGTCGTCTTGTGCATCTGGATGGTTGCAGATTTCTTGATCATAGCAATTAGCAGTACACAGCATCTTCAGAGGGAGACACTAGAGGTCTTTGGTACCACAGTCGTTTGCCTGCCATGTATGTTTGGCTCTGATGTGCCGACATTGCCCAGTTATGTTGATGTTTCACTCACGGTAGAAATAGAACTTTGGGGTGTTCTTACCCTTGATCAGCTCTTCCAGGTATAATGATGGCAGATTGATGGCTCCAATGGAGGAAAAGCCACACTAGAGTATTTTGGTTTGAGATTTTGATTTAAACATAAGTTTTCCTTAGGGCCTTCAAGTAGACAAAGCCCTTTGACCCATACTGTCTCATTTGGTTCTCACAAACCCAGAAGGACTATTTTACAGATGAGGCATATGAGGCTTAGAACAGTCAAGTGATCTTTCGATCCCAGGGTCACACAGATGTAACAGAGCTAGGACATCAGCTCAGGTGATTCTTCTGTTGAGTCATACCACCTCTCACCAGCACTGTTTATATACAGTCCATGCCCTTACAGAACTTGCTCTCGGCTTAATGCCCAGGGACATTGCGTGGGACCAGAGCTATCCAGTACAGAGTTCCTTCATCCATTATTCTTGCTTAGTCGTTTGCTTCGTTTTGAGTTCTTAAAGAGTGATCAGCATTCTGATTTTAGCACAGATTACTGAAATCCTCATATGTAAGCTCAGAATAAATCTCAGTTAATCAGAATGTGCAGATAATTTTGCTTAACTGAGTTTTCAGGGCGACACCTGCGATTTAGAGAAATAGAACGGAAAAGGGCAATTTCCAGCTGCTCCTCTGTGCTTCAGGTAGAATTTTAAGTGCTTGACACACAGTGAAGGAAAGAACTACAAGCAAAACTTTTTAAAAAACACAGCAACAACTACAACTGCAAAAAATACAGAAATATTCAATCTAATCATAAATACAATTGAGACCAAAGAAAAAGATGATCATAAATGATGGTGCTGGTGATTCACAGATGTGTATGCTTTGTGTCGTCCTTACTGTATGTGTTTTCTAACCTCCTAATTTTAGAGGACTTTCTAAAAATAATTAGATATCTAGGCAAGTCTGCTTTTCTGCAAGCCATGATATTTAGATTTTGTAAAGCGATTATTATGTGAATTACATCCATGGCAACACACATGTATCCCATGAAACAAAAAATTGTTCATGACTACCAGGTTATATTTTAATTTTGACTGATGTTTAAAAAGTGTGTGTTAGGGGCACCAAAAGGTTGCATATTCAAAAGACAACTGTTTTTAAGCCACATTTACATAGCTGCATAGTAATTAACATGAGTGCTTTTTAATATTTTTGAAAAGCATAAAAATATCTGTGAAAACAAAACTCATGAGCAGAACTGTTGCTAATTCTGAAGTGTTTAATATTCATATTTACATAGTCCAGATGGAATACAGTCAGGGTAAAACTTCAGTATAAATTTCACCCTTGAATATAGTCTTTGAACATTTAATCTCACAACTATAGGAAATTAACAGGAGGAACCTCAAGTTTTAAGTAAATGTAAACCCTTAAATTGAGCCTTCGTGAAGACTATAAAATTGCCTACCTAATCTCTAACATTTGGATTAGTATCAATTATGGATTATGGATCACTAATGGCTAATTGACTGGGTCATGTTCAATCAAGCTGACAATATGACTTTTGAAGTTCACTCGTCCTCCAGGATTGCCACTAATTTCAACTTTCCACAAGAACATTTTGCCTGCAACTTGTGTTCTTGTACTTACCATGCCTGATCCCGTGCCTGGCTTAGGAAGGCACAGGTGCGAAGGTAACCTTCCTAACTTGCCAGGAGACATGAGAGTGAGACAGCTCTGCAGAATCTCCAGGCTTCTAGTCGTGTATCCTGAGGTCTCCCAGTTGACTCCACAACAGGGGAGAATCTACGGGTTGATTATCAGAGGCAACTTCATGATGTCCCCTTTACCCCACACTCTAGGCTTCGGGGGATTGTGAAGGAATAACAACAGTTAATACTTAACTATAATTTAAGAAAGAGAGCCCTTTATTTCCACCACAGAGGCCAGGGGTATCTCTGGATTTACCTGATGGAAGTAGAAGGCAGCAGCAATAGTATAACTAAAACAAAGAATTATCAATTCACCAAAATGAAAGCCCCTACTGTGCTAGACCTCAGGGGTTCTGGCGTAAATGCTTTCCAATGCAAGCGCTTCCTGGTATGTCCATATGTGGTCAGTTAAGGCCACTATTAGGCAACTATTACAAAATCTCACATTCCAACCCCTGAAACTGTTGAAACACAACCTATGAGAAGAGGGAAGGGGGAAGGGGGTGAAAAGAGATAAACCAAAGAATTTATATGCGTATATGCATAACCAGTGGACACTGAAAATAGTGTGGTGAAGGCAGGGGGTGGGGAGGAAGTCAATGGGGAAGAGGGGGCATCTGTAATACTTTCAACAATAAAGATAAATTAAAAAGTAAAAATTTAAAAAAAAATAAAATTTCAATTATCACCTTATATCACCTTGATTACTTGCTCTGTAACCAAATTGTAGATGATGATGTGTTCTGTTGGCTCAAAAAAGTTTGACCAATACCACAAAAATTTTAAAGATTCAATTCTGTTATTCAGTATTTAAATAACTGTTACTCCAGAAAAAAATATGAATCTAGATTTAATACCATTTAATATTGAATTTAAGGAGTCTAGCTGAAAAGCAGGTTAGAGAATAATACTACCTCTCTCTCATGCATAATGACCACTTTTCTTTCTTTCCAGTTGCTGTTTTGTTTTGTTTTATATTTATTTTAGAAGGAGAGGAAGGGAAAGGGAGAGAGAGGTAGAAACATCGATGAGAGAGAACATCAACTGGCCACCTCCATCATGCTCCCACTTGGGATTTGGCCCACAACCTGGAATCAAACTGGTGACCTCTTGGTGCATGGGTCGGCGCTCAACCACTGAACCACACCAGACAGGCTCCAGTTGCTGTTTGTTACTGAAAGTAGAAAATGTTAGCATCCCCTTTATAAGATACTAATTCAGCACCTCAAACAGTAAAAGTTCGTGGTAGGACACAAAGTCTGTCCATCACAGTGGTTTAAAATATGCACTGATAAAGTAAGATGTATTTGTAACTCAATGGTCTGGAGTCAAAAGAACACTGAGTCTGAATTCAATGATTAGAGACACTTCTTACTTTATATATCTTACTTTATATATCTGGACTGGATCATATTTATTCTTCAACCAGAAACAAAAAGAGATCTTAAATTTTCTTTTGGTCCACAGATATATTAGATTGCTATCATGTTTCTTACTGGGAAAGGTTAATATTTTTATAACAGATAAAATTTTCCAAGCGAGCTATAAGCTTAAGTAATCAGAGTTAGCCTTTGTAGGCTAAAATGTCAAAGATAAAGAGCAGAGAAAGGATTTGCAAGTCATACAATGATGACTTTTTTAGTGTAAAGTTTATATCCCTCTAACCCATCCACTTCCTTAACATATCACCTTATCCTTTATAATCAGGTGTTGAAAGAAATCTTAGGGAGTACAAGAGTAGCAAACCCATATGCTTATTTGGGGCCAAGCAACTACTGTATCTCCATCATTTGCAAATAATAAGATAGATGGCAATTCAAGAGTCTATGCCCTATCTACAATATTCAAACCAATTTAAAAGTAAATATTAGGTCTTCCAAACATACCTATCCATAAAACAAATGTGGGCTATGGAGCCCCAGCTGGCTACCCTTAAGATTCAGCCCAGCCTAAATATCTATTTCTTCTCATCTTTTATTCAAGGCTCAGATTCCTTCTCAAATATTCCTGCTGCATGTCTGGTCACTTTTGTTGGAACAAGTCCAGTAATGAGAACTCATCAACTTTTGAAGCTACCAATTATTTTGTAAATCATAACAGTGATGCTAGTGATGGTAGTCTCTTTTAAGCTTTAGGATAAAAATAACAAAACTTGTGAACTTCGACAGTGCATTGCTCTGACTGACAAGGGCACAGGCCTCTCCGTTTTGTGATTGTTACTTCAGAGCCTGTCACCGCTGAGGCTCCTCTTTGCCTTATGGATGTGGATGATGCAATCAGTTCCTTAACTTCACAAAGGGTCCTCATTATTCCGAGTTTATTCATATGACTCATGTCATATAGGCTGATCGTAGAAAGGCCCGTTTACCATTAGCATGTGTTCATCCCATCACACGTTTACTGAGCAATGTCTTAGTACTGTGCTAGGTACTGGGATACAGTGGAGAAAAAGATACGAAGGGCTCTGCTTCCTTAGGTTTACATTCTAGTCAAGGAAATAGACAAGAAGCAAGATAATTTAAAAGTTCTCTGAGGGAAGGAAATTCATGCTGGAGAGGTAGGCAGGAGCCAGGTTGTGCAGGGACTTCTAGGAGGAGTTTCAGGGGTTTTTTGTTTGTTTGTTTTTATCTTTATTTTTGAATGTATTACAGATGTTCCTCATTTTCCCCCCATTGACCCCCTCCTCCCCACTCCCACCCCCCTCCCGCTTTTTTCCACACTATTGTGTGTGTCCATTGGTTATGCATGTAAGTTCTTTGGTTTATTTCTTCCCACCCCCAACCCCTTTCCCTTTGAGGTTTGTCAGTCTAGCAATGAATCTGTACTTCTTAATCCCTTCACCTTTTTCACCCATCCCCCCAAGCCCCCTCCCATCTGGCAACCAACAAAATGTTCTCTGTATCTATGAGAATGTTTCTGTTCTGCCTGTTCATTTTGTTTGTAGATTCCATTGTTGATAGATATGTATTCATTGCCATTTTATTTGTTCATATATTTTATCTTTTTCTTCAAAAAGACCCTTCATCATGTCATATAATAACGGTTTGGTAGTGATGAACTCCTTTAACTTTTTCTTGTCTGGGAAACTCTTTATATGGCCATCAATTCTAAATGACAGCTTTGCAGGATAGAGTAATCTTGGTTGTAGGTTCTTGTTTTTCATCACTGAATATTTCTTGCCACTCCCTTCTGGCCTTCAAAGTTTCTTTTGAGAAATCAGCTGACAGCCTAATGGGAACTCCCTTGTAGGTAACGAACTGCTTTTCTCTTGCTGCTTTTAAGATGTTTTCTTTGTCTTGAACCTTTTGCCTCTTGATGATGATGTGTCTTGGTGTGGGCCTCTTGGAGTTCATCTTGTTTGGGACTCTCTGTGCTTCCTGGACTTGTATGTCTGTTTCCTTCACCAAGTTAGGAAAGTTTTCTGCCATTATTGTTTCAAACAGGTTTTCAATTTCTTGTTCTCGCTCTTCTCCTTCTGGAACCCTCAAGATGCGAATGTTGGCACGCTTGAAGTTGTCCCAGAGGCTCCTTACACTATCCTCACTTTTTTGGATTCTTTTTTCTTTTTGCTGTTCTGATTGGGCGTTTTTTGCTTCCTTATATTCCAAATCAATGGTTTGCTTCTTGGATTTACGTACTCTACTACTGAATCTGTGTAAATTATTCTTTATTTCAGTTAATGCCTCCTTCATTTCTGACTGTGCATCCATCATTTCTGACTGGTCCTTTTTTATTTTCTTGAGGCCCTCTCTAAGTTTGCTGAGGTTCTCACTAAGTTCATTGAGCATCCTTATAAGCAGTATTTTGAACTCAGCATCTGTTAGGTTGCTTATCTCCATTTCGCTTAGTTCTTTTCTTGGGGTTTTGTTCTGTTCTTTCATTTGGGACCTGTTTCTTTGTCTCCTCATTTTGGCTGCCTCCCTGTGTTTGTTTCAGTGTATTACTTAACGAGAGGTATGGGGCTAGATGAGACCAGATGCTGCTTCTTTGAAAGAATTTATGAAAACCTGAAGCAGGATCCAAGACAGGCCAATCCTATGGTTAAGCAAGTGGCAACAGCTTGGGTGGGCCTGAAAGTTGGGTGGGGCAGGGCGGGGCCTCAGGGAATCACCAGGGCGGGGCTACCAGTGTGAGCCAGGTTGCTGGAGTCCCAGATATGGCTTCTGTCTGCCACCCCAGGGAAGGGCTCACCAAAGGAACAAAGGCCTCTGACAGCACCTTTGTCCCAGAGAAAGCCCCCTCTCCAGCCCTCGCTCCAATGCCAAACAGCTCAGTTCTTCCCTGTATGTCTCTGGCGCCCCTCGAGCTGCCTCCCCTCCGAGCTTAGAGGGAGTGAGTCCGATAAGTCCAGGCGCGGGCCCTTTAAGGAGCTGCCTGGGGCTCCAGCTGCCTCAGCCTCCCTGAACCTCAGTTCCCGCTGGTTTTTCCAGCCAGAAGTTATGGGGACTTCTCTTCCTGGCACTGGAACCCTGAGCGGGGTGCCTGGTGTGGGACGGGGACCCCTCAGTCCTCAGGGAGGATCTTCCCAGCTGAGGTGTCCTCCTGATTTTTATCTGCCACACGTGGGTGTGGGACCAGCCTGTCGCACCTCCGCCCCTCCTACCAGTCTCGATGTGGCTGCTGATTTAATTCCGTAGTTGTAGGACTACCATTCAGCTTGATTTTAGGCAGTTTTGAATGATGGTTGTTCAGTAGTTTAGTTGTAACTTTGATGTGGTTGTGGGAGGATGAGATATTGCGTTTACCTACCCGCCATCTTGACTGGAAGTCGAGTTTTGGGTTTCCAAAATTATAATGAGAAGCCACCTGAAGATTTTAAGCAGAATTAAATGACCTCAGATCCATTTGCAGAGGGAGAGTACTAACAATAATCAATGCAGAAAATTCAGAAAATACAAGAAGTATTAAAAAGAAAATATATCATGCAAGATACCAACACCCATGGGATGGGATGGGTGGTATGGTAGACAGACCTCTGACTGTCTTAGTCAGTTTGGGCTAGTATAACAGAATACCACAGATTTACTGGCTTATGCAACAAACAATTATTTCTCACAGTAGTGGAGGGCGGGAAGTTCAAGGAGAAGGTGTCGGCAGGTCTGCTGTTTAATGAAGGCACTCTTCCTTGTTTGCAGAGAGAGCTCCTTTCCTCTCCTTAAAATAAGAGCACTGATCCAATCATGGGTGCTCCACTATCATTACCTGATCTAACCCTAATGTTCTCCCAAAGGACCCACTACTTCCTAATATGTCGCACTGGGGTTAGTTTCAACATATAAATTCTGGGGAGCCACAACATGCAGTCCATCCCCATTCCAAGACTCTCATCCCTAGTATACATTTCCTGTGTGATCTTCTCCCATTAAGCATGGGCAGGAATCTGAATATAAATATGAAGACATATCACTCCCATTATTAAGTTATGTTATATGGTAAAGGTGAAGGGATTTTGGAAATATAATTAATGTCCCTAATCAGTTGATTTTAAGTTATGCTAAAAAAAACCATTACTCTGGGAGGGCCTGACCTAATCAATTGAGCCCTTTAAAAGAGGGTAGAGATCACAGACAGAAGTCAGAGAGATTTAGAGCAGCAGATATGGTTTTCAATTGGCTCTAAGAAGCAAACTGCTGTGTGGAAAGACCAACAATGACCGAGCTTGGAAGAGGCTCAGATGAGATTGCAGCCCCAGCCAACACCTTGGTTTCAGCCTGGTGAGATCATGGACAGAGAACCCAGCAAAGCCATGCCTGACTGGGGGCCCAAAATATTGGGTAATAAATTGTGAGATAATGAATTTGTGGTGGTTTTAAGCTGTTAAATCCATGGTAATTTGTTATACAACAATAACAATCTGACACAAAGGAAATGACATGATCTTCTCAATGACCAAACTGATTAAAGAGGGACAAGAATGAAGACCCTTTGAAAAGTCACTGTCAGGATCCAAGCAAAAGGTAATGGTGGCTTGGAGTAGAATGCTAGCAGTAGAGACAGAAGGAAGTAGACAGATTTTTAATAAATTTGGAAGTGAAACAGGACTTGCTAATTAAAAGTATTTTGGGGGTGAAAAAAAGGAAATAATCATGAAAGATTCTTAGGATTTGGGCATGAACACATGAGTGAATAGTGGCACTATTTAATAAATGTTGAAAGAATAGTAGGGCCAGAAGGTGGTGTTCAATTTTAGAAATATAGTTTATCAAGTTAGCAGTTAGACACACATTATACAGGGGTGGGCAAAAGTAGGTATACAGCTGTGAGTACACAAAACAGAGTTTATACTTGTATTATTATTTATTAATCTTATTTACTGTATATATGTGTATACACATATATGCATGTATGTATATATACACATATATATGAATGTATATTATACATATTATTATTTGTCTTAATATTAGGATGATGGTATAGTTCATTTTATTTTTTCTTCACTTAACAGTGAAAACATAAATTTTGCTGATTTGATACTATTCCACTGTATGTTATTCTGAGGTATTTAACCAGTCCCTTACACCCTATTGTTGTATGGTTAAACTTATTTTTATGTTTTCATTTTTATGAATGATATCCTAGTGAATATTATTTTATTTTTAATCCTCACCCTGGATATTTATTGATTTTAGAGAGAGAGGAAGGTAGATAGAGAAACACTAATGTGACAGAGAAACATAGAACGTTTGCCTTCCATACATGCCCAACTAGGGATCAAACTCTGACCAGGAATTGAACTACAACCTTTTGGTGTATGGAACAATGCTCCAACCACCTGAGCCTCCTGGCCAGGGCTATCCTAGTTAATATTCTTGTATTATAACTCTCATTGTTTAGAGTAAATCACCAGAATTGGGGTTACTGGGTTTGAAGGGTATCAACATGCTTAAGATATTATTTATCCAAATGTATTAAATCCCATTCTAGAAAGCTGGGTCCAATTTACATTCCCTTCAATAGTACATGAGAAAGCTAGTTGACCTCACTTTCACCATTGAGTGTTATTACTTCAAATGCATCTTTGCCAATTTATGGGTGAAAAACTAATCTCATTTCTCTATTTATCATAGCCTCTGTCTTGAAGGGTGCTTCAGGTTTAGTTATGTTTTGTTCTTTCCTGCCTGGCCTCACTCCTCTCACTATATTGCAACTGCATGTGACCAGAGTCAGGTCCCCTTGTTAGAAATCACCATGAGGAAACAAAATGATGCCATTAAATCAAGCGTCCTCTATGAGAACATGGACATTTTCTCTGATATATTTTCTGAAATTATATCTAGAGTCAGAAGGCCTTGGTGCTGTCCTCATCCTTAAATTAGCCTTCCTCCAACTACATAGTGTATAAAATACCTTTTATGTATTTTGCCTATGTGGTATGTGGTAGATAACACTAATGTCTTTCTGAGCCAAAATCTATCAATTAAAATGTCTACAATATATCTCAAGAATCAGTTATTAATGTGTATCCAGTATATGAGGGTGTGTATTATTTAACAGTGGTTTCTTGTGGGTGATGGGCTTTAGTGGGTGATTGTTATTTTACTTTTATTACTTTTCTGTATTGCCCAGATGTTTACTACTGAACATGTAATTTTCTCTAAAAATAAAAATTTGAAGCACTTTAAGATGTCTTAGACATCAATTTCTTGAAATTGCTTTAAAAATCAAGAAGAACCCAGCTGGTGTGGCTCAGTGGTTGAGCATCAACCCATGTACCAAGAAATCACCAGTTCAATTCCCAGTCAGGGCACATGCCCTGGTTGTGGGCCCAATCCCCAGTTGGAGGGATCTCTCTCACTGATGTCTCTATCTCTTTCTCCCTCTCCCTTCCTTTCTCTCTAAAAAAATAAAATCAATTAAAAAATGTTTTTTAAGTCAAGAATAAACAGAAGCAACCTAAACATTTGCAGGGATTAAATGGAAATAACTTTTGGAAAAGCAGGCTTATAGGTTGTACTGTTTGTATGCCCTAACACTTGACCTCAAACCAACAATTAGACTTTTGTAAAAACCTAAACTATATGATAGTAAGCTGCTTTATTGAAATGTTAGGCTCATTTTAGAAAAACACCATTCACTTCAACATTTAGATTGGTGTTTGAGCAAGTATCTAGATGCCATGACTTAGCCATGTTGACACATAACATTCATTATTATAACATCCCATGTCATTGTTTGAGACCAGCATGACCCTGACACCAAAACCAAGCAAAAATAACCCTGATACTGAAACTATAGACCAATATCTTGTGTGTATATACACATAAAAATCCTCAACAAAATATTAGGAAACCTAAATCAAGCATATTAAGAGATTATATACCAGGAAAAAGTGAAATTTATCCCAGGAATGTGAGGGTGGATCAACATAAGAAAATTAATCAATTGTAATATACACATAAATAAATTAGAGGTGAAAAACTATATAATCATCGCAATTGATACAGAATAATCACTTGACAAATTCCAATACCCTTATATGATAATACTCAATAAAATAGAAATGGAAAGCAACTTCCTCAACATGATAAAAAATATATATGTGCAAAACGCAAAGCTAATGTAATACTCAATGGTGAAAGACTGAAATATTTTCCATTAAAATCAGGAAGAACACGAGGATGCCTGTTACAGTCACTTTAAGATACTACTGGAAGTTCTAGCCATAGCAATTGTCCAGAGAATGAAATAAAAGGCATCCAGATCAGAAAACTTTTTGAAAGTGACAAGATACTAATACATTGTGTATCCCAAAGAATCTGCAAAAAAACAAAACAAAACAAACAAACAAACAAACAAAACAACAACAACAACAAATATATATATATATATATATATACATACACACACACATACTAGGGCTAATAAGCAAAGTTAGCAAAGGTGCAGAATATAAGATTAACATGCAAAAATCAGTTGTATGGACCATCAATGCAACACATATATCCCCACATGGCAGGAGGGCAACTGTACACTGACATGAGGAGAAGGCAGTATGAAGGCAGAACACAGACGTGTGGCCGTGATCCGAGGAATGCCAAAGGCAGCTACAAAATGCAAGGAAGGTTTTGTCCCTTAGAGCCTTCGGAAAGTCCAGCCCTACCAATTTCCCAATCATAGACCTCTGTCGTCAGAACTGGGAGAGACAAACCCATCGTTACAAATCACCCAATTTGTGGTATTCTGACATGGCAGTCCCAGGAAACCAATACAGTTAACCTTACACCACTTTATTATTTCCTCTTTGCCTTGTACATGAATTTCATATGTGCTGTAGAGTTTTTAATTATTGAGAGACTGTACTGAAAGAGGAACATAAGATGGTGAGCTAAAAAGGGAAGGCAAAATAGTCAGCAATCATATTCTGTTATACCATTCCTTTTATGAAATATTGATTTTCTTTTTTTAATGTTTTTTTAATAGATTTTTTAAGAGAGAGAGGAAGTAAGAGAGAGATAGAAACATCGATGTAAAAGAGAAACATAGATTGGCTGCCTCCCGCACGCCCCCTACTGGGGATCGAGCTCAAAACCCAGGCGTGTGTCCTGACTAGAATCGAACCTGGACCTCTTGGTCCATGGGACGATGTTCAATCCACTGAGCCACACTGGCCGGGATGTTACATCATTCGTATACCCAGTGATGCAGTTGTTTGCATATTAATGATAAGCAGTGGCTAGAAGATTTCAAAAACCTCTAGTCAAAATTTTGCCTTTGACCATTTGATTCTCTTTATGCAGAAGCAAGTCATGCAGTTCAAGAATCAATACGTTCAGGTTTATACCTTTATTACTGCTTCATTTCCTAAGTTAGAGCAGGTGGTGATCCTGGGGCAGGAGATCCCTGAGCAAAGGTGATGGGGTGGTATGCCATGTCACTGGGGTAAAGGAGTTGGAGGAGGAGGAGGTAGAAATGGTGCTGGGAGGGCTGGTGGTGGTGGCAATGCCCCTCCACCTGTCTGTGGATGTGGTGGAGAAGATCCTGGAATTTATGAGCCACCCGCAAGTCCATGTTTCTTGGTTTGATGTTGCTGGAATTCCGTTCAAAAGTCTTTGAATTTTTGTTTCTGTTTTTGCAGCTCTTCTTGAGCCTTTGGTTGGCTTACAAATTCTTCACTTTTCTGTCATGATCATCAGTAACAGAAGGGTGAGCTCGGTATCTGGTGTTCATCTGTGCTTGAACTCTGGGTTCACCCCACTGCAGCGCCGCAGGAGCTCCGGATCCGGCTCTTCGGTTTTCATACTAAACTGTGGCTTGTTTGAGGCAGCACCGGAGGACAGACCCGGCCCCTAAATATATTTTCAAACACCTTTTAAACATGGATCATATTAAAATGTCAAAGGGACTCTGACTCCTTATTGGCGAAGGGATAAGCTAGGACACTGTGAAGTCAAGAGGGAAAGAAACCCTTTCGCAGCTCAGCATCAAGCTATATGTCGGTTATTAACATTTAAAAACCTACAGGCTTCTCTTTATTAATGATGACAATCTCTATTGTTTGAGCTTTTTCTATGTGCTGGGTAGTCTGCTATGTGCTTTACATGCACTCTCTTTGTGAAGACTTTGCGGATTTTTTTTAAGTCACCTGATTGTGTAAACGAGAACAGGATGATCAGAGAGAGCTTGTTCAGGATCACCCCTTAGCAAACAGCGAGGGTAGGACTTAACCCCAGATTGTCTTACTCCTTATTACTTGTATTCCTTAGCCTGCTATCTATATAATCTGTTTTTCTTCCAAGTATAAGCAATTTAAACTGCACTGCTTTCAGGAATAGCTGTCATTGAGTCAGGCTACCTCCACCTGCTTCTCTGCTGTTATCTCCAGTGATTACTCTTCACTGCGGCACCCAGAGCAGAAGATGCGGAGACTCATGAGCCCACTGTGCTTCAAGCTGCAAACCCCCATTTTTTTCCTTTGACTCCCCACCAAAACACAACTAAAACATTACGAGTATGACACACTTCACTGTGGGCTGAAGGATGGAAGAGAACAAGAGGTGAAGGTGATTACTTGCAAAGAACAGGAAATGACTCAAACTTAGTCTCAGAAACCACTGTTCTAGGAGTTTACTGACAATTCCTGAGCACTGGGGATTTCTTTCAGACAAAGGCCTCTCGACACATTGCTGGACCCTCTGTCTCCTGCACCCAGTTTTCACAACCACCAACAGCCTTCCAAGTCTGCAACCCTCCCCCAAACTAGAAGGTTGCACCGCTACTCGGCCTCCCCTTCCCCCAGCCCAGCCTGGGCTCCGAGCCTACATTTGTATTTTAATAACTCATTAAGGGGTTCTGCCAAGTGTCACCCACTCAGGATCTCTTCCCTCACCTTTACAAGGGACTGGCTCCAGATATGAAATTAGAATTTTTTCTTTAACATTTCCTGAGTCAAATTCTCCCACCCAAACAACCTCAGCAAACCCTATTGATTAGTCAGGGTTCTCTGGAGAAACAAAACCGAAAGGAAATGTGTATATATAATGTGTAATACACATAAAACATATGTTTATCTATACCTATCGAGATTTATTATTTTAATTGGCTCATGCGATTTTGGGAGCTTGCTCATATGCAATCTATTGAGCAAGCTGGCAGCAGGGAGTTCAGGTAAGAGCTGATGTAGTCTTTAGTCCTAATTCTGCAGGGCAGGCCAGGCTGGCTGGAAACCCAGGGTTTCTGTGATGCAGCCTTGACCCCTAATTTCTTCTTCTTCAGGGAACCACAGTATATTAAGGCTTTCAACTGATTGGATAAGGCCTATCCACATTATGGAGGGTAACTCATTTTACTTAATGTTCACAGATTTAAATGTTAATAACATCTAAACAGCCCAAGTGCCCATCAGTAGACGAATGGATAAAAAAGCTGTGGTACATATACACAGTGGAATACTACGCAGCGGTAAGAAAGAAAGACCTCTTATCCTTTGAGACTACATGGAGGGACCTTGAAAGTATCATCCTAAGTGAAACAAGCCAAACAGAGAAAGAAAAATTTCATATGATCTCACTTATTTGTGGAATATAATGAACATAACAGTTTGAGGAATGGGATAGTCCCAGAGATGCGGAAGCGGGGTACAGACTGACAATCCCCTAAGGAGTGGGGAGGAGGAGGAGGGATGAACCACAGAACTTATACGCATGTATGCATGAACAGTGGACATGGACAACAATCTGGGGAAGGGGCAGGGAGGGGAGAGGGAGGGGGGAATCAGTGGGGGAAAAAAGGAGAATCATCTGTAACAAAAATTAATCAATAAAAAATAAATTAAAAAAAATAATAACATCTAAAAGATATATTCACAGTCACATCTAGACTTGTGTTTGATTGAAAAAACTGGGCACATTACCTAGCCAAGTTTATGCATAAAATTAGCCATCACACTCTAGATATTTGAATTTCTGTTAAGTACCAGGTACAAGCATGGTCCCATCCTCCATGTGCTTAAAGATCTGTTGAAAAGCCTATGGTTCTTTAAAATAGCCTGTACTTTCAGAAAGGTCTCCTTACCCATTATAACCTCAACCTCAGTATGCAGTATATAGTACCATCAGATATACAGAACTGGGGTGAGGTCTAAGACCTCCAATGGCAGCTTTGGAATCATTGTGTTAGGGGTAAGCAATCTCCACCATCCTAGGGGAGTTCTGGGCATGGTGCCAGTTATTAGGAAAACACAAGCATTTATGAGCATGTAGGAACCTTGTTAACTATTGAGAAGAAGCTCTCTTTGGACATAATGGTGATGGTTATGTGGCATAATGAAGATGGGCAGTCCTATGTTGAAAATCTGTGTTGGACAAGGTTCTACAATGTTAAATATACCTTCCTCCTTCTTTTTCATTGTCTATAAAATAGGAGTAATAGTTTTTCAGAGTTTTAGTAAGGGTCAAATAAAAAACACACAAATTTTCCAGCAGACTATTTCATACTCTTTAAATGGTAATATTCTTTCTAGTCAAGTCTCTCTGAGTCTCAAGAATATAAAGCTGATCTAATCATACTCAGAAAGATACAAATGGTAATGATTGGTCTAGCAGTGGCATTCAAAGTGCACGCTTCTCCATGAACACAGGACTCCTAGAAAATCAGGAGCTAAGGTTGTCTCTCTCTCCCTGCTTCCCCAAGGTTTTTGATTTCCACTCTTCTCTACAAGTCTTCCATTCTGCTGTAGATAGGCTAGTTTTCTCTCCTTGTCCAGTAGCTTGAACATAGCTTTAGTTATTATGACTTCAATTAAGCTCTAACTGTATGTGGTCTGAGCTCCAGAATTGATCTCCTTGTTTTAGTTTGAGAGATTGTCTGATTGTCCAGAATGTCTGTCCCTGGAAGAACAACCTTTGAGTCAGGTGTCAGGTGTCAGGTGTCAGGTGTCAGGTGTCAGGTGTCAGGTGTCAGGTGAGACTTTATCATCCACTCAGCTCAAGGAAAGGATTAGGAGAATCATATGCCAACATGGGCCCACCTCTTGAACAAGAGGGAATGTAGAGTTCGATGATATCTGTAGACATGTCTACCACTTGTAGCTTTAGTGGAGTCAAATCACCTTGAACTTATTCTGGGATTTTAGACCCAAAATTTATAGAACATGCCTCCCTTATTGGCATCTAACCCTAACAATAAATAAATTTACTAAAATTATAGTTTAATATGAATAACAGAACTAAAAAGCAGGGTATACCAACAAGCCAACAGAAACACTTTATAATTCTCTATCCATACCCCATTTATTACTAGGGGTTCACAGTTATCTTAAAGAGGTTTGAGCATCCAAACTTCGCATACAGAATTTACTTTTGTTTTTCTTAAAACATACTTTAATGTGTTTAAGAATTTCTATACATGTCATATATACAAAAGCTATGTATACAATATGTGTTGGTGATTTCATGACTTTCAATAATAAAATTTTCAGTTTTCCCTCTTGACTTAAAAATTACCCCCATGTGAGCCTGGCAGGTGTGGCTCAGTGGTTGAGCATCAACTCATGCACCAAGAGGTTGCCCGTTCGATTCCCAGTCAGGGCACATGCCCAGGTTGTGGGCCAAATCTCTAGTGGGGGGCATGCAGGAGGTGGCCTATCGATGTCCTCTCTCATGGATGTTTCTATCTCTCCCTCCCTCTCTATTCCTCTCTCTCTAAAATCAATATAGGAAAAAAAAAGTTACCCCCATGTAAGTTAGTATTTCATGCAATGGCAGTATCACTGTTCCAAATGGAATTTGAGTATGATGAGTTATAGATGGGGCTGATTAATATTTGATCTCATAGGTTTGGTTAATTATACCATATTGCTAAAGTAGATGTCATATCAGGAAAGGATCTTGCTAAATTTAATTTGAAAGAGTTATGTAAGGTTTATCCAATTATTTAGTTTTAGAACCAAAATATTAGACTCCTTGCTCTTTCCCTTCCAAATGCATTGTCTACTTGTAAAGCTTGTGTTCCACAGTCATGGACTAGCTGTTAGTGAAGAGTGCAAAACCTGTGCCCCATGTTGATGGTTTAGTGCCACGAACACAAAATGTGTACATTTTTGGATGAATCTGCATATTTATGTGAATTTTACAAACAACTCCTAGATGTCACCATCGGTCATATACAGTAGTATTGTTATACTCCAAATTAAATATAATATTTGTTCTTAGCTTTTTGTAAAGTTCTTTGGGTATTGCCCTTACTATGACTTAACAACATTAACAATCAATGCTTTTGAACTCATCCATCTGCTTACTATAGACAGATACAAAAATTGATGCCGTAACAAATCTCAGTTGCTTTACTGAAGTGTTGGATTGCATGATTTTATTTATTTATTTATGTTTGGTACGTGCCCCAGTGGGAACCAAACCCAGGACTCTCTGGTCCATAGGCCGACACTCCAACCGCTGAGCCAAACTGGCCAGGGCAGGATTGCATGATTTTAAATGTGGGACAAAGATAAGACAGGAAGAGTTTTATTGAATAAAACTTTTTGCTGCCTTTTCAGTACACAGCTGATTAACAAATGGTTGTACAGCTGTTTGCAATAACATAAAAGGCACGCCTTTCTTTTGAAAACAGTTATATATGTTTTTTGTTTGTTCTCACAGAGTTGTTTCCAAAAAGTTTATGTAATATGCCTAAAGGTTATACCAAGAGGGAAGCGTTTCAGAAATGATTCAAACTGCTTATGTATGTGCAGAAGCATGTGATTGCGTGGCCTGTGAACACGCATACGCATCTGATTCATACATCTCTTTCCACAGAGGATTTGAGATAGCCCAGGATGTCATTCTGGCTAAAAAAAAAAAAAAAAAATACCAGATTGCAATCACTTAATAGGTCAGAGCTACATAACACTCACTTCAGTTTAGAGTTCTTGAATTCTTACAAATCCAAGGAGGTGAGACCCTGGGAATTCTAATTTGCCTTGGGGCAGAATCATTCCTTTGTGCTTACAGGGTGTGAAGAAAAAGAATTCACTGGGAAAAGCAAGCTTTTAGAATAGATTACTGTATAATTCATCAAGATTTTAAAAATCTGTGATTTTCAATTAAAAATGCTTTAAAGGAATTATTCATCAAAATTAAAACTGTAATAATTAAAACATAAGGGTGAGACATGGCTGGCTTCTTGAATTGCTGATTTGGTTTCTGTCTGAGGTTGTTTGTACAGGTCAAATATTCTTCTTTCTTTTCCAACAGGAGTCAGCCTAGGCTGGCCTAATGTTCTGCTTTAATTGAGCCAACCACATTGGGTAGGGGAGGAGCCAGGACAGAAATAGCTAGGATTTGATATTGAGAACAATGTCATTGCTAAAAGCCTCAAGTTTGATATCTCCTGCTTCTTATTTAGGTTGAAACAACATAAGCTTGAAGGAATGGTACTTAGTTATTTGTGACCAGGTCCTTTTTATTTTCCTGGTTGAAAGCAACTGATACAAAATAACTAGTCATCCTAACAAGACGACAAGCAAGCATATTTTTAATTGGTGTGATTATAATCCGTTTTCATTTCATGATGTAGGTATCATTAGATTAGTAGAGCTATGTTGAGGACTTTTCTAAGAAGGAATGATGATGATTGAAGTCCCCCATCTCAATATTTTGGAAGAATTTGGAGGGGGAAGAAGTAGTGGACAGAATAAGAATTTTTTTTTTTTTTTTTGTAAAATGGGGATAATAACAAGTCCTGCTTCAGGTATGGTATGTATTCACCAGAGTATTTACCAGAGATGTATTAGTTTCCTGTTGCAGTTATACCAATTACCAAAAAGTGTGGCTTGAAACAGCACAAATTTATTATCTTATAGTTCTGGTGGTCTAAAGTCCAAAATGCATCTCACCTGGCTAAAGTCAATATTTGGGTAGGGCTTCATCCTTTCTGGAGGCTCTAGAGTAAGATCTTTTTTTTTTTTTTTCCTTTTCTAGTTTCTAGAGGCTTGTAGAGGTTTCTAGTTACAACCCTTGCTCCTAGCCCCCTGCCACCTTCAAAGGCAGCAATGGCCAATCAAGTCTTTCTCACATCAATCACATCACTCAGACACTGACTCTCCTGTCTCCCTCTTTCACTTAGGAAGTCTCTTGTGATTACACTGAGCCCACCAGCATAATCTCCCGTTTCCAGGCCAACTGTTCACCACCTTAATTCCCCTTTGCCTTGTAAGGTGACATATTCATAGGTTCTGAAGATTAGGAAAGAACACTTTAGAGGTCATTATTCTGCCTACACACCAGAGTACCAGCCACTAAGTTAACACACAGGGAATGTTAGTTTTTGCTACTCTTAACTCCACAAAAGAAAGAAACCCTCTCGGAATGGTTTCTCTTGTTTTAGGAAGAAGATCCTAACTGACCAATGTCCCAGAAACCAGATGAGCGCAGAGCCCTCCCACCATGCTTCCCAACACCTGTTATAAACACTCCTGTTGGCGCTCTGACATTGAAGCTGAAAGACAAAGGACAGGTTACGTCTGACCTAAATGCACATGGTCTCTAGCTTCCCTGTTCTTGCCTCTCTCTACACTTCTCCCTTTCTTGAGGATATTTTCTGCTGTGCTATCAACTCCCCTATATAGAGCTGACTCTCTAAAGTGGAACTTGAGTGCTCACCTTTCTGCCCAGCTTGAAGTACCCCTTGCCCAGTGTGAGCTGCGTGACTCCCCCTTAATATTCTAAGTGTCCCTGAAAACATCTAGAATTCAAATGACCATTTTTGAGTCAAGCCATCCTTTCCTCTCCGCTGGCTTCAAGGGTAGCAGTCTTTCTGCCACAGATGTGAACACCGGGAGTCACCTGCCTCTTTCCCATCCCTTCTGCCTTAAATCAGTTCTGCTTTGTATTAAATCAGTCTTTTTCAGCATGCTGAAAGGCTCATGTAATTATTTTTAAACATCTACCATATGGCAGACATCGTACTTAGACAGTTTACATACATTATCTCATTTGATCCTAATTCAGTGCCCTGGCAGGTAGATGTTATTTCTCCTTTTTAACTAGTGAGATAACTGGGGGATAGAGAGTTTTATATAATTTCCAAAGTTTCACAATAAATGGCAGAGGGATCACTCGAACTGAGCTGTGTCTGATGTCAAAGCTCCTAACTTTATGACTACATTGGAGCCCCACCTTTTAACGTTGTTTTTAAGGTGTCTGTTTTATGAATGCTCTCTTGAGTGTATGTACTTTAGGGGCAAATCTTCAGTAGCCTAATGACAAATGAATCATGGTTTGGTCATCTCATTGGTGGTTTCTGTGGGCAATTAGTTACTGCTATGTGTACTATTTTTTACCAAAGATCTAGGACTTAAACCTCTGCCTTTGGCTTGGCTTTCAGGTTAATCCACGTGTATTTCTTATATCTAAAATAAATAAATAAAAAGAAGGGGTAATAAGAGAAGGAAACCATTTGTCCATGTGTGGGTAGCTTTGAGCTACATTAAGTTAGGGTTTTGAGGGAGGTAAATACTCCTGATAAATCTGTTCCTTTTCCATTAGAGATCAACTCTCAGTACCTAGTTACAAGCCAAGACATGCTTTTTCTTTTTTGACCAAAACACCCACAAAGAAAACAGAAACCAGTTTAGCAACTTTGTAAGTGGGTGCAAAAGGACTTCTGTTAATAAAGCCTCCCATTGTTCAGCTCTGGTTATGTTAGGTTTAGCATGCTGATGGCAGATATAGTCCTGCTCTAAACTCTTACTGACTGCCTAGTGAATTTGCTGCTAGCTGGTGCTTTGATGCATTTCATCTTTCGAATTCTAGTTTTGATTCTTCCTAAAGGTGGCATTAATCATTAAATCTAGTTTATCGAAGGTGTTAGTGGTGAAATGGCACCAGAAAGTCACTGGACCTCTGTTCAGAAACCTTGGTAGTTGAGTTTGGCAAAGAAAGAATTCAGAGCCAAGGAATTCAAATTATAAGAAAAAGTTTATTTAGAAAGTCACAGAGGACCTGGCCCATGTGGCTCAGTTCGCTGACAGGCATCCTGTGCACAAGGAGGTTGCCTATTCAATTCCCAATGCCTGGGTTGTGAGCTGAATCCCCAGTAGGGGCAGCTGATGGATGTTCACATTGATGTTTCACTCTTTCCCTCTCCCTTCCTCTCTCTTGAAAAATCAATAAACTATTCTTTTTGTAAAAAAAAGAAAGAAAGTCATAGAGGTAGAAAAGGTGAGCCATCTGGGCTGTGTGGGCCCAGGAAACGAGTTATAGAGGCAAAAGACGGACCCTTGGAGCTTAGGAAAAAGAAAGACAGAGAGAACGTGCCCAGGGGAAGTAGAGGGGGAAGGCAAGGGCTTGCTCAAGAGAAAAGGATAGAGTGTGTCCTGGGGAAAACAAAGGTAGGAAAGGCATGCTCAAAAGAGAGAAGTGCTGAGTCCTTTGTCTTTAGGGTTTTTATCTGGAAGCCTCAGGGGAGGCTCTCAGTAGAGTATTCGTCAGCTTTCCAGGTGTGTCTTTTCAGGGTAGTGGTCTCTACTGATTGGCCAGTGCCATGGTAAGGGGTCATTAACCACAGCAGCTGGTCCTGATGTCAGCCATGGCATCACTCTGTCAGGTTTTGCTGCTTTTATGGGCCTGGAGCTGAAACACAACTGAGGACTACATGTTATCTCTAGTTTGACCAAAACT
Organism: Molossus molossus; assembly: GCF_014108415.1. Taxonomy (NCBI): domain Eukaryota; kingdom Metazoa; phylum Chordata; class Mammalia; order Chiroptera; family Molossidae; genus Molossus; species Molossus molossus. The sequence continues at coordinate 49,194,894 of NW_023425351.1, forward strand.
CTGACTCTGTGGTCAACAGACCTGAGGCTTTGTTCCTAAGATTATTTGATGCAGATCAAAGTCATTATCCTGAGGGCTTAAGGGAGCAGTTGTGTATGGGCTTATGTGGGAGTCATATGAGGCTCTTTTCTGGCCACCTTGTTCCTCCTCTAAGGGAGTTTACCACATAACTAGCAACATGCTAGGGGACAAAAGGTCAGGGAAGGAGCCAAACTACATGACCAGGGATATGCTAGGAGAAGAAAAGTTACCCTGGGGGCAAGGTCCTACTTACCCCAGTTTTGCCTGTTGATAGGCACCCAGGGCTTTCCACCCTGGTGACCTTCTGTACTTGGCCTATGGTTCATATTCTGCTCATGTCTGTCTAACTGCTTACTACAAAGGGACTTTGTCCCCTGTCATCCACTACCCCTTATCTTTTCCTGATAGGTTACTTTAAGGAAGGAAGGAAGGAAGGAAGAAAGGAAGGAAGGAAGGAAGGAAGGAAGGAAGAAAAGAAAGGAGGGAGGGAGGGAGAGAGGGAAGGCGAAAGGGAGAGGGAGAGGGAGAGGGGAGGGAGGGAAGGGGGGAGAGAGAGAGGAAGGGAGGGGGAGGGAGGAAGGAAAGAAAAATGTGTGTATGTGTGTGTGTGTTTGTGTGTGTGTCCACACACGTGTATGAAACTAGGTGATCTTAATAATAGGAAGAATGTTCTCTGGGACCTTAAGAACCTTTATTGCTCATAAAAAAGCATCAAGGCAAATACTATACAAAGGAACTCAGCTTGGGCAACTCTTATTCCCATGATGGCTTTGCCCTTATGTAGATGATGGAATCTATAGAATTTTAAAATGCTGCAAGGAATGGACTTCAGTAATATAAGGAAATATCTTTTCAAACTTTATTACTTCCTTTATAGGAAGGAAAATTCAAACAAAATCAACTACTAAATGTGGTTCTTAGATTTTTGTGTAATTGTGAAAGCTAAACACAGCAGAAGAAATAGATTTAGACTTGAGAACTAAAAATGCTATCTGGCCCTGTGGCTCAGTGGTTGGAGCATCAGCCCATGGACTGAAGAGTCTTCGGTTCGATTCTTGTCAAGTACTCATACTTCGGTTGCAGTTTGGTCCCTAGCCCTGATTGGGGTCATGTGGGAGGCAATCAAGCAATGTGTCTCTCTCACATCGATGTTTCTCTCTATCTCTCTCTCCAACTCTGTCTGAAAATAAATGGAAAAATATCGTTGGGTGATAGTTTTTAAAAAAATGCTGTCTGGAGTCATAATTGGCTCAGCAGTCAAAATTGGAATGTAGAGAACAAATCACATGTATTATGTCAATGTGAAATTGCCTGAAGTTGAGAATTGCACTGTAGTTATATAAAAGAATATCCGTATTCATAGGAAATATACCCTTCAATATTTAGGGGCAAAGGGCCATGGTGCATGTAACTTACCCTCAAATGGTTCAGCAAATAAATACATTGTGTGTGTGTGTGTGTGTGAGTGTGTGTGAATGTGTGTGTGTGTGTGTGTGTGTGTGTGTGTGAGAGAGAGAAAGAGAGAATGCAAATGTATAACAAATGGGATAAAATATTAACAATAGTTGAATTTAGGTAAAGAGTATATGAACATATGTTTATCTTAAGCAATATTAATTCACATCTATGAACAGATGATGCTTGAATCTAAATTTCCAGCTGAGAAGGTTATTATAAACTCTAGACCCATAAATTCAACTGTTTACTATACGTATCCAGTAGGAAATTACTCAAGTATTTTAAAACCAACCTTTCCACTATTGGTTTTATAATGGCCCCCTTTAAACCTGAGTTTCCTTCAATGTTCTGTCTCCCCATTTCCCCCAGATTAAAATACAAATCCTCAGTATAATTTATAAGGCACGTGAAGGCCCTGGTTCTTATTTATTTCTCTGATCCCACGTCTCCCCTCTCTCTCTATCCTAATTCATCTTATCCTGTCTCACACCGTCCCGCACCACACTGGACTTCTTTCCATTAGAGCTTCCTCTGGCACCCAGGCCTTTGTTTATGTGAGGCTCTTCTCTCTGCCTTCAGTACTTTCCCCTGCGCCCAACTGCTTTTCAATACATAATCCTATTTGCCTGACTTATTCTTTCTTTAGATCTCAACTTAGATGACACTCCTCTAGGAAATGTCCAGGGCATCCCAAGTGTGATCAAATCAATAATAGGAAGAATATTTAAAAATGAAATAATGGGAGCCCTGGCTGGATAGCTCAGTTGGTTAGAGCATTGTCTTGATACCCCAAAGTTGTGGGTTTGATCACTGGTCGGGGCACATAAAACAGTCAACCAGTGAATACATAAATAAGTAGAACAACAAATTGATGTTAGTCTCTCTCTCTCTCCCCTTCCACCCTCTTTCTAAAACCAATCAATAAATAAAAGTTTTAAATAAATAAAAGAATGGGATTATTTTGAATACATTTTTTGAAACTAGCATAAAGTGCGTATACATTCAGTCATTCAATAAGGTTTTCCACAAATACTCATTGAACACCTTCTATATGCCCAGAAACTGCTGAGTTGAGTCATTGAGCAGCTATATATTGATCTCCCACAGTATTCCAGACAGTTTTTTGGATGCAGACAGTATAACAAGAACATCCTTAGAGATTAAATTCTGGTAGAGGTGACTATTGAAAACATGTAAATGTTTAATATCAGTTAATAAGTGTCATGAAGAAAAAACAAGTATGGAGGTGCTTCCTTAGATACTCTCATCAGGGAAGACCTCTCCAAGGAAGAGGTATATGAACAGGAACTTAAATAAAACGACGAAACAAGGTCAGGCCAATGTCTGAGGAATAAAGCAAAGGGGAACTGAAAGTACAAAAGCCTTAGGATAGGAACATGCGTGTTCAAAGAACAGCAAAGAGGCCTATGTGTCTTAAACTTTATGAGCAAGAGGGTGATGATGGAAAATTCTGAGGGCCAGATCCTGTGATAGTGAGCAGTGAATCCACTCTCTCAGGACTAATTTAGTCTGGGTGTTGATTTCAGTCATACTCGTGATTTTGTCCTTGGCCTGAGAACACAAACTGGACTGCATTTTGTGGAGAAGAAGGGACACTGGGGACCAAGAACAATGGGAGAAGAGACTCTCTTCTTGATGTTGCCCTGAGAATTAATCAGCCAGCATTGGATAGAACCTGCAGAACTGAGAAGGTGATAGCAGAAACGTAGCAACCGGTGGAGCAAAACCTTTGTCCCACATGAACTAGCAGCCTTAACGTCCCAAAACTTACCTCTGCCTTTTCCCATCCCCATTCTTTCCTGATGGTTCCAGCATTAGCTTAGCCAGAATCTGGGTTTCTCTCCAGCCATTAGATGGTGATGGAGAGTACTTCTGCTTTTGGACTATAGCAGTAACTTTTGTTACTGTAATACAACAAAGTGTAATATATTATTTTTAAAAGTAAAATAATGAATTTTAATTTTTACATCAGTTTCCAGCCACATGGTCTAAATAGACCATATGTTATATAATTCTAATTTATGCACTTCTGTGTAAGAAATTTATGCAGTCCAGTTTGCGTTCTCAAGTCATTCAAGAGGAATGACTTGTTTCTAGGATTGACCTATATGACAGTAAGATTTTGAATTATTTTCTAAACTGGCTTTTCCATTTTATTTTCTCACTAATCAGCATGTAGTCTCTTCATCATTTTTCTCTTTTATTTTCTTCTACTTGATCTTTGTTGTTTCTTTTCTGAATGTCTATAATCTGAAAGATCGCCTCCCTTTGTTGAAAATAAATGTTTTTCTGATAAGCTTATTCTTTCAAGTTTTGTGAAATAAATACAAATAAGTAAGGATAAAGGAAGAAAATGGAGAGGAGAATCACATGAAAATACAGTGTATATAAGGCACCTAATTTATATTCAGGGAAATTTTATAACTAATAATTATAATAATTGATAAAGTAAATAGTTAAAAATATATACTATCAGGCAGTCTCCAAAGTGCCATTGATTGATATAAATGTTTCAATCAAGCATTAACTTTACATAACTCTTTTAAGGTATAATAATTTTTATATACTATATAACTTATGTGTATGACCATTCATTTTCTTTGATAAGCTTTAAACTTTATTTCTTTGATAGACTTGAAATCAAGCTTAACATTAATTTGTTATTATGATCTGAGATTTTTTTTCTTTCCTTTCTACATCTCTTCTCTTATGACAATTATGAATTTTCTAAATCAGATAGTTAAGAAGAGGTCATCCTAATACATTTTTATGTTATAAAGAATGTTGTCTTGATATGGCAGTCATTTTATGAAATATCTACACAAACTTTTATAGCTCTTTCTTCATAATGATATTTTAACAAGCTGGTATATATTGAGCACTTATTACATGCCAAGTACTATTCTAAGTGCCATGTATATATTAAATCGTTTAATCCTCATAGCAGCTTGATGGAGTAGGAAGTATTAAAATCTTATTTTCAGCCTGGCCAGTGTGGCTCAGTGGATTGAGCATCGTCCCATGGACTGAGAGATTCCAGTTCAATTCCTGGTCAGGGCACATGCCCAGGTTGCGGGCTCCATCTTCGCAGCGGGATGTGCAGGAAGCAGTCGATCAAAAAACATATTTTAATCTTATTTTCATAGATGAGAGTACTGAGAGGCAGAGAGTTCAATAATTCACCTCAGGCCCATGATCGTAAAGTGGAGGAACAGAAATGTTAACCACTCTTTGCTCTTCAATGCTGCCTTTGCTGATACAGCCCAGGGAAAGCAGGAGGCAACTGACTACTTGGTGAAGATTGCTGAGAAATCTAAGGGGAAGGAAGAAGAGGATGGAAAAACATGCTCCCTACTCCACATGAGACCTTTTTCCCAAAGGAAGTACACAGAACTTTAAGGGACTTTTCTCTTTAGTCAGAAAGTATGCTCACAGGGAGAAAGAGAGAAGAAAATAAAGAAGGCTGAGGATGTCAGATGGCTAAACCACCACTGTAACCCCAGTGTTCAGCTCAGGCCTGCCTCAGACACCCAGTTGCTCAGTAAACAACATTAATATTTGTTTCATGCTACCCAATCTGGTTAGTGAAAGCTCTTTTATACAGGCTAAGCTTACAGGAATGTTGTGAAGTATGTTTTTTTCCGTGAAGCCTAACACACTTGAAATACCTTCTATATAGCCAACGATAATTATTACTAGAAGCAGTTCAAATTTTCTTTTTAAAATTGCTCTTAAAACATCCTCTCTGTTTAAAAGCAGAAATTAGTTAAATATTGGCTAGTAACCTTCCTCTTGGAGAAGCTAGATGTGTTCGCTTGTCTTTCCTTGCATCTACCCGCTGGAGAACCTTGTTTTAGAACTGACATCATTGATCCTCCACCATCTGGACCACATTTATTTCCCATTTGGCACCTCATTTAAAAGGGAAAATGTTCTTTCTGGTGCATTTTGATAAATGTGCACACTACAAGTCAAATTCACATCTCAGGTTAAGACTATATCCTTCACCTGGCTGGTGTTGTTCAGTGGTTAGAGCATCGGCCCTCAGACCCAAGTGTTGCAGGTTCGATCCCCAGTCAAGGGCACAAGGGCATATACTGGGTTACAGGCTTGATCCTTGGCCCTGGTCAGAGCATGTGTGAGAAGCAACTAATTAATATGTCTCTCTTACATGGAGGTTTCCCTCTTTCTCTCTCCCCCTTTCCCTTTCTCCCTTCTACTCTCTCTAAAATAAATCAATGAGAAAAAATATCCTTGGATGAGGATTAAAAGAAAAAAAGACTATGTCCTTGGCATTCTAATGTAATGTTAGCAAAAGTATTTTTATAATTCTACCTGCTGAAAATTAATATCTATAAATAGCAAGGTCACATGATTCCTAAATCACCCAAGTCTTAGAAAATTTTTTTTTCTTTATTGATTTTAGAGAGAGGAAGGGGGAGGGAGAGAGAGATAGAAACATCTGTGAGAGAGAACATCGACTGGCCACCTCCTGCATGCCCCCTACTGGGGATCGGGCCCACAACCTGGGCATGTGCCCTGACCAGGAATAGAACTGGCAAACTCTTGGTGCATGGGTCAACGCTCAACCACTGAGCCACACTGGCTGGGTGGAAATATTTTTTTTAATCATACATTTTCCTTTAGCAAAGGATCTTATCCCGACCATCTTTAAAAACAAAACAAAACAAAACAAAAAAAACTCTAATTATGTAATTAAGCAGATTTATCCATCTCATAAAAACTAAACCAGCAACCCTGGCCAGTTTGGCTCAGCAGTTAGAGCATTGTCCCGCTTACCAGAAAGTCCCGGGTTCGGTTCCTGCTTAGGGCACATACCTCAGTTGCAGTTTGTTCCTGGCCCTGGTTGGGGTCGTGTGCGTGGCAGCCAGTTGATGTGTCTCTCTCTCTCTTCCTCCCCTTCTCCCTCCCACTCTATCTGAAGATAAATGCAAAAATGTCTTTGGGTGAGGATAAAAAAAAAAACTAAACCAACAAAGTTAAACATTTAAAGTCACATAATCATAGTTAACAATAATGTATTATACACTTAAAATTTTTCTTAAGAGGATACATCTCATGTTAAGTGTTTTTACTATGATAAAATTGAAAAAATACTTTAAAAAGAAAGTAAAATATGTCACATTATCCTAAACTGGTCAATCTACATGATGGGATACAGATATAAGGAAAATAAATCCAGAAGTAGACTAGGAAAATAAATAAAAAAACTAAACTAGAACAAGAATATAGAATAAAAACTAGAAGAGAAAACAGTGGCATTTCAGACCACAGCATTACAAATATTTTTTCAATCAGAGCTGCTTAGGAACCTGGATTCCAAAGGTCATGACCAGCAAAGAGGAAGCAACACTACAGAGTTAGTATTTATTCATTGGAAACCATGTTTGTTATATGCCTAATGGACAGCTCTAAGCACAATTAAAAGATTTATTTGGTTCTAGTTAGCCTTGAAAGAACTACACTTAGCTGATGAGTGATTCAGGTCTAGTTCCTATCAGGTTCCTAAGGAGAGTAACAAAGAGCAAATGACAAAATTTTGGGAAGTATGTACCTTGGGTAAGATATGGCACCTATAGAGATAAAGATTTGCTTCTATAGCTACCTGCATATGGCCAGTCACAAGAACGTTTGATAGGACTGTGTATGTATATGTGTGCCTTTATAGCGCTCTTATTCATATTCAAACCCAATGCAAATATAGCCAGCATTACCACCTCTGTGACATGTAAATGAGTAAATGTCCCCCTTTTGCATTTTCTGTAGAGCCTGAAAATCATATGCTTATATTTTGTAGAGGGGTGTTTTTTTTTTTGAGTCTGAGTTTCTTCTAATATGAAGTCTTGCTTAAAAAAAGAGAGAGAACCTGCTGCTGTTGTTTCCGGGGAGTCTGCAGCTATGCTAAATTATTTGAAGACAAACACCAGAGCATCCTTAAAACAGTTCTGCCCTTTCTTTTTGCTCACCATATAAAGCTGAAGGGAACAGTCTCTCATTAATGTTCTATACATAGCTAACTCAGCAAAACTTTGGGAGTGAACAGTATCTCCCAGGGTGGTTGTGTTCATAATATGAAAATATTAGTTGAAGCACTTTGTAAATGATAAAGCATTACCCATATGGAAGGTACTGTTTTCATTAGCATTACTTTAATGTAGTAGAATGGTATCTAGGACTGGAGTAAGCCAATTGTGTCATTAAAGAAAGAAATGTAAATCAATATCTATTAAACACCTAATTATAGCAGTGTCAGGAACTTTACTAGAAATTTTACATAGGCTGTCTTATTTACTTAATAGCATTCACAGGGAATACTGCTGAACTCTTACAGGAGCCAAATAAAGAGTTAGTAGTTGAGGGTGGGAGCAAGGAGGAAGGGGTCAATGTGGGGAGGGGGGCACCGGTAATACTTGGTAATACTTTCTTTTTTTTCTTTTTTTAAGTAGGCATTTATAATTTTTTTTTCTTTATTGATTTTATTTATTTATTTTTAATCCTCACCCGAGGACACTTTTCCATTTTTTGTTCAGATAGATTGGGAGGGAGAGAGAAGAAGAGAGAGAGAAACATCGACGTGAAAGGGACACACCGAGTGGCTGCCTCCCACACAGCCCTGATCCAACCAGGGCTGGGGACAAACTGCAACCGAGGTACATGCCCTTAGCGGGAACCAAACCCGGGTCTCTCTGGACCACAGGCTGATGCTCTACCGCTGAGCCAAACCAGCCAGGGATCTTTATTGATTTTAGAGATAGAGGAAGGGAGATAGAGAGAGAGATAGAACCACTGATAAGAGAGAACATCGATTGGCCACCTCTTGCAAGCCCCCCACTGGGGATATGGCCCACAAGCTGGACATGTGTCCTGACCGGGAATCGAACCGGCAACCTCTTGGTGCATGGGTCGAGGCTCAACCACTGAGCCACTCTGGCCAGGCCACCTGTAATACTTTCAATAATAAAGATAAAAAATAAATAAATAGTTTGTAGTTGACACAAACGTAGCTCCATAGAGAAGATTAGACATCATACATTTTGAATTGAGAATGAATCATATTGCCAATTTATACCATCTCCCTCTGAAAACACGTTGGCTTGGTCAGGTCACTTGACTAATCGATGAATAGCATACAATGGAGCTGTCAGAACTTGGCCAAGGCCGTGAGTTTTGTACTGCACCTAAAATCTTGGTATCATAACTGTTACATAGAGTGTCATTGTTTTGAACTGACTGTATCGTGAACTCTGTTTTCTTTATAATCATTGTCAGTTCATTACAACATATTAACTGCACATTTTTTAATGACTTGTATATGTTTTTAACTTGCCTCTGAAGCCCACCTGTTTTGGCATTCAGTAGTCTTTGAACTTGGCAGGGCTTTTTACCAACTGAGTTGACATGTTCTCTGCCTGATGATTGTGATCCCTTCTCGCACCCCCAACAAGATACAATATCATAATAGGTGTGTATCTCAGGGAGCTGCCTATGGAGGATTTCATAAAAATGTGATGAGGAGAGAATAAACAGGAGACTTCCACTGAAATCTTCTCCAGGGCTGAAGTTTAAGGAAATGAACAGGGAGTTAGGGGCAGGCTGTCAGTCGTGCCATTTGCTTTCAGAGGGCTAACATGCAATGTGCATTAAGAAGGGGGCCGAGCAGGAAGGAGAGAGTAATTATGCCTCTTACCCATTTGTTCAGTTACTAAGCGTTTAACACTATTACAGGTGTTGTGGTGGATTCTCTCCTTGTCCTCATTGGGAAAAAATACAGAAAGAAATGCAAAGCAGTATATACTATCTCATGATGATGCAGTTGAAGGTTCTGGCAGGGAACAGGAGAAAAATCGCACTTATGTTTGGACAATTGAACTAGTGGCATTTAAATATCTGTAAAGGTATAAAACACCAACAAGTCACAAAATACCCAGCCTTATCAAAGCTACTGCCTGTCAGTGCTATTAGAAGTAAACAATAGAGATTTGTTGAAGGTGGCAGAGCCATTGATATACTGTACAGTAAGGAACTGTACAGAAGTTAGATACTGACTTCTGTTATCTCATTCCATGATAAATTTATAGGGTCAACTTAGTAATGTATTATGTAGAGCATGCTGGCACTGTTTCCAAAGTGTTCAGGGAGCCAAGAGGAAGTCCAGGGCCATAAGGCAGATGCAGTGTGCAGAAACAGAACCTTTGAGTCTCACACACTGCCACCAGGGGTCAGGGACCAGACACTCTCGCAGAAAGGAAGTGTTGGATTACCCAGGGAAGTCCAGGGAACAAAATCCCTGTCTTCTCTTCCTGAGAGTGGCATATTGCCGTCCCAGTGATCTGAGGGGGAAGATCTCAAAAATGTTCTGCCCACGCAAAGGTATGTGTAAGTGCTCTTAGCTTTAAACAAGTCATTTTGGAAAGTCAGGTAGGGCTGACTGTATGTTTTATTTTCAAAATCCAGATGCGCTATATGGATCTGCTGGCTGCTGCCTCCAGGACGGGAGTGTTTGGTGGGGGCAGTCGGGAAGGTGTACACTCTGTTGACATACTAATTTAAATATAGAATAAAAAAGAAGACTTTCGGGACATGTATATTATTTGTCTGTGATTTGCTGGAGGTGTTGCTGTTGGGCGCTCCCCAAAATAGACTCAGACATAGAGATTTTGAATCGGTTTGCATATCCAGTGGACATTTATAACAAGTCGTTAGAGGCATTTTTCATTCCTTTACAGGAAATCATTTGTCAGTAAGGCTTCCATATTGCCTTACCTTGCCCTTAACTTTTGCACAACTAGGGTAATAATAGTGATTAAGTCACGTGCTCATGCTTTTATCACCACCGTGCTCTGGGTTTCAAAGACTCGTAATACATTTCATTAGGTTCTCCTAAGCGCCCTCTTAAAAGTTTGCTTAACTGTCTTTGTTTTCCTTTAGCATTTTATTCCTTTAAGTTCTCTAGGCTCCAGATAAATTAGAAAAGAAAGAGGTAGGAGATTTTTGTCATTTTTTAAAAAGGTTTAGTCAAACAAGTCAAAATAACATTATTATTGATGAATTGACCTGTACTTTTAAAATGGGAGGAATAAAGATATAAAAAGATCTGAGGCATGTAAGTAACCTCTTTGATTTTTAATGGCCTGCAGCAGATGGACTTCATTATTGACTTTTAAAAATAAAATTGCTCCCCGTTATTATTTATTTATAGTTTTGCCTTTCAAAAGAAGTAATTACCATTACTAAGATAGTTTTTCCTCAATCACCAGCAACTGTGTGTCAACAGCAGAAAGTATAATATAGTTGACCACTGAGGCATGAAGTTTAATGATGTTGCAGGGTATTATTTCTCAAATTAATAATAAATCCATGAACATAATGCATGGTTAAAAGGTCGAGTATCTTTTTTTATATTCCAAAAGCAATCATTTCACATTATAGAGCAATTTATATATGGCATTCTCATTGCAGAAACAGAAATATTTTTAATTAGAAATAAACAGTCTAATTTAATTTTACCAGTTCAGCATACAGATTTAGTGGTGATCATCATAATACATATAAAATGCCCAAGTAAAATATTTAGAGGATTGTTTTCAGCTCAAACTTTTAAATTTTAATCACAAGATCTAAAGCCTTTAAGTCTGATATCAAGGAGGTTGATAACCAGCCATAACACCATTTAATTTCCAAGCAATGCCCAATATTTACTCAATCAACATTTAGTTCTAATTTGAGAGGTATTAAAATGATCTAGTTTTGAATTTTCATGATTTAAAAAATACTCTGGAATGGAAAAGTCTTCAATATTACACGTGAAGCTATAGATGTTACAAAAATCTATGAAGCCCTTTTCAAAGCTGATATATTGTGTTTTTTTTGTAATTTCTTTGTCTTTCTTTATTTTTTAAATTAATTTATTTTTGTACAGATGTTTCTCCTTTTTCCCCTATTGACATGCTTCTTCCCAGCCTGCCCTCCCACCCCCCACAGTGTTGTTGTCTATGTCCATTGGTTATGCATATAAGTCCTTTGGTTTATCACCCCCCCCCCCCCCAGTTCACATACAGGACAGTGATTCTATTTTATAAGTTCAGATATGGTGCGGATAAGAGTCAGACCACTCTTATATTTCAGGGGAGCTCTTGGTTAAATGAGACACTCCTCCTATGTTACTACCTCTCCTGCAACCCATCTTTCCCTTCCCCAGCTGCTTCCTCCTCTTGACTCTTCCCTCTTCTCCTCCCTCCTATAGCTTAACCCTCCCAGCGCTTACACACTTGGACATCTTTTTGCACAAATGGATCTGTTTTGTTCAACAGTGGTCATCACTGTGAAACTGAAGGATGGCAATTAATATTTCATATGTAGCACTTAAGCCTCTTCACTAGATGATGCATTTTGCTTCTTTGTGCCCATCCATAGGCACTTAATAAATGCTTATTGACTCTAGGGAGGTTGGATTATGACTGACTTTGAGAATTTTCATACCCTCTGCAGTTACCAGTACTATATTTCCTTGATTCTAAGATGAACCTTTGTTTCACCTTTTAACTTCTTAAAATCTGAAAGCCTCTTATGATCAATGGCATATCATAGTTTAATTGGGAAGGTTTTTGATTTTTTTTTTTCTTTCTTTCTTGGTGGCACATGTTATAATCAATGTTGTCTTAGGTTTGATGACATAATTGAAGTAAAACACAGATAAATCTATTACTTGTATAATATGCCTAAGTCTATACATTTCACATTTAAACTTTGTTAAGAGTATTCTTTGTTTGTTTGTTTGTTTTGTGGCTTATTCATAGCCAATATTGGTCTTTCCTTACCACCTTCCTCCACCCTGATTGCTTTGTTACTCAGGTTCTACCTGCTCTTGGACCATCTGTCTTGACTGAACACCTCTGAAAATACTCAGAGAATTTTATTACTAATTTATTTACCAATTTAACTGTAGTGAAGTGGAAAGGGTATAGGTATTTAAAACTAGAGAACTAGGTTCAAGTTATGGTTCTGCTCCCATGTGTACTTATTGATCCAATAATTACTCTCAGAGCTTCAAATTAGACATTTAAGAATAGAAATACTATGAATAATTTCTCCATCACTGGATTGTTAGGACAATTTGTAAAAAATACTGAACCAGTAAAAGTATTGAATATTAAATGTATATGAGAGCACTTTATAAATGATGAAGTACTGCTCAATTATAAATTTTCAGCCTCAACATTAAACAAAACATTATTAGATAGGCTTATGTGTGAGTGAAAAGTTGGGGAGAAGAAAGAAAAATCATAGAATTTGTCCCAAAAGGAAGGAATAAGTTCTTCTACATTTTAATTATCTTTAGAAACGATTATATGACCAATTAAATCACTGTCTGAAAAACAAGAACTGTGGAATCTTGGCTGTTTTGAATCCCAGTGCTGAATACATGCCAGTCTCTGAGCTTATATCCTTTATTCAATTAGCAGAACCACAGCCCACAGCAGTTCCTTGATGTTAAAAATAAAAGACACTACTTAGATTCCCCAATTCCTTTTCTACCTTTCCCCCTTCCATTTAAGAGACAACTTGATCTGTGAATTACAGTAAGCCTCTGGCTTTGGAAAAATTAACGTATGCAAGTTTAACAGTGGACTTTGTTATTATTGTGTGACTCAGAGTTTTGTCTAAGTCATCACTTTCAGAGGAATAGCGTGGTGGGAGAGTTGGGGGTGGGGTTGGCAGCGATTAGTGTTCTGTTTGTTTGTTTTTTGTTGTTGTCCTTTAGCCTCACCTGAGGATATTTTTCCATTGATTTTTTTAGATAGAGTGGAAGGGAGAGAGGGAGAGAGAGAGAGAAATATCAATGTGAGAGGGACACATCAATTGGTTGCCTCCTGCATGACCCTAACTGGGGCCAGGAATCGAACCTACAACTCTGGTATGTGCCCTTGACCAGAATCGAACCCGAAACCCTTCAGTCGGAGGGCTGATGCTCGGCCAGGGCTTAGTGTTCTTTCTGTGTTTGTTTGTTTTAGTTGCTCGATCTAATTGATGTTACCAAACTTTATTGTCAATTTGTTAGGTCTCCAGTGTTATTTATTTACCAGGCCCTGCTATACATAAAGACTTAAACTGAAATAGAATTTTCACATGAACATATATTTTCATAGCGCCTTAGCTGGCACAGAAAGAGAGTTATAGGTATAAGCTAACGCCTACTAGGAAGAAGTACTACAAATCGTAACAGTAATTATGGAAGGGCTCCACTGCCTGGCTCAGATATTTATAGAGGAGAAATAATACAAAATTAATTGAAGCAAATGTGATCAGTCCCATAGTTATTTCCTAGCCAAGACCTTTTCTGCCATAAGAAAGAGTTCAAATGTTTTCAGATTAATATTCATTTTAACAATTTGCAAATGAAAATGAATTGCATGAAAGAACCTAAGTACCATTGCAGAGAAACCAAAAGCACTTTTTAAAAGACTGGCGAGGATATTTGTTTGTATTTGAGCATTATACTGTATTGGCCTTCACCGTTTCAAGAACATAAAATAGTAAAAAATTAATGTCATTTCTGTTTCTTCGAAACACAGAGTACTTTGATGGTATCTAACACGGTAATGTACCATTCCATCAAGTGTAAAACACAGAGATTTTTTTTAAGGAAAAATGTGTTGTATGTGTGTTTTTCTTGAGGATAGGGATACTCTGAAGAGGCAGGAGGAAAGAAAGAGATACTGTATTAAAGGCAAGTGTAGGTTAAAAGGGGACTTGGAAGGAGAAATTTTGGTCTTGATCACATTTCTCTCCTATACGCTTTCTGCCAATGGAGAGTCTTTCAGTATCTCTTTTCAGTCACTTTATTTCCAAAGATCAAAAGTTGTAACTCTAACATGAACACTTCCCCATTTAATAATGTATTGCGGTTTAAGATTTTTCCCTGTTTCAATTTATTAGTGGTAACAGCACACACAGAGGGCCACTTGGTATAAAGTACTATATTAAATGCGTTACACATGTTAACTCACTGACATTTGAACACATTTTAGCCTAATAACATTAATCATACATTAATCTATATTAGCATTTTAGTTCATGGAAACTCCATTCTGGATGTTCAGGCTAGGAACACTGGTGTCATTTTAGACTCTTTCTTCCTCTCCCACTTATCAGCTCAGAGATCCTGTTGGCCCTATTCTCAAAATAAACCCAGAATCGGCTCCTTTTTTAGCAGCTTCAGAACTTCCTTCTAGGTTCAGACACTGTTGTCTTTCAACTGAATTATGCCAATCGCCTCCTAACTAACTGGTCTCCTGGCCTCTGCCCATTCTTTCGCTTACCAACCCCCAACCAGTCACCTTTCAGTAAGTCAGCTGGAGAAACATGGGTAAAACATGAATCTTACTGTCACCCCTGCGCCCAAACTCCTTAAGGGTTCCCCTGTCTCTCAGAGTAAAAGCCAAGCTGAAGTCCTCATCATGCTGTGCAGAGCGCTACCTGCTCACCCCACATAAAGGCGTCTGCATGTGCACCTGTGCGCACACACGCACCCATCTTATTTCCTATCAGTTGCTCCTCATTCATTCCACTCCAACTACACTGACCATTTTGCTTGAACCCCAGACATGCTCCTTTCTCAAGACTTTCGTGATTACTGTTCCCTTTACCTTGGTGGCTCCTCCCATAGAGACGGACATGGCCAGCTCCCTGGCTTTCTTTATTCTTTGGAAGTTGACTTTTTGGTGTGATGTTCCTTGAACACCCTATATAAAACTTCAAATCTGCCCTGGTCAGTTTGGCTCAGCAGTTGAGCATTGGCCTGCAGACCAGAGAGTCCTGGGTTCGGTTCCCTCTAGGGGTACGTACCACAAAAAAAAAAAAAAAAAAAAATTAAATCTTCCTAACCCTTTATTCACGTCCCTCTTCTCTGCCATTTTCTTCGCCTCAGTGCTCAGAACTGATACATATGTGTGTTTACATTCATGCTGTTAACTGCAATGCAAACTCTTTAAAGAAAGAATTTTGTCTTTTTCTTTTTTTTTTTTTTTTTAATCCTCACCCGAGGATATTTTTCCATTTTTTGTACAGATAGAATGGGAGGGAGAGAGAGGAAGAGAGAGAGAGGGAAACATCGATGTGAAAGGGACACATCGAGTGGCTGCCACCCGCACGACCAACCAGGGCCGGGGACAAACTGCAACCGAGGTACATGCCCTTAGCGGGAACCGAACCCGGGTCTCTCCGGACCGCAGGCGGATACTCCAAGCGCTGAGCCAAACCGGCCAGGGCTCTTTTCTTTTCTTTATTTTTCATATTCTATCCCTTGTGCCAGGATCAGAACCTGGTACATGATATGTCCTCAGTAAATATTTGTTGAATATATCCTCACATCAACCCTATTCATTAAGTACAATTATTACTCCCATTCCACAAATGAGGAAGTTAAGACGCAGAAAGATTAAGAAATTTACCTAAAGTCAAACAGGCTAAGTAAAAGTCAGAGCCAGGACTGAAACCCAAGACCCTGGCTCAGAGTCTGTGTTCAAAATGTTCCATAGTCCTTATTTAAGTGACTGAGTAAAATAATTGAATAAATATAACTATGTAGAGACTCTTCTATTCTCTGTGATTTTCTTCAATATCCTTTCCTTCCAGGTAACTGGAAAATCGAGAGTTGTCTGGGTTGGACAGCACAATAAGAAAAAGACAAGCCTCTTTCTTCCATTACTTTTTGATATTTTTTCTAAAAAGAAGGGATGCGTTTTTAACATAGAAAAATACAAAAAACAAATGGCCCCATTCCACCCATGGTGACATTCAGATAGTAATAATAAAGTGACATATGGGCAGTGGTAAAAAGAAAAAAAGTTAACACTACAGACATATATAGGGGTGGGCAAAAGTAGGTTAATAATAATAATTAATAATACAATGATTAATCAATAAATAATACAAGAATAACCGTATTCACAACTGTAAACCTGATTTTGCCCACCCCTGTTAGACCAAGTTTTCTTTTGAAGTATCACCTTTTCTATCCTGAATTCTTCCATTACTGAATGTGCTTTGGTCCAGTTTTGCTTAACAAGTCATGCTTCATCAGAGTTGCCTGCATTTCAGGTGTTTGCACAACATTTACATGTACTTTGAAACACATGTTGTTGCTGACATGAGAGGTAATATCTGGAGAAGAGTTAGGACATAGAAGAGAAAAGGGTCAGAGTATTTTATATGTTCCAGTATTTCTAATTTTAAAATGATAAAAGAAAAAAATGTGTACTAGCCCTTTAAAAATGTTATTGAGCATATCTAAAGTACAGGTATAGATTTCTGAAAGTACATAGATGCTGGTACATATGCAAATCCTTTTCTGGTTTCTGGTATTTTGAGAGAAGAGTAGCCTTTAATGTGTTTTAAAATTCTCTGTATTGCTTGTGTTTTGTTTTATTTTTTAACATTTTTATTGATTGTTTTTTATTTTATTTTATTTTTTTAGAGACAGAAGAAGGGAGAAGGGTGGGGGGGGGGGCGGAGCATGTGAGAGAGAACTTCGATTTGTTGTTCCACCTATTTCTGCATTCATTGGTTGCTTCTTGTATGTGCCCTGACTGGGGACCTAACTCGCAACCTTTGTGTATCAGTACGACGCTCTATCCAACTGAGCTACCTGGCCAGGGCTTCCTTGCTCTTTTAAAGTATGCATTTTACTATTGAGAATCTCTAGCAAAAATAATGGAAGATAATTATTGTTTTATAAGGAAACATTAAATGCTGAGATAAGAAAAACTGCCATTTTGAAATATAAAAATATGAAATACTACATGTGTGCTGGTACATCAATGGTAAAATGATATAGTCTATGTCTTTTACATCAACTCTACTATTATGTATGATTTACTACTCTTGAATTAATGTAGATAATTAATGATGATGACATAATCAACATGTGAAGAGGATCAAAAAAAAGGTATCAAACTACCCAAATGCTTTGAGAGCATCTGTTTCCTGCGTCTCCCCTGCAACCAAGCAACAATCACACTGATATTTAGTTCTTTCATTTCCAGCAGGGACTTTACTTGCTACCTCTTCAGAGGTGATTAAAACCTCATGATACTTAGTAACCAAGAAAACCAATCTGAAAAGATTGCCAGTGCTGGTGCAATTCATAGATGAGTGCATTAGCATTTAGCCAAGTCCTAAAGCTTATGCCATGATGAAATGTTGGAAGAGCTGGAGGTTGGAGGCTCAGGGATCTGCCAGCTATCCCTTATGAAGGTCTGTAGTATTGCCACTAGGATTTCCCATACTAACTACTATTGCTCAGTGATTTACTACAAGGCATTCCTAACTGGACTCTTAACCTTTCTTTTTTGTCCTCGCCCTTCCAACCCATTATCCACACTTAATGATCTTTCTAAAGCATACAACTCATTGGTTCTCTCTTTTAAAAATCCTTAAAGATTTTCCATTGCCTGCTAAGTATATTCCAAACTCCTTATATGGCATACAGTGTTTTTCTTTGTCTAGAACCTATCCTCCTAGCATCTCCTGTGCTCTTTATACTCTTCACGTAGACATGATTTTAGGAATGCCTGTCTATTTGATTATTGCAAGAGTTTAATGAGAAAATGTACACAGAGTACTTAATAATATCTAGGATTTATTGAACACTTACCATCTTACCAGATGCCAAGGACTGAGCTAGGTGTTTACATGTATTCTCTGATGTAATGTTCATACAACCCCATGGGGTGTAGATAATTTATAATCTCCACTCTAAATGAAGAAACATTTTGAGAGGTCAGGCAACTTGCCCAAGGTCATACCTGCAGACAGAAATGGAGTTGTAATTTTATCTATCCGACTCCAAACTGATGCTTTTTTGTAGATTTTATTGCTGCCTGGCATGTTGCCTGCTGCACAATTCAGTTTGATTAAATATTCATTTTTAAAACCCATTACTATAAAACTTACAGTATGGGGGAAAATGACCTTCTTTTCTTGCTTCCATTGACCACCAAGGTTAACTGATAAACAATTTTTTTTTTTTTTTTTACTTTCTAGATGCCCGTCTCTTCAACACTTTCGTTTTTTCTCTCTCTATCTTCACACTCTCCATATTGTAGTGTAAAATTTTGTGTTAATATCTCATGCCTCTGACCTGTCAGCAGTTCTTTGGGTGCAGGCACCCTATCTTTATTGTCTTTGTAACCACAGATGTGCAGCGTTCAACGATTGTTGAACAAATGAAGGAGTGGGGCAAGCTCTGAAGGGAATTTTGAAATCTGTGGGCTTTCCCTCTTCTCAAAAATGAGGATTTCCTCCTTCCATTTAATGAGTAACTGCACTAAGCCTGCAAATAACATTCAACCAGATCAATATAAAAAAGCATTATCAGACTTAGGGAGATAGAAGGGGATGCAGACAAGACACAATTGCCTTTTTTTCTTCCTTTCTCTTCCCTTCTGTAAAATTAAGGGATTTTTTCCTACCAAATGAGAAAGAGACAAAGTTGAAGGAGCAAAGATAACATTTAGAAATAGTGAAATTAAGTTTAAATTCTCTTTTAAAATGCTAGTTATGCCTCATACTATGTTGTCTAAAATGCAAGTCTTAGACTTTCCTCCCTCTCCCCGCCCCAATCCTTTTTAAAATTTCCAAACACAGTTATACCAACATTCACAGCATTAGTGAATTAGGAAACACTCCTAAATTTTAACATCTGAAAACTTAACACAAGTCAACTGATAGGTTTATGGTCACTGAGTGAGTCACTGTCCTGTCCTAGGAATAGAACGTAAATTTTCAAACTGCTAGTTCAGGGTTCTGTTCACCTAACTACTGCCATGTCCCTGAAGACTTTGGTAAAGATAGAGGATGTTATATTTGGCAAAGTAGGTTGTTGTCATTACCAGTGCTCATATTCTATTTTTTCCTGTGTGATAAAATAATAATTTGCAACCTATAGGTGCATATGTTTTCCTGGTTAGTATGTATTTTTATGTCAAGAATACCAACACAGAAATACATCTAGAATTTACATTCTAGATGTAATATATAGAGGGCTCACATATATCAGCATCGTTTTTCTGTATGAAGAAGAAAACAAACTTTTTTTGTCTCTTCAAGGTTAATAGTTTAATTTTATTTATCTAACAAATAAGAAAAATTATATCTTTAAGGAATATGGGCTTGATAACTTATTGGAAACAAAAGCATTTTCAGACTCAACTAAAACCAATATAAGTCTCAGGTTGAGCATCTGGGAAAGTAAATGGCCACACTTCTCAGGAGAATTTTTTTTTAACTTATCTTTATTGTTGAATGTATTACCTATGTCCTTCTTGGAGAGAGAGGAAGTGAGAGGGAGAGAGAGAGAAACATCGATGAGAGAGAACATTGATTGGCTGCCTCCTGCATGCCTCCCACTGGGGATCTGGCCCACAACCTGGGCATGTGTCCTGACTGAGAATTGAACCAGGACCTCTTGATGCATGGGTCAACGCTCAACCACTGAGCTACACTGGCTGGACCAACCCCATGTCTTAAAAGTGTGAAACACTTGCCTCTATCTATAACTTTGTAGGTGAGCCTGAAAATCTCACCCACTTGACCTCTTTTGTCCTCTCCTTGTTTAAGGAAATGGTGTCTTAGATTTCTCTGCAGAGATAAAGATCAGCTAATACCTCGGTTTAAGTCCTTGCACTTCTACCTGCCAGGTATGCAACAGCAGACAAGTCACTGAGCCTCCTTTACATCTTGTTTCTTCAGCGGCAACATGGGGATAATGTTACTCTTGTTCCCCATAAGGTTGCTGCAAAAATTAATGGCATATGTATAAACATGGGCTTAAATTATAGAATCTTGGAACTGAAAAGGACCTTTCCAAGGTGAATCCACCTCACTGTTTTTCAGCTAAGAAACAGGTGCAGGAATGGTAAATGCTATGCCCGAGACCATTAAGCCCATGAGTCATACATCTCAGGCTAGAAACCAAGTCTTTTGCTTGAGTGTGCTTTCTTTTATTTAAGAACTTTTTTTTTTTTTTTTCCCACTCAGTAGGCACAGCAGGACTGATGTGTACATAGAAGGAACATAAAGACTATTATAGGACAATCTGAAAGAGGAAGTAGATGTTTTACATCAAGTAACAGGACAGCAGTTGAGCAAAGAAAACAGGAAGGTACAAGGAAGAATATTTATTAGAGGGTTTCATAGCATGCCAAACATACATTAAATATAAAATAATAATAATAAATTAACTACCTGATTTGTGTTACAGAGCTAAAATACTAAAGATATTTTTAAATGTATAGAGAATGATAAAAACAAAACACATTCTTTGCCTTCCCTGTTTCTAGCACTCTCTGAATTCTAGGATTTAGCAATCTTCACAATCAGCACCAAATCCCTGCTTTATGCTGCATTGCCATCTGTGCTGGGTGAGGGTAACAGAGGTATGAGGAAGTTTAAGGGGCTGAGTTGGAGAGAGGAGTAGTGGTTTAGATTAGAGGAGGAATTCCAGCAAAACCCCTCACTCACAAATCTCAGAGATTCAACTAAATTTACAGAGCCCTCTGACAAAATATAAATACCCTCTTAAAATGATATTTACGTCCCCATAATTTAATTCAATATAGTCATTCTACATTTCTCCTCTCATCACTTTAGCTTTGATTGGTGATAGGAATTGATAGTAGATGCCAAAGGGTACTAAGTGCCAGCAGGCAAAAGAAGCTCATTAAAAAAAGAAAAATTAGTGAGAAATGCTAAAAATAGCCTTTGGCTTTTATTTTCTGCATAGGGCTATAGAGGCAACCAATTAAAATTCAAGATGTGGGGCATTTGAGATCTTGCTCCCTGGCATATGTCATCAGTTTGGCTCAAGTAAACTCTTATAAAAATTCAAAAAATAAAAAAGTAAAATCCAGGATGTGATACTACTTGATGCTGAGTGCTAGGAATAAGAAGTCAAATTTATAGTCTAGAAATTAGCAGACAATATCATCTAAACAGATAATGGAAAGTGACAGAGCTGGAACTTAAGAACCTAAATTCAACTTTCTAATCTAATAATGAGGAATTGCATTGGTCTGTAGGTAATGGCCCCAAATTACAGTTACATAAACACACAGATCTTTATTTTTCTCTTGTAGAAAGAAGTCCATAAGTAGGCAGCCATTGATAGGTTCAGAATGTCAAGGTCGGGGTCTCTTTAAAATTGTCTTAGTCTTTTCCTCATGGTTCTAAGAGGGCTGCTGTAGCTCTTGCCATCACATCCACCTTCCAGATAAGAGGAATGTGGAGGCAGAAAGGAATGGCACCTGTATCAGTGAAGCAAAAACTTTTTTTTTTTTTAATCTTTATTGTTGGATGTAAAATGTATTACAGATGTTCCACATTTTCCCCCCATTGACCCCATCCTCCCCACTCCCACCCCCCTCCCGCCTTTGCCCACACTATTCTCTGTGTCCATTGGTTATGCATATAAGTTCTTTGGTTTATCTCTCCCCCACCCCCCCACCCCTTTCCCTTTGAGGTTTGTCAGTCTAGCAATGAATTTGTACTTCTTAATCTCTTCACCTTTTTCACCCATTCCCCCAACCCCCCTCCCATCTGGCAACCAACAAAATGTTCTCTGTATCTATGAGAATGTTTCTGTTCTGCCTGTTCATTTTGTTTGTAGATTCAATTGTCGATAGATATGTATTCATTGCCATTTTGTTTGTTCATATATTTTATCTTTTACTTCAAGAAGACCCTTCATCATTTCATATAATAACGGTTTGGTGGTGATGAACTCCTTTAACTTTTTCTTGTCTGGGAAACTCTTTATATGGCCATTGATTCTAAATGACAGCTTTGCAGGATAGAGTAATCTTGGTTGTAGGTTGTTGCTTTTCATCACTGAATATTTCTTGCCACTCCCTTCTGGCCTGCAAAGTTTCTTTTGAGAAATCAGCTGACAGCCTAATGGGAACTCCCTTGTAGGTAACTAGGTGCCTTTCTCTTGCTGCTTTTAAGATTCTCTCTTTGTCTTGAACCTTTTGCATTTTGATGATGATGTGTCTTGGTGTGGGCCACATGGGGTTCATCTTGTTTGGGACTCTCTGTGCTTCCTGGACTTGTATGTCTGTTTCCTTCACCAAGTTAGGAAAGTTTTCTGCCATTATTGTTTCAAACAGGTTTTCAATTTCTTGTTCTCGCTCTTCTCCTTCTGGCACCCCCAAGATGCGAATGTTGGCATGCTTGAAGTTGTCCCAGAGGCTCCTTACACTATCCTCATTTTTTTGGATTCTTTTTTCTTTCTGTTGTTCTGATTGGGCATTTTTTGCTTCCTTATATTGCAATTCGACGGTTTGCTCCTTGGATTTACATACTCTATTATTGAAGCTGTGTAAATTATTCTTTATTTCAGTTAATGCCTCCTTCAATACTAACTGTGCATCCATGATTTCTAACTGGTCCTTTTTATGCTCTTGAGGCCCTCCCTAAGTTCACTGAGGTTCTCACTAAGTTCATCGAGCATCCTTATAAGCAGTATTTTGAACTCAGCATCTGTTAGGTTGCTTATCTCCATTTCGCTTTGTTCTTTTCTTGGGGTTTTGTTCTGTTCTTTCATTTGGGACCTGTTTCTTTGTCTCCTCATTTTGGCTGCCTCCCTGTGTTTGTTTCAGTATATTACTTAATGAAAGGTATGGGGCTCACTGAGACCAGATGCTGCTCGTTTGAAAGAATTTATGAAAAACCTGAAGCAGGATCCAAGACAGGCCAATCCTATCGTTAAGCAAGTGGCTACAGCTTGGGTGGGCTTGAAAGTTGGGTAGGGTGGGGCGGGGCCTCAGAGAGTCAGCAGGGCGGGGCTACCAGAGTGAGTCAGGTTGCTGGAGTCCCAGATATGGCGACTGTCTGCCGCCCCAGGGAAGGGCTCACCAAAGGAACAAAAGCCTCTGACAGCACGTTTGTCCTGGAGAAAGCCCCTTCTCCAGCCCTCGCTCCAATGCCAAACAGCTCAGTTCTTCCCTGTATGTCTCTGGCGCCCCTCGAGCTGCCTCCCCTCCGAGCTTAGAGGGAGAGAGTCCAATAAGTCTGTGCACTGGCCCTTTAGGGAGCTGCCTGGGGCTCCAGCCGCCTCAGCCTCCCTGAGCCTCAGTTCCCGCTGGTTTTTCCAGCCAGAAGTTATGGGGATTCTCTTCCTGGCACTGGAACCCTGAGCGGGGCACCTGGTGTGGGACAGGGACCCCTCAGTCCTCAGGAAGGACCTTCCCAGCCGAGGTGTCCTCCTGATTTTTATCTGCCACACTTGAGTGTGGGACCAGCCCTTCTCGCCGCAGTCTCCACTGCAGCTGCCACCCCTCGCGCCTCCGCCCCTCCTACCAGTCTGGATGTGGCTGCTGCCTTAATTCCGTAGCTGTAGGACTTCCATTCGGCTTGATTTCAGGCGGTTTTGAATGGTGGTTGTTCTGTAGTTTAGTTGTAACTTTGATGTGGTTGTGGGAGGACACGATACCGCGTTTACCTACTCCGCCATCTTGACCGGAAGTCGCAAACACTTTTTGAGAAAACTTTAACAGACTTCAGCTCATGTCTCAGTGTCTAGAACTGTGTCATGGGACTATCTAAAAAAAGAACAAGAAAAATTAGCTTTTTTTTTTTTTGCTAAATACATTGTCATTCCAAATAGAATCAGGAAGGAAGATGGGATGAATGGATATTAGGTAGTTAGCAGTCTCTTCCTACAATCAAAGTAACGATATAACCTTAGAAAAGTTATTTATTTATTTTATAAAATCTGCTCTATGTTAACTCCCTGGTCCCCACGCATTCCAGCATTGACTAGGGGAAATTAAATGAGAGTTTTAACAAATTGAAAAGGTAAAAGTAGTATATAAATATAAGGTAACTTTATTGAGAAGGCAGTAGGATGGAAAGGGTTGTATGCATTAAAGGAGACTCTATACCTATCACTTCTCTGGTCATCAGAGAGAGTAAAATAAGCATAAATAATCTACAAGTTCATGTTGGGCATTTAAAAATATACCAATGGGTAATAAAAATTTAGCCTTAAAATATACCAACAACTAATTATTCTTACAGTCTTGAACTGTATGAACTCTTGCCATTTGAGCAGTCATAGTGCAACCTTGGTGTGGTCTCAGAGTATCTTGAAAGCTGGGTCAGATATGTCTGTAATAAGAACAAGACAGTGAAAGTATTTCTATCTAGAAACCCCTAGTGTGGATTAAGAAATTATTTTTTCATTTTTCAAACCATGAGTTGGAGGTAGAAAGTTGAATTTTTATTTTTTTATTTATTTATTTTTAAATAAATTTATTGGGGTGACATTGGTTAATAGGATCACATAGGTTTCAGGTGTAGATTTCTATGTTACAAGATTTGTATATTGCACTGTGTGCCCACCACCCAAAGTCAAATAATCTTCTATCAGCATATATTAGGGCCCTTTCATCCCCTACTCTCCCATCTCCTTCCCTCTGGCAACCATCACACTGCTGTTTATGTCCACAAGGTTCAGTTGTATATCCCAATATAAGAGAAATACATGATTCTTAGCTTTTACTGCCTCAGTTATTTCAATTAGCATAATATTCTCAAGATCCATCTATGTTTTCACAAATGGCAGTATTTCATCTTTGTTATGGCTCAGTAGTATTCCATTGTGTATATGTATCACATCTTCTTTATCCAGTCCTCTATTGCAGGACACTTCAGTGGTCTCCATAACTTGGTCACTATGACTAATGCTACTATGAACACAGGGGTGTATACATCTTTGAGAATACATGTTTTCGAGTTTTTTGGGTATATACCCAGGAGACGATTGCTGGGTCATATAGTAAAATTATTCTTAATTTTTTTGAGGAATTGCCAGACTGTTTTCCATAGTGGCTGTATCAGTCTAAATTCCCCCCAGCAGTGAATAAGGTTTCCCTTTTCTCCACAACTTCTCCAACACTTGTTATTACTTGTCTTATTGATAATAGCCGTTCTAATGGTGTGAGGTGGTATCTCATTGTAGTTTTCATTTGCATTTTTGTAATGGCTAGTAAAGTTGAACATCTTTTCATGTATCTGTTGGCTGTTTGTGTGTCTTCTTGGGAGCGGTGTCTGTTAGGGTCCTGTGCCCATTTTTAATTGGATTGTTTGTTTGGTGTTGAGTTTTATGAATTCTTTATGTTTTTTGATATTAAACATTTGTTGGAGCTGTTGTTTGTAAATATCATCTCCCATTCAGTTACTTGCCTCTTTGTTTTGTTTTGCTGTGCAGAAGCTTTTTAGTTTGATATAGTCACATTCATTTATGTTTGTCTTACTTCCTTTGCCTTTGGGATAAAATTCATAAAATGTTTTCTATGACTGAGGTCCATAAGTCTAGTACCTATGTTTTCTTCCATGTAATTTATTGTTTCAGATCTTATCATTAGTTTTTTGATCCATTTTGAATTAATTTTTGTACCTGGGTACAAACTTTAGTCTAGTTTAATTCTTTTTCATGTGGCTTTCTAATATTCCCAGCACCATTTATTGAAGGGGCTTTCTTTTCTCCACTGTGTGTTTCTGGCTCCTTTGTCCAGTCTGAATTTTTAAAGTAAAACAAAGGGTGTAACACTGATTGTTTTTTGTATTCAAGATCACAAGAACTTCAGACTTTTCTGGTTAAAAACAACAACAACATTTACTCTTTGTTAGGCAGGTAGCATTCTGTGTAGAAATGTATTTCCAACAGAATAAGGTGTTAAAATGTTTTCTTTCAAGACTATTTCCATGTAATCAAAACTGAAATTACAGTTAAAAAATCAGAGATCAGCTAGCTAACAAATTGAAGTCTTCCATTCAATTACCTTCTCTTGTAGATCCAGAATCAGAAAGAGCAAAATGATCTAGCAATTAAAAATATCAGGAACAACAGTACTCTTTAGCAATACTACTAATTAATTTCAAACAGCCTGTCTCCTAAGAACCAGACAGATGTAAGATTAGTAAGATACTTACTTCATTCAAAGATTTGAGAGCACTACCCACAGGTTTCTTTATTTTTAGCCTACTAGACTGCTTTATTATCTACCTTATGACTGTGGGGCACAGAGGATAGGGCTAGAGAGATCAATAGGCCTCTTGCTTGTACATGGATCACAGCTGCACCAATATTCAGTAAACAGAGAGGACAGTTATATGGGAATTGCTGGAAATAATCTGTAGCATTATGCTCAAGAAAAGATTATATGAGTTCCCTTTGGAGGATTTTCTTCTGGCCTTTGCTATAAGAAGTGGGTCTGGACCTCATGTGTGAAGCCTGTAACAATACAACACAGAGTCTGCAGAGCAAGACAGATGCTTATGGATCAAGGGAAGTGGTAATCAGGCATGAAAATCATTGGAGAAAGAGAAAATACAAATTAAACACTGTATCTCAAATACTCATTCAGTAACCAAAGACAGGAAGATGAATGGGTGAGTGATAAGAGATGAGAGGCAGAAAGGAGAGCTGGGTGACTCTGGAAGTATTTGAAGTTTTTTTTTTTAGACTGGATTCCACACATACACAATTACAACCTAAAGTTTTCTATAATCTCGCAACTATTTTATAGTGACTCTTGATAGCGTTGTGTGAGGATATGAATCAACTGTGTTTGACATGGATATGGGTGGAACATGAAGAAGGCAAATTAATTGTCTTTAGAAATAGTCACCCTTGAATTGTTTATACAATTCATTTTGCATTTATCTATTTGTCTTTTTTGCTGCACAAAGTTTGTCAAAATATCTTTGTGGCTTTAATTTTTAGGTAGTTATAAATTGAATTGTAAAAGGTAGACAACTTTATTGATGTGAGCCTACACAGAAAGCACTTAATGGACATGCAATATATTTTCATTGTTCTGTATTCATTTAATCCATTCAACAAATATTTATTGTTGTGTGCCACAAATATCGTGTGCTAGTAATGAGCTAGGTCATGCCATAAAATATCATAATCAGTCTACTAAGAAATATTTGCTTCTAATAAGAATTTATAAATGTTCAATGATTTTTCAATACAAATTTCCTTGGGATACAGTGATTTAATCAATGACATCCTTTAATCAAAATCCCTTAAATTAAAGCTTTAGTCCTCTTTTCTGAGGAAAATGCTATGTCTGCTTTATTATAATTTTATATACTTATAGGCTCCTCATCTGGATACAGAGCAAAAATTATGCTATATACTTGAAATTTGGGAACTAAAATAGAATAAGAGGCACTGGGAATATTTTAGTTCATAGCCTAGACAAAAGAAACAGAAGATTTATATATTGGGAAAATATTATTGATATGTTCCCTAGAGCTAAATGTAGAATGGAAAGCAGAAGGCTTCCTAGGAAATTTAGATTTTGCAAATATTAAGAATGAAGAGGATATAAAATGATCCAATTAGACTTACCCTTCAGATCTTTTCTTTTTTTTTTCAATATATTTTTTTTTTTTTTTTTACTTTTTTAGAGAAAGAAGAAGAGAGAGAGAGAGAGAAAGAAACATTGATATGAGAGAGAAACATCCTCCATTGGTTGCCTCCCACACACACCCTGACCAGGGATCAAACCCACAACCTGGGTAGGTGCCTTAACCGAGAATTGAACCGGCAACCTTTCGGTGGACAGGATGACACTCAACCAACTGAGAACCATATTGGCCAGGGCTACCCTTCAGATTTTAATAAATGGTTTGGGGAGAAAAATAGTGTTCTTTATACTTAATGTGAAAACATATAGTCGTCCCTCGCCACTTCATGCTTCAACTTTTGTGGCTTCACCAAATATAGTATAGTATTTGGAAAAATCGCAATAGAGCGAAACCGCAAAGTTGAAGCGCGAAGTGGGGAGGGACGGCTGTATATAAATAAAGAATCCTACTTCGTGGAAATTCATTTATCATGGTAGAGTCTGGAACTGATTAACCAAGATAAACAAGGGCCGACTGTACTACCTTCAAGTTATGTGACATAAGTACACACCTAGCTTTGCAATGTAATCCATTTGGGGAGTAACTGATTACATAACACATTTTCTATGCCTTTTATCTTTATATGGATGGATTTTGGAAAAATACTATGGCTTAAAATCTAAATATGTTTACAAAATGCTACTTTGTCTCTGGATACTCTTATTCCATCTAATTCCTTTTTCTGTTTAGCTTCTAATCAATAATTTCAGGCTAAATACGGTCAAATGTCTGGAAATAAAACATGTCAAATAAAATGTTCTATTATCTGATTATAGATAGGTTGTTTTTGTTAACTAATGCTTATTGTGTATTGATCTTGATTTAGGTTTAGGTACTCTATTTATTATAGTTTTAAAAGGGGGAAGGTACCTTTTATACAACAATCTCATTTATATATCTATATATTTGCTGCTAAATATATTTGCTGTTAAATATAATTTTTTAGTCTACCATATGATTTCCAGTTATTTTTACTTGCGTCCCATGTAAATACTATGATTCCAAAACACTGATAA
This sequence comes from Molossus molossus, assembly GCF_014108415.1. Classification (NCBI taxonomy): domain Eukaryota; kingdom Metazoa; phylum Chordata; class Mammalia; order Chiroptera; family Molossidae; genus Molossus; species Molossus molossus. The sequence goes on from NW_023425351.1 coordinate 49,223,912, forward strand.
TGGTAAAATTATGCTAATATCACTACTCTTCTGTTACCATATGTCTGTCTTGCAAATAACTCTTCAAAAGTAATTGCCTTTCAAACTATTCCCATCAGTTATTTCCCTTTGGTCCTACTACTCTGCCATTCTACCTTCTTATCTTACTCTACACCTCCTTAAACTAACAGAATACATCTCTGAAACAAATATATTTATATTGCCATAGGAAAGACATCTGAGAAAATCAAGCTCAAAAGGAAAAGAAGAGCAAAGTGTAGAACAATATTGGGCTCATTGCCTAATATATTTTTGGCCCTGATCTTCTGGGCCAGCACTTGCTTGTTATGAAAAATGACTCTAAGTTACTCTGTGCTGATTGAATTTATTATAAGGAAAGGAGTAATTTACAAGACATGGCTTCAGCTTACAATTACAGACTGCATGTCCATATAAATCATGTGTTATGCTCATATAGTCAGTCATAAAATAAACTAAGAATGCACTGTGCTGTTTTGGATTGTCCTAGACATCCTTTCCTAGACTTTTGGATTTCCCAAAGCATCAAGTTGAATTTTGGGATTCTTTCCAAACTGCAGAAGCCTCTTTTTAAAAGATAAGGGAATATTAGAGTGCTTCATCAGCTTAACTTCAGTAATCTCCTGAAGATTTACTCTCTGACTAAACCCCAGTCTTCATATCAAAACATATCTTTATTAATGATAACTCACAAAGGCTATATAATTTATATAGGATACCCATGAATGAATGATATCCTCCCTCAGATGAACAAAGAACTTAAAAGTTAGTTTAAGGACTTAGAAGAAAAGGCCCAGAAACTAAAATATTTGAATTTAGAAGAAAAAGATATAGACAAAATCAGTAACAGTCGTAGCTTACATTTATTGGACACGTGCCATGTACCATTCTTCAGTTACTCTATTAGATATTATTATTATACCCATCTTACAGATGATAAAACTGAGGTTTGGGGAAATTGAACTTGTCCAAGGTCTTATAAGTAGTAATTGATGGAGAAGTTAAATCATAGAAATCTGATTCTAGAGCCAGCTCTTTAACATGGCAGTCACCATCACAAAAATATTAGTCATACAGACCAAATAGTTATTTGAATCATAGAACACTTCTTAAGATATTCCTACCAAAAGGTAAGGTTTAATCTATTCAGGTTTTTCAAGTTAACATTATTTTTAAAAAGTAAGGGTAATGGAAGATTAAGTTACATAATGTCACATAGAAACAAATATGGAATCCAGACCATGGGACATAGCTCAGGATCACTGACTGCTTCTGCAATTAGCCAATGGTGTGAAAAACAAACAAAACCAGTGGGGCCTTTGCTAGGATCTTACTGTTCCAAGTGTGGTCCACCTTGAGTCCAGCAATATTGGCATCACTTGGGAGATTGTTAGACATGCAATATTTCAGGTCCTGCCCCAGACTCTACTGAATAGTAAGATCCCTAAATGATTCATTTGCACATTAGAATTGGGTAAACACTGCTCTAGATGCCTAGAGACATAACCAATTGTAATATGTAGACTTTGTTTGGATCATGATTCAACAAGTCCCTGCAAATGGACATTTTTACCTACTAGGGAGATTGGGCATGGACTAGGTCTTGAATTCGAAACAGGAATGAGTGTTGATTTCATTAGGTGTGATCATGGCACCCAACAGTTAATGATGAATGTCCAAATCTTTTAAAATGTAAACATGTATATTGAAGCATATAGGGGTAAAATAATATGTCTTAAATTTTCTTTAAAATATTTTAGTAAAGGAGATAGCAGTAAGTGATACCTTGAAAATTGTTGGATCTGTAAGGACGGGGCAAGCTATTCTTCTATCTACTTTGGAGTATGTTTGAATTTTACCTACTTTTGAGTATGTTTGAAATTGTAATAATTGTTTAAATCCAAAAGAAATGGGCTGATGCCCTAGACATTTTAGAAATAACTAAAATAATTAAAAGAAGAAGTTTCTTTTGGTTAAAAAAAAAAAAAAAAGCTTAACCATTGAACAGGAGGTCAGAGAATCTTTCTGCAAAGGATTTTAAAGAGAGGACATATTCATTGGTCTGGGGGCAGTTTTAGATATAGTCCTGGTAAAAGCCAGGAAACTTAAAAAAAAGTGTCAAGCTCCCTTTCTCAAAATTTTTTATATGGTAGATGTTTTACTTTGTGAATATTATGGGCCATTGATCTTAGATGTAATACCTTAGTTGTGTTTTAAAAAAAGAAAGAGTGGTTTATGTGTCTCTGTTGGAGCCCCATTTTCCTGTCCTCTGGCATTCTGCACTGGCAGTTCACTGTAATGGTTGACTGATGGAATGCTGAGCTACCCCCTCATCCAGATCAAGTATTTAACAGAGTCCTGTACTAGTCTTACACTGTTGACAGCCTATGCTAGTTAACTGCAGACTACAGCCTTTTGCTGTTATGCGATCAATAGGAAACCCTTTAAGCTGATGTGTATTTGTCATATACAAAGGAATTCCTTTCAACATCACATAAACCCTTAATGTACTCACCCATTAGAAAGCCTATCATGTTTTTTTGTTTGTTTGTTTTCTGGAAAAGGGAGCAAACGAGATTCCCTAAGCTACTAAAAGAAAAACCAAGCACTTTTGTAGCTTATTGAGTGGCAGTATTGTGGTAACGTGTTTTATATTTTCTGGCTCCTTCCTGTAGAAACCTGAGAAGGGTTCTCAAAGACTAGTAAACTCAGCCAGTATCCCCAGATGTTGACATTATACTGTTCACAGATGAACCACCGACACCTGACTGGTTTAATAGGTGCCTTGTGTTTACAGAGTGAGTCAGTGGATGAGCAAGAATTTGCGTCCAGAAACCTTCCTCTTTTAACCACAAGCAGTTTTTCTTATATGGTACTATATTTGGGTCTTGGTTTGGATTTAATGGAATAATCCAGAGCATCTAAGATTTTCCATTCAACAAATATGTATTAGGAGAAATAAATGTGTAATAGGATAGTGGAGGGAATTTTCCTTTGACTGAATCTGAGTTGCTGACACTGAGGTTCTGTTCCCTGCACTTTTAAAATTTAGGTTGTGCCCTGAGGGGCTCCCCAGTTATAGGACACTGCATTAGTACACGTGAGTGCTTTTCAATTTTGTAAACACCTAAGTTGTTTTCTCTTCCTCTTCCAGTCTTCTTGGTAGATGCCCAGTCATCTATCTAGTCTCTCTGTTCCCCCCATAGAGCAGCCTCTGCATTTCTTATTAGCCCTCAGTCAGTACAAACAAACCCTGGTAGTTGATCAGTGTGATCTTATGGCATTCCACAAACATGTTCTGCACACCCCTCAGTTTGTTCTGCTACAGCATCATTATTATAATCCCTGGCTAGCGAATTGTAGTTAGAACAAGTTGTTGTTTTTCCCAAACTTGTGTGACTGTTAAAATTATTATAAAATATAACAACATTGCAAAAGATCCAAAATACATTTATAATGGTAGATGGATTGGGGGAGAAGCATAATGCAAAGTTTCATGGTCCAATGAATTAATAAATACAGCAAAAATTTTATTTCCTCTTTCCATTTTATAAGAATATCATTATATCAAAAGAAAAAGCTTTAATATGTGTGTGTGCATGTAAGTGTCTCCCAAATGCATTCTATCAGAGAAATAAGACAGTAAGAAGGTAGTTTAAGAATAATTCCCCCAAAAAGGTAAAATCAAGACATATAAAAATGAACACATCAAATATTTTATTTAATTCATTAATAAAGGAACCAGTAAGACCTTACAACCAGTTCAAAGGAGAATTCAAACAGACATATTTTTATATCAGGAGTATTAAATAAATGTGCAAATGGAAGCACATTTTTCCCCTGTTGGGGAAGAAAGTCAATTCAACTCTTTTAGACAGTATTTACTTGCTAAAGACAAGAATGTCTTTGTTTCTAGGCAAGAAATATTTTGCATTGCTATCAGTTTTTACAATTTATAGAGTTATAAATTAGCTTCCATAGAATCAGAATTACATAATCCAGAAGAGTGTACTCTAGACACCGCATAATCTTTCATCACAGCACAGATTATTTTCACCCTGACAATACTGTATTGCTAAGTGCATCATACCATCAGTGACTCCCTACTACCAACAGAAATAAGTCCTAACTCCTTTGGCAGGCATTCACAATTTAGCTTCAGTCTCCTTCCAAAATTTCCTGTTATCTGGCCAAAGTTAACTACATATTCCTAAATTTTACTAATCCTTCAAGTCCCTGAATAAACTGTCACTTCCTCCAAGAAGCCTAGTACTTTATCTATGATACCTCCCATTGACACTCATCTTATTTTTTTCTGTACTTTTCTTGTGTATTAACCCTTCTGCTATGATCTGTAGTAGTTCTCACACTTGAGAGTAAATCAGAATCACCTGGAGGGCTGGTTAAAACAGATGGCTGGATTCCACCTTTCCTCTGGTTCAATGGACCTGAGGCAGAGCCTGAGAGTTTGCATTTCTTACAAGAGCCCAGGTGATGCTGATGCTGTTGGTCTGAAGAAGACACTTTGAGAGAAGCACCTGCCAGAGAAACCATGTAAAAAACTGCAGATAAGATTAATAAGACATAGGCCTAGCCCTTTAGATATTCACAATCTAATGGAAGTGTCAAAACCTGGCTCTCTAAAATATTACTAAACCCCATCTTTGGCTAAGATAAAACTGAGTTTAGAGCTTTAGTAGTACCTTGAGGGAGAGGGGAATAGGAGTAATAGTTGGGATATTTTAGGTTTTCAAGATTGATTTAAGGCAGATCTTTTAATATAATAACTGGGGGTGTCCAGCTGGTGTGGCTCAGTGGTTGAGTGTCGACCCATGCACCAAGAGGTCTCCAGTTTGATTCCAGGCCAGGACACATGCCCAGGTTATGGGCCAGATCCCCAGTGGGGGGCATGCAGGAGGCAGCCAATCAATGTTCTCTCTCATCAATGTTTCTATCTCACTCTCCTTTCCTCTCTCTCTAAAATCAATAAAGAAAAAAATTGTTTTAATAATATAATAACTGGGGATTAAGAGAAGATCATGATGTTATAGTTTAGAATTCATAGACTAAGATGAAGATTTTTGAGACAAAGGGTTCAAAGAGTTCTGGTGTGCAAACTGGTGGTTGATGCTTTGCATCAAAGAGTTGATGTGTCATTCAGGAGTTGATGTGTCATTCAAGATAGAGTAGTGAAGACATTAATGTGTCTAGACAGTCAACTCTACTAATATTTTCAGAGACAGACACATAAACAATTAGCATAGTAATAAGTATAATTGAGGTAATCACAGAGCTCTTTGGGGGCAAGTGTATAAAATCTTATAACCTACTTGCCATCTACCACTGCCAGAAATTCCATAATGTGAATGCCCTTCTTAGGTTTATCAAGGAAGGAGCATTCTATTTATGGAGGCATTCCTCTTTGTTTCTTTTTCTTTTTCTCTTTATACTCTTAACATCCCCAGGCCAGACATTCATACTTTAACATATATATCTTATGAACACTCAATATCAAGTGGAAAGAACTCATATTTACTAAGGACCTACTATATGACATGTAAAATGCAAGTGTTTATATATATATATATATATATATTAATTAACTGTATATTAGATGTATATGATGATTATGATTATACCCTTGTTAATACAGATAATTCTTATTGCAGCTTTTAAGGATAAGTGGAACTCTGGATAGAGCTTTTTTTTTATATTATGCAAAACTCTTCTTTGGGGGGGGGGGTTATGTAGTGAATATGATGATTTTAATGCACAGTAATCCTCTATTTAAAAATAATAGAAGCACATATATCTAAAAGCCTGAACAGCAAATGATCTTTACTTTGGAAAGTAACTCAAGCTCTAACTTTTGATGACATAAAATTGATATCTGTTACCTTGCAAACAATTTTTAGACACACTCTAAAGTGAGTGTATTAAGGTTACATCTGAGAAAAACAAATTAAATCTTTTGTCATACAACCGTGGCACATCATTCAATGTGTAAGGCCCAAATTCTTGAAGACATAGTTAAAACTTTTTGTACCAAATACACCCTATGTTTGATTATAACCAGCATGCTTTTTATGGGTTCCAAAATAAAACTAGAAAATATGCATATTATAAAGTAAATGTACTTAGATTTATTCATGACAAGCTAATACACATGTTCCATAAAATCACTGAGGTAAAAGTCATTTTACACATCTTTACTAAAGTTTTGAGGAAACATCTGCAAGGTAGTGTAGCTTCAGAACTTATCAAAGCCCTGGCCAGTTTGGCTCAGCGGTTAGAGCGTCGGCCTGCGGTCCGGAGAGACCCGGGTTCGGTTCCCGCTAAGGGCACGAACTTCGGTTGCAGTTTGTCCCCGGCCCTGGTTGGTCGTGAGGGTGGCAGCCACTCGATGTGTCCCTTCACATCGATGTTTCTCTCTCTCTCTCCCTTCCTCTCTCTCCGTCCCACTCTGTACAAAAAATGGAAAAATATCCTCGGATGAGGATAAAAAAAAAAAAAAAGAACTTATCAAATACTTGCCACCATGCTAATGGTATTCACAACATATAGCTAAAGAAGCATCATTCTTTACCAACAGAATATTTCGCATGTAGCGATCTTATATTTGCCATATGGGCTTTTATCACACCTTTCTTTCAGTCCAAGATTTCTCTGAACTAATTGCAGTGAAATCCAATTGGTGCAAAGAGGACTTCAGAGAGTAGGTTATCTTAGTTGGGACCCTATAGATTTTGAAGCTGTAAGGGAAGATGTGGGGCAGAAAGAGAAAACACAGAAAAATAAGTCAGTAAGTGGCATTAAAATAAGGTTTTCTGAAGATAGACTATAAAAGTAGCCAGAGAAATGATGTGGTTATGGGAGTGCTTAATCTTTCCCAACATCTACTAGATCTGGTTTCTTGGGCACTGTGGACATTGGAAGTTGGACAATTCTTGTAGTGGGGGTTGTCCTGAGCATTGTAAGATCTTAAGCAGACTCCTTGGCCTCAATCTACTAGATGCCAGTAGCACACCCTCAGTTTGACAACGATAATGTCTGTCAATATTCCCTGGGGGTAGGTTTGCCAGATTTAGCAAGTAAAGATAGACGATGCCCAGGTAAATTTGATTTTCTGATAGCAGCAAATAACTTTTTGGAATAAGTGTGTCCCATGCAACATTTGGTAGAGACTTGTACTAAAAATTTATTTGTTGTTTATCTGAAATTCAAATTTAACTGGGAGTCCTATATTATAGCTAGTAACCCTACTAGGAGGCAAAATTGCCCATGATTGAAAGCCTGCTATGCTGTTGGTATCAGTAAATTCTGAGCAAACACCCAAGATACTCCTGACTAACCTGATTGACAATGTTGTTTTCCTTAACCTCTCTGACTCCAGTAACTTTGTTTGGAAAGGAGGGAGCTCGTTATCCTTCCTCACAGGGTGGAGTGAGATCTAAAAAAAATAATGTATGAAATCCCCTTAGTACAATGCCAGGTCCAGTTAACTGATACCTGTCTGTTACTACTGCCTAGTGATCCCTTACAAGATGATGCCATAATATATATTGGTCTCTAGACTTTATTTTCCTTAATGAGAAAGTTTGTATTAAGGAAACACAGGAGCCCTCCAGTGATTCTTCGTTTGGGCTGCACATTGAAATCACCTAGGGCATGTCCTCCCTGCTGTCTGGATCCTACCTCTGAGAGATTTAGATTTCATGGATCTGGAGTGTTGCCTGAGCATTGGGATTTTCAAAAGCTCCTAAAATGTGTAAGCAAAGCTGAGAACTGCTCTTTGAGAGAAAGGTATCAGATAAGTGGTACTCCTTAATAATGAAGAGAGGGCCCGGCAGGTGTGGCTGAGTGGTTGAGCATCGACCCATGCACCAAGAGGTCGCCAGTTCAATTACTGGTCAGGACACATGCCAAGGTTGTGGGCCCAATCCCCAGTGGGGGGCATGCAGGAGGTGGCCCATCGATGTTCTTTCTCCCTCTCTCTCTAAAATCAATAAGTAAAAAATAATTTAAAAAAATATTGAAGAGAGGGAGTAAACTCGACTTAATTACGTCTGATTCTTGTCTTGTAGAAAAGTGGGTTGGAATAAAATTTAGAGAAAAGTTGGACATGATTTCATTCATTCATTCATTCATTCATTCATTCATTCATTCATTCATTCAACAAATATAATATCTGAGTGCCTACTATGGCCAGGCCATGTTCTAATGATAAACAAATGATGTTTTAATCTAATTAGAATTAAGGCCTACATGAGAGATGATAGCATTACAAAAAAAAAATCAAACAAAGTCATGAATAGTCTTAATAAGAAAGCAAAGCGGGGAGAATCCAGTGTGACTTGACAAGAGGCTCTCAGAACTTAGCTCTTAGAAGAAATAGAAATAGCAAGAGCACATTCCAAGGACAAGTGAAGGGATGGCATAAAACTGTAAAGAGTGTCAGAAAGGCCAAACACACTAAAAAACACTGCTAACTACAGCAGAGTCATTTCTTGAAAAGGGAAGTCCTAGAATAAAGGAGAACAGGAAGGAAGTATGAAGCCGTACTTTTGAGGAAGATGTGCATTGTTTAACAGATTGTTAAAAGGCAGAACAAATATAATGCCTATTTTGCTAAAAAAAAAAAAAAATGAGCTACTAGAAAATACAAAACAAAAACTTTGAAATAGAAATTGTAGGCTAAGATGATAGATTACCCACATCCACTTTATGTGAATTATTAATCTCTTGCTCCAGAAAACTGAGTTATCAGTAAATTTTCATGTGTGGTCACAGAATCTTTGGTAGTAATATTATAGGACTGATAGTGTACTTGTGAATATTATACTCCTTTTTTTATAACAAACAAACCTCAAAATATATATAATAGCTTAAATACAATAGAAGTTTATTTCTTGTGTTCTGAAATTGGTGTTCCTGAGTGGTGGGTTGCTCTCCTCTGAGGATAGATTCAGGGACCCAGGTTCCTTCTATCTTGTGGCTCTGCCATCGCTAATAAATGGCTTCTCAGGTCAGGTCTCCATGCTCATCTTTTCCAGGCTGTGGAAAGGAAGAGATCGTGGAGGGTCGCCAATGGGATGCTCTCATGGGCCAGGTTTGAAAGTAGCACACATCACCTTTGTAATCCTTCCATTAGCTAGAAATCAGTCACTTGGGCACCCCAATTGAAAAGAAAACTGAGAAATGTAGTGTGCCCAGGAAGACGAACAATCAGGTTTGGTGACAGCTAACCAGTATCTATCCAGAAAATAGGAGATCTGCCAGAAAACTGTCATTAGATGAATAATTCAAATTTTCAAAAGTGGGGTTGATATCTAATTAAAGGATATAAAAACAACAAAGGCTTGAAACATCTTGGAGTCTGTAACTCATCTTCTCCTGCATATTAGGAAGACATTTAACAAATACATGACATTGTAGATAAGTGAGAACTGGGTGATGGGATCACCGAGTAGATTCATACTTCCTCTGATAACTGTGCCAGTGAGTGGTTATCACTGTCGACCACGAAGGCAGTCTCATGTGCTGGGTCCTGTCACTCTCCTCACCCATATCTCATTAAATACTTGAATACAGATAAATGTGTGGCTAATTCATTGAAAGAGATATTGAATGATAGGACAGATGAAATAATTAAGAACAGCTTCAAAATCATCTTAGAAATCTAGAACATAGGTCAGCAGAATTCTTCTGAAAACAGCAAGGGAGTAAGTATGTTTGGCTTTTGGGTCATCAGGTCTCTGTCACAACTAGTCCTGCTCTTACAGCCCCAAAACAGCTATAGAGAATACATAAATGAATTGGTGTGGCTGTGTCCCAATAAAACTGAATTTACAAAAACAGATGCCAGGCCAGATTTGATCCATCCATGGGCCATACTTTGCTGAACCCTGATCTAGAATAGGCTGAAATTGAGGCACTAAATCTAAATTTATTCATTTAAGGCCAAAGAACAATGGGCCTAGCGTGTTACCTATAGGGCAACAAGGTAGGCATTATTTGCTCTTATTTTAAAGATAAGAAAACTGAATCTCAAAAATAAGTTATTTGACCTGCTTTCACATCTGGATAACACGTAATGGGACATGATGCCACATCAACAAATGTTTAGGTGAATTGATTCACAATTAATTGCTCAGGCGGAGGACTTCATGTGGCAGCACTCCCTACAGGAAAGCCCGGGTTCTTCTGGCTCTGTTCTTATTTAAGTGCATGACCTTTGAAAGACTCCCTTGACTTCTCTGGGCCTCTGCTAACAAAGCAATAAAAATAAGAGGCTCAACTAGATAAACACCAAGGCCCCTCTCAGGTCTAATAGAGTTACTGTTTATATGTTAAGAGCATCATGTGAAAGAGAATTGAGACTTACTTTTTGTAACTCTAAAAGCAATTCTTTTTAATGTTTTCTAATGTAGTTTTATGGAAAACCAATTAATAAAATATAAAAATGGTATTTTATGAGCATGCATGTGTTTTACAAGTTCAAATTTATAATATTTTCTGATTATAAAGACATTTATTGAGAGAGTTGGGATGATATGAATGAAACAAGTTTTAAACTGGGAGTGAAAAATAATTGATGAATTCTCTTAGCATCAGTGCCTCAGCATTCTATTCATTGTTTTGGTTATTTACTTAATTGCTTGTTTTTGGTTGTGTAATGTCAAGAAAATCCTTATTTGTGGCTTACATGATAAAAGAAATTAATAGTTGTCAGAATATAGACATGGCAAGAGTGGCCTGAAAATAAAAATGCATTAACTTGACAACATAAATCAAGTAATTTTCATTATATTAATTTGGCATACATCATAAAAATAAATGTAAATTAAGCATTTGAAAAAAATCTTACATCAATCAAGGTAGGCTAAGTTTATGCTGTGATGCTAAATGAACCCTCAAACCTCAATGGCTTGCTGTAGTGTTTATTTCTTGATTTATTTCTTGCTCATGTTACATGTCCATTTCGGGTTGAGGTTAGGGGGCGGGGCTCTGATCCACATAGCTTCTCAGGGATCCAGGTTGTTGGAGATGGCTCCACCGTCTGGTAGAGGTGCCATCTGGCACAGGTAGTACCCTTGATTGCTAAGGCAGGGGCAGAGGCACTAGGAGTGCAAAATATTGGCTCTTTTATACAGAGGCTGTTCTTTACATGTGAGTGTAAAACACATTTGTCAGTTCTGATCAATGTTTGCCAAAAGCAGTTTAAGCACATGGAAGTACTATAAAGGAACAGATCTCAAACATGTTTCATAATAGAAAAATGCAGGTTCCTACCCCACCCTACAACCCTAGAATCAGGATCTCTGGGGTATAGTTGGCAAATTTGCATTTTAAAAAATGTTCCACAGCTGATTCTCCTTATCAACAGGAAGCAACTGCTGTGAACAAGGAGTGTTTTTAAGATAGAGGGAAAGCAACAGTTCGATCTGTGGATTTAAGATTACCCTGGTTGCAGTGTTGGAGATGAATCAGAGGGAAGAAACTAGAAGCAGGGAGATTTCATGTCACACACACATAGGGTTCAATGAGCAAACATAAATGCATGTGCTTATATATTATACCATGTGTTAGCAGGACCAGCTCAGTCTGAGAGCCTAGCAATGTTGTAAATTTCTCTGTATATTTCCAGAATCTCTATATTTCCACCCTCCACCCTGTCCTTCCTTAACTCCCAGAAAACCAGTAGGGTAGGCAGAGAGTGGCTGCCAACCAGTCCTTGTTTACTTGTTTTGCATGATACTGCTGCAGATAGTGTTGGTTGTAGAGCCAGCTGGCACACACAGGAGTCTCTGGATAGGTAATGGGACATGGTGCAGATGGGTGTGGCCTTCTTCTCTCTCTTTTTTTCCTAAGTAGAGGTCTAATGGGTGAGTGATATATATATATATCACCCATTCTCACTTGAGGATATGTTTTTCATTGATTCTAGAAAGGAAGAGAGAGACACACAAAGTGCCCCAACCAGGGATTGAACCCACAACCTGGGTATGTGCCTTGTGCCCTGACTGGGAATCAAACCTGAGACCTTTGGTGCGTAGCAGAACGTTATAACCAAATGAGCCACACTGGCCATGACCCTGCTTGTCTGAGTGTTTGCTAGAAGTGGTCAAACTTTTCTTCATGCCTGTTAGGGCAGCACAGAATTTGTTATATTGCTGTCTTCCGCCTTCTGGGAAGACTGATATAGTTAAGAGTAGATGTGCCCTGGGAGAAAATGACCTGTGCATGATTCTTTTGAAAATTAAAACTATCTGGTCAGTGCTAGATTATATAAGGACTGACAATCCTTATATAAAGATTTGGTTTTTCCTCCTTCAAATGCCTGGATTCTGGTCGATTCATCTGATATTATTAGCATCTCTCTCACATGGTGTTTGGGATGGGGAGGTGGGGAGTCAGAGAACCGACCCCCCATACACTTTGAGAAGAGGAATAGGTTCTGTTTCTTTCAAATATTATGCTCAGCACTTATCACTTTGTCGCTATGTGTCATGGCTGAAACAAGTGGAATATAAACAAGGACTTGGCATGGCTGTCCAGCACTTTCTCTGAGAGATGGATGGACATGTAGGCAGCTTCTCTTTTTATTGTTGTACTGCATTTTGTCTTGTATTGATAGAGCCCAGGGCTCAGATTCCTCTCCCACCCCCAACAGGAGAAACAAACAAGCAATCAAAACACACACCTAATTACCGGCTATAGATTGAAGCTGAAAACTGGCACTTTGTCATGAAAGTAATAACCAGCAACAGGCTTAGGTTTCTTCTAAGCTATTTTTGTTTTCTTTCCTTTTTTGTATTTACATTTTTCTAAAATATATATTTAAAAAAAAAAAAAACAGAGCAAAGACAAGGAAATAATTTCTTTTTTTCCCAGTTTTTATTTATTTATTTTTATAGATGTTTCTTTTTCCCCACAAGACACCCTCCTAAGGAAATAATTTCTAACTTAAAATTTCTCCAAAATATAACTCAATATCATATAACTTTAAAATAGTAATCCAAAAATTGATATATTAAAATAAAGCACTTAATATACTACACACCCAAATGTTTTGCTTATCAGCTTTTGTAAATTAAGAACATGAAATATTCACAATTCTATTTAATAACATAAATAAGTTGTAACCTCATGTAAGGACCTAATATATAATTAAGAGAAAATTGGGACACAGTTGGAGAGGAAGAGTCCAGAATGATAGACAGAGTAGACTATGTCATGGCTACGCATACAGTTCTATTTGTAGAAACACATACTCTACCATAATCCCACGGAGTACAGGCAGTAGAAAGGGAAAGAAACCTGCAGTAAAGAGAACTCGGTAGTAGAAAAAGAATGGGCATGTTTGTCTTCTTAACACTCCTCTTTGGTGATGTCGATCCTGAAGACTTTAAAAAGGCCTGTTGCCTTGGCCAGTTTGGCTCAGCGGTTGGAGTGTTGGCCTGCAGACCAGAGAGAGAGTCCCAGGTTCGGTTCCTGCTAGGGGCACATACCTAAATAAATGAATAAATAAAGCCTTGTTAAATTTTCTCAGCTTTAGGTATACATGTCTATATCTTCTGGCACTTGTTCAAGGAGCAAAGTGAAACTGATCCAAAATCAAAAGCTGCTACATCCCAGGTATGGAGCATTTGGGGCTGTAATTATATAATTGTAATTATAGTCCTTGATAGGATAAAAAAATAGTCCTGAAATAATTCTATGGTTAGTTGATGTGAGTTATTGTGACCAAAGTTTCTCTTACAATTCTTTTTTTGGTGGGGGGGAGGGAGAGGACAGAAAAGTGATTTATTTTGCCAGAGTGTGTTTAAACAGAATGTTTTTTTAAATTGTTGAAAGCCCCATTGACCCCCTCCTTCCTGCTCCCACCCCCCTCCTGCCTTCCCCAGCCTAGTGTCCATGTTGATTGGTTGTACATATATGCATAAAAGTTCTTTGGTTTATCTCTTCCCTCCCCTCTAACTCCCTCATCCCTCTGAGATTTGTCAATCTATTCCCTACTTCCATGATTCTGGATCTTTTTTGGTCAACAGCTTATTTTGTTCATTATGTTCCACAAATAAGTGAGATCATGTAGTACTTGTCTTTCTCTGACTAGCTTATTTCGCTTAGCATAATGCTCTCCAGGTCTCTCCATGTCATCTCAAAGGGTAAGAGATCTCTCTTTCTTACAGCTGCATAGTATTCCACTGTGTAAACGTACCACAGTTTTTTTTAATCCACTCATTTACTGATGGACACTTGGGCTATTTCCATATCTTAGCTACTGTAAAAAAAAAAAAAAATTAAACTAGACTATCAACTTACACTGTACACAGGATAAACTCAAAATGTATAAAAGACTTAAATGTAACCCATGAAACCATAAAAATCCTAGAAGAAAATGTTGGAGGAAAAATCTCAGACGTTATATGTAGTAGAATTTTCACTGATACATCACCTAGGGCAACAGAAACAAAGGAAGAAATTAATAAATGGGACTACATCAAACTTAAAATATTCTGCACAGCAAAAGAAACCAGCATCAAAATGAAAAGGGAACCCACTCTCTGGGAGAACATATTTGCCAAGGATACATCGGATAAGGGGTTAATATCCAAAATATATAGTGAGTACTCATACAACTGAACAAAAGGAAAACAAAATATCCAATTAAAAAACGAGCAGAGTACCTGAATAGACACTTCTCCAAACAGGACATACAAAAAGCCAGGAGACATATGAAAAACTGCTCACCATCTCTAATCATCAAAGAGATGCAGATTAAAATGACTATGAGATATCACCTCACACTGCCAGAATGACGGCCATCAAAATCCTCAAACAATAAATGCTGGCGAGGGTGTGGAGAAAAGGATACCCTAGCACACCCCTGGTGGAAATGCAGACTGGTACAGCCACTATGAAAAACAATATTGTGTTTCCTCAAAAAATTAAAAATGGAACTGCCATTTAACCCAGTGATCCCCCTTCTTGGAATATATCCTAAGAAGCATGAAACACCAATCAGGAAGAATATATGCACCCCTATGTTCTATTACAATTCTTAATGGTATTCCTGGTTCCTTGCTTGATTATATGTTATTTCTGACAAGTGTGGTAGTTAACATTTTAAAGACAGTTTTCAAATTTAGAACAAGTTACTTGATTTTAGTGGGGTTTATAATGTTTATACCCAAGGTTGGCATCTACTAGAGGGAAATTTGTTTTTAATCCATATTAAGCTCTTTCCCATTCTATTGAAAGGCCATATTAAATCTTTAGCATGTATGGATCAGTGTGTTGATCATGGCTTTGTCCAAATAGCAACCTATACTCTTACTCTCTGTGGTAATTTTGGCACAGGTGAGAGTTTCACATGATAGGGAGTTTGAATGCTAGCATTACCCTTTTAGTGGAAAAAGAAGCACTATGGCTTTGAATAAAGATAGGGATAATGTCAAGGTAATCAATTTGGCTATTTACCAAGTTAGGCTTTAGGTTTATTGAGAGATTCAGATGTACTAAGTAACAGATTCATATCTCTATTTTCTTAACACTTGCAAAACATCTTTACTTAGGATCAGTTCACTTTATTGATTCTTATCAGTGATTCTGCTTATCACTTCAGAAATTTGAGTGCTGACATTTCTATCCCATAAAATAGTTGCCAGTAGACATCACAGAGAAAACTTTCCTTGAGAAATGAAGGAGACAGAAAGATTTTCCCAAACAAATGCTGAGGCCGTTCACCACTAGATATGCCTTATAAAAAAATATGGTAAAAGGAGTTCTCCAGGCTGAAGTAAAAAAATGCCCAATTAGAAACATATGAAAATATAAATCACACTGGTAAAACTATATCATGGTGGTGTATTAATCACTTAAATCTATTAAAAAGGTTAAAGGGTAAAAGTATTTAAAAATAACTATGGTTACAATAATTTGTTAATGGATAAACAATATAAAAAGAGGTAAACTATGATATCAAAACCATAAAATGGGTAGGAGTAGAAAGGTAGAATCTTTATATGCTATTGAAATTAAATTATCAGCTAAAAAAACTGTTTTATTTGGTAACCAGAAAGCAAACACCTATAGAAGGTACCCAAAAGATAAAAAGGTAACAAAGGATCCCACCATGGAAAATCATTAAATTACAAAGAAAGACAGGAAGGGAGGAAGAAAGGAACCAGTGAACTTCCTAACAACCAAAAACAGTAAGATGACATCAGTAATCCCTTACTTATCAAGTCCTTACCTATTTACATATAAATGGATTAAATTTTCAAATCAAAAGGCATGGAGTAGCTGATTTTAAAAACAAACAAACAAACAAACAAACAAGACCCAACTATATACTGCCCACAAGTGACTCATTTTAACTTTAAGGACACACATGGGCTAAAAGTGAAGGGATAGAAAAGGATATTCCATGCAAATGGAAACCAAAAGAGAGCAAGGCAAGTTATATTTATAACAGAAAAAATAGACATTAAGTCAAAAACTGTAATGAGACCCAAAAAAGTCATTATAAAATGATAAAGGTGTTAATTCATCAAGGAGATATAAAAATCATAAATATAGATGCACCCAACATTGGCGCACCTAAATATATTAATATCATATTAATAATATTAATAAAATACTAACAAATCTGAAAGGAAAAACAGATACAGTATAATAACAGTAGGGAACTTCAATACAACACTTTCAACAATGAGTGGATCATGATAACACCTTTCAATATATTGGGTAGAAAAGGAATGTACCTCAACATAGTAAGATAATGTTATTGTCATAAATATGGCAAGCCCCAAGCTAACATAACAGCGAATGGTGAAAGGTGGAAAGATTTCCCCTAAGATGAAGAGGAAGACAAGGCTCTCTGCCCTCTGTCACCACTCCTATTCATTTTTTTATTTTTTTTTATTTTTAGTCCTCACCCGAGGACATTTTTTGATATTTTGTTCAGATAGAGTGGGAGGGAGGGAGAGAGAGAGAAACATCGACGTGAAAGGGACACATTGAGTGGTTGCCACCCACACGACCTGGGCCAGGGACAAACTGCAACTGAGGTACATGCCCTTAGCGGGAACCGAACCCAGGTCTCTCCGGACCGCAGGCCGACGCTCTAACCGCTGAGCCAAACTGGCCAGGGCACCACTCCTATTCAATACAGTACTGGAAGTTTTAGAGCATTTAAGCAGGAGAGGGAAAAAAAAAAGGGCATCCAGATTGGAAGAAGTAAAATTGTCTTTATTTGCAGATGATATGATCTTATACATAGAAAATCCTAAAGACTCCATGAAAGTACTGTTAGTACTAATAAACAAATTTTGGGAAGTTGTAGGATACAAATAAAATTAGAAAATCTAATGAACTATCTGAAACAGAAATAAAGAGAACAATCTCATTCACAAGAACATGAATAATAATTAAATACGTAGGAACGAATTTAACCAAGGAGGTGAAAGATCTCTAGTCCAAAAGTTACAAATATTGAAGAAAGAAATCAAAGAAGACACAAATAAATGGAAAGGTATTCTGTATTCATGGATTGAAAGAATGAATATTGGTAAACTGTGTATACCATCCAAAGTGCTTTACATATTCAATGCAATCCCTATCAGAATTCCAGTGGCATTTTTCACAGAAATAGAACAGTCTTAAGATTAATATAAAACTGCAAAAATCCCCAAATAGCCAAAGCAATCCTAAGAAAGAAGAACACATCCTGATTTCAAACTGTATTACAAAGCTATAATAATCAAAATAGTTTAGTACTGGCATAAAAAAAGGCACATGGACCAATGGAACAGACTAAAGAGGCCGGAATTAAACCATGCATGTATTGTCAACAAACATTTGACAACGGAGCCAAGGATACTCAATGAAGGAAAGGACCGTCTCTTTAATAAATGGTGTGGGGAAAACTGGATATTCACATGTAAAATAAATGAAACTGGACTCTAACTTATACCATACACAAAAATTAACTACTCAAAATGGACTGAAGACGCAAATGTGAGACCTGAAACCATGCAAGTCCTAGAAGAAAACATAGGGGAAAAGCTCCTTGACATTATTCTTGGCAGTGTTTTTTTGTTTGTTTGTTTGTTTTATATGACATCACAAACACAAGTGACAAAAGCAAAAATAAACCAGTGTGACTACATCAAACTAAGAAACAATATTAAAAGTCAACCTAAGAAACTGGAAAAAATATTTGCAAACTATCTAATAAGTGGTTAATATCTAATATAAAATAAGGAACTCATAAAACTTAATAGCAAAAAAAAAAAAAAAAAAAAAAAATCCAACTAAAAATGGACAGAGGACCTGAATGGCCAACAGGTACATGAGAAGATGTTCAACATCACTTATCATCAGGGAAATGCAAATCAAAACCACAATGAGGTATCACCTCATATCTGTTACAATGGCTATTACTAAAAAGACAACAGATAACAAGTATTGAGGACAATGTGGAGAAAAGGCAATCCTGGACACCACTGGTGGGAATGTAAACTGGTATAGCCAATGTGGAAAACAGTATTGAGGTTCCTGATCCAGCAATTCCACTTCTGGGTATATCTGAAGAGAGATCTGCACCCTCATGCCCATTATTAGATGAATGGATAAAGAAGATGTCAGATTTTTTATATATGGAATATTATTCAGCTATAAAAAGATGAAAATCCTGCCATTTGCAACAACATGGATGGATCTTGAGGACCTTATGCTGGGTGCAGTAAGTCAAAGACAGACAAATACTGTATGATCTCACTTACATGTGGAACCTAAGAAAGAGCTGAACACAAAAACAGAGTAGAATAGTGGTTGCTAGGGTTTGGAGAAATGATAGGATGTTGCTCAAATGGTACAGACTTCCAATTTTAAGATTAATAAATTCTGGGGATCTAATTAGCGTATGGTGACTATAGTTAACAATAGTGTATTATATACTTGAAAGTTGCTAAGAGAGTAAATATTAAATGTCCTCAAGACAATACACACATAAAAATGGTAATGATGAGTTAATGGAGGTGTTAATAAACCTAATTGTGGTAATCATTTTGCATCATGTACCTGTATCAATTCACCACATTGTGTATCTTAACTTACACTGTTATTTAAACACACACACACACACACACACACACGCAACAATTCCACTCCTAGGTATATATTAGAGGGAAATGAAAACACATATCCACAAAAAACATTGTACACAGATGTTCATAGCAACATTATTCATAATAGCCAAAAAGTGGAAAGAATCCAAATGTTCATCAACTTATGAATGAATAAAGAAAATGTGATATATCTATACAATTAAATACTGTTTGGCAATAAAAAGGAATGAAGTACTAATACATGCTACAACATCAATGACTTTCACAGACATTAGGCAAAGTGAAAGAAGCCAGACACTAAAGACCTGATAGTGTATGGTTTCATTTATATGAAATGTCTATTAAAGGCAAATCCATAGAAACAGAAAGTAGATTAGTGGTTGCCTGTCTACACCTGGGGCTGGGAATCGGTAGTGACTGCAAATGGGTTAAGAGGGTGATAGAACTGTTCAAAAATTAGATTTTGGTGATGCTTTAACAACTGTGTAAATATACTAACCACCATTTTAACAAGTGAATTATATGGCTTTTTAAATCATATGTTAATACAAGTATTTTTTAAATGAGGTAAAGGGTTGGTGGTGGAGGCAGGCATGGTATATAAAGAAACTGTTTTTTTAAGGATGGGAGGGGTTGATGTAGATAAAATTGTAGGATAAGGGGGAGGGAACCAGAATGGAGAGAGAAAAATTATACAACATAGAGGAATAATAAGGCTGGCAAGTTATAGACAACAGACACCAGACTAAGATCAAGAGTTAATTTGGAGGAAAGACATTTACAAGAGTGAGGCAAAATGTGGAGATGGACTTGTAGATTGAAGAGAAAAAGGGAAGAAAAGTTAGAGTGTTCATATCTGATGGCCTATGATTTTCTGAGTCACAAAGAAGGTGAAGTAACATGCTTGAGTGATGAATGTGATAATTTCAGGAGAATGGTGATGGTTCAGACAATGAATGTGAAGAATGAAAAAGAAAGCTCATTACATGAATAAAATGATTTTTGAAGTCATTATGACTTAATTGAGTTTAAATTTTAAAAAATAGTAAAGCACTTTATCATCAAGGTTATACATTTTTTCTCTCCAGTAGCTCTAGATTTCCATGAAACAGAAGCAGAAAAGCATGGATTAACTGCCTGTAAAACTGTATTTGAACAGGTTTCTGCTAAGGTTGGATGTCAAAGTGCCAATTTAATCAGGTATAAAATAGTCAAACACTTTTGGATATGATTACCACAAACTAAATGGCAACTTTCAAGGTGTAAAACTTAGAACAAAATTTCAATTTAGTTAATCAGGATTAGATATAAGTCATTGAAATTCGATTTTGAAAGCATACTAAGCCTCTGAGATCTTAGAAGCAGTGCTGAGCACGGCAATGCTTCTTGGTCGAATGGAAAAGAAAAACCAGGAGCCACCTAACCATTTTACTAAATGGGTTCAAAGCAGGTACAGAGGGGAGTCTGGAGCAGTGCTCTCCCAAGCAGCACATCTGTACACATAGATATGCATATTCATGGGTCCTTTCTCACAAACACTGTGAATTACATTGAGCTACAGTCCAAACATGCTCTATTTTCTAACCACAAATAAAGGTGACGCTAATGTTTGAAGGACGTTTGTCAACTTAGTAAGAATTTAAGCTGAAAACAGTGATGGTGGGGAAGAGATCAATTAAACAATTTATAAAAAGGGTGAGAGGAAGTCTTTTAATGGTTCTGCAAAAAAACTAAAAGAGCTATAAACAGTCAGGAGAGGAAGAGGATGATAACCAGATCTCACAGGAAACAAACCGGGTAGTAAATGTCAAAAGTGATCGCTCTTTCTCTGCCTTAAAGGATAAGGCTGAACACCAAAGCCCTTTTATAAGGTAATACAGGACCAGATTCGTGAGATGTCAAACTCGAACAACAGATCACGAGGCCACGATGAACTTTCAACGTGACCATTAATGCTCTGTTTTACGAAGATGGTCTCACAGTGCTTCCTAAGAAGCATTTTATCTACCTGGGCTGGTTTTACTTTAACAATGACTCCAGTTTTACCTTAAAACTCACCTTCCCATCTTCCTCCTCTCCACCCCACCCCTCAAATTTACAAGCTGCAAAAGTGTCTTGTGGATTGTGCGCCTCCGCTCACACACACACACACTCCACGAGAAACTTTCTGACGCTGCTCTTCTAGGCCCCCAAAGTTTAGGCAACTCCAGCAAAGCCTCCCCTGGACTCCGCTGGACTGTTCTCACGCCCTGCGCAGCGCTCCAGCCCCCAGGCCTCCACCCTCTTCCCCAGCAGTCCTGACAGTCTGGTCCGGTCCGGACGGGTGGGGCCGGACGGGGAGGGGCGGGCTGCTCCACTGGGGCCGGGCGGGTGTGGGGAGGGGCCGATGGGACCAGTCCGGCTTGTTTAAAAGTGGCCAGCTTTTCAACCCTGCATCTGTTCTAGGAAGAATGCGCCTACTTCAGGAACTACGTTTTGCCTGCCTCGGCGTTTGGAAGCAGCAATAAACAAACTTTTCAAAACTTTGGTCCAGCGCCTGCACCCCCGGCGCGTGGTTTCCTGGTGGTTCGTCCCGGGGCCACGCTGGGGACGCCCTCTCCCCCTGCCCGCCTCCCTTGAGGCGCGCGGAGCCCCCGCCCCCGTGTCGGGTCGGACGCGCGGGCACCCACCGAGTGGCGGCTCCGCGGACCCCTCCGCCCCCTCGGCCCGGCCCGGCCCGCGGCAATATGGACTACCTGACCACGTTCACGGGGAAGAGCGGGCGCCTGCTGCGGGGCACGGCCAACCGCCTGTGGGGGTTCGGGGGCGGCGGCGAAGCCCGGCAGGTGTGCTTCGAGGACTACCTGAGGGAGCCCGCCCAGGGGGACCCGGGGTGCGGGTCCCCACCGCACCGGCCCCCGGCGCCGTCCAGCCCAGAGGGACCCGGTGAGCTCAGCCTTCCTTCGCCTCCGCGTGGTCGACCGGGGTTGGGCTGTGTGCTCGGTGGGAGTGCGCGGCCCTGGCGGGCGCCGGACCAGCTGGGCGGCGGGGGTCGCGCGGCCCAGGGCAGGTTTGCTGGGGCCGGGATGGCGGCGCGCCGGGGCGAGGAGGGAGGACTCCTGGCCGGGCCGGGACGCTGTCCCGGCGGCGTCGCAGCTCTTCCTGCTCTGCTCTTCCTGCTTCTTCACCTCGAGTCGACTTTCTTCTCCGCGCCAAGTGTTTCAAGGGTTTGATACATTCCCGCGGGGAGGTGGATGTGAAACCAGCTGTGACGCGCGTCTGTTTGGTCTTGGAGATCGTTACGGCCGCTGTGCCTGTTTTGGGTTTGGGTCAGTGTTGCTGATATCCGTCAACTGTTAGGGTTCATTCAGCGCTGGGTACTATGGAAAAGAAAAGGCTTAACCTGGAATCTAGTTGATTTTGTATCATGCATTCTGTTTCCTTTTTCATTCCCGTGCCATGTGTTTTTAAAGGCTGCATGTTGTCTTCAGGTGTCAGGACCTAGAAACTTTTTTCTCAGTTACCGTGTATAATGACTGCTCTTGTTAGTTTTCTTTCACCACCGTGCCTGTGTACCAGCCTTTAAAAAAAAATTAGTCATAATGGCATGATATTGATATCTTAGTTCCCTAAGATATCACTATCAATATTTTAAAAAGCGCTTGTTGAAGTATTAGCATAATGTATAATGGTAATTTCCCCAATGTTGTTGGCTTCCTCTAAGTCAGCGATTTTCAACCTTTTTTCATCTCATGGCGCACCTAAACTAATTAATAAAATCTGTGGCACACCCCCCCCCCAAATTTTTTTTGCCGATTTGACCAAAAAAAAAAAAAAGGTATAATTCTGATTAATTCACACCAGATGGCTGTTGTTATGTATTGTTATGTTGGTTGTTGTCTTTTTATTTTTCTTTAACAATCTAAGGAAAAAGATGTCAGTTTTCCTAGCTAAATAGTCAGGTATTGCATTTTTCAACAGTTTTTGCAGCACACTTTTTGAAAATCACTGTTCTAAGTTATTGAAGTGGCTTTTATATTTTATTTCTGTTACTTTTTTAAATATGCATTTTAACAGTATGAGTGATTATATGAGCATCAGAATTTATAAAAAAGAGAAAAGCACAAAAAATATATAATCTATTCATATCCTGCCATTCATTTTATAGCAGTGAAACATTGAGAACATCTGTTGATTTTTGTGTGTATGTGTGTAACTTAAGATTTTAAGAAACTTGAATATTACTATTATTATTAATTTGTTGTTGATAATCCTTAACCAGGGATATTTTTTCCATTGATTTTTTTTGGATAGAGTGGGAGGGAGGGAGAGAGAAACATCAGTGTGAGAGACACATGGATTGGTTGCTTCCTACACAACCCCCACTGGAGCAGGGGAACAAACCTGCAACCCAGGTACATGCATGCCCTTGAGCAGGAATTAAACCCCAACCCTTCGTTCTTCTGGCAGTCTAACCACTGAGCAAAGTGGGCCAGGGCTTAAAATCTAAGCATGACCTCTTTTAATAATTTTTCTCACTTTATATAAAATACCTTGTCATTAGAATTCCTGCTTTGTGGAATTAGAAAATGTAAAAGAGAGATACTTTATTTCTGCTTTGAAGGACGTTAACGAGATGCAGAACTTTGTCTTTAAGGGTTGGACCAAGGATGAGGACTGAAATTTTAAAGTATTTGAATATTTGAATAAAGGATTTTTTTTAAAAGTGTGTCATCAATTGCCCAATTGAGAAGAACTGATAATGTGACCAGCCTTTAGAGAATTCAGAAATACGTGGTGTAAGTTAGTGAAGAATGAATATGATCAGTATTTTAATAAATATGGCCAAACATTTACATGATTCATTCAGAAACACTTATGGAACACACTGTTGACACTGTATCTGACACTCCTTCAGAGTTGCAGCTTCAAAGTATTATACCAATGCCTCTTCTATCGAAGCTGCACGTTCTTTATTATTTTTATTTTTTTGTTGAATTTATTGAGGTGGCATTTGTTAATAACATAAGTATAAGGTGTACAATTTTATAATACAGTATCTATATGTTGCATTATGTGCTCCTAGTCTCTTTCTGTCACCATATGTTTGACCCTGTTTAATATTCTGGTGCCCCCAAACCTCTGACACAAGTATGAGAGGCCTTGTGATGTTGCAATTATGACAAGAGTCAGGTGAGCAGGTACCACCTTAGCATTAACTTGTTGAAAGAATTTGTACAAGTTACTTAATCTCTTTTGGCCTATCTTTTCTTGTTTGTAGAATAGCTTAATTGGATGATCACAGAGGTTCTCAATTCTAGAGCTCCTTTTCATTTGGAACAAAATTAATGAAATTGCTGAGTGGTAAAGCTAGAAAATAACATTGGGAGTTAAAATATTGTAGGTCTATGAAGTTATGCCTCTAAAGGCAGTTTAAGAGATAAGTGCCTAAGCAGTAATTTGATCACCCCCTGTCATTCTTAGAATAAGTATAGCTTCCTAAATTAACTCTTTGAGAGGCGGCGTGGATATATATACAGGTACAAATAAATGGTTATTAATTTTTAGTCAGCCTTTGCTTAAAATGAGATTTCTGGTCTTTATAGCTGCTTATCAGTTGGGTTTGGGCTATAGGTTTTTTTTTTTTTTCTCTTTGTTTTATTTTTAAACTTTCCAGTTTGCTAGATTGATTTTTTAAAATCTTTATTGTTGTAAATATTACAGATGTCCCCCCTTTTTTCCCCCATTGACCCCTTCCTCTCCACTCACCGCCCCCCACCCTGCATTCCCCACACTATTTTCTGTGTCCATTGGTTATGCCTGTATGTTCTTTGGTTTATCTCTTCCCACCCTTCTTTATCCCCCTCCCTCTGAGGTTTGAGTCTGTTCCCTAATTTTTTTTTTAATCCTCACCTGAGGACATTTTTCTATTTTTTGTTCAGATAGAGTGGGAGGGAGAGAAACAATGACGTGAAAGGGACACATCAAGTGGCTGCCACCTGCACGACCAACCAGGGCCGGAGACAAACTGCAACCGAGGTACGTGCCCTCAGCAGGAACCGAACCCGGGTCTCTCTGGACCGCAGGCCAACGCTCTAACCACTGAGCAAACCGGCCAGGGCTCTCTCCTGTTTTTTAATTTGTGTCCTTCAGAATCTGTCTGAGGGATTTCTTCATCCCTTTCTGCTTGTAACTACCCTAATTTGACATTTTTATAACAGCTGCTAAAGTTTCCAGCTGTTACCCTTCCTTCAATTCTGTCAAATGTCCTTTGCATTACAGCAGTGTTTTGTGTACAGACTCTTTACTACACTTGCAGATAGGCTGCACTCCAGTACTCTGTTTGTTATTACTGATCTTGCCCCTGATCATTTCTGTTTAGCAATGTTGATAAATTAATTTTACCTATGACAAATTGTAAGGATGGACCAGATAAAACTTTGGTCAAATGTTTTTGATTTTACTCTTTCTATAAATAAACCACTTGTTAGACTGTTAGTGTTATTCATGCCTCTTTACTCCTCTCTAAGGTGGCTGCTTTTGCTCTTACCAGCTTTAAGTGTTTGTTGACTCCAATATTATATATATAGTCCCCTCAGGAAAAACATAATTGGGATTTAGAGACATTAAGGAGCTTAATTACGCCATTGATCTAGTTAGTAACAATCACTTGCCCCTGCTAGAGTAAATTATTTGATTTAAGAAAAACATCTTTGGACCTTGAGTTTAGCCCTTGTTTGGAGGCATGACCATAAGTCTGCATTATGTAGCCTTTAAAATTATTCACTTTACTGGGTTGTACAAATATTGTAAATAGGTTTAACAAGTTTAGTTTCAACTTACTATAATACAGTTTTTCATAAACTTCCCTGTTATGTCAACTCTATACTTCCACTTGGTGACAGCATACTTTAAACACGTCTCAGTCCTATTTAAAATTTCTCTTTATTTACTTTTGGTAATCAAAACAATGTCTTTCAAGGAGAAATGACAAGAATAATAACTGCTAAGAATATTTTCCGTGGGGCAGACACTAGCAGATATTTTTATTTAATCCTAATAACTTTGTAAGATAGGTACTGTTATTATTCCATTTTTCTCATTAAGAAACGGAGCCAGACAAGAATCAAGTGACGTAGAATCCATTTGGGTGTTATTTTTGTATTTCTAAGAGTAATGGCTTTGTCAAACAGGGAAAAAAGATGTGAGAAGAATGCAGAATTCTGTCATGTGTAATGTTAAAGTCAAAACACAGGTAAAGGATAAAGATAGATTATCACTGAAATTTCTTTAGAGTTAGAAATATATTAAAATGCCTGAGCTGAAAATACAAAATCCAGTAAATGTGTTACAACAGTTAGATATATGTTGGAAATTGCTGATACACATTATCTGGAAGAGTTAGATGAAAGTTTATGTTGAACCCAGAAAAGACCAAGTGGCTCTAAAGGATCTGGGGTACCAATTATTATAGAAACTACAGTTATGCACTGCAAAACAATGTTTTGGTCAGTGAGAGACTGCATAGATGATGGTAGTCCCATAAGCTAATGATAGAGTTGAAAAATTTCTGTTGCCCAGTGATGTGGCCATCTTAATGTCATAGTGCAACACATCACATGTTTGTGGTAATGCTGGTATAAAAAAAAACCTGTCATGTCAGTTGTACATAAGTATAGTATATACAAATATATAGTACGTAAGATGATGATAAACAACTATGCTACTAGTTTGTATATTTATTATACTACTTGTCATTAAGTGTACTCTTGTACTCTTTCTAGTTATAAAAAATAAAATATTTCTTGTAAAATGGTGCCATGTTACTCTGGTAGCAGCCTCATGCATCTTGTGTTTACCACATCTCTTGATTGTATTATTTTCTCTTGTGCTGGATTTAATCTCCTGTTGTTTAGTGTGTTTAGATACACAAATACCATTGTGTTATAGTCACCTACAGTATTCAGTACAGTAACATGCTGTACAGGTTTGTGGCCTAGAAGCAATAGGCTATACCACATAGAAACTAAGTGTGTAGTAGACTCTACCATCCAGGTTTGTGTAAGTGTTCTCTTAGGATGTTCGAACAGTGACAAAACCACCTAATACCACATTTGTTAGAATGTATTCCTGTCATTAAATGACACATGCTTGTTTTTAAAAAACAGGTCAGTATTGGCCAGTATTGGAAGATGATAACCCTAGATGTCTGCAGTCTCTCTCTCATTTCTTAAAGTGGGTGGTAGGAGGGGGAGAAGAAAATCTTAATAAACGACTTTAGTCTGTTGTGATGGTAACTCCAACTAAGTTCAGGTTCATAGTATTGTTCCCTTAATCCAGTGGTTCTCAAGTAGGAGGTAGATTTGCCTTTGTTAGAATCACAGGATAGCTATGAAGTCTTTTGTACTGTCTGTGGTTTTTTATTTTATTTTTTTCAAGAGGGTATTAAATAATTTATAGATTACACATGATAATGGATGATACACATGCTTCATTACGAACCACAATTTTGTCTGGAACCATAATTCAATTTAGAAACATTGCATAGGATGTACCAACAATTGTTAATAGCCAAACAAACTCCATGACTCTGCTTGGGTGACCCTTTTAATGGTGAACTCCAGGTCACAACTCAATAACTTGTCAACTCAACTACGCCAAGGATTCTGAAGACAATGGCTTCTGCATCCAAGCTGGTTGTAAATAAATTTCAAGTGGAACCTGGCATCACCCTGAAAGAATTCTGACTTCACACTGTTGTGGTAGTTTACAAAGATGGCCTCAGAGTAGACTAACTTTATGTTTTTAAAAAGACACATTTATTCAGCATTGTGATCAGACCATTATATTTAACAATCTACAGCATGGGTGCAAAAAAAAAAAAAAAAAAAAAAAAAAAACTACTTTAAAACCATTAGTTGGAATGCTTTACATTTTCCACAGAACAGAAACTAAAATAACCTGTTATACAATGTCAAAAATAGAGTCCTTGAGTTTTTTTTCCCATTCACATGAGTATTATCTAAAACATGCCTTCTTTGTAGCAGCTAGGCCCTGCCACCACTGAGCTTAGCTAAGTTCATGAATCTGTTGTAACCTGGAGCTTCCCTGACACTTCTCTGGTTTTCCTCTCATGCTGAACTTGGTCCCTGGCAGTAATTAAAACCTTCTGCCACTGCCATAGCTACTGCTGCTACTGGAACTGCCATAGCCACCTTAGTTTTGTGGTTTGGCATGGTATTGGCCACCACCATAGGGCCAGAGCTTCTGCCTCCAAAATTTTCTCCTTTCATGGGTCCATAATTAAAGCGTGATTGTTGTAATTGCCAAAATTATTGTAGCTTCCACCACCTCCAAAATTGCTTCTATCATTACCAAATTTATTACAGCCATCCCCACTCCATCATAGCCACCACCACCATGGCTGCCACCAAAGCCACCTCGACAGTTGAAGTTTCCTCCACAACCAAAGTTGTCATTCTCACCAAAACCACCTCCACGTCCACCTCTGAAGTTTCCAGAACTTACTCAACCTCTCTGGCTAGATGAACCACTAGCCATCTCTTGCTTAGACAGGGCTTTCCTTACTTCACAGTTGTGGCCATTCACAGTATGGTGTTTCTGAGTGACAATCTTGTCCACAGAGCCATGGTCATCAAAGGTTGCAAAAGCAAAGCCTCACTTTTTGCCACAGCCTTGGTCAGTCATAGTTTCAGTCACCTCAATTTTCCCATTCTGTTCAGAATAATCTCTTAGGTGATGTTCTTCTGTGTCTTCTTTAATACCACTGACAATCTTTTTCACAGTTAAGTGGCACCAGGTCTTTGAGAATCTTCTCTTGAGACAGCCTGCTTTGGTTCTTCCATCCATGTCATGTGGCCTTGCATTCATAGCTACATCCATCCTCCACACTGGCATACGTGACAGACCCAAAGCCCCTGGATCATTTGGTGTTTGGATTTTTCATCACCACAGAGTCTGTGAGTGTTTGCCATAGCACAGAATGGCTCCTTGGACTCTCATCAGTTGTTTCAGAGCTCAAACCTCCTTACAGACAGCTGCTTCTGTCTTTTGGGCTCTTTGGGAGACAGTCTTAGACAAGAATAATGCTTACTTGGTGGCGTCCACCCGCAGAAAGGCTGTAATCTGTGTTTTAGGACAAAAGTGCCTCTGGGTAGTTGAGGGTACAATAAAGCAGTGCTTCTCAAATTTAAGTATACCTCAGAATCACCTGAAAGGCTTGTTAAACCAAAAATGTTGGACCCCTTCCCCAGAATTTCTGATTCAGTACTTCTGGGCTGGGCCCCATAATTTGTATTTCTAACAACTTTCTAAGTAATGCTGATGCTACTGGTCTCGGGACCACACTTTCACTCTACTTTCCTTACTGGGTTGGTCTTTTATCCATGTGTAAGGTTAGAAGTAAATTATAGAAATGGTGAAATTAAATACTTATTAGCATTAATATTAATAAGGTTGTTTTTTAAATTTTATTTATATTATCATTTTATTTTACTTATTCATTTGTTTATTTATTTATTTTTGTTCATCCTCACCAGAGATATTTTTCCATTGATTTTCAGATAGAGTAGAAGGGAAGAAGGGAGGGAGGGAGAGAGGGAGGAAGGGAGGGAGGGAGAAAGAGATAGAGACATCAATATGGGAGAGACACAGCACTTAGTTGCCTCCCACATGACCCTGACCGGGACCCGGGATTGAACCCACAACCCAGGCATGTGCCTTATCTGGGAATCGAACCCATGACCCTTCGGTCCTTGGGCTGATGCTCTAATTGCTGAGCCAAACCAGCTGGGGTGATAAGGTTAATTTTTAAAGTATTTGTTATGTTTTAGAGAACTAGGCATATCAGAATGCATACAAATTAGTTCTCTGAATCTTATTTAAAATGAATACTTGTGTAATTGCTTTTTTTTGATTTGTGATTTTTAAGTTAAAAAGTAAAGTATCTGTCGTTTAAGATCTATGGGACACAGCAAAAGCAGTCCTGAGAAGGAAGTTCATAATATTACAGGCTACCTCAGGAAATAAGAAAAAGCTCAAATAAACAATTTCACCCTACAACTAAAAGAATTAGAACAAGAAAAGCCCAGATAAAGTAGAAGGAAAGAAATATTAAACATCAAAACAGAAATAAATGACATAGAGACTAAAAAACACTGTAAAAGATCATTGAAACCAAGAACTGGTTCTTTGAAAAGATAAACAAGATTGATGAACTGTTACCCAGACTTACCAAGAAAAAAAGAGAGAGGACCCAAATAAAATCAGAAATGAAAGAGGCGAAGTAATAACTGACATCACAGAAATACAAAGGATTGTAAGAAAATACTTTGAACATCTATATGCACACACACTGGACAACTTGGGCAAAATGGACAAATTCCTAGAAACATACAATCTGCCAAAACTCAATCAGGAAGAATCAGAAAACCTGAATAGGCCGATAATAGCTAATGAAATCGAATCTAATAAAAAAAGAAAAAAAGAAAATAAAAAAACTCCCAGCAAACAAAAGCCCTGGACCAGATAGCTTCACAGGTGAGCTTTACTGAACTTCTGAAGAATTACAATCCTCCTCAAACTATTCCAATAGATTCAAGAGGAGGGAAGATTCCAAGATCTGTTTACAAGGCCAGGATTATCCTAATTCCAAAACCAGATAAAGACACTATGAAGGAAGAAAATTACAGGCTAATATTCTTGATGAACATAGATGCTAAAATTCTCAACAAAATATTAGGAGATAGGATCCAGCAATATGTTAAAAAGATCATACACCATGACAAAATAGGGTTTATTCCAGGGATGCAAGTATGGTTCAATATTTGTAAATTAATAAATGTGTAAACAACAAACAAAATGAAGGACAAAAATCAAATGATCATATCAATAGATGCAGAAAAAGCATTCAACAAAATCCAACACCCATTTTTGATTAAAATAACTCTCTAGCAAAGTAGGAATAGAGGGATCATACCTCAACATAATAAAGACCATATATGACAAACCTACAGCCAACATACTCAGTAGGCAAAAACTAAAAGCATATCCCTTAAGATCAGGAACAAGACATTTACTTCCAGTTATTAGTATTTTATACTGGTCAATTCCTACAGCAAGCAGGGAGAAGTGCATTTCCTTTTTTGATGGTTGATTTTATGTTAGAGCAAAGAATCCCAGGGAACAAGCTGTATTACTAGTGAATCTCATAGATATCAGCCCAGTAAGCTCTATTTAGCAGTTTTTACCATTACTCTGAAAGGAACATGAATTTAATAGAGGTTTTGCCTCATTTATTTTTTTTTTTTCAGACACTGGCCAAAAGAAGAGCCTAGACAAGAAAGATGGGAGACGAATGTCTTTTCAGAAACCTAAAGGGACTATTGAGTATACTGTAAGTTATTTGCTTTTGAAAAGCTAATTTATCTTTGCAATAGTCTTACTTAAAATGTTCTTTGTTTATAATATAAATGAGACAAGAGTTGCTAATTGCCTTATTTTAAAAACCTGTACTTCACTTTGACAACAGTTTTACTGATAATAACACTTAAACTTTTAATAGTATTTTTGGATTTTTTTTCTTTAAAAATAAGTTGTGATACAAAGATAGGTATTCCAAAAAAGTAATTTAATATAGATGATAATTTATTGGGAGTCAAAGTTCCCATGCGACAATAATTTTTATTCGGTTAGGCTTTTAAGAAGATACTTTTTTTTGAAATGTGATCTTCATTTTATTCTCAGCAGTGCTAATGATAATGAAAATGGTAGATACAGTATTTAAAAGATAAATTGATATTAATCTTCCAGAATAACTTCTCACATTATATTATTTATACTGATTTATAGCTAAGTTTCTATAGCTCTGAAAATGGAGCTTTTCTATCTTCAGAAATGACCCTCAAATCTCCCTGTAGTCAGCTTTTCACATTTGTGGTTACTATGGAAAAGTGATGTGAGAAATCGACCTTAGCTTCTGGTGTGCTGCTTATTTAATTGAGTGTAAATATTGTTTATTTAGATAATGTCAATATGTTATACAGCCTTTATTATAAATGAGCTTAATTTTGGATTATTTTGTGTTTTTCTGATATCGTAATATAATTTAACTATGTTGAGAAAATAATAATTTTAAACAATTTATGCATTTGTGTCATCATGAAACCTTTCAATGTTTGAATCTTGACTATTTACATGAATCCTTAAAATTGAACCAATTATCAAAACCTTGAGTTATACTTTATTTTTATATATAATATAATTCACAAATTGAGATTTTAAGTATTTTAAAAAGGTTAGGAACCAGATAACTTAGAGTAGAATTATATTCACTGTCTAAAAAAAATATCTTCTTAAAGCATATTACAAACTTAAACCAAGTGTGCTTATATCTTCTCTGCATGATTGAGAAATTGAGAAAATAAGTTCAAACAGTAAAATATTAGGTAATGTAATTTGATGTAGTCATTAGTATTTATTAAGGCCTAAGATTATAGGCATGAAGCATAAGAGTTTATCTACACATGTAACCATGTGATTGTGTAGAATTGTAAAATTTCCGTTGGTTTTGAATTCAAGAGTTCACCATTCTTTGTTTGGTTAATTCAATAAAACTTGTGTTTTCTGTAGCAAAGTTAAATTGAAATTAAGAGCCATTATTTTGGCTCTTTTGGGGAAGGTTAATTAAAATTTGAAATTATTTTTTTCTTAATGTTATAAGTGACCTTTGGGATATAATCAAGAATTGACCAGAAAAGTTATAAAACATCCTCTGGCACAGTGGTTCTCAACCTTCCTAATGCCATGACCCTTTAATACAGTTCCTCATGTTGTGGTGACCCCCAACCATAAAATTATTTTCGTTGCTACTTCATAACTGTAATTCTGCTACTGTTATGTCTTAGGCGACCCACAGGTTGAGAACCCCTGCTCTAGCAGGTCTTTGGTTAGTCTTTTTTTTTTTTAACTTCTTAATCTTTTATTTCCTATGTCAAATCCTAAAAGAAGGAAACAAATGTAATTCTAAAACTAAGATATTACTATTTTGTATTCTATTCATATTATATTTAAAACATACTCATAAAACACATTTATATAAAATATTAATATAACATGATTTTGTGTTTAGAAAAATATATATTCCTATATTTCTTTTAAGATAAAACTTTTAATACCACAGTGTACTCTCAAAGTGTGTGTATTCTAAAATATTTATAATATAGTTTAAATGTATTTCCAGACCACAAAATTGTAGTATAGACTCATCTTTTACTTTAGATAGCTTTAAAGTTAAAATTATATATATGTATATATATGTGTGTGTGTATATATGTATACATATATGCACAAACACATACTGTTTCTTTTTTATTGATTTTAGAGAGAGAGGAGGAGAGAGGGAGAGAAAGAGAAGAGAGACGGCCTGCGGTCCAGAGAGACCCGGGTTTGGTTCCCGCTAAGGGCGCGTACCTCGGTTGCAGTTTGTCCCTGGCCCTGGTATTTCGTGCGGGTGGCAGCCACTCGATGTGTCCCTTTCACATCGATGTTTCTCTCTCTCTCTCTTCCTCTCTCTCCCTCCCACTCTACCTGAACAAAAAATGGAAAAATGTCATTGGGTGAGAATAAAAAAAAAAAAGAGAAGAGAGAAACATCCATTTGAGAGCAAAACATCGATCAGCTGCCTCCTGCGTGTCCCCCAGTGGGGACTTAGCCCATAACCCAGGCATGTGCTTTGACCAGGAATCAAACCTGCAATCCTTCTTCGGTGCACGGGAGGATGCCATACGGGCCAGGGCCATACTGTTTTTAATTGTAAAATCACTTTCAGTAGGAATCAAAAGTAGACCTTGAAAATACTATACAATATCATTTTCTTTGTACCTAATTTTATATCTCTATACCTTTCTACTGAAGGAGTCCTTTCCAAGGTCACTAATAATTTTCTAATGATCAAACCCAGTGGCTTTTTTGTTGTTGTTGCTTCCTGTTTATTGTTCTTTCTGGTTTTCTTTCCTTCTTTGTAATGTCCTTTAGTAGTTTTTTCCATAAGGATCTGTGAAGGGATAATCAGGCAGTGTCTGTAAACTCTGTTGCAGCCTCATTCCTGGTAGTTGAGCTGTCTCTAGATTATTAGGTTGACATTTTCTGTCAGCACTTTGAATATACTAGTCCATTGTCTTATGTCCCTCTGTTGCCTTTTTATTTTTGTTCACTTGTAGACAGTCTTTCTTTCTCTGTGTTTTAATTGTTTTTGAAGTGTCCTCATCTTTACAGTTCTTCAATGCCACTATAGTAAGTCTAGGTTCAGACAAATTTTTATTTATTGTTCTTTTTGTGTTTCTTCAGTCTAAGGAATTAAGTTATTCATAAATTATGGAAAATTGTCAGCCATTATGTCTTTGATTATACCCTCTCCTTGTTTTCTCTGTTCTTGAAACTGATTATATTACATTTTATTATTATGCTTCATTGCCCTGTTATTCTTGCTATCATTTTGACATTATCCTCCATCGGCTTTGCTAGCTGTTCTTCTCTTCTTGATTCTAAATTTGAGTGGCCCCTTGTTTCTTTTCACTTTTCTGTTTACATTCTGTCACTTGGGAGCTTAAGAACTTTATTATATAAACTACGAGGAGTGAGACCCAAACGTTTGGATTCCTGCCTTTCTAGATGCCTACATTTCCAACTATCACTTTATATTTAACAAATTATAGCAAACCTCTTACTAATTCTTTCTCCATCCTTGCCTAAAACTCAGACTTTTAATTTCCATTTCTCTTTAGTTTGTTATTCATCCAGGTTGGAATTTTAGAATTGAGCCTCAGTTGCTCATTAACATTTGCTCCCCTGACCCTCTACTGCTACCACCATCATCAGAATTTCACTCTATCTGTGCATTGTCTTTTGTTTAGTCTTATTTGGAAATCTTATACCTTCATCCCTTTTTACATTTTTATTACCTTAACCCTGATCTACTGCAGTAGCATTACATTTGTTTATCTGCATCCATTCTCTTGTCTCATTAATCCCAGATGTGTTACCACTAATCTAAGATGCCACTCAGGCCATGAAACTTTGTTTTATAATTATTGATGTTACTTTTATCACCTCATTTAATGGAATCATTGTGAGGACAAAATGTGTGATAATATAAAAGTATTGTAACTTAGATGTTACTGCAAAATAAAATTTGTTTATAGAGAGCTTTTACATATACTATGTCAATAAAGTAGGTGATAACGCATTGCATAGATAAGTTTTACACAGAGGAAGGAAGCGGAATTAGATTATTAACCCATGAATTTGGCATAAATTTGGTTTTAAAAAACATTAATAGTATATTTATTATTTTTTACACCCACATGCATATCTATTATTCCTGACTTTCAAAGTCTTCGAGAACTTAATTCTAAATGCTTGTTTAATCTTATCCTTTATTGAGATTTGACTAGTTACTGTTCCTAAAATCCTGAATTCATGAGTATACTTTGGGTGGTTTATGAGGAAGAGACAGTATCCCACAAAAATGTTTTATACTTTTCTGTTTTTGAACGTATAATTTCTAGACTCTTTACTTTCAGTGTTCTTTCTCTTTTCTCTGCTGCTCAAATTCCTATCCCTTCTTGTTGATCTTGCTTAAATATTTTCTGTAGAATCTTTCCTGAACAATTTAGAACAAATATGGTACTCTTTTTACACTCAGAACTTCTGTTACATTTTTTGTTTCATTTATATAACCTTTTTTTGGTCTTATTTTCCAATTATATTGTAAATCTCTTGTGAACTTAAACTACTTAATTGCACTTAAATTTATTCTCTACAGAGCTCTCATAATGCCTTATATGTAGAGGATTTCAAAGGACTATGTTGACTGATAAAAATGACTTTTTTCAGAATAATTGGCAAAATCCCATGATGTAAGATTTCTGTAAATATGATCCTTAAGCTATACTAATCATTCAGAAAGAGATTGCTCAACTTTGATTCAAATATATTTTGTAATTTATACATTTAAATGGAAGAATCTATAAATAAGATAATTAGAAATAGCAATTTCAGTTTAAAATGGACATACTTGCCACTCCGATGTGGCTCAGTGCATTGAGCGTTGTCCTATGGACCGAGAGGGCCCAATTTGATTCCTGGTCAGGGCAGATGCCCAGGTTGCAGGCTCGATCCCCATTAGGGGGCATGTAAGAGGCAGCCCATTGATGTTTATCTCATACATCAATGTTTCTAGCTCTCTCTCCCTTCCTTCTGTCTCTAAAAAAAAAAATCAATGAAAATAAATCTATAAATAAAATGGACATACTTTGTGAAAATAAAATAGTATGTTTCTAGAAGTTACATGTTTTAGAAAATAAAGAAATAGTATATTGTTTTTAAGTCTTTGTAAAATAAAAATCACTTGTGTTTTGCAAATTATATTTTGTATTTTGAAATTGCTACAAGTAGAGGCTCATGTAATTATGATATACTATGATAAGCGTATACTCTATCATGATAGGTTAAAATCATTTGCTTAAAAACCATAGAATTTCTCAAGTTATCCTATCTCCAAGGATGGAAATAACACTTGTTACTCAGATTGGTCCATAAACATATTAATGATCACTAAATCTCATAGTTCAGTTTTTCTGTTTTAACAGATTAAAATCATTTATGTTTTTTTTTTTAAACAGGTCGAATCAAGGGATTCATTGAATAGTATAGCTCTGAAATTTGATACAACGCCAAATGAACTTGTTCAGTTAAATAAGTTATTCTCCCGAGCAGTTGTTACTGGACAGGTATGTTTTTTAATGCATTTGTATTTAGAAGCATTAAGTAGCAAGACAGAAAGGAATCCACTGCAGCATAGCTAATAATACAGAAAATTTAGGAAGAATAACTTTATGCACACTTTGAACAAATTATATTGGCTCCAGGAGAGAAAATTACTTGTCACTTATATCCAGATGAGTTTTTCTTAATACATATTGAAAATGGTTGTGAATTGGCTTTTAAATTTAGTTTTAAAGAGCTTTTTAAAATAGCCAAAGCAATACATGATTTAAAAAACTAATTTTTAAATGTTAATTTATCCTGCTCAGAATTCTACTAGTTTCTTTTTCCAAAAGCACCCAGTTACTAATTTTTGTGTCCTCTTCCACAAATATTTTAGCCTTTCTTTTAAAATTTAACTTTGACTTTGGACAAAGTTTTGTATAAGTACAGCATAATCTCAGACTTGTATGTGTGTGGAGTGTTGCACTAACACACACACACACACACACACACATTAGTTTAGCTAGGCATTGTAAGCTTTAGACAGTTTCTACTCTTTTCCTCTTGTAAATATCGCTGTAGGGAACATTTTTGTGCATATCTTTTTTCTTCTTTGTATCCAGATATTTCTATAGAGTAAAGTCCTTGAAGTAAAATTGCCTCAATAAAGGTTATGGTGCATTTTAAGTTTTGTTAGCTATTGCAAAATTGTTTTTTAAGAGGAACTCCCATAGTATATAACAATTATTTTCCCACCCTATCCTCGATAGTATGTGTTATCAAATTTTTCTTAATTGAATTTAGATATGTGGTTTTTTTTTAGAATTATTATGGCCTAGAATTAAGAAATATTCTTTAATCTGAAGATTTTTAGTTTTTTCTCTTTATTACTAAATGTCATTAATGGTACTTGCTAATAACACACCATCTGATTATTAATACTCTAGTTGTATGTTTTCTTACAGGTTTTATATGTTCCTGATCCTGAATATGTCTCCAGTGTGGAGAGCTCTCCATCTCTAAGCCCCATAAGTCCCCTGTCACCAACATCGTCCGAGGCTGAATTTGATAAGACCACTGTAAGTCCCTACTTTTCAAAAATAACTTTGAATAAATTTCACTGTACATGTATATATCATCATGGTGTTTTGTTTTGTTTTGTTTTTAATCCTACTTTGACTATTGTTAGAACAAAATTTTACCTTTTAATTTGGATACTTAAATTTGTAAATCCTGGTTTTTAAAATGAAACATTCTTATTAAACCAGATAGCTTAAATTAATTTACTGTTGGTGGTGTTGGACCAAGGATAGTCATGTAATAAATACCATGTAATAATTTAACTAAGGAAGACGTTTTACCTGACAAATGTACTCTTATAAATACCATGTAATAATTTAAGGAAGATGTTTTACCTGACAAACATGAGAATATCATGATAGGAAGTCTATGTTCAATTTGATTTTTATTTCAGTTTCTTTGAATACTTACATAGTACTCATAACTCTTGAGTTTTTGACACACTGCCTTTTAAAAATATAATTTATCATTATCTTAGTCATTCTTCCAAGTAGTCTAAGTAATTAATTGTCGATTAATTTAGCATTTTTAAAGAATGACTGTTGTGTATAAGTTATTTTACAAATGAATTTCAAGGAACTAAATGTTACTTAATAACTTTGAATAAAATCTCTCTGAGAGGAATTATATTTTTGTGCCTTTCCTGTGTAAATTAATACTAATCAGAATTTTCCCTTTTCATAATGACCTAATGATTTGTTTCTATGTAAAAGGCTCTCCCTCCATTTAATACTAGGCTGGACTTCTGTGAAAGAATCTTCTATGTTGCTCTGCTGTCTTTAGGAAACATCATTGTCTTCTCTGCCCCAATTTGCACTGAAAGTTTAGGATACCAAATGGCATACTAGTAATAAAACACAAATTATTAATTTTAATTTGCCTATGTATTATTAGGTATTACTAGTTTCTAAGCTCTAGTTTTAAATTACTTGTACTTCTTTTGTGAAGTCAAGCACATGATATTATTAATAACTACTTTACTTGTTGCCCAGGTTGTGTGTGTGTGTGTGTGTGTGTGTGTGAGTGAGGGAGAGAGAGAAGCGGGGATAGGGAGAAAGGGAGGGAGGGAGAAGTGTCTTTCAAATGTTTATTAGTTGGGTTTCTTATATGCATAAATATGACAACATTATACTTTAGAATGTAGTCACATAAAAATAATGTATTACACTTATCTTCAACATTGATGAGAATGATGATGGAAGAATACCTCGTTAAACATGGCCATGCCATTTCCCATGGGACTTAAAGAAAAGAGATGTATTCATAAGCAGCAGTGACAAAGAGCAGTGTAGCCTTAGGCTAATTTAGCTTGTGTTTTAAACCCTAAAGCAGAATTATGAAAAGCCTTGACTGTAGCATCTTGCCTGGCTGTGAACTCTGGGGCCCTTTTCTGTCCCTCAGCTTTACCACAGATTTGCCTACCAACTGGCTTTATTGAAAGCATAAGATCAAAGAGAAGAAGTGCTAAAGCTCAAGAGAGCAACAAGGCCAGGTCTCCTCCTCCCTGAAAAGGCTCTCTTCCTCACTTTTGCCATGTCAGTGTAAGAAAGGGAGAGAATAATAAAACCTTATGAATGACCTTTTAACCCGCTATCAGAAGTGGCTCAGAAAGTATCCTCTACTATAACAAATCATGAATAAATTCTTTCTCCCTGAGTTGGTTCAGGGAAAAGGATAAGAAATGTAAGAGTTCTTAAAGTTCCCTTTACCTGATGATAGCCGTCACCTGCTATCTGATTGTGGGTAATAGTTAGAAATAATTATTTTGAATAGTAATAGTATAAACTTCAGTTTTTGTTTTTTTTAAACCTAGAAATATAGTCATACTTTCTGCATATTCCAAATACTTATCTCTTGGTAGTGTAATTATTGGATTTATATCTCCTATTCTATGTATAAGTCCCTTAGAAGCAGGATCTAGTGTTTTTTTAGATAAAATTCATATTTGTATTATATTAAAATTATGTTTATTAGTATTGTTATTACAGGTTTTCCTCAGAAATTGTTAGAGTTTATATCTTTAATAATCACTGATAGGTTTTCTGAATGTTCAGTCTTGCTGTAACTTACGAAGCTAAAATGTTATGTTCTGGTAGCATAAAGGATCTCAGTGGCTTTTTGAATAATTTATTTTCACATAAAAATAATATCTTTGAGAATTTCCACAAATCATTCTCTTCTCTTTTTTTTTTTCTTTACATATGATGAAGAAACATAGGAGATAGAAACAAAGTGAGAGTAAATAAATAATAGGTAAAATTTTCTGTATGTCAAGTACAATTCTAAGCACTTTAAAAGTATCATCTATTCCTAACCTTGAACATATATGATATAAGCACTTGGCCTGGCTGTCTTTGTTTTCCCCTGTAGACCCCATTCTACACTCTTTTCTGTGTTCCTTTAGGCTGTAGACTATATTATTGGGCTCCCTTGACGATTTACTTCTGTCGGTTTGGTCTTTTGAAAGCACTGGCAGGAGACCAGAGGAAAGGAGGCAGGGCATGTTTATTCTCCCTATCTATAAGGTCACCCCATCGTGACTATATTTGCAACATCTCATCTCTTGTCGACAGACAACCCTTTCTACAGAGCCCTCTCTGTGTTGAGGTTTAGGCATATGTTTCTCCGCCTTACTTCTTTAGGCCTACAGATGATAATAAAGCCTCTGTTGTGTTTCACCTGGATTTTCATTTTACACTGCATACCTTTGTAAGTAGTTCCATTATTAAACATAAAATTTCTCAATGTGATGTGCCATTTGTTTCTTTCAGTATATGACCAGTATAGTATTTATTTTACTGAAGAGAAAACTGAGAGGTTAAGTAATTTGTATCAAAGTTCACTCAATTACCCAGTAGCTGCGTGAGGATTCCAACCCAAGGCGTCTAGGTCCAGAGCCCATGTTCGTAATTACCGCTTTATTGCTGAAAATTAATACCTCAGAAACTACTATTAATACCTCAGAAACTACTATTGCTCAATAAATAGTTGGACTCAAAAGATAAGTAATATTTAATCATTATAAGTGAGTCTGTACTGGCACTATCATCTTTTTGTAAGCTTCTTTAAATCTAACATCCTTTTATAAATATAGAACTTTTTTTTTAGGCTAAAAATTTCTGTGTGATAGATATATTTAGGATGAAATTCAGAGGGAAAATGTCTAAAGAAAAGAGGAAAATGAAATAATTTAAATAGTTTTTATTTATACTTATATTAATATACTTCACAGAAGGATGGGATATACAGATAGTTTTACTCTCTTTAATATAGAACACTTTAGTATACTCTATCTAATCTAAAATATTATAAGAAAATTAGAGTACTTATAACATTGGACTGGATACACGGTAATAATATAATTTTGAAAACTATACTATTAAGAATTTCCCTATGGAAAGCCTTGAAAGTCTTATGGGAAGAAAATATATAAAGTAGCAACAGAGTTTAGGTACTAAAAGTTTCTTTTTAATCATAGACTGTGATAATACTAGTTACTTTATACTTAAAAGTGCTTACTACGCACTTATAAATATGGAAACTAGAAAGTTTATAATAAAGAGCTGTCTGAAAGTAATATAGGAAACTTTTGCTTAACCAAAGCAAAAAATAAAAGTATAGCATATAATTCAGAAGTATTATTTAAATTGATTAAAAGGTGAACAAAATTACTACTTTTTTTTTTCCTTATCTACTTTTAATATTTAAGATTCTCTGGGCTTTTTAATATGTTGTTCTTCTGTTTATGTAACTTAACAAATTATAAATTGCCTGTATTAGTTTCCTAGGGCTACCATAACAAAGGGTCACAAAATGGATGTGTTTAAACCAGAAATTTATCTCACAGTTCCTGAGGCCAGAAGTCTGGAATCAAGCTGTTGACAGTGCCTTGCTCATTGTGGGGGGGGAAATCCTTCTCTAACTCTTCTGGAGTCAGTATTTGCCAGTAGTCCTTGGCATTCCTTGGCTTGTTATAGATTACTCCAGTTTCTGCCTTCGTAGTCATATGTCTGTCTTCTCCCTGTGGGTCTATGTTATCACATACCACTCTCCTTTTCATATAAGAAAACTAGTAATATTGGATTAAAGGCCCACCCTACTCCTCCCATATGACCTCAGTTTAACTAATTTTATCTGTAAAAACCCTATTTTCAAATAAGGTCTCATTCTGGGGATTAGGACTTCAGTATATCTTCTTGGGTGACACAGTCTGTTTGAAATTAAAAGAGTATTACAGAATTTATTTTATAGAACAGTTTATATTATATAATTTAATCTTATTTCTAAGAAGAAGGGAATATTAGAACATTTTCTAACTACTTAAATAAGGTTATTTTTTTAAAGACATTCAGGGAATATTTTCTTCACTTATAAATGAGACGATACATAGAAGAGTGAGGTTAATTTATTAGAGAGGTTTGGGAAGCTTGAGAATATCTGTGCAATCTAGTAAAATAAACCCCCTCTCTTTTAAATTAATTACATAATTCATTGACATCTTGAAGTTGTGTTCCTGAAAACAGACATTAATTATAAATAATAGCAGACTTGCAAGAAATTAAAATAAATTTTTAGTTAGAACTATCAAGATAGTTTGAAAAGGTTAAATATTGCATATGCTTTAAGAATTATTCTCACATATGCCTTCTTTCTCTCTACATCCTGCTCTTCTTATTCCTCTCTCTCTCTGTGTATATATATGTATTACATAGTTAATTGTAAAATAAGTTTAAAATTATTAAAATATAGTAATAGACAAAATATTTTGCCTATTGTATATTATAAATAGGTAAATTATATTTTTAACTTTCATGCTTTTAAACCTAAACTTTAATATATAAATAATATATACTTTAATAAACATAGGCTTATGTTTTACATATTATATTATAATAAAGTTGAGAAACTGCAAATACCACGTATAACTAATACATAAATTATAACATAACATCTATAATATATAATTTAGCTTTGGTGCTTTTAAACTTAATTTAAATATCAGCAATTTATTAGAGAATTAAAAAATTTAACATATACTTTTAAAATGATAATGCTAGCCCTGGCCGTTTTGGCTCAGCAGTTAGAGCATTAGCCTGCGGACCAGAGAGTCCTGGGTTCGGTTCCCGCTAAGGGCACGTACCTCAGTTGCAGTTTGTCCCTGGCTGGGATCATGTGGGTGGCAACCACTCGATATGTCTCTCTCACATCGATGTGTCTCTCTCTCTCTTCCTCTTCCTTCCTCTCTCTCTAAAATCAATATAGGAAAAAAATAATAAATAAAAAGATAATACTTAAAAAAAATAAAGAAATAAAATGGTAATGCTATAATCATACGTACCTTGGTATATATTTATAGAACAAAATATTTACTTTGTGAAAAAAATAGAACTTTATAATAGGACTTTGTATTTATGTAGATTTTAGGAAAGCAATTCATATATAGAAGAAATCCCTATATTTGTAACATCACAAATAAGAAATGGTTAAATTACTGGATGAGAGTTTTCTTCCTAGATTCTATATGGGAGTATTATTACCATAATTAGAATTTAAAAATTGATCCCACTTTGTTTTTTTTTTATCCTCACCAGAGGACATTTTTGCATTTATCTTCAGATAGAGTGGGAGGAAGAGAGGGAGGAAGAAAGAGAGAGGAACATGGATGTGAGAGAGACACATTGAGTGCCTACCACCCACCTGACACTAATCAGAGCCTGGGACACACTGCAACCAATTAGCGGAAACCGAACCCAGGCCTTTCTGGTCCATGGGCTGACGCTCTAACCACTGAGCCAAAAAGCACATCCCACTGTACTTTTTAACCTGGTTGTTGAAAAGCTCAGACCCATGCCCGGCCAGTGTAGCTCAGTGGATTGAGTGTCATCCCATGCACTGAGAGGTCACCCGTTTGTTTCCTGGTCCAGGCACATGCCCAGGTTGCAGACTTGAACCCTAGTATGGGGTATGCAGGAGGCATCCAATCGATGTTTGTCTCTCATCGATGTTTCTGTCTGTCTCTCCCTCTCCCTTCCTCTCTATCTAAAAAATTATTAAAAAGAAAAAGCTCAGACCCAGATCCAAAGCCCCAAGTACAATATTTACAATTGCATTTTATTTTTTTATTCACCCTGATATTTTTATTTTTTATTTGTATCTTTTTTTATCCTGTGTGTTGGTTTTAAGAGCCTCGAATTCTTTGTTTTAAGAAGCAGAATTAAAATAAATTTTGAGAGCAATGGTTAAATATAGTAATTTATAGGAGGTAAATTGTATCCATCATATTTATCAGATTGAATGACGAAGCATCATACATACTGCTTTAAAAGGGAACATTTTCTCTTAAAATATATAATATATATATGTTGTATAAAATAAATGTGTTGGTATTTATGTGCCTGTATGATTTTTCCTCCTCACACTTCCTGTACCTTCCCTGTGTATTATCACAGAACGTTTCTACATATTTTCAATCACAAAGGAGCAAAAGCTCAGTAAAGCCAAGGCAAGATGGAAAATGGAGAGTTTGTATTAGTTTATGATCATGATTTATTATACAGATCATATTGTATAATATTTAATTATATTGTGCAAGAAAATGTGACCACAAGTCAACCTTTTTGGGTCACTTATCGTAGTAATGCTTTGTTTTGAACATTTGGAGTAATAATTGAAGCTTGATAGATAGATGTTTTGTTTTATCCTCACCCGAGGACATTCTTCTATTTTTTGTTCAGACAGAGTGGGGAGGGCGAGAAAGGAAGGGAGAGAGAGAGAAATATCTACGTGAAAGGGACACATCGAGTGGCTGCCACCGGCACAACCAACCAGGGCCAGGGGCAAACTGCAACCGAGGTACGCG
Source organism: Molossus molossus (assembly GCF_014108415.1). Taxonomy (NCBI): domain Eukaryota; kingdom Metazoa; phylum Chordata; class Mammalia; order Chiroptera; family Molossidae; genus Molossus; species Molossus molossus. The sequence continues at coordinate 49,268,771 of NW_023425351.1, forward strand.
CCTCTAGCAGGAACTGAACCCAGGTCTCTCTGGACCACAGGCCGACACTTTTAACCGCTAAGCCAAACCAGCCAGGGCAATAGATAGATGTTTATACTTCTATATTTTAAGGACCTTTTCATCCCTATTGGCTAAAACAGAATTGCACAAAGAAACTTCAGAAAGCATTCAAATGAGCTTCACTGTCAGTGCATTAAGAATCAGTCAGGTGGGTGTTAGTAAAAGGTAAAGGAGACTAAATATATGGTGACAGAAGATGATGTAACTGGGTGGTGGACACGCAATGTAATATACAGATCCTGTGCCATAGAAGTGTATGCTTGAAACCTATATGATCTTATAAACCAGTGTTACCCCAATAAATTTAATTTAAAAATATATAAACAACAGTCAAAAACAGTGACCTAGAAATACTGATACTTTGGGTAATGTACATGTTTATACGTTTTAATGAGGTCTGATTAGGATTCCTCTGAACAGGGTTGATCTTTTTTAAAAAGAAATGTACTCTCTTGTGCTATACTTTGAACATTTGCTAAGCTAATCTCGTCTATTCTTTTGATAGGATTACCTTTACAAATTGAAATTACTATAGATACTGAGTTATAGAATTCGATACTTTGCGGGAACCTCAGAGATTATATTGTTTAACTAGGTATATTCCTTTAAGGAAAGCATTTAACAATGCACTTTGATACAGTTTGGGTGAATAATACGGTTAACTAGTAGATAATGTCAACTGGATTTGGGCGTAACTGGACAGCGTTGAACAAAATTTGTTGATAGCTTTGTGACAACTTGAAAGGGGTCTTTTCGATGGCTCTGCATTGGGTTATTTTTCCTCTTTGCACATTTATCTTTCATTTAGAAGACTATTTGGAAGGGAAGGTGTATGGGATTGTAGTCAACCTCACTAGTACACATGTTGGCAACATGGGTTTGCTTCTCAGCTTTTAATAGGCAAGTTACAGAAATTGGTTAAGCGTAAGTTTAATTAAAAATTAAGGTAACCCTGGTTGGTTTGGCTCAGCGGTTAGAACATCCGCCTGTGGACCAAAGGGTTGTAGGTTCAATTCCAGTCAAGGGCACATGCCTGGGTTGCAGGTTTCCCCAGCCCTGACCAGGCCTGTGCGGGAGGCAACCAATTGATATGTCTTTCAACATCATTGTTTCTTTCTTTGTTTACCTCCCTCCCTTCTACTCTCTCTAAAAAAATAAAAAAAAATTTAAAAATCAATGGAAAAAAAATTAAGGTAATATTATATATTTAATATATACTAGTGATTTGAGAATTAAATGAAATGGTTCATATAAAGTACTTATATATAACAAGTATTCATAAATATCCATTAATACTATTACGAATTTCTCTTAATTATCTAACTTAAATTAACAGGATGAGTGTGAAGTTATTAATTTATATCATAAAATGAAAAGATTGAGAATTTTGTTAATAGAGATTAATGATTAAACAACAGTGTCTTTCAGGTGTTAAAAAATTCTATATTAGGTTTTAAAAATATATAGTATATTAAATATAGTTATTTTACAGTATTCTGCACTGGTCTGTTCTTCCTTCAAAAAATATGTGTTGAATATTTGCCCAAGTGCTAGGGTTTCAGCTCTACATTTTAGGAGGGGTTTATGATGTTTAGAAAGGAAGTATAAAAATTCTGTCCTCATATAGGTTTAAGGAATTAGATCCATTTATTAGAGTAGAAAGAGTTATGTTAAAATTGATAGTTCTTTTCAGTATCTCAAAGACTGTGAGATCGAAGTGAAGTCAATCTTGCTTATTATTCCAAAAGACCAGATCAAAACTATAAGGTATTAGTAACAAAGTGGTAGTTTTTAGCTCAGAGCTCTGAAGACGCTTACTACTACCTCTGTGCAAGTATTGAAACAAAGATCAAAAGACACCTGTCTAACCTTCCTACATTGTACAGAACATTGAACTTTGGGAGGATTAACATTATAAACAGCAAACTATAAAATAGCACTGGGCATACCTTTGACTTTGTCCCCAATAGAACTCACAAATATTTTCAAGTCACTTTAGAATTATTATTGATATCATAAAATGTTGTTTATAGCCATCTACTTGAAAAATTATGATTATAGTCACCATTCGATCTTGTTATTTAATGTATTACTAAAGAAGCATATATATTACTATGTCTCCAATTGAAAAATGTTTGTATTTCAGTATAATTGCTTTTTTTTGGTAAACCTCTGTTTTAAGTATTCAAAACATTTTGTGAAGAAAGTTATAGGCTTCACTGAGAGAACTGTTCATGTGGCACCCAAAAAAATAAGAACCTGTGCACTAATTAATACTTTGTAGAATGGTATTAATAATTTTTTTGAGATTTTAAAAGGCTCTTTCTATGATGGGTTCTGCTAAATTCCTAGGTATCACAAACAAGCACTTTGCTTTTCCTTTGCTCCCAACACCTCAGGGATATAGTAAATGGTCTTATCATGACCAGTAGTTTAATTCAGGAGCAACTGTGTGTGTGTGTGTGTGTGTGTGTGTGTGTGTGTGTGAGGTATTTATATGTGTGGGGTAGGGAATGCAAGAAATGTAGTTTTCAACATTCGGCAAATGATATATATATATATATATATATATATATCATTGATAGACACACACACACACACACAATTAAAAAACCATTGAAAATATAAGCTGAGTTAGCTTTAATGAATGTGAAAACAGTGCCATTCTTATCTATATTTTTTACATAAGAATATTTTGGGCTGACCTCCAGAATGTGATGAGAAGGAAGTACACTTATTGAGGAAAGCTGTTCATTTGGCTTTAATACTGTGCTTATTTTGATTTAGTTCTCTGAAGTGCTGTTATTATTATTATTTTTTTAAAGAATCCTGATGTGCACCCGAAAGAAACAACTCCCTCATCTACTTTTACTGGTATTCGACCTGCACGAGTTGTATCTTCAACTTCCGAGGAGGAAGAAGCATTTACTGAGAAGTTTCTAAAAATTAATTGCAAATATGTTACCAGAGGCAAGGTAATGAATAGCACCTTAGAAAAAAATGTTTAATTATGCTTTATATATTACTAAAATATGACAGTTTGGCATTTACATTTTAAGTCACCAACATCAGCAAATGTTTGACTATTTTTAAAAGGTATTAATGGAACTTCTAGTTTGGGTTAGTGTGGACTTTGTTCCTAACTAACAGTCTTGTGGTATATTGCAAATTATTAAAGGCAATGGGATATAATGAATAAATTTACTACAATAAGGTGCAGTTAATTTGTTGTTGGTAGAATATTTCAAAAAGCTTATATAAAATAACTACTACTGGGTACTTTTTGAAGTGTTAACCCTTGCAGAGTTAGCATGACACACAGTTAGGAAGATAACTACTATTTATTGAGTACCTGCTATATGTCAGAAACGATTTTGGTGTTTTAATTATTTTATCAACTCAAAATTATCCTGTGCAATAGGTGGTCATATTCTTTCTTCACAGGAAAAAAATATCAGAAAATACTAGTAAATCCAAGGTTTCTCTATCATGGCCAGAATTCAAACTGAGTTTGAATCTCTGTGTTATATACCACACCTTGCTGCTTTACTAAGTAAAGAATATTGAGTGTGCAGAGGGAATATAGTAAAATGACAGAGTTGGAAAATAAATTCCAGGTATTGCTTAGCAATAACTGTAATACTAACTTAAAAAAGTATGACTGCCTTATGGTCATAATTAATAAATTATAAGTATTTCAAATACAAGTGTTCAATTCTGTAAATTTCTCCCTACATACTTTTTCAGCTGCATCCAAAATCTCGATATGTTGTATTTTTATTTTCATTCAGTTCATAATGTTTTCTATTTCTTCTTTGGCCCATAGCGTATTTAGAGTGTTTTAGTTTCTAAATATGGGATTTTTAGAAATATATTTTGTTTTCCGGCTGGTGTGGCTCAGTGGTTGAGCATCGACCCATGCACTAAGAGGTTGCCAGTTTGACTCCTGATCAGGACACATGCCCAGTTTGTGGGCTCAATCCCTAGTGGGGGGCATGTAGGAGGAGGCCAATCGATGTTCTCTCTCATTCTCTCTCTCTCTCTCCCTCTCACTTCCTCTGTCTCTAAAATCAATAACAGGAAAAAAATTTATAAAAGTAAATAAGTAAATAAAAATATCTTTTGTTACTGAGTTGTAATGTTATTCTATGTGGTTAGAGAACATATTACTTTTTGAAGACTTGATTTAAGACTTAGTTTATGGACCAGAATATGGTATATCTTGATAAATATTACATGCCCACTTAAAAACAATGTTCATTCTGCTATTTGGGAGGACTGTTCTATAAATGTCAGTTGATTCAAGTTGAGTGATAGTGTCTACTTGTTTTATCAATTTTTGACAGGAGGATGTTTTAGTACCTCACTATAATTGTGTACTTGTCTGTTTCTGCTTTCGTGTCTGTTTTTGTTTTGTGTTTTGAAACTTCACTATTAGGTATAAAAATGGTTAAGATTCTTATATTGTCTTGATGAATTGACTTGTTTTATTATTTTTGGTAATTTTGCAATGAAATCTACTTTGATGGATACTCACAGTCACTTCACATTCCTTTTTATTAACACGGTTTATCTTTCCTTTTGTTTTACTTTTGGCCTATGTCTTTATATATAAGTTGGGTTTCCATACCTTACATTAGAGTTCACTCTTTGTATTGTACATTCTGTGACAAATGTATAATGACATCTATCCATCATTACATTATCATAGAGAATAGTTTCATTGCCCTAAAAATTTTCTGTGCTCTGCCAGTTCATTCCTCCTGTTCAACCCCTGGAAACTACTAATCTTTTTTATTGTCTTTATAGTTCTGTTCTTTTCATAGTGTCATGTAGTTAGAATCATACAGTATGATTGTATGATTTCAAATAGTCTTCTTTTACTTAGCAATGTCTTATGAGTTGACAGCTCTTCTTTTTTTAATTGCTGAATAAAAATTCACTGTGTGGATATTATGCACTCAGCAACTGAAGGACATCTTGTTTACTTTCAAATTTGGGGCACTTTATGGAAACATCTGTAAACATTCACGTGCAGGTTTTTTGTGTAGACATAAGTTTTTAACCTCATTTGGGTAAATACTAAGGAATATTATTGCTAACTTTAGATCATATAAGAAGATTCCATACAGCTTTGTAAGAAACTCCCAAAATGTCTTCCAAAGTGGTTGTATCATTTTGTGTTTTTACCAGCAATCCTAGTGCTGTTGCTCCACATCTTCACTAGCATTCATAGTTGTCAGTGTTTCAGATTTTAGCCATGCTAATTGGTCTTTAGTGGTAACTCATTGTTTTAATTTGTATTTCCCTTATGACTTATGATTTTGAGCATAGATTTTAAGCTTATTTGCTATCCTATATCTTTGCCAGTTACTTTGTATTTGAAAGATATTTTCATTGGGCATAGAATTTCAGTTCACAGGGTTTTATTTTTTCTCAGAATTTTGAAGATGTTTCTTTCAGAACTCCACTTTTTTCTAGCTTGCATTGTTTCTGAAGAGAAGTCTTCCGTTAGTTTCATATTTGGTGTTCTGTATAAAATGTAATTTTTTCTTTTGGTTGCATTTAAAATAGTCTGTTTATTACTCTTTTTGAGCAATTTGATTATGAGGTGCCTTGGTGTGTTTTTCTTTCTTTTTCTTTTCTTTTTTTATGTTCATTTAGCTTCTTGGATCTGTGGGTTTATAATTTCCATCAAATTTGTAAACTTTTTTGGCACTATTTCCTGAAATATTTTTTCTCTCCCATTATTTCTTTGGGAACTCTAATTATGCATCTTTGGGCTGCTTGATGTTATGACTAATAGCTTACTGGTACTCAGTTCTTTTTTGTTTTCGACAATTTCAGTTGCTATATCTTTATGTTCACTAATTTTTTTCCCCCATGTGTAATCTGCTGTACTATCTAGTGTATTTTTCATCTCTTGTAAGTTCAAACTGTGTCTCACATCTTCATGGTCCTTACTTAGCTTGCACAATCTTCTATATTCTTGAATATATGGAATTATGTATTAAGGTATTTTTGCATTGTATATACTCGACTCTTAATTATCTATTTCTTGCACTATCCCTAACAATGTAAATGTTCCTGCAGCATACTTTACCATCTGTGATTGGCTTGAGTTGGCGTATGATCCAGGAATATAAACTGATGTATTTGAATCTATTTAAACTATTAATGAAAAGGTGACTAGACTGTGGTTTATTGAAAGTTACTTATTTAGGTGGCCCATGATATGTCTGAACTAAAAGAAATGTTATTCATACTTTCATATTGATTCCCTTTCGCCCACCAAAATGCATGCACACATGTATTTCTCTCTCCAATATTTCATGCAGTTACAGTAAATAATAAACATGTTTTATTAGCTTGAATATAATAACTTTTTTCCACTTGTAATTAGGTGATCATTTTTAGTAGGATTTTCTTTTTTTACTTGATTATTTTTAAAGGTAGCTTTATGTTCTTCAGATTAAACCAGGAACATTGACAGAGCTGAGTATGGAATTGGAAGGAGGGTGTGATACCAATCAAACAGGATTTAAGTTTTTCTTTTCCATAATAGCTTTAGAAAAAAACACAAAACAACTTTGAAGTAACTATTGGCTTATTTTTAGAATTCTGTCTGGCTCTTTATTTTTACACTTACATAATATAGTAAAATAGGAGGTTAACAAATGAGATTAAGTCCGGCCCTTGTGGCTCAGTGGTTGAGCATGGACCCATGCACCAAGAGGTCACTGGTTCAATTCCTGGTTGGGACACTTGCCCAGGTGATGGGCCCGATCCCCAGTGGGGGACATGCAGGAGGTGGCCAGTCGATCTTCTCTCCCATCAATGTTTCTATTTTTCTTTCCCTCTCGCTTCCTCTCTCTTTCTAAAATCAGTAAAGGAAAAAAATGAGATTAAGGTATATTTGGCACTTTAGTTGGAGTGATTATATAGTTTGTCACTCAAATGTGGAAAGATTATAGTATAAGCACAGACTGCATGGACTTTGAATCTTGGTTCTAGCACTTATTAGCTTGTTATATTATTTATTCATTTAGGATAAACTGCCCAGTCTCTCTCAACCTTGATTTCCCCATATGTATTCTCATCTCAGAGCTTAATGTGATGATCAAATGAACTGTAATGTATATAAAGCATAATACAGACAAAACATTCAGTAAATTAGCTAATAATAGTGGGATCGGCTTCTTACAGATTTTAGTTTGCTCCTTGTAAAACAAGAGAGTTGGACTATTCATATTAGCAGCACTATTTGTATGAATATATTTAAAATTTCATAGTTTTTATGATTAAATTAAAAATGATTATGGGATACTTTGGAGGTCATCTAAATTACCTCATTTTATAGATTAAAAAACTGAGGCCTGGGGGCTTTGTTTGCCCAAGGTCACATGCCTAGGTAGTAGCAGAGTCAAATGGAACAGATTTTTTTAAAAGATATTTTAGAAGAGATTATACTGTTTTCCTTTTATAACGGACTGAATTGTCAACATTATTTATTAAACCTGCATTGTGTATGTAAAACTATATTTGGTACCTCTAGTAAGGGAACAACACAGGAAGCAGTACACAAATTAATGTAAAACATGGCTTATGCCTTATAGGAGTTGATAATCGCTTCTTACATTACTGATGTTATCTTGCTGGTATAACAGCATTTTGGTAAGGCTGCAAATTTTATACCTTACTCATTGTTTGAGGGCGAATATAACATTCTTTGTATTTTGCCTCTGCTAAATATGAGGACTTAACTGGGAAAATCTGTGTTTTATTAACTTTCCATGAGAATGCTTTAGTGCCTGAATGTACTGCTTTTCTATATAGTATTTGGCCTAATATGAGAAGAAAATTAGTAAAAATAGCCAAAATACTTTTTGAAAATTTAAACTTTGAAGATTAAACATTATTTTCTTTTTATCTTAGGGCACAGTCAGTGGTGTGCTGCTAGTTACACCCAATAATATAATGTTTGATCCACATAAAACTGACCCCTTGGTTCAAGAGAATGGCTGTGAGGAATATGGTATCATGTGTCCAATGGAAGAGGTGATGTCAGCTGCAATGTACAAAGAAATTTTGGATAGCAAAATAAAGGAATCCTTACCCATGTAAGAGTGTTTTTTATACTCCTTTGCAATTTTATTGCATGTAGATAATTGACCGTAGTCTAATACTTTTAAGTATTTTTATTAGTTTCATTATAGCTGCTTTTCATTGTATTAATAATGAAACAGAAATATATGTAGTGTTGAAAAGATTCTTCTCAGTGCACTTAGAATAGTTAGGAGTTGTTTTAGGTTTATATTTGTATATTTGGTCAGAGAACCAGACATTTTAAAGTAACCTAACATATTCATTTAATACAATGTATACCAGATTTTTTTATTCAGACATAGCATTCAGAATTCTAAATTATTTATATGAGTAATTTAAAGTAATATAAGTAATCAAGGGTAGCTTTCAAATTTTTCTTAGAAGAGCCTGAAGAATCAGGGGTGTGATTTGGGGAGGCTACAGGAGCAAAGGCCTGACATAGCTATAACCAGAGGAGCTTGTTTTAAATTGATTGATTTATATATGTATGCATCATCTTTCTTAGAAAAGTGTAAAATATAGTGGAGAAGATCCACAATTGCACAGTTATAAAGGGTTAACCTTGGAATATACTGGTCAAGGGATGTGTGGTTATCTGATTGTGATTCTGGTAGCATACATAGTTGTGAGACTACAGGTCAGCACAGCCTTTGTGCATAATCTGCTTGACCGAAGGAATGACCAGAGAGAAAAGGGAGGAATAAGAAATAAAAGGAGAAGGTAAAAGGTAGGTATATACAAAGAAAGGAAGAAAATTGATATGTAATAGTAAAGAACTACCCCATTCCTCCATATATGACTCTCTCAACGGTTTAAAAACTAGCCTCACTTTAACTGATACTGAAATATATATCCCAGTATTAGCCTACAGGAATGAAGAATGATGTTTTAATATTAACTTTGTGGGATAGAACTGCTTACAAAGAAGAAGAGCAAATTATTTTTGTTTCTGAGACAGACTACATGAGTTGTTAGGATACATGTGGAGAATAAAATTTCTTATTTAAAAAAATCTTCATTATACCCTGCACTCAGTAGATATTATTTTGGCTTGATAAACTCATCTTTACAGGTGCACATAATTCCTAGGATATTCTCTAGTGTCAGTTATTTTTATAGATCATTCAAAGTCAGTTCCAGCAAATAAGGATTATAGGAGTGGATGAAGGGATGAGACAAAAGTGAAGGATTAGATTAAATGAGAAACAAGAAGATTGTATATGTGTGTATATATTGTCAGTCATTGGAAGATTAATTTTCTGCTGTCCTGCTTTTCCATTTGTATTATGATAATTGGGCATTCTCTTATGCCGAACGGTCCATAACTGTTCTACAAGGATGCTTGTCTGTAGGGCTCTTCTTCTTGCAGATCACTGTTTCATCCTTCAGAATGTCACCTGGGAAGACCATTTATTTGATATAAACATTTAAAAATTTTTTCTCCAAAAAGAAATATCATTGAATTTTCCCTTGCGAGTGGATTATAAACAGTATTTATGACAAATCATATAAATGAAGTGCTTTTTTAGAGTATTGTCAGGTGTGGCAAAAATGAGGTATAAGATTTGATTAATTTTTGTTTGTCTTAAACTGCTTGGGATGTTAATATTAAGGGTATTGTTCCAGAACTATATTGAGCACTAGAAGCATCATTGACATTAATAACTATTCAGTCTTTTGGTATATTAACTCAGAAGGTTACAGTACTTCTATAAATATATATCCTGTAAGGTTAATTAGCTCTTATCTAATGGTCTTATTAAATGTATATCTACATTTTCTCAAAACTTTGCCAAGTTTCAAGACCCCATTTATACAGCGTGGGGTAAAAGTAGGTTTATAGTTATTTATATGGAAAAAATACAATAATTAATAAATAATAATACAAAAATAAACTTTCATGTACTAAAACTAGAAACCTACTTTTGCCCTACACTTTATGCAGTTTGAGTGAATCACCAATAGATGACACTGTTACATATTTTATAGCTCAAGTTAGATGCTTGTGTTTTTTAAGGTGAATTAGATACAAGAGAGGCAGAAATATGAAATAGACTTCAACTAATACTTTTTATAAAAATAAAATTTTCCTATTTTAATTATAAAAATTATGCATACTCATTACAAAAAATTTGAAAAATACCAAAAGGTAGAATAAGAGGGAAGGAGTTAATTCCACCATACAGAGACAGCCAATTATTTTTGTGTTTAATTACTTTTCAGTCTTTATTTTCAGACTTGCATAAATGTTAATAGTTTTTCCACTAAAAACGCGTACAGTTTCCATTTGTCACAAACTATTTTTAACTGTCATTTTAAATTGCTGACTTGTATTTCCTTCCATAAATGTTTGTACTACCTCCTTCCAGAACTTAGACTCTCTAACTTTTAAACATTACTGCTTATATATACAATGCCATTCACTGTAGAAATCTAGATGTAATTATAAATCATTCAGCTATCTAATGACTAATTCCTTTAGTTGAACAAGTTCTCTTAGAGTTGTTATTAAGAGTTGTTGCTGGTAGCCAGAAAAACTCTTGTAAGTAATTTTGCCTCAGTTCTACTCAGGTTGGTTTTCAGCGTTGCTTTTGAGCTCTATATTTTATTTTAATCTCTATTTAAATATAAATAATCACTGTGTGCACATGTGTGTAATATCAATCACTGTATTACTTTATTAAGACTTTTAAATTTTAATTAAAATGTTATCAAAACTTATTTTTTATATTCTATCAATGAATAAATCTTAATTTAGAATTATAGCTTCACTTAAAACTTTTATCATCATCCTTTCTTTGGGTGGATTAATTCAGGAAATATTACATTGGTATTTCCTGTATCTTAAGCAATTAATGGAAATGCTTGACTATTACTTGGTCTATACAAATAAATAAAAATTTTTAATATGCTGTTAAGGGATTTATGCTACATCGTTTTAGATAAGCCTTGTTTGAATATGAATTTAGTGGTAAGTTTGGAAAATAAAAGGCTACAATATAAAAAATCTAATAACTTATAATTTTGTTTACTGACAGAGAGCTAGATCAGTTATCAGGAAGGGACTTCTGCCATTTAAAGAAAATGACAAGAAGTAATACTGATGAAATAGACTCAAGAATTCGTGATGCGGGTAATGATAGTGCCAGCACTGCTCCTAGGAGCACCGAGGAGTCTCTTTCTGAAGATGTGTTCACAGAATCAGAACTCTCTCCTGTACGGGAGGAGCTTGTCTCTTCAGATGAGCTGCGACAAGGTAAATCATCTGGTGCGTCATCAGAGTCTGTGCAGACTGTCAATCAGAGTGGAACAGAATGTTTGACAAGCATATCAGAGTCGACTACTACTCCTGATCAGTTAAAATCTGATTCTGGCCATTCCACAAATGAAGTTGGGGCTCCTTCTCTTAAAACTGATTTAAATAATCTTGAAATGACCACTAAGGAAGGAGATCAGGCTACAGATAATATTCAAGAAATATCAGGTCCTAAAGAAGAAAGCATAAATATAAAAGGTAATGCAGACCAGAATTTTCTTAATGAGAATTCAGTACACCAAGAAGAGGATGAAAAAGAAAGTGTGCCCTGTGGGGAAGCAGCAGAGTTCAAACAAAAGCAAACTGTCAAAGGAAAACAAGGAAAGGAGCAAAATCAGGACTCAGAGACAGAGGTAGAAGAGCTCCGGAAACTCTGGAAAACGCATACTATGCAACAAACTAAACAGCAAAGGGAAAATATTCAACAAGTGTCACAAAAAGAGATTAAACCTAAAATAGCAACTGTTGATAGAGAAGGTAAGTGTTAAATAGTATATAAAGTTCATATTATTATATATTACCTCCCTCTTTTCTCACTGACTCAGAAGCATGTATCTTAAACTAATCTGAAGGATAATTTAGTGGCCCTTGACTGATGTTTTTCTGGGGACAAGTATAATAGTCTCTGGTTTCTATTATCTTGACTTTTCTTATCACACAGTGGACTATACATATAATGAGCATCTTTTCCACCATGTTGAAACATTCCAAACTCACCACATTCTATTTTTAAGCAATTTACTTCTTGAAAATTCACACAAGCTTTGTAATATCTTTTGATTCTCCATTTTTTTTTCTTTTAGTTCTTGGTGTTACCTCATTAAAGTATATTTCTTTCATTGCATCTATAATATCCTAATTGCAATCTATAATTGACAAAGTTGTAATCCCTCTTTTTAAAATGTATTATTAGACATAAAAATCTAGGTTTTAAATTCTTCCAAGTATCCAGAAGTTCCATCATTGTCTGATTTAAATGCTTTCCTTTAAAAACCAGCACTTCCCTGGCCAGTGTGGCTAAGTGGTTAGGCGTCAGTCAGCCTTCACACTGAAGGTTTGATTCCAGGTCAAGGCCACGTACCTGGGTTGCAGATTCAGTCCCCAGCTCCAGTCGGGGCAAATGCGGGAGGCAACAATCAATGTATCTCTCTCACATTGATCTCTCTCTCTCTCTCTCTCTCTATTGATATCTGTGTCTGGTGGTTGTCTTATATTTAGAATCTTTGAAAAAGATAAAATAGGATTCTGTTTAAACCAATATGTTGAAGACTACTTTCATTGTTGTGGGTTTGTTGGGGTGCAGGATTTGATAGGAAGAGGCTCTATATGACAAAGTACTGAAAGGAGAAAAGTTGGTAGGTATGTTCAGATAGGTATCCCGATTGTTACCATTTGGTTTCTTCCCTTTTTGGGGGGTGGTGTGTGGTAACTAATTAAGTAATTTTTAGTAACTTAAGATTCTAGAACAGGGAAATATTCTATAATATAGTAGCACTGTTTACTAAACATAAAACTGGAATATAACTATGAGGAAAATGGTAAATTTTGACTTTTTCCACCATATACGAATACTTGGGCTAAGATTATGTGCCTTCCATAATGTTACACAGAAAAAAGCCATGACTAGTACCCAGATTTCCTGAGTATAACTATTTCCTCCACACTATGATGCCTTCATAAGCTAATTAACATCCAGATTTTTAAATTCAACCTTATTGTCAGACCCTTAATGCACCTTATGTCAGAACCTCTGATTGAGAGAGTTAACGATAATTCAGGCTTAATAAACTGTCTAAACAGATGGCTGAATCTAGCATATTGTTCATTGTTTTTATCACCTACCTTAATATGTATGTAAAAATTTTAGAAACTTTTAAATTAAATTTCTCTTAATAACCATATTAAAGTTAACCTTTAAAAATTCTACAAACTTACTTGTTACTCTAGAATACACCTGAGTATCGATGAATAGAAGCATTATTCTGCAATTATTTGTCAGAAGTTTAGATATATACATTATTTAATCTAAATTATTTAAGCATGGTATATAAGAATTGAATAAACACTGTGTTTCAATTCTAGGTTCTGCACTTTTAAAAGAAAAGAAAAGGCATCAGTTACATAAATTCTTATGTCTCAGAGTTGGAAAACCAATGAGGAAAACATTTGTGTCCCAAGCAAGTGCAACAATGCAACAATATGCACAGAGAGATAAGAAACATGAATATTGGTTTGCTGTGCCACAAGAAAGGTAAAGAGACAAACAACCAAAACTTAAAAATATTATGAGATCCTTTGACTTAAAATGATTTTGTATATCACTTAACACCAGAGACAAAGTACTTCTTTAACATATAGTTTATGATTAAAACCTAACATTAAATCTAGTCATAGTAATTTAGGTACTATTTTATACTCTTTACCCTATTTTAAATGTTATTCTTTGTGATTTAATGCAAAAAAATACGAATGTACATCCAGTTTTAGTACTAAAGACACTTAAAATGTCTTAGAGCAAGAAGGCTCATGAGAATACTAACTGCTGTGGCTCCTACCTCATTGCAGGTAATGATATGTAATGCCTTTTTAAAAATATCCTCAAATACTTACTGACTGCCTGCTAAATACATAGCACTAAATTAGTTTCTAAAAAGGTATGGTCTTCAAACTATTTTTTGCATTCCCTATCCAATAAATTTTTTAATCAGAAGTTTAAGCAATTGTAAAGGATGTCTATCATCACTGTATTGTAAATATTGACATTTTAAATTTTAAATTTTTTTCCTTTATTGATTTTAGAAAAAGCGGAAGGGAGAGGGAGAGAGAGATAGAAACATCAGTGAGAGAGAACATCGATTGGCTGCCTCCTGCATGCCCCCCACTGGGTATTTGGCCCACAACCTGGGCATGTGCCATGGCTGGGAATTGAACTGGTGACCTCTTGGTTCATGGGTCGATGCTCAACCACTGAGCCACACCGGCTGGGCAATACTGACATTTTAAATTAAAACTGTCACATTGATTTTTTTAAAACTATATCTAGTGGAATCTAAACATCATAACAATTTGCCCTCTACCATTATCCATTTAAAACTGCTTGAATATGCTGTTCTTTAACAGAATGTACATCATTACTTTTTCTCTTTGAACCCGTATTTCCATTGCACTTCCTCACAAAATCTTTTTATAAGGCACACTATAGTTTTATTTCCTATTTTATTTATTTGCAACAAATTACATACTCTTACACAATTGTTTGTGTATACATACTGAAATTAGATTTATTTAAAAATTATCTGTGACTGTTGTCGAAATAGTAGAGGATCTAAGGTTTATTCTACATGCAAGCTAACATGTTGGTATGCCTCAGTTTAATGCATGCTGGGAGAAAACATAAGAGTTCCACATTAGCAGTAGTCAGAGTACCAACATTTGCATGAGTTATTTGTGCCTCAATTCCCACAGGTTGATGTGAAGAAGGCCAGGTGACAGATGCATATGCCATGGGTTATATTACAAAAGAGGAACCATAAATTTAGGGAGCCTGAATCTCTTATAATGTACAGTAAGCGTGGTTACCCTTGGCTTCAGAGTAAGATACTATTTCTACTGTTTAAGACTATGCTATGCGCCCTGGCCGGTTTGGCTCAGCGGTTGGAGCGTCGGCCTGCGGTACAGAGAAACCCGGGTTCGGTTCCCGCTAAGGGCATGTACCTCAGTTGCAGTTTGTCCCCGGCCCTGGTTGGTCGTGCGGGTGACAGCCACTCGATGTGTCCCTTCACATCGATGTTTCTCTCTCTCTCTCTTCCTCTCTCTCCCTCCCGCTCTATCTGAACAAAAAAATGGAAAAATGTCCTTGGGTGAGGATTAAAAAAAAAAGACTATGCTATGCTATATTCCCTGTGCTAACATACTTAAAAAGATAGGGCTGAGCAAGGGCTGAGCAGAGGTACTCATTACCTCTACTTACAAGACATGCAGAAATACAAAAGAAAATTGTCTATAAAAAACTACATTATTCCAAATGTTAACTAAATGTAGAAAATTTTATTTTATATTAATAACAATTACGGCAATTTAATTTAAAAATTTTCATAATTATTACACTTAAAAAATAAAATATCATAGGAAATGTCTTAAAATAGAGGGGCCTTTGTCCCAGTTAATTTTTGTATCCATTAATGAATGTTGTTTACTGAAAGGATAAGATAGGATTCAGCCTCTTAGTTCTACCTACTCCTTTCCTGTTTTGTTTTGTTTTTTTTTTTCTTTTAGGTACTAAGAAGCTTTGTTCACACACACAAAAAAATAATCTATGACTGCAGTTTTATTAAAATAATGTCACTCAATTCTTTAAACATGTTTTTATATATATTCCAAAATTACTTAATCATCATTTATCAAAATTATGTTTAGTGATAGTGAGCAACTTCATTGAAAACGCCATCTGTTTTATAGAAATCAGTATATCTGAGACCACCTGCTATGCAAAAGGACATATAATACAGTCTTTAGAATTTTTCCCTGTCTTAATACCTCCTAGAAAGTCTTTATATGTTACCCTGAAAATACTGCTTTGGGGGATATAATGATAAAGTTCTTCTCCCCACTTCAAATATACAGTACGATATGTGCATTCATGAGAATGTGATTAGAGTAATTTAAAAGTACAGTATGATTTGCATAATTCACAAATACCTGAAAGGCACAGAGCCAGATATTCCAATTTGCCAGATATATTAAGATGAATACAAGGAAAAATTTAACTACAGGCATACCTTGGATGTACTACAGGTTCGGTTCCAGACCATTGCAATAAGATGAATACCGCAGTCAAGTGAATATCACAGTAAAACGAGTCACACAAATTTCTTGGTTTCCCAGTGCATGCAAAAGTTAGGCCACACTATAGTCTGCTAAGTGTTCAGTAGTGTTATGTATTAAAAAAAAAGTGCATACCTTAATTTAAAATACTTTATTGCTAAAAAATACTAATTATCTGAGCCTTCAGCAAGTCATAATCTTTGCTGGTGGAGGATCTTGCCTTAATGTTAGTGGCTGCTGACTGATTAGAATGGTGGTTCCTGAAGGTTGGGGTGACTGGCAGTTCCTTAAAATAAAACAGCAATCAACTTTGCCACATCAGTTGGCTCTTCCTTTCACAATTTCTCTGTAGCATCCGATGCTGTTTGATAGCATTTTACCCACAATAGTATTTCTTTCAAAATGGGACCCAATCTTATTAAAGCCTGCTACTGCTCTATCAACTATGTTTATGTAGTATTCTAAATCTTTTGTTGTCAATTCAATTGTCTTCACAGCATCTTCACCAGGAGCAGATTTCAACTCAAGAAACCACTTTCTTTGCTCATCCCTATGAAGCAATTCCTCACCCATAAAGTTTTATCATGAGATTGTTGTAATTTAGTCATATCTTTAGGCTCTACTTCTGATTCTAGTTCCCTTGCTGTTTCATCCACATCTGCAGTTACTTTCTCTGCTGAATTCTGAACCCCTCAAAGTCATCCAGGAGGATTGGAATCAACTTCTTCCAAACTCCTGTTAATGTTGATATTCTGACCTCTTCCCATGAATTACAAATATTCTCAGTGCCATCTAGAATGGTAAATACTTTGCAGAAGGTTTTCAGTTTACTTTGCCCAGATCCATTAGGGGAATTGCTATCCATGGCAGCTATAGCCTTATGAAATGTAATTCTTAAATAATAAGACTTGGAAGGCAAAATCACGTCTTGATCTATCTATAGGCTGAAGAATGAGAATTGTGTTAGCAGGCATGAAAATAACATGAGTCTTATCATACATTTCTGTCAGAGATCTTGAGTGACCAGTGTATTATCAATGAAAGGAATCTTTTTTTCTGAGCATTAGGTCTTCAACAATAGACTTAAAATATTCAGGAAACCATGGTGTGAACAGATGTACTTTTGTCCTGGCCTTGTTACCCCATTTATAGAGTACAGAGTAGATTTAGTGTATTTCTTAAGGGCCCTAGTATTTTCAGAATGATAAATGAATATTGGCTTCAACTTGAAGTCACCAGCTACATTAGTCCCCAAGAAGCGTGTCAGTCTGTCCTTTGAATTTTTGAAGCCAGGCAATGACCTCTCTCAAGCTATTAAGTGCTAGATTGTATCATCTTCCAATATAAGGCTGTTTCATCTACATTGAAATCTGTTGTTTAGTATAGCCGCTCTCACTAGATCTTCTGGATAACTTGCTATATCAGCTGTTGCTGCTTCACCTTGCACTTTTGTTTTTGTTTTTTATCCTCACCAGAAGACTTTTTTGTATTTATCTTCAGATAGAGCGGGAGGGAGAGAGGGAGGAAAAGAGAGACAGAAACATCGACGTGAGAGAGACACATCGAGTGGTTGCCACCCACACGACCCCAACTGGAGCTGGGGACAAACTGCAACCGAGGTATGTGCCCTTAGCGGGACCCGAATCTGGGACTCTCGGGTCTGCGGGCCAGTGCTCTAACTGCTGAGCCAAACCGGCCAGGGCTATTTTTGTTTTTTGATTCAAACATTTTTTAAAATTACAATTGATATTCAGCATTATTTTATTTTACTTTCAGGTGTACAGCATAGTGGTGCAATCATGTACTTTATAAAGTGATCCAATATTTCAAGTACCCACCTGGCACACCATACTACATAGTTATTACAATATTATTGACTATATTCCCTATGCTGTACTTTACATCTCCATGACTATTTCGTACCTGCCAATTTGTACATAATCCCTTCACCTCTTTTACCCACTCCCTCAACTCCCCTCCCCTCTGGCAACCATCAGTTTGTTTTCTGTATCTGTGAGTTTTTTATTTATTGTTTTGATTCACATGTAAGTGAAATCATATGGTATGTCTTTCTCTGTCTCACTTATTTCACTTAGCATATTACCCTCTAGATCAATCCCATACTGTTGCAAATGGTAAGATTTCATTCTTTTTATGGCCGAGTAATATTTCATTGTATAGATGTACCACAGGTTTTTTTTTTTTTACCCATTCTTCTATTGATGAGAATGTGAGTTGCTTATATATCTTGGCTATTATGAATAATGCTGCAGTGAACATAGGAGTGTATATATTCTTTCAAATTAGTGTTTTGGGTTTCTTGGGACATATACACAGAAGTGGAATTGCTGGATCATTAGGCAGTTGCATTTTTAATTTTTTGAGGAACCTCCATATTTTTTCCCAAAGTGGCTGCACCAATCTGCATTCCTGCCATCATTGCACAAGGATTCCCATTTTCTCTAAATCCTCACCAAAACTTGTGTGGTAAGTTATTGGTGATAGCCATTCTGATAGGTGTGAGAAGATACCTAATTGTGGTTTTAATTTGCATTTCCCTGATATTGAGCATCTATTTGTATGTCTGTCTATTAGCCATCTGTATGTCCTCTTTGAAGATGTCTGTTCAAGTCCTCTACTCATTTTTTAATTAGATTTTTTTGGTGTTGAGTTGTATGAGGTTTTTAATAAGTTTTGGACATTAACCTTTTAGTATCATTGGTGAATATCTTCTCCTATTTAGTAGGTCATCTTTTCAATTTGTTGATAGTTTTCTATGCTGTGCAAAAACTTTTTAGTTTGCTATAGTCCCATTTGTTTATTTTTGTGTGTGTGTCACTTGCACGAGGAGATACATTGAAAAATATCTCGGAGAGAAATGTCAGAGATTGTACTGCTTATATTTTCTTCTAGGATTTTTATGGTTTTGAGTCTTACATTTAAGTCTTCAATCTATTTTGAGTTTATTCTTGTATATGGTGTAAGAAGATGGTCTAGTTTCATTTTTTTTGCATGTATCTGTCCAGTGTTACCAAAACCCTTTATTGAATTGACTATCTTTACCCTGTTGTGCCTATTGCCTCCTTTGTCAAAAACGAATTGATCATATAGGCATAGGTTTATTTCTGAGCTCTCTATTCTGTTCTATTGACCTATGTGTCTGTTTTTATGCCAATGCCATGCTGTCTTTATTACTGTGGGCTTGTAGTATAATTTGGTATTGGGTACCATGATACCTCCAGCTTTGTTCTTCGTTCTCAAGTTTGCTGTGATTATTTGGGGTCTTTTGTAGTTTCATATAAGTTTTTGGATTATTCTAGTTCTGTGAAAAATGCCATTGCTATTTTGATAGGGATTGAATTGAATCTGTATATTGCTTTGGGTGGTATGGACATTTTAATGATGTTTATTCTTCCTTTCCATGAAAACAGTATATGCCTCCATTTATTTGTACCTTCAGTTTTTTTCCTTCAGTGTCTTATAATATTCTAAGTACATGTCTTTTACCTTTTTAGTTAAATTACTGCCTAGGTATTTTATTTTTGATGCATTTTTTAAAATATGTTTTTGTTGATTTTTTTTTAGGAGAGAGGAAGGGATGGATAGATAGATAGATAGATAGAAAGAAAGAAAGAAAGAAAGAAAGAAAGAAAGAAAGAAAGAAAGAAAGAAAGAAAGAAAGAAAGAAAGAAAAAGAAATGTCGATGTGAGAGAAACATCGATTGGGTGCCTCCTGCATATCCCCTACTGGGGATCAAGCCCACAATCAGAGCATGGGCCCCAACTGGGAATCAAACCAGAACCTCTCAGTCCATGGGACGATAATCATTCCACTGAGCCACACTGGCCAGGCTATTTTTGATGCATTTGTAAGTGGGCTTGTCTTAGTTTCTGTTTCTTATAGTTCATTATTGGTGTATAAAAATGCAACCGATATCTTAATATTTATTTGATATTCTACTTTACTGAATGCATTTATGACTTCTGGTAGTTTTTTGGTGGAATTTTTAGGATTCTATATGTACAGTATCACATCATCTGTAAATAATGACTGTTTTACTACTTCTTTTCCAGTTTGGATGCCTTTTATTTCTTCTTTTGTCTGATTTCTGTTGCTAGGACTTTCTATACTATGTCAAATAAGAGTAATGAAAGTGGACATTCCTGTCTTGTTCCTGATCTTATGGAAAATGCTCTTAGGTTTTCCCTGTTGAGTATGATGTTAGTTGTGGGTTTGTCATATATGACCTTTGTTTTGCTGAGGTATGTTTCCTATCTTCCCACTTTGCTGAGAATTTTTCTAATTGGGTGCTGGATTTTTTCAAAAGTTTTTCTGCATCTATTGATATCATTTGTATCCTTTATTTTTATGTGGTGTATCACATTATTTGACTTGCAAATGTTGGGTCAACCTTGCAACCCAGGAATAAATCCTACTTGATCATGTTGTATCTTTTTAATGTATTGCTGGACACAGCTCACTAATATTTTGTTGAGGATATTTGCATCTGTGTACATCAGTGATATTGGCCTATACTTTTCTTTTTTTGTAGTGTCTTTATCTGGTTTTGGAATTATAATGCTGGCCCCGTAAAATGAGCTTGGGAGTCTTCCCTGCTCTTGAATTTTTTGGAATAGTATGAGAAGGGTAGGTAATAGTTCTTCTTTGAATGTTTGGTAAAATTCACCTGTGAAGCCATCCAATCAAGGACTTGTGTTTGTTGAGAGTTTTTTCACTACCGCTTTGTATTCATTGATTGAAATTCATCTGTTTAGATTTTCTGTTTCTTCTTGATTCAGGCTTATTTCTTGTTGAAGAACCAGTTCTTGGTTTCATTGAACTTTTGTATGGTCTGTTTAGTCTCTGTTTTGTTCCCCTCTGATCTTTATTATGTTTTTCTTTCTTTGGGTTTTGTTTGTTCTTTTCTAGTTTTCTTTTTTAAGGTGTTCCTTTAGGTGAGATTTTTTTTGTTTCTTCAGGTAGGCCTGTATTGCTATGAATTTCCTCTTAGGACTGCTTTCGCTGTGTTTCATAGGTTTTAGGTTGTTGTGTTTTCATTTTCATTTTTCTTTTGAATTCTTTCTTATTCTTATTGTTAACCATTCATTGTTTAGTAATGTGTTATTTAGCCTTCATGTGTTGTGTGTCTTTTACTTGTAATTGTTTTCTAGTTTCACACCATTGTGGTTGGAGAAGATGGTCTTTTATTTCAATCTTTTTAAATTTATTAAGACTTTTTTGTGGCCTAACATGTGATCTGTCTTAGAAAATGTTCCATGTGCACTTGAAAAGACTGCATCGCCCAGGCTGGTTTGGCTCAGCGGTTGGAGCTTCGGCCTATGGACCAGAGAGTGCAGGGTTTGGTTCCCGCTAGGGGCACGTACCAAAAACAAACAAACAAAAAAACTGCATATTCTGCTGCTTTGAGGCACCCCAAGACCCACCATCACTTTCCAACAGCCTGTTAGGCTCAGCCATTGAAAGACCTTTGGATTGTATGACATAGGTTCTTGCAGAGTCACCAAGGAAGAGCATGTGCTGTTCACCAGCTTAATAATAGATTCAAACTCATCACCAGTGCTGGGTCTGAGGCCACTCAACAAAAGTCTCAGGGTACACCGAGTCCAGCTGCCACCCACCTGGGGCCTGCAGATCTTTTCAGTGGTGTTAGGTCAGGGAGTCATCAGGGTAGAGCCAATAGAGTTCATCTGGCTAGAGTAGATTAAGATTTGGCCATTTGGAAGGAGGACTCAGCACGTGCCTGTCAGACATGTGGGAAGATGGGTTTTTCTGTAGACCACACAATTCTGTCTTCCCCTGTGTACCTCTGTCACCCTCCCGTGCTTGCCTGGAATTCCTCAAGAGTTTTTTAAGAAAGACAGCAATGCAGGTCCAGAATGGCTGCTGACAGCAAAGCCCACAGCCATGCATGAGTTGGTTGGGGCAGGGCTTCCTGATTAGCCAATGTGGAGCCAGTACAGTGCCCTCAGTTAGTGAAGTGGAGGCCAACCACCAGACGGTGGTTCTGGTCTGTTGCTCAAGGAAAATGGACCTTGTGCTAAAACTACACAACTAAATTTCTCCCTGGATGTCTGTGTCATCCTCAGAGCTTTTATGGAATTCCTCAAGAGTTTTTTTAGAAAGACTATGAGAAATTAAGCTGTTGCCTCTGGCAGGGCCTACAGCTGTGTTGGATATGGAAGGGCCTTTGGGAATTATCAAGGTGGGGCTAGTGTAGCTGTCTCGGCTATTGCCATGTTGAGGGGAGTGCTTGACCCAGGAAAGATGGCATCTATGGGAAGGTGCGACATTGGCAGCTGTCCCTCTAGCCCTCTTAGAGTCACACAACTAGTCTCTCTCTGTATGATTCCGTCACCCTCTGAGCTGCCGTCCTGTCTGCTGGAGCCCAGGATAAGAGCAAGATTTTGTGCATTGTCCCTTTCAGAGGATGCCTGGGTTTCCAGCAGCCATCCTTCTCACCCAGGCAGGCAAAGTCCCTGCTGATTTTCACAGCAGAAGTTATGTAGCCTCGTTTCCCAGCACTGGGGAGCCCTGTGTGGGGTTCAGACCCCTCACTCATCAAAAGCATCAGAAGGTACCTTTGCAGCTGAGAAAGCCCTCTGGATTCTCAACTGCCCTTTTCACTTTTCCACCCCTCCTACCAGTTTCAAGGTGGCTTCTTTATATCCTTAGTTATAAGACTTCTCTTCAGCTAGTCTTCAAATGGTTATCCAAGTTGTTAGTAATTTAGGCTGTAATTTTGATGTGGTTAAAGTAAGTGAGTGCTACTTACTGTGCCATTTGGATCAGGTCTCACCTTACACTTTTATGTTATGGACACGGCTTCTTTCCTTAAACCATGAACAAACCTCTGCTAGCTTCAGATTTTCTTATGTAGCTCCCTGACCTCTTTCAGCCTTCATTGAATTGAAGACAGTTAAGGGCCTTGCTGTGGATTAGACCAGAACACTAAAGCTTTCTCCACATCATTAATAAGAATGTTTTGCTCTCTTATTATTTGTGTTCACTGCCGTAGCACTTTTAAATTCCTTCAAGAACTTTTCTTTGCATTAACAATTTGGCTAACAAGTCTTTGGCTCAAGAGGCCTAGCTTTTGACATGCTTTCTTCTCTGAGTTTAATCATTTTCAGCTTTTGATTTAATGTGAAAGACATGCAACTCTTTCATTCACTTTCAACTTAGAGGACATTGTAGAGTTATTAATTGGCCTAATTTCAATATTGTTGTGTATTAGGGAATATGGAGACCCGAAGAGAGGGAGAGAGATGGGGGAATGGCTGGTTTGAATACACACATTATTTGTAGATTAAGTTTGCCATCTTATATGGAATTACAAAAAGGGCACCCCAAAACAACTACAATAATAACATCAAAGATCACTGATGACAGATCGCCATAACAAATACAATAAAAAAAAGCTTCAATATTGTGAGAATTACCAAAATGTGACATAGACATGAAGTGAGCAAGTGATGCTGGAAAAATGATGCCAGTAGATTGCTCATTGCAGGGTTGACACAAACCTTCAGTTTGTAAAATAAATAAAATATCAGTGAAGCACAGTAAAGCAAAGCACAATGAAACAAGGTATTCCTTAATATTACATCTTTAATTAAAACTAATGTAAGGATTTAATTTTTGTCATTATTATTGGCTTTATTTTAATTTTTATATGGAATTTCCATTTTATTATTGTCCTTGCACTTTGGCTAATGTTCATTAAGAATTAGTATTATGATTTTGAACTTTATTGTATACATGTAATTTACAAAAATTGCTGTTTTGGTAGAGACAATTATCTAAAAGATGGAGCTAAACACCCTTTTGATATGTTAGTTGCCACATAAGAAATGATACTTAAAAAAGAAAATAAGTTGGAAACAATTTCCAGAACCATTGTTATTGACTAATATATAGTAGTTGAGAGTTTTGTAATCAATTTTCATGCTAATTAAAGCCAAGAAAACAGATATTTGAAATGTGTATTTGACCCTGAAATATATTTATCAGGGTTTTTATTATCTTTTGTAACAACAGGCTTTACTGTAGTAAACAGAATTGAAAAGGGGGGAAAAGACTGAAAGATTAGATCATTTGTCTCTGAACAATAATACACTGCGTACCTATCAAAATCACACTGTGTGTTCCTGGCACCATTTAAAAGTTAAACATATTAAATTTCTGTTAACTTGGAAAAATTATGTGTAATATCCTGGTTTCAAAGTAGGTAATTTGTAAATTGTTTACTTATATTTTAGTAATTAGATCATTGTGTTAACGATGTCAGAAAGTGGCTTCAGTTTCCTTTCCCATTACTAGTTGCTGTAAAGACAAAAAATGTTACCATGGACAGCACCTGAGCTAGTCAAAAGCATACCAAGGAAATTTTTTAAATAGTTTCCTTAACACAACTTGATAGAACACAGCCAAATTAAAAAAAAAAAAAAAAATTAAGGCAATGTCTTACTGATGGTGGGCATTATTGTCTCTTTAAAATAAAATATAGTATATTCTGTGTTTTTTGTGTTTTATTTAGTTAGGTATTTATTTATTTATTTTTGCATATAAGTTCTTTGGTTTATTTCTTCCCACCCCCAAACCCCCCTTCCCTTTGAGGTTTGTCAGTCTAGCAACCAATTTGTACTTCTTAATCCCTTCACCTTTTTCACCCATTCCCCCAGCCCCCCTCCCACCTGGCAACCAACAAAATGTTCTCTGTATCTACAAGAATGTTTCTGTTCTGCCTGTTCATTTTGTTTGTAGATTCAATTGTCGATAGATATGTATTCATTGCTATTTTGTTTGTTCATATTTTTTATCTTTTTCTTCAAGAAGACCCTTCAACATTTCATGTAATAACGGTTTGGTGGTGGTGAACTTTTTTAGCTTTTCGTTGTCTGGGAAACTCTTTATATGGCCATCAATTCTAAATGACAGCTTTGCAGGATAGAGTAATTAATCTTGGTTGCAGGTTCTTGCTTTTCATCACTCTGAATATTTCTTGCCACTCCCTTCTGGCCTGCAAAGTTTCTTTTTAGAAATCAGCTGACAGTCTTATGGGAACTCCCTTGTAGGTAACTGCTTTTCTCTTGCTGCTTTTAAGATTCTCTCTTTGTCTTGAACCTTTTGCCTTTTGATGATGATGTGTCTTGGTGTGGGCCTCTTGGGGTTTATCTTGTTTGGGACTCTCTTTGCTTCCTGGACTTGTATGTCTGTTTCCTTCACCAAGTTAGGGAAGTTTTCTGCCATTATTGTTTCAAATAGGTTTTCGATTTTCTTGTTCTCTCTCTTCTCCTTCTGGCACCAAGATGCAAACGTTGGTACGCTTGAAGTTGTCCCAGAGGTTCCTTACACTATCCTCATTTTTTTGGATTCTTTTTTCATTTTGCTCTTCTGAGTGGGTGTTTTTTGCTTCCTTATATTCCAAATCGATGGTTTGTTTCTTGGCTTTACCTACTCTACTACTGAATCTGTGTAAATTATTCTTTATTTTAGTTAGTGCCTCCTTCATTTCTGACTGTGCATCCTTCATTTCTGACTGGTCCTTTTTTATGCTCTTGAGGCCCACACTAAGTTCGCTGAGGTTCTCACTAAGTTCATCGAGCATCCTTATAAGCAGTATTTTGAACTCAGCACCTGTTGCGTTGCTTATCTCCATTTCACTTAGTTCTTTTCCTGGAGTTTTGTTCTATTCTTTTATTTGGGACCTGTTTCTTTGTCTCCTCATTTTGACTGCCTCCTTGTGTTTGTTTCTATGTATTGCTTAATGAGAGGTAGGGGGCTAGCTGAGACCAGATGCTGCTTGTTTGAAAGAATTTAGGAAAACCTGAAGCAGGATCCAGGACAGGCTAATCTTATAGGTAAGCAATTGGCAACAGCTTGGGTGGGCATGAAAGTTGGGTGGGGCAGGGTCTCAGGGAATCACCAGGGTGGGGCAACCAGTATGAGCCAGGTTGCTGGAGTCCCAGATATGGCAACAGTCTGCTGCCCCAGGGTAAGGCTCACCAAAGGAACAAAGGCCTCTGACAGCACATTTGTCCAGGAGAAAGCTCCCTCTCCAGCCCTCGCTCCAATGCCAAACAGCTCAGTTCTTCCCTGTATGTCTCTGGTGCCCCTCGAGCTGCCTCCCCTCTAAGGTTAGAGGGAGTGAGTCTGATAAGTCCATGCGCGGGCCCTTTAAGGAGCTGCCTGGGGTTCCAGCCGCCTCAGCCTCCCTGAGCCTCAGTTCCCGCTGGTTTTTCCAGCCAGAAGTTATGGGGACTTCTCTTCTGGGCACTGGAACCCTGAGTGGGGCGCCTGGTGTGGGACGGGGACCTCTCAGTCCTCATGGAGGACCTTCCCAGCTGAGGTATCCTCCTGATTTTTATCCGCCACACGTGGGTGTGGGGCCAGCCTGTCGCGCCTTTGCCCCTCCTACCAGTCTCGGTGTGGCTGCTGCTTTAATTCTGTACTTGTAGGACTTCCATTCAGCTTGATGTCAGTCGGTTCTGAATGATGGTTGTTCTGTAGTTTAGTTGTAACTTTGATGTGGTTGTGGGAGGATATGATACCACGTTTATCTATGCCGCCATCCTGACCGGAAGTCTATTCTGTGTATTTTTTAAGTTCTTGTTTTATCAAGATGTTTAACGAATATAATTTTGTAATTTTAGCTAATAGCACAGACCACTAGGTCCATTATTAAAAGTCACTTGTTCTAACAGGTCAGACCACTTATATGCCTTCTTCATTCAGTGGAGTCCAGAAATATATACAGAAGATACTGGTGAATATACTAGAGAACCTGGATTTATAGTTGTAAAAAAGATGGAAGAATCTGAAACAAATGAGGATTCTACTAATGAAGCAGCAGCCAGAGAATGGGAGGTAAGGAGAAAAATGTGAAGATTTCATTCATCTTTTTCTTGTGTGAATTAATTGCTTTATAGTAGTATAGGAAAGTAAATGAAATCTTGATACAAAAAATACTTTTTAAAAGTTTCACTGTCCATGCATATATGTGTTTATTGAATGAAACTGATTAGTAACTTTGGTTCATTACCATTTGTCATTTTTCATTGCTTCAGAATACTATAGAAGCAATGAAGCAATGTGTCAGCAATAAAACGACTTACTGAGTGCATTTAGGAATAATATTAATGGCTATTATACTAATTTTTATGTAACATATTTTTTCCAGATCCGATTTACTACTATTATCTCCTACGTGGAGTAGGTACCACAGTCATTTAACACAGTCGTTCAAATTAGCACTCTTCTCTAGGTCTACGCCCAAACATTATCATGACATGAATGTAACAATAATGCTAGGGAAATAAGCTGATGCTAATTTACAAAATAGTAAAATGTTACGTACTCAAATTTAATGAACTCATCTATATGGCCAAATTAACACTAATCAACTTTTGTAACCCCTTTTAGATATATCTTTTAATATTACATATGTTTTACATACTTTGTCTTGTGGGATTGATAGGGTGGCAACTGCTGGTTTATCTGTTGTTGTGATTGCCTGGATTAATCTCTTCCTGATGTGTTAAAAAATATAGAGCAGATGCTAAAATGTGATAACAAATGGGATCAAATTTTGTTATCCATTTGGTGTTAATGTTCGTGGTTGTTTATGTGATATAAATTTATTGTGCATATAGTTAACATGTATAATGATTGAAGATATACATGGCATGTCTTTTGTTTAAAATGTGAGCCTGATTTTAAATGTCCATTCTGTGTAGTATGTATATCAGTTTCTACTGTAACTTTAATATAATGGAGGGAAAGAGGTAACATGTTGAGCATATATTTTAGGTTCTTTTAATACTTAAACCAACATTATTAATCCTCTCACCAGCTTTATTCACAATAGCCAAACTGGAAACAACCTGAATGCCTGTCAGCAGGAGAATGGATAGAAAATGTTTGAATATTAATAAAATTCCAAATAATATAGCAGTAAAAATGTTCTACTGGCACAGGCAACACCATGGATGAATCTCAGATAAAATGTTACTAAAATTAGCCAAGCTAGACAATAAAAGAGTATCTACTATATAATTCCATTTGCATAGAGTTTCGAAAGGCAAAACTAGTCAAAAGTCCATCAGGCTTCTTTTTCCTGGGGGTTATTTGGGTGGTTAGGTGCAGGAAGGAACTTCACAGAGTACTGGAGATGTTCTATATTTTATTCTGAGTGATGGTTACATGGATGTCCACCATGTGGAAAATAATATCTGTGCATTTAAAATTAGCTTTTGGAGGCTTTTAAAATAGCCCAGGTGATTACAGATGTATACCTGTCCTCAGATAGCAACAGTTGAAAGTATAATGGAAGGGGATGAAATAAAGTTTTTTGAAAAAGTACTACATAGCTAATAAGATTAGATTTAGTGACAATCAGATAATGGTGAAGTTTCTAACTAGGGTGCAAAGTGTATGGCAATATTTTCAATCAGATAAAGGAATTGGGAATTTTTCTCCACTGAGGTTGGAGCACCTAACTTTGGAAAGAATAGACTATTAATGATTATTCAACTATTGATAAGTTTGGTTCAAATGAACGGCTTTAGTTCTTGTGTAAGACTCTGTGGGTTATAATTTCTAAAGAAAAAATATGTGTCTCCTCATCTGTTTTCAACCAGAACTGATTCAAATAAAAAGCAAATAGAGCTCTGGCTGGTTTGGCTCAGCAATTACAGTGTTGGCCCACGGACCAGTGAGTCACAGGTTTGATTCCGGTCAAGTGCACGTACTTGGGTTTCATGCAGTTCATCCCCGGCCTTAGTTCGGTTATGTTGGAGGCAACCAGTTGATGTGGCTCTATCACATCGATGTTTATCTCTGTCTCTCTTTCTGTCCCTCCCACTCTATCTCATGATAAATAGAAAAATATCCTTGGGTGAGGAATAAAAAAAGAAAAAGGAAAAGAAAATAGATGGAAAAAACTAATTTAAAAACTTGTTGCTATGTTGTCTAGAAACAGTGCTGTACTGTCCAATATGTAGCTGCTGCTAGCCACGTAGGGCTGTTGAGTACTTGAAATGTGGCTAATGCAACTAAGGAATTGAATTTTTAATTTTGTTTAACTTTATTATTTAGAAACTCATAGTTGATTCATTTGGGTAACTTGGACAACTGGGATATATGAATCTACATTTTCAACTATAAATTTTATGAAATCTAAATATTATCTAAATAAATATAAATCTCAGTAAGATCAAGTTTTTCCTGTGAAAATTCAGTGTCTGATTTGAGATGTGCTGGAGTGTAAAATACAGTAATTCCTATAGATACAATTGCCACTAACCACGTGTGGATATTGAGAACTTTAAATGTGGCTAGTCCATATTAAGATGTTCTCTTTAAATATAAAATATACACTGTATTTTAAAGATTTAGAGTTGAAAGAAAAATAATGTAAAGTATTAGTTTTTATATGTATTGATTATGTTGAGATGATAATATTTGGGGTATATTAGGCTAACTATATTAAAAATAATTTAACTTTTTTTCTTTTTTAATGTGACCATTAGAGAATTTATAGTGGCATATCTTGTATTTCTCTTGTATAGCGTTGGTTTAGTGCCCAATGGTTACTAAATATCTAAAAAGTATTTTTTTTTTCATCCAAAATCACTCTTGATATTGTACATTCTGTGGGTTTGAACAAATGTATAATGACATAAATATTTTAAATGTCAAAAAGGAATTTGGCTAGAGCACTCATAAAATTAGAGTACTTCAGAATGTGAAGTGATATTTTTAGGTTTTTTGTGTTTGTTTTTTTGTTTTCTACTTAGGGATGGAGAATAGGTGATTTAGAACTTAGGATGAATTTATTATGGCTACTAGTCTGTTTGATTAAAACTATATGGTCTGCTCACACTCTGCTTCAGTGGTACTTAGATCTTTATTATCCCTGATGGTGCTTTAGGGAGAAATATATTGCTAACCAGAAATTGATACATTGGGAAACTTTTGCATATGGTAAGCTTATCTCCACGTCCATTTCTTTTGTTTCCCACTTGTCCCCCTCCCTGTGTAAGTAAGCACCATGAGGGCAGTTTCATACACTACTATATCTTCAGAACTAAGAACAGTGTGGTTATGCAGGGAGGGGCAAAAGTAGATTCACAGTTTGTATGTGAAATAATACAATAATTAATAAATAAGAATACAAGAATCAACTCTGTTTTGCATACTAACGACTGTAAACCTACTTTTACTCCACCCTGTATAATTTATTCTCAATAAATATTTATTGATTAATGAATTTGTGCATACATTAGAATTGGTTATAAATTTTACTCATCTTTCAAAATTGGAATATAGCCCTGGCTGGTTTGGCTCAGCAGTTAGAGCATCAGCCTGCGGTCCAGAGAGACCGGGGTTCGGTTCCCACCAAGGGCATGTACCTCAGTTGCAGTTTGTGCCTGGCCTCGGTTGGGGTTGTGCAGGAGGCAGCCACTTGATGTATCCCTTTCACATCGATGTTTTTTTCTCTCTCTCTCTCTCTTCCTCTCTCTCCCTCCCACTCTATCTAAACAAAAATGGAAAAATGTCCTCGGGTGAGGATTAAAAAAAAAAAAAACACACAAAATTGGAATATATATCCTAAAATAAGTTTTTATGTCAGCTATAATTATTTTGTAATACAGATGCAGACTCTGGAAGTTGGAATACACTGACGTTCTACCTTCTCTCATTTTACATTTTATACTGTTCTTAGTTCTACTTTAACATATTCAGTGATAGGGAGGAGTTTATTACCTCAAAGGGCAGTACTATTCATTTTAGGACAACTCTGTTAGACAGTTCTTTCTTACAGTGACTTTAAAGAAATATACCTTGTAAGTTTAATCCATTTGTCTTTGTTCTTCTTTTTGGTGTACATCAATAAAAACAAAATTTTTCTGTATGTTGTGATAATCTGAAAGTATTATCTTCCTTTTTAATCTTTTCCCAGGATTATTTTTTCTGGTACTTCCATTGTTTAACTTTATTAACTCTTTTTAGATCCTACACTATTCTAATCATTACCCTAAAATGTGTCAAAGCATTCATAAGCTGTGGCATCCCTAATTACTAAAATGTACATTTGAGATAGCAGGAAAAATTCTATAATATTTGAAATAGTTCAGTTACAAAATATGTAAATTGAAAATCAATCCTGTTGAAGATAACTAGGAAAGGCTGGATGGAATTTAAGAATTTGGAGTGATAAGAAAAGGAAGGAGGAAAGGAGATCAGTATTAGAGATTTATTTGTAGAGTGATTTCCAGAGTGAAATGAGACCTGTAGAAACCTATGTTTACTAAGAAAAGTTAGAGAGATATTATGGTGCTCAGGAATAAGAGCCCCTAATGATAGGTCTGAACTAAGGTTCCTGAATATTGGGAGAAAGAATCTGAGAAATTCTATAACTCAATATGTGTATGAGATTGATATTCTTTAATATATACTCTTTTTTTTTTTTATCTTTTAAATCACTCATAGATATGTAAACATCAATTAGTTGCCTCCTGTATGCACCCTGACTAGGGATCAAATCTGCAACCTAGGTATGTGTCCTGACTGGGAATTGAACTCACAGCCTTTTGGTGTATAGGGTGATGCTCCAACCAACTGAACTACCCAGCCAGGGCTAATATATACTCTTTACTCTTCTGTTTAGTCAATATAAACATAATTAACATAAAATATCGGCTTACCTCAGCCTTTAATTTTTGAAAAATCATAATATCTTGAACTTATTAATTATGAATTCTTCTGCTATGGGAAGTTTAATAATCTTACCTTGCCACTGAAAAAGAAATACATACTATAGAATCTTTTACAGAAAGGTCCTGAGGGAAAGGTGGGGAAAGATGCCTATTGACACATGCTCTTTCCTGATAGTGCTTTAATTTAATAAATATACAAAAACAGAGATTAATAGTATAATGAATTCACATATAATGAATTCAGCTTTATCAACTTATTTCATCTATAATCCCTCCTTTTGCCCCATCATTTACATTTCTTCAAATGTCATAAAAATGTTTCAAATCCAAGAATTTACACTTGGCTCCCTAAATCTACATCTTCTTAATTGCAATTCTTTTTCCTCAGTAAATCCTCTTTGGTGATGAAAAAATGTTTAAAATACATGTAAAATGAATCTATTTTTACATTTCTTCTAATTTCATAAAAGTGTTTAAAATGCATTATGATATGAATGTATTTTTGCAGTTTATTTGAATCAGGATCCAACTAAGATCCAAATGTTTCAATTAGTTAGAATGTCTAAGTCCCTCCAAATGTAGATTCTTCCCCCATTGCTTTGCTTCACTTCTTTTCCATGTAATTTTAGTTTTGAAAAAAATTATATTTTTCCTGTAGAATGTTCCACATCTGGATTATGCTGATTGCATTCCCACAGTGTTATTAACAATGCCCTTCTGTCTTGAAGTGCCTGTGAATTGAAAATAGTTCACATCTAGAGGAACCCATTTAACCATAGACTGTTATCTTTATTATACAGATCGTTTCTCTATGTTTGTTTCTTATTTGGCTGAAATTTTACTTATAGGATAGTATTAAATTGTATTAGTTAGTCTGTAATTCAGAGCCTATACTCTTTTTTAACACACTGAGTTTTCAACTTTGGCAGAACCTTTGAATCATTTGGGAAAACTTTCAAAAACCTTATTGCTCAAGGTCATGTGACCTCAGACGAATTAAATCAGAATCACTGGGGATGGGACCTAGTTATCAGTATTAGCTCCTCACTGTGCAGTACAGATAGAAAAACCACTATAGTACACCCCATGCTACCACTTCAAGTATTGCATTAAACATCTATGGTGCT
Source organism: Molossus molossus (assembly GCF_014108415.1). NCBI lineage: Eukaryota > Metazoa > Chordata > Mammalia > Chiroptera > Molossidae > Molossus > Molossus molossus. The sequence continues at coordinate 49,301,945 of NW_023425351.1, forward strand.
AAGCCTGGAAGATTCTTTCAGGATATATTGATCACCATATAGTTTAATTTTCAGGTCTCTGTCATGCCAGTTACATTGTATAAACTATTTTTCAGAATATTCCACTTTTTTTGGTGTTGCATCTGCACACCAGAAACATAAATTTTGTTCACTGTGGAGAAAGGTTTTTTTAATCATTTGTGCCTTGATTTAAAAACATGTTTTTCTATCAGTAGAAGTCATGCTGATATAATTAATTACTCAGGCATAGCTCCTTATATACCAAAGGACTGCTATTACATCTTGATTTCCCTCTCCTTGTAGTGCCTCTGAGTACACATAACTAGGATGTAATTTTTTGATCTGCATCTCTTGAACTTGTTCATCAAATATTCTTTTTTTTTTTATCCTCACCCGAGGATATTTTTCCATTTTTTGTACAGATAGAGTGGGAGGGAGAGAGAGGAAGGAGAAAGAGAGAGAAACATCGACGTGAAGGGACACATCGAGTGGCTGCCACCTGCACGACCAACCAGGGCCGGGGACAAACTGCAACCGAAGTACGTGCCCTTAGTGGGAACCGAACCCGGGTCTCTCCGGACCGCAGGCCGACGCTCTAACCGCTGAGCCAAACTGGCCAGGGCTGTTCATCAAATATTCTTTAAAGTTTGGTGTACTTGACAAGTACCCAACAGTTCAGTGATATAGTCTAAAGCAGTGGCCAGCACAGTAAGCCGAAGTATCTTTGAAGCCTGTTTTATCTTGAAGATTCATGTGAATTTTGCATTTGTCTTCTAATTTATCTGATGTAATATTAAAATAATTTTTAATTTCTTACCATGAAGTAAAAAGGATGTTACTGTAATGCAGGTCAGTTGTATTCTGTCACTAGATGGTATCATTGTACATTATTGCACCCCTTATGCTACATCTTCAACCCCAAGTACCAACTTTAGGAGACACTCTAGTAGAATCCTTTGAAAGTTTTAGGTTTCAAAGTATCACTTGTTGGGTGTGTCATCTTGCCACTTGATGACAAAGGCCTTAAAAAGTGGAGCTTTCAAACCTAAAATTGCTTGTTGTCCCACTTCCTTTAGGTTGAATTTCACTCCTTTTGGGATAAGAGCAGGCAGAACAGATTTTTCTATCTTTTTTTATTCTCTAAAGTTAATTTTATACCACTTGTAGTTCAATATCTCTCATACTCCAACTTATTAAAAACATCCAGTGCTACTAGGATGATAAAAAAAAAAAACAAGAAAGAAATCGACTTTATTAAGTTAGCTTTAATTGATTTATTTAGAAGTTTACCTCCCAGGTTTATGCTTATTGATTACATTTTAAAATATAAGTTTACTAAGATTATACTCCAATAGATTATGTAACATATTCCATTTGATTTTTGGTTTCAGAAATGGCTTGTTCATTTTTAGGTGCTTAACATTACTCACATTTTCTCAAACAAAGCTTAGGTTATTCATTTATGTGTAAATGTAAATATGTTGACTGTTACATAAATCTATACAAAGGTTTTGTATTTGCTCAGAATATTTTAGAATCTACTTTCTGATTTAGATGACTTTTTAAATCATTTATAAATGCTTCCCATTTTGATATGAATGTTTAGTATTCTCCATTTTAATTATATGAATATAAAATAACCTAATATTAGCATTTTAGGCCATAAATTTTTATTTTTTAATCCTCACCCGAAGACACTTTTCCATTTTTTATTCAGATAGAGCGGGAGGGAGAGAGAGGAAGAGAGAGAGAGAAACATGTAAGGAACACATTGAGTGGCTGCCACCCGCACGACCCAACCAGGGCCGGGGACAAACTGCAACCGAGGTACATGCCTTTGGCAGGAACCGAACTTGGGTCTCTCTGGACCACAGGCCGACGCTATAACCACTGAGCCAGACTGGCCAGGGCAAGACCATAAAATTTATCATATTATGTCCTTATTGGATTTGGTGTTCCCCTAGTATGTGGTGATTATCATTTGGAGTCAGTTCTGTTTTCTTAATTGTCACTAATTAAGCAGAGTTATTGCCATGGCTGTTTATTAGGTTACTCATAGCAAACTTCTGCAGCAGTTTGGTATTGCTACAGTTTTGTACAGACACCAGTATCAGGAGGCTTCAGTTGTTTGGTAAATTTTTTTTTTCTTAAACAGCCAGATATGACTATTCTGGTGTTCATTTTATTAAACATGTGGGTTTCTTTTCTTTTTCTTTTTTTTTTAATCTTCACCCGAGGACATTTTTGCATTTATCTTCATATAGAGCGGGAGGGAGAGAGGGAGGAAGAGAGAGAGAGAAACATTAACGTGATAGAACCACAGTGACTGGTTGCCACTCATACAACCCCAAATGGGGCCGGGGACAAACTGCGACCGAGGTACATGCCCTTAGTGGGAACCGAACCTGGGTCTCTCTGGTCCGCAGGCCAATGCTCTAACCACTGAGCAAAACTGGCTAGGGCTCTTTTCTTTTTGTAATTAAAGCACAAATAATACCAAAATTAAAATAGAGTCAATATATAAAACAAAACAAAACATTTCTTATCTCTTCTCTGCTAGCCAGCAAAATCCATACAGAATTGATTTTGTTCAAAATGGAAGTAGTCTCTATGTCTGAGTCACTAACTAGAGTGAGGTCACTTTTCTCAGATAAAGGAAATTAAAATAATTTTTATATTGATCGAATCACATAGTAGTACATATCATAACTCCAGAAGAAATTCAGTAAATCTGAAAAAGATATAAATCAAAAGCATTAAAAACAATTAGAATTTTATGAGTGTATACAAAAATTGTCTTATAATATTTCTGTATGGGGTATTTTTAAAACCCCTTTATTGAGGTATAGTTGACATACAAAAAGCTGTCCATATTTGATATATCCAGCTTGATGAGTTTGGAAACAAGTACATATCTATGAAATCATTACTACAAACTATGCCATAAACATTTCCATCAACTCCAAATCTTCCCACCCTCTTTATTATTATTATTATTATTATTATCATCATTATTATTTTATAATAAGAACACTTACCATAAGATCTACCCTCTTAGCAAATTTTCAAGTATACATTACAGTATTATCATAGGCACTATGCTGTGGAGTAGAACTCTAGTTCTAGACTATTCATATATTTCCTGTTATTAATATTTAGCACCCAGATTCAGGCCTAATATGATAATGGTCTGTTTTAACTACTAATAATGCTAAATGAGGATGTTGTCTACCTCAGGAAAATTTTGAACCAATGCTTTGCTTTCTCTGTTAATACACTTCCTCAGTTATGGACTGTAAAATTCTCATTAAAAATTCAAAATGAGAAGATGGCCGCAAGCAGGACCGGAGGAAGGGTGAGTGTGTGAGAGAGTGAGCTGGTGTGTGAGAGAGTGTGAGTGGACGTGAAGGTGGATGACCAAATTCAAACAGTGAGAGCCGCAGAGCAGAAGGTCCCTGTGCTGTGGACAGAGCAGCCCGCTACTGCAGTAAGAGGCTCTCCAGGGCACTTCTCCCTGCCCCACGGGGAGGTCCCTCCATTTTGGAAGATCCTGGGTCTTCCCTGGGAGGAGGCAGTCGGAGCGGCTAGGGCCCAGCAACCTGAGCCACCAGTGCACCTGGCACCATCGGACCAGTGGACACTCTGTGTCAACAGAGACCGGTGCACAGTAGTGGAGCTCCCAAGGTGCCGGTCGTGGAAGCCGCAGACAGCCGGGAGCCCAGCACCATCCCCCATAGTAGCAGCCCGATCAGAGTCCAGATATACCCCCAGCAACAGAGGCTGGGGAGCAGACACCCATCCTCAGGCAACAGAAGCACAGACCAGCAGCTGAGACCCATCCCCGAAAACTACAGCAAAAGCTGAGCAGGAGTTGAGCCCCATGGGGCAGCAGCACTGCCCGGCCGCCAGACACAGGACCTTGGGGCTCCACTGAGGCCTGTGCGGTCCAGCAGCTCACAAGAATAGAGGGAAGAATAGAGGGACTGGTGCTATCCGGCCACCCGCCCTTGGGTCCTGAGGGGTGCTGAGGCACCAGAGAGACCTGTGCGACCCAGCAACCCACAACAGCGGTGGGAAGCCAGAGCCTGAGAGGGACTGGTGCGATCCAGTTGCCTGCTGAAGGGACCTGCAGGGTGTGGAGGCACCAGAGGCGACCCAGCAAGAACTGTGCGATCCAGTTACCCGCGGAACCCTTGTGGTGCTGAAGCACCAGAGAGGCCTGTGTGACCCAGCAGCTCATAAGATAAGCATAGTGCCGGGTCCCCAAAGGGACTGTGGGATCCAGTTACTTGCAGGACCTGCAGAGTGCAGGGGCATCAGAGGCCTGTGCGACCCCACTGTGCACAAGATAGGCCTAGAGGATGTGAAAATGGAGGGGGAGTGAATGGAAGCTACATGGACGATTTCCCAGGACCAAACGGGAATTACAGCTAAAATAAAGACAAATCCTCAGAAAAAAGCAACAGTAAAGCAGCAGGACAGGACCATATAACCAGGGACACTGGTAGGATATTCATAGGCGCGAGAGGGTGACAGGCAGGCTGGGAACCCATGGTCAGCAGCAGTCTTAGCTGTGAGCAGTGCCCTTGGGGAATAAAGACCAAATCCGCTCCACAGCGCAAAGAGCCGGGACAGAGCATTAACCTGGGGGCTACGGCAGTGGGAGGGCAGACTGGGCTGAAACTCTGTGGGGACACCCAGGATTTGGAGGGCACTCAGTTTTTGCTGAGTTGTGGCCACAAAGGACAGTAGCCAGTGTGCTCCTTCTCGGAGCTGTGGGGGAAAGCAGCAGTCCCCCCCCCCCCAGATTCAGCCTTTCCCAGGTGAGGCAAAGAAATGCAAATTGAGGCTCATTAACAACCAGCACCTATCTCACCCTCTGGAAATCCTCTTATGCAGAACACCAGGGCTACATTCCAAGGCACTGAGTAACTGAGACTACCAGCCTCCAAGAAAAAGCTAGAGGATAACTGAACCTTTCCTGGGCTTGCAAATCTACCCAGCAAAGTAAGTCTTGAGAGTGGTGTTTAACGTGGGCCCACCAGGCTCATCCAAACCCAGTAGAGGAAGCCACAAACAGCAGAACACCAACACCCACAGGGAAAATTTGGCAGGCTCCAAAACCCACTGAGATAGCCAAAATGGTGAAACAAAGAAACAAATCCCAAATGAAAGAACAAGAGAACTCTATCGAAGATGAGATCAATGAAATGCAGCTAAGCAAATTATCAGAGGTAGAGTTCAGAGCCATGATCTTGAGGAAGCTCAACAGCATGAGTAATGACATCAGCACCATGAGTAAAGATATAGAAACATTGAAAACCAACCAAGTGGAAATGAAGAATAAAATAGCAGAAATAAAGTACACATTGGAAGGACTAACCAGCAGAGTAGAGGAAGCTGAGGACCGGATCAGTGAATTAGAAGATGGTAGAAAAAAATCAACCAATCAGAAAACCAAAAGGAAAAAACAATTAAAAAACAGGAAGATAGCTTAAGAGAACTGTGGGACAACTGGAAACGTAATAACATTCGCATCATAGAAGTCTCTGAAGAGGAAGGAAATGGGCAAGGGTTAGAGAATATATTTGAAGAAATAGTGACAGAAAACTTTCCTAACTTGGTGAAGGAAGAAGGCATTCAAGTTTAAGAAGCACAGAGAGCTCCAAGTAAGAAGAACCCAAACAGGCTCACACCAAGACACATAGTAATTAAAATGCCAAAAATTAAAGGCAAAGAGAGAATCCTAAAGGCAGCAAGAGATAAGCAACAGGTTACCTACAAAGGAACCCCATAGGCTCTCAGCTGACTTCCTCAACACTACAGGAAAGAAGGGAGTGGCATGAAAAACAAGGATCTGAATCAGACTACTCTATCCAGCAAGGCTATCATTCAAAATAGAAAATCAAATAAAGAGCTTCCCAGACAAAAAAAAGGCTACGGGAATATATTAACACCAAACCAGCACTGCAAGATATGCTAAAAGTACTGCTGCAATTAGTAGAAAAAAAATAGGAAGAAAAATAGAACCACACTAAACAAAAATGGCACCAGTTTACGTTCCTACCAATAGTATTCAAGGGTTCCCTTTTCTCCACAACCTTGCCAACACATTATTTCTTGTCTTTTTGATAGTAGGTATCCTAACAGTTGAGAGGTGATATTTTATTGTGTTTTAGTTGTTTTTCAAATTACGGTCCCCAAACCATCAGCAGCAGCAGCAGCAGCAGCATCTAAGAATTTGTTTAAAGTCTAAGTCTCAGACCCCATTCCAATCTGCTTAACCAGAAACTGGTTTTGAAGCCCAGTATTCTCTGTTTGAAGAAATGCAGGCTAAACTTTGAGAGCCACTGATTTCGATCTGTAAAGACACACCCTGTCCAGGCATGGGCACAACCTTTTCAGAAACGTGAACAAGAAGGTATCTGAGCAAAATCAAAGGTGTATTAGGAGAATCTATGGGGATGTTTGTTGAGTAGACATCCAACAAAATGGGTTTCCTGTGCTTGGAGTGTGCTTGGGATTTGTGTGTGTGTGTAAAAATCTCATTTAAACCGCATTTTGGTGCACATAATATTTTTTATTTTAGAAAATCTGACTATAAGGTTTTGAAAATGGCACCCCACGACTATCAAATTAGGCAATGTTGGTGTGTGTAGGGGGAGTGCAGTGATGGGGCATTGGAGGTATGAGGGGTCTCTGTATATAGTGACATCATTGTGGAGATGGTTACAGTGTGCCTATGAGAGCCTGTGGGAAAGAGATCTTAGGGTAAGTAAGGTGGGGATGGTTGTAGACATGGGGCAGGGAGGTGGCTGGGGTGTGTGGGAGGGAGGATGTTCATTGTGGAGTTTGCTCTGCTTGTGCATGCACATGCTGGAATGTGGAGGAAGGAGATCTGGGTACGTGGGTGTGGTACAACATTGTGGGTACTAGAAATGTATGTGTGCAAAGGTGTCATTGTGTGTACATACCAGGGAAAAATGGAGCAGGTTTAGCTTAAAATGGGAGAAATCTACAGGTCTATTATGACATTAATATTTTAGTTAAAATTGAAAACTAGATAATTTTAGTTTATAGCTTTGATAATATTTAAATCTTAAAATTTTACTTCTTTGGTTATATTCAGTGTACTACTAATTAGTGAAGTATATAGAGGCATAGTAAATATAAGTACTTTTTCAAGAAATCATATGTCAGAAAATGCAGGTTAAAATGGATTGTATGACAGGTAGAGGGGTTTTCAGGTCACTGAACACAGAGTGTTAAAAAAATGTATTCAGGGTGTCTGTAGATTCTATTCCATTTCGAAAATGAAATGTAGTTTAATAAACACTGGCTTTATAATTGCACATTTTTTGCATATACATTTTTGGGACTCCTTATATTTGTGTAGTACAAATACTCCTTGTATTTGTACTGTGTTAGCCTTGTTTTTTTACATAATCATTCTATGAAATTGGAGGGTCGAAGCATCCTCAAAGAACATCTTATTGTTTAAGAAATGCTTAATTAAAAATGAAAATTTATAGGATTCTTACATGTAAATAAAGAATATAATTTTATTATTATGAACAAACAAAATGTTAATTCAAATCATTTGTGTACTTTGGGAGGGACTCTGGCAACTGTACTTATTACTTTTTTATGAGTAAGGTTTTTTTGTTTTTTTTTTGTTTTTTTTTTGTTTTTTTTTTTTATGAATTTTTATTTATTTTTTTGTTACAGATATTTTACCTTTTTACCCCATTGGCACCCCCCACCCCACCCCCTCCACCCTGTCCCCGGCTTAGTTGTCCATGTCCATTGGTCATGCCTACATGCATATAAGTTCTGTGGTTTATCTCTTCCCACCCCCCCACCCCCCATCCCCTCTTCTGAGGGATGTAGTAAGGTTTTTTTGTATATTTCTTAGTGTACTTGGTGGTTGGAAATACATGCACTGTGTCTTTAAACTTTTGAGCCCTTTTTTTGCACATTTGGATACAGCGCAACCAAACTTAAACATGGGAAACCCTGTCTTCCCTCCCCAGCTTTACAGTCTCCACTCAGGACTCTGTTTGCAATGGATACTACTTAGTGATTAGCTCTCTGTATTGTCAATCAAAGCTTTGTCTCTAGCAAACTGTTTTGTCACTGTAGTAGGAAGGGCTCTTGTGCTGGGAATTTATCTTTGACAGAGGAAGAATGCTTTTTAAAACAGTTTTTACAAGATCTGATGTAACTTAATTTGCCCTGGAAAGGAAATGTCTCGTCTCTGGTATGGGAGAAAAGGGAGAAGACATCAACCAATTAATCATAAGTATACTCTGGTAAATCTTAGTCAGTGACTTCAATTTCTGTATTTACTAGCCTTTATATGGTGACATTTTGCAAAATTATACAATTTCTGAAAGTTTAAGCATAGAGAATATTCATAGAATACAAAATTGCATGATTACAGAAAACTACCTGTCAGTTATTTCTGCTAATCATAAATATCTTCAAAAAAAAAAAGGAAACGAATAAGGGACTGCAGTTTTATTTGGTAGAAGTGTTTGATTTTTCTATTCTGTGTAAGTAGTAGTTACCAAATCTTTATTGCTACTTAAATTTTTTATTTAAGCTTAACTTTGTGGGAAAATATTCATAATTTTTTCTTGCTTAAAATGAGTAGATCAGAGTATATTAACTTTAATTTTTATTGACTGGATCCCAAACTAGGTACATTTAAAATATTGTTTATTAAGACTATCATTGTTGCAATCTGAGAAAGGCTTTTTGAAACTATCTAAGAACTTTCAAGCAGTGCTATCCAATACAAAACTTTAAAATAAATTTTAGTAAAGAAAAATCTAGACCGTGTACTGAGGGAATAAATAAGTGGTCTGCCTCCCAGCCAGCATCTCCAGCCTGTCACATGCTCAGGGTGTCCCTGACATCAACCTCTGGTCCAGTAGGCTGGGATATTGACCTGCTGTGACAGAGCAAACAGTGGGCTCCTCCAGAAATGGGCTCATTGGACCCAGTCATCACCCTCCTTAAGCTGAGCATCTGTCATTTTTGAGGACTTGCCTCTTTTTACTCTTTGCTAGCCATTGTGTGAAGGCAAACTGTTTTTATGGGGGGTTGGGTGGGAAAGCCTAGAGAAACAAAGGGAGCTCTCTACATCCCTGTTTGGATGGGTTTATTTTTGTATTTGATATTTAACAAATTCCATATTCTCTAAAAAAAGAAAAAAATCTCAGTCACCCTTACTATTTTAGAATCCTAGTTGGTTATTTCTTAATATAAATATGTGTACATTGTTAGAAGCATAGTGCTGGTTCTTTCTGTGCTAATTCAGGATTATATCTTGTCTTATGAATGTTGATTTTATTTTTACTGTAACTGTAGCTTATTTAAATAAGGCTAGCTATATCCTTAGAAGCAAGAGTGACTTTGGAAGATGCTCCCAAACCAGCTTGCCATCTTTAAATGTTAAACATGTAAAACTATCCAGATGACTTTAATAGGTGTTATTTTTAATCGGGCTCGAGAGTACTTTGTTGTCTTTTTGTTTTTAAGTTGAATTATTTCAATTTTTTGTTTATATATCAGCACAGAGGGATTTAGGAATCTGAAATTATTGAACTGGGTAAATTTGTGATCAGATGTATCAGAATAGCCACTTAACACAGTTTTGTTTTGTTTTTTAAAGCAAGAACAGTGAAGTTTTGCTTGTATTTTTTTATTTGCAGTTAGAGTCACCATCATTAGTTTTGTAAGACTTAAATTATTTTAATTTATTACACATACAGGCAAAATAGATTATGGATGTTTTGAATTTTTGTAGATCATTATAATCTGCATCACACTTATTACACTCACCAATTTTTGTTCAACCTTATAGGAAGCTGTTAAATGATTTTATCAGATATGAAAGCATGTTTCTCACTGGTCTTCAGCTCTGCCATATGTATAGTTTATATGTATTATTTCATTTAATCTACACCATAACTTTGCATAGTCAGTAGTATTACTCCCTATTTTAATGATGGGAAAGTCAGGTTTAAAGTGATTACTGAACTAAGCTGTCGTGCAGCACAGAGACAGCTTGACCCTACCACATTCTTTACCCCCCACTAGGATGCCTTTGAGAATTTTCTAAAATGGTATATACAATACAGTATAATGTGTTTTCATGTATAGACAAGCTCAGTCCTGGTTTTCTGTTTTAAAGTAGATATCCCAGGAACTGTAGGGCAAGAGAAAGGGCTTAAGAAATAAGGATTAAAAGATTAGCAATCCTTTTACTTATTTTGTAGATTGAGATTTCCTATAAGATTGCACATGCCCAGGGGCTCTACTGCTTTAAAATTGAAAATAGAAAATGATTCTTCTAGGAGAATAACATGTATTTCTCATTTTTGGACTTTGTATTTTGCAGCTTTTTGCAATTCTGTCTTTGTGGAACTGATTAGCAGAATGGTATAGACCTAAGTGGAGACTTAAGTCTTATAGTTAGTACTAATGTGGCCATATTTATGTAAACCATAATAGTTGTCTAAATGCTTGTGCTTGTAGTATCATTTCTTTTACCTTACAGTAACCCTGTGTACTAATCAGAGATAGATTATTTTTATTTTATATGTTAAGGCTCAAAGATATTAACTAATAAGCAGAATATGCCCCAAAATATGTAAAAATAAGTTAAGCCTTTGCCAATTAGCTGTACATTGAGAACCACATTTATTAAGCATGCTTAACTTTTCTATTTTTAAGACTGTTTAAAGAGTTTATTCTGACAAAACCACCTAAGCTTTAATCTTCCAAATATTTACATGAAGAGATTTATATATTTGATATACCCATTTACTATATTCTACCTTTTTAGTGTCTGTCAATAAATTGTCATTTGCTTGAAAGTTATAAGCCTATTTTATAGTAAGGATTGAGGGTTAATCAGGTTAAAGTCACAAATCATTAAATAGCAGCACTGTTTGATCTCTATCAGCATCAGTACTTCACTCATTTAAGTCATCTTTTCTTTTTAATTTAGACCCTTTCATGACAAGATAGATTTCTTTTTTGTATTTTAGACTTTCATTTATGAAAACACTGGAGAAAAAGCTCCTATGATGAATTATTTATATCTGTGTAAGAATTAGCTCACAAGTAGAATTTTAAGAAGAGCTAACTTAAATGTAAAAATTTTTCCAGTGGCCTCAGCTCAGTATAATAATTATAGTTATTATAAGAAAATTATTTCTACTAACAGTGTACTTCTAATAACACAGTATATTACTTTAAACATGAATTATTTAATCCTTAACTTGTGAAATATTGCTACTATTATCTCCATTTTATGAAACAGAGGCATATAGCAATCATACTAAAACCAGTAAGGGTCACAGCTGTGGTTTGAGACCAGGGATTCTGGCTCCAGCCTGTGCCATTAAACTCTTTGTATACTCATTCTCAAAATTTTCATAATATAAGTAGAAGTGAATTAACAGTTGATTTGTACATTTAATTATCAGTATCTATTATATGTATATATATATTTGTTCATGTCATTTATTGCTTATAAAATGCTTAAAATAATGATATATTATTTTCAATGAAAAGATTACATGTGGTTGCTCAAGTGTACACAACTAACAAAAAGCTGAATCAGAATTAAGGCAGAGGTCTAAACCCAAACCCAGTATTCTTTGTTATATACTATGTTGTCTTTACTATGTTGCCTACCTATAGTACCTCGTCAAAGGAAATTTATTAACTAGTGTATATGTATGTATGTATATATATATACACCTTATTATATGTAAAACATCCTGTTTTCTAGTCATACATAATCATGAAAAGAGGATATTTACACATATAGTCAATGTAGAATATTTTTCTTTATTAGTAGTTGAAAAGTATATTAATTACATATGCAAGTTATGAGGCATAATAATAAAATGAATATCTGTGATCCCACTACCCTGCTTAAGAACTACCAGTGCAATTGCCATCAGCCTGTGTGTTCTTTCTCTACCTCATCTACTGTCTCCCCAGCATTGCTAATCACCTCCCTGAATTTTGTGGTTATTATTCCCCTGCTTTTTAAAAAATTAATAGATTTCATTCTTTAGAGCAGTTTAGGCTTATAGGAAAAATTTATGGAAAGGACAGAGTTTCCTTATGCCTCCTTTCCCCCAAAAAACAATACTCCTATTATTCACATCTTGTATTAGTGTAGTACATTTGTTATAATTTATAAACTGATGTTATACATTATTATCCCCCGATGTTCATAGCTTACATTAGGGATTATACTTTGTGTTGTACATTCTATGGAGTGACATGTACCACCCATTAAGGATGATACAGCATAGTTTCATTGCCCTAAAAATTCCCTGTGCTTCATTCATTTCTTCTTTTCTCCACTGTACACCTGGTAACCACTGACTTTTTCAGTGTTTCTATAGTTTTGCCTTTTCTAGAGTATCATATAGTTGGAATTATGTAGCCTTTGACTTATTTCACTTATTTCATGGCTTAAAGTTCATTTCTTTGTAGTGCTGACTTTGAATATTCCATTTTCTGAATGTACCCTAGTTTATCCATTCACCTAATGAAAGACATCTTAGTTACTTCCAATTTTGATCCATATAATAAAAAGCTGTTAAAACATATATGTGCAGATTTTGTGTGGGTATAAATTTTCAGCTTATTTGCGTAAATACCAAGGAATGCGGTTGCTGAATTGTATGATAAGTGTATGTTTAGTTTTATAAGAAATTTCCGAATGTTTTCCAAAGTGGCTGTACTGTTTGTCCTGTACCAACAATGAATGAGAGTTCCTGTTGCTCTACATCTTCATCAGCATTTGATATTGCTTTTGATTTTAGTCATTATCAATAGGTATGTAGTGGTAATCCATTGTTATTTTAATTTGCATTTTCCTGGTTATGTGATAATGAGCATCTTTTCATATTCTTATTTGCCATTTGTATATCTTATTTGGTGAGGTGTCTGTTCAGATCTTTAGTTCATGTTTTAATTGAATTATGGTTTTTTTTGTGTTGTAAAAGGTCTTTATATATTTTGTATAACATATTTACCAGATATGTATTTTGCAAAGATTTTCTCCCAGTCTGTAGTTGGGAGATTTTTTATTCTCTTGAGTGTCTGTCACAGAGCAGAAATATTGCTATTGTATTATGAATTATGCCACCCAGGAGAATGGAAAGCTAATGCTCAAAAGCCCTAACTTCCTGATAGAGTGTAGGTTACAGATTATGTAAGGCAAAATCACAACACATCATAGGTTTGGGGGTTCGGAGTCATGCTGGTAGCTGATTGGAAATGAGGTAAGGGTAATAAATTATTTTTTCAGGTTTTGACTGTTCTGAGGTCTGCCAGTGTCCCTCTGTCTGGTTTCATGGGAAAGTAGCCAGGGGGTTGTTCCACCTTAGGGCTCAGGAACTGAAACATAACTTAGGACAAGATGTTATCTTCTGCCTGCCAGAGCTCCAGACCTTGTCACCATTAGTCAGGTCTGGGCTACTGTCTTCTGCTGCCTCAGGCATTGCTGACTCTCTGGGGTGAGGGAAAAGCTAGATCTCTATATATAGAGAGATGATTTTTAGAGCTAGGATTTGAAGCTAAATTTGGTAGAAGACATAAGGACCCTCAGTTTCAATAACTGAAGGATTTTTTTTGTAGATGTTCTTTATCAAGTTGAAGAAGTACCCCTCTATTCCTAGGTTGCTGAGTTTTAATCATGAGTGAGTGTTGGATTTTGAATAGTGCTTCTCTTCATCTGTTGATGTAATCATGATTTTTTTCCTTTAGCCTATCAATGTGAGGATTACATCAGTTGATTTTCAAATGTTGATGTATCTCGCAAATGCCTTACGTAACAGGATAAATCTCACTTGGTCATTATATATAATTCTATTTCTAGTTGTTGGATTCAGTTTGCTAATATTTTGTTGAGGCTTTTTGCATGTATGTTCATGAGAGATATTGGTCTGTATATTTTCTTTCTTATAATATCTATTTATTTCTAATTGAGGTAATGCTGGCCATCATAGAATGAATTGGGAAGTATTTCCTCTGCTTCTGTGTTTTGGAAGAGATTGTAGAGAATTAGTATAATATTTTCCTTAAATGTTTGATAGAATTTACCAGTGAATCCATCTGGATTTACTCCAGATACTCCACATCTGGCGATCATAGCCACTTTGGGTTGCTTTGGAAGTACTGAGTCAGCTTTGTAAAAGTCAGTACAATAATAATGGCCAGGTGAGGATTAAGTAATAATAAATAATGTAAATCTGTCCAGTTTTTTTTCCTACTCTCATGTCTTTCATAGCTTCCAACAAGTTTGCATAACTTTTTATTGAGTAACCTTGATGTTTGTTTACTGGTATTTTTTCCCCCTTAAAATTGAGCCTAGTATCTTCTATTTTGGAAGGTTATTAATTATTAATTCAACTTCTTGAATAGATATAGATCTATTCAGATTTTCTGTTTCTTGTGAGTTTTGGTGATTTTTGTCTTTCAAGGAATTTGTCCATTTCATCTAGGTTATCAAATTTGTGAGTATAGAGTTCTTTATAATATTTCTGCATTATTCTTTTAATGTCCATGGGGTCTATAGTGATGGCACTCTTCATTTCTGATATAATTCACATGTGTCTTCTCTCTCTCATTTGAGTCAGTCTGGCTACAGAGGTTTATCAATTTTTTTTTATATTTTCAAACAACTGTTTTGGTATTATTTTTTCTCCATAGATTTTCTGTTTTTAATTTTATTGATTGCTGCTTTATTTTCATTTAGTTCAAAATACTTTAAAATTTCACAGAACTTTTTTGACCATGCATTAATTAGAAGCATGTTTTTTAAAAGTAGTTTGGTATTTTCCCACTATTTCTCTCTTATTGATTTCTAGTTTAATTTTATTTTTTTCTGAGAGCGTACTTTTATAATTTCTATTTGTTTAGGTGTGTTTTATGGCCCACAATGTGGTCTGTCTTGTGAAGGTTTCATGTGAGCTTAAGAAGAATGTATATTTTACTGTTGTTGGGTGAGGTATTTTATACATATCAATTAGATTCAATAAATTGAGGGTGATTTTTAGTTCAGTTATGTCCTTACTAATTTACTGTCTGCTGGATTTGTGAATCGCCTATAGTTTTGAAGTCTCTAACTATAATAGTGGATTTATACATTTCAGGTTTATGTAATGAGTATTCTTTCCTCCTAATATGCTACATAGAAAGGAGATTATTCCCTTTTTATGAGATTCACTTCTTATATTTATTGTTCCAGGAAGCTAATACAATATATACATATTGTAATTGAATAGTTTTAAGTAATTAACAAGCTTCTTTTTGACTAAAAGAACAGTGAATATATCTGCCTTCTTGAAACTCTGAGTCATTTGCAAATATACTTAATAGGAAGTAATTTTAAATGCAGAAGATTTATTCAAATCAAAACTCTGATGTGTTCTATTTTGAATTGATTCTGGATTTAAGCCTCTCTTTTCCCTCTATCAATTTCCAGTTATCTAATTCATGAGTATCTTATTTGTTCCTTTTATACCTCATTTAATATAGTTTTGTTTTTATTTTTTTCTTTATTGATTTTAGAGAGAAAGGAAGTGAGAGGGAGAGAGAAATAGAAACATCGATGAGAGAGAGAAATAGAAACATCGATGAGAGAGAATATCAGTTGGCCGCCTCCTGCATGACCCCCCCAGGGGATTGGGCCCACAACCTGGGCATATGTCCTGACTGGGAATTGAACCGCCACTTCTTGGTTCATGGGTTGACACTCAACCACTGAGCCACACCAGCTGGATGCAATAGTTTTTTTTTTTTTTTAATATGTGTTACTGAGTTTTAGATAGAGAGGAAGGGAGAGGGAGAGAGAGATAAACCATCAATGAAAGAGAAGCATCAATTGATTGCCTCTTGCACGCCCCTCACTGGGGATTGAGGCTGCAACCCAGGCTTGTGCCCTGACCAAGAATCGAACTGGTGACCTCTTGGTGCACAGAGCCACACTGGCCAGCCAAAAGCAATTGTATTAATTTAAAGCAAAAATGAGCAAAGTTTTAACATAATCCATGTTTTATTTTGTAATATGACTTTGTTGTGTATGATGAAATTATAGAACAAAAGGTTATGTGATCTCAAGGCTGCTGCTCAGACTTGCATTTCCGCCTGTTTAGTATATTTTTGGATACCAAAGTAAGTAAAAATGTCATTCATTAGGTAATATTTTTTTTCTACCCCATCTGCTTTTACTGCGGAATAAAAGTAAGGAATGAGTGCCCTGACCAGTTTGGCTCAGCAGTTAGCGCATTGGCCCTCAGATGAAAGGGTCATGAGTTCGATTCCCAGTCAAGGGCACGACGTCGTGCCTGGATTGCAGGTTTGATCCCTGGCCTGGGTCGGTCCTGTGGGAGGCAACAAATTAGTGTGTCTCTCATATCATGTTTCTCTGTTTCTGTCTCCCTCCCTTCCACTCTATCTAAAACTCAATGGAAAAATATCCTCAGATGAGGATTAACAAACAAACAGTAAGGAATAAAAATGGCACATTCACAGATATCTATGAGACTTTTGTTACTCTGTAAGGCAGCAGCTGGGGGAAAGGAGGTTTTTGGGTTTGTTTGTGGGATAATCTTGGGGAAATATTGGAACCTCCCCGAAAGAGGACTGACCAAAATATCTTTATATCTAGAAGAATACGTTCTTATTCATGAGATGGACAACAACCTATCAATATTAAAGAAATAGGAACTAAATTTTCTTTTATTTTCAGCTTTTGTTGTGTTCTAATTGTTGTTAGTCCCTTTGTGTAGAGATGGATAGATTTAATCCTGCCTTTAATTTGTAATTCTGTGAAAATAAGTGCTTAGGGAAGCACCACCTTTGTGTGAGAGTTCTTTGTCAAAGGCTAAAAAGACTCAAGAGTAAGCACTTCATTCTGCAGAGGGTAGGTTCTGTTGTACTCTGTTCCTCTGATGGGATTTAGCAGTATATGCAGATCACTGTATTCCTCAGTAAATTACTTTTTAGTCAGATAGCAAATACACTTTTAATTGGAAGGCTTGGTTTCCTCAGGTGTGTATCCTTAATAATTAAAAGCATGATGTAGGACATTTTGTAGAAATGTGTCTATTTTCTACTTAGGCTTAATCTTTTGGGTAAGGAATAAATTCTGTACATGAAGAATTTATCAAGGGATAAAAATTAAGACTAATTTCAGTTCCATCATGTATATTATTAGGAATTTGTATCTCTTTATTTTATTTTTTTTAATTTTAGAGAGGAAGGGAGAAAGAAAAAGAAACATCGATGTGAGAGAGAAACATCGATCGACTGCCTCCTGCACGACCCTACTGGGGATGAAGCCCACAACCTGGGCATGTGCCCTGACCCAGAATTGAACCAGGACCTATCAGTCCATGGGACCACACTCAGTCCACTGAGCCACACCAGCCAGGCTCTCTTTATTCTTTTGTTTTCAAAGGAGGAAGTATATTTCTATACTCATTTTATTTCAAATCCCTTTTCTTTATTAATTAATAGACTCTTGGCAGTTTATGTATCTTCATCACAGCATGAGTAAATACTTAGGAGGTTAAGGAAGTGAGTTTGTAAGTCTCAGATAAGAAGACATTTTTTTAAAGTATGAATGAGAAAAGGTAGATTTGTGACATTAAAGAAATTTTGAATTCACCAAATGTTTACAATGGCAGTTCATGGGTTCCCTCACCAATAACTTCTACTCTTGTGATGTTGATGAAATTCGATTATAACTGTTCCATTTTGAGAACATATAATTCAGTTTCATTTTCATTCAGGAAATGTGCTTAATATGGTAAAAGAAAGAGCTTTAAGAAATGAGTGTAAGTAAGATTGGTGGTAACTAGAGGGATAGGAAGTATGCAGAGGAACAGATAAATCATGTAATTTGAAAATATTTGGCTTGGAAACCCTTGATTAGACTGAATGCCATGGGAAAAAGAAAGAAAAATATAACTGAACATTAAATACCTTGTTGAGATTTCTTTTGCTGACCATAGAAAAGCACGGCCACTGTTTTTAATTTTTATTCATTTTATTTAATTTATTGGGGTGACAATGGTTAATAAAATACAGGTTTCATGTATACAGTTCTACAGTACATCATCTGTATATTGTATATGTGTTTATCACACCAAGTCAAGTCTCCTTCCATCACCATTTATCCTTTTTATATTTAGTACCTAATTTTTCATGTTCATTGAGAATTCTGTTGTTCTCAAGTGAAAGGTCTTTAATATGTTTACCTAATACTGAAATTGAAAATTAATTTCAGATAAGTCATTTAAAGTATACAAAATAGTTGAGCTCTCAAAATGGACGTATTTTAATATCAAAAGTAAAAACCAAAAATAAATGAGAAGGCTCTTCAGACATTATCCTTCAGTATTTAGGTTAATAGGTTAAATATGATCAAGTAAAATTAGTGTTAATAGTAGTTCTCATTTGCCATTTGCTAGGCACTACTCTCAATCCTTTATATGCATTTATTTCCTCATTTACATAAAAACCCTATTCAGCATGTACTCTTATTATTTTCATTGTTTTATGAAAAAATAGGAAAATAAGGGACCAAAACCTGGTTAATCTTCTCTCCCAGAGCTGGAAATCATAACCGCTAACGGTTTCTGTGTAAGTAGAGAGTTAGCTATCATATTGCATGCATTGTTGCTTTGCATAGTCAGTATAATAGTAATGGCCAGAATGGAAATCTGTCCAGTTTCTTTTCCTTTTTTCTATTCTCATATATTTTATAGCTTTCATAACATGTGTAAATAGCTCTTTATAGAGTTACCTTAAAGTTTACTGGTGGCTAATTCATTACTTTACTGGTGGCTAATTCATTTTAGTAGGTTAGAACAAGAGCCTTTAAATCCTAGGTTAGAACTCTTAACTCTATGGGCTGATTAGTTTAACAGCATTTTGTGGCCAGAACCTCTACACATTTGGTCACAAGAGGAATTTGTCATATAGCTCAGGTGAATCAGCACATACTTTTGGCACCACCGGAGTTCACTATACGATGGTTACTGTTTGGGGAATTACATCAGCATTTGAAAAAGCTGTAGTAGCTGTTGTGTCAACCTGAGAAAATCTGTGTGTGTGTGTGTGGGGGGGGGGGGGTAGTTGTAATGATGTTTATCTGTCAAATATGGCTTTCAAATTCAGCACTATGCCAGAGACTGGTCTAGGCAATTACAGAAGATAGAGAATTTCCCTTAGGAATTTAGAATGTAGGAAAGTCATTAACTTTTATTCACAAATTTAACTGCTACAAGTACCAACCATAAAGAAATATACAGGAGAGCCAAAAACTGAAAAGAGTCATTTAAAATAATGAAGTAGACAACATGCCTGAGAAGGTACTGCTGAATAGATATGCTTTAGAAAATTTCATATTCTACTTTTTAGAGCTTATTTTTCTTACTGCCTCAAGTTTTAAAATGTAATTGATATCTTTTTCTCGCTTCCTCCTCTCCTTTTTTCTGATACAGATCTATAGCATGGGTATATTTGTCACCTTTGCCTAGAATACATTTTTCCAGCATTGTCATTAGGATACAATATTTGAACTAAACTGATTTGGAGAGGAGGGTTGAAATTACCATTTTCTTTGTAAACTGTACAAGACATTTAGATTTTAGATATAATAATCTTTGATGTTAGCAAAGCATGTTATGTTTTACATGTTTCCTTTATAATTCTTTTTACTCAAATTCTGTTTACATGAAACAGTCCATAAGACAAATCTTATGTTATGAACTGGTTGAATGTAGTGGTTAAACTCATGTTATTTCATTGTAGTTTGATACATAAATCTCTTGGATTTTCAGTATGGAGTTTGGGAAAGAAATCCTGATTACAGTTCTCTTTCCCCATTTAAATTTCTCCATTTTTAAAATTTGTTTTGGCTATTTTTCTCAATTGTCAGTGGAATTATTGTCTTCCTGTCTCCATATTCAGGTAGTGTCAGTGGCTGAGTATCACCGCAGGATCGATGCTCTAAATACTGAAGAACTGCGCACACTCTGCAGACGTCTCCAGGTGCCCCCTTCAGTAGTTTATCCCCTCCAGAGAGTGACTGCTCCCTGTTTTAGTGTCTTTCATCAGGGCACATCTCATTTTTGAAGGATTTGTTTTGACTGTGGCACTAAAATAGCCCATCAGAAAATTCCTTTTTGTACTAAAGAGTACAGTAATGCTTTGAAGAGCTGTAGGATTATCTTTTCTGTTGTCTTTACACTTGAAAAAGACTCAGAGGAATTTTCTGTCACTTTAGAACTGTTCTCAGCACTGTGTGTTTCTTTGAGCGATGAGGAGTTTTCATATAATTTTAACATTGGAAGAATGGGTTTAAGATTGAACTTTTGCTAAACAGAATCTGAAAGTGTGATACTATGGAAAAATTTTTAAATTTTAATGTTTAGTAAGGCTTTAAATATTTTCTCTTCTTTAAAGTTACTTCAGTTTTGTCATCCCCACATCAAGTATGTTACTGAAATAAATTGTTTTGTTCCTGATATACCTGGTTGGTGTTAGAAATACTTTGGAAAATAGCATAGGTTAGGCACCAGAACTAGATAGATTATTTAAAATCCCGCGAGATAATCTTCATAATTTTTTTTTTTAGAAAAATTAAAGCGATACAATGGAATTCATTTGTGTACTGTGTGTTTTCCTCTTCTTAGTAAAATATGCTTTCATGGCTTTGCTAGAACTACTGAATTTTTTGTTTTCTTTTCTTTGAATGCTTCTCATGATGCCTTGGATTTTTTTTTAACCTTTCACATCATCAAAATAAGGGTAAAACATGATGATGTTGAAAGAATCAATGTAGTATATAGCTTCTCATCAAAAAGCAATACAGTTTTAGAACATGTATTGGTTAAAAATATGTGCTGTTAAGGTTTGGTAAAATATCTGTTAAAGGAACAAAATAATTTAGCCACATTCCATTTCTGTGTAGAATCATAAGTCGCCGAGCATTGCTGTGTTTAGTTATCTGCTCCAATAGAACTCTATTCTCCAACTTAAAACTTTTATTAATGATGGTTATGTTTCATTATATTTTCTTTTCTAATGTTAATGTATTTTATACATTAAAATAAAGTTAATATGAAAAAGTAAGTGTCAACATCAGGGATTGTATAGGAGTTTCTTTTGAGTTAATCAGTATTTTTATCAGTTTAAGAATATGAGTGAGATCATTTCCATCAAAGAAAAACATTTATTCTTTTTAATGCATCAGACTGATCTAATTTAAAACATAGATATGTGAACAAATTAACTTTCCAATTGTTTGGTTCAACTAGATCAAAAATTTCAATGTTTAGAACATAAAAATAATGAAAGCATTTTTTTAAATGGTAACTTTTTCAGTGACTATATACACACCAATGAAGTTATTCTTTTTATTGTACTATTCTTTAAATTAAAAATTTAGCACTGAGGAAGTTTTCTTAATTATTATTGGCAAATTTTATATTTATTATTAAGAAAAATAATCCCAAATATTTAAAAATGCACACATAAAAAGCACACTAGTTGGTCACTTTTGTCCTTCATCAGCAGAATTAAAGTTTGCATGCAACGATCTTCTTTTTCACAGAAGTATGGGCTTATCATTCATTACCTGCCCTTTTTCATGCACTGGATGAGAAAAATGTCATCTTATAGTTAAAAGATCTTTTTCCACATTGGATATTATTAGATGTAGTATCCTTTGCCTTCTAAAATCCTAAATTAAAGCTTTTAGACACCTTTTCTAAGGTATAAAGTTTTATTTCTCTCAAAAGGCTAAAATTTTTGAAAGCATGTTGAAATTTTATATTAATATGTTATTGCTATTTACTTCTTTAGATTACTACAAGGGAAGATATAAATTCAAAGCAGATTGCTCCAGTGAAAGCAGACCTGGAGTCTGAATCTTTTCGACCAAACCTAAGTGATCCCAGTGAACTCTTACTGCCAGATCAAATTGAAAAGGTATGACACACTCACATGTGTGCATTTCTGAATGTGTATCCCTAAGAGTAAAACAACCTCTTTTTAGTTGTTTTGAAAACGAAGGAAGCAGGGTTATTGCTACTAGGCATCTTCTCCCATAAAGAAAAGATAAATACAGTTTAGCAAACTAGTGTAATAGAAGGTATTAGGAGATTTAAATAAGCAAACATTAAAAAATTAACAATAGCAGTTTATATAGATGAGCCACTACATTATCTAATATTTAATTTATTGTGTGCTGGTTACTCTATGTGGATTATTTCATGTAATTGTTACAACACCTAAAGGAGTTGGATACTCTTACTGTGTTTTTAAGTGAAGAAGCTTGGGCATAGGGAAGTTAAGTAATTTGTTATAGGTCACCCAGATAAAAAGTATTGAAGCTTGATTTGTAACTCTGATAGTCTGCCTCTAGCAACCATTATTTGAGAGGTTATTAATAATCAAGCTAAGAGTCATTCAATATTTTTGTCAATCAAGACAGAGGACACTGTAAGTAATTCCTGTTTCTTGTTTCTATTCTAATTTGTATTTTGTTCAGCATGATTCTTGCTTTTCCTACTGGAAAATTAATATTTCAGGCTGAGACATGTACAGTTATTATTCAACCATCTCAGTATCTTTGAGAATGATAATTTCTACTGTTATTTTTGTAGTCTACATTTTATCAAATACCATCAATTTCAACTGGCATTAGTATCCCACAAACTAACAATAAGCTGTCAAGTAAATTTTAACTCTTTATTTTTCAAAGCTTACGAAGCATCTTCCACCAAGAACAATTGGCTATCCATGGACTCTTGTTTATGGTACCGGGAAGCATGGCACAAGTTTGAAGACCCTTTATCGAACAATGATAGGTTTAGACACCCCAGTGCTGATGGTGATTAAAGATAGTGATGGGCAGGTATGAAAATAACTATACAAACACCTTACCTTTAAAGAGATAACAGTAACTTTTAGCATATTCTTTTGATTAAAATTATTTTTATTAGTACATTTTACTAAGTTTAACTGACAATTATTGAGTACTTCTACAATGCAAGGCAATGCTAAGTGCTCCAGAAGGTAGATGTGAGCATAAATAAGTTTTAAACAGTTTCTGCCTTCAAAGGGATTATAGTTTGGTAGAAAAGAACAGTTAACTGTATCATTGTCTCTAATGCCAAGCAAAATATGCCAAGTAGTAAATACCTAGGAAAAAAAAGAGGTGCTTAGAGTAGGGTTGTTCATATCTATTTGGGGGAGATAAGAATGAGGTTCACAGAAAGGGTGGAAATTGACAGTCTTGAAGCGATGGGTAAAGTTTTTCAAGGTATAGAGAATTCTCTGAGGGTGATACCAAGAACAAAACAACAGATAAGCAAGAGAAACAGTCATATGTTCTGAAAATAGCAAGTTCAGGTCAATTACCAGCACAGGGGAGTAGGGAGAGGGTGAAACAGCAGTATTAATATAAAAAAAGCAGAACAAAGCACTACTACCACTACTAATACCTTTAGTGTGCTTATTGTGCACACTTGTCTAATCACTTTATATATGCCATCTTAATTAATCATCAAAAGCCCTGTAAGATTGATATTTTTATCATCCCTGTTTTAAAGACGAATTAACTGACTTAAAGAGTTATATCAACTTTCCCAGGGTTATACACCCAATAAAAGATATCTGCAGGAATGAAAATGAACTACTGTTACATGCCTACCTTAGCATAGATAAGTGTCACAAACATATATGAGTTAAACATCAGACACTGCAGAGTAGTTTTCTCATGATTCCATTTATAGAAAGTTCATAAATGGGCAAAACAGATCTATGGTATGTCAGGCTAGTGGCTTCCTTTGGGGATGGAAGAGGGTGGTGGTGCAGATGAGGCACAAGGAAAGCTTCTAGAGTACTAGTAATACTATTTCTTGTCCTAATGAAGGTTCAGTGGGACTTTGCTTTGTGATCATTCAAAATTGAGCTGTCCATTTATATTTTATGTATATAATATATGTGTATACATAAAATATAAACCTTTCAATAAGAAAGTCTATTTTAAAAATTAGGACTATAAAAATAGAATGTCAGGAAAGACAGTGACTGTAGAGATCATTTGTCAGACTCTTTACATTCCATTTGTGATGTAGAAACTTAGACCCAGAGCATTGAAACAACTTGTCCATGTTTTTTCATTTATTCATTTTTTTGTAGGGTGTCTTGTACTATGTAAGGCCATGGCAATTGAGATCCAAGGGTTACCCTCATGGAGTTTACTGTCTAATAAAGAGAAAGATACTTTTTAGTAGTAGAATGTTTACCTATACTGAAGGGGCTTTTTCTCCCTGCATGCTACATTCCAACAGCAGCATGTTATTCTTGTACATATATTGTGTATGTAAGTCCTCCTGAAATGTGTGAGCCACTTTTTAGGATTGTCTGTTTAATTGTTATAATAACTATCTTTTTGTTTTTTATTTAGATTTTAAAACTATCATAGTTGATATGATTTGTACTTTGCATTAGTGTGAATTAATTAGCAACTGATTATGCTTTCCTTTGTAAATTCAAATAGATAAAACTCTATAGGCTTTCTTTCTTTCTTTTTTTTTTTTTTTTCATTTTACTTAAATGTATATAATGGGATAATGCTTAATAAAACAATATGCTTCTTTTTATCCTTAGGTTTTTGGTGCATTAGCATCTGAGCCTTTTAAAGTGAGTGATGGCTTTTACGGTACTGGAGAGACCTTTGTTTTTACATTCTGTCCAGAGTTTGAGGTAAGGATGGTTATTCCAATATTCAATTTATAATTAGATGGCATAATGACAGGAACATGCACTTTGGACTCATGTGCACTTGCATTTTACTCTCGTCTCTGCCTTTTACTCACTGAAAATAGCACTTTTTTGGTAATTTTGAGCTTCAGTTTTTCTGTGGATAGAATGGGGACCATAAAGTGTAACAGAGTTGTTTAAAAATTAAATGAGATTCTTATATATACAACACATGGCATGGTGCCAGACACACATCATGGGCTCAGAAAGGAGTACACATCATTATTGATGTTTCTATTAAGAACTGTCAGTTCGCCCTGGCCGGTTTGGCTCAGCGGTTGGAGCGTCGGCCTGCGGTACAGAAAGACCCGGGTTCGGTTCCCGCTAAGGACACGTACCTCAGTTGCAGTTTGTCCCCAGCCCTGGTTGGTCGTGAGGGTGGCAGCCACTCGATGTGTCCCTTCACGTCGATGTTTCTCTCTCTCTCTCCCTTCCTCTCTCTCCCTCCCGCTCTATCGGAACAAAAAATGGAAAAATATCCTCGGGTGAGGATAAAAAAAAAAGAACTGTCAGTTCTAGAAACTTAATGACTAAATAAGCTTAATGATGTACATCTTAAAAACCTAAAAAATAAATTATTTGTGTTTAATTATAAATTAATTACTCAATTTTTTTTCTTTATTGTGGCTTAACTAACTTAAATTGAGTATGTTCTAATGCCAATCGGATCTAAAATGTAAAGATATACATGAATTTTAATGAATGTGTAATTCTGTTTAAACCACTGAGTGCAACCCTAGCATCTCAGGTATATTAAGGTTTAGCATGTCAAACCTTTTCTAAGAGTGGAGATTATTATCTTCAAAAAATGAATCAACAAATTTGGTTAAAAAAAAACAAGAGTGGTATCTAGGAACAGTTTCTATAGTGAACAAAATAGGAAAGATTTGATAATACAATAGAAGCTTTCTTAACAAATTTGTACTTAATTGGCTCACCAGATTAGCCAGTACTTTCCATTCCCTTTATAAAATATATCACCTGATGCCTACGCTTCAGTTATGCTTATTCTCAAAACTTTCTGTGCTATTTCTATTTATAAATATTATAATGTAATTGTTATATGACTGAGAAAGTGAGTGTTAAAGTTTATTTTATTGAAAACTGTAATGAATACTTTGGATAAACTTGATAAGGGTAAGTTGCTAGGAATTGCTGTTGTATTAGATTTAGGTAAAATTCCCATGAAAGCTTAGAAAAAAATATTTAGGGATATTAATGTCTAGAAGTCTTCCCCTTGGATTTCTCAAGTATTTTTATGTTCTCACTGCTCTTTAAAGAATTTAAAACAGGAAATCATAAACATGTATCATAGGCTTATATAAGAATGATAATAGTCAAATATATACCCCCCAAAAATGACCTTGGCCCTATATCAAAACATTGCAGTATTATCAAATTAATGTACATTTATGTTTA
Source organism: Molossus molossus (assembly GCF_014108415.1). Classification (NCBI taxonomy): domain Eukaryota; kingdom Metazoa; phylum Chordata; class Mammalia; order Chiroptera; family Molossidae; genus Molossus; species Molossus molossus. The sequence continues at coordinate 49,328,249 of NW_023425351.1, forward strand.
ATGTTAAAATAAAAGTTAATGGCATCTATATCAGTGTTTTAAACTGATTTTCTGTTTTGTTCCACTATTTTCATGAACCATTTCATTCTTAATACCTATAAAGTCAGAAAAGAGAAGTATGTATGAAGAGGTAATAAGATTTGAGGAATTAGAATTGAAGATTACGTTGCAGTAAATCATGGGCTTTTAAATTTAGTCATACAAACAGTGAAACCCAGAGCATCACAACCTTCTGCCAAAACATTTTGTTCTTGTATTATTTCTCTTACTATTGATCTAGGCTTTGTTAACTGTTTGGGGTTTAGGAGAACTAACTCTGTTTAGTGACCATTTTCATCTACACATTTAAAGCTTATTTTCATTTATGTAGGTCTTTAAGTGGACAGGAGATAATATGTTTTTTATCAAAGGAGACATGGATTCCCTAGCCTTTGGTGGTGGAGGGTAAGTCTGAACATTTTACCATGAGATTTTTTAAGAAACTTAAAAAATGTATTTGTGTTATTTATAAAATCAGTTATCTTTGGAAAGTTTTGACATTAAAATTTTAATTTGTATATAATGACTAAGAAAGTATAATTTATTTAAAAGAAGGTGCTTAAGTGCAGTATTTGAAACCATTGTTAGAATATTTGTTTGTTCATTTTTAAATGCTATTTAAATTAAAAGTCATCCTGTTTATTAGAGTACAATTAGAATTTGAAAAAGAAATATACTAATACCTTAGAATTTATCCAATTTTCAAATACCATAGTGGTTTGTTATTTCTCCTAATGTATAAAAAAGGTTTTATTCTTTTCATTTTATTCTTCCCTGGAGACTATTTGGACTGGTAGTTTAGGCAATAATAGAAATTTTTTTTTTTTTTTTTTTTGCAAAAAAAATTTATTCACTCCACAGTTTTCAAGGTTTTTGTTTTGTTTTGTTTTTGTTTGTTTGTTTGTTTTTTGTTTTAACAGTATGAGTCAGTCAGTAACTTGATTTGATTCTTTTGGCATAGCAAGTACATGAGAAACTTGTGTTTGCCTATTCTAATATCCCAACTTCATTTATGGTGTTTGGTGGTAGCTTGCTCTACTACCTCCCAGCCTAGAATTCTCGAATAGTGCTTAGCAAATAAGTATTAGCTTCTTCCTTTGGTATTTCTCTCTGTCCTTCAAGCTCAGACATAAAGTTTGCTAAATAATTTGCAAACTTATAAAACTGTTATTTGTTTCCCACAGTTGAGGATATTCATTCAGGCCGCAGAATCTTATTAGCCTGTAAGAATACTTATCATTCTGAGTGATTCTAGCAAATTCTGTCACCACTTTTCTGTATATACGTGTTTGGAAGACATGATTTCAGTGATTAAAAAATAGTCATGGTTAGTTATTATGGCTTTCTCTGGAGGACATAACCAGGTTACTAAAAATGATGTTATCTTTAGTTGTTGGAATCACCATATATGTTTATATGTTCCAATTATAGCTTTCTCTTGGTGGGGAGGGAGCAGTCATTTAGCCCTACCCAAAATGGAAGTCTTATATGTGATTTAGTTAGCTCTCCAGGAGGGACTCACAAGCAAATGGCTTATAATTTCAAGGTGTTAAAGGGTGCTTTGAGTCTTTGAAAATAACATACACAATGTCAGCAACCATCTGCCAGAACTTGATTTTGATTATAAAACATGATTCCAGCAAACTAAACTAACCTTTGGCTAATTTGATAACAAATTAAGACAAGTTTACTGTCTTTAAAGAATGAGAGTAGACTCAGAAAATGGGAATTACAGGGACTGGATAGTCCAGAATTCCAAACAGGGGCCCCAAAGAAATCAAAATTATGATGGTGATAGACTGAATATAGGCTTTGGAGTCAGACCTCATTCAGATTCCAGCTTCAGCATACATTACATATAGGACCCTGAGCAAACTCAAATCTAATGTTTCCTCAGCAGTGAATTAGAGATTGAACCCTTAACATTAACCCCATATTTTATTTCAGAAATGTGGAACTTCTATGCCTCTGAGCAGCTCGTGTTAAATACAGGGTGGAACAAAAGTAGGCTTGCAGTTGTATATGGAAAATAATACAACAATTAATAAATAATAATACAAGAATAAACTGTTTCATGTACTTATAACTAAAAACCTACTTTTGCCCACCCTGGATTTCTCAGAAATTTCTCATTGTTAAGCCAGAGTAGTCAGTCTTACTCCATATGGTCTTCTGGTCTGGAATACAGAGGCCCCGAATGTCAAAGCTATTCCTAATGCTGTACTCAGAGGTTTTAGTTTGGTTGGGTTGTTTATTTACTTATTTTTTCTAACAATAAGTCATGTTGCAAACTGCCTAACCAGGTTAGGCATTGTTTTTTGGCCAGGCCATTCTTTTTTTTTTTTTTAGCATTACCCAAATTATATATCACTGATATATCCTATAAAATCTGCTTTTTCATCGCTCATTTTTGGTTGACTTTGTCATGAAATGTTTGACAGGGAAGGTTATAAATATACCATTCAGAAAAGTTACACAAAACCGAGTTTATTCTTGTATGATTATTTATTAAGTATTGTATTATTTTACATACAAACAACTGTAAACCTACTTTTGCCACACCCTGTATATTAAAACCATAGAGCCAAAGAGAAACCCATAATATCAGGCAAAGAGTAACAGAGCATTATTTGTCTCAAAAGAATTATACAGGATGTTCCCCAAAAAATGTATACAGGGTTTCTGTAGATTCTGTTACATTTTGAAAATGAAATGTGTTTCAATACACCTGGCTTTATAGTTACACTTTTTTTGTATAGACATTTTTAAGGAGGGACACCCGATATATGAAGTTAATTTTAGCACTTTCATTTTATTCTTTGATCTGTATAATAATAGTGATTGTATTTTAAAGGGATATGAACTAGAGTTGTTGGATATTGAAATATATCATTTAAATTATTTTACAGCCTCTGCAATTATTATTTTACAACTTGGAGCATGAGTACTCAGAGATGATTGTTACAACTATTTTGTGTATTGCAGGGGGGAGTTCGCCCTTTGGCTCGATGGAGATCTCTACCATGGAAGAAGCCATTCTTGTAAAACGTTTGGGAATCACACACTTTCCAAGAAGGAAGATTTCTTTATCCAAGACATTGAAATCTGGGCTTTTGAATAAATACAGTGCTCTCAGTCTTAGCAGGGTGATGGCCCAAACCTGACATGGACAAGCATTGTTTGGGACGTTCAAGAAGCAATACAATGTAACATGTTACTCGTGCTTTAAAATTAATCCATATGACCATTTATAACAGTTATAGTTTTGGAATTTATTTTTAAAATCATGTTTCTGTCCCAGAGTTTTAGACCATGGTGTGGGTCCATGCAGTATAAAAGTTTGGGTTTTGTCAGGTATTTGGCAGCATTTCTATCATAGTGACCCACCTCATCTACAATCCATGTTATCTCAGTCTCTTAAAAGGATGGTGCTCTTTTGTTGAACCTATTTTGGTTTTATTAAAACTATATTAATTGTTTTAGTAGATCAGTCTATTTGGGACATTGAGGGAATGAAGACTACATAATGCTATATCCATGAGGTGGGCACGGGTGAATTTTGAACATGCTCGACTTAGTCATTCTTAAGAAGGGAAAACACAAGCCAAAATAATGCATACTTTATGTACCACTGAGTTCTAGTTTTAAATTCACACTACAATATTCTCTTTATTAATTTTGTAGGTATTCTGAATTTCATTTTAGTAAAAATCAAATTTGAGGAGAATTCTGGTTGAAATAGACTGCAGTGAGCATGATCTGCAGGTTTGGGCATAGGCTTTCATCATTGAATTAACTGATAAAGAGTTATAAAATGACAAAGGAGAACGAGAACATGATGATTCTACTGGATTTAATATATCAAGCAAGAAAATATTCTACTTATATATTTGTAGTTTAGCAGGGTATTATAAGTACACAAACTATGAAACAGATGCATATTTCTACAACATTTGTGTCAAGTATACTGTTTTATAGTTCTGTTGTTTTAGCCTTATTGCACACCAACTCCCAAAATATAGGTTCCTGTTCAAAAAGGGGGGGGGGGAACTTGTGACTCTTTTGTTATTAGTTATCATTAGCATTTGCTGTTATAAAAGGGAAATGATTATAGTAGACAATATTGTAACTCAGTAGACTTGTTGAATATGGAAACTTACTGTCAAGTGACCTCAAAAAAAAAAAAGAATATACTATAGTAGTTCTTATCCTCTTTTGTAGGAAACCAATAATAAGCCATTATGGCAATAATTCATCAGTTAATTTCAAAGCTTCATGTAATGCAAACAAAATCCTGCTGTTATACATGTGACAGTGACTTTGTGCTGATATTTCAGCTATTCCAGATAAACATTGTATATTATCTTGTAAATTAATGTTTAAAGGTAGTTTTGTTCTTATAGAAAGTGTTGATTGCCAGGTTGCTTATAGCACTTTAAATTATCCTAAAAATGAAATTATAAGCCAAATATGTTGGCTTATGTAGTTTTAGTTGTATAGTACTTGAATATATTTAGCTCTTTTGAAAATTTAGATAATTATCTAAAAACATAATGCTAATGGAAAAGAAAATCTAATGTTCTATTTAATATGCTATTGCTGAATATGAATAGAAATGCAGGGCATCATTTTCTTGTCTATGTAAAGCTCTCTCATTATAACTTAGTAACAGTATATAGATTAAGTGTTTACAAATAAGGAATTGTAAATAAATACATCATCCCCCTCCCTTTTGGTCTTCCACAGCAGTATTATTGTCTTTGTGGAGTTGACTAATCTAAACAAAAAATCCTGGTTGGATTTCAATTAAAATAAGGTCATAGTGGTATATACCAAATAAAATTAAATACATAAATACAAATGTGAGTTTGGATTTATTGAAAATAAATTTATTTTTATATCTAAAAAGTCTTTGATTGAGCATATTAATACCTTTTAGTTATAAAAAAAATGCTTCTAATGATGATGGTGATGGTGGTGATAGTAGTGATGCAAGGATGCATTCAAGTAGAGGGAGCAACACATTTTAAAAAATGGGAGCCTGGTCGGTTTGGCTCAGAGGTTAGAGCATTGGCCCATGGACCGAAGTGGGTCACAGGTTTGATTCCTGGTCAAGGACACGTACCTGGGTTGCAGGTTCTATCCCCAGCCTAGTCCAAGTCGTGCAGGAGGCAGCCACATATCAGTGTTCTCACATCGATGTTCTCTCTCTCTCTTCTCCTCCCTCTCTTCCACTCTATCTCAAAACTCAATGAAAAACATCCTCTGGTGAGGATTAAAACAAACAAACAAAAAAATGGGAAAGTAAGAGGGCACTTGACATGTGGAGAAATGAAAGTCATTTAATAGTTTTAAATTATGTTTTCTTTATTGATGGAGAGTGCACAGAAAGGTATGACTGATGTTTGTTGTTGTATGCAGTGCCAAGAAATTTAATTTTTTTATTTCATAGGAGTAATAAGAAAATTAGAGTGGAGGAATGGCATGATCAAATTTCCACTTCGTGAAGATCTCTGAAAAATAGATTGGTAGAGAGAAATATTAGAGACAAACCTGCCCATTGTAAAGTCCAGAAGGAAAACATTGAGGCCTAAAGAAGGATAGTAACAATGGTAATTAAAGAATGAGGCATGGATTTGAAAGAGATTTAGGAATAAGAATTAACAGGATTTGGTTAGTGGTTATCAGAGTTAAGGATAGCTGTCTGTTTTTTACTTAGAAACGGCGTATTATTTATCGAGCTAGATGATGCACAAAGAGAAGAAAAAAGCAGTTGTGTAAATCAGGTTAGTTACTGACCTTGTTATAGTACGATGTGAGAAACTGGGCAATGGGTTGGGGGGATGATTTAACACTGATGAAAAAAATTTAAACAACATACAGGTAGATGTTGAAGCCATATCCTATGGATGCAGTGCCTTTGCAGATAATACACTGAGCAAAAAGAGAAAATATATTTTTGGTGTATAGTATAGAAATATTAAATGAGAGAAGAAAAGGCCCTAAGCTTCCATCTCAAGAAGCTAGAAGAACAACAGATTAAACTTAATGAAAATAAAAGGTAAGATAAAATAAAGATATGAAGAGGAGTCAATAAAATGTAAAACAAATATGCAGAACACAAAATCTGAGAATAATAAAATTGTAAACCTCTAGCAAGATCAAGAAAATGTTAACAATTGTTAAGAATTTAAAAGGAGACATTACCACAGAACCTGTAGAGCTTAAAGTGATAGCATATTGTAAACAACTTTGCATCAATAAGCTTGACAATCTAGGTGAAGTGGAAAAATATTTTGGAAAACAATTTATTAAACCTGACTCAACATAAAATATAATTTTTATATTACATTGAACTGTTGAAAAAGAAAAGAAACCTTCCCGCAAAACACTCTGGTCCATACAGTTTCACTGGGTAATTCTTTTAGGTACTTAAACCAAAATAAATAGTATCAGCCTTAGATAAACTCTTTCAAGGTGCTGAGAACAGGGATAACTGATCATTGTTTTGAGACTAGCATGACTTAATACCAAAACATTACAGTCCTTACAAAAAAAACAACTCCAAAACGTCTCATACCTATCAATAATTTCTTTAAATGTAAATGAATTGACTTCCAATCAAAAGATATAGGATAGCTGAATGGATAAGAAAACAAGACCTATATATATGCTGTCTACAACAGAGCCACCTCAGAATGAAAGATAAACACACTAAAAGAAAAGTAAAAGGGATAGAAAAAGTATGCAAATGGAAAGGAAAAAAAGCTGGGATGGCAATACTTATGTCTGACAAGATAGACTTTAAAACAAAGGCTATAGTAAGAAAGGACACTACATAATAGTAAAGGGAGCATAATAATAATAAAGAGGATATAAGTGAAATTTATTCTGGAGATGCAAGGTGGGTACAGTTACATAAATATGTACCACATAAACGAAATTGATAAAAATCACATGAGCATTTCAATAGATGCAGAAAAGGCATTTGATAAAATCCAGCACCCATTTATGATAAAAACTCTCAGCAAACTGGGAGTAGAGGGAACCTACCTCAATGTAATAAAGGCCATATATGACAAACCCACAGCCAACATACGCAATGGGCAAAAAATACAAGTGTTTCCCTTTAGGACAGAAACAAGGCAAATGTCTGTTTCCACCACTCTTATTTATAGCATAGTATTGGAAGTCAGCCACAGCAGGCAGACAAGAACAAATAATGGGCATCTGAATTGGAAAGGAAGAAGTAAAAAACTGATCAATGAATTCAGTAAAGTAGGATACAAAATAAATATCCAGAAATCAGTTGCATTTTTTTTTATCCTCACCCACAGCCAACATACGCAGCCAAGGACATTTTTGCATTTCAGATAGCGCGGGAAGGAGAGGGGAAAGAGAGAGAAACATCAATGTGAGAGAGACACATCGACTGGCTGCCACCCACGTGACCCCAACCTGCCTGGGGACAAACTGCAACCAAGGTACGTGCATTTAGCAGGAATAGAACCCAGGACTCTCTGGTCCACAGGCCAATATTCTAACCGCTGAGCCAAACCAGCCCAGGGCTCAGTTGCATTTTTTTTTTTTTAATCCTCACCCGAGGACATTTTTCCATTTTTTGTTCAGGTAGAGTGGGAGGGAGAGAGAGAGAGAAACATCGATGTGAAAGGAACACATCAAGTGGCTGCCACCCGCACAACCGACCAGGGCCGGGGACAAACTGCATCCGAGGTTCGCACCCTTAGCGGGAACCGATCCTGGGTCTCTCAGGACCGCAGGCCGACGCTCCAACCGTTGAACCAAACCGGCCAGGGCTCAGTTGCATTTTTATACACCAAAAATGAACGATCAGAAAGGGAAAACTAATAAAATAATCCCATTCACAATTGCTTCAAAAAGAATAAAATACCTAGGAATAAATTTAACCAAGGATGTATATATAAGACCTGTACTCACAAAATTATAAGACACTGAAGACATTGAGCAAAATTACAAATAAGTGAAGCATATATCATGTGAATATTAGGACAGGAAGAATTAACAATTAAAATATCCATACTGCCCTGGCCGGTTTGGCTCAGTTGTTAGACTATCGGCCCGCGGACCAGAGAGACCCAGGTTTGGTTGCCGCTGAGGGCACACACCTCAGTTGCAGTTTGTCCCCAGCCCCGGTTGGGGTCGTGTGGGTGGCAACCACTCGATGTGTCTCTCTCACATTGATGTTTCTCTCTCTTCCTTCTCCTGCTCTATCTGAAGATAAATGCAATACACACACACACACACACACACATATACATACATATATATACACATATATATATCCATACCACTCAAAGCAATCTGTAAATACAATGCAATTCCAATCAAGATACCAATGGCATATTTCACAGAACTAGAACAAATATTCCAGAAATTGATATGGAATCATAAAAGACCCTGAATAACAACAGAAATCTTGACAAGAAGAAAGTTGGAATCATGCTACCTGATATCAAACTATGCTATAAGGACCTAGTATTCAAAACAGTAGGTACTGGCATAAAAAACAAACATATAGATCAATGGAACAGAATAGAGAGCCCAGAAACCCATAGTCAGTATTTGACAAAGGAAGCAAAAAATATACAATGGGGTAAAAATGGTCTATTCAATAAGTGGTGTTGGGAAAATTGGACAAATGTGCAAAAAAAAAGTAGACCACCTTTTTACATCATACACAAAAATAAACTCAAAATGTATTAAAGACTTAAATGTTAGGTTCAAAACCATCAAAATCCCAAGAGAAAACATCGGCAGTAAAATTTTGAACATTTCTTGTAGCAATATTTTTTCTGATTTATTGCCTCTGGCCAAGGGAAACAAAAGACTAACAAATGGGACTACATCAAGCTAAAAAGTTTTTGCTCAACAAAGGAAAGCATCAACAAAACGGATAAACTCACTGAGAGAACATATTCTCCAATGACACATCTGATAAGGGGTTAATATCTAAAATTTATAAAAAACTTTCAAAACTCAGTACCAAAAAAAGAATCCAATTAAAAATGGACAAAGGACCTGAATAGATAACTTTCTCCAAAGAGGACATACACATAGCTAATAGTCATATGAAAAGATGCTCAATGTCAGTAGTCATGAGAAAAATGCAAATTAAAACCACAATGAGCTATTACCTCACACCTGTCAGAATGGCTATTACCAATAAATCAAAAAACAACAAGAGTTTGAAGATGTGGAGAAAAGGAACCCTTATGCAATGTTGGTGAGAATGCAGATTGGTGCAGCGACTGTGGAAAACAGTATGGAGTTACCTCAAAAAATAAAAAATGGAACTACATTTTTTAGCAATTCCACTTTTGGGAATTTATCCAATGAAACTGGAAACACTAATTTGAAAGAATATATGCACCCCTAAATTCATTGCAGCATCATTTACAATAGCCCAGGTTTGGAGGCAGCACAAGTGTCCATCAGTAGATGAGTAGATAAAAAAGCTGTGGTACATTTCAGCAGTAAAAAAAAAAAAGAAATCTCACCTTTTGCAACAGCATGGATGGACCTGGAGAGTATTATGCTAAGTGAAATAAGCCAGTCAGAGAAAGACAAATACCATATGATTACACTCATGTGAAATCTAATGAATAAAATCAATTAACAAGCAAAATAGAGACAAAGTCATAGAGTAGGCTGTCAGCTGTTGGGGTCGGGGGTGGAGGGTTGGGAGGGTGGATGGCGAAATTGAGCAAAAAAAAAAAAATAATGGACACAGACAACAGTGTTGTGATTGCCATAGTGAGGGGATTGGGAGGGTGGAGTAGGGTATTAGGGGATAGATGATGATGGATGGAGACTGACTTGGGGTGGTGAACACAATATAATGGGCAGATGATGTGTTGTCTAATTGTGCATCTGAAACCTGATAATAATAATTGCCATTACCACTTTTTGTCAGCATTGTTCTGGAAGTCACAACCAATATAACCAAGCAACAAATATAAAAGGTATAAAGATTAGGAAAAATTTTAAATATCATTTGTATATGACATGATTGTGTATGTAGAAACTTCCAAAAAGATCTATTGGAATCAATTGGTTTATCAAGGTCAATAAATACAAAATTTGATATATATATTTTTTTAAATAAAAAGTTTTCACTTTTTATGTACAAGCAACCATTAGAAAATGAAGCTTAAATATTACCATTTGTAATACAATTGAAAATATTGGATATATAGCAGAAAGAAAACACCTAAGAAAGAAGGATACACCATATTCATTATTGGAAGACAATATTGAAAGCTGTCAGGTCTCTAAAATCAATTTGCATCAGCAATGAAAATCTTAGCTAGGCTGATTTTTGTGGAAATTAAGCTGGTTTTATAATTTGTATGTAATTGTAAAGGCAAAGAGCTAAGACAGCACTGAATAATGAGGCTGTGTCTTAAACACCAGGTATCGTGATCTATTGAAAAGCTAGGACAATGTGGTATTGGTCAAAGGATATATAAAGGAGTGAGTCAAAATGGAGAGTCCAAAAATGATTTTTCAAAAAGATGACACTGCTGCTTCGCGGAGAGGATTTGTTTTTGGTCAATAAATGGCACTGGATTAATTGAATGTGAAACAAAAATCTTGACCTATCTCACACCACATACAAAAATTAATTACAGATTATAGATCTAAATGTGAAAGGTATGACAATAATGCTGTTTGTTTCAAAATATAGAAGAATATCTTTGTGATCTTAGGATACGCATACATTTCTTAAATGGAAACAAAATAAAGGGAAAAGAATGATATGCTACATTAGAATTTTAAGAGCTTTCCATGAAAAAATTTTAAAGGTGGAAAGCAACCAACCGAGTGGAAGGTTTTTATAATAATACACAGATCTAATAAAGGTCTCATACACAATATATAAATGACTACAAATAAAAGAAGCTCAGAAGAAAAGGCAGAAGACTGGTAATGCCTAAGAATATTAAAATAGCCAATAAAAGCTATTTTAAAAGGGAACATGAAGTTAAACAACTTTGGAATACTTTTTTGGAAGTACGTACTAAAGATGAGCATTTGACCAGCAAATTTAATTCCTTGGTATGTCCCTAACAGTAATGTTTATATTTCTTTACCCAGAGACACGTACTAGAATGTTTATAGAACTATTTTCCTTCTTTCTCCTCTCCCCATCACCGACTCCATTTCTCCACACACCCACTCACTATTATTTTGCAGAGACTAACTCCATTATACTGTACATATGAATATTTGCATGTATCTCCTAAAAACAAGGATATTCTTTTATATTACCACAGTACAATGATAAAATTCAGGAAGTTTAAGATAATACAATAATATGAGTTAATATGCAATCCATTTTTAAATTTCATCAATGGTTTTAATAATATCCTTTAAAGCATTATTTTTTCTGATCCGTAATCCAGTTCAGGATCCTTCATTGCATTTAGTTCTATCTTTTTTATTTATTTATTTATTTTATTATTATTATTATTTTTAAATTTTTTCATTTTTCAGTACGTGCCCCTAGCGGGAACTGAACCCGGGACTCTCTGGTCCACGGGCCGATGCTCCAATCGCTGAGCCAAACCGGCAGGGCCTATCTTTTTTATTTTTAACCTGGCAAAGTTCATTAGTCTTTTCTGTATTTTATGACAGTGATATATTTGGGGTGTTCAGGGGTGACTCAGTGTGGATTTATCCGACTTTTTTCTATATTTAAATTTAGGTTATGCATTGTTGGCAGCAAAACCACAGAAGTGACGTTCTGTCCTCTGCATCATATTAGGACACACACAATGTATGTTTATCCCCTTACTGGTGATAGCTTTGATTCATTTATCAAGAATGTGTCCACCACGTTTGTCCACCGCTATCATTTTTTCTTGTGATTAATAAGGAATGTGTAGGGAGGCACTTCGATACCACAGATACTCTATTCTCCACTGTATTTTCACAATGTTTTTGGTATCCATTGAGGATTCTTGTCTGAATTACTAAAATGGTTGTAAAATGACTTCTTTTATTCCCAGCACATTTGTTATTTGGCATTTACTGGAGGAAAGCTTTCCTTTCTCCATCATTTAAAAATATCCATTATTGCCCAGCTGGAGTGGTTCAGTTAATCGGTCAACTGTCATCGTCCTTTGCACCGAAAGGTTGCCCATTTGATTCCCGGGCAGGGCTACCTGGGTTGCAGGTTCAACCCCCATTCGGGGCACTCACAGGAGGCAACTGATCGATGTTGCTCTCTCACATCAATGTTTCTCCCTCCCTCTCTGATGCCCTTGGGTGAGGATTAAAAATAACAAGAATAAATAAAATAAATATGGGTTTGTTTTAAAAAGTGGATCCATTATCAGTATGCCTGATGGTTCCTTTTTTGAATTCAAAGTTTTAAATAATCCATTTGTGTCCTACATCTAACCAGTGGGAACCCCAGCCCCTGGCTTCTGTGCGTTTTGTCATGTCTTTGAACACTTGCTTGCTTCTGGTGCAACAAGATATTCTAAACGTATCTGTACTTTCTGTAACCCAATCCTAGCATTAGCCATTTCTCCAAATAGACGTTTCCTTTCAAAGAGAATGGCATTTTGAGCCCTGGCTGGTTTGGCTTAGCGGTTGGAGTGTCGGCCTGCGGACCAGAGAGTCCTGGGTTTGGTTCCAGCTAGGGGCATGTACCTCGGTTGCAGTTTGTCCCCGGCCCCGGCCCTGGTGGAGTCGTGTGGGTGGCAACCAGTCGATGTGTCTCTCACCTCGATGTTTCTGTCTCTCTCTCTTCCTTCCCCTCTCCCTCCCGCTCTATCTGAAGATAAATGCAAAAATGTCCTCTGGTGAGGACAAAAAAAATAATAAAAAAATAAAGAGAATGGCATTTTGAAATCTGGATGTTACCTTGTTGCTGCTGGGTGGCATTGCTTCTGGGGCCTTTCAGGAGACAGAGATTGGAAATAAATGCACATCATGAATGTACACTCTGCCTCTAGTTGTTTAGCATTACAGATCCTTCCTTGTCCCCGCGTATTCCATGTTTCTATCTCTTCTCCCACGGTGAGGCCATCAGCGTGAGTACTCATTTTCTTCATCCGGTGACACACACATTATAGTTTCAGAATTGTACACCCAAACCCTCACAAACAAAATTAAGTTGATTTTAATATTTTTTTGTAGTTTTTTTTTTTTTTAATCCTCACCTGAGGACATGTTTCCATTTCTTGTTCAGATAGAGTGGGGAGGATGAGAGAGAGAGAGAGAGAGAGAGAGAGAGAGAGAGAGAGAGAGAGAGAGAGAGAGAGAAACATCGACGCGAAAGGGACACATCGAGTGGGCGCCACCCGCACGACCCAACCAGGGCCAGGGACAAACCACAACCGAGGTTCGTGCCCCTAGCGGGAACTGAACCCGGGCCTCCCTGGACCGCCGGCCGATGCTCTACTGCTGAGCCAAACTGGCCAGGGCTCTTCGTAGTTTTTTTTGTCTAGATTGAAGGTATTTAATCAAATTATTGTAGTAAAAAGTTATGTACATTTCTGTTTTCCTCCTGTGTGATTATTTTAATCAATTTAACTAGAACTACATTTATTATTTAGTATTTTTGTATTCAATTTTCACTTTTTTCCTGTCCATTTGTTTAATTTTACTTTTTGCATATGGAACATAGTGAAATGGTTCCAAAATACAAACTCTACAGAATTTTCTTCTATATTTCAACTGATTTATACCATCTCTTTTCAAAATGTATATTATATATATACATATATAATCTAGTGTGTGTATATGTGTGTACAAAATCCAATGTGTGTATACATTAAAAATAACTATTTTAGTTCTTAATTATCTCTCTTACTTTTTTTTTAGAGCTGTATAATTGTATAAATATACCGTATTTTGTTCAATCATTTTCCTATATACATTAGGTTCTTTGCAGTAATTTGCAATTAAAAATAATGTACAATGCATGATGCATATGTATTTTCATATTGTTTGAGTTGTATCTTCAGGAAAATTTTAAGAGTGGAATTTCTTGGTCAAAAAGTAAATGTAATGCAATTTTGTTAGATACTGACATGCCCTCAAAATCTGTGCACACATGTTATCAGATAGCCCTTGTTGGGATGATAGTTAATGATAGCATTCTGAAAACCTCTAGACTAAGAGGTTAGGTCCTACACACATTTATAAATTAAATAATTCAACAAACATTAACTGTCCTTACTGTGTACTAAGAAATGTTCTAGGCAATGGAAATGAAAATTAGTATTCTGGGAATCCAAAGGAAGTATCTCATCAAGAGGCCACTTTAGCATGGGCCAGATGGTGTCTTTTTCCTCTTGTAATCCCTAAACAGAATGACTTAATAGAAAAAGTACATCAGCTGTTCCCCAATGACATAAAATCCTAGTTTACCCAGAATTATTCCCATATTGTGTGAGAAACAGCACCTGATAAATATACCTCTTGGTAGTAATCAAGAAGAAAGCAACTTGAGTTTGGGAAGAGAAAGGAAAAGGCAAAAGCCAAACTAAGAATAGAGGTGCAGCCTTATTTTTCAACAGTGGAGGAAGAAATTCCAAGCTCAGAACTTCCCTCTTGTTGGTGTACATGGCCAGAAGGAACTTGGGAATCAAGAAGTCACAAAACTTCAAGTTATTAAAGTTGAAAAGGCATCAAACATTTGGAGGTCCAGACAGAAAGGGTAAAAAAAAAAAAAAAAAAAAAAAAAGAGCACATGTCAACAGCTCAGAAACTCTTTGAAAGTTTGGAAAAGGAAAATCCTGAAGATTTGGAAACCGGTCATACAGAACCCATTACTGGACACCTAGAATTACCAATGGTAAAATGCTACTGATAGTCTATTTCACTTATAATTCCTGTATTTCATGTATTATTTTGGTGATTATAAAAATATGAAGACTTTCATTAGTCTGTTTGCCCCTGAGTTCTACTTATTTCTTTTCCTTCTAAAGCCCTAAATTTTCAACTGAATTTTTCTATCTGGAATTTTTTAGGATAAAAACCTGTCACATAGCAGTCATTTTCCCCTACGGAAGTCAGCTTTCTGACTTCACAGCCACAACTTATTCAGAAGAAGTGTAAGTGAAAGTAAGCTCTATGAGAAGACGCCTTTTTAATTTCCTCCTCATATTTGAACAAATTGAAGTTGGAAGGATCTGTGTCCGTACCTACATAAACCAGCATATGTAATGTACGCGTCCAGAGTTTAACATGAGGGAACGCTTGGAAGCCTTGGTCTACATTTTCCACTGATAACTAGAAGTTACCCAAGTTGCACTCCATTATTTTGTTGTATTCCAAATAAGTCGTAAAAATAGTAGTCTAAACACAAGAACAGGAAATACAAGAAAATATCTTTTATTCTAGTACCATATCTTAACGTTTTGACATAGGCTCATAGTTGTGATGGAAGTGTATATCTTACATGAAAGTCTACTTATTAATATTGGTCATTTATTTGTAATTTAATATATTATAAAAACGAAAATGTACAAACCTTATTTAAGAAGTTATTGGAACTTGAAGTTTGAAAGAATCATACATGAAAACAAAAAAAAATTCCTATAATAGTTTAATCCATACTGAATATTAAACCTAACACCTAACGATTATGAATGTCTATTATTTCGAGGTATCATAATTTGACATTAATTTCTGTATTTAACACCGTGTTATATAATTTAGGAATTTTTATTTAATTCAGTAAGAATTGTAATCTCACATTTTATTCTGTGTTTTTAGAATTATATAAGGCACGTTAAATCTGAGAAAAAAAAATGACAAGTAGCAGATGAATATCAAATAAATTTCTCTTTGGCATCATGTTAAACTACTTTTTTCACTTTGGCAGAACTAATATTGCTGATATTTTATAAAACTTTTTCGAGTATGAAGAAAATGAAAATGTTTCAAATCTGATTCTAATTTACCAGTGAGTGATTCTATCAGATATTCTACATAAACATTCCACTTGATTGTCTTTTTTAAAAAAATTTCTACTTCATTATATATTAGCATAAATATAAGCAGCATGGCTTATTAAGGTTTTGAGAAAAGATAAACTCCTCCAAGAAGTCCCCCTAGGGCAGGTGAACCTGGTCTCTCGCCCGGCTTTACTTCCACAGCCAAAGCGAACGTAGCCGCCTTCTCTGTTGGTTCTAAGACGACCAGTGATGTCTGTGTTCATGTGATTTGCACAAAGACAAGCATGGCCAACTTTGGAAACCTATTAAATCATAAGCCCACAGAGAAATTTGAGCAATTTCATGATCTTATTTGAAATTAACTTTTTACTTCTGTGCCCATTTTGTGTTAATGATTAAAATAATGTACAAAGTCAAGCTTCTTAGAACATTTTAAATTTAGTTTTGCCCAACTTAATAGAATTCTTTTCCCCCCCCTGAAAAATGCCGTAATAATAGGTTCTGCTGATATTTACCTAATCTCAGCATTCTTTTTTGATATAGTAATTATTTCATTAAAAATCTATAAGAATGTCTGCAATAAATAGCCAAATATTTTTGCCTGAAAGGGTACGTGGAATTTCAACTGTGTGTGTGTGCTTTCTCAAAATCTTCAAACTTCCTCAGAAACGGAGTGCCAAAGGTCATTCATGTAAAAATCGTTTAATATTTCCTAACTTATTACAGAACAGTTTGCATTTTAATTTCCACCGAATTAGCATTTAGCATTAAGACGACCGTGGGTGCAGATGGTTTTGGCCGTTGGGGGTTCACTCGAGCAGAGTGATCACGACATGGTCGTCTCGGCCTTGCCACAGCATCTCCCCTTCGAAGTGGACCAGCCCGTGCTTCCTGGCGCGCATGAGAATGCCCACGACTTTATCTGAAATCCGCACGTATCTGTCAAAGAGATCTCCGAAGGTGACCTGGACCTTGCCGTCTCGCCGGTGGCGAGCCATGGTGCGGATGATGAAGCACATGTCCATAATCTCTCGGTAGATGTGCTCCTCGGCCCGCTTGGCCCTCTCGGCGGTTTTGGTTCCCTCCTTGGGGCGGCCGTAGCCCTGGTCTCCCTTGTGCAGGCGGGTGGCCATGGCCAGCTCGTAGTCAAACTCTTCGCTGAAAGGGTTGAGCTTCTGGGACTGCACGTGGTCGTCGGCCCACTGCTGCCACTTTCCTCGCAGGCTGTGCACGTGGCTGCATTTCCGCTGGGCCTTGCAGCTGAGTTTCTCCGCAAATCTGTTCGCCCTGAAGGAGAGAGACAGTGAAGAGTCAACGCACTGGTGTTCACCGCACCCCGCCTGCTTTCTCCTGTGCTTCCTGCGCATCCGCCTCGTAATGTAAGTCCCTCGTTTTGTTTCATTATGAAAGAAATACGAACGATACAAGGAAGTTAGGAATGAAAGAAGAAACACACACGTCCCACCACTGTTTTTAGTTTGGTGTGTGCCTGTCTAGATTATTTTCTCTGAATAACAATTAGGTTTTTAAGCACCATAAAACAATAATATCAAACTATTTTAAGAAAAAAAAGCTTCCTTACACAAAGGTAATGCAAATACATGGCTCTTAAATTGCATATTAATAACATTTTAGAACTAGAATCATGAGTGTATTAAGGGAATCCACTTTATATAGAACTTCAGAAACCAGCTATTTCCCCCCAAATAAAGCTTATACCACCACACGTTGTAATGTTCACTCACATGTAGATTTTCATGTATGGATTTTTTTTTTTTAATCCTCACCCGAGGGTGTTTTTTTATTTAACTTCAGAAAGAGTGTGAGGGAAGGAGGAAGGGAGGGAGGGAGAGAGAGAGAGAGAGAGAGAGAGAGAGCGCAACATCGACATGAGAGAGACACATCAATTGGCTGCCTCCTGTGTGACCCCGACCAGGGCCAGGGACCAAACCACAGCCGAGGCAAGTGCCCTTGACCAGAATCTAACGCACAACTCTCTGGTCGGCGGGCCAACACTCTAACCACTGAGCAACCAGCCAGGGCCATATATGGATGTCTAAGGAGACCATATCTATACTTATTTATGTACCACAAATTTTAAAATATCAAATTGTATAGGTAGAAGACACTGGTTAGCAATAGCAACATTTATTGGACACCATGTGGTGCATCTGAGGCTGAAGTCAGCAGTCTTTCCGCTGTGCCATGATGCTGCTCAGCATGGGAGTGAGTTGTGTGTCAAACTGTGTGTGTGTGTGTGTGTGTCCTTGTAGTTTGGAATGAATATTTTATTTAAAACAAAACACCAGCGTTGGAAAGTGTAAGTCAGTAGTGTCATGAGGGTGAAAGCCTAATTTGAAAAGGGACACAGTTTGTCTTTAAGACTTCCCTGTCATATCTGTAACTCTCATCTCCTAGACTTTTCCCTTGTGATCTCTTTGCTTTCACAAGTCAGCAGGATCATCTGAAAGCCAGGGCTCTGCATTCCTCTTCCTCACAAGTGGCCCACCCCTCCCCCTCCCCAACACCAAGTGGCAGCAGGGCTGGGAGCATCGGGGCTGGAGATGAAGAGCTGTTCTGAGTTTGCTGGAGAAAGCGGCACGACTAAGTAGCCCCTCCTACCCGAATTATCACAATTCACTTTTCAAAACTCAAGAAGAAGTCAGATATAAGTATACCTCACTTTCCAAACTTACTTCCTGAAATCTGGTTTTCCAAATGCAGGATGCTAATAGATAGGGAGGCACACATGTGTGTGTTAGCGTTGTTTCCAAAAGAGGAATGACGTCCACTAGAGGGCGAACTTTCATTACTTCCTATGCTTTGTGTGTCCAAAAGCCCTACCCTATTACAATAGAATCCAAACTAGGAATATGCTGCTATGTATAACACTACTATTCTTTGTACCCACGTGGACAAATGTACATGACAAAGTCAATTGGGACAAAACAGCATACCAAAACTATACACAAGGACTTCAACGTTAAAAAATCGTGTACGTATGGAAAAATGCTAGGAATTGCATCACCCTGAAGTGAAATGGATTCTTCTCAGCCCTCCAGCGGAATGGATTTCTCTGCCCTGCTGATTCTCACCGTCACCTCCTTCTCCATAGACTGTCCCTGTTCAGCTGCCCTGGGAACCATGGCAATCCATGGCAGGCATGGCCTTTATAACAAGACCAAGGCCTTCAATGCAGAACCCAAAGGTTGTACCAGATTTGAGGCTGGGACACTGTCAGAAGAGGAATAGTATTATTCACTAACTCATACTTTTTGTCTCCTGAGCACCAGCTATAATTCTGCCATATAGTATAAAACACAATACATCCTCCCTTTAGCTTCTGGGCACTTGGACATTTTATTTTCATTCTTGATTAAAGTATTTATGATACCTGCTGTGTTCCAGACACTGTTTTAGTTACTTATTGGATATTCAAGAGTGAAAATAAAAAACAGCAAATAATCACTACAAGACATTCATAAAGATAATCAGAGTAATACAAATTTGAGTACAATTCCAACTGTGTAAAACATATATGCACCAGGCTGAAGAAATCAATGGTTTATGCACAACTGGAAACAATTGTCTGTGTCCAGATGATCACTGTTTTTTTTAAATTTTATTTTTAAAAATATTCTTTCATGTTGCTTTATATTGATTTAATAATTTAAAGAAAGCAAAAATTAAGACAATATTTAAATTAGCATCCAGAGCTAATTTGTTTCAACTGTATTTTAGCTGGGTCTCTGATTCTTTGATGTTGTTTTTTTCTTCTTCTAATTTTAATTAGGAACATAGATTCCCTGAGTGTTGAAACTCTATATCTTTTGGAATAAGGGTTGGCGTTGGTGAGGTTATAAATCTATGAAGAAGAGAAACATTTATCTTCTCAAAAAAAGCACCTTTTAAATCTTAATGTGTACTTGTGATATTGTAAAATTTTGATTCCCAATAGTGGGAGGGAAGGAAAACAAAGAAATTGGACCTATAAGCAAGAATTTAAAATAGGATTATAGAGAAAAGTATAAGAGGACATATACCTTAATGAGTAGTCAATTTTCTCTATCTTATAAGAGTATAAGGAATATCTCTCCTTTTTACCCAACCTGACTCATTTCTATTAACTACCAACAGAACTTTCTTTCTACTTAAATAATCATGATACACAATTGTCTCCCTATTGGTGGATACGGGATAAGAATGGTGTTTAATGAAAATAAGTGAAAACTCCTTTCCTATAGACTTTCTCCGTAATGCCACGTTCGTTGCTCAAGCAGTATTTGAGGATCCCAAAGCTTCTGCGGAAGCTTACTGAGCACAGGTAGGGTTACCCGTGACACTGAGCCGCTGCTGCTGCATACAGCATCTTGGTACCCTGAGTACTGGTTAAGACTGAGGGAAAGGAACCAAAGAAGGAAGGAGACATTTAATGCCCACACCCCCTGGCCAAACCTGAAGGGCTGCGATCGCTGGGGCTGGCCCCCTGCACTGTAATGAGTATAACTTATTCAATAGCTCCTCTGGGTCCATCACTTTACATAATTAATACAAAAATAACTGGAATTATTGTTTCTATTTTTTAGATGAGGACAAAGAGATTTAGGATTTGTCCATGTAACTATGATTCAAATGTGTTTCTCATTCAAAGCTTAAGCTCCTCTCCACCACACCGAGGTGTCCTTGTACACGCCTGATTTCAGGGACCGTGAGAAAGGGCCTGAACGCAAGTCCCACTTCCAGGTGAGAGGGTTCAGAGTCCTGGCCAAGAGGGTGGGCTCTAGAGCCAGGATGCCCGGGTTCAAATCCCGTGGGCTGTTTAATCTTATACGCATTCCCTCATGTCTCTGTCTATGTTCTCATCTATCAAGCGTAGTTAATGATGACACCTCGCCCATGAGAATGTTGTGAGGATTGAATGAATAAACCTATGAGAAGTGCTCACACAAGTACCAGAGAAGAGTATGTGCTTTGGAGATTGGTCCCAGCTGTCATCTCCCTGCCTCTGGCCAATTCAACGTGCTGGCAGGAAGGTCTTCCCTGCCAGTCTGTCTTTATTCTGTTGGGCTCTATTATTCTCTTTCTAGCAGGCAGGTGCTCGTATTTCTGGTAGAATGGTTTTTCTGATTATGAATTCCTATATTAATGTAAGTAGAGCACAGATCCGAATCTCTGAACACATCAAGGCACTGCATAGGGTTTGGCACCGTGTCTAAGCATTGCATGTGGGGACAGGCACGCTCAGCTCCGCCACTTCGCTAGGTCAGCTTTCCCTCTGAGCTCCGCCTCCTTCCCAAAAGGGGATAGTGCCTACCACATAGGATTCTAAGCGTCAAAAGGCAAAAGCATGTAAAATACACATAAGCGCACTCTAAACACATGAGAGATTGTTAAAATGATATGTTTCCCGTTTCATTTTTCTTGAAAGCTTGCAATATAGTCATTCTAATTCCTTCAAAACATCTGTGAAGTCACACACTATAAGACAGCTCTTTGTCAAATTAGGTAACCAATTCTATTCCTCACTTTCTGGTTGTTTCATCA
The DNA here is from genome assembly GCF_014108415.1 of Molossus molossus. Lineage (NCBI taxonomy): Eukaryota > Metazoa > Chordata > Mammalia > Chiroptera > Molossidae > Molossus > Molossus molossus. The sequence continues at coordinate 49,349,791 of NW_023425351.1, forward strand.
AACTGGAAAAGCACATCTACACATGTAACTGTTTCTAGAGGGAGTCTCTAAAGGCATTCATCACATCAGAGACTTTTCCCGTATTTTGATATCCTGTGGTTGCAGAGTATGATATCCGGACTTTCCATTGTGTGGAGGTGGAGTCAGTGTCTCGAAATAAAGCGTGTGTTTCTTGTCTGAATAAGTGTGGCCGTTTGAGTCTGTATGTGTGTGTGTATATTTAACATCTAAATATTTTAGGATTGTGGTATTTTAATTATCTAGCTTTAATAGCATTTCCCTGTTTACAAATGACACATTTCTTCTGAAAGTTTGAAAAAGTGCTAAGTGATAGAATCTATACACATAACAGCTTTTATATATTGAGCATTTGTGGCGGGCACTGTGCTAGGTGCTCGGCAGCCTGACCCTCATTTACTTCTCTCAGTGCAAGAGAATTTATCCCAAAAGGTTACTGTTGCCATCATTTTACAAAGGAGGAATTGGGCTTAGGAAAATAACCAAGTTGTGTGTGTGTGTGTGTGTGTGTGTGTGTGTTTGTGTGTAGTACATTTCAGTTCTACTCTTAGCAACATTCAGGTATGTAACAGTACTGTTCACTGTAGTCAGGGTAGAGGCGACATTGGGTCTGTCTGACTTCAGAGCTTGCTCTCGTTAGATAGCAGCCTCCTACCTGACGACAGACTGCAGAGATCTGTGTTCCAAGCGCACTATTTGGGGGGCTGTGACTCCTGATACAACTTAGACTGATTTGCGACGAAGGAAAGGTATCTCCAATCCCTCTATCAGCAAGCTCTTTTCTGTACAGAGAAGCCAATTTTCTACTCATTCTACAGTTGATTTTTAAATTTCACCCAAACCACACAGCACCCCTCTCTGTTGGTTCCATTTCTGTTGAGGCTAACACCTGAGCGTTTGGTTCAAACAGAAAAGAGAAACAACAGAACGAGGCCTCTCCCCAAAGGTCCTGGTCTGAGCTGGGCGCTGCCCTCTGCCCTCTGCCCTCTGCCCGCTGCGGCACCCTTCCCGCAGGACCTCCCTGCTGGCCTGTCTTTGAGTCCCCCTCTAGCTCAGCAGAACTCCCCTGCTGTCTGGGCCCCGAGCTGGCTGGGGCTGCAGCAGTACAAGGAGCGGAAGGATGGATGCACTTACTGGGAGGGCAAGGGGCGTCTGATTCTGGCAACGGCCACCTGCTGCTCTGCACCCTGCTCGGGCTTGTCCTCCGGCTCCCCTCCGTAGCCGCTGTCCTCCGTGTCTATGCTGTCGCTCCTCCAGCTGGGCTCGTCCTGTTCCATCTCTTTCCAGCCTTTGGTCAGCTCAGATACCAGGTTAGAGCATTTTCTCCGCCGTGTCGGGGAGCCGTGGCTGTGGAGGATTCTGTCAATGTCATCCTCCGGCCGCCCTGGTTCAGGTGTGCCACCATCCTTCTCGTACCTGTGGCTGAGGTGGCTCACATCTCCTCCTCTCTCGTAAACTTTGCTCACAACTGTTTTGGTCACCTCCTTCCTTTTGATGTGAGAGACCTCAGGGGCTCCCCCTGAGCTCTGCCTGTCTCCACGCCCCTCTGGCTGTAGGGAGGGAGGCTTTGGGGCACTCGGAGCATTCTGGTGGGGAACAGGATGTGTCACTGGTTTAGGATCCTGAGGTGGGTCCTGGGTCCCTCCGGGCAGCCAGCCTGCAGGCTCCTGGGCCTGCCTGGTGCTGTTCTCATTTGCCCACTGCTGCCAACCTCGGGCCAAGTTGATCACCAGGGTGGCTGTGTGTATCTTCCGGAGGGCACTCTTGGCTGGTCCTCCCTCTCTTCCTTTTTCTCCTGGAGTCATACTGTCCTTCTCTTCTGTGCTGGTAGCCTGGGCACCCACAAAAATGAGTGGGGACCAGTGGAGTGCCTCGGATTTAAATAGAAGCAGGGTGTGGGGTGGGAAGAGAGTTTGGTGACGATGAAAGTATGTGAAGCATTTCTGGCCGAGATTTGGTGCCTTCCCCCTAATGGTGTTCTTTTTATAAACCCTGACGGCTCTGATTTCATCACAGCAAAGGGATATCTCCCTGGTAAAGGACAGGGATATGCTCACTCCCTTTCTTCTCCGAGTGCCAGAGTGGAAATTACTAGATCTGATCATGCGCTCAGCCTTATGTTTTTCTTGACCTTAAAATATGGTCTTACCATTTATAGAAGCATAAAATATGTGCACAAGTTGTACTAGGAACATTATAAGTGTGTTCTCATTTAAACCTCAACAGCCGTCAAGGAGCTTAGTCCCATTTTATAGCTGAGTGCAATGAAATCTAACTTCCCAAAGCTAACTTCCGGATTCGAACCCAGATCTGTCTGCTTCAGAGCTTGTGCCTCTTTTCATTCTAGTGATCAAAGATCCTAAATTACCTTTTTCTATTGTCTTCAACTCTATTCAATACAGAACTTAGAAGTCACCGCATCCAATTTTCATTTTTCAGATGAGAAAACTGAGGCCCGGATAACGGGGATAACAATAGCCGTGTTTTCTAGTCCCGGGTTGGAAATTTTGTGTCAGTAAATCATATTAAATGAAGATGATGGTCAAAATTTTGGTCCAATTATTCTTTTAAATATTTAAATTAAGACTTACACATACATTGAATTTTATACATTATTATAACAATAAATCAAATTGTTTGTTTAAAAAGACCATTCAAAGACAAAAGAAGTGAATGCTAACAGAAGCAACCCTGCCTGACTTTTCCTTTTTAATAACACATCCTTCTTTAAGAGAAAGCCACTCTTTCAATTCCCAGAACAAAGATTGAAATATGGTTTATTAAAAAGGACTGGATAGATAGGTCATTTGGACTGAAAAGAACAATCTATGAAGTGAACGAAACTAAAAAAAAAAAAAAAAATGCTCAGAGCTCAGCACTGAACATTTATTTTTATTATTATTTTTTTTTATCCTTACCCGAGGACATTTTTCCATTTTTTGTACAGATAGAGTGGGAGGGAGAGAGAGGAAGGGAGAGAGAGAAACATCGACATGAAGGGACACATCGAGTGGCTGCCACCCGCACGACCAACCAGGGCCGGGGACAAACTGCAACCGAAGTACATGCCCTTAGCGGGAACCGAACCCGGGTCTCTCCGGACCGCAGGCCGACGCTCTAACCGCTGAGCCAAACCGGCCAGGGCAGCACTGAACATTTTTAAAGTAAGACAAATATATTTTTCCATACAGCAGCTCTATAGACTTTAATACTGTATTGTTTTCTCCAATCTTGGCACGCAGTGAACCATACTGATAGAAAACTGCTAAGAACATACAAATAGATATGAAAGTTAATTACCTGTGATAGTAAGACCACTTCATTTAAAAAGTGATATCAGTATTTTATCATGTAGGTGTCCTGGCCGGTTGTTCAGTGGTTAGAGCATTGGCCTGCAGACCAAAGAGTCTTCAGTTGCAGTTCAATCCCCAGCCCTGGTTGGGGTCGTGCGGGAGGCAACCAATCCATGTGTCTCTCTAACATGGATGTTTCTCTCCCTCTCTCTCTCTTTCTCTCCTTCCCACTCTATCTGAAAATTAATGGAAAAATATCTTGGGTGAGGATTAAAAAAAATTTTTTTTCCTTTATCATGTAGGTCATTTACCTCCTGGGATTAAACCAATTTGGGAGCTGTTTTAATATTCTATCTAGAAATCTGTCACACACGTTTTCAGAGTTGAACATTATCTGATCATGTTAACCGTTCCAACAACACACAGCCAAAAATCCCTCTTGATTAATTAAGAGGAAATTGGATTACAGGAAAGAAAACTGTTACAAACAAAGATTTAATTTGAAGTCTGAAATTTCTGACATTCTTTCTTGGAATGTAGATACACTGCAGACTGTTTGGCTCCTGTTACGATTCCCTTCCTTGCTTGGCACGCCTTGGGAAGGAATGGGGTTCCTGAGCAATACCCATAAGTTAGCCCAGGACCAGGCTAATAGACAATTTCTAAAGGGATTTTCCTGCTTCGCTGACCACACCTGCTCCACATTCAATTCTGATAGAGGGGGAACAAATGGAGACAGCGGAATGTTATTTAGTCTTTCACAGCAGTGTGGTCAGCTGCCTGGGGCCGGGGGCTGTCAGTAGATAGTCTCGGCAAAAAAACAGAGGCAGCTCCTAAAAGAATCTGGTTGTTCCTTCTGAGATTCAGCTTCCATGGCAACTGTGGACTTTCATTCATACTTCTCCAGAAGGGAGTGAGCATTGGTCCCCTGAAGCAAGATGTGTATGCCGCCTACTGCCACACATCTTCTGATTGCTCTAGAAACGTTACATCTTTCTGAGTCTAGATCTAGATTCTTGGGTGTAGTATTCTTCCACTTTAACAGATGTAAAAGATAAAAACAAAATCTCAGAAACAAAGATACAGTAAAATAAGTAGTTTACAGTGTGAGGTTTTTTTTTTTTAATCCTCACTGTGAGAGACACATAGACTGATTGCTACCTGCATGGCCCCAGGGAGACGATCTGCAGCCGAGGTATGTGCCCCTGGCTGGAATCGAACCTGGGACTCCTTGGTCCACAGGCCATTGCTCTAACCACTGAACCAAACCGGCCAGGGCCCCAGTGTGAGTTTTTATAAAACCATGAGATTAGAAACTGTAGGGGAAGTTGCAGGCCTGATTAATGAAGTCATTACTACCCAAGAAAATTCTCCTAAGTGTGAAAGTGTTTTGAAAAACCAGTAGTTGTTATTTGAGCATATGTGCAATACTCGGGAGGGGAGGGCGCTGATACACTTCTCCGCAGATACACTTGCAAGTCAGGCAGCGGCCACCCTGGTCACCGGCTCTGTTAACCGTACTAATGAGAATTCAGAAAGCCACATTTGCTCAAAGCTCATGTGAAACAAGTTTTTGATCCTTTCTACATAATCTAAGTCCTTTACTTGTTAAGTGTCAGGCAGTTGGGACTGGAAGACGTGAGCGGAGAGCTGAAGGAGCTTCCTCCCTCCGCTGACGGGCTGGTGCCTGCGGGAGGCACGCAGGGGCCAGGCGGGCGGACCGCACCCGAGGGGCGCGAAGCTGCGCAAACCGAACCTCCTGCAGGCTTTCCCCAGTCTAGACGCACACTACCGCCTTCGATAGTCTGGGGAAAGCTACGGCAGAAATAAAAATGAAGCTTCACGGGACCACGGAGCAGAGGGCGACTGATTTATCGGAAGGATCAGGAGAACTTGGGGGCTGTGGTTGGAGGTCTCCAGCCCTAACGGCCTCCTGCGCCTGGGACCATGCGCGGGATGGGTGCGGTCTTCGCGGGACAGGACTTGGCTCGGGACCCAGCAGGGCACCTGCCAGGGAAGGCCCCCCGCCCCCCGCCGCCTTTCTGGAGGGGAGGTCAAGGGTCAAAAATAGCCCCCTTCTGTCCGTCCGGCCGCCAACCCGCAGGAGCTGCCGCAGCGCCCGCCCAGCGGCCACGGACGGAGTAGGAACTGCTGAGGCGCCCGGTCAAGAGGACGAAGCAGACGGACCGAACCCAGCCATCCGAAGGCCCGCGGCTCCTCTCGTCACAGCGGCTGGCTCACCGCGACAAGGTGGCCGAGGCGGCGGCCAGGGCCGAGGTGTGGCGATGGTCATGAAGCGGGAACCCGGCCAGCAGAGCCGCTACCTGTGTGCAGACCACCGTCGACCTCCACCGACCAGAACACCTGGCCCCTGGGCAGCGGCGGGCACAGGATGGGCGGGAACAAGCCCGCCCCCCGCAGGCCAGCGCCCTCCGCGCCCCCCGCGCCCCCAAACCCTGCCTGGCAGCGGCCGCGGCACCGAGGGCCCCTGAGCACCCTCCCCACGAAGCAATGACGGTATGGGCCAACTCTCCTGAAAATAAAAAGACAAGAAGTTTGCCAGGTGGAGAGAGGGAACTCTAACCTGAAGACACAGCGGGAACCAAGTGCAAACGCAGAGACCTCAGGACCCAGAGGAGAGATCACGCACAGATGCCGCACGGTCACGCAGGTCACAAGTGTGAGGTGAGTTGGGTTGGGGCACAACCCTGGGTGGTGAGGCAGTGTTTCCAGAGAAGTTAGAGGCCTGGATGTTTTACATGAGCTTGAGTAATCCTTTAAATGGTGGCAGGTACAGACAGGCACAGAAACACAGTCGCACTGGGTGAACCAACACAGTGTAGCATGTCTTTGGACCCAATTCTGTGTGTGGGCCCCCAGGTAGGACCTTTAGAGAAGAGCCTGTTGATGGGGTAAGAACAAGTCGCCAGGAAGTAGTGGGACAGGCCTTTGAAGAAGTTGGAGACATGGTGACGGAGCCTCTGGCCAAGGAATCTGTCGGTCCATATGGAACTGGCTGCATCAGGGAGGAATTCTAAGCCTCCTGGTGATAGCGACTTTGCATTACCAAAGGATCCATCTAGATCCAGCAAAATGGGGTTCGGATTTGCAAAAGATAAGACTAGGCTAGGGACACTGTTCATAGGGGTTACTGAAATAATACTGCACGAATAAAATTAGGAAAGAACTAAGTGAGCATGTGAAAGAAGAAAGATTGAGAACCAGTGAGAGGAACACTAAAAGGTTATTGGGTGATGGGCGTTGGGGATGATCTGGAGGTTTAGATTTAAGTGATAGGTATGAGGAGGTGACTAAGCTGGGAGAGGACAGGAGAAGGAGGATCTGTGCTGAGAAGGAAACATTTCCATCTTGAGTTGGAGTCCTGGGGCATGCATGTGGAGATGTCAAGTAGTAAGAATAACCAGGAATACGGACCCTGTGGTCAGGCAGAACTGGGTGAACATCCAGGCTCTGCTGACAAGCAGTGTGACCTGTGGCATGTGATTTATTTTCTCTAAGATTCCGTTTCTTTATCTATAAGATGAGCATTATCAGAGGATTTACCTCCTGGGGCCAGTGCAGGGATTAAATGAGTGAACCCATGTGAAGCACAAGAACTACGGTGCCTGGCAGGTGCAAGCTCTCAATGAGTGGTTATCATTATAAATATTTTTTTATTTTGAGTCATGAAGGTAGAGCATTACACTTTCTTAAATACCTCTGTTTGACCAAGGACAGGACATACCAGACCCATGGCAGGGTGAGTCTCCCTGAGGTGGAAGGGTCAAGCGAAGTCACTTGCAAGGAGCAAAGCCTTCAAGGGAAAGCTTATTTATAGTGTTTTATTTTAGGATAATTTATAGTGAAGCTCTTAGGGCAGTGCCTAAAAGGGTGTCCTCACCCTGGTGAGGGTCAGGTGAGGTCTCAGTTGCTTGGTAGTGATAACCGAAGAGTTGAGCACAGACTTAACTGGAACCTCCTGTTCACAGTCATTGGGATCTTCAATCACACTGGGATCTTCAGTCACACTGGGATCTTCAATCACACTGGGATCTTCAGTCACACTGGGATCTTCAGTCACACTGGGATCTTCAGTCACACTGGGATGTTCAGTCACACTGGGATCTTCAGTCACACTGGGATCTTCATTCACACTGGGATCTTCAATCACATTAGAATCGCCTGTGCAGCTTTAAAAACTACAGAGGTGAAGTGCTGTCTCTGGAAACAGGTCTTGGGTGAGGTCCTGGCACCACTGGAATCAAACAGACCCTCAGGATTGAGACCCGTGGTCCTAGCTCCTAGAGTGCTGTGGGTGCAGCAGACACTCAGTATGAAGGTGCGAAGAGTGTAGTGACCAGTAGCCCAGGCATAGGTTCTGGCAGATTGGTTTTGCATTCTGGATCTCCTCTCAGAATCTGTGTACTCTTGGAGAAGTTAGATAAGTTCTCTGATAATCTATTGCTTTGTCTGACATGGCAATAATATTATATTTCCATGTTGTTATTGTGTGTGTATGAGATGAAGTCTGCGAAGCATCACTGGACACATTAGAACACTCACTCCTCCTCCAGATGCTTTCTTCTCTTGACTTCTGGAATGAAGCGCCCTCTTGGTTTTCCTTCTACATCACTGCTGCCTCCTCTCAGTCTCCTCTGCTGGTACCTGCTTTCCTCCCCAGCCCCTTAACACTGGTGTGTGCAAGTCCCAGCGGGTCCTTGTCACTGCTCAGGTTACACTCACTCCCTTGATGATCTCAAGGCTTTAAATGCCATCTCTATACGACACTTCCCAAACACGTACCTCCAGCCCAACCTAGCCTTGTACCCCAGGCTTATATGTTCAACAACCTGGTAGGCATCTACATGGGATATCTGTCCAATGGCTAGCTCCTTCTTAATGTGCACAAAACTGAACTCTCAGTCTTTCCAACTTGAACTTTTCACAGTATTGCTCTTTTCAGCTCAGAGTTAACTTTGTTCTACCAGTTGCTCAGGCCAAAAAACTTGAAGTAATCTTTGTCTCCTTTTCTTTTCTCATATCCCACACTCTGTCCAAGGGCAATGTTGCACATACCTTGAAAGGTCCAGAATCTGACCACTTCTCAACATCTTTACAGCCATCAACCTCCCCACCCGGACCATTCACAGCTCAAGTCACCATAAATTCTTGTGTGAAGTATTGTGTAGTCTCCTTAACCGATCTTCCTGCTCCCACCTTGTTCAGTCTATTCTCACAATTAGCCAGATCTTTTAAAAACGTACGTCAGATCCTATCACTTTGCTTAAAATTCTTCTGTAGTTTTTGCCTCAGAATAAAGGCCAAAATCCTCACAGTGGTCTGCAAAGTCTTACAACTCTCTCCCCTCGTTAGCTCCCTGACTGCTTTTCCAGTGATTCTCCTCTACCCCACTGCCACCCTGCCTCAGTCATATTGACCTCCAAGCTCGCACCTGCTGTTGGACTTTGTCTTAACCTCCTAATTTCCCACCAAGCTTGGTGCCATTGCCTCTGCCTATTCACAAGATACAATCAAGTTTTTCTCTGAACAGAAGAGGTTCTCCTCTTAAGAACAATGCTGCCTTCTCTGTAGAACAAAGGGGATAGTACCTTCTTTTATTTCATCCCTTTCAATAGACCTTGAGGAAGGAGGCTCGGTGAGGCTTGAGGCCAGAGAGCTAAATAGATAGGATCAGATTGTGGAGGAACTTTAAAGCCCTGATGAGAAATGCAGGTTTTATCTGAACATTATAAAGTTTTAACCTGCAGAGTGGCTTGATCATAACTGCATTTTAAAAAATTTATTGATTTGATACAGAGAGAGAGAAAGAGAGAGACATCAGTCTGTTGCTCCACCTATTTATGCATTCATTGGTTGCTTCTGTTACGTGCCCTAACTGGAGATAGAACCCAACACCTTGGTTTATTGGGACGAAGCTCTAACCAATTGAGCTACCTAGCCAGGGCCATAACTGAGTCTTAATAAATTCACTATATTGGTGGTACAAAGGATAGACTGAAGGATGATGTGTGGGCAACAGTAAAGGCCGAGATAATTTTTTTCTGTCAAAAGACCACTCCCCCTCCTCACTCCAAAAACAGGATGTTTAGAGGTCTCTGTGGGCTCTCTAGTTTCTTGCCCACCCCTTTACATGTATTAATTTGGAAAAACCTGTAGGACATTCAGGGTAAGTTATCCAGCAGACAGGGATTGGAGCTCAGAGGAAAGGTCTGGGCTCTTGTAAAGATTAGGGCTTCGTTTTGGATCATGGACACTAAGTTGTGCCACGTCATAGAGTCAACAAGAGTTGCAGCAACTCAAACCCAGGCACTCTGACTCCAGAGTCAGGACAACGAATGACTGTGCTGGAAGAGATTCCTTTTTTCCTCCTTGTGCTCCACCCCCACTTTGAAAAACAGAACTTCACAGCTTGTGACACCACTCTCTAAACAAGGAGATCTAAATATAGAGTTTCTTAGCTCTGACTTCCTATCTGGTCCTGTAAAACTTTCCTTTCCTTAATAGCCAAGTGTCTCCGTGACCTGATGGAGGTGTTAGCTAACTCTACTGTGGTAATAACTCGCCACATAGAAGTGTATCAAACCTACACATTTACAGCTTAAATTTACACAATGTTATATGTCACGTATGTCTCAGTAAATCCGGGGAAAAAGTATCTTTAGAAATTAGTCTACACTCCTTACTTTATAACCTCCTATTCATTTCTCAACTCATTCAACTCACAGTTCTGGTTTCAGCCCAGAAACTCAATCTAGTCAAGGCCAGAGATGACTTCTTCATTGTCAAATCTCAACCCCTATTTGGGACCTGTGTCCCAAATAGGACACAGATAATTTGCAGACTCAGCCACATGTGTGATGACTGCTACAAGTAGCTGAGACTGGTTAGAAGCCATGGAACAGGAAGTCAAGAAGGATACTGAGAAGGCCTGGCAGTGGTGGGTTGTAGAAGGATTTTGTAAAAACACATTTTATGAAAGGAAGAGGTTTACCATCTAGTAAAAAGCTTGATGGCTCATTTGCTATAGTGGGTGCAGAAACCTGGTGCCAGAGCTGGCAATAAAAACCCTTCTAAACTAGGGCGCCCTGGATGGTTTGGCTCAGCGGTTCGCGCATCGGCCCTCAGACGGAAGGGTTGAGTGTTTGATTCCTGGTCAAGGGCACATGCATGGGTTGCAGGTTAGATCCTTAACCCCGTCGGGGTCATGTGGGAGGCAACAACTGGTGTGTCTCTCTCACATCAATGTTTCTTTCTCTCTCCCACCCTTTCCCTGTTCCACTCTACCTAAAAATCAATAGAAAAATATCCTTGGGTGAGGATTAACAACAGCAACAACAAAACATCCTTCTATACTTTGACTTTGAAAAGCAGTGGGTCTGAAGAGGTAGCGGCAGTAAGGGGACAAAGAATTGCATGGACACACCATTTCTGCAGGTGACAGCCTATCTTGGTTGTACCCACAGGAGGTTTTTTGGAGTGTAAGACCTGGCAGCTATTCTGGTGACCTCATCCCTGCTCACAGGAACTTATTTACTAATGTAAAAAATGTTTAAAATGTTTAAATGTGCAATCCACAGACACCTTAAGGAAAACATGTGGAAAAATACAATAAAATTGTCAACAAAGAACACTCACCAGAAAAATGTTGCCACAGAATAGGTGAAAAATGTGAACCTTTAGCCATTTTTTTTAAATCCTCACCCGAGGACATTTTTCTATTTATCTTTAGCTAGAGTAGGAGGGAGGGAGGGAGAGAGAGCAACTGAGGCACGTGCCCTTGACCGGAATCAAACCCACAACTCTTTGGTCCGCAGGCAACCGCTCTAACTGCTGAGCCAAACTGGTCACAGCCCTTTAGCCACAAATTTAAAGACAAAGAACCATCACCTCGATGAAGAAGGAAGGAGAGCACAAAGCATATACAGTGGTTCATGGGATAGATGGCGAGACAGTTAAATAACTTACTGTGTATTCACACACATTGTGGCATTCTAGCCAATAGTGCAAAACTAAATAAGGAAACTGGGGGGTAAAGAAAATTGTCTGACGGAAAGCTCCAAGATATATTAAATTTAAAAAGCATGATGCAGAATAATATACTGCCTTTTGTATTAAAGAAAACATATCACTATATGTTCAAATGTCCTGTTCTATCCACGAAGAAACTCTAGAAGTGTTCAGAAAAATCTAATACCAGGGTAGTAGCGGGAAGACATTTGCTGGGCTAACTTCCTTCACTTTTTTTTTCTTTTTTGATTTTAGAGAGAAAGGGAGAGGGAGAGAGAGAGAAACATTAAAGAGAGAGAACAATGAATGGCCGCCTCCTGCATGCCCCCGACTGGGGATCGGGCCCACAACCTGGACATGTGCCCTGACGGGGAATCAAACCGCGACCTCTTGGTGCATGGGTCGATGCTCAACCACTGAGCCACACTGGCCCGGCTAATTTCCTTCACTGTTAAGTCTTGGCTCATCTCCCTTCTCAGAGGCTTACTTCTGTTTCTCAGCGCAGTTGAATGTGAAGGCCATGAAGACAGGTTTGTCTTTTATTTACTGAGGTACATCAAGTTCTAAGAACATCAAGTGCTCAGCACTGAGGTACATCAAGTGCTGAGGTACACAGCAGGCTCAACAACTATTCGGTCAGTGAATGAATGGGTGATGGGGGAGGGAGATGTCACTGCATACCTTCGTATATTTCAATAGTAAAGTTATGCCCTGACCGGGAAGCTCAGTTGGTTAGAGCATCGTCCTGATATATCAAGGTTGCAGGTTCCATCTGGGTGAGGGCACATGCATGAAGCAACCAATAAATGCATAAATAAGTGGAGCAACAAATCGATGTTTCTCTCTTTCTCTCCCTTCCTCTTTCTCTATAAAATCAATATACAAAAATAATTATAATAAACTTATTTAAAAAGTAAATTAAAAGCAAACCAACAATGAGTTTATTCCTATTTTCTCCATTTCAAACTATGAAGGATTCGTTCTCCATTTTCATGATTACCTGATTACTTTATGATTAGACCAGGGCGGAAAATACTGGGTTGCTCTAAATTTTCCCAGGCCACCTCTCTATCCCCCTAAATGAGTGCAGGGCTCCTGATCCTCCTCCTCAGTCCTGAAAGAGCCCAGGGCCGATTGCAGCCTGGTCTGGCCCTTCGAAGGGGGTGGCCTTGCCCGCAGCCTCCTGTGCGTGCGCTCAGGGGATCCAGGCTCCCCGGGTCCACGTCTCTCCCCAGATCTTGAGCTGTTCCCATTGTCCAAGTCAATAAGCAGCCATCGAGCTACACACGAGCATCGTGAATGTGAGAGACACAGAGACGGGTGAGGTGGTGTCCTTTCGTCTCGGGGCTTATCATCTCATCGGAGGTTCAGGCACACGTGGAAAGTACAGGGGAGTCCACATGGTAACCTAAGGATTTTTGTTCCCCAAGTCTGTATTATTTTGCGAGGACTGCTTAACAAATCCGGGGGATGACTCCAGGCTTCAGGCTTGGGGCTGCATCACTCTAGTCTCTGCCTCTGTTCTCCCACGGTCATTTCCTCTGTCTGTGCTGTTCCCTCTTCTGTCCATGTCCTCTCTCCTTCTGCCTTTCTCTTCTATAAGGACACATCCTTGGATTTAGGATCCACCAGAGAATCCAGGATGATATCATCTCAAGCTCCTCAAATTAATGACATCTGCAAGACCCGTTTCCAGTATTCACAGATCCAGCTGTTAGGCTCTGGACCTATCCTTGTGGGAGTCACCGTGCACCCCACTACAGGGTGCCTCCTTTCCTTCAGCCCCCTATTGTGCTTTTAAGTCTTCTCTGTATCACGCAGGCTGACTTTGGATCGAATTAAGCCCAGTCACCAGCCAGCTGTGCGACCTTTGAATATACTTCACTCCCCTCTCCCTGGTTCTCTGTCCGAGTGGGAGGTATAAACGAGCATTCGCCAGGCTTGTTGCAAAGATCAAACCTGTGACAGGAGAGCGTCAGCTCATCAGTGTGCAATTTCGCGAGGAGGCATTTGTCTTGTCCTTCGGCCCTCCTTTCCCTGGTGCCGAGGTAAGCACAGAGCTCGCTCCAATCCCAGAACGATGGCTCGGATCGGAAAGCCGCAGCTACGGGCAGGCAATTGGAAAACTCACCATTTTAAGTTTCAGGTCACTGGCAGGAGGTCTGAATGATGTCAATTTCAGATCTCTCTGCCAAGCTTATCTTCAGGTTTGTTTGGGGTTTTTTTGGTGCTGACAGGCTCATTTTTTTTTTTTTTTTACTAATTTATTTTTGTTAGAGATGTTTCTCTTGTTTTCCCCATTGACACCCTCCTCCCTAGCCCCCCTGCCCCGTCCCCGGCTTTATTGTCCATGTCCATCAGTTATGCGTATGCGTACATGCATATAAGTTCTGTGGTTTATCTCTTCCCTCCCTCCTCACCCCCTCCTCTTCTGAGGGTTGTCAGTCTGTACCCCACTTCCATGTCTCTGGGGCTACCCTGTTCCTCAGACTGTTATGTTCATTATATTCCACAAATAAGTGAGATCATGTGATAATTTGTCTTTCTCTGCTTGGCTTGTTTTGCTTAGCATAATACTCTCCAGGTCCCTCCATGTTGTCTCAAAGGATAAGAGATCTTTCTTTCTTACAGCTGCGTATATGTACCACTGCTTTTTTATCCATTCGCCTACTGATGGACACTCGGGCTGTTTCCAGATCTTAGCTATTGTAAATAGTGCTGCTATGAACATAGGGACACCTCTATTCTTTCTGATTGGTGTTTCAGGCTTCTTAGGATATATTCCTAGAAGTGGGATCACTGGGTCAAATGGCAGTTCAATTTTTAATTTTTTGAGGTAACACCACAGTGTTTTTCATAGTCCCTGGGGGGTAAGTGTTGTCTAATGACAGGCAGATGCTGAACAAGATGACTCCTCGCACACCTTCCTTCAACACTTTGAGAAGCTAAGGATTTCTGTTCCCCAAGAGATTGGAGCTCCTCAAAGTGTTGAAGGAAAGTGTGTGAGGAGTCATCTTGTTCAGCATCTGCCTGTCATTAGACAACTCTCACCCCAGGAAGAGAGGAGACGCTGCCTGAGAGCTCAGTCCAAGCTGCCAGGGTCTGAGCAGCATCGTTCAAAGAAGGCACGTAACAGCTTCCTGTCTGGGAGAAATTACTGAAAGACAAACTTTCGTTCAGCGATTCCTTACTCTTTTCAGAAGAATCATTTCTCCCTACCAAGTCCAGGGAGAGTTACTTGTAGTTAAGTAAGATGTTTTAAACCCTTGTTTTTTCTTCAAAGTAAATATTTATCTTCAAACACCAATGAATGTTTAAAACCTGTACTTCCTTTGCTTCCCTTCAAAAGGAAAAGATTTCTCTGGTGAAACACGTCAAATGAAAACGTCCCTGGAGGCTCAATTTGAAAAATAAGAAAAGGAACTTCTCTCGGTTAGGAGGGAGGCCGTGGCTGGGGACGTAAAGCCACACTCACCCGACCCTCCTCAGCAAGCAGAACCCTGTTCCCAGCAGTGCGCCGGGCTCCCGGGCCGCTTGACAGCACAGTGCAGTGGTTCAGAGAGAAGCCAGGCGCACAAACTGCTGGTTCCTACCTTCACGGGGTCTCAGTGGTCCCCACACTGACCAGGAGCATCAGCGTCCGCTGGGAGCATGTTGGAAATGCAGACTCTCAGGCCCCAGCCCAGACTCATTGGATCAGAATATGCATCCGACGCGATCACCAGCCGACTTGCTGTACATTGAAGTTGGAGAAGCACTGATCCGGCGCACAGACGGACCTGCAGTGACGCCCAGTAATGACTACCTCCTGGGGTGTGTGCCTTTGAGTGTGGTGGGACTTGGGACTGACTTCTAGCCAGCAGGATGTGATCAAGGGGGCCTACACTCTAACCACTGAACCAAACCGACCATGGTGAGAACTGCTTTTTAATGAGGCCGAATCCACATAGACCAAGTGAGTGATGGTCAAGGAATTAAGTTGTACCGTTTGTATATGAGCTTCCAGGTCATCCCATGTGTGTCTTGAATGTACTTCAGTAAACACGCAAATGCTGCTAGATTTATGTAGCTTCTTGTGTTAGGTTTATTCACCAAAGAGAATCTATCCAAGCGTCTCCTAGTTACAATGCAAAGTGGAAAAACGTATCTCTTATCTTCACTTTACAGGCGGGTTAGTTGAGCTGTAGAGGAAATGATTTGTCCATGTTGTGGAAGAAATGCATGACATAAATAGAACTGAAATCCAGCAACTGGGTTCAAGCTCAGTTCTCCAGACACCACAGGCTATTTGTTACACGGCACCGACAGGTTCAGGTGGAGGGTGGAGTATAAACAGACGTTTCCCAGTGCAAATTCCAACACTTGCTTCTTTCTTCTGTCCGTCCCTCCTAAGCTGCCAATCAGTTCACCATCCGTATTTTTTCCTTTTGACAGAAATTCTGTTTGGGGACTTGCCAAATGTTACTCCTGATTACACGCCCTCCCCAGCCCATACACATGACACAGAAGCAGCAGCAGGTGTTGGGGCCTTGAGCCGTTGAGTGGCAGCAGCCTGGCTGCTGTCATGACAATAAAACTAGAACGGGAGATGAAGTCGACCCTTTTTCCTGAGTCTTAATGTTGTTTAGTCCCTCCCCGAATCTTCATGTGCAATGCAGCTCCCACCATTAACTTTCTGCGTATCCCTATCATTCTTGGCCAGTGCCGGTGTTACCTTCTTATTGGAATGAGCTTGTGTATTGTGTTTAAAATACTGTTCGGATACTTTTAATCATAATGCCTTTTTGGGAGACTTGATTCCGGCAGCTCCTGTTATTGCTCTTTGTTTTGAAGCTTCATATGCATTCAGAAGTGCTTTTTGTTCTTCTCTACGAAAGACACTCACATTTGATTCTTGGCAAATACCACAGATGAGGTCACTCTATAACTGAACTTTCATAAATCACCCTCTGCTCAGTGCGACCGAATTCCCACAACCTGTTCTTCCCTCAGAAACCCTTTCTAAGCTGCTAAAGGATGAGATAAGGAAACAGGTTTATCTCCCTCAGTCCAAATTTTACTTTTTATGCCTTTATCAACTGAAGGTTTATTTGTTGCTAATGCAAGTGGGCTGTTCTCACTGCAGTCTGCTGAGGAGGAGGCTGAGTTGTGAAAACTGTGTGTGTCCTCAGGTATTCAAAATAATATAATATATATATTTTTTTCTCATTTGTTAATCAGTTTAATGTGCCAGTCCTGATGTTTACATGTCACATCCCAATAATATATAGGTATCTGCTTACACATAAATATTTATTTATGTCCTTGCACTAGAAGTCCCTGGATTTCTATTGTACTCTAACCCTAAGATGCCCACATTAGTGACGATTATTTTTTTTATTGTGTGAAGAAATAATGAGAAGAGAATATCTTTAACCCATTCAAAAGTACTTGATTTAGGGATAGTAAAAAAGAGTGATCATATGCCCAGCCAGTGTGGCTCAGTGGATTGACCGTCATCCCATGGACTGAGAGGTCCCAGTTCGATTCCCAGGGCACATGCCTAGGTTGTGGGCTCAGTCCCCAGTAGGGGGCGTGCAGAAAGCAGCCAATTGATATTTCTCTCTCACATCAATGTTTCTTTCTCTCCCTTCCTCTCTCTCTAAAAAAATCAATACAAATATATTTTTAAGAGAGCGTGAACGTAAACTTTCCTTTAGGGCATTTTTAGGGCTGAATATGTCTAAAAAGAGCCAATACAATACAATAATGATGATGATGATGATAGTTATACCTTCTTTTAATCTAAATTCAACTAAGTTAGTATGTATTCATTTTTAATGACTTTGTTAGAAAAGTTACATGACAGAAATTCTTTAAGTATCTTTCAATGACAAACAATATTGAAGAGTACTAAAGGTATTTTTAGATAAAAGATTTTCCTTCAGAAAGCTCTCTTTCACAATCACAGTGTTTTCATGATATCTTGAGTAAAGGTGGGAGACTTTATTTTACACAAGGAAAACTTAAGACAATAAGTTTAATTATGCAGTTGCTTAAGAAACACAGCAAAGATACCAAATATAGGTCACATTGTATTTGTTTTCTGTTGTGCCTGTAATGAACACTCTGGAGACAGCCTAGGCTATAAACAGGAATGATAAGACGCATGGACACAGGTCGTGCAGTTGCCACAATATTGCCAAACACATGGAAGCACCACTTCTACACAGCACCCTCGACCCAACAACTAAAGGGTTAACACCTGCCACACAGCGGGACCTTCGGGACCCAGCTTTAATTCAGTGCAAAGCCTGTCCCAGTGGTTTACTTTATTTATTGTGGTTAATCCTCACCTGAGGATATTTTTTTGTGACTTTTAGATAGAGTGGAAGGGAGGGAGGAGAGAGAGAGAGAAACATCGATGTTAGAGAGACACATCAATTAGTTACCTCCTGCACCACCATGGCTGGGGTCAGGGATTGAACCTGGAACCCAGGTATGTACCCTTCACTAGCAATGTAACCTGAGACCCTTCAGTCCTCAGGCTGACATTGTAACTGCTGAGTCAACTGGCCTGGGCGGGTTCACTATTTTGAATGTTGCCTGTGCATACAGTTGTTTAGTAAGTAACTGAGATGCTAGTGAAGTTTCAGTGGCATGTAGCTGCCTGAGAAGGACAGTGATGTGTCTTCTTTCTGTTGCAGTATGTTTTGGTACATTTTCATCTCAAACTCTAAACTTCTTCCACTCTGAAAAGTTCCAACCTGGAAAGCTACTTTATGGGATCTGATATTGGAAAATCTCAATAGCTTAATGAAGCTTCTAAAACACTCTCGCTGGGACAGGAGAGGGAGAGAGAAAAGCGGTGATCTGAGGAGGCCAGAAATCTTGTCCTAACGATCTCTTAGAGGGTGCCAGGATTCGGCTACAAAGCTGCAAATCTTGCTGGTTATGATAAATGGGCCTCAAACACATAGGAATCAAGAAGAGTTTGTGATCTTCACTGGGAGATAAAGACAGTCTGTGCAGTGAGGTAGATAAACTTCACGAGTTGTTTTTCTTTAGGTGAGGGAGGACTAGTAACTGAAGTCTGAAATATTTACAAATGAGCCACCCTTGTCTTTCTGCTGCAATGATGCTATGACACGGTTAAGGCAATGTTTCCCGAAGTGACAATCCACCATACATTTCTAACATTATCTAATGTCAATGTCAAGACTAGTTCTTAGGGAAGGACATCAAAGACTAAAAACTCAGGTGCTACTATCTGTCTCAAAGGCTGTTCAGAAATGCTATTTTAGGGTAGGGTAATCTCCACCTTTATCCTATAGGGAATCAAATGGATTATTTCCTTTTGTAAACTTAACTCATTTGCCTTTCTAATCCCTATTTTCCAAGTACACCTTCCTTCTAGTTAGTTGTAAGAAACTAGAACTCTGATGTAGCACAGTCTGCCCACATCAACGAGACACATATATTGCTGATTGATAACCAGTTTAAATGTGCCCTTTCCTGGGCCATGAGTATTCTGATATAGTGTGAAATGCCCCCGTCCATTACCTTTTCCTCCCCACTCAGGTGCTTTCCAGGTCTCATTAAGGAATACGTTCGGTGAAATTGGGTGTTTTCTGTTAGAGTGACAGACCCGAGGATCGTTGATTTTCAGTCAGTGGTTGGATACTCTGATCTCATTTCCCCCTCTTGTTACAGTCTCCCTCTGAGCTTGGCTTCCAGAAACAACTCAGTGGTGTTTTAGTCCAAATATACTGCTGAGTTTCTTGACCTTTCTATTCTGCGGAGTCTCCCGGGACAAATCTGGCTATCAGCTACCCCCTTTCACATCTCATAGCAACAGGCTGAACATGTTCTTATTCACGACTCTCAGCCACGAGCTGTTTTGCTCAGCAGGTGGCTGTGTTATGGTTGGGAAGAGGCCTTCTAACTGACCTAATATTTATTTAACCGAAAGCAACCTCTGGGGCCACCCTGCAATCAGAGTGAGGCTCAATCAAACATTTCTGTACACCCAGAGTGTACTAAGTATGTCAAGAACTTGTGATTAGAAGCTTCGCTAGGGCGGGGTTTATAGTCACTCTGGCTCCTTTGCACCTTTGGGGCTCTCAACTTACAGCAGGGCGTTGGTGAGTTGTGGGAAGGAGACAGCAGTGCGGTGAATGTATAGTATAGTTCAAGGTATAAGCCGAGATCTGGGTTAGAGACATGTCCCTTTGGTTAAATTAAAATTTTTAGTGTGCTTAAGTGAAAGTAGTCTTTTATTTTAAAGCAAATAGGTGTAAATAAAATCAAACAAAACAGTTTACTTTTTAAAAAGGATAAACCATACCCGGCTGGTGTGGCTTAGTGGTTGAGCATCAACCCATGCACCAAGAGGTAGCACCAAGAGGTTCGATTCCCTGTCAGGACACATGCCCAGGTTGTGGGCTGATCCCCAGTGTGGGGCATGCAGAACGCAGCCAATCAATGTTCTGTCATTGATGTCTCTATCTCTCTCTCCCTCTCCCTTCCTCTCTCTCTAAAAAATCAATAAAGGAAAAGAATAATAGAAAATAGAAAGGATAAACCATGAACTTGGCTATGTTTTAGTCTTTTATAAGGTCTAAAGTATAAAAATATTTGGGCACATTTTTAAAAAAATTCTCACCCAAGGATATGTTTTTACTGATTCTAGAGAGAGAGGGAGGGAGGGAGGGAGAAAGAGAGAAACATCAGTTGGCTGCCTCCTGTATGCACGCTGACAAGGGATCGAACCACAGCCTAGGTGTGTGCCCTGACTGGGAATCAAACCTGAGACCTTTAGGTGTACTGGATAATGTTCCAACCGACTGTGCCACCCGGCCAGGGCTGGGCAGACTTGTAAATTGCATTGCAGGTCCTCAGTTTTTCTTTCCCAGGAGTCAACTTATTTTTTTATTTTTATTTTTTTATCTTCACCCGAGGACATTTTTGCATTTTTCTTCAGATAGAGAGGGAGGGAGAGTGGAAGGGAGAGGGAGAGAGAGAAACATTGATGTGAGAGAGACATATCGACTGGTTGCCATCCACTTAACCCCCACTAGGGCCGGGGACAAACTGCAACCGAGATACGTGCCCTTAGCAGGAACCGCACCCGGGCCTCTCTGGTCTGTGGGCCGATGTTCTAACTGCTGAGCCAAACCGGCCAGGGCTCAACTTATTTTTTAATCTAACCAGCTCTTCTTATCCTCAAAATTATCATAGAAAAGCCATATAGCAATCCAGTGTAATCCATAACTCTCCCACGTTACCTATCTGGATCCAGCAAAAAGAGCCACCTGCCAGCCACCACGTAGCCATCCTTATAACTTGCCCCCCCACCCATCCCTCTGCCCCTTGTTCAAGCCTCACTTCACCTGCTACTCCTTGACTTTTTCCCTATGTCTTTCTATTCTTACTCATTGAAGTAAATTGTTCCTGGACAGCAGGAGTCATGTAGCAAGCTCCATCACAACATCCGTCATCTCTAAGACATTAGTATTGGTGGTATCAACAAATTCACTGAGTTTGCTTAGTTGGGAGGCAGAAGCAAAGGACTAAGCTCTTGGAGTGCTCATTCTTGGGATGCTCTCCAGGAACACAGCCACCATGCTAGGAGAAGCCCAAACCAAGTGGATCGGCCGTACATAGACACTTCAAGCAATACTTGTCAGCCGAGTTCCCAGTCAACAGCCAGTTATGAGTGACGTCTCTTGGGTCTCCAATTTAATGAAGTTATTAGACGTCTCTAGCCCCAGCAGCCACAGAATTGCACCTACATGAGACCCTAAAAGGGAATCTCCCAGCCCAGCCAGTGTGGTTCAGTGGATTGATTGTTGTCCCATGAACTGAGAGGTCCCGGGTCGATTCCTGGTCAGGTTCCCAGGTTGCAGGCTTGATCCCCAGTAGGGGGTGTGCAGGAGGCAGCGGATCAATGTTCTCTCTCACTGATGTTTCTACCTCTCTTGCCTGTCCTCTCTTTCTAAAAACTCAATAAAAACATTTTTTAAAAAAAGACAGAGAACCTCCCAGATGACCCTAGTCAACCCACAGAACCCTTTTGTAGATGGCCAAAGTATCTCACTTTTTAACTTGTTAAAAACATCCTCTGAAGGCTACAGTTTTTTCAAGTAGCTAGGTCTTCTAAGATTCTTCAAGGTATTGCCTCACCTATGGTTGCCAGATAAAATATAGGATATGACATTTACACTAAAAATTCATTCATTGTTTATCTGAAAATCAAATTTAATTGGACTTCTATTTTATTTGCTAAACTTGGCAACATAGCATACCCTAAATCTCTACCCAGTACAGAAAGGAGCTGGTGTCCAAGAGACCACTTATCTTCCCTAGCCAAATTTCATTCCATGGCTCCTTATTAGATCAATACAGGAAGTGTTTTCCCTGGATCCATCAAATCCAGTTAGTAAAGTGTTGTGAACCTTTCTCCAAGATCCTCCAAGCCAGCATTCATCCCCAACACTCCCAAAAACTTTTGGAAATATGTAACTCCGTCACACAAAACAAATCCGAAAGCAATCTAGATCTTGGACATTAGAAAAATCAAATGCAAATAAAAGTAGGCTTTGGCTAAAACAAAGCCTTACTCGTTTTGCTTTGTCTCTGAAGGATACAGTGAAGGAAAAAGAAACCAAAGAATGTAGATGATTTTGAGCAACAAACAAGACCTTAAAGTTCATGCAAAAATAATACCAATAGCGTTTAATTTTTAATTGTTTCATAGTTTAAAACAGATTCTCATGTTATCTCATTGGAATTTAACAAGAACTTAAGTGAAATAGAAAAATGATAGATCATTTCTGAATCCTGTGGACCTTAACACTGACTATCATTCAATACATCGTTTTTAAGTTCAATAGTTATTTCCATTTACCTACAAGGAAATTGAGGTTCTAAGAAATTACATTAATTGCCCACTGCCAGAATTAAATAATGTGTGACAAAGCCAGAACTTCAACTTGGCATTCTCACTCTTGATGAAGTGGCTTTCCCGTCATACCATGCAACCTCTCAAAATTCTGTAGCCAAAGAAAGTGCATTTAAAAAATAAGCAAACATAGCCCTGGCCGGTTTGGCTCAGTGGTTGGAGCATCGGCCTGTGGACCAGAGAGTCCCAGGTTCGGTTCCTGCTAGGAACCGAAAAAAATAAAAATAATAAAATAAAATAAGCAAACATAGAAGGCAGTATAGGTGAGGAAAATGCTGACTCAGCTAATATTATTGAGCTCCTGTTATGCTATGTATCAACCACTAAGCTGAGTGGCTTTGCACATGTTTTCTCACCTCACAGGAACAAACTATCAGGAACAGCTTATGCAGAATGACATATCTAAGCCTACAAAGCCAACGGTATGAAAATAAGTTTAAAACTTTCAGAGCAGTCAAAATAATGCCAAACTATACATTCATGTGGTCATCCAACACATATTTATTGAGTGTTGATTATATAGTGGCCACTCTGGTAGGCTCTCAGAAAGCAGTCGTGACCCTGCTGTCCTAGATGTTTGAGTGGAGTGGTTGATGAACATAACATACAACCCAAACACTGAAACTGTTTCACCTTATTCATTGCCGAGCTCCTGAAATGATCACAGAGAGTCTATATATCTTGGACAAATTCTAACAAGCTCAGTTATGTTATCCCTTCTACACAGGTTGGAAACTGCAATGAGAAAGATCTATTTAGAGCACCAAAGAAGCCACATTTGACCATCTGGCAGTAGAGGACACAGCAGACACATTCCAGGAGCATGTGAGTTTGAGTTATCTAATATATTGGCTAAATAGCCATATAAACAAGTTATGAGCTCTGAGACTGCCAATGATTTTTTGACATATTAATTTAATTGATGTTTTTATCTATGACCCAGATATATTTATTTATCTGCTAACTAAGCTACTAAATAAAACAATGCAGTTTAGACAACTATATCAAAGTAATATATAATTAAAACATTTATCTGGAAAATTTTCTTATATTGAATACCTTATTCTATGACAATGTTAAACAAGATAGTATTATTAGAATATCAAAGACAATTATACACATAAAACAACGAAAGTCATTCATTCCTAATCTCATTTGAAAGTATGAATCTTTCTGCAAATTATATTATTGATGTGAATACTATCTTTGGTAATTTCTGCATGGTATGCTAGTATAGGTCGAAACTCTTAAGAAAAAATTCCAAAATAAACCCAAAAAACATAAACTAAGCAGCCAGAAAAATCTTCAGAGGTCTGGAGACTTTCTTTTGCAGAGTTGGGCTACCTGAGGTCTCAGAGAAGCTCTCAAAGTGTTACCTGCTTCCACATAACACTTAAAGGAAAATCTGATTGTAAATCTCAGCAAAGTTTGCTGTAATGGCCTTAGAGTCGATATGGATGTGGATATTGTACTCACTCTGTCTGCATTTTCTCTTGCTCTCTTCCTTATTAAAAGGTGTCTATCAATGAAATAAGAAGACAGGTTGTTAGGATTTAGGAAATTATAATCCACTAATACCACCATAATGTCACTGCTAGGGTTCTCATGCAAGAGAGGAAAACAAGATAGGTTTGTCTTTAAAGTGCAGTTGACAGATGCTTTTGCTAAACCCCCACCTTGCTATACAGAATTGACTACTCTTGGTTTTGTTGGCTTGGCTCTCATTTTTCTGTTTTTGTTAGAAACAGCATCTCAGTTTTTCTCTCAGGAATGGTCTTGCTCTCTGCCTATATAGTTCAATGGGACTGAAAACCCACCACCCACCCAGTTTATTCCCTCCCAGTGAGTCATTTATCTAACAAATCAGCATATTTTCTCCCCCCTGCAGATAGGATCGGACAATTGACCCTACTGATACAGTGAAACTCAACCCCAGAGTTTTTCTAGAATTATTGGGAAGGAAAAGTTTTCTTTTTATTGGTGTTGTTACGTAATAAGATAATTTGTTTTGTTACTTTATGCGGAGAGCCTGCGTGAAAATGAAATCAGCATAAAGGAAAGCGAAGTCAAAGATGGAGAGAGTCAGAGTCCACATGACATTATTCTAGCACTTGGTCAAGCCATACCTGAATATGTTACTCTCAAGACTCTTCAATCATGTTAACTAATAAATCCTTCTTTTGTTTAAGACACCTTGAACTGAAATTTTATCATTTAAAATCAATCAGAATTTAAAATTAAAATATAACTCAGCAAGAATGACTTTATATATATAAAAAAAATATGATTCTGCTTTAATTTCAGACAAAAATGCATACACTTTGATTCCTTAATGCAATTAGGTGTTACTCATTTGTCCCCCTCACCGCATAGCACTGTTAGGGAGAGCATGAGTCGAGGCCATTATTTGTCTTTTCCGTGTTTAGTTAAATGAGGGAATTTACTATACCTATGAATGTCTTTTGACTTGGCATCATAAAAAGGCAATTGGCACAATAAATCCCAGCACATACAACAAAACACTAAACCTAATAGGTGACATCTTGAAATACATAGTATGAAACCCAAAAGCAAAGAGTTCTCGATTTGGATTTAATGTAGCCTACCCATGTGAGCTTCAAAAACCAGGAAACAAGATGCCATATTTTACCTTCAACTTCTTCTGGTGAGCTAGGATAAAATCACGACATGGAGAAGATGTCATTTAATTAATGGCAGTATTGGGCCAAGTACTATGGTAAATCTTCTATGGAGCGTATTGTTAGCTACAAGATTCGTATTCCAGTGGTATTGGGGAGGTAAATATTTATACCTTTCAAAAGGGAGGATTGTGTTCAGTTTTCCTGCCAAATAACTTGTCCTTCGGGGTTAACAAGGACATTGTAATTGGATCCATTTAAAAGTCATACAACAAATCTTGGTGATCACATTAGCTAATGAGTTTGATCTGGACTGGGAGAGATTAGCCTCCCTCTTATTCCTAAGAAAAACCTGATCTGGAAGGAATTTCTCCTTTCTCTCCTCTTTATCAAGGCACGTGTAGCCAGCTTCCCAGATCCCTGCAGGTCAGGTTTACTTCCTCCCTGGACAGGAATTCGTTTACTCTGGCAAGTTAACAAGTCACCTTTGCCTTAGATGGAGCTTTCTTCTAAATTCTAATCAAAAGTTATGTTTCATTATCACAGGCATCCTTGTCGGATTCTTTTCCCTTAGCTTAGTCTCTAACTTTCACCCTGCCAAAATCAGTGTATGTGTGTGTGTGTGTGTGTGTGTGAGCGTGTGTGAGCGTGTGTGTGTAAGTAAAACAAGTGGCTAGTTTAGGTTGTGAGTGGCTCTTTGCCATGTCCCTCACTGGATCCCTGTGGAGCTGCTGGAAGGAAGGGACTGTCACAGCTGCAGTGAGAGACACGGTGCAGCCAGATGCCTTGTCTGATGCATCGACAAAAGGGTGAATGTTTGCTTGGTCAGGCCAGAGAGACTGTAGTCTCTGATATATTATTAGTCTCTGTTGTATTTAATAAAATGGGCTAGTGCGGCACAAGACATGGATTCTGTGGTCAGAAAGATCTGGTTTTAAATCCAAGCTTAGTAACTTATTAATTGTATGACCTCAGATGACTTTCTGAACCTGTCTGTGCCTTGGTTTCCTTTTTGGTAAAATGGGAGAAAATAAAAATGCTGAAAGGTTTATTTTCAACAATGTCGGTGAAGTTCTGAGCACCCAGCGGGCACTCAAGAGTCCTCTGTTCGACTCTGATTCTACCTGACAGTGGCCGGGCCCTCGCTCAGGTGGTCAGCGTCTGTCCCCCACCGGCAGTTGAAGTGTGACGCGGAAGCCTGGCACGCTCTCTGTTGAACTTAGAGCTAAGAATTTGGAGTGTGACAGACACCCCGGTTCTAAGTTAGAATGGAATGACCAGCTCACTCTCTTCCCCTCCTTCTCTGATGATCTGAGCATGAGCTCAACCTGAGGGTTAGGATCCCCTCCTGAGTCCCGCCGCATCCCACACCAGCAATTTTCAACCTTTCTCATCGCATGGCACACATAACCTAATTACTAAAATTCTGCGGCACAACAAAAAAATAATAATTTTTTGCTGATCTGACAAAAAAATAGGTATACTTTTAATTCATTCACACTGGATAGCTATCACAGTGTTGGCCACTGTCATTTTTTAATTTCACGCTCTGAGGGAAAAGAGGTCGGTGTTCTGAGTAAATAGTCAGGTATTGCAGGTTTCAAAAATTCTTGCAGCACACCCGTTGAAATTCCCTGCTCTCTACCACTGATTTAAAACTGAGTGCTCCTAACCCCTTTGATAACAAAACTTACATCCAAGTGTTGGTCCAAAGGTCATCAGTGGAATAGGAAGGATGACTCTCAGAGGTTTCATATGATCTCTCACAAAATCCAAATTGGGAGACCTGGAGGCTACTTGGAACCATACCTCTGCCCTCTGGCCGAACCGAACTCTGAACTTTTCTTTTCTTGTTTAGTCTTGATTATTTGGTAAATCTAATAGAATCATCGCCAAGAAAGAATATATACTACTGAAGATCTCTCTACCGATTTTCCCTCTTTTGTATATGATCCGATTTTAATGTTCTGAGCCTCAGTTTTCTCTGACCTATAAATCACAGCAGAAGGTTTTCCCAAAGCAATCTTTGGTTTTCTAAATTGAACATGTACTGTAGAGACTTAGTTCTGTTTTTCTTCTAGTAAAATGCTATTTATTAAAGCATTTTAAAAGGAGTTGAGTTATCTTAAACTTTTCTGGTAGTCTGCGTATTCACTAAGGGTTCTCTTTAAAATTTCATAGTAGGAAAAATTTGAAACAGGTAGAGAATACAACATAGTAACTTCCAGGCGGACGGAGCCTCCATTACCCATGCGAATGGCCAAGCCTGCCCCAGGTACAGACACACCCACAAGCCTTCCAATGTCAGACTGTGCTGAACTGAACCCTAGACAGTACATCATTTCATTAATAAGCATTTCAGCCTGGCCTGTCTTTCTAAAAGATAAGGTCCCTCTCTTATTTTTTATTTTTATTTTTCATAGATAGAGTGGAAGGGAGAGAGGAGAGAGAAACATCAACATGAAAGGGACACATCGAGTGGCTGCCTCCCACACAACCCAACCAGGGCTGGGAACAAATCGCAACCAAAGTATGTGCCCTTGACCAGAATCGAACCCGCAACTCATTGGTCTGTGAGCCGACGCTCTAACCGCTGAGCCAAACCAGCCAGGGTGCCTCTCTTATTTTTAATATATTCTTTAAAAAAAGTTTTTTTTTCCTTATTGATTTTAGAGAGAGTGGAAGGGAGAGGGAGAGAGAGATAGAAATATCAATGAGAGAGAACATCGATTGGCTGCCTTGCACACCCCTCACTGGGAATCGGGCCTACAACCTGGGCATGTGTCCTGACCGGGAATCGAACCGACGACCTCTTGGTGCATGGGCCGATGCTCAACCACTGAGCCACACTGGCCAGGCAATATATTCTTAATACTATGATCATATCTAAAAGATAAACAGTCATTTCTTAACATTATGATCAGTCAGCTAGGGTTCAGATTCAAACTAATCATACTTTTAACTTCATAAAACTGCAGCTTCTTTTCCCAGGTGTGGTTTCTAGAGCTAATCATCAGTATCCGTGGTCACCACTGTACGGCCACTCTGCCCGCCAAGAATCTTTGACCACCAAGTTGATCCACTTTTACTCAGAACTCGGGGTATTCTCCCGGGGCGGCGTGTGCCAAGGCCCAGGAGAGCTGCCTGCTCTGAGAAACGGGGAGGGGTGGGCCCCGAATATCCATACACATCCACGGAACATTAAACCAGTGGTAGGCGCTGAGAGTGGGAAGCCCGGGTAGGTTTTGCTTCATCTATCATAAGCGGGTGATGCAGAGGTGTGGGCTGGGTCCCTAGGCGTGGACTGGGCAGACTGCATCGCTTTCAGCTGCCTCCACACCGTCTCCTTGCCCTCCACATGGTGCAGCCTAGTTGGAGGGCTGGGTGGAGGAGAGAGGCTGGGATTGGTATCTGTCATTCTAGAATATCCTTTCCAATCAACCCCGGGGGGAAAGCCAGGATAAAACCCTCCCCAAATGGAAGGGGCATGCTATCTTGTTAAAGTCCCTCTCCAACTGCAGGGGAGTCTGTGCCTGGAGAACAGCACTAACAGAGGGTGTGTGGCACCGGGTCCCTGCTCCAGGCTGTCTACTGCACATGTGTCTACAGGGTAATACCTGAATCTGGGGGTGCTGGTGGACCTGGAGATTATAGTGTGCAATGTACCTCACCCATAGGCCCTGTCTGGGAGAGGGGGGCAGCTTCCTAGCAACCTTTGGTGGGAGCTGCAGAGACGGGACAGGACAGCCACTGACTCTCCCATGGTATCACCTCAAGGCTGTGTTGAGGAAGTGCCCGGAGCAGACCAGCGCCTGGGGTCGTCTGGCTCTGTTCAAGGAGGAGATGCACACTGGTATGGGGGTCGTTTGATAGCACCTGGGGATGGTGCTTTCCTTGTTCCCACACGGTCACCAAGGAGAAGGACTGCGACCCACCTCCTCAGCCTCATCTGGTCCCCCGTTATCCAGCCACGGGCAGATCTTACCACTTCCTCAAAGCCCAGAACTCTGTTGACTTCTGGCCTTCACACTTCTTACTCTGTTTGGAACACTCATTCTTCTCCGTGTCCAATTCCCACTCCTTACTCAGGTCTCAGCTTAAAGGGTCCTGGCTCTGGCAGGCCACCCGACCCCAGCAGGTGAGAGGCTGCTGCCATACGCTCCTGTAATGCCCTCTGTTTCTCCTACGGCAGCTCACTGATGCTACTGCTTGCTCGGCTGCGGATCTTCCCTGTTCGCCGTTAACACCTGAAAGGCAGGGACCACTCCTGTCTTGCTCACTCCTTCAATCCCGCCTGCTACAGTGTGTGACACATTAGGTTCTTAATGCGTATTTATTGAATGAATAATGATTTTTGTTTGCAATATGCTTAGGAAATAGGTTTGAGCCAAAATTTTGAGCTGGCTTGAAAACATTAATAAGGGACCTAACTAATTAGGCATAAGACCTTAACTGAGCATACAAAGTTTTGCTGACAGAGAGGGGATAAGGGGCAGAGAGGAGTGATGATGGGCACATCTTCACGCCATCCTAACTGGTGCTATCGACAGAGCATGCGGCTCTGATACAGAATAGGATAAACCTCCTGCCAAGGATGCTCTGGGGCTGTGTCCAGTCCCTCTAAGGCTGGGGGAGTCATCTGACGTCCTAGAATTCAGAACCCAAGAATCCCAGAGGACCGCCACCTCGGTGCTGCTGTGACAGTGCAGTGCAGACCCCGGTCTGGAGAGGCAATCCCCAGGGCTCCCCACGCACCATTTTAAACCAACAATGATGCAGCCCCTGCCGGAAGAGCTGATTCACGGGAGAGCTCAGTTTACAGTTCAACGCTTCTCATTTAAACAACAACTACACAAGTTTTATTGATACTGTGTTCTGAAACTTGATTTTCTAAAACTTCCCCCCATGAGCCCTCGTCCTGGAGAAACACATAGGGACTTACTCCTCCTCCAATGAAACGGACTTGAAATAATTTGAATAGAGGTTTAAGTTGTTGCCCTAGAGCAGTGGTTCTCAACCTTCCTAATGCCGCAACCCTTTAATACAGCTCCTCATGTTGTGGTGACCCCCCAACCATAAATTATTTTTGTTGATACTTCACAACTGTAATTTTGCTACTGTTATGTCTTAGGTGATCTCTGTGAAAGGGTCGTTCGACCCCCAAAGGAGTCGCAACCCCCAGGTTGAGAACCGCTGCCCTAGAGCCTTTATCTGTGATGTAATTGAGGCACTGCCTTGAATTAACCTAAAAGGGCAATGGGAATTATTCATACTTTTGAAGGAGAAATGAGGGCTTTCTTTCTAATTGTATAGTGATTATTAATTACAGGGAGTACATTTATAAAACCATCTAAAATAGAATGCTGCTAAAAATAACCCATTTATATATCATGTTTAAGTCACTTTTCTGTTGCCAAATACTGCTTCCATTGACAATTACTGCATACGATAACTGGACATTATAAATGTGCTTTAAAGAAAATTCTAATGAAAAACATCTCTGTCCCACAAAAGAAACCTAACTAACTTTCTTGATAGTTTGAAAGACATGTCATCCAGGTCTTTGCAGTTTTACTATAGACAGTAACCCTGTATCATTGGCTCCATTAATATATTAACTCGGGTTGAAAGGATTATGCTGATGAGTTAAGTTTTACTCTAGGCTGAGTTCTTTATTTTCAAATTGTTGTCAGCTAAATTCATGCACTGACTTATTCAGAGATTATAAACAACGAACTCAGTTGCTTTGTTTAGTTCCTAAATCACTGCCTATTTTTAGATCATCACCACACTGGAGAATAATAGCTAACCTTTGCTTTCTCATGCATGTGGCAGCTCAGGGCCAGTGCGGCTGACACCCCTTCACAGAATGAAAGTAGGGGGCTGGGCAGCGTGACACGCAATTCAATGGAAAATTTTTCTGAGAATAGATCCATTAGATAACTTTAGTAAGCTGTATTTGTAGGCCCTGCCCCTCTCATCAAGCAGCTCTGGGGAACCCCCCCACCCCCACCCCCTGCCTTGGCTCTGTAACTCGAGGCCACCTGCAGCTGGTTGTGTTGGTGTGTGATCTCCGAAGAAGTCCTGCCATGCCCTTAGAAGTGAAGCCACAGTACTTGGCTCTGCTTTAGTACCATCCCGTTAGTTTGCCAGGAAGAATGGTTGACTCATTGAAAGAGAACCTGCATTTAAAGTGGAGGAAAGTACAGAGAATTGGTCCAAGAAGGTCCTGATATCTAAATAACTTTTTTTTTTTTTTAATCCTCACCTGAGGATATTTTTGTACCATTTATTTTCAGACAGAGTGGGGATAGAGAGAGACACATTGACTGGTTGCCTCCCGCATGACCCTGACCAGGGCCGGGGATAAACCGCAACTGAGGAGCCTGCCCTTAACTGGTACTGAACCCACTACTCTTTGGTCCACAGGCTGATGCTTTAACTGCTGAGCCAAATGCCAGGGCTCTCGATCATTTCAAAATGGATACTTGTATCCCTGACACTGTGTGTTCCACAGATTGAAAAAATAAAGGCCGGTGGGATTGGCAAATGTCCTACCAGTGTAAACCTCTCAACTGAAACTTTTAATATGCTGAAATCAAAGTTCTCCTGATAAGGCAGCTTATCCCCACCCCCACCACCAAGATATCTGGGAGAGAACAGTGGTTCTTAACCAGGGGTGATTTTGTCCCTCGGGGGACGTTTGGCAATGTCTGGAGGCATTTCTGGTTGTCACAGATGGCAGGTGGCTACTGGCACTGAGGGAGAAGAGGACAGGGGTGCTGCCAAAAACCTTACAATGCACAGGGTGCCCCCCCCCCCCCAGTAACGATAATTACCTGGCCCCAAATGTCAATACTGCCAAGGTTGAGAAACCCTGAGTTGGAGAATTTTTTATAATTGATTTAAATGCCCTTCCTTATTGACCTCACCTTATGTATTATTTTAGATCATTTATGGCATCCCAGAAGGACTAAGATATCTTCTTTCTCCAAGGCCTGGGCTCCCTTTGGTCTAGACATGAAGGTGTGGGGCACATGGAGCAGTCATAGTTTTGGGTGTGGATCAACCTCTGTGTCTGAGCAGGTGGCCTGGGATAGAGGACATGAGCAAACCTTCTTTGTAAGGGACCTGGAAGGGGCTGGGGACCGTGCAGTATCTTTTAATTCCTTTTAGAATATTATTGTTGTTATCATTATTGTTTAAGTAGTTTGCTTCCACTCCACTTGGGGATGGCTCTCCTGAGATGAGAAGCATCAGTTTACAGCGTCCAGAATCAGATGACTGAGAAGATTTAGGGGACACACAAGATACTGAGATATTCAGAAATGGTCAGAAGAGGAAATCCTATGCTATAGACTGAATGTTTGTGTACCACCCAAATTCTTATGCTGAAACCTAATCCCCAGGGTGATGTTAATTGGATGTGGGTCTTTGGTACGTGATTAGGTCATGAAGACAGAGTCCTCATGAATGGGATTAGTGCCCTTATAAAATAAAGACAGCCCTCACCCCCTTGCGCCCTGCAGCGACACAGTCTGTCTACGAACCAGGGCGTGGGTCCAAGTCTGCCAGCACCTTGATCTTGGACTTCCAGCCTGGGGAACTGGGAGAAATAAGTGTCTGTTGTTTATAAGCCACCCAGTCCGTGGTGTTGTTTTATAGCAGCCCGAACCCAAAGGGACTAAGATAACTTGGAGATGATGGCACGTCAAAGGGGGAATCGTTCTAACTGCTGTGATTTGCATGTTACAGGGAAAGGTGTCCTCCTGGGTGCTGAAGTCTGGGGTATCTGAGTTATGTAACCAGGATGAGTATAAAATTTTAGAGCATTCTGGTAATAAATTTGACATTTTTTCATTCACATAAAACTCTTTAATCACAAGATTTTGCACTGTAATGCTGCGAAGATTACATTAAGCTTTTTTTTGAAGGTATTGACGGGTTAGGCCTTGTGGAAATAACCTCGGACTCCTTGTGAGGAGTTTGGCTTTTGTGTCTCTGCTTTCTCTCTGCACATTGTCGCTGAAGGAGCTCATCTCCTCCTGGAGTTTCCACCATCACACATGTGTGACGCTTGGTACGATTCTCCAGCCTTGGTTTTCCTGTGGGGAACTGTAGCCCCTGCCTTTAAGGAACTCAGAGTGAAGTTTATTTCTCCTTGGTACCTACAGGTACCTAGCACCATGCCTGCAAAAATGACTAACGGTTTTTTGCTCAATAACTACATCACTATTCTCACTAACCAGCTGGCTGACCTTGACGAGCTCACTTGGAGTCTCAGGTTTCTCACCCGAAGTGAGGGGTATGAACATGTTAATACTGAGGCAATATCTGGCTCTAATATTGCATACTCTCAGCAGTGTATACAGTGTTACCTCAACCAGTGATGGTTTTACCTACTCATTTTTATTTGCTAAAGTAGGAAAGGCACCTAATTGTCTTCTAGTAAAGTGTTGGATATTTCAATTGGCAGGTAACCAAACTGGGTAAGATGCCTATATCTGTATCTGTATCTGTATCTGTATCTGTATCTGTATCTGTATCTGTATCTGTATCTGTATCTGTATTCGTACCTGTAGCCATAGCCATAGCCATAGCCATAGCCACAGCCATACCTAATCTATATCTATATTTGGCTCCTTCAGTTCCAGTCAGTTCAGGCTCTGTCTTTACAGCATCAAGCACATTGCAAACTAATTCCACGGCTGTGCTTTGTCAGGCAGAATCAAGGATGCAGCTTCTGGATGCTGCATCAGGCAGAGGTTTGGGCAAAATAAAGACTGGGATGGCGCCCTGGTCTTTTATCACTCCTTTCTGCTTTGCTATCTCCTTAAGCGTATGTATCTGGTTCTCGAGAGTCTGTTGTTCTGGCCTGAATCCCCTTAGCTCTCCAACTCTCCCTCTTATTCTGTGAAGGAAATGCTGAGGTTGTTGCTAAAAGGTTTCTTATGTGTGTTTTCCCCCCAGAGAAAACGGCAGCTGCCTTTCCTCCAACGCACACGTAGCTTTCTTTTGAGTTTTGGCCTGTGGGTGATGACAAATGTCCTGGCTTACAAATGCCAACACCCCAGGCCACGGAGGGGTGCAGAATTCACCTCCAGAGCATTGGACTCTTGCATCAGGAGCAGGCAACAGCTGAGAAAAGCCCTGTGAGTAACACTTTCTCACGTATGTGGGAAAGGCTGTCTAGAATTGTCCATCAGTAAGATGTCGTTCTTCTAGCTACTTCTCCCACAGGGAGAGGAAACTGGAATTCTTTCAGCTCATGTGATGGTCGGATGGAAAATGATAGCAGACCAGTGACGTGGGAGCAATTTTTCACCCGGGAATAAAGGGCCTTTGCACCTAGCTGTAGCAGGAGGGCAGAGCGCTCGCCAAGGTTGCAGTGACTCAGAAGTGGTGGGTGATATGCAGATAGACTACGTTACCACTGTGTCCCTGGAAGAGAGTTCTCTGCGCAGGAAGTTACTGCAGTCCCCCCTGAAGACCTGCCTCAGAGGGACCCTGAACAGACCTGAGATTCCAGATGAGACTCCTTTGCACTCAAAGACTCATGTAGCCCCCCTTAAGTAGTAGTTTAACATTCAAAACACAAAATCCAGACCCCCTAAAAAGAATATTAAAAAAACCCTAAAATATTTCAATTGTGCTCTGTTGGGAATATTAAGAGGGGGAATTAAATGGTACTGCTTATTAAAATACCCACTCTTCTCGTCAATGACCTCGCTCCCCCGATCTCTCCCGGGAGTCTCGCTTCCCAGTCCGCAGTAGTCTGTGTCCGTGCAATAATCGTCTTCCTCTAGGCACAAAGGGAAGAGCTGCCTTTTCGAAATTT
Organism: Molossus molossus; assembly: GCF_014108415.1. NCBI lineage: Eukaryota > Metazoa > Chordata > Mammalia > Chiroptera > Molossidae > Molossus > Molossus molossus. The sequence continues at coordinate 49,384,549 of NW_023425351.1, forward strand.
TTACTAGAAGGTGAATTCCACACTATAATCCCTCTAGGGTCTGGCAAGAAATATAAGTGGTAAATAGTACATGTGGCCTGGACTTTGCCATCATTTCTTAGTTTGGGGACCCTGTTCTACTGCTGCTCCTCTGATTTTTACTGCAGGAATATATATAAACAACAGGTTGGGAGTTCGTTTGCTTACTTCATGCAAATTAATGTGTTAGGCCAGTAGGTCACAAATTTGTTCAGGAGAAACAGAGCCCAGATTTTTCTGGGTGAAAAAAAAAGTAGCACTTTTTAGTGGTACTTTTCAGAACACCATGAAAAAATGGACTTAGTTAATTCTATTTGTGAACTAAGAACATATGAAGTTAATAACATAAAATTACAATCTTGAGCATAACTATCCATGAAATAAAAAGTTATCAAATCAACACGGTTAGCCTCTTCCTAGGTTTCCCTCTTTGATAGTTATTGCCTTTGCTTTGCTTTGCTTTGCTTTGCTATTTTTTAGCCTCTAGCACTTGACAGCGGAAGTGTGGGACACGGACTGGCACCGAAAGTGTAGCACAAACGTCAGAGACAAAGATGCCATTGAGACTCTGTCATCCTGTAAACGAAGTCTCTCCTAAAAACTGGGGAAGGCAATCAATATTTTGTTTTAATGATGGTACAGGATCTTTTGTGCAACTTAAAACATATCTGAATTGCCTGGGGAAAATGCTTTGATAGCCTTTATGCTGAGTTCGGTGGAGGGCTGTAAAGAAACTTCTGAAACCGATGGGATTTAACCCAGTTATTTATAACTGGAAGGGAACAAAGGGAAGAATAGACGCGTGCCCAGTAAAGTCTGAATGAAGCAGGGAAAGATACTCGCCTGTCAGTCACACCTGGGACAGGTCATTGGCCAGGACGGGCGTGGCCACTGAAAGCCTGGAAGCTTGGCTATTTAAACTAAACAAAGGGGTTCCCTCTCTCTCTCTTCTCTCCCATGAGCACTGGGCTCCTGGCTCTCTTGTTGCAAGGGGCATGCTCCCCTGCAATCACTCACATGGCTCCTGCCCATCTGGACACCACACAGTGGACTGATGGACTGTGACCTGATGCTACACTGGACCCAGCTCCACATGGAACAGAAACTTTGGACACTGGCTCTGTTTTTAGCTCTGCTGAGTCCCCAGCTACACCTCTTCCAGGACGGGTTTAAGGGAAATGGGACTTTGCAAAGCCAGGGATGTAATTCCACACAAATAAAGTTTCTACCACATCTCATCCTCCTGTGGGGGCCTCCGGAAATGCTTATTCCAGCGGCACCCCAACAATCTGACTCTCCTAGCAATGAAGAAAGACCATCCGTGTATTTCTCTGACAGTACTTCTATCTAAAAGACGGGCAAAGTAAAGTCTTTTCTTATTCCTCTAGGTTTGTTTACCTTTTCTAGGTTATTTCTTCTCAACGATTTTGGCCTTTTAAAAATTTTATTATTTTCCAATCCCTTTTATTAAATGGGCACCTTTCAGTCTGTAAATCACATATGTCCTCTGCAGCTTTTCTTATCTTTGGTAACGCCCTTCTGGGAACTCTGCTATGGTCTGGGTATTCCCCCAGTAATTTGTACATTAATATCCTCACTCCCAAAGCAATAGCATTAGGAGATGGGGCTTTTGGAAGGTGATTAGGTAATGAGGGTGGAGTACTCAGAAATGGGATTAGTGCCCTTATAAAATAAGCCCCAGAGAGCTCCCTGCCAAGTTCGCCGGTGAAAAGGTGGCCGTCTAAGAACCAGGAGGTGGGCCCTCACAACACTCAGCCGGCCAGTGATTAGGTTTGTACTTCCAGCTTCTAGAACTGTGACAGATACATTCCTGTTGTTAAGCCCCCAGTTTATGCTCTTTTTGTTAGAGCAGCCCGAACAGACTAAGACACGCTCTCTTGGCTTCTGGAACATCACCCTTCACATCTTTGATTACGTCCTGTGGGACATGTACTCATCCCATATCTTTGATTATGTCTTGATGGCTCCTTGCCCTTTATCTGTCCCTTAGTGGTCAGTTTCTCCAAAGCTGGCCACACTTCATATATTCTTTCTGGTCAGTCTCATCCATTGTTACATTTTTTCTAACATCTATAGGGTGATAATTCATAATTCTCCATCCAACTCTGGACCATTCTTCTAACTTTCAGGTCTATGTTTCTATCGTCACTGTTTGCCTTCCTCGTATGTATTGCAATTATCTTATTCAAATAACATATGTTTATTGACAACAAATAGCAGTTTTCTCTGCCCTCAAGTTTAAAAAAATTTTTTTTTCCTTTATTGATTTTAGAGTGAGAGGGAGAGAGAGATAGAAAGCTCGATGAGAGAGAACATCGATTGGCTGCTTCCTGCACGTCCCCACTGGGGATCGGGCCCACAACCCGGGCACGTGCCCTGACCAGGAATAGAACCAGCAACCTCTTGGTGCATGGGTCAATGCTCAACCACTGAGTCACACCGGCCAGACTGCCCTAAAGTTTTTCACAGTTTCTTGTGTTTGCTTGACTATCTTCTCTTGAAAGTGAAATCCTTGGAAATAGAAATTGTCTTTGTTTTGTGTGTGTCCAGATTCTACCAGTAACTGGCATGTTGAAATGCCTAAAATATGTTCACTGAATTAACCTATGACCCATAGACACTTGAGGGCACAAGGAATCTTACATTCAGCCACTGTCTCAATTAGATACCTGATCCCCTCTAACATATATGTAATTGGTCCCCTAGTTTCTCCCAGCACTGGAAGGTTACTGCTTGTCACTGGTGCTTTTAGATTCCGTGCAAAATAGCATTCTTGGGTTTCTTCCTTCATACTGAGAAAGAAAGACATACTGCACCAAGAAAAGTCTGGGGGAACATTATGCAATGAGGAAGTCACATAAACAGGTTAGAAAAAGAAACTGAACTATTCACCTCACACGGCACCCATTTAAAACAGAGGGTCAATAGCGACAGCTGTTTCAGCTTTGCCAATTTCGCCCTCCAAATTAGACACGTGCCTTCCATTTACTCTAATAGGAGCCAGATGTGTGCGGCTGGTGGTGGTACTTATCGCTAAGGAAGCAAAGTGCTGAGTTCCTGCCACCCACCCACATCTGTGGCTTTATAAGCCACAAGCAAATGAAAAACAAACGTGCTGCGGGCATGTTAGGAGGCTGCGGGGCCTCGACAAAGCCAGCCAGGAAGAGAGACCCGGAGCGCGGGGGCCCTGTGCCGCGGGGCCACTCGGACACCAGGCGGGCTCGGCTCTTACGTTCACCGGCCGTGGGGCACGTTGTCTTCATTGCTGGCGTCTGCGTTTGAAACACAAGGGAGGATATTTCTCAGACTCTCAGATTTGAAAATGAAGCACAAAACTCACGGTTCATTAACATAGCCATCAATTCATTTATCGAACAAATGCTTGTTTGAGGTTCTAGAATCGTCGACTAGGATGTGGTAACCCTTCCCAGAGAACCAGGTTTTGAGTTTAAAGAAAAACCTATTTTCATCATACGGTCAAGGATACTCAGTCCAGCATGCGTTATGCTATCTCGAAATGTGATGGTGGTTAGTGGTCAGCAATAGCGGAACCGATACATTGTAAAATCTGTATCCATGAGATGCCGTTGGCTGGAGCTGGAGAGGGTTAAGCCAGATGAACCTCTTCCCCAGATATACTGCTGAGACGAGGAGAACTGCAGACAAACAGCTGTGTTCTACAGATGGGGATCTCCTGAAAACAGTTCCCTTAAAAGCTGCGTAGGTTAGAGATCTATTTGCTGCCAGTCAATTCTGGTAAAGTCAGAGCCACTTCTCTTATCAAGTCAGGGCCGGAGAGTTTAGATTCTGGCCCTCTGGCCTCAGAGCCAGCGACCCTGCACTTCTGACCAGAGTACAGCTTTATGCTCTCCAGTTTGGCCTCTGTCTCCGGACAGTTAAAAGGCCTGTCTCATCTTTCCATTCCCAGCCTGGAGTCCAGCGAAGGGCTCTTTTTCTTGGGGTTTACAGTCTCCTTTGTAAGGAGGGAGTTCACAGGGTGAGGCTGTTTAAAAGAAGCCTGAGGGAGAAAGCTGTTGATTCTTCCTGGTGTCTTACACATCCTTTGCTTTACTTTTAGCCTCAATTCCCACTTTATCCTGAGACAGAGCATTTTGTACCTCTAACCCTGCAAGTAAAAAGAGGAACAGAATTGGAAACATCTGCAAACTTGTATGCAGAAAGCCTCTTAGCAAGGTTTTATTTTCTTCCGTTTCCAGATTGGTTAGCATGCGTAGAAGTTCTTTGTAGAAGAAATGTGTTTCTTACTGGAGCTTAGTGATGCTACAAGGAGTAACCAATACATCCCTACATCCTAGGGTTTTTCTGCAAAATTTTCTAATGTTCCAGCCTTGTTAGGCATATTATCTATATCTCCAGGTATAATAGGTGACTGGTTAATCACCTTGTAACAAACATTTCCAATTTCTTAGGTAGGCTAGAGGTATCCTTACTCCCATCTGCCCTATCACCACTCAGTAAGTCCACATTTTATGAACACTTATTTATAATACCCTGTTTCCAAGTACTGGTTTCTGCCTTAGATGTAAGTCTTTCAGTTTCAAGTAATAGAAACCTAGCTCAAAATATAGTTTAAAATTGCTTGCCTCCTCTTTGTGAAACAGGGGAGCTGTCTTGAAGCACAGCTGGATCTTATCCACAGCTCAGCAGGTTGGGGACTAACCTACGTGAGTGATGCTCACACCCGGGTGCATTTTCTTTCCACCCCGAAGTTCTATTTCCTTGTAGTTGGCTTAATTCTCAGACTTCTTACACTCCCTTTTGGCAATCATAGACACCTATTTCCAAGGCTGGTATTCGCAGAAGAAAGAGAAAGCCTTTTGTCTAAGAGCAGAAGCGATTTTGGAATGTTCCATTGCCTCTGCTGGCCGGGCAGAGACGTGCCCATTCTGAACGCATCCCTGTGGGTGGCAGGTGATGGGCCAGGTGACATGCTCAGTCTTGAAGGCGGGCTTGCCCCTGAAACACTTTCAGGGCGGAGGGAGTGATTTCCAAGGAAAAGTGCTTTTTCTTATTAAAATTAAGAAATTATAGATTCTGGATATGAAAAATTACAAGTATGGATGACTGATGAAATATTAAAGTGACAGAAACCTATGCGTGGGGGGAAGGGATGGATTTATGGACTTGAAAAAGAAGAGAGAGAGAGAAATGGAAAATCCTCAGTAGGCTGAATTTTTGAGAGACCGTGTTTTGAAAGAGCAGGGAGGAGATGATAGAGACATTTGCAATACTGCAATGTAGGATTTGGGGGAGATGGTACTTTAAATCATTTTTTTTGCCAGATTTTATGTGACATAATTTTCTCTTTCACTTTTCAAGACATATGAGTAAGGACACCAGTTGTCAAGGCCTTTAGCAGATGTATTTGTCCTTTCTTATACAATGCTAGTTCTGGTAATGTCAGGATTTATTGTGCATAAACATAATATAAAGCAGAAATCCACCTAGCTGCACATTTGAGTCACAAGATAGCTTTTAAAAATGCCAGTGCCGCCCTGGCTGGTTTGGCTCAGCGGTTGGAGCGTCGGCCTGCGGTCCAGAGAGACCCGGGTTCGGTTCCCGCTAAGGGCACGTACCTCGGTTGCAGTTTGTCCCCGGCCCTGGTTGGTCGTGAGGGTGGCAGCCACTCGATGTGTCCCTTCACATCGATGTTTCTCTCTCTCTCTCTTCCTCTCTCTCCCTCCCACTCTATCTGAACAAAAAATGGAAAAATGTCCTCTGGTGAGGATAAAAAAAAAAAAAAAATGCCAGTGCCTGGGCCCTGCCCCAAGTAATTTTAACATGACTGGTCTGGGGCAGCCTGGGCTCAGCATTTTCTCAGAGCTTCTCTAGGTGATTCCAATGTGCTGCTGACCTTCAGAACCACAGCTGCAGAGGTTATGCCCTCAGACATGCAGATTAAGGCCAAGGTCAAATGAACCGCATTTGTTGAGAACTCATACAATAACACCCTTCTGTTATCTAATTTGTTTAACATAACATGGAAATGCCTAACCGTAATGCTTTTGTTAGGAAGTAGACAGTGTCCAGTAAGCTCTTTTGTTTGGTATGAAGATCCAGGAGTTGACCTGCAGAGTAACTGAACCCAACAAGGTGCTTCATGACCACATCCTCACATTGCATTTGTAATAGATGGCAGAGCCGGGCCAGGGTTACAGGCCGGTATGCAAATACCCAAATCCTGCAGCAGAGGCCTCTGAGGCCTGCAGGCAAATCACGTATTGAGGCAGTGGGCTCTCAGCAAAGAGGCTTTGGTTTTCTGGGTCTGTAGAAAGGAGGACCAGGTCACTGAGTTCCTATTTGGCATATGTGGAACTCCGTATAGGGCACCACCACAGACTTCTGCAGGAATAGTTGAGGTTACTTCGAGTTACAATCTCAGGTGTTTCACTTTTTTCCTCTCCACCTTTCCCTCCCAGGCCCACCCTGATGACGATGTCCTGGGTGGGGCATGGGTGGGGAGCGTTGGGGTTGGTCTCCTTGGCAGATGCCCTGCTTATACCTGAGGCTGCTGCCGTACCTGCACAGTGGCCTCTGTGAATTAGATCCGGGAAGCAGGTGCATTGTGGATAATTGCCTGCGTGGGGTGTCTCAATAAGTCAAGCACCTCCTGGCGTGGTGATTGAAAGGAGCCACCCACGAGTGTTTTACACATTGCTTAAAATGACAAGAGGCTGGCTAGTGTGAGTGACAGTCGTGCTGTGTTGAAAATGACCCCTTTGATGCTGTCATCTCCCAGAAAAAACATTGCCTCAGTCATTTTGTAGTTTTCTCCTTCAAAATAGCCAGTTCTGAAGGCGAGGGCCACTAGCAGTTCCAAGCCGAGGGATTAGAAATGGTGTTGGACTTGTGCCGTGACGAAGGTTGGACAGAGCGGCGTCTGCGGAGGAACAGGTGCTGCCTGTCAGGGGGAGAAGGAGCTGGAGGGATGACCAGCTGGCTCTCAGTGCTGCCACCCCGACTGAAACACACCCGAGGCTTTGGAGACCGATGCCCTTTAATCCCCCTTTCTGGTCAATTGAAGGCGCTTTACTCTTCCTGAGATGTTTCGGGTTACCTGTTCTGTGTAACAAACACTGAAATAGTGGCTCAGAGCCCTGGCGCCCACTGATGCCTGATAGCGCTGAGGTGTGGTTCGCACCCAGGTCCCCGATGGGACTGCGGTCCCTCTGGCTGGTTGTCATGTCTGCGGCCAGGGCCCAGGGCGGCAGCCGCCGGGCCTTCTCTGGCATCTGGCTCTGGGTCTGTGTGACCTTTCCGAGTGCTCTCACCAGCCTGGTGGCGTCAGAGAAGCAGGACTTCTCACACAGTGACTCACGGCTCCGAACACACGCGTCTCAGAGGGAGAGCCAGGCGGCTCCCTTTTGGTTTTCTCTCTCACCTCGATCATATGCTTCTGGGGAGGCCAGCTGCCCTACTGTGAGCAGCCCTGTGGGGGTCTGAGTAACGGAGGACGGGGTGGGGGCATGAGTGACCCTGGAGCAGACCCTCCGCCACTTCAGAGGCTGGCAGCCCAGCCGGTGTCTTGACTGCAATTCATGCGAGACCCTGAGCCACATCCTCCCAACTAAGCCTCTCAGGTTCCTGCCACTCAGAAACTCTGAGAAAATAACTTTTCGTTGTTTTAAGCTGTTGCATTTGGGTGACTTTGGTATGTAGCAACTCCCACAACCTCTGTTCTGCCATTTCCCCTGTCTCCTGTCTGCCGAGTGGGTCAGGGCAGGATCGATGAGGACTGAATGAACGTGCGGTCGCTGGCTCTCACAGGTGGTCCACTGGCTCTCACAGCACACGCGTGCTTTTGTTATGGGAACTCCATGGCTCAGTGTTGATCATCTCGTCTTTCCACGGAACCAAACTTTGCCAAAGGCTGTTATTTCTTTATTTTTTTCATCATCCAGTAAGTTGGTGGCATATCCACATAAACACGTATGTACAGACACATGCACCATACATGCACATACCCATGCATACTGGCCGCTGTGTATTTCATGTCAGAAAGGCCTCCCTTTTCTCATCAAATAAGTTGGACGGTATGTGTTGGTCTGCCACACCCAGATGTTATTTAGGTCCTACCATAAGTGTGTGGGAACCTTATAAAAACTTCTCTTTTTCTGACAAGTTATTTACTAGGCTATTTTGCTATTCATAGTATTTATTTTTTGCCTATCCACTTCTCACCTTTTACTTCAATTTACTTGGTATTTGGGGTTATAAAATAGTTTAAAGTGGGCTGATTTTATTACCCAATTACTGGGTTGTGACTTTGAATCCTCCCTTAGAGGATATATATTAATGTCTGGAAGTAATTTTTATGTCAGATGACTCTCTGTTATATGTATTTATTTTGGATCTCTAGTGCCCAAATTATTCCTTCTATTATTTATGTAGAAATGTATTAATAATTCAGTGAAACCTAAGTCAAACAAAGAAAAGTGCCTTTCCTGGCTTTGTGTTTGGTAATAAGAGGTAAACAGGTAAGTGAAGGCATGCCAGGTAATTCTTCTAGATACGTCTCACCTGCTGAGGTTGTTGCCCTGGATTAGGAGTCTGGGTGGCACCCTTCCCTAGCTTCGTCGGAGGTGACTGGTCCTCGCTGACTCCTTGCAGAGGCATGGCTTCCCTGATGTGAGCTTGGGTGAGGAGCTGAGCATTCATGGCTCGGTCCCTGTCTCTTCCTTCACTCAGGGAAGTTAAAGATCTGGTCTGCCCTTGGCCACGTGCTAAGCTTGCTGCTAAGTGCCCCGTTGGGGAGGCCTGGGGTTGGGCAGTGTGCCCGGGACTTGATGGACGTAGCAAATGCGGTGGCTGACCCTCCCCTTTCCTCCCGCATTCACCTCTGCAGGCAGAAAGCTGCTCTTACAAGACTTGCACTTTCTGTCTGAATATTCCTCCTGGCCACTGGATCTGTACGGACTGCCCTCGGGCTGATGTCCCCAGTGGCAGCTCTTCCACAGGGATGGAGTGGGAGCTGATGCATAAACGTGCGAGCTTCAGAGACATGAAGTTGAGAGGACTCTGTCCCCCAGAGTCCCGGGGGGCGTGCGCTCAGGCCCCTCAGTGCTGACTGACTTTAGAGTGGACTCTTGGCTGGCTTGCCTCCCCTCCTCCTCTCCCTACCCCCCAGCTTGGGTTAATTTCCAGAAAAACGAACTTGTGTTGGGTCCTGCTTCCGGGTGAATCTGTTCAGGGGACTTTACGGGAACCACTGTCACCTCCCACCTGTCACATCTCCAACAGCTCATGAGTGATAAAGCTGACATTTCCGGTCCCATCTGCCTGAATTTTGTTTCTCTCCGTTCAGAACCCAGGACGGTATAAATGGATTATATTATCGGGGCTCCCCCTCAAATCCCCGGAACTTTTACTTTCCTCGTTCTCCTAGTTTCCTTACAATAAAAATGTAAAAACTGAAATTAAGCCTTACAAACACATTAAGTACATTCGGCTCACAACCCACTCTGTTTCTGCTGAAGACGTGGAGGAAAACCAGATACACAGATATTATTTTCTTTTTTTTTTTTTTTTTTTTTTTTTTTTTTAATCCTCATCCGAGGACACTTTTCCATTTTTTGTACAGACAGAGTGGGAGGGAGAGAGAGGAAGAGAGAGAGAGAGAGAAACATCGACGTGAAAGGGACACATCGAGTGGCTGCCACCCACACGACCAACCAGGGCCGGGGACAAACTGCAACCGAGGTATGTGCCCTTAGCGGGAACCGAACCCGGGTCTCTCCGGACCGCAGGCGGACGCTCTAACCGCTGAGCCAAACCGGCCAGGGCTATTTTCTATTTTGTTTACAGTGGTATAATCTTATTACAGGTTGAATCTCCTTAGCTAGAATTTGACAAAAATTGCTTTAGTTGATAGTATTGAATGCTTTATTTTTTATTTTTCTGTTGGAGAACCACATTCACATTTGTCTGTTTATTCTACCTTTGTATGGTAGTTTTCTCAGGAAATGGAACACTTTTTCAATAGAACATGGATCTTTTTTTAACACTTTTTCAATAGAACATGGATCTTTGTTTATTTTAATTTGCTTCCAGAGTTGAGTCAGAAAAATTTACAAACAGGAAGTTAACTTAATGTTGCCAACTTGGGTTCATTGCTGAGCCTCAATCTCTTCAGCTATAAAATGAACATGGAATTTTATTTTTTACCTACGTAACAGGATTACCGTTAATATCAACTATGGATGCGAGTGTTGTCTCACACAATCGTCCCTCGCCGCTTGCGCAGCTTCACTCCATAGCGGCTTTTTCAAATACATTCATTAAAAAGTTGATCGAGACAGTGAAAGTGATAGAACGTGTGCTCGGTTGTCTGAGTCAATTATACACCCCTGTACTACATTAAAATTAAAATTACTGTACGAATGGACTGTAGGCCTATGTATTCGAGCACCCCAGGAATCCTTCAAGGCCAGGTGCAACCGCTCGAGTCTGGAACGGATTAACCGCGGTAAACGAGGGACGACTATAAACCTAAAGTGGCATACAAATACTGATTTTTAAAATTTCCTCAGGGATAATTTTGTTTTTGCAGCAAAGAGAGATAGCTAATTCTCACTAATATGGCTAATTCAAAAGGACAGGTAAGGTCCCCACCAAAACACATGGAGCTGAAGTGGACAGAGATGCAATTTCCTGGGGTGCCGGGCTCTGCTAAGCACCGTACCGGTGGGGAGGTGATTGTTTCACTTGATTCTTTGTGGCAGAGGCAATTCCCTGCAGAGGCAGAACCTTCTCTAACTCGCTGGTAAGACCCTGAAGCGAGATGATGGTTGTGGGGGGCGTGGAAAAGCCAGCTGAAAGTCCTGGGAATTAATCAGTAGTCGTGAGCCTCCAATAGCTGTTTCACACGATGCTTGTGCTGATCCCCGGTAGGAATGTACCTGCAGTCCAGTTTGTTAAAGTAATTTTGCCACTTGCTGCATATCTGACCAATAGAAACCGTTGCTGCTTCCTGTCACATGTGGCATTGGTTAAGTAAAACAGACATTCTCTGATTCTCTGAGAAAAACTGGGAATTCGCTTACTCTAGTGTTCATTAGTTTTTAGAGAATATTTGTGAGTTTTAGTATTTGATATTCCTGTTGCTATTATTGTTATTTAATCTCAAACATGTCCAGAATGTTGTCTCCTAGTATAAATGTAGGCAAGCTACTTTTTTTTTTTTTTTTAAACCAAGGACTTGTTTTTATTTTCTAGCTCTCACTGACACCTGGTGGTGTCTCTCGCTATGTGGGGAGAAAGCCAGCCGAGGTTGTACTTGGGTAGGATGGCAGCTTGGTGTCTTCCGACTGTATACTGTCCCCGGCTCTTGGAGAGTCTTGAATTTCTTACTCCAGCTGTAGATCCATCCAGAGCCCCTTGTCATGACCATCCAGCCTCCACGTCACGTGTCCAGTGATGGGTCTCAGTTCTCTGCCAAGGCTTTTCAGTATTAGGATTTTTACTTGTGCTAAGGTTAATTCTACAGCCTACCCAAGGGGAGAAAGTATGTCTTTTATAAAATTTATGGGGTTAAACTCTGTGTCCAAAAATCTTGCTTGCTGTTGAATGGTTCTGGAACAGAGCGCTGTGCCCTTCACGGCCCAAAGAGGGGAAAGCGGAGATCCAGAGCTCAGGCTGAGGCCCAGGAGGTGTTCAGGGACGGAGCTCTCCTCACCCTTGAAGCCCACACCTGGTCAGGCCATGCGGTGCGGTTTGCTGGGGGTTGGATGCAAGCCTTAGGCGTCCTGGGTCGCTTGCTCAGGTGGGGAAGGCACACCCATGCTCAGAGCAAGGGCACAGCTGGTATTACCTGGGTACTGCCTGGCCCACAATTTGTCAGGCATGAAGGGACAGCAAAGACCTTATGACTGGTCTCCCCAGTTGTCTTAAATTCCCATCTCACTGTGATTAAACAGTACAAAGTAAGGTCCTGCCCAGAACGAGGGGGTGTCTCTAATTTTGTAAAAGCTCCTAAAGTATGAAGAACAGTTTGGGAGACCCTGAAACACGTGCTGGAGAGATTCCCTTGAAAAACACCTGTTCCTACAACAGCCCTCAAGTCCATATTCTGGGCTAACAGGACACCTTAAAGGCAGGGACCATGATGTATTCATCTTTATATCCTTAGCAATGGATCCTTCAGAAAGTACACAGAAAAATGAGATACATGGGCAAAAGCTTTGGCTGTACGGGGCAGCCGTGGTAGATAAGTCCAGAGGGATAGAATGGGCAACTCGTCGTGGGACTTAAATGAACCCTGGCATGTTATTTAGTTGAATTTTTGAGTCTGAAGCCATTCATTTAAAATCCGGGCGAGGCATACAAATGGGGAACTCTGGTAATGAGGCCTCTGGGATTTATGAACGCATCTGATTGTGCTTATCTGGGAGAGGAGAGTGTTAACAAGGGATGTTGCTAAGCCCCTCAGCATCAGGTGTTCCTGTGAGCTGGTGGTCGGCTGGGTCACAGAGAATTCCTGTCTGCATGCCCGGAGTGCCCAAGCACCAGCTGTCTGTGGTTTTGATTAAAGATAGACCCTTAGGGTCCATGCCAGACTTGCAGGCGGCAGAGTCGACTTTCTGCCATGAAATGTTGGCAGCCCCAGTTGTGCTGACGTGCAGAGGATCATCCCACAGAGCTCCTGGGAGCAGGGGAAATATTTTTGTTAAAAAGTTTTCCTTTAAAAAAAAAAGTTTCCCTATTAAGATAGCCTAGGCCTTCAGTCCACTAATTGTTTAGGGAGGCCTTTCTCTCCTTCTGTGAAGAGTCCCCTAAGACAGGTATTAAAATGTTAGGGTGGCCACCCCCTTGGGCTTACAGTTTAAGAAGGAGAGAGAAAACATTGTGCACTAGGAGAGGACTTTTGAGCCCTGGCTTCCTGGGACAGAGGGGGAGACAATTTAAATCAAGTTTACTAATGAAACTCAGTAAGAGACTCACTGATAGTGTTTAGATAGCATACGGGTGTCTCCTCAAAAGGGTGTTACAGAAACGTTAGAACTGTTCCATCAACTTGTCCTGTTGCTTAAAATGAATGGTTCTTTATTGTTCTGGAGTAATGTACAGACTCTTGGATACGATGTTCAAAGCTCTTCCGATGTGGTTCCAGAGCCTCTTTCTGGTGTCTTCATGGAGCTTCTCCCATTGGCTGCTCTCCACCCGCAGACACCTGGTGTAACCTGACACCTCGCTAGCTCCTTCAGAGGTCTGGGCAACAACCCCCTGGCTCTTTTGTTTGTTTGTTTTAAAGGTTTTTGTTTGTTTGTTTGTTTGTTTGTTTTTTTAGAGAGAGGAAGAAGGGAAAGGGAGAGAGAGAAAAATATTGATGAGAGAGAACCATTGACTACTTGTCTCCAGTGGGTCCCGACTGGGGATTGAACCCACGACCTGGACATGTGCCCTGGCCGGGAATTGAACCCAAGACCCTCAGTCATGGGATGATGCTCAAACAACTGAGTCACTCTAGCCAGGGCATTTGTTTTTTAATTGTGATAACATATATACAATAAAAACTTCCATTTTAACCATTTTAAAGCATAAAATTCAGTGCACTTATTACATTCATAATGTGCTACTATCAATGCTACCTAGTCCCAGAACTTTTTCATCACTGAACAAAGAAACCTGTACCCATTAAATAGCCACTCCTCACTTCTCCCTCCCCCACCCGCCCATGGCAACTGCTGATCTGCTTTCTGTCTTGATGGATTTGCCTGCTCTGGATATTTTATATAAACAGAATCACATAATATGTGGCCTTATGTGTCTGGCCTCTTTAACTTAACATTATATTTTCAAGGTTCATCTTGTTGTAGAATGTATCAGCACTTCACTTTTTTTTTCTAATCCTCACTGGAGGACATTTTTGCATTCATCTTCAGAGAGAGGAAGGAAGATAGAGAGAGAAACATCGATGTGAGAGAGACACATCGAGCGGCTGCCACCCATACAACCCCAACTGGGGCCGGGGACAAACTGCAACAGAAGTACACGCCCCCAGTGGGAACCGAACCCAGGTCTCTCTGGTCTGCGGGCCGACGCTCTAACCGCTGAGCCAAACCGGCCAGGGCTTCTTTTTTTTTTGATAGCTAAATTATATTTCATTTTATTTACCACATTTTTGTGTATCCATTCATCCATTATGGATATTTGGGTTATTCCCACCTGTTGACTATTGTGAATAGAGCTGCTATAAACATTTGTTTATGACTTTTCGTTTAGACACACACACACACACACACACACACACACACACACACACACCCTGGAAGTAGAATTGCCTGGTCATATTGTAATTCTAAGTTTAACTTATTAAAGAACCACCAAGTGCCCTGGCTTGTTTGGCTCAGCGGTTAGAGCATCGGCCTGCAGACCAGAGTCCTGGTTTCGGTTCCCCCTAAGGGCACGTAAATTTTAGTTGCAGTTTGTCCCTGGCCCTGTTGGGGTCGTGTGGGTGGCAACCAGTGGATGAGTCTCTCTCACATCGATGTTTCTCTCTCTCTCTCTCCCTCCCACTCAGTCTGAAGACAAATGCAAAAATGTCCTTGGGTGAGGATAAAAAAATAAAATAAAATAATAAAAAAAAAGAAATATTTTATTATTTTTAAAATAATTTAAAAAAAAGCTATTTTCCACAGTGGCTGTGCCATTTTACATTTTCCCCAGTAACATACGAGGGTTTGTTTCTCCATATGCTCGCCAGCACTTGTTATTTTTCTTTCTTTTTTTATTATAGCCATCTTAATTATTTTAATTTGCATTTTCCCAATAACTGATATGTTGAGCATCTTTTCATGTGCTTGTTTGCCATTTGTACATTCTCTTTGCAGAAATATCTATTTAAGTCCTTAGGCCATTTTAAATTGACTTTTTGTTGCATTGTAAGAATTCTTTCCTTGTTGTAGATATTAGACGCTTATCAGAGATACGATTTGAAAGTATTTTCTCCCATTCTGTGGGTTGATTTTTTACTTTCTTAATGTTTCCTTTGATGCCTGAACATTTTCAGTTTTGCGGAAGTACAGTGTATCTGGTTTTTCTTGCCTGGCTTATGCTTGGTGTCCTACTGCCAAATCAGTATCATCAAGATTTTCCTCTGCTTCCTTCTAAGAGTTTTATAGTTTTAGTTCTTACATTTAGGTCTTTAGTTCATGTTGAGTTGATTTCGTGTGTAGTGTCAAGTGTGGATATCCAGCCTTCCCAGCACACTTTCTGCATAGACAGCCCTGCTGTTTTAACATTTCCCTGGAATTGTCCCGTTCCTCTCCTTTAAGTGAAACGTGTTTTCCCAGCTGATACCATTTATTTGGCTGCCTTCTCGAACAGAGGCCTCTTTTACTACCTTCTACTTCTCATGGACGCTGAATAGGTAAGCACAGATTAAGCTCCCATTTTCTGCTTCAACTTGACTGTTCCCCCACTAATCCTTGTCGGTGCCTTCCTTTGGACCCCCAATATCACCCACTTACGCTACCTTGGACATAGAGAAGTCTTTGTCTACAACTGAGCGACTCTTGTCATCTTTGTAGACTTCAAACATTGCGTTGATGACTGGCCTCCGCACCCCTTAACTTTCACAGCTGTCATTAGAGAGCTAGACTAGCACCCCCAGGAACAGCTTCCTTTATGAGGGTTAAAACTCCGCTGCTCCTTCCTCTCGGCTCACTCTGACTTCTGCCTCTTGCTCCTTTGCTCTGGCTGATTTGATACTCGTCCCTGGCATTATTTATGATCTCTTTGCCACTTCCAATTCTTCCAAGACAGCATACGCAGAACATTTTGTAACTTTGAATTTTAATACAATTTCAATCTCATGGGAAAGTTGCAAACATAGTACAAAGAACTCGATTCCATTTCAGAGTCACCACTTATTTACATTCTTCCCCTTTTGCTTGATCACTTTCTCTCTTTTGCTGAATCACTTTAAAAATAAGCTGCAAAGCTCTTACTATTTCAGGGTGCATATCCTGGAGCAAGGACATTCGCTTACATAGATGCGGTGAAATGATCCGAATTGGGACATGCACTGTTGACTATTACCTCTCGCCTCATCCATATTCTATAATCAGATTTCATCAATTCTGGTGTCTTTTTCGTCCCTCAGCTTGGTGTTCAGTCCTGTGCCCTGCTTTTAGTTTCCCTGTATCTTTAGTCCCTTTTTACCTGGAAGAGTGTCCCAATCTTTTATTTATTTTTTGCCTTTTTAGACCTTGATTTTTTTTTAAAGCATATAGGCAAAATAAATTTCTAGAATGTCCTTCAAGTAGGGCTTATTGTTAGTTTCCTTATGATTACATTAACCCGTGCATTTTCGGCAGGAATAAAACAGAAATGATAGTATATCCTCAAGGCATTATATCCAGAAGTATACAGGATAGGGCAAAAGTGGGTTTACAGTTGTCTGCATGGAAAATAATACAATGATTAATACATAATAATACAAGAATGAACTCTGTGTTTCTGATACTCACAACTGTAGACCTATTTTTGGCCCACCCGGTATCATGGAGCCTTGTCTTGTTATTGGTGTATTAACTTTGATTACGATGTGAAGGTAGTGTCCACCAGCTCTCTCTACTGTAAGGCTACTGTATTTCCCTTTTTCTTTTCTTTTTTTTTTTTTTATCCTCACCCGAGGACATTTTTTCCATTTTTTGTTCAGGTAGAGTGGGAGGGAGAGAGAGGAACAGAGAGAGAGAGAGAGAAACATCGACGTGGAAGGAACACATCGAGTGGCTGCCACCCGCACGACCGACCAGGGCCGGGGACAAACTGCAACCGAGGTACATGCCCTTAGCGGGAACCGAACCCAGGTCTCTCTGGACCGCAGGCCGACACTCTAACCGCTGAGCCAAACCGGCCAGGGTTCCCTTTTTCATTAATGAAAATCTGTGAGGAGTTCAGCCAGTGTTGCTCAGTGGTTGAGCATCAACCCATGCACCAAGAGGTCGCTGGTTTGATTCCCGTTCAGGGCACATGCCCAGGTTGTGGGCCAAATCCCCAGTGGGGGGCACGCAGGAGGCGGCCGATTGATGTTCCATCGATGTTTCTATCTCTCTCTCCCTCTCACTTCCTCTCTCTCTAAAATCAATAAAGGGAGAAAAAAAATCTGTGGGGAAATACTCAGACTATGTCAGTACCCTGTTCCTCATCAAACCCTCAACCACAAGGTTCTATCATCCATTGGTGATTCTTGCCTAAATCATTTCTTATGAATATGGTGGCAATACGAAGATTTCCCCCAACTTCGTCACTGCTTTTACATTAATTATTTCACTGTAAGGTAAAGCTTTACTTTCTCCTGGACGTGTTAATTTATTCATATTAGTATTGACATGCAAGTGTTTGTTTTATTTAAAGAATTATCTTTTACTATCATTTATGTTGGTGCTCAAGTTCTCCAAGTTTAGTCAGTGAGAATCTCTTGAAGCTAGTCCTGGGGTCCTTTCCCATGCCCCCAGTGTTCTTTGGACAACTCCGTACTTTTTGGCAAGGAAGATGTTCCAGTCTTACCTACCATATGCTCTGTTCGGCAGTTTCCAAGAAACCCTGAATCCTTTTTGTGAGGAAAGGTGTTTTCTGATGAGGATTTATGTACTAGGTGTGGTCATTGTTCCTAGGGAGTCAATGCTTCTAAGTCTTCTCAGCAGAAAGCTGTGTGAATGATGTGTGTATTTATATTTATTTCCTCTATTTGTGCCAAATTTTATGAGCTCATACTAATACCTTCCATTATAGTCTAGACTTCTGCATTTCTGTATTTGTTATATCTTCTCCTATCAGCAAGAAACCTGGAGTCCATTATTTTCAATAAATTAACCTATTTGCTTTATCCTGGAATACACACAAAATAGTTTCAGAATTGCTAATGCATATCACTGTGAAAAACAAACGATCAACTAGACTTAAATATTTGTTATTGCTTTTATGTCTTTGGACTGAAACAGGATCTTGAGTTCTATTCAGGACAATTAACTCTGAGATGACTAACATATATCTGGATAGAGATGCAGAGCAGGGTTTCTGGATCTCAGGGGAGAGGGATTCAGGAATCATCGGCTTTAAGATGATACGAAAAGAATTAAAAGGAAGAGCATCGACTAAGCTCATAAGGGAAGGTGAAGACGGAGAGGAGAGCCGAGGAGGATCCAGCAAAGGAGACAGACAATGGGCAGGTGAGATAGGAGGCATGTTCAAAGAATATACTCTTCTGGAGGTCAGCTGAAGAAAGTATCTCAAGAAGGAGAGAATCATCAGCTGGGCTAAGTGCTGTCAAGAGGACTCGGGAGATAAGGTCTGAGAATTGACCAGCAGACTTGTTCACTGATGGTCTTTCCAAGTGAGGGTCCCAAGGGTAATTAGAATGAATTCTTATTTAGAAGAAGTTAAGACACAGCCAGTGCCTGCCTAAGGATGGGAAGTGGGGCCATCGAGACAGTGAATACAGACCAAATCTTGAGAACTTTGTTGCACGTGGGAGCAGAGTAAAGGGTTTATAGCTAGAGGGAATTGTGTTGTCTTTTTGATGTCAGATATTACAACATGTAAGTATGTTAATAAGAATGGCCCCATGAAGAGAGTAAAAGGCTAATGTCAGAGAGGGGGGGGGAACTATTCAGGAGAAAAATCTTCCAAAAGCTGGGACTATCAAGATCCACAGTACAAATGGAGTGTGACTGAGCTAGGAACAGAAGTTCTTCTGTGACAACAGATAGAAGTGAGGATTTCGAAGGGGGGTCTTTCTGACTGCTGAGCATCATACAGTAGAACAGCACGAAACTTCACAGTTCTGTGCAGCTGTAAGTTGTCTTTCATAACCATTTCCCTGTTGTTCTGTCCCCCAAAGCACTTTGTCCTTGAATAGCTATTCTGTGTATTTTTATTACGTTCCTCCCTCCTGAAAATGCTTAAAACCTAAGATCCTAAAGAAAATATTTTCATTGTTTATTCTCCCACTTCATTCTTTCAGCCAAAGAGACATGTCCCCATCAGCTCTCACCCGCAGGCTGCTTACAGCTAGAGATGAGAATCTCTTCAGGATCAAGGCTCAAAGGTTCCTGAGGTCATGCTTTGTTTTGTTTTGTTTGTTCACCCACCCCATATGCTGAGGAAGAGATGACTAAGACCAATTTAAAGATAAAGGACCTTGCCCAGCCAGTGTGGCTCAGTGGTTGAGCATCAACCCATGCACCGAGAGGTCGCAGGTTCAATTCACAGTCAGGACACATGCCCAGGTTGTAGGCTCGATCCCCAGTGGGGGGCATGCAGGATGCGGCCAATCGATGCTCTCTCTCATTGACATTTCTATCTCTCTTTCCCTCTCCCTTCCTCTCTCTCTAAAATCAATAAAGAAAAATTTAAAAAAAAATGAAAATAAAGGACCTCAAAGTCTTACATTTATGTGAAAAACTAAGGGTCCTCTCTACCAGATATAAAGAACTGCGTATGGAAATTAAACAAGTTAGATAGTAGTCATGGAGATGTGATGTCCTGCCTTGCTACCCTCACTCTTTTCCCTCACCTCACTGCCACTGAATGTGGGGATCTGAGAAAGAGTGGTCTCAAACCTGCTCTGGTAGGAGATCTTATAGAGTTGTAGCAGGTCAATTTCCCCCACAGCACCGAGCTCATGGTGGTGAGGGGAGCTGAAAGTGGAAACAGTGATTTATGCATCCAAGGGGCAAAGACTGCTCGTCCCTCATCCCTCTGAATTTCTCAGTGATCCATAGGATTGATTGGAGGAGTCTTGAATTTCCCCTGGGCCTGAGTGGGATGAAGAATTGGCCAGACAAAGTGTTCCCAGGCCTGCCCCTGGTGGTCACAGGAGGAAGTATGAAGATAGTTACTCCAGGTACCATTGGAAACTTGGTTGGGGTGCCTGCAGGTCCTAAAAGCCAGGGAGGAAGGAAGAAGTAGTCAGTTACACAGAATGTTAAGGTGACTGTTCATGGGGGGAGCATGCAACCCTCATGCCCCGGGAAACAATTGATTACATTTAAAATTAGAAATATGTAAATATCTAAAGATGAGACCTGTTCACTATCTCTATACTGTTGAAATTTGTAAATCATGAAAACTTTCTAGGAAAAAAATAACTAAATTTAATATATAATAATGATCTATTTTACATAAAATAGAGTAGAATATTCAACTGACCAATTTGCATGTGAATAGAATATTTAAATAACACAATCTCTGCTCATTTAGTTAAGTATTATTTTTTTTTTTTTTTGTAAATTTCTGAATGTGGATTCATTTGGGTTTTGGTGAAGCTTATGTTTACATTTTCTAAGTTAGAGATTGTCAAACTATGGCCTGTGGGCAAAATTGGGCCTATTATCTGTTTTTGAAAATAAAGTCTGATTGGAATTAACCAATCCCATTTGTTTAAATATTGTTTGTGGTCCTGTTGCAGCAGAGACCATTTGGCTTGCAAAGCCTAAAATATTTATTTTCTGACTATTTACATAAAAAGTTTGCCAAGCCCCAGCCTAGGGCTTAATCAAGACAAAATATATTTGTGGTCTTATCTTTTACAATACTAAATAGATCTTAATTTCTTTCCCTTAGAGCATATTAAAGTTTTATTTTATTAAGGCATGGCGGTTTCCAAACATCATGCTTGGAACGTCGCAAAGAAAGAATCTTTAAAAATCTTGTCCTTTACAAAATGGAACAGCAAGTAGAATATTAATCCCAGGACTCAAGCTGACATTTATAGTTGTGTAAAAGCAATGTTCTTCAGCTTGTCATAAAAGCTTGAGTGCTTGCGAGAGCAGCTGGACAAGAGCTGCTGTTCTGGGAGAAGAGTTCAACAAAGGGCTCTCCGGACTCAGTCCCCCTCTTCCTGCCACACACCGACGACCACTCTCATGGGACGTACGGACCTTCTGCCCTTGGAATTAGTTCCCACAGAGAGCATTCAAGCTCGACGAAGAGGACACTATTGACTCACAGGAAAAACATCCCAGTGCCTTCTTATGAAGTGACCTATTACCTTACAGAGTCCGTATTGCAAATCTTAAACATAAGACCTGATATCCTATTGATTTCCCTTTGTCTATCTAATCTTATAATGTATTCCTTTTTTTAAATTTACTTTTCAATTACAGTTGACATATAGTATTGTATTAGTTAAAGGTGTACAACATGGTGATTAGACATTTATATAACTTACAAAGTGATCACCGCAACAAGTCTAGAATCTGTCTGACACTGTACATAGTTGTTATAGTATTGTTGACTGTATTTCTTATGCCGTACTTTACATCCAATCACTTTTTTTTTTTTATCCTCACCTGAGGACATTTTTCCACTTTTGTTCAGGTAGAGTGGGAGGGAGAGAGAGGAAGAGAGAGAGAGAGAGAGAGAGAAACATCAATGTGAAAGGGACACATCGAGTGGCTGCCTCCTGTACAACCCCAACTCAAGCCGGGGACAAACTGCAACTGAGGTATGTGCCCTTAGCGGGTCTCTCTGGACCACGGGTTGACGCCCTAACCGCTGAGCCAAATCAGCCAGGGCCAGTGACTATTTTTACAACTGTCAATTGTGTTTCTTAATCTCATTCACCTTTTTCACCCATCTCCCCAACTCCCCCAACCCCCTTCAACACGACGACTATCAATTTGTTCTCTGTATCTATGAGTTTTTCTGCTTTGTTTGTTTTTGAGGTTCCATATATAAGTGAAATATCATAGATTCCTAAAAAGCTTGTCCTATTCCAGTTGCATCAATTTCTTCTTGCTTATATGCTATTTCCATTTCCCACTTCAACTTTTGACTAGACCACATAGGATTCAAAATACTGCTATAAAAATTTGTAGGCTGAGTACCAGAGGTTTATCTCTGGACATAGGCTCTGGAAGTCATAGTGGACAGGATTGAAATAATTATCAATGTTTCTAAAATAAAAATCTATGTTCATTTTATAAAAAGTAATATTTGAAATAATAAAAAGGGAAAAAAATAAGACTCATTCATAATGCTTCACCACTTTCTATAGAGTTACTCAATTTTTTTTTTTTCTTTTAAGAGGGAGGAAGAGAGAGAGAAACATCAATGCGAGAGAGACACATCTCTCTCACATTGCCACCTACACAACCCCAACCAGGGCCAGGGACAAACCGCAACCGAGGTACACGCCCCCAGCAGGAACTGAATCCGGGACTCTCTGGTCCGTGGGCTGACGCTCTAACTGCTGAGCCAAACTGACCAGGGCTATAGAGTTACTGATTTAACAATTTATATATATATCTTTTCTAAAAATTTTCTATGGACACATTTAAAGAAATATAAAAATTAGACAGTGCCATTTATATTGTAATGTAATTGCCTTATGAACATCTTTCTATATTGATAAATAACAACTAGCAACTTTTGGAGTATGTTGTATACCTGGCACAAAATATACTTAAAGGCATTACTCTATGATTTGACCCTTTAGTTGTTTCTAGGTTGTTATTATGATGCCTTGAGAAATGTATTTACCTGGGTACTTGACCAAATACTTCTCTAGGCAAAATTTTGAGTGGCAGAATTTCACGATCAGAAGATCTGAACAATTTGATGCTTTTGGTACCTATTGTTAAATTGCCCTCAAAAATGGTTGCATCACCATTTCACATTCTCTATCGGGAGTGCACGAGAATCCTCCCCCCAACCCCTTCACATTTTCACCAGGTTATCTAATCCAGTATATGCATACATGCATATACATAAATAAACATACATATATTTAAAACAAAAATATTACAAAACAGAACTAACCCTTACTCTACAAAATGCATTCATTTTTTTTATCCTATTCTATTTCATTAAAAAAATGTTGATTGAGACCAAGTTGATTTCGTGAATGATATTGAAGCTGGAAGAAATGGGGAAATTTTGGGAGAAAACAAATGTGATGTGAAAAGCATCTTATGAGCCAGAGCAAAAGCCTGCAACAAAAAGAAATTTAACACGGATGTCCTGAGGCCCCTCACCTGGGACCAGCGCCACCATAACACTCACACCGGTGTCCGTACCTTCCATCCACTGGACACTCATCTTGCCCTCACTTGCTAAAAACCTTTTAAACTTTCTAAGATGTTCCTTAATGCTTTTAGCACTTGATTCACCATCAGATGTGCTTTATTCGCTTCAATAAACCCCCTGGCTTTTAAAAATCGACAATGATGATGACCCTTTCAGAAACCCAGCATTATCTCTTGCCCTTAGGTGGTCACCTTGAACTTGCTTCAGTAACCTTTCTTTGTCCTCATAATAACCTGGAACCACTTTGTCAAACTGTCATTGCGCCTCCGATTACAGCCCGCCGTCCTTCCACCTTCCCCTCCCAGGTATGGGGCAACCGTCTGCACAGAATCTTCTCTGCGGGACACCCTCAGCGCAGAATGCATCTGAGGCAGTCCTCAAACCCCGAAGGAAACGCACGCGTGTGACCTGCGCGTGGGCGTGGGCATTTCCGAACTCTAGGAGAGGACACGGTGTGCCTTGCTCCACCGCCGTTCCCACGGGGGCCTCTGGGAAACGGCCTCCACTGGCTGACTGCAGCCGCGCGAGCAGGGCTTCTTTGTCTTCAGAACACATCACGTGTCGCCCCCAGGCTCCAGGAGCACTGCGCCTCTTCTCCACTAGGTAACAGCCACTGGTTTCAGACCTTCGTGCTCCCCCTCAGGGGCAGGAGGGAGACAGAGATGAGGGGCTCCAGGACCCCAGAGCCCCTTCAGCATCGCGCCACAGTCCTTATGCTTTCTGTGTGCCTGGTTTCCACATGAAATCTGCTTTGTAAACCCTCTGTCAGAAATATCCATAGAATTTCCAATTCTAAAAGGCAATGCTAAAAAAATAAGAGAATTGCCAAAAAAGTATTAAGTACTTTTAAAAATTCAGCAAGGAGTAGTAAAAAGACCTCAAGTCCCATTAGGACACATGCATTGCTCTATTAACTCTAATGAGTGAGTGAGTGACTGTGGGAGTCTCTGAATTACCCAAGAGGGCTTACATCGGCAGGCCTGGTGGCCTGATTTTATATATATATGTATAGTTTAAATAGAGTCTTGAACTTTTTTCTTCCTTTTTAATTTTTTTCAAATTGATTTTAGAGAGAGAGGAAGGAAGAAGGAAAGAGAGATAGAAACATCTATGAGAGAGAACATCGATTGGCCGCCTCCTGCATGCCCCGCACTGGGGATCAGGCCCACAACCTGGGCATGTGCCCTGACCGGGAATCAAACCGGCGACCTCTTGGTGCATGGGTCAATGCTCAACCACTGAGCCACACTGGCCGGGCATCTGATAACAGTTTTGAAGTTTACGTAGGCAAGGTAGAGAGCAATCCAGGTGTGTCCCTTTTGGTCCCTGACATTTCCTGCTGTAAAGTACATGCAGTGAAATTAGCTTTAACGTGTCCTTTGTCCTCTGCTACTTATCTGCCAATTAAACAGATTCCACTGCAGCTTCTCCAAACGGCCCACCTCACTTTGTAGTGTGTTCCACCTGAACCGGGGCACTGAGGGTTGTTTTCAGCGTTGTTGTCTGGGATGGTCCTGCAAAGTCTGTACCAAGCCCCTAGGCATGGAGTCCTACCGGAGGCTTCCCAGAGGCCGGGCGACGCGGAGCTGCGTGCAGCCCTGAACGCAGGCCTCCTGTGTCCGCCCCAGCACTGCAGCCTGTAGACCGGGGTCCCTGGGCAGGCAGGTTGGTCTCTGCTCCCCTTTCCTCATCTGTAAAGTTATTTTGGTGAGCATGGTACTTGGCACATAGGGGAATTATGGAGAATACATACACGTGAAGCATGTAGAGAAGAGCCTGGTACATAGTCACTTCTCAAGAAAAGTTAATTTTATTATTCCCACATTAATGAATCCACTCTGATCTAAGTTAAGATTGAGGTGTTACTGTAAGAGAAGACTACAGGTCTGCATTGTATATAAAAGTAGAAAAAGTGGAGCCCTGGCTGGTTTGGCTCAGTGGTTGAGCATTGGCCTGTGGACCAGAGAGTCCCGGGTTTGGTTCCTGCTAGCGGCACATACCACAGAAAAAAAAAAAAAGGTAGAAAAAGTGGAAATAAAAGTAAGTATTCACACATTATATGGAAATAAATACTATTTTTTATTCATTTCTTAGTACACGTGAGTGTATGATAAAGTAAAGTGAGTTATTGGTGTGCTGTCTAACTTTTCACAAATCCTGACCCCCACACCACAGAGGTTTTCAGGAGTCTGACACACTCTGAATGCCTCAAACATGTTAACGAGAAGAAGCCTTTTCTTCAATGAAGTCAATGGCTTTTTGCACTCACTGATTTCCTCTAGCTGCTCGCTCCTTCCCTTCCTCCATTGTCATTGCTAATAGCTTTTTAATGGAGTCTGCCACAGAGCATGATGGGATGGAAGAAAAAATCCAGATTGTTTGGTCCAAGGAGCCCCATTTGTGGGGACTTCTGCTTTCTCCTAGAAGTGAGAGGAGTCACTACAAGGAAGTTTTGCTTTTCATGATCCCAGAAGCTGGTGACAACCGGTCCTGATTCTCACTCGGTGGGTGTTCCACGGTGCTGTTGTGTAGACTGGGCACTGCTAAGATCACTCTGTTTCATCAGCTGATCCGTGGACTAGCCCATATCATGCCACTCTCTTCTTTCTGGACCTAGGTGACTTACTGTCATATTTCTGATTACTGTTTTCAACAACTCTTTATGTGACCGGATATTTCTGTTTCTACTGATCATGATAAGGTCTGTGCAAATACTGGATCCTGAGATTTGGCTCATTTGAAGGTGTGCGCTGCATGATGCCACCTGTCTGTGTAACACGGTACCGTTGTAAGAGGTGGTAGACACCCCTGTATTTGGCAAGAAGAGACTTGGACTCCACTAAAAACCATTATTCTTTGTTATTTTTTTTTGATGCAAAAAAGGATAACATTGTGCCTCATCCAAAAACTCATTCTTCAAATAAGTTAGGAGGTTGGTAGAAGCTGAGCCAACCCTATTCATGCTTCAGCTATCACCATAAATTATCAATAGGTGGCCCAGGTAATGACGTTTACACAGAAAGTATGTAATGCTCGGAGGGCTATCCTACCTAGCCCCACTCAAAACCCAACTAGCCGTACCTGTGGTTAAAACTCTCTACTTGCTGATCAGCAAGGATATTATTGTTTTTTGTTTTTCCTTTATTGATTTTAGAGAGAGAGGAAATGAGATGGAGAAAGAGAAACATTGATGAGAAAGAACATCAACTGGCCGCCTCCTGCACGCCCCCCACTGGGGATCTGACCTGCAACTTCTTGGTGCATGGATTGATGCTCAACCACAGAGCCACACTGACCAGACAGGATATTACTGTTGTTGATAGTTTCCTCTCCGCTAAACAAATTGGTTATACACAGAGAGACTGAGACATATGAAAGGGGGAAAATATTAGACAGAATAGTTTATAGGTTTTGTTTTAGTTGAGATTATTATGGTTGAAAAGAACAAACCAACTAAAGTGAGTGAATTTCAGCAAGAAATTTCATTATAAGGGCACCTGGTGTATCCCGGAACCCAAGGGCAGAAATGCTCTGAGCCCTCAGGAAAAGCAGGGCTCAGAAATCTGAACGCCTGTCGAGACTCTGGCCTGGTGTCGGTGGAAAGGAAATGTAGCGGATTTAGACAGGATCTGGACAGGGAACATTTCCCCCTGGCATCTCGTGACCTTTCAAATTCCCTTAATTTTAAAATGTAGCTCCGTTTATTCGCATGTGTCACGTTGTGAAGGTTTGCTTCTTAGCATTCATAATTCAAACTCTACTCAACTGGCAGGTCAGCATTGGTTTCTGAAAAATCTGTATTTGACAATTCTATTATTGTAAGCAAATTAAATCCCAAAGGAAATAGTTTCAGAAATAAAAGGGGTTGAGATTTGTGAGTTAAACTTCAGATTTTTTTGGTAGTAATCCTGCATTAAAAAAAAAAAAATGCCAGGGTACACTCAGTCCTCTATCTTGACTGTTGCTTTGTGTTCTACTTTGCTTCTACACTTTTTAGTTGCGGCCTCCTGTGCGCTGTATAATTATGTTAATGTACTGTCTCCTTTTCTTGAAACAAAATACCCAGTGTTTTTTTTCTCCCCCCATATGGTAAATAAAGAGTAATTCTTTAAAACTGGAGGTATTGCCCCTCCCCCGAATCTAGCATGATCCTTTGCACACAACATGCATTCAAAAATATTTCTTGAAAAGTCAAGCTCCTAAAAGCAGAGAGCAGAATGATGATTGCCAGGGACGGGAGGGGTTGCGGGGGGATGGGGAGATGTTAGTGAAAAGGTATAGACTTTCAGTTATAAAAGTAATCAATTCTGGGAATTTAATGTACAGCATGGTGACTATAGTTAATAATACTATATTGGATACTTGAAATTTCCTAAGAAAGTAGATCTAAGTGTTCTCACCCCAAAACAAGGGTAACGATGTGAGGTAACGGATCTGTTAATTAGCTTTGTGGTGGTGATCATTTCACAGTGTATACAAATATCAAATCATGATGTTGTACACCTTAAATATATACAGTTTTAAATGTTTTACTTATACCCCAATAAAGTTGGGGGATAAAACTGTTGATGAATTCAGTAATAGGAGACCTGAATTTAAAAAAAAAAAAAAAAGCTGTGAAGTCTTCACTAGACTTTTGTCAGTCTAAGTCCCTGCTGCCATCTTGAGGACACGGTGAGAATTGCACCAGATTCTGTGGAAGCCATGCCTGCCCACGGCCTCTGCTGAACGGGAGGAAACCCTGCAGTTTTCTCACAAGGGACACGAATGAAGACAATTATTTAGGCGACTAAGATGGAAAGGAGTTTTCACCTGAAATGTGCCAGTGATTGAGGCCATTTTAAACAAAACGACCAGAAAAGTGTTTCTCCTGGACTTGATCTGGTTAGAATATAGGCACATGAAAGAATCTGTGATGTTTTCTACACTTGGTCAGTGTGCATGCCTCAGATTCTACTTCATTCGAGTAGTCTGTGTTCTTAACATCTATGATGCTTAGGTTGGAAACAACAAAGAAGACTATTGGTAATTAAGGAGCAGCGAGGGAAGATCAGGCAAAGGAACAGAAGGCTGCTTTCGTATGGTCATCACCCTTGGCATCTTTACCTCGCATACTCGTAGAACACGACCAGAATACGCTGGCCCGTGTTTGTGGCCAAAAACATCTGAGCACGGTCCTTTTCCCTCCCTTCTTTGTCCTTCTGCCTCACCATAAATCTGCACCACTCTCTCAATTGTCTTCCCTCACAGAGTCTTTTTATATGCACAGGGGCACAGCCTGCCTCTCCATTCACGGCCCATTCTGTCTGGTGCTGCTTTGAATCGCCTGCTGTCTGGCACACAACAGCCCCTCTCTGTGCCAGGGTGAGTGAGGCGGCAGCCACACCCTGGCCTTTAAGGTCCTCTGTGGGACAATCGCCTCCTTAGAGTATCCTCTTGCAACCTGTTTGTTCTTTGTTGTCGTTTGAAAACGTTCCGGGCATCTTTCTCTGTAAAAATTGTTTCATTTCCAGTCTGCTCTGTTGTTCAGCCCCCAGCCCTTCATCTCTCCATCTCCTGTTTATTTGCACTTCGGTGCATTGCTGTATCCTTCCAGATGTCTCAAATTCCAAAACACAGCTGTCTTTTCCTCATTGTTGTGTATTGCTGGCCAGATGACGAGAAGACTTATGTCATTATGGACATGTGTTCCACAGGAGGGCTTTCATGGTCATGAATACACAGTCTGAGACGGACAAAATCGTTAAAACAGGGTGTCTCATCCAAGGAGGGATTGGTTCTGCGCGGGCAGTTCCCTCAGTGTGGAGTGGAATGCAACAGTTCTGGAGATGTCTGCTCACCAGGCGGATATCTGTAATTATTTTTCTGTTGTTCTGGTTGTTTCTGTTTCTATTTGATAGAGTGCATAGATCTGTGCAAATGCTGAGCCTGCAAATCTCTACACAATCCCTTTGAAAACTCAGGTTTCTTGAGTGGCAAACATGCTATATAACAGTAACTATGAACCAAGCATTAAGTACTTTACATATAGTAACTCATTTTATTCTTACCATACCCCCAGGAGGGGAAAACTATCATCTCTATGCTAGAGACGAGGAAACTGAAGCTCATAAAACACTTCAGCCACTATAGACTCAGAGGGCATTCTCCAGAGCAGGTTCCTAGAGAGCAAGCCCCTAAGTTGTGGAACGTAGACAACTGGGCTCTAGAATCTGGACTCAGAAGTGATACATGTTGTGGATTATCAAGACGTCTGCTGCTGGTGAACTCCTCCTGGGGCTACCCTGCCTCAGACGCTCGGGCGTTCCAGCCGCCTCTCGCTAGTTCAGCACGTTCGTACTGACAGAATGAACGTTAGACATCAGGAGTTTGTTGAGAGGCTGTCTGTCCACAGCAACCACAGCACCAAATCCAGGGGCTCGGGGAGAATGTTCTCGGGCTGTTTTTGTGGAAAACCTTCTATGAATAGAGCCCTCCTCACGGAAAGATAAGAAATCAGGTGGAAGGGATATTGGACTAATGAAAAGGTTCTATAATCTAAAAAATGAGAATCTTTTCCTCAAACTGTAAAGGAAAATTTGACTTTTATAAATTCTTTTATTTTTTTATCCTCACCTGAGGACATTTTTTTTTGTTTTTTGCATTTATCTTGAGATAGAGCAGGAGGGAGAAAGGGAGGAAGAGAAAGAGAGAAACATTGATGTGAGAGAGACACCCACACGACCCCAACTGGGGCCAGGGACAAACTGCAACGGAAGTACGTACCCTTAGTGGAAACCAAACCCAGGACTCTCCTGTCTGTGGGCCAATGCTCTAACCACCAAGCCAAACCAGCCAGGGCGACTTTTATAAATTCTTTAAGACACACAAAAAAAGTAAATTTTATAAATTGTCTGCTTTGGGTTTTCAGTAAAATACAGGACAAAATTATTCTATAAAAAGATTAACACACATATGTGTGTGTGTGTTGTGTGTGTGTGTAGTTACATATATGACAAGAAATATAAGAAAGGAGAGAACTTGGTGCAAGTTAAAATAAGAAAAACCTGGTACAAAACCTCAAACGATGTAGCATGATTTAGAGCTTTAATAGAAGCAGTGAAGGGCATAATCAATTTCAAAATTTGAAAAAAAATGTTTCTGATCAGAAAAAATGAAGAGCAATCAGAATCGAATATATGAAAGCACACATGAAGTGTTAGTGACCTCAGAAAGAACCGTTGTAAAGAAAATAGGATCACCAAATAGCAAGCAAAACTGATGAAAAGACATGGACATACCCATTGAATTATTTATAAATTTATAAATTTCCTGTGCCCTGTTGGCCTTTTGGGTGTCTTCTTTGGAAAATGTTCAGTAAGTTCCTCTGCCCATTTTTCTAATCCAGTTTTTTCTTACTGAGGTGTATGAGTTATTTATATATTTTATATAAATATTATGGATATTAGCCCCTTATCCAATATATGACTTATATGTTTATTTTTTTCCATTCTGTGGGTTACCTTTTCATTTTGTTAGTTGTTTCTTTTGCTGTGCAGAAGCTTTTAAGTTCATTTAGTCCCATTCATTGATTTTTGCTTTTTTGTTTGTGCTTTTTGTGTCATCTCCAAAAAAAGAATTGCCAAGACCAATATTGAGGAGCGTCTTCCCTACATTTTATTCTAGTAGTTTTATGATATCAGATATTATGTTTGAATCTTTGACCCATTTCAGGTTCATATTTGTGCATAGTATAAGATAGGGGTCCAGTTTCTTGTTTGTGTTTATGCAGTTTCCAGCACCATTTGTTGAAGACACTCTCCTTTTCTCATTAGGTATTTTTGGCTCTCTTGCTGAAAAGCAGTTGACCTGGCTGGTGTGGCTCAGTGGTTGGGCATCGTCCTGTACACTGAAAAGTTGTCCATGGATTCCCGGTCAGGGCACATGCCTGGGTTGCAGTCTGGATCCCTGGTGGGGGATGTGTAGGAGGTGGCCAGTCAGTGT
This sequence comes from Molossus molossus, assembly GCF_014108415.1. Lineage (NCBI taxonomy): Eukaryota > Metazoa > Chordata > Mammalia > Chiroptera > Molossidae > Molossus > Molossus molossus. The sequence goes on from NW_023425351.1 coordinate 49,415,626, forward strand.
CTTGCTCTCATATTAATGTTTCTCTCTCCCCCTCGCCCTTCCCCTCTCTCTAAAAATAAAAAATCTTTTGATTTTTAAATTTAAATTTAAAATTTAAATCAATTAAAAAATCTGAAAAAATATAATCAGTTGACCGTATCCCAAACCTGGGGGCAAAAATGATACTATATTATTATATTTTGAAATTTGTCAATAAAAATGTGTAAAAATTAAAAAGAAACTAGTTGACCATATATATGGGGGGTTTAATTCAGAGCTCTCTGTTCTGTTCCATTGGTCTGTGTGTCTATTTTTATGCCAGTATCAGGCTAATTTTAATCACTATAGCTTTGTAGTATAATTAGTAATCAGAAAGTGTGATACCTCCACGTTTGTTCTTTCTCAGGAGTGCTTTTGTTATTCGGGGTTTTTGTTTTGTTTTCTTTTAGTTACAAATTTTAGGATTGTTTTCTAACTTCTGTTAACAATGTCATTGCTATTTTAATGGTGACTGCATTGAATCTATAAATGTATAGATGGCTTTGGATAGTATAGACATTTAAATATTATTTCTTCTGATCCATGAACATGGGATGTCTTTCTGCTTGTGTCTTCTTTAATTTCTTTCAACAAACTATTGTTGCTTTTGTTGTACTGATCTTTCCCTTCCTTGGTTAAATTTATTCCTAGGTATTTTACTGTTTTATGCTATTGTGAATGGAATAGTTTTCTCTATTTTTTAAGATCTTTTATTATTAGTAAATCAAAATGTAACTGATTTTTATATGTTGATTTTATATTCTGCAAATTTACTAAATTTGTTGAGTATTTCCAAAAGTTTGGTTGACTCCTTGGAATTTTCTATATACAAAATCACATAATCTTCAAATAATGATGATTTTACATCTTCCTTTCTAACTTACATGCCTTTTATTTCTTTCTCTTGCCTAATTTCTCTAGCTAGGATTTTCAGTATTATACTGAATAAAAGTGGTGAGAGTGAGCATCCATGTCTTTCTCCTGATCTTAGAGGAAATGCTTTCAATTTCTCACCATTGACTGTAATGTTGGCTGTGGGTTTGTCATGTCCAGCCTTTATTATGTTGTGGTATGTTCCTTCCATATACCTAAGTTGTTGAAAGTTTTCTCATGGGAGAATGTTGTATTTTCTCAAATGCTTTTTCATAATCTTTTGGGAAGATTATGTTATTTTTATCTTTTGCTCTATTAATGTGATATATTATATTTTGATTTGCATATGTCAAACCATTCTTGCATCCCAGGGATAAATCCCATTTGTTCTTACTGTGTAATCCTTTTAATGTGTTTGTGAATTTGGTTTGCTATTTTTTTTTTTTAGAATTTTTGCATCTATATTTATCAGGGACTCTGTAATTCTCTTTTCTTGTAGCTTTATCTGGCTTTGGTATCAGGGTAATTCTGGCCTCATAGAATAAATTTGGAAGTGTTCCTTTGTCTTCAATTTTTTTTGAAGAGTTTGAGAAGGACTGACATTAATTCTTTACATTTTTGGTAGATTTTGATAGTGAAGCTCTCTGGTTCTGAGGTTTTCTGTGTGAGCTTTTTGATAACTGGCTCAATCTCTTAACTTATCATTGGTCTGTATAGATTTCCTACTTCTTTCTGATTTGACCATGGTAAGCTGTGTGTTTCTGGAAATTTATTCATTTCTTCTAGGTTATCTAATCTGTTGGCATATAATTGCTCATACTAGTCTCTTATGATCCTATGTATATTTATTTAGGATTGATCCTATGTATTTCTATAGTCTCAGATGTAATGTCTCCTCTTTAATTACTAATTTGGAATCTTTTTTTTTTCCCCTCTAGTCTAGCTAAAAGTTTGTCTTTTTTTCTTTATTTTATTTCTTTCTTTATTTTTTATCCTCACCCGAGGACATTTCTCCATTTTCTGTACAGATAGAGTGGGAGGGAGAGAGAGGAAGAGAGAGCGAGAGAGAGAGAGAAACATCGATGTGAAAGGGACACATCGAGTGGCTGACACCTGCACAACCCAACCAGGGCCGGGGACAAACTGCAACTGAGGTACGTGCCCTTAGCGGGAACGGAACCCGGTCTCTCCGGACCGCAGGTGGACACTCCAACCGCTGAGCCAAACCGGCCAGGGCTGTCTTTTTTTCTTTAAAAAAAAAAATCAGCTGTTAGTTTTGTTGTTTTTCTGGTTTCTATTTCACTTATTTCTGTTCTAGTCTTCATTATTTCCTTTCTTCTGATGACTTTGAGTTTATTTATTTTTTTCTCCTTTTTCTAGTTCCTTGAGGTATAAAGTTAGGTTGTTTATTTTAGCCCGTCTAATTTCTTTATGTATGTATTTATTAATATAAACTTTCCTCTTAGAACTACTTTGGCAGAATCCCATAAAATTTGATATATTGTGCTTCTATTTTCATTTGTTTCAAGATAATGTTTTATTCCCTTTGATTTCTTCTTGGACCCATTGGTTTTTCAGAAGTGTGTTGTTCTGTCCCCTACTATTGTTGTGTTGTTATCTATTTTCTTCTTCAGACCTGTTAGTATTTGCTTAATACATTCAGGTGCCTGATGTTGGATAAATATATATTTAGGATTGTTATATCTTCTTCATGTGTTGACCCCTTTATCATTATATAATGACTTTCTTTGTCCTTTGTTATTGTTTCCACTTAAAGTCTATTTTGTCTGATATGTCTACCCTTGTTTTCTTTTGGTTTTCACTGGAATGCTGGGATGTCTTCTTCCATCCCTTCACTTTATAGTTTATAGGTATCTTCATTGCTGAAATGAATCTCCTGTAGTCAGCATATAGTTGAGATTTCACTTGTTTTTTTCTAATTTTTCATCTAGCCACTCTGTGTCTTTCGATTGGTGAATTCGATCTATTTACATTTAGAGTGATTAACTGATGTGTAAGAACTTACTAGTGTCATCGTATTGTTTGCCTTTAGGTTGGTTTATTTCTTCATTCTTTCCTTTCCCGTCTGTTTCTGTCCACCTTTGTAAATTGGTGGTTTTCATGGCGTATGCTCTGTCTCCCCATTTCTTTATATTTTGTGAATCTACTCTAGATTTTTCCTTGTGCTTACCATGAGGCTTACAATGAACATCTCATAAATAAAACAGTCCTTTTTATGCCTGTAGCAACTTATTTTTATTCACCTATGAAGGCTCTATCCTTTTACTCCTTTTATATTTTTGATGTCACGATTTGTCTCTTTTTATGTTGTACATTCATTAACAAATTACAGTAGCTATAGTTATTTTAAGTGCCATTTTCCTTTGACCTTTATACTGTAGTTAAGTGGTGATCACATCATTCTAATAGAGGGTTAGACTCTTCTGATTCTGTTCTTTACCTTTACCAGAGCGTTGTGTGCTTTCATGTTTTCATGTCACTGATTAGTGTCTTTTCATTTCCCATGAAGAACTCCTCTCAGCACTTTTTACAAGGCAGGTCTAGTGGTGGTGAACTTCCTCAGCTTTTGTTTACTTGGTAAATTGTTTGTTTAACTTCATATCTGAAGGATAACTTTACCAGATAAAGTATTTTTGGCTGGCAACTTCTATCTTTCCAAACTGAATTATTATTCTACTCTTTCCTGATCTGTATGGTTTCTGCGGAGAAATTTCCTGATAGCCTAGTGGGGGTTTCTTTGTAGGTTATAATGTTATTGTTGTTGGGTTTTTTTCTGGCTGTTTTTCCAATTATTCCTCTTACTTTTACTTTTGACAGTTTAATGCGTCTTGGATAAGGTCATTTTGAAATGAGATAATAGGGTGAACTATTAGCTTCATGAATGTATGTCCAAGTCCTTCCCCAGGTTTGGGAAGTTCTCAGCTTTATTTCTTCTTCTTTTTTTTAATCCTCACCCGAGGACACTTTTAGATTAATCTTCAGATAGAGCTAGAGGGAGAGAGGGTAAAAGAGAAAGAGAGAAACATTGATGTAAGAGAGATACATTGGTTGCTACCCGCACAACTCCAGCTGGGGCCGGGGACAAACCGCAACCGAGGTACATGCCCTTGGCTGGAATCGAACCCGGGTCTCTTTGGTCTGCGGGCGATGCTCTTACTGCTGAGCCATACCGGCCAGGGCTCAGCTTTATTTCTTTAAATAAGCTCTTGCCTGTTTCTCCCTGTCTTCTTCTTCTGGTATACCAATTCTTAATTTGCCTTTCTGACCAAATCCAACACTCTTGTAGGATTTTTTCAGTCTTTTAAAATATCAGGTTTTTCTTCTTCTTGTAATTAAATTATTTCTGCATTCCTCTCCTCCAAGTCACTTATTCATTCTTCCATCTGCTTTGCTCTTTAACCGATGCTCTCTATTTGCATTCATTGTCTCATTTACTGAATTCTTCAACTCCCTACTTTCTGTTTATTTTTGTGAAATTCATTCTCTTTGGTAAAAACAAACAAAAAAAATAAAAGAACTCCTTCTGTTCATTAATTTTACTCCTGAGGTATTTGAATTCTTTCTGAGTTTCTGTAGCTCACTAAATTTTTTTTACAACAGCTATTTTGAATTCTTTTTCCGTTAGATTAGTATTCTATGCCTTTGAGTTCAGTTGGTGGAGAATTATACTTCTCTATTTGTCGTGCCATATTTCCTTGATTTTTTCATAGTATTTTAAGGTATGCACTTTTTGCTTTTGCATTTGAAGTAATAGCCCCATCACTCAAGTTTTTTTTTTTTTTTTTTTTTTTACTGTCTGTTTTTTTTTTTTTTTTTTTATGAATTTTTATTTATTTTTTTGTTACAGATATTTTACCTTTTTACCCCATTGGCACCCCCCACTCCACCCCCTCCACCCTGTCCCCGGCTTAGTTGTCCATGTCCATTGGTCATGCATACATGCATATAAGTTCTGTGGTTTATCTCTTCCCACCCCCCCACCCCCCATCCCCTCTTCTGAGGGATGTCAGTCTGTGCCCTACTTCCATGTGTCTGGGTCTACTGTATTCCTCAGACTGTTATGTTCATTATATTCCGTATATAAGTGAGATCATGTGGTATTTGTCTTTTTCTGCTTGGCTTCTTTCACTTAGGATAATACTTTCCAGGTCCCTCCATGTCGTCTCAAAGGATAAGAGATCTTTCTTTCTTACCGCTGCATAGTACTCCATTGTGTATATGTACCACAGCTTTTTGATCCATTCGTCTACTGGTGGACACTTGGGCTGTTTCCAGATCTTAGCTATTGTAAATAGTGCTGCTATGAACATGGGGGTACATATATTCTTCCTGATTGGTGTTTCAGGCTTCTTAGGGTATATTCCCAGCAGTGGGATCACTGGGTCAAATGGAAGTTCAATTTTTAATTTTTTGAGGTAGCACCATATTGTTTTCCATAGCAGCTGCACCAGTCTGCATTCCCACCAGCAGTGTATTAGAGTTCCCTTTTCTCCACACCCTCGCCAACACTTGTTGTTTGATGATTTGTTGATGGCGGCCATTCTGACAGGTGTGAGGTGATACCTCATTGTTGTTTTAATTTGCATCTCTCGGATGATTAGTGATGTTGAGCATTTCTTCATATGTCTCTTGGCCATTTGTATGTCCTGTTTGGAGAGGTGTCTATTCAGCTCCTCTGCCCATTTTTTAATTGGGTTCTTTGTCTTCCTTTTGTGGAGTTGTGTGAGCTCTCTGTATATATTGGAAATTAACCCCTTATCTGATACATCATTGGCAATGATGTTCTCCCATACAGTGGGTTGCCTTTCCATTTTGATGATCGTTTCTTTTGCTGTGCAGAAGCTTTTTAGTTTGATGTAGTCCCATGTGTTCATTTTCTCCTTTATTTCTGTTGCCTTAGGTGATGTATCAGTGAAAATTCTGCTCCGTATGATGTCCGAAATTTTGTTGCCTACATTTTCTTCTAGAATTTTTATGGATTCACGGGTCACATTTAAGTCTTTTATCCATTTTGAGTTTATTTTTGTGTATGGTGTAAGTTGATGGTCGAGTTTCATTTTTTTGCATGTAGCTGTCCAATTTTCCCAACACCATTTATTAAAGAGGCTGTCTTTACTCCACTGTATGCTCTTGCCACCTTTGTCAAATATTAATTGAGCGTATTGCCTTGGGTCCATTTCTGGGTTTTCAGTTCTGTTCCACTGGTCTATATGCCTGTTCTTGTGCCAGTACCAGGCTGTTTTGGTTACAGTCGCTTTGTAGTATAACCTGATATCTGGTAATGTGATCCCTCCAACTTTGTTCTTCTTTTTCAAGATTGCTGTGGCTATTCGGGGTCTTTTTTGGTTCCATATGAACTTTTGAAGTATTTGTTCTAGTTCTATGAAATATGTCGTTGGTATTTTGATGGGGATTGCATTGAATCTATAGATTGCTTTGGGTAGTATGGACATTTTAATTATGTTAATTCTTCCAATCCATGAACAGGGTATGTTCTTCCACTTTTTTATATCTTCCTCTATTTCTTTTTTCAATGACCTGTAGTTTTCTGCAAATAGGTCCTTTACTTCTTTGGTTAAGTTTATTCCTAGGTATCGTAATTTTTTTGGAGCGATGGTAAATGGGATTGTTTTTTCAGTTTCTCTTTCTGTGAGTTCATCATTGATGTACAAGAATGCCGTCGATTTCTTGACGTTAATTTTGTATCCTGCTACTTTGCCAAATTCATTTATTAAGTCTAATAGATTTTTGATGGAGTCTTTAGGGTTTTCTATGTACAATATCATGTCATCTGCAAATAATGACAGTTTCACTTCCTCCTTTCCAATTTGGATCCCTTTTATTTTTTCTTCATGTCTGATTGCTGTGGCTAAGACTTCCAGTACAATGTTAAACAAGAGTGGCGAAAGTGGACATCCCTGTCTTGTTCCTGTTCTTAATGGAAATGTTTTTAGTTTCTGTCCATTGAGTATGATGTTGGCTGTAGGTCTTTCATATATGGCCTTTATTATGTCGAGATATGATCCCTCTATTCCTACATTGCTGAGCGTTTTTATCAGAAATGGATGCTGGATTTTGTCGAATGCTTTTTCAGCATCTATTGATATGATCATGTGGTTTTTATTCTTCATTTTGTTTATGTGGTGTATCACGTTTATTGATTTGCGAATATTGTACCAGCCTTGCATCCCTGGAATGAATCCCACTTGGTCATGGTGAATAATTTTTTTGATGTATTTCTGGATCCGATTTGCTAGTATTTTGTTCAGGATTTTGGCATCTATGTTCATCAGGGATATTGGCCTGTAGTTTTCTTTCTTCGTAGTGTCTTTTTCTGGTTTTGGAATTAGAATTATGCTGGCCTCATAGAACGTGTTTGGAAGTCTTCCTTCTTCTTGAATTTTTTGAAATAGTTTGAGGAGAATGGGTGTTAGTTCTTTTTTGAATGTTCGGTAAAACTCCCCCGTGAAACCATCTGGGCCTGGGCTTTTGTTTGCTGGGAGAGTCTTGATTACCTCTTCAATTTCCTTAGTTGTTATTGGTCTGTTCAAGTTTTCTATCTCTTCCGGGAATAGTTTTGGGAGACTGTGTGTTTCTAGAAATTTGTCCATTTCGCTGAGATTGTCGAATTTGTTGCCATATAGTTGTTCATAGTAGTTGTTAACGATCTTTTGTATTTCCGTGGTGTTGGTTGTTACTTCTCCTCTTTCATTTCTGATTTTGTGTATTTGGGTTCTCTCTCTTTGTTTCTTGGTGAGTCTAGCTAAGGGTCCATCAATCTTGTTTATCTTTTCGAAAAACCAGCTCTTTGTTTCATTGATCCTTTGAATTGTTTTTTTGGTCTCTATGTCATTTATTTCTGCTCTGATCTTTACTATTTCCTTCCTTCTACTTGCTCTGGGGTTTTCTTTTTGTTTGCTTTCTAATTCTTTAAGTTGTGAGGTTAGACAGTCAATTAGAAATTTTTCTTGTTTTTTGAGGTAGGCCTGTAGTGCTATGAACTTCCCTCTCAGAACTGCTTTCGCTGCATCCCATAGATTTTGTGTTGTTGTGTGTTCATTTTCATTGGTTTCCAGGAAGTTTTTGATTTCTTCCTTGATCTCCTCGGTGACCCATTCATTGTTTAATAACATGCTATTTAGCCTCCATGTGTTGAAATGTCTTTGCATGTTCTTGTTGCAGTTGATTTCTAGTTTCATGCCATTGTGATCTGAGAAGATGCTTGATATGATTTCAATCTTCTTGAACTTGTAGAGATTTAGTTTGTGTCCTATCATGTGGTCTATCTTTGAGAATGTCCCATGTGCACTTGAGAAGAATGTGTATTCTGTAGTTTTGGGGTGTAATTCTCTGTAGATATCTATTAAATCCATTTGGTCTAGTGCTTCATTTAGAGTCTCTGTTTCCTTGCTAATTTTTTGCCTAGAGGATCTATCCAGTGCTGTCAACGGGGTGTTGAAGTCCCCAGCTATGATTGTATTGTTGTCGATTTCTCCTTGGAAGTCCTCCAGAAGATTTTTAATATATTTTGGTGCTCCTATATTGGGTGCATATATGTTTATCAAGGTTATATCTTCCTGTTGGATAGATCCTTTCAATATTATGTAGTGGCCGTCTTTGTCTCTAGTTATGGTCTTCATTTTGAAATCTATTTTATCAGATATGAGAATTGCTACCCCAGCTTTTTTTTGCTTTCCATTTGCTTGGAAAATTTTTTTCCATCCCTTCACTTTCAACCTATGTGAGTCTTTTGTTGAGAGATGGGTCTCTTGTAAACAACATATAGATGAGTCATGCTTTCTTATCCAATCAGCTACTCTGTGTCTCTTTATGGGAGCATTCAGTCCATTTACGTTTAAGGTGATTATTGATATGTACTTATTTATTGCCATTTTTGTTTAGTGTGATTCTATTTTTGTTCCCATTTCTACTGCTAATTACAGCAGTCCTTTTAACATTTCTTGCAGTGCTGGTTTGGTGCTAATGTATTCCCTTAGCTTTTTTTTGTCTGGGAAGCTCTTTATTTGATCTTCTATTTTGAATGATAGCCTTGCTGGGTAGAGTAGTCTTGGATTCAGATTCTTGTTTTTCATGACTTTGATTACTTCATGCCATTCCCTTCTGGCCTGTAGTGTTTCTTGTGAGAAGTCAGCTGAGAGCCTTATGGGGTTCCCTTTGTAGGTAACCTGTTGCTTATCTCTTGCTGCTTTTAGGATTCTCTCTTTGTCTTTAATTTGTGGCATTTTAATTACTATGTGTCTTGGTGTGGGCCTGTTTGGGTTCTTCTTACTTGGGACTCTCTGTGCTTCTTGAACTTGAATGCCTTCTTCCTTCACCAAATTAGGGAAGTTTTCTCTCACTATTTTTTTGAATATATTCTCTATCCCTTGCTCCTTTTCTTCTTCTTCGGGGACTCCTATGATGCGAATATTATTACGTTTCCAGTTGTCCCATAGTTCTCTTAAGCTGTCTTCCTGTTTTTTAATAGTTTTTTCCTTTTGTTTTTCTGATTGGTTGATTTTTTCTACCCTGTCTTCTAATTCGCTGATCCGGTCCTCAGCTTCCCCTACTCTGCTTTTTAAACCTTCCAATGTGTTTTTCATTTCGGATATGTCATTTTTTATCTCTTCTTGTTGGTTTTTAATTTCCATTTGGCTTATTTTCAGTGTCTCTATGTCCTTACTCATGCTGTTCAGCTTCCTCAAGATCATGGCTCTGAATTCTAGCTCTGTTAACATGCCTAATTGCTCCACATTGATCTCATCTTCGGTGGAGGTGGTTTGCTCTTTCATTTGGCTTCTGTTTCTGTGTTTCACCATTTTAGCTATCACTCTGGGCTTTGGAGCCTGTCAAGTTCTCCCTGTGGGTGTTGGTGTTCTGCTGTTTGTGGCTCCCTCTCCTGTGTTTAGATGAGCGAGGGAGGACCCGCGTTGAACACCACTGTCAAGTCTTACTTTCCTGGTTAAAGCTGCCAGCCCAGGAAACGTACTGTTATCCTCTAGCTTTTTGCCTGGAAGCTAGCAGTCTAGGTTAATTGATGAGTTTTGGGTTGTCAGTTGATTGAAAAACTCCCTCTGGTGCTCAGCCAAGGGGCTTTCACGAGGGTGGGGCAGATGCTGGTCCTTAGTGAGCCTCAATTAACACTTCAATGGCCCACAGGGTGGGGTTGGATCTCCGAGGGAGGGGCTGCTGCCTCTCTCAGAGCCCTGGGAAGAAGCAATGTGGCCACCGTCCTGAGTGGCTGCACTCAGCCAAAGCTCCGAGAGCCCTCCAAACCCCGAGTGTCCCGACACAGTTCCAGTCCAGTCTGCCCTCCCTCTGCCGGAGCCCAAGGTGAGTGGCTGTGGCTGTTTTAGCCTCAGTCCCGGCTGCGCTGTGGGGCCGCCTGGGAGTGTAACCCGCGGGCGCCGCTTATAGCTAAGGCCGCTGCCGAGCTGCCGACCGTGCGCTCCCAGCCCCGTCTCGCGCCTTCGCAAGCCTACCGGGATGGAGTCAGTGTCCCTCGTTGTATGGTCCTCGCAAGCTGCTTTTCTGTTGGTTTTTCCCGTCGATTTGTCTGTGTTATAGTTGTAATTCCAGTTTGGTTCTGGGAGACGGTCTGTGTAGCTCCGTTCACTCCGCCGCCATTTTTCGGTCTCCATCACTCAAGTTTTATGTTTCCTTTAATTCTTATTCAACAGAGGCTGGCTATTAGAAACCTTTCTCTTGTATTCCAGGAGGTGGCGCTACAGCTCAAGTTTGTGGTTTCTCCTGGTGCTAGCTGTCAGACCCACTGAAGAAGGTGCACAAGAAGCCAACAGCAGGGTGGGGGGAAGTGTGGGTTCAGCACCTGGGTGCCCATAGGCCAGATGAGGGGATCCTCAAGTGGGCCACTCCCAGAGGTCTGTGGGTGGCCCTCCTGCCTAAACCCCAAAGCTGCAAGCAGGAAACACATTCATTCCTTCAGTGCCCTTTGATATTCTTATCTCCCTCCTTCCTTTTCTCTCCCTTCACCCAGTCCCAGAGGTTCCGCCTCAGAAACCCAGGTGCTACTGGAGAGCGAGGGGTCTAGCCAGCTGCAACTACAAGGAACAGGGGGAAGTCACTTACCACTTTTACTTTTCACCTCCTCCCTGAGAGATGTTGAGGTCGCTACTTTCCACCTGCTCTGCTGAGTGGTGGCTAGCCCAGCCACTTGCAGTGTCACCCGGGGGGTGCGGGGAGTGTATGTGTAGGGGACCTTGTAAGTTCGTCCCTCTCCTCTGCATCCAAACTCATTTCTGTTCCAATCTGATGGCTTGTCAGACTCTCCCTTTAGGTGCCCTGGGCTTCCACAGATTCTTTCTCCCGTGGGTGTGGCCTAATTCTGCACTCTCCAGGTTCCTTTTCCAAGTTCAGGCAAAGGAGGGTGGAGCAGGCTCACGGACTCCTTTGGATCCACAGCCCCTCCTGAGGTCTGTCTGCCCATTTTCGGATGCACATGTGGTAGAAACCTCCTGGGCGTCCTGGCGCAGTGTGCAGGGGCACTTTGGTTATGGAGTCCGATTGGTTGTCAGTCGTAGGAGAGGAAAGAGGAAGGACTCACGCTGTGGCCATCACTCCCAGCGTCCCTGTCTTTTCCCAAGGTATAGAGCAAATACAGAAGTGAGTACATAAAGTATGAAACCACATGCAATAAAGGAAAGAAATTCTCATAGAATCAAAGGTTCAAAAATGATATCCCCCATCCGTCTTTAAAATTTTAAATTAAATATGCATTGGAACAGGATAAATAATAACAAACTCAAAAGAAGGACACATTACGCCATAAGAGGATTGATGTTAAACATTGATACCCGTGACGCATGGCTAGAAGTCTAAATTTTTGCTGTAAATATAAAGACCAAAATAGTGCATGTGGAAAATATGCCCAAAGAGAATATACAAAATAAAAATAATTCAAAAAGACATTTCATAAATAAAAACCAAGTAAGTGGGAGTGTTAAGGGAAGCAGAAACATGCTGTTCCTTATTTACATGGGTGAACCAAGAGATTCCCTTGCATTCTTAACATTGATAATTGAAGGATGTGATTGCAAGCACATTTTGGGTTTTGAAAACATTTTAGATAACTTCTAATGGATAAAACCAGAATATATAGCAATAGTCCACAAAGCAAAAGACAAAAACAAGGTAAATTACAAACACTGGGTATATTAAAATACACATAAATAAATTTGTATGAAACTTAATAAATATAGATTACATGTTTATATTGAAAAATAAAGGAATAAAACCCACATTCAAATTATGCTGTTTCCAAGAGACAAAACTAAAATCAGAAAAAGTATTAAAGAGTATAAGGAACGGCAAGGAAAGATCAAGCACATAAAAATGAAAAGCAATTGTGGCGCCCTGGCCGGTTTGGCTCAGCGGTTAGAGCGTTGGCCTGCGGTACAGAGAGACCCGGGTTCGGTTCCCGCTAAGGGCACTACTTCGGTTGCAGTTTGTCCCTGGCCCTAGTTGGTCGTGCGGGTGGCAGCCACTTGATGTGTCCCTTCACGTCGATGTTTCTCTCTCTCTGTCTCTTCCTCTCTCTCCCTCCCACTCTATCTGTACAAAAAATGGAAAAATGTCCTCGGGTGAGGATAAAAAAAAAAAAAAAGCAATTGTGGCAGCACCAACATTCTGCAAACAAAGATTCATGGGGAATTTTTTTTTTTTAATCCTCACCCGAGGATATTTTTTTCCATTTATTTTCAGATAGGTAGGAGGGAGAAAGGAGAAAAGAGAGAGAGAGAAACATTGATGTGAGAGAGACACATCAATTGGTTGCCTCTCGCACAACCCCAACCACGGCCAGGGACTGAACCAGAACCGCAACTGAGCAAGGCCCGTGCCCCTGGCTGGAATCGAACCTGCGACGCTTTGGTCCAAGGGCTGATGCTCTAACTGCTGAGCCAAACCAGCCAGAGCTATGGGGAAAATTGTTAAATGAACAGATGTACTTATTTTGATGAGGAAAATGATCCAAACAAATGGTAAAGTTATCATATATTTAAACATTTTTTATTGATTTCTTTTTTTTTTTTTTTTTTTAGAGAGAGAGGAAGGGAGAGGGAGAGAGAGATAGAAACACTGATGAGGGAGAATGTCGATCAGCCACCTCCTGCATACCCCCCACTGGGGATTTGGCCCACAACCTGGGCATGTGCCCCAAGCAGGAATCGAACTGGCAACCTCTTGGTGCATGGGTCAACACTCAACCACTGAGCCACGCCAGCCAGGCTTTACGCAAGGGATAATCTTACATCAGTACATGTAAAGTGAAAGATCAATGTATGGGGCAGTTGCAGCTGTCCTTTGCATCGTGTAGCAAATGCATCTAGCAGACTTCGATCAAACATGTAAAAAATAAAGAATGTAGATCATTGAAATGCTTATCACACTTTTTTACCATTGAGAATATAACTTGCAATCAAGTATTTATGGTATATTTTTAAAATTTTGTTATTCATAATTAACCCAGAAGTCTTAAGGGGGATAGTGGGATAATAAATAATATTGGGGGAGGAAGGAAATTTTAGAAATTCTAATTGTATTTATTTTTTTAATCTCACCTTTAAAATACAGATGTATGTGTATATATTATATAAAATATATTTATATAAATTATAAATTAAAAATATATAAACTATATTTTTATAAAAATGAAATTATATAGTATGATCTTGCATTTGTAAGTATATATATTTTGGGGAGTATAGGCTCAAAATCTTCACTAATAGAGTTGTATGAGCCCTGGCCGGTTTGGCTCAGCGGTTAGAGCGTCGGCCTGCGGTCCTGGGACCCGGGTTCGGTTCCCGCTAAGGGCACGTACCTTGGTTGCAGTTTGTCCCCGGCCCTGGTTGGTCGTGCGGGTGGCAGCCACTTGATGTGTCCCTTTCACGTCGGTGTTTCTCTCTCTCTTTCTGTTCCTCTCTCTCCCTCCCACTCTACGTGAACAGAAAATGGAAAAATGTCCTCGGGTGAGGATAAAAAAAAAAAAATAGAGTTGTATGAGCCACAAGTTTGAACACTGCTGCATTCATTCACAATAACTTATTTAAAGTAAAATTGTACAAATAATATTCTCTACAAAACAAAGGAACCCCCCCCACACACACACACACACATGCTTCAAAACTAATTAGCAAAACAAAAATACCCCACCCAGACACCTACAAATACCCTGGAAATTAATATTTGATGTACAGTCCATATGTACTGACTTCTTCACTGTGTACCCTGAAAGCACTTTGAAACTCTTGTTTGAAATGCCCTGTATCCTTCACATCCAATTTGCATGCTTTATAGTATTTCTGACTTCTCTTGTTTACTTCTGTGCTGTATTTACTACCTGACGAATCCCTACTTTCCTGCTAAACTCTCAATAGTCTTTATGCTGTAATCCTCAGTTTTATTTTTCTTCTTCTACTACTTGCCCCGTAGTCTTTCCTGAATTCTGTAGGCTCTCCTTCAGACTTAGCAGTAGAGCACCCTCTTTAAACATTCCTCTGGTCTGTCTGTTTAAAAAATAAATTTATTGGAGTGATATTGGTTAATATCATTATAGGTTTCAAGTATATAATTCTATAATACGTCATCTGTATATTGCATTGTGTGTTTATCACCCAAAGTTAAGTCTTCTTCCATCACCATATTTTAACCCCCTTTACCCTTTACTATTCTCCCCCTTCCCTCTGGTAGCCACCACACTATTATCTGCGTCTTTGTTTGTTTGTCTTGTTTGTCCATTTGTTACTTTCAGTTTTATATCCTATATTTGAGAAATCCTAAGGTTCTTGACTTTTTTTTGTCTGACTTATTTTGCTTTGCATGATACTCTCAAGATACATCCATGTTGTCACAAATGACAGTGTTTCATCCTTTCTTATGGCTGAGGAGTATTCCGTTGTGTATATGTGCCACATCTTTATCCAATTATCTACCGAAGGGCACTTCAGTTGTTTCCATGTCTTGACCACCATGAATCACGCTGCAGTGAACATAGGGGTGCACACATCTTTGTGAATCAGTGTTTTTAAATTTTTCAGATAGATACCCAGAAGAAGGGTTGCTGGGTCATAAGGTCACTCTACTCTTAATCTCAGTCTTATATCTACTGTTAGCACTGTTTAGAGGAGCCAATTTGGATCTCTCATCCTGATCTTTCTAAACATGCTAGAGTAAAATTGTGAGCATACATGTCTATTTGGAAGGGTTTATTGAGCATCTATTATGTGACTGGTATGCTTTTATGTATGCTCACATGTTCTCTCACTTAATCTTTGGAAAAAACTGTAAGACAGATAGTTTCATGATATTTACAGGCAAGGAGTTTTGAGACATTTGGTAACTTGTCCAGTGGAACATCAGAATCTCTATTCAAATCTGATTCTGCCCAACTCCAATGCCCAAGTAAAGGACTAACGAAAACGAGTCCTAAATTTCAGGAAAGTCATCTTTGTGCCCTTTTACCTAGGGCATGAGGAGGAGTACTCAGAGGAGGGACAAGGACAAGGTCATTGAGTGCTTGCTCTACCAAACCGGCACTGTGCTGCTTTTGCACCCTTGACTTAATGTGTTTCCCAACAACCAGGTGGACAGTGAAGGAAGCGTAAACATCACATAGCTGGCAAGTCGCAGATCAGGAGGTGATTCTGAGTCTCTTTTTCATGATATCTCTGCACCTCAATTAATTAGCTAGTGGTAAGCGTGGGAATAAGTGACTTTCTCTCCTAGTCTGTGCTCAGTATTCTTATTTTGAAAATGAAGGCATTCGATGTCTGATAACCAAAGCCTCCTATGGTTCTCTCATGATAAAATTCGATAGTTCCACACAGAAAAGTTGATCTTTGAGAACATTAAGTATGTTAGTAACAGAGTTGCAGTTGGAGAGGGTCTCAAATCCACCCTGAGGGTTCTCATCATGGCAACCTGTTCCTTCTCCCGTGGTCACTGTCTCAGCCAGTGGCACCATCCTGCCCGTGTGCCATCCGCACCGCCCATTCAGACGGCCACCTGGTCCTAGCCACTCCTATGTCCTGCAGGACCTCCCCAGCTGGCCACTTGCCCCCTCCCCATTAGCTCTGGCCCCACGCCCCTCATCTGTGCTGGCTCCACGGTACTGGGCCCTGGGCCCCCACCGTTGCCCTCCTTCAGCCTGTTCTCCACGGGTCTCATGATGAAGGCTTTACAGAGATTCCAGGGCACGCAGGTAAAGTCCAATCTTCTCAGCTTGGCAAATGCGCCCCAGTGTGCTCTGGCCTTTTCTAACATGTCTAACCTCAGCCACTTCCGTCCTGCCTCTAGTAGCACTAAGTTACTTGTAGTCTCCGGGCTCCGTCAAGGTATCTTGACTCTGAGTCTCTCTGTATATGTACCACTACCCTTGCCGTTTCTGTGAGCGTCCACGCTGTCAGGATCATCCTGGGCTCACAGCATCCTGAGCGCGCCTGTTATCTGTTCTCCTCCTACAATGTAATTTCCTCTTAGTTGTATGTACCCAAGCCAGTGTATTGCACATCTGACATGCTTAGTGATACTGTTGAATGAATAAAATAATTTCTAGAGGAGTCACAGTCCCCTTTTATACCACCTAATCTCTTAATCACACAACTGTTTGTTCTTGGGGCTCATGCCTGTCCCATCTGCTTCCCAGGAGTTCCTGTAGGATTAACGGGAGAACCGTGAGAAAGAAGAGGCCAGAGGAGAGACGGTGAAGATGTTTAACGGAAAGAGAATAAAACGAGTAAACAAGCCTCCCTGCTCGGGCAGGCTGAGCCCATTCCCAGGGCAGAGGCGGGCACCGGGTTGTGCCAGGCGTCGGGAGAAGGGAGAAAAGGCTCCAGACAAAATGCTGGACGACATGCTCTTCAGATCTGTTTAAAGTTCAAGATAGACTTGCCTTAGGTTACACATTCTAAAGTAAACTTCCCAGCTTTCTTGGTGCTTTATTTTCCCTCCCAGAATGGCGCCTGCTGCACTCCAAGCCGGCGATGTTCAAAAGGCGAGCGGCAGAGTTTGGAAAGCATCCGACACCTGACTATTTAAAGGTCAGGCCCTGGCCTCGTGGCCCGTAGATTGTCCAATCAAATGAAGATACAGCCACAGCACAATAGCTGTCCAGTGTGAATGAATCAAATTTTACTTCTTTTTTTTGGTCAGATTTGCAAAAAAAAACACATTTTGGGTATGCTGCAGACTTTTAGTGATTAGTTTGTAGGCGCCATGAGATGAAAAAGGGTGAACATCGCTGCTCTGAGTTTATCACTAGTCTCTCCTGGGGGGCAGTGGTCCTCCCGGGGGGCAGTGATCCTCCCGGGGGCAGTGGTCCTCCCGGGGGGCAGTGGTCCTCCCGGGGGGCAGTGATCCTCCCGGGGGCAGTGGTCCTCCTGGGGGGCAGTGGTCCTCCTCGGGAGCAGTGGTCCTCTCCGGGGGCAGTGGTCCTCCTCGGTGGCAGTCCTGCTCTAAGTGATGTTTGGAGATCTGTGCGGGGTGTTTTGTGATCGACCCAGTGATCCGAAGTCCCTCCTGGCATTTAGTGAGGGGCACGCAGGAGGCTGGATATCTAACAGTGTTCGGGGTACCTGACAATGCTGCCTTTAGAGATCCCACGAGAAATTCATGTATGTCAAGGACTATTTATAATGATCTGAAGGAAGAACCAAATTATCTTTTTACATAAAAGCATATGGTATTTTGATGCAATTTTCACAGCGGCTGAATTCACTAGAATGCAAACATTGTCTGTGCTGATCAAGATGGTGCTTTGCTTCATTTGGAACTTTACCAAGAGTTGTTTTCATTATTCTCAATCTCATCACGGATGACAATGTCCTGGTGGTATTTGAGTAGAAATGCAACACACCTGTGTCCGTCTGCATTTTTGGCTGTTGAGATCATCACTTCTTCTAGCGTAGTTATATATTGAATTATGTGTTATTTCACTATAAATTGTTTTGTTTTTGTTTTTCCTCTATATAACAACTAGGGAGTTCTGTGGTTTTTAGTTTTGCTTGTTTGTGTCCATTGTGTCTGTAGGAAGATTATATTTTCCATAAGATTTATAGTAGGATGGTGAAATGGCGGTGACATAACATTTATTTTGCAAAGTGGGTATTCAGCTTACTAGGATTGAAATCCCTTGGTCTAGGGAGGAGAGCACAGTGATTTCGAGAGCGAGGACGAGGGCGTCGGTCCTGGGAGTGAGTCCCACCACTTGCCTGCTCTGGGAGCTGTCGGGAGTCTTTCCGTTCTGTTTGACTTCGTTCCATCTTCTACCAGCGTTCAACTCGCAGCACGTTTGTGAGGGAGGATTACATGAGCGTATACAGCAGAGCGTGCTTAGATCTAGACCTGGTACCTAGAAAGTGTTTGGTAAATATCAGGTATCATTATTATAAGCCCTGACTATTTAAATTCTCATTTCCTTTCCATTTTTGTAATCATATCTGAGAGCATCTGTTCCATTTTTTGTTCTCTTCTGTTACTTATTACCAGACTATTAGACTTTTCCAAAGTATTTTGATCTTAGAGTATGAAATATAACTTGTCAAACTCTGTTAATGTTCCGTACTTTGAAGTACAAAATCAGTCACTAAAAAATATTCCTGAAACATGGATGGGGTGGACAGAGCCTGTAATCATTACAGGACATTATTTTAATAGTAATAAATAGTCACAGATTAGAGTTCGTCATTTACTCGCATGATAAATGAATGTACGACTTGTGTCTCGAGTCTCTTTCTGGAATGGTGACAAGTGTGAAGATTAATTGGTGGGGAAAAGATGAGAGGACAAGCTATGATGGTGAGGTGGCCTTGATTCATCAATTAATTCATCTTTGTTCCTCTTTGGATGGCAGAAGACAGCCTACAGGTGGTCCCCCAACACTGGCCGGCTAATGTGTAAAGCTCCGCTTTTCTGAAAGCAGTTGTCACTCTCTCAAGTCCCAGCAGCTCATGCAGAGGGTGCGGAAAGGCAAGCCGGGGGGCTGGTCAGGGGAAGGGCGGAGGGGGCTCGGACAGAGGGAGGAGGGTCCCAGAAGACAGTCCTCGCCGACAAGGAAATGGAAAAGAAAGAAGGGAAGTCTGTCTTTCCAAGGAGGATCATCAGTTACGCACAAGATGGCCAAGAAAGAGATTTGTTTGGCTTATATAATGCTAAAATGGTTTTTAATTGCTAAGTTTGAGATTTAGCTTTTTTTAAAAAAAATTCCAGACAGAAACTGTAACGTAAGCAATTTTTTAACACATTAAAACATATGTAACTAATCACTATATTCTTCTTTAACTTGGAGGGGAAAAAAAACCTGTAAAATTATTTAAATATATTTATGGTCAAAGCACTTTTGAGAGGGACACGTCCTTGAAAACTCTTGCTTCAACAGAAAATGGGGTAATTTCAAAGATCTTTACCATCTACAAGTTCTTACCTTTGTAAAGTACATTATTTACTTGAAAGTATGGCATAGCTTAGGAAACCAGAATTTAATCATTATCATTTATTAATCCGTGAAAGGCCACTGGGTATGTAAGGATGCATTTTACTAACAGGAAAGTTAATAAACAGCATTTGTCTACCTCATTGAAAAGTTCAAGCGATTTAGGTTTTCCAGAATTTGATCCTATAAGGCAGAGGTGACATCTTGGACTTTCAGCAGAGGTCCAGCTGCCAGGCCCAACGTGGGAGGGAGACCGAGTCCAACACGCTCACCGGAAACGGCAAATACGTGTCAGGCGTTTTTCTGGTGGGAGCATTGTGCACATGAACACTCTAGATGTAGAAGAAGAAATGGGCAGAAGGATGGATAGCATTTTAGAGCTCAACAAAGACAACCTAAGAGGTTGGGCGGACCACATGATTTATCCACCAAACCAGGACATGTTTCGGGGTGAGAGGAGACTCTGTAAGAATTCTGAGACAATGGGTGTTAACTGGGAATGTCCTGGGATGTGTGGTCACCAAGAGGCCAGCCAACTTCACAGCACGTGTTAGGAAACGAAACCACAAAGATCTGCAGTAGAGTGAGGTCACACGGAAACCCAGCTTTGGGTAAACTGGTGCGTGTCTGTTTCTCCTACACACATACTTTCTTTCTCACCACCTCTTACACACGTGTGTGCTCGCTTTGCAAGAGAGACTAAATCCTGACCTTTGCAAATATGCAGGGGAGTAAGAAGAAATGGTAAATTTTCATCATGCATCTTGTTTTCAGAAGTCGGATTTTTTGTCCCTCTGTCTGCACACATGCAGAACTAACAGGAAGGGGATGAAAGAAAGGACTGTCAGAAATACACTAGTTAGTAAGCTGTTTATTAGCTAAACCTCACTGTTGCAAAGACGGTGGTACTTAATCTACTCCAGGCTTACTGTCCTCTGAAGCCTGGTTTCAGGGCATGAGCTCCCTTTATTGTTCTTCTCTGCTCTCTCTGCTAACATGGGCAAGCTGGTCGCTGCATAGACCCTGATGTATTTACCCTTGTTTGTTTGACATAACTACTATGTAAGCACTGACGTGGGCACTACTGAATTCTGTACCTCTTTCTCTGTAGTCTGTCCTACCCCCATGAACCCCAAAACACATTAGATCTCCCGGGGGATCTGCAGAAGGTATTATTTGCATGTGTACGTACAGCGCTGAATTTAGGGGCTTCCTGAAGGGCCCATCAGTGGACTAAGCCCAGCCAGAGGGCTGTGTGTTTGGGGACCTTTCTGAGCCCGGAGCACAGCCTGTTCCGCTTCCACGCATGCGGGTTTCGAAGCCCGCCAGCCTGTGGGCACGACCGTGGGTGTCGCTGCACCGCATGCCAGGACATCTGCAGTTTCTAGCAGATGGGAAAACATGTGGCAAACATTTGATTTTACTTGTCAGCACTTTCTGAAAAACAAAAGCGATCTGACCTTAATCGGTTTCATGTTTTTTAAAATAACAAAATTGGTTCGTTAACGTGAACTTTATAAAAATTCCTTAGTTTATAATGATTATTTTGTACATTTAAAACAAGAATGATGTTATTTTGAATTTAAGTGACCTCAGGAAAATAAGTTTTATCCAAAAACTACAACTCAGAACAGAGAACTGCAAAATGAGGTCATCGGAGCTCCCCCTGATTGAACCCTCCCCCCCACGGCAAGCACAGTATTATGTGATTTACAGGTCTTAAAAAATTAATCCTTACAACAACATTGTAAAATACACATCATTATGATCACACTCGAGATGAGGAAGCTGAGGCTCACCAAGCTTGAGTTTACTGCCCAGGACCACACAGCCAGCAGGAGGTGGTGGAACGGGGGGTGAATTTGAGTTCTGTCCAAACCAAGGCACATGCCCCGTGACCTAAGTAGAGGCAACAGTGATGTAGTTCAAGCAAACATGAAAGAGCTTCAGCCGAGATTCACATCAGCTATAGTTTAAACTCTCCTCATAATATCAAAAACCAGCTCTTTTTAAGGAGAATCACAACCATCTCTAATAATCAACCCCTGCCCTGTTTCCTCCAAGACCCCACCCCCTCACCCCACCCCCCAACACACACAGACTGTGCAGAGGAAGCAGCAGCTTGTGCCCATCATGGCAATTTGAAGCATCTACCCTGGGGCTCTCCGTTTGGAGATCAGATTTGAGACAATGGTCTCCTAACATATTTGGCAAATCTCTTCCAGTTGGCAGCCGCACCATGCTTTGCCTGTTCTTCACTTACAGCTGTTCACACAATTGGTGCAGAGTCCACATTAAAAGTCAAGCATCCCAAATGCAGCATACAGATGTAATGACAATGTGCACGTCCTTACCCATGGACCGTGGCCGGAGACAAACATACGCACAGACTGGAACTTTAATCGCTTTTTACTCTTGTCCCGTGTCTTCTCCATTAAAGAAGAATGGACTTGGTTACTTGGCATAGAATATACGTATGCTCTGCATAATGACTGGCCTCCGTCTGTGTAGGCTTTGCTGGTGCTCATGCTCCCTCCTCTCCCTTCCTGGGCCCACACGACTGTGTGGGGTCTGTGACTGGTTCCTGCCAATGAAATATGAACAGAGGGGCGTATCTGCTTTCGGGCTTCCTTGCTTCTGTAGCCTACCCTGACATCCCGTTGCCCCCAGGGTGAGTACAAACTCTGAATACAGGTTAGAAGGCTCTTCATGATCTGTCTGCTGTCGTCTCTTCATCCTTTCTCTCGCTATTCCCGCTGTGCTCCCTCTGCCGTCCTGAAGCTTCCAGAAAGCACTAAGCTCTTTTTCACTATTTGATCGTCATCAAGTGACAGTCACTTCCTCCAAGAAATCCATTCTGACCTTCGAAGAGTGGTTTAGGCTTCCTTCCCGAGTGCTTCTGCAGAGCTCTGTGCTCCTAATTATAGCACTTGTCACATTTCATTGAAAGTTTCTTCTTGCTTTTCTGTTTCCCCATGAGTTGTATGCTCCTCAGGAGCTTATAACTCAGTAGGGAAACATATAACTTTCATTCATTCATGTATTTTAACGTTTATTTCCAATTCTAAGTAATGATCCCCCCCCTGAAAAAGTTACTCCTTTTCTTATTCATAACTCTCCATTTCCCTCTCTGTTTAGATAAATGACTACAAGGCATCTTAGAATCTTCTTTGTTGTTCTCCTTCCCTCCCGTATCTCACCCAACAGCAAGTCTTATTGGATGAGCCTCCCAAATTATGCATCCATCCATTTTGCTCCTTCTCCACCACTACCATCTTAGTCCAGATTCTTGTTTAAAAAATTGTTTTATTGATTTTTAGAGAGAGAGGAAGGGGGTGGAGAGAGAGAGAAACATCAAGGTGAGAGAGAACATTTCTTGGCCGCCTCCAGCATGCCCCCCACTGAGGATCAGGCCCAGAGCCCATGTGCCCTGACCGGGCATTGAACCAGCAACCTCTTGGTGCATGGGTCAGTGCTCAACCACTGACCCACACTGGCTGGGCCAGTTTCTTGTTTAGATTGAAAATACCATTCAAATTGCTCTATGTACTTCTTCCCTTAGTTCCTATTTGTGAAGTGATTATATGTATGTGTGTGTGTGTGTGTGTGTGTGTGTGTATATATATATATATATATATATAGCTTCTCTACTTATAACCTTCCAAAAACATCCTATTTTATTTAGAATTTAATGCAAACTCCTCTCCTGGCCTGTGGTCCTGTGTAAGCTGGCCACCACCTACTCCTCTGATCTCATCTCTCACATGCTTGGTATTTTCCAAGCACTCTGGCCTTCCTGCTGTTCACTGAACAAAACAGGCCAGTGCGGTCCAGATGTGTTTGTGCATGTCCAGTGTGCTATGTGAGTATCTCCGTGTGACCTAAAGAGTGTGTGGGCCGAGGATAAAGGAATGAATACAGTGACATGCCATCTTCATTACCTGTTTTCTTTTCCACATCAGTAATTGACTGCTTATAATTAATTTTGTAGCTGTAGATTTTGGTCAGCTAAAGAGAAGTGAACTAAATCACTACATAATGGCTTATGGGAGGAAGGATGTCATGGTAGCCAGAAAAAACTCCTGTTCTCCTGGAGTGGAAACTTGCTTGTTTGGCAGAGAGCTGATAAGTGTACAGAGACAAACAGCCAAAATCAAACCTGCTTACTATGTTTTTCTCCAAGGCGCTCCCCTATTCTATCTTTCAACAACGGTAGCTGGCACTAAAAACACAGTAATGACCAGAAAGGAACTGGGATGGAGCCTCTAAAAATAGAGTAAGGAAAAAATCTGGATAGGAACATGACCATCAGGGACTGAAAACTAGTACAAGTGGGGAATTATTTGACCATGAAACAGGTAAACATTAGGATAAAACGTCTTTATGCAGTTAGTTCAATGGAGGCTACCCTGAAATAAAGGCTCGAAATAGGGATAAGACCATAGAAGGTAATACAAACATTACTTCAGCAGAATTTAGGAAAGGCATGTGGAAATACACAAAACTGCCTTAGAAATGGAAAACGAGAATTAGCAAAAAGAAAACTGAAGGTTGGATACTGCTGATCATGGAACTGGGGATATGACAGGTCTGAGGAATTTGAACAGATGAATAAAAGAGACCATAGGTTTATAAAAGGAATAAAAAGAACATGCTAGAAAGTTAATAGAGATAACAGATATATCATTGACATTTCTAAAGAATAAAAAGGAAAAAATTGGATAAGAATATATTAAAATATATAAGGCTACAATTTCCTGCAGCATTATGGATTAGATACTCTGAATATTTCTCTACTGAAAACAACTGAAAAGGCTGGATAAAATATAATGAATATCTTTTCAAATGCATCACTGAACTGACAAGAAAATATATCTAGAGAGACCAAAAGCAATGTCAAAGCGGACATGCTGGGAGGTGAAGATTTGCCCTGAGGATATCTGATACACTCTAAGTGACCCTGAGTTTCAGATAGTGTGATTTCCAATATTTTATTTCCACATAGTTTGAAACTACAGAAGAAAAAAAAAAGCAAGTTGTGCTAATTGTCCCAGTAATGTTTTTTAATAGCAGAGAAACCAATCCTGGATTTGCATTACAGCCTTTGTAATGTCTTTCTGTCTCTTTTAACTTGGAGCAGTACCTCAGTCCTTGTCTTTCCTGACATTGACAGGTTTACAGATTCTAGCCAGTCATTTTGTAGAATTCTCATCAATTCGAGTTAGTCTAGTGTTTCCTGCCAATCAGCCCCAGATGATGTATTTTCATCCAAATGTCATTGAATCCTATTGGGTGACATACAATGTCCATTTGTCCCATTATTGGTTGTGTTAAATGTGATCACTTCTTCAAGACAATACCTGTCTCCATTGTAAAGTTACTCCCAAATCTTCCTCCCTTATTAATAATTATTTTGTGAGGAGGTACCAGGAGACTCTACAAAATCCTGTTTTGAAACTAACTTTCACCAACTACGTTTAGCATCCATTAATGTTCCTTGCTTTAATTAATTATTACTGTAATATGGTTGTCAAATGGCAATTTTTCTAATATTAGCTAGCATTCCTTCAATATTTCTACTTGGCTTCTACAGCAAGTAGGAAGTTTTCTTTCTTTGTCCTTGTTTATATATACTAGTGGGAACTTTGGGGTTCTGTTTCATGAGCTGGGATGGGATCTATTGCTGTCCCTTTGTGCAGCCAATGTGAGTGCCTTCAAGCTAGCCTTGTGTTCTTGAGCCATATCCCCGCTATCTGTACCTCCTTACTGTCTGGAACAAAATATTCCAGGATCATCTTGCTTTTCATTTGATCTAGCTTTGGATTCACCTATTTCTCCAAAATTCCTGGTTCCATTGAGTGAAGAATCATATTCAGAAACCACGATCTGGGTGGGAGTTATTCAAGCTCTGTTCATCTTCCCAAGATCTATGAGTGGAAAGATTAGGAAATATACGTGTATACACACACACACACACACACACACACACACATTTACAAGGAACATATGTTGACATTTATTCCTTTACCGGAATGTATGTTTACAGCCATGCGTTCTCATCATTATCTCCAGTTCCAATCTAACGACACGAGATGTATTCCAGCTTTCCCCCTTTCGACATGCATACCTCCTCCTCCGATGAGAAGGTAGTACCCGCGGCGTCAGTGTCCCTTCACAGGGTCAGTGTTCTCCTTCTGCTGGATGTTAGTGCCCCTGCCGGGTCAGTGTCCCTTCACAGGGTCAGTGTTCTCCTTCTGCTGGATGTTAGTGCCCCCTGCCGGGCACTGCTTTCCTAGGACATCGCCTCACTCAGGACTATTGGATGGCTTTTGATGAAGAACAGAAGGAAGTCAGTATGTTTCTCTTTCATTAAAAAGGGAAAGGGAAGAAAAGAAGAGAATAAAACTCTAGTTGTCTAAGCTCCAGAAGGCTTCATGTATGAGAGAATATCCAGGGCACCTTAATGCGAAGACGCTCACAGAAGACGCTGCTGTAGCCAGAACCTCAAAGACTCGCACTTCGGTGCCACGAAAAACCAAGAACAGCCTGAGGCCCAGAGGAGGACGTCCCTTCTGCTCAGTTCGGAAGGGGAAACATCTCCCTTGATTATTTGTACCGCAAGTTAATTCTCATGCAGATTTGCCATCTGGACTCGTGTGATCTGTTCCAAAAATAGGTCAAGCATAACCACTTTAAATTTAGTGAGAAATCTGTAAGAGAAGAACATAATTGAATTTGGGGGGCACATACACAAACTGATAGAAAAAGTATCACGAAAGATGACCAAAAAAATGATAGTAAGATACGGTCTAACATGTTTCTAATTTGAATTCCAGAGGAAAAAATCAGAGCGCTTGGGAAAGAACCAATATTTGAGGGGATAAGTGCTAAGAATTTTCCAGAACTTTTGGAAAGATATCCTTCAATTGAAGAAATACAAAGATAAGAAACAAAATTAAGTAGGATAAATAAGAAGAAATTATAAAACTTTAGATGGGTCAGAATGAACAGTAGAATGCTAAAGGCAAAAATAAGATGCTAAAAGCAAACAGAAAAAAATTCCAAAGAAATGGCAATATTTGTGATAGTGTCAACAATAAAACTAAAGTTAGAAAAGGAAAAAAAGAGACCCACTGTAAAAACTCATGAAATTTTATGCTGAGTTTCTACTCAAATGAAGTGAATTTCTTAAATCATATAATAAACAATTGATTTTAAAACACAAAAATATAAAGTAAAAGAAATGGCGATTTGGTGGAGAGCTGACTTCTTAATAGCGGTGGCCAGGACATAAGTGTCCTCAAAGTGTCAAAGGAAATAAGTTTCAACCTAAAACTAGATATCTGGTAAAATGATCTTTCAAGGCTATTGGTGAAATAAAGTCATTTTCAGACAACAAAAACTGAGAACATTTATTACCAACAAATCTATACCAGAGAATATTCTAAGGAATACACTTAGGCAGAACAAAGATGTGCCAAAGGAAAGCTCTACTAGATGAGAACTGCTGAGCCAAGGTTAGTAAGTATGTAAGAATCTGGACAAACATTTGTTGTGAAAAATAATCTATAAGAGTATAATTGAAGTTTTTTGGACTGTAGACCAAGAAAAAATGTAAAACTGAGCGGGTAAGAGAAAAGAGGATAGTGAGACACAGTCTAACTCATATAATGTGAGTGAAATACAGCCTAACATCATACCCGTCGTATAGTATGGAACGGTGCAGTTAATCTACCCATGCATGGGGTAGCAGGGAGGTCAGAACCAAAGTGTTCCAAGATTCTTCAGTGTGGGGTAGAAGAGTAAGGATCTTGAATAACATTGCTCTGGATTTAATTATGCATGAAACTCATTTAAAAGAATAAACATAAAAGCACAATTTACAAATGAGGATAAATGGATTTAGAAAAAGAAAAATGACTTATTTTAATTGATCCAAAGAAGATAAGATATGAGAAAAAAAGAAGTAGAAAATTTGGGACAATGAGAAAGTGAAAATAAAATGGTAGAAATCAGTAAAAAATAATCAATAGTCAAAATATATATATAATCTCCAGTTACATTAACTATATGACCAAATTTTTAAAATTCAACTTTATGATATTTATAGGAGACTTGGCTGAAAAAAAGGATACTAGAAATTGAAAGGAAAGAGATAGAAATCTACGGTTATATACTAACTCGAAGAAAGTGAAAGTAGCTGCATTAATAGCAGACAAAGAAACCTTAATAGTCACCTTATCTTTTTTTGCTTTGTTTTGTTAATCCTCACCCGAGGATATTTTTTTTCATTGATTTTTAGAGAGTGAAAGGGAAGGAAGAAGAAAGAGAGAGAGAAAGAGAAACAGAAACATTGATGTGAAAGAGACGCGTGTGCTCTTACTGAGGCTGGGGATCAAAGCTGCAACCCAGGCAGGTGCCCTTGATCGGCAGTTGAACCTGCGACCCTTTGGTGGGTGGGCCAAAACCCTAACCACTGAACCACACCAACCAGGGCTCACCTTATATTTTGAAAATGTACCTTTAATTTTATGGAGTCATTATTTCATAAGCAATCATGTTTGAGGCACTGAGAAGAAATAAAAATTCTAAACTACAATTGTAGCTTCAAAAATACATAACACAAAAATTGAAATATGAAGTGAAATGGAAAAAAATGTGTCATCCTGTAGGGAAGACTGTGCCATGCTTCTTTCAGAACCTGGTGAAAGAAGCAGTCTAAAAACCGGTTAAGTGCAGAGTAAACCTGAACAGCAATGAAGAAACTAGATTTAATGACAAAAGCAGAGCAATGTATTAGACAAGTGAATGTATCTAGTGTCAGCCTGGGAGCAAAACATTTAAGTGCTACTCACAAAAATACTCCTATTAGTTACTGATGAGAAAGGGTTAAATTTTTTAAATGCTTTGAGATCTAAATCCCAAGCCCTAGACAAAAAAAGCTTATTCCTCAGCCTTTACCTTTGTGTTTTTCTATTTCCCTCTGAAACTTCAAATCTTTATCCATAATGAAGTTGGCTGTATTTGAATGAAAAACCTGCTGAGAGTGAGTTTCTGTTTCTCAATCTGTGTGTAATTGGATTTCCTTTCTTTACAGACTGGTCAATGGAGTAAAGTTTCTCTACAAACCAAGCAGATTGTACATTCCCATCCAGATTTATGATCAGACAGACTTGAACAAGTGTTTATCGCTTTATTTGGGGGCAGGGCAAATGTTCATACATAAAGTGTATCTTGAGAATGCTCACAGACTATTTAGTTTCCACTTGTATGCTACTAACTATATATATATATTTTCTTTTAAACTCCCCCAACCTCCCCAGTCTGTCTTCTTTTCACTCAGGACTTGATAATAATTTGTCTTGGGATACATACTGTGTTGATGTGTTTTTCTCTCCTCCTCCTCCTCCTTTCCCCCTCCTCTTCCTGCTCCTCCCCACCCCCATCCAGAGAAATGAGAGATGGTCACCTAACATGTAACCAATTTTATCTTTCATATCAAATCTCGAGAAAAACTACTTGTAGAGTGAGGAAACTTCTACTCTAAAGAGATATTCTGCTACCAAAAGAAAGCATAAACACTATAGTTCATGCAGTGGTCTGGAAAGTAATGTTTAGAAAAGGCTCCTGTGTAAGGTGTAAGAGAGACATCTGATACGGCCGAGGGTTAAACATTCTAACCTTTATTTTCTGTGGAGCTTCAAAATCCCCATCTGTTCTTTTCCTGGACAAGTTTTGTTTTTTAAAGTTGATACAATTCAGCTCCATGCTCTGATGTCTTTCTCCAATTAAGCTTAGAATGAATTCTGATTTCTTATACATTTAAGTTATACACCTTGATGTTTTGTATACCTTGTGAAATGATCACCACAACCAGGCTGATGAACACACACATCACTTCACACAGCCACGCCCTCCCTCACTGCTTCCCTTCCTCCTTCCCACCCTTCCTTTTTTTGTCCTTTAGTGATGAGAACACTTGTGTGTGTTATGAGAACACTTAAGATCTACCCACTTAGCAAATTTCAAGTACATAGTTCAGTTTTGTTGACCATAAGTCACCATGCTATAGCTTAGATCGCCAGAACTTATTTATCCAGCATAACTGAAACTTTGTATCCTTTGACCATCTGCTCCATTTCCCCTTCCTCCAGCTCCCTGAGCGCCACATTCTACTTTCTGCCTTCATGAGTTTATTTTTTTAGATTCCACGTTTAAGTGAGATCATGCAGCATTTGTCTCTCTGTGTTTTGCTTATTTCACTTGATATAATGTCATCCAGGTTCGTCCATATTATTGTAAATGTCTGGATTTTCTTCTTTTTAAAGGCTGAATGTGTCATGGTATATGTTTGTATACTATATTTTCTCATGTGTTTGTCTGGGATGTGGGGATGGGCTTTTCCTTGGACAATTGAATGTAAGGCAGTTGAATATAAGCTGTCCTGTCCTCTAGGAGTTAATGTCATGTGTGTTAGACTCTCAAAGCTGACTCAGAATAGGAACTGTGCCTGACAATTGACTAGCCAGGTAACTGATCCCCACCATCAGGTTGTAACATTGTAGTATGTATTTGCAGATAACTGGGCACTTCACAGACGCTCACTGCTTCAGAAAAATCTGAGGAACCGCACATAAATGTATTTGGTTTGTGCATATGTATCCGTTTCAACAGACTTGCTGTTAAAGGTGTCCTGCAGTGACCATGGTGGTGACGACAGCAATGCTGATGCTCAGGGAAGACTTACTAAAACCTGAATGTGGACACACATCCCCTCAGGGAGCTTGGTGACCAAAAAAAACTGATTCAGTATGTTTCAGGTGGGGCCTGAGAGTCTGCATTTTTAACAAGCTGCCCTGGGACCACACTTGAGTAGCAATGGCAAAGATCTTCGAACATCCACATGGAATCCTCCATAGCTTCACGGAGTAGATATTAACCCCTGGTGTGGATGAGGAAAAAGAGGCTGAGAGAACTTATCTAATTCTACCATGTAGCCATAAGTCCTTTGAGCATTTTTCTTTTTTACTATTCTTTAACTGTATTCCTCTCATAAATAATCATCTCCTTCCTTATCTCTTGAATTATTATTTTTTAATATTTGGTTTTGATGTAGTAGCAACTCCTGCCCTTTCCTTGACAAATGTTATCTTTTTAGTAAATTCTTTTCAAAGTGGCAGTATTCAAATGAGTCATACACATCAGTTCTAGATTTCTAAAATCTTCTGGGCTTATGATTTGTCCCACCTCTCAGAAGAAATCTTTCAGAAGTTTTTAACCTGGACTGCCAGTAAGAAACACCTGCAAGCTTTTAAATATTGTCACTGGGTGTCACCCCAGAGTTGGACTGGTTGCTGAGGATTGGGCATGGCATTATCTGGTTAGATGCACCACATGATTCAAATATATTACATTATAAAACAGATTATGAAATGTATGTTCTAATACATGATATTATGAAATAATGTATAATATATGAAATGGGGGCTGACAACTATTGTTTCCGAAGAACTGATACTCAAGCCCTTACCCAGAATCATTAAATTACAATGTCTCGCTAGATCCCCAACATGGGTGTTTCTTAAAAACTCCAAGGTGATTTCAATGAGGAACCTGTTTGAAAATCATTGCCCACACTCATTTTCCTAGTGA
The DNA here is from genome assembly GCF_014108415.1 of Molossus molossus. Classification (NCBI taxonomy): domain Eukaryota; kingdom Metazoa; phylum Chordata; class Mammalia; order Chiroptera; family Molossidae; genus Molossus; species Molossus molossus. The sequence continues at coordinate 49,446,635 of NW_023425351.1, forward strand.
GTTTATTATCTTTGAGGTGTATGGCTTGGACTAGTGTTATGGGGGGAAAAGGAGCTATTTTCTGTTCCCAAGAAGATGAATGAGAATTATCACAAGAGTGTTGGAGTTGGCTTCAGTTAAAATGGTAACAGCTCTGAAGACTAAAGTAAGAAGGAAAGTGAGGTCTGTTTGTGGGTGTTTTAAATCAGTGGTTTCTAAACAAGAATGTGGCAATTATTTGTGAAATAACTGTCAGATAATTCACTTTGTACTAATATTAATGCATGTTTGTGTTATGTATCTTTCCCATTAGAAGTAATAAAATAAGAATAATTCTAGGACATAAAGGTAAAGAAATTTTGAGATCTTGTATTAGAAAAATTGTTAAAAGTTAATATCTGATAATTATATCTATCTTTAACATTTTCTCTTGTGGTGACTTTTTCTGTATGTAAGGTCGTGCTGCTTTGTCATGGGAGCTGTTTCAGCCTCATAGATTTGGTGTTCCTTTTTTAAAAATCAGGTTTAATGTCATGTCCCTTAATATAAAAACAGCAGTTTTAACAAGCTTCAGATGTGATTTTCCTGGATAAAAATGGATGCTGACAAATTTAATGCTCAAATATTTTTCTAGGTTGGATTACAGAAAACCTACCTAGGTGGCTATTTTCTTATGGGACAAAGAAATATTTCCACATTTCCATATGGAAAGGAGCCTCAAATCCAGGAGCCTGCCTACCACTCCCTTCTAGAGAGGTGTTGAGCTCTGAGTTCTTCTCTTCACAAGTTATTTAGGGAGAAGCCCTGTGCCTGCCCAAGTTGAAGGCAAAACCAAAACACTGAGGTGAGACTTCAGGTAGTCTAGATAGTTTAAACCAGAATTTTGCACGATATCAAATCTGACAGCACATTTCTTGATGTTATGCAACCTACTGTCATGAGGTTGGCTAGTTGATTATTGGTAAGCTGGCAGTAAATAGCTCTGCCTTATTCAGTCTCTTGCCCTATACTAAGACCTGCTGTTTGGAAGGAATTGTAACTTCTGTGTGCTTTCAAGGACCTGAGGCTGGGAGAGGACAAAGGTGTTCTTCCACATGGTTTGTTTGTGTTATATTGCCCCTAAATGCAGACCTCACAGTGACATTGCCTCATAACCAATGAGAGCTGACAAAATAAAAAATTAAAATTAAAAAAAACTATTAAAACATGTGATGGGCCTTTGTGGTGAACCATGAGATACCAAGACCCCTGATAAGTTTGTGTCATGTTGACAGATGGTTTTCTTCAGTTCTTGCCAACCTCTCCCACTGTATCTTACAGAACTTCTGTCCTCCTGCTCTGTGGTTAAATGAGACTGAACTTCCTCCAGTTCTTACAATGACGTCATGTCCTTTTGGCCTCTGAACTTCTGCCCATGCTGCTCCCTTTGCCTGATCAGCGGTTCTCAGGATCCGTCAACACACTTGAAGATTATGGAGGACACCAAAGAGCGTTTGTGGACATAAGTTATGTTATTATATCTATCACATTAGAATTTGAAGCTGATAAAATTTTAACTTATTAATTTTTTAAGGTAATGACATAAACCCCTTACCTTATTACAAATAACATTTTTATGAAAAGTAACTATATCTTTCAAAACAAAGAATTGGTGAAAGGAGCAGCATTGTTTTATGTTGTTTTTTATTTTTTTTTCAAATTTCTTTAATGTTCGCCTTAAGCAAAGACAAGTGGATTCTTTATTTACATTTTCTTTTTAAATTACAGTTTACATTCAGTATTATTTTGTATTAGTTTCAGGTGTACAGCATAGTGGTTAGACAATCTCATAGTTTACAAAGTGTTCTCCCTGATATTTTCAGTACCCACTTGACACAATACATAACTATTGCAATATTATTGAATATATTTCCTATGCTGTACCTTAAATCCCCATGACTATTTTGTACCTACCAATTTTTTGTTTTTTAATTCTCACCCAAGGATATTTTTTTATTTATCTTCTTATAGAGTGGGAGGGAGAAAGGGAGAGAGGGAGGGAGAGAAACACCGACGTGAGAGGGACATTTTTAATGATGTTAATTCTTCCTATCCATGAGCATGATAATATGTTTTTCATTTATTTGTATCTTCTTCAGTTTCTTTCTTCAGTATCTTATAATTTTCTGAGTGCAGGTCTTTTACTTCCTTGGTTAAATTTATTCCTAGGTATTTTATTTGTTTTTTATTAATGGAATTGTAATGAAATTGTATTTTAGTTTCCCTTTCTAATAGTTCACTATTGGTGCATAAAAACGCAACTTATTTCTGAATATTTGTATCATGCTACTTTACTGAATTCATTTATCAGCTCTAGTAGTTTTTTTTTATTTTTTTGGTGGAATCTCTAGAGTTGAAGACAGGTGGACTCTTGTATGTGCTTCTGCTTAGAAGCTTATGCAATACATTGTTTTCATTGAAACATGTGAACAAAATACAGCCTCAGACAGATAATGTAGTTGGAAAGGGAAATGTATTTTAGTAGCCTTTTCAGATAACTGTGAATATTATTCTTTGCTACTACACCAAAACGCAACAGCTGTAACTTACAGCTTATTTGTGCTGTGATTGCAAGACCAGTTTATAATCACATCTGATCACGGGAAAATGCAAGAATAACACCGAGACGACAAAAATAACCAAACCAAACTTCGCCATTTCCTGGCCAATATGGGTGATTACTACTTCTTTACTTATTTTAATTTTAGGCCTGCTTTATTTTTCTTACCTTATAGATAAAAATGGTTAAGATACCCAACTGTAGATTTACTCCCACTTTCTGGAGAGAACAAAGAAAGCCCTGCTTCTGTGAATCTTACCCAAAATCACCCAACACAAGACAAAAACCCTATTATGAATTATTTCTACAGCCCTCTATTGAGACTTACCCATGGTTCTGTACTGTGTGTGTTCTCCCCTGTTGCAAATGAATCAATCAGTAAAGCCAACTTTGTTTTACTACAGGGGATTCCTGGTGGTCTTCAGCTGAAAAGAATAAAAAAAAAATTTATGACCTCCTGGGAGTGGGTATTTATTTGTAGAGTATATTTCTATAAGCATGTAAAACAACTTGCTCACCCATTTTTAAGAGATTGTTATAAAGATGGGGCGACAGCAGGCCTACTTTAAGGATTGGTGTTATTCTGAAAATCGAAGTGCCCTATGTCCTTTGCCTTTCTTTTCTTTCTTTTTTTTTCACATATATATATATTTTTCCTCACCTGAGGACATTTTTCTATTTTTTGTTCAGATAGAGTGGGAGGAAGAAAGAGGAAGGGAGAAAGAGAGAGAAACATCGATGTGAAAGGGACACATCGAGTGGCTGCCACCTGCACGACCCAACCAGGGCCGGAGACAAACTGCAACTGAGGTACGTGCCCTTAGCGGGAACTGAACCGGGGTCTCTCTGGACCACAGGCCGATGCTCTAACCGCTGAGCAAAACCATCCAGGGCCCTTTGCCTTTCTTTTCAGAAGACTGATACCTAGTAATCAATGCTAAAAATGTTGTTGAATTATATTTTCTTGGGGCTTTGTGAATCTATCCTGGAGACATACTGCCTGGGCTCAAATCTCAGCTCTACTACTTACTAATTGTGTGATCAGGTGCAATGTATTTATCCTCTCTGTGTTTTGGTTTCCTCATCTGTGAAATGGGGATAACAAAAGGATCCACCTCATAAGGTTGTTACGAGGATTAAAAGCCTTAATATTTGTATTCACTTGAATAGTTTCATCGTGTTGTAGACCAACGAGACAGACCAGACTCAGATTCCGAACTGGGTTCAAATTAAGAGAGCTTTATTAGCCGCGGCGACTGTCCCATCCTACGCAGAGGAGAGAGCAGCCCCGAGTTCAGGGGCTGGGTTGCTTATATAGTTGTCTTAGCCCCTGTTAAGGAATTTGGGTTAAGGGTATGAGAGCAAGCAAGCACGTACAGAAGCAGATATTTGCAGTTAGTTGTTATGCCTGAGGGAACAATCAGTTTCGGGGTATACAAAGCAATGGTTATCTATACAGTGCAGTGGTTATCTATCAGCAGCTAGTTCTTGCCGTTCCCTTAAAATCCAGGGGGTAAAGTCATGTGTTTGTCCTTTACATTCCCCACTGGTCTTAGGGTTAAATCAAATCTTTGATTCTAAAGTGTCTTCAATTTCTTCTATTGTGGCTAGCTTCTGATAGGGAGTGCTAAGGACCATGAGCTTAACAGCCTGTACTTTTTCTCTAAAAAATTGCATTAAGCGAATAATCAGGATTGGGCCACAAGTTAATATTAATAGGAGGAGGATTAAGGGGCCCACAAGGCCAGTGATAAGAGTAGTGAACCATGGGGACCAATTAAAGAGGTTCTCATACCAATATTTAGAGGTAGATAGAGCCTGTTCTCATTCATCTAGTCATCGTCTAACTAATTTTATGCTTTCTCTAATAATATCAGATTGGTTAGCATAAAAGCAACAGGCTTTTCCCAAAGCTATACAAAGACCTCCTTGTTTAAAAAATAGTAGGTCAAGTCCTTGCCGGTTCTGAAGGACCACCTCAGCAAGGGAGTCAAGGGCTTTCTGTAAGTGAGATATCTGGTTTTTGAGGTCCTGCAGATCTCGGGTGACCTGAGCCGACAGGCTGGTTAGGCTTACATGGCCCTGTAAAAGGACCACTGTTCCTACCGCTGTCTTTCCTGCAATGCCTAGTCCGACTAAAAGAGGAACTAGGATTGGGGCCTTCTTGAGAAGGTGATGCCTGAGATTAGTAGATTCGAGATGTTCTCTCTCGGCTTCTCCCGAGAAGAAATAAACCTGTGGAATAATATAAGCAAGAATACATAAGTCTTTGGAGTCTTCGGGGAAATGTAGGTAGTCAGTCCTGAGGCACAAGCAAACCAAGTCCCGGAGGGTGCGGTAAGAACCCAAGTCTCTTGTGAAGAGGAGTCTAATGGGGCAAGGGTGGTAAAATCCCCGCATGCGTCTCTGTAAGGGGAGGAGCTCAGGTCGTAATTGCCGATGATGAAGCATGTCCCCTGTCCTTGTAGATCCCCGAGAGTTAGGCGGGGTTTGGACCGGGATGGCAGTGGCCGTCTTGGAGTGTGTCTTGTAAGGATTGGTTCCTGATGTCCTGTTGAGAGTTTCCTAAAGTCCTATTAGCACCGATGCCTATGTAATAGGGTGGTGAAGGGTTTAAGCAGAACCAGCAGTCCTGAGTTTGATTGGGGTTAGTTGCGTTGGCAAAGGAGAAAACTGCATCAAGGGTGGTCAGGAGGGGATTTTCAATCCTGGGCTTTTGGGTGCGTCTAGCCCATGAGTAAGTGATGCCCTCCGGGGAGGAAATGGGAGTCGTCCATTTGTATCTGGGGTGCCAATAGGGGAAAGAGTGGGCTTAGGTAACGGATGGTTGAGGATTGCTATAGGTAAGCAGTTGGACCTATAGGTAAGCTGAGTGTTCTAATTGCAGATATTTGGACAGTAAAGGTGGTCCCTGGGTCTGGCCCGGTGACATAGAGCTGGAGTCCCCATGTTTTTCCTGTGAGCCATGAAGGGTCATGATTATCTTAACCCTAAGCTGAACTGGGTTTCAGGAGCCGACTGTGGTCCTGTTACAGGCCTGGGGGCCGGCAGTGGTAAGCCTGTGGAAGGAGGTATGTGGGTCAGCCCCAGGATGTCCGGCCCAGAGAGCCGAGGTTTCGCATCCCCACTGGGCACAGTAGTCATCAGAAAGGGAACCGCAGCGAGGCTCCTCGGTCTGGTCATATATAGCGCTGGGTGTGCCAGAGGCCTTTCTCATAGGATGGCTTCCCGCATTCATAACACCCGTATATTGAGCAACTCCTGGGGGGTTAGGCCTGAAGAGGGAGTAAAAATCAAAGGTGAATGAGGGTGTAGCATAAGTTATATTAGTAGCAAAGAGAGTTCCATCTATGGTGTGGATGAGTCCATCTATATTGGGTAGGTGCCTTACTGGTGATCAGAGTCAGGAGAGACTAGGAGGAAACCCTGGGGAGCTTTATCTTCAGGGGATCCTCCATCTGCTGTAAGGCCCGTTGTTCAGGTATTTGCTCAGGGTGTGCATTCTTTACCTGAATGTGGTGAATCCGAAATTTCCGTCCTGCTACCTTCAGAGCGGTGGGCATGGTCAGGGTAACAGGAAAAGGGCCAGTCTAGCGAGGCTTGAGGGAAGCAGGCTGACGTTTCTTGACTCAGACCCAGTCACCAGGGGTGAAGTCGTGCGGTGGTATCTGGGGTGTCCCCGGTTGGGGTCTGGTGTCCTTGATTAGCTGTCGGGTCTGTTCTCTCAGCCTCTGGATTGCCTGCAAAGAGCTGAGGAGGTTATGGTTACCTAGGTTGGCCAAGACCTCGTCCTTGATTTTGGGTAGAATAGGGGGATGTCGGCCAAACATGATCTCAAATGGGGTAAAACCCTTAAGATAAGGGGTACAGCGCACACGAAGGAGGGCAAAAGGAAGGAACCTTACCCAGTTATCGCCCGTCTCAAGGTGGAGCTTAGTTAAAGTTTCCTTTAACGTCCTATTCATTCTACCTACCTGTCTGAACATTGAGGCCTGTAGATATAATGCAATTTCCAAGTAATCCCTGAAGCTTTAGCTAACAATTTTGTGGTTTGAGCAATGAATGCCGGGCCATTGTCGGACCCCAGAGCTAGAGGGAGGCCAAATTGGGGGACTATCTCAGAGAGCAGTAACCGGGCTACCATGGTTGCAGTTTCAGTCTTGGTAGGAAAAGCCTCAGTCCAGCCGGAGCAGTTATCTGTGAAAACAAGCAGATATTTATAGTTGTATTGGCCAGGGGTGACCTCAGTAAAGTCACTTCCCAGTGGTCACCAGGAGCTGTGCCTCGTTCTCGGGTCCCGAGGTCTGTTGTTTCCCGAGGGTGAGAGTTGACTTGGGCACAGGCAGGGCACCTCCTTATTTCAGATTCTGTCCATCTGTTGAGGTTTGGGACATAAAAGTCCTGGGCTATGAGACTGGAGAGTTTAGTCTTGCCCAGGTGGGTGCCCTGATGGAGCTGAGAGATCAGCTCTTGGCCTAGGGCTGCAGGCAAGAGGATCCTCCTGTTGGGGAGAAGCCTCCAGCCGTGCGGCCTCTGGTTACAGTTGAGCCTCCGTCCAAGTGCTTCCTCCTCTTGGTTATGGGAGGGCTCTTTGGGGAGGCTTTCCCCTGGAAGGACTGGAAGGACCTCTAGTGGCCCCACTGGTCTTAGGGCAGCCTCCTTGGCTGTCTGATCGGCGAAGACGTTTCCCTTAGCTTCAGGGGCGTCGGAGTTCTGGTGGCCCCAGCAATGGATAATGGCCACTTTTGTTGGTAGCCAAATGGCCTCTAGGAAGGCAAGAATTGTTTCTTATTTTTGATCTGTTACTCCCCTGAGGTTAGGAGTCCCCTTTCTTGGTAGAGGGCCCTGTGGACATGGGCTGTGGCGAAGGCATACCGGCTGTCAGTGTAGATGTTTACTGACTTGCCTTTCGCCCATCTTAAAGCCTGAGTGAGAGCAATTAGTTCAGCCCTCTGAGCTGAAGTCCCGTGCCCTAGTGCCTGGGCCCAGATGACCTTATCTTGTGTGACTACCGCTGCTCCCGCATATCGGACTCCTTCTCAGATGAAGCTGCTCCCATCTGTATAGAGAGCATGCTCTGGAGTTGGGAAAGGGTTGTCAGTTAGGTCAGACCTCAGATTAGTTAGAGTCTCAAGAATGTCTGAGCAATCATGAGGGGAGCCTGAGGGTCATCGTCAGGCGGCAGGGTGGCCGGGTTGATGGCAGAGGTCTTCAGGAACTGGATTCGGGAGGAGTCTAAGAGGAGTACCTGGTATTGGGTGATCCGGGCGTTAGACATCCACCGGTCTGGAGGGCTCCTGAGGAGAGCCTCAACAGAGTGTGCCCCAATAATCTGGAGGTCTTGCCCTAGGGTTAGCTTGGGTGCTTCTTTAACTAGAACAGCAGTAGCTGCTATGGCCTGCAGGCAGCTGGGCCAGCCGGAGGCTACCGAGTCTAATCTCTTAGATAAGTAGGCAACTGGTCTCTTCCAGGGCCCTAATGATTGGGTTAGGACCCCTTTGGCAATGCCTCCAGTCTCAGAGACAAGAGCTGAAAGGGCTTAGTGATATCAGGCAGAGTCAGGGCTGACACAGACATTAAGGCTGTTTTTAGTTTCTCAAAGGCCTGTTGTTCTATCTCAGTCCAGATTAAGGCATTGTCCTTTCCCCCTGTGCTGGTATAGAGAGGCTTAGCGATCTCGGCAAAGCTAGGGAGCCAGAGGCGGCAGTACCCTACAGCCCCAAGAAATTCCCGTACCAGTCTCTTGGTCGTGGGGGTAGGGATTTTCACGGCCTCGATCCTGCTATTGGAGAGCGACCGTTTTCCTTCTTTGAGTTCATAACCCAGGTAGGTCGCGGTGGTGGTGCATAATTGAGCTTTCTTGGCTGAGACCCGATATCCTAAGTGTTCTAGCTCTAGTAGGAGTGCCTTCGAGGCCTCCTCACATTCAGGAAGAGAAGTGGCTGCTAGGAGCAAATCATCTACATACTGTAGCAGGGTGACATGTTGGTACCTTTCCCGGAACAGTTGGAGGTCCTTGCTTAAGGCCTCATCGAAGATGGTGGGAGAGTTCTTGAATCCTTGAGGCAGTCGGATCCAGGTCAGTTGTCCTGAGAATCCCCCTTCCAGATCAACCCCTTCGAAGGCGAAGATGGGTTGGCTGAGAGGTGATAAAGGAATTAAAAAGAAGGTGTCCTTGAGGTCCAAGACAGTATAGAAACACGGTTAGGGGGGATCAGGCTCAGAAGCGTGTAAGGGTTCGGAACCGTGGGGTGGATGGTTTCCACCCGAGTGTTTACTTCCCTTAAATCTTGGACCAGCCTAAAATCCTCAGTCCCAGGCTTCTTAACCGACAAGAGGGGAGTGTTCCAGACCGACTGGCAAGGTTTTAAAATGCCAGCTTCTCTGAGTCTATTAATATGTGTAGTTATTCCTAGTTTGGCCTTTATGGGGATCGGGTATTGGCGGACGCGAATGGAGGAGGCATTGCTGTTTGGTTGTACTATAACTGGAGCCTGATGCTTAGCTAGGCCAGGTGGGTTAGTTTCTGCCCAAACCCTCGGTATTTCTTTTTTCCATTTTTTGAGGACAGCATTAGAGGTTTCTTTACAAGGCTCTTCTAGTAGGAGGTATTCCTCGGATAGGGGCACAGAGAGCAGGAGAGAGACCTCCGGTTCCCCAAGGGTGGAGCCCTGTTTGAAGGAGATGGTGGCCTGCAATTTCTGGAGGAGATCTCGGCCAAGGAGGGGGAGGGACAGTCCGGCATGACTAGGAAGGAATGAATGACAGTTCCTTTGCCCAGGTCAGTTATCCTCGCTGTAGTCCAAGGGTAGGATTTGGACTTCCCTGTTGCCCCTACAACTGGCGTTTTCTCAGATGAGATGGCCCTGTGGTCTCCTTTAGAACAGAAAAGGTGGCTCCTGTATCAATTAGAAATTCAACAGGACGGCCCCCAACTTGTAATGTTAACTTGGGCTCCCGGGGGCCTAATCTGTAGGAGCCCCGAACCTCTCATTCAGTGTCTTCCAAGAGGATGAGGTCCTTAGGTTTCTGTTGGGCCCCCCTTTAGGGCAGTCCTTTTTCCAATGACCATATTCTTTGCAGTAGGCCCATTGGTTAGGGTCAAGAAGTGGCCGGGATCATTGCCTAGGTCTCCGTGGGGTTGGCCCTATGTTTTTAGGCCTATTTCCTGGTTGCCCTTTTTGATTCTCTTGAAGAGCGGCTATGATTACTCTTGTGACTTTTTTAGTATTGGCCGTTTCTGGGTCGTCCCGGTTGTTAAATACTCTCTGAGCTATTTCAACTAACTCACTAAGATTCTTTCCTTCAAAACCCTCTAATTTCTGGAGCTTCTTCCTAAAGTCTGGGGCCGACTGGGTGACAAAAGCAATATTAATTGCCCGTCTGTTCTCAGGGGCCTCCGGGTCTGTGGGAGTAAAGAGGCGATAAGCCTCCATGAGACGGTCAAGAAAGGCTGCTGGGGATTCCCCTGCGGTTTGAACAGTCTCTTACCTTAGACAGGTTAGTTGGCTTTTTGGCTGCTCCACGGAGGCCCCGAAGTAGAGATCGGCAATACTGGGGTTAAAGCCTCCTCACCTTGTTCAGTGTTCGGGTGCCAGTTGGGTTGGGTAGTTGGGAGGTGGCTCCTATTTGGGCCGGATCTGTGAGGGGTTGGCCGTCTGGCCAGAGGACAGATTTTGCTGCCTCTCTGTGGATCCTGTCCCTCTCCTCGGAGGTCAACAGGATCTGCAACAATTGCTGACAGTCATCCCAAGTGGGCTGATGGGTGTGGAAGACCATCTCTAGGAGAGAGATTAAACTTTGGGGTTTATCAGAGAAGGAAGGGTTCTGTTGTTTCCAATTATACAGATTGCTAGTTGAAAAGGGGACATAAACCATGAAGGGCCGAGTCTGGTCTCCACCCCGTGGTGGAGCAACCTGCCGGAGGGGCAGGACGGCAGCCGAGGAGTCTGGCGCCTGCGGAGGGGTTAGAAGGGGTGCTGCCACGTGTATGGGAAGGACTGAGCGGCTGAAGGGCTTCAGCCTCTCTGGCCATGGCAGCGGCAGGTGGCGGAGACCGATAAGGGGGTGGCCCCACAGGGTCAGTGAGGGGTCTTCTGGGGGACCTGAAAGAACAGGGTGAAGCCTTCGGGAGGGAGCAGCAGCTGAGGGCTTCTGAGGCTTCCGCGGAAGCTGGGCAATTAAAATCTTCTCCCTATTAGGGCACGAACATTTCTTAATATAATTAGGCTTGTCAGTAGCTGTGTCAATACAAACATCGATGTGAGGAGTTTGGTCTGGGTGTCCGGGAGTCCCATAGATGACGCCTCGAACTGCGAACAAAGAGCTTAAGTCAAAAGTGCCCTGGGAGGGCCATCGACCCGGAACATGGGCCACTCCAATTCGCACAAAGTGCGCAGGGATCCAGGGTCTGCTGAGATGCTGTAACCTGAGGCGCTGGGAAAAGTCTGAGAAGTCATCAAGGAGACACTGAAGAGGGGTCCTAGGTCCTGAAGGTCCTGAACCATTTTGAAGGACACAGGCCATCACAGCACAGAAACGCAAAACACAAAACAAAAAGGACAAACAAATAAGACAGACAAAAAAAAACAGACAAACCGAACCGGGGCCAAAAGCAACGTCTCGCTATGGCCCTGGGGCTGGATCTCTGTGCTGCGTCCAGCAGATCCACTTCCCCTCACTCTGCAGAGTTTTCAGAAACAGACTTACTGAGGGACGTCCCATCTGCTGAACCGAACCTGGGCCCAGGGTTTCCAGATGCTCTCTAGATGGAGTTTTGGAGTGGAGACAATTCCAGGGCAGAACGGCGCCTGGGGCGGAGGAACGTCTCTCCCAGGCCTTCTCCTAGACCGCCTGTCTGCTCCCAGGATGGACCTGTCTCCCGGAGTCTGAGGAGGTCAACCCGCCTATGTCGGGGACCTCGTTTGTCTTTCTCGCTGGGGCCTCCAAATGTTGTAGACCAACGAGACAGACCAGACTCAGACTCCGAACTGGGTTCAAATTAAGAGAGCTTTATTAGCCGCAGCGACTGTCCCACCCTACGCAGAGGAGAGAGCAGCCCGAGCTCAGGGGGAGGGTTGCTTATAAAGTTGTCTTAGCCCCTGTTAAGGAATTTGGATTAAGGGTATGCAAGCAAGCAAGCACATACGGAAGCAGATATTTGCAGTTAGCTGTTATGCCTGAGGGAACAATCAGTTTCTGTGTACACAAATCAATGGTTATCTATACAATGCAGTGATTATCTATTAGCAGCTAGTTCTTGCCATTCCCTTAAAATCCAGGGGGTAAAGTCATGTGTTTGTCCTTTACAATCGGGCATGTTACATATGTGTATTTGCTAAATAAGTAAGTGATTCTTAACAACAGAACCTGAACTCTGCCTATCCTGTTAGGTTTTAGCCTAACTGCACAGGTTTAGTTAGAAGCAATGCAAGTATAAGCTGGTAAACTCCATCTTTACCTACTGTTCTTTAAAACTGTCTGGACATCACAATGAAATAGCGACATGATGGGTAGGAAGATAAATCTACTTACACAATTAAAGATTGTGAAAATTTTTAATGGAAAATAAAGTTAAAAGTGTGAATTCATAAAGTAGGAGATCATAAAGCATGTTCCTAGAGAGTCCTAAAAGCATGGCATATTTAACTATGTGAAGATCTGAATTTTTGCACTACAATTAGCTAAGCTCTTCTATGTTAATGTAACCTAAATTTTATTGAAGTGGGAGTATATATAAATGCAATATGAATATTGGATTTATAATAGAATTTTTTTAATAATGTAAATATATTTGTTTTTATTAGAAAATGTTAGACAATTACAACAAAAACTTAGAAAAATGCAGTAAAAATTAAAGGAATCCACAAACATGAACTTTTATGGTAAAGCTCACTTTATAGCTATGTCATTGAAATTTTTTAATAAATGAGGAAATATTTGTGTACATAAAGGATTCTTTACAGTTACTAAGATTTTAATTGATACTGAAATTATTGAAAGTCTAAATGTGAAATGCAGTTTTTCTTAAGCCCTATGTACAATTTACAAAGTTAACTCTATAAATTTGTGGGATGGGAACAGTCACCTATTTACTTGTTTGATTTATGTTCAAGTCATAAATTTAACAGATTAAATTCCTTTGTATAAATAATCTCATTTACAATATTATTTTAAATATATAAAAAAGTTAATATAGCCCAGCCAGTGTGGCTCAGTGGCCTGAGCGTTGTCCCAGGGACTGAGAGGTCCTGATTTGATTCCCAGTCAGGGCACATGTGGGGGTGGGGGTGAGGTGGGCTTGATCCCCATAGGGGGCATGCAGGCGGCCACTGCTGGACAGTGACTCTCACACATTGATGTTTCTATCTCTCCCTTATTCTCTCTCTAAAAAAATCAATAGAAACATATTTTTAAAAATAGTAAAAAAGTGTAAAAGTTAATATCTGATTTTCTCAGATTCAGACTTACACATAAGTATCCAGACTTACACATTTAACAAGCAGAATATTACTAAACATTTCAACACTACTAAATAAATTTTGTCAGCACACAGACTGAAGGGTCGAGGGTTTGATTTTCGGTCAAGGACATGGGTGGCAGGTTGATTCCTTGACCAGTCGGGGTCATGTTGGAGGCAACCAATCGATGTGTCTCTGTCACATCAGTGTTTCCCTCTCTCTCTCTTCTTCCCTTCCTTTCATTCTATCTAAAAATCAAAGGAAAAATATCCTCAGGTGAGAATTAACAACAACAACAACAAAAAATTACTGTCTAAAAATTGATTATTCTCTTTTATACCTTTCAAAGTAAAATCACATCTCTAATATCAATTTTAATATTTTAAGTAAAACTATATGTCTAGTAAATCAATAGAGTGTCCACATAGCACAGTAGATAATAGTATAAACTTTGGAATTTGACTATCTTAGGTTTAAATCCTGGCATTGCCATTTACTACCTGTATAGGCTCGAGGCAATTGCTTAACTTTTCTGTTCCTCATTTTCTCTATCTGTAAAATGCCTGATGATAGTACCCCTAATACGGTGGTTATGAGTATTAAAGAAGTTGATATTTCTAAAGTACTTGAAATAATGCCTATTACATAGAATTACACTGTTTATTAAAATAAATACAAAAATTTCCTTAAAATATCAAATTATCTTAAACATTTAAAAACCTAAAACATTTGATGATTGCAGAACTTATTTCTATATTTGTTTACACATCTTTTGTACTTTCAAATTCACCTGTCTATACAGGGGAGAAATGTATTGTCTCATACAAGTGGAGATTAGTTGTTGAGTATTGGTGATTGTGATACAATCATGGATTTGAATTATTAGTCAAAGATTTGAGGAGCAGGATCTAGGATCTATTCTGAGTTTGTACCTTCCACGATGATTATTTTCTAAAATGTAATATCAATAAGCTGGTATTGTTGTTAAGGACTCTGCTTGCTTTGACAATAGAGTTGAATGCCTATAATTACAGCTGAGATTTAATTTATTAACCCAGTAAATTTAGATCTAACCCAATTTTCAACTTTAATCTCTTTTTGAATATTTTCTTTAAATTTCAGTTTCCTAAATGGAAAAGATTGGATTTTTCATCTCCTACCTGGACTTTACTATTTGGATTAAAGAAGTCCCTTTATTGCCTGATAGAATTATTATGTTGTTGTTGTTTTTCTTATCTTTTTGTACTGTGTAAACTTCTCTCATCATTTTATTGACGGGTACTTGGGTTCCTCTGCTTTTCCTTTTATCCTAGCCAAAGCACAAAGGAAACACGTTACAAATGACAAATCACACTATTACACTGTTTGACCAAGGTCTGGCAATACTGGATTATTGGCCTTGCTTTAGCAAAGCTTCATCCCTCTCCAGCTGAACCCTTAAACTGGAATACCTTGGACGAGTCTGTTTCTCTCTGGCAACATTTTATCAAAATTTGAAGGAAGTATCTAATGCTAAAGAAGTAGCTAATACTAAACCCCTCTTCGTTTTACAGAAGAGAAAAGTGCTCCAGAGAGGTTAAGTGATTTGATTATAGTAAAGATAATAAATCAAAGCAAGAGTGGGACGGTTTAGCTTTGGGGAAACGGAGGGACAGCTGGACTTTGTGGATCTTCTCTTTAGTGCTCTGACATGGTCATGGCATAGCTTGAAAAAATTTCACTAATTACGTAAACTCAACTCTACTTGCAAAATGCCCTTTAGAACTCTATCTAGTAAGCTTCATTAAAACTCAGCGATTCTATCTGATCTGAAAACCCCCTTCATTTTACAAATGAGAAAAACTGATCCAGAGAGATTAAATTATTTGGTTCTAGTAAATACAATGCAGTTCTTTTGGCACTTAACTAGATAAATCACTTTGAATGGTCCTAAAAGTAAATCAACTTCTAAAGCATTCCTAAGAGTAAGTGTGATTAAGGTGACATTTAACTAGGTTGTATTATGTTGGTTCCTTTGTTGTATCACTGAGTCTGGCACCAGGATCTTTATATTGTCATTCTTTATCGTTTCTCAGCCCTTCTCCTGTATCTCCAACAATACCAAGATTATGTATGTGTTAGTTGCTTAGAGTCAATCAGCGGCACTGAGAACAGGTTTGGGAAAGACTGTCTGGATGGGACAACATAGGAAAAGATGATTTTCCCAGAGATATCCCAATTCTTTTTGTCTAGTGGCTTGTTAAAATTAGATTACTCTGTAAAGATTAGCACCTTGGAATTTCATTCATTTATCCAACCAAGATTTATTGACCATGTACTGTTTGTAAGGCACATAAATTGGGATGTAGAACTGAACAAAACATAAAAGCAAAGATAAAATACCTGTGACTTCATGGCATTGATATTTCTAGTTGGAGAATAAATGATAATCATACAATACAAGTAAAGCATATATTAGCTGAAAGTAAGTATTATTGAAAATAGAGCAGGAGAAGGGAATCAGAAATTGAAAAGAAGGGTTGAAATTTTAAATAGGTTAGAAAAGTCCCCGCTGAGAAGAATGACATCTGAACAAAGACTCAAAGGAGGTGAGACACTCTTTTCATGTGAGTATTTAGGGGAAGAACATTAGACTATATTTGGGTTTACTCTGGAATTTTAAATTTAACTTTGCAGGTATAATTTACATAGAGTAATATGCACCCGTTACAGTTGTAGAATTTGATGAGTTTCGGCAAATGTATTTTCCATGTTACCACCATCACAAACAAAATAGAGAACATTTTCATCACCTCCAAAAGTTTCTTTATTCTCTATCCCAGTCAATCCCCACCTTTTACCACTAGTCATTGTTAATCACCGATTTTCTATTTCTTCCTATGTCTTAGATTTGTCTTCCTAGAGTTTGGTAAAAACTAAAATTACTATTAAATATGTATGTATTTGTGTTGGTCTTCATTTGCTCAGCATAACATTTTTTGTGGTTCATCTTTGTTGTATATCTCAGCATCTCATTCCTTTTCATCACTATGTAGTATTCCATTGAATGAATATACTGTAGTTTGCATATTTGCTTACTTGTTGACAGACATTTTTGTTATTTCCAGTTTTTCACCATTGCATATAAGGCTGCTATAAATGTTCAAGACAAGACTTTGTGAGGGCATATTTTTATTTCTTTTAGATATATAGGAGGAGATATTTCATTAGATATTGATAAGCTGTTTCCAAAGTGTTGACACTATTTTATATTCCTTCCATCAATGTATTAGATTCCCAATATCTCCATATTTTTGCTAACATTGGACAATTTCAGTCTTTAACAATTTTTAGGCATTCAAATATGTGTATAGTGGTATCTTTTCACTTGCATTTTCTTTATGACTGATAATGTTTGTCATTTATAAATTTTCTATTGTGAAGTGTTTGGTAAAATATTTTGCCTGTTTTATTTAAATCAATTGTCTTGATATTATGGAGTTGTAGGAAGTCTTTATATATTCGGGATATAGGTCCTTTGATATTTATATGTATCGTGACTATTTTCTCTCACAGGTAATATTCTGTAGATGACTGAGTTTCCCAAATTCAGGAGGACACGAAATAATTTGGATAAAGCAGGGAATGTTAAATGCAGATATGAAATGAGTGCATTTTGTATGGCAATGATAATTTTGTCCAGTCCGCAGATATTTCTTATATTAAAATAAATTCTTTTCTTTACTATCTAGCACTTGGCTATACTTTTTTGATATAATTTTGCTTTGGCATTTCATATATTTTCTTAGCTAGCTAAAGTTTCTCTTTCTTTTGCTAGAATATGAGTCTTCTTTCCTTCACTAGACTATAAGTTTCGTGTTTTTCTTCTGTGTCTACCACTGCAGCTTTGGGCTTACTACATATTTAAGAATTTATTTATCTGCCCTGGCCAGTTAGGCTCAGCGGTTAGAGCATCGGCCTGTAGTCTGGAGAGACCCAGGTTCGGTTCCCGCTAAGGGCACGTACCTTGGCTGCAGTTTGTCCCCGGCCCTGGTTGGGTCATGCAGGTGGCGGCCACTCGATGTGTCCCTTTCACGTCGATGTTTCTCTCTCTCCCTCCTGCTCTATCTGAATAAAAAGTGGAAAAATGTCCCCGGATGAGGATAAAAAAAAAAAAAAAGAATTTATTTATCCATTTGATTTGACTTGAATCCCACAGTCTAAGGTTTGTCATATTTGGTGATTTTGTAATTATTTTTGTGGTTTTCCTCATGTGTATTAGTCAAGGTTCTCCGGAAAAACAGAACCAACAGGATGTATATGGACATATAGAAAGAAATGTATTATAAGAAATTGGCTGACATTGTTATGGAGGCTGAGAAGTCCCCAAATTTCCAGATGGCAAAGTGGAGACCCAGGAGAGCCAATGATGTAGGTGCAGCCTGAGAGTGAAGGTCTGACAACCAGGAGAGCTCATGGGATGGGCTCTAGTCCAAAAGGTGGCAGGTTCAACTCCCACAAAAAGTTGACGTTCCAGTTCAGAGTTCTGGAAAAGACACATGTCCCAGCTCTGTGCTCGAAGAAGTAGTCTGATTCTCAGCAGTTTATTAAAACAGAAAAATACCTATAAAGTACATTTACAACTCTTCATGTAAATAACGTTTACATAATTTAAACAATGTCTTCAGTTTTGCTCCCCTATCTATCCAAGGTCCTGAAGTCCCTTCCACCTCCAGAAGAAAGCAGGGAGAGCCATAAGATCTCAGAGCCTCCAAGTTAGCGGCATGTATCATACACAAGCTCACCACGGACTGATGAAATGTACAAATGGTTCAGAGAACAACAGGAAGGCAGTGGGAACCCTCATCAACAATGCACTGCAGAGACTGGAGAGGCATTCAGGACCCCTGGTTTTTCTGAATCTGAGGATATGGAAACCTCCCAAGAGCAATCTCCACAAAAGGGATTTCTACACTCCAGACATCAGAAGGGATTTCTTACTGCTCCCCTGAAATTCTTCCAGGTGTCATAGAAGCATTTGTTTCAATATAGACCTTGGTTATAGAATTTACCCACTGAGGGCTAACTCTAAAGCACACAGCTGACCTGTCCTTTTGTGTTTACTAGCATACTGGAGGGCTTCCCATTTGTAAAATCTTTAAACTCCACAAATAGGTAAGGCCTTTAACAACTGCTACTGCAGTCCTTCCAAGGACACACTCTGGAATTCTATATACCTCCAAAGATTCCCCTATCCATGAATTCTGTACATACTGAAATCCTGCTTTCTACAAAAAATGCACCATAAAAACCTATGATATATGATGAATCACACTTATAAAGAATTTCCAATTCAGACATAATTTGCTTCTGAAGTTCCAGTGTAATACTTCGTAGCATGAACTTTACAGCTAGTGTTTTCCCACTTGGCACATGATATCTGTGTCTCCGTTGTCATGACCAAGAGTGTTCTGATACGTATGCCTTGTTCATTCATCTGGCCATTAGCTAATATTATTTTTTCAGTTCAGCAGAAGGCTTCTTTTTTAAAAAAAATTATGTTTTATTGATTTTCATAGAGAGAGAGGAAAGGGGAGAGAGAGAGACAAACTGATGTGAGAGAGAAACATCGATCAGCTGCCTCCTGCACGCCCCCTACTGGGGATTGAGCCCAGAACCCAGGCATATGCCCTGACCAGAAATTGAACCGGGACCGCTCAGTCCATGGGATGACACTCAGTCCACTGTGCTACACTGGCCGGGCAGCAGAAGACTTCTTTAAGCTATTGCTTGGAAGTACATCTGAGGCCACTGGGCTGCTGTGTTGAGAGGGTCTGGCCGGGCTATTCACCATCAGGCCACGTACGTTCCATTCCCCAGGAAGTTTGCAGGCTCTTGGAAATATCTGCAGAGACTCTATTAACTGTCTGTTTACTTGCTGTTCACTTACTGCGGAATAATATGTCAGCATTGCCTTCATTTCTTCACCATTCCCCACTGTAATTCAAGAAGTTCTTCCTTACTGTAGGGAGGGTCTGCCTCTTTGTTCTGTTCAGGCCTCTCACTGGCTGAATGAGTGACACATCTGGGAGGACACTTTGCCTCACCCAATTTACCGATTCAAATGTTATTCTCATCCCAAGACACCCACAGACATACCCAGGATAATGTTTGACCAACTCTATAAGTACCCACTTATAAACAGTTGTTCACTGAAGCTGTTACTGCTTGTATAAAATGTGGTTAAAACTACATTGTTTGACATGTTTTCTAGATAGCCTGAAATATTTGGATGCCAGTTTTTAACCACCTGGAACTTGGGGAAGGTATATTTCTCACTCTGTCACAGGGTTCCTAACTTTCCCTAAGTATTATAGAACATTTTTTAAAAGCCAGATACTTGGAGAAGGAAGGAAGTCAGATTCCAGTTTTCATGGGGAACTATGCTGCAGTCAGACGAAAGCTTTAGGTGGGGATATGTAATAATCCTATCTGCCTGAACAATGAGAGACTAGGCATGAATCTGAGGTGTATCCGCACTGCTTGCTTCGGCTTCCTAGGCACTCAAAGCAATGGGCTAGGACCAGCTTGGTGATGAGCACGATGCCCAGTAAGACATCCCTGGCTAAACACCATCCTCGTCAGAAACATTGGCCCACGTTCACAGAATGGGAAACAGGATAGCCTAAGGGGACAGACACATAAGGAACAAGAGCCAGTAAATTTGCAGGTGGCATTTGTAAACAGCAGTGCCTGCACTCTTATTGATAGAATCGTATGTCTATTGGAATAGCTTCAGATGGCCAAACAAGGAAAGGTTGGGTACAAATGAGGGCTGGAGGTCCAGGCAGTATATGGTTTCATCCTATAGAATTTCCCATGTTTTGATCCGAGTTTTACTGCCGTGAGGAGGAGTCCACATCCCAGCTTTCTTTTTACGTGAAAGAGCTTCTGTTGTACCAGGCAGATAAAATCCGACGGGGATTCATTTGGGCTTAAGCACTGGGTGGGAACTGGGTTAAATTGTGTTCCCAGCTCATGCTCTACATATCACATTCTTAGGCCAAATGCAAAACACCCATCTCTTCAGGTTGCCACACAACTGGGTTTTACAGCACGTGGTGAGCCTGCCTTTTTGGACAAGGAGCATCATGGCCCCAGAGGCCAGTTATGGCTGAGCTTTCCCTCACTGCAACTTGTGGAGGAAATCTCAGCAGCACAAACATGTTTAGTGAGATGGCGGCACTTGTGTCAGGTCGCAGGTTCTGCTTGAGTGTTCGTAGGATGGGCACCTGTTCCTCCAAATGTTTCTCCTTGGAGATCATAAAATCGAACTGTCTTCTTCCCTTAATAAAATACTTTCAACAGGAAGATTTTTATTCCTTAAGCCAGGTGGAGTCAGTGTTACTGCCCTAACCCTCACCTGCATCAGGTGTTCCCATGAATTCCATTTACTTACAGTTTGGGCTCTTTTCTCAAAGAAAGACAGACATTTCTTCTGAGGAAGTCTTCACAAGACACAGGATATACCTGCCTGGCATATACATTTTTACACCACTCTAAATTTGAATACAAATTTTAATATTTTTATTTTCTTCTCATTCATATTTATCATCATGTTTGTATATTTTATGAATTGATTTGTGGGTAAGTAGATTTGAAACTTGGTGTGACCTCTTTTTTTTGAGGAATTTCAATATCACTAGGATGTCCATATAATATAGAAATCAGTTTGTGCGGCCTCATTCAATGTAATTTTGAAAATAGTGCTGTGTCGCCCTGGCCAGTTTGGCTCAGCAGTTAGTGTTGGCCTGTGGACCACAGAGTCCCTGGTTTGGTTCCCGCTAAGGGCATATACCTGGGTTGCAGTTTGTCCCCGGCCCCTGTTGGGGTCGTGTGGGTGACAACCAATCAATGTGTCTCGCATTGTTGTTTCTTACTCTCTCTCCCCCTCCCACTCTATCTGAAGATAAATGCAAAAATGTCCTCAGGTGAGAAAAAATAAAAGAAAGAAAACAGTGCTGTGTTCAACTTTCACTCGGTCATGTTATATTTCTACCATCATTTCGGCGTCCACGATGCCACCATTTTCACATTCGTACATTCTTTCCGTCTTGAAGGATGGACAGAAAATATAGCAAGCATTTTGTTTTTCACTTAAAGCGTGCGTCTAGGACTGATGCTTTCTTCCTGGGAATTAGGAAGTTCGTTTTGGGATCTGGACAGGTTACCAAGGGTTCTGAGACGCCAAATTCTAAGCGTAGTTGCATCAGTTCAGAGGTCAGGTGGTTTGGCCAGTGAAAGGGCAATGTCGGGGCTGGTGATCATTCATGATGCTGTCTCAGAACTGTTTCTCGGAGCTCTGCAAAGTGGAAAATGGCTTCTTTCAACCACCCCGCCCCACTGTGACTCCTCAGTAATATCTGCTGTGGGGGCCTGTAGCCCGTTTGGGCTGAGGTTTTACTGAAAATTGGTCAGATTGGTTGCTGCTCATCTCTCTTAGCTGTTGGCAAGACTAGCTATGTTAGGAAGTTGATTTCAATTTATTTCTTTTTCTAAGGGATAAAGGTGCCTCATCAAAGACCAGTCTTGTCCTCAGCCATTCTTGAGTCGTGTTTATGGTAATCATATCATTCAAACTGGGGCATTTTTGAGAGTGAAAGAGGTGCTATTAATCATTATGCTGGTGGACAGGTGGACAGTAAGACTGTTCCAGGAAAACAAGGATGAAAGTTCACCCTAGCTGTAAGGAAACAGAGGTGGCTTCATCCAGTGCATCTATGGTGAGAGTGATTGACAGGGGGAGACATGTGCTCTGTCATAGTGTGGCAGGATGGTTAGAAGCTGGGAAAGTCCTAGGCAAGTGGAATAGGGAAACCGAGAAAAAATTAAACAAGGTCAAACAATCTGCACAATTTACAGCCAGCTAGTGAATCGCAAGACCTTGACTTCCCTGACCGAGGTTACTCGAGAGCAAATGCTTTATACTTCTCCTCCCTAACCAGAGAATAAATAGCTTAAATTACCCTGGTCGGGGAAATAGAGGACAGAGACCTAAATAATGCCATTTGTGTCAGCCAAACCCAAGGACAGATGAAGGCAGGGGAACAAACAACAACAACCCCATGAAAGCTAGACAGACCCAAGATAAAAGTAAAACAGTAAAGCAGACCAAAGAATCATTCCAAACTCCCCTATATACTCATTTTTATGCATCAGCATATTCAAAACGTAGCTGGAAAGCTGATGAGTATTCTGCTGAAACCCTCTCCTAAGATTCTGGCCCTCAGGGAAAAAAAAGATAAAAATCTCGCAGGACAAAATCTCAGTGGGGGCTAGAGCACACCCATGCTCCTTCCCAGTCGTAAACGTTTAATTCCTCCTAAACTCTAAGGGTTCCCTGAGACTTGCAACCAGGGGAGCAGCAGGCAGTCGCAGCTCTTCCTGGGCTTACCCCTGATCCTGTCTCAAGACCGCTTTTTCTCTGACTTCCCAGTGAACCAACAGCAGCCCTGCCTCGGCTCACTTCTTTCCTGTAATGTTTCCAGGGAGCCAAAGCAAAGCACCACTTAGGGTCTCTCCTGTTTCTTCTTCTATCCTAAGTTCTTCCTTTGTTCCCCTGTCCCCAGCTTTAATAAATGTACTCTCAAAATCACCCGACTTGTGTTGTGAAATCTTTTTTGACATGAAGTCAAGAACCCACACACTACAGGCTGGCCTGAGGCAGACCTGCTTAGGGCAGGTCCCTGTCTGGTAACAATAAGGTGAACTAGGTGATGAATTGATGGCCACACAACACATGCAAGGACCTTATATATCACAGGTCACGGAGACCACCATATGAGGAAACACTAGATCATCGCTTATCATTCACCCAAGCTTGGTTTAGGATTTGTTCCTTTTAGTATCACATATTTAAAAAAATATAATGAAAGCTAACAAAAATCACTTTCCAGGAGGTTACATATACGTGTCAAATTTTGCACACAATTCCACATAAGTCTGTTTTCATGAAGCCACTGATGAAACTACGAACCCTCGATTTATCAGACCTATAAGGCATGAACTACACAATGTATACTTATTTTTATCAACGGTGTTAAATAAGTTTAGGAGCACATTAATTTGTAGAATCTATTGAAATAGACATGATCAAAAATCACTGTAGCCCTGGCCGGGTTGGCTCAGCGGTTAGAGTGTCAGCCTGCCCTGGGTTCGGTTGCCGCTAAGGGCATGTACCTTGGTTGCAGTTTGTAGCCCTGGTTGGGTTGTGTGGGTGGCAGCCACTCATTGTGTCTCTTTCACATCGATGTTTCTCTCTCTCTTCCTCTCTTTCCCTTCCACTCTATCTGAACAAAAAAAATGGAAAAATATCCTCGGGTGAGAATAAAAAAATCACTATATATGAGGTAATAATATGTGTATTAATATGGGGTAGGCAGTTAGACAGACATGAGCAGAGCAAGGAGGATGGGCCAGGTACTGGTCACCAGGGTGGAAAGCCCCAGGTGCCTAGCAACGGACAATTGCAGGGCAATTATCTTGTTCCCAGGGTGACCTTCTTCCCATAGCATGTTGCTGGTCATCTGTATTTGTACCCCCTGACCTAGGCCTCAGTTGTATTTCAGGTATAGGCCCAGAAAAGCAACAGAACCAACCACAGCTGACCTCAGCAGTGGCTGCACTGGATAATGACCCCTGCCCCGTGCTGACCAATCAATCAGTGGAGACCCTGACCCTGAAAAGACTTACCTAGAAAGCTGTTGAACATTCTATTGAGATCTTCCCCTTTAAATTCTTAGTACAGAGGGCCCAGCACACCCACACTTTGACCTTCCTCCCAAGCTCCACAGGCCCTTCCTTTGCCTCTGTAACTTGTTTCCTAAACTCATTTCTTCTATAAATTACTTCTTATACCTCTGATTTTCCAAATAAATGTTCCCTTATAGTTGGATTCTTGCCTCTGAATTCTTTCTTAGCCAGAAGTCAAGTACCGAGGTTGCTGAACCCAGGTGTGGTCTGAGCCCACCTGGTGCCATTCCTGCTGCCACCAACAAATAGAATTTATGAGTGGTGGCCTCAAGTCTACTTCTGTGCATATACATCACGGAGTGACTTTTGCACCAATTGGGGGACCATTAAAGCAATTCAAGAAGATCACACCATTGAGATGTTAGTTTATGACAACAATCATAACTTGGTAATATGTTTATTAACCCAAGTAGTTTATTTTTATTAAAGCTAGAAGTTAAAAGCATATTAAGGGAGAGTCCTTTTTAAATGCAATTTAAAGAAATTTTATATATCAATAAAACAAAATTCAAGAAAGTTATTTTAATTTTTTTTATTAGTAACAATTTCAAATAAATCACTGGCTAATCAATATATCATAAATGAAAAACAAAAAATACTACCCTAAAAGTCTATACTAATTCCTATCCTATTCCTATTCCTAGTCCATTAAAAAGGCATAACAAGTCCAGATACATTTGAATACATTTTCCTAAAACAAGCAGAGGCATTCAGCCACCTCACTAATTCTAGTTGATGTAATATGTCATGTCCCCTTCATTCTCTTTTCTTCTCAACTAATTAAGGAAGCTAGTCACACAATAACCTAGCAGTATGGCTGGTCATTCACAGGAACACCATCATGGATATTTCACAGTGAGATTCCAAACTGGTTCCGATTAGGTTTATGCAGCATCTAAGAATAGTTGCTTCAGTCCTTACTGAATAATAATTACTGTGAATCAGTCTTCCATTTGGCGCCGAGGGAAAAGGGTTTGGAGGTTTTTGGCGGGCGGGGTTGCAGTACCGATTTTCCTTCTACAAGGAATCCCCTGTAGAACCGTTCCTGGTGCTGCTCAGACCCCTGAGGTTGTGAGTGCCTTCCGGTGGCCCGGGCCGCCCGGCTCTGTGGGCCCTGGGGGCTCTGGGGGCCCTGGGGGCCCTGGGGCTCTGGTTGGCGGTTTGTGCAGGGCCCAGAAGCATGCCTCTGCGCTGCCGCCGCCGAGACCTGGCCCTCCCCTTCCACCTCAGCTGTTTCTTTCCTGCCATACTTATTCAGGCCCTGCTCCTTGGCAACTGCTTCAGCCAGAACTTTCTTTAACATTGCCCGCATTTTCTGTATGTCTCTGTAAGGGCTCTGCCCGGGAATTGACTCTCCCTTCGCTGCCTCCAATTGCTTCCTCACCTCGTACTCCATCCTCTTTGCCTTCTCCAAGAGCTGTTTTACTGGAGTTTGTACCGGATCTAATTTTTGTCTCATTTGTAGGATCTGGCCACCGTTGCCGTTCCTCTGATTTTCGATTTCCGTTCTATGCTCCCTTTCGTTGTCTGGATTTGCCAGGCTGCCTTCAGTGTCGGCCTCTGCGGGTGTCTCCTCAGGTAGCACCCTGGGTCCTTGTGTTACCACTCTTGGCTTGGGTTTCCTCTTTTTTATTTGAAGCACCACGTCTTCTACTATCTTTAATTCAGGCCCCGCTGCAGCCTTTGTTGACTTCTCCAATGATTTCAAACTGCTACTGATTGATGGAAGATGTGTTGTAGGGGAAATACTGGCGTCCTCAGCAAGCTGGCTCCTGGATTCCTGGCTTTCTTTACTCAACTCAATGGGCGAGACCCTCAACAAGGTGTTGCAGCTAGGGGCCCCAGACTGAAACAGGTGACATCTCTTTACGTAAAGTGGTCCCGACACCAGGGACGGGCGTTTGGGCTCAGGAATTGGCGCAGTCTCCATCCGCTCTCTGGTCAACCACATACTGCCCAGGGCAGGCTTCAGCGGCACCACGCTGCTGGTGGAGCTCCTGAGGGGCACCGAGGCCGTGTGTGTCATTCTGGTCTCTGTCGGCACTGCTACTCTGTTTGGTGCATCCCTAGCACTCCTGTCCCCAGTGGCCTTGGTCTCCACTCCTTGGGCGCTGACAGGAAACCCCACCGCCTTGTCGGTTCTGGGCATCCCCAGGCTTTTCCCCCTGACTGCGGGCCACTGGGACTGCTGCCTCCCTCTTTGCCTCCCTCCTTGCCGCTTCTTCTGTACCGGTGGGGGTTGGGTCCCTCCTTGCCGGTTCTTCCCTGTTGGTGGGGGTTGGGTCCCTCCTTGCCGGTTCTTCCCTGTTGGTGGGGGTTGGGTCCCTCCTTGCCAGCTCATCCCTGTTGGTGGGGGTTGGGTCCCTCCTTGCCAGCTCTTCCCCATCGGTGTCTGTGGGGGTTGGGTCCCTCCTTGCCAGCTCTTCCGTATCCGTATGGGTGGGGGTTCAGCCCCTTCATGCCAGCGCTTCCCCATCGGTGTCGGTGGGAGTTGGGTCCCTCCTTGCCAGTTCTTCCGTATCCGTATTGGTGGGGGTTCAACCCCTCCATGCCAGCGCTTCCCCATCGGTGTCTGTGGGAGTTGGGATCCTCCCTGCCAGCTTGCCCCCATTGGTCCGGGTTGTGCCCCTTGGAGCCAGCTTGCCCCCATTGGTCCGGGTTGTGCCCCTTGGAGCCAACTTGCTCCCATTGGTCCGGGCTGTGCCCCTTGGAGCCAGCTTGCCCCCATTGGTCCGGGTTGTGCCCCTTGGAGCCAGCTTGCCCCCACTGGTCCGGGTTGTGCCCCTTGGAGCCAGCTTGCCCCCACTGGTCCGGGTTGTGCCCCTTGGAGCCAGCTTGCCCCCACTGGTCCGGGTTGTGCCCCTTGGAGCCAGCTTGCCGCCATTGGGCCGGGTTGTGCCCCTCGGTGCCAGCTTGCCCCCATTGGGCCGGGTTGTGCCCCTCGGTGCCAGCTTACCCCCATTGGTGCAGGTTGGCTCCTTTGGTGCCCACTCACCACCATGGGTCCGGGTTGGGCCTCTTGCTGCCAGCTCTCCACCATCAGTCTGGGCTGGGGTCCTTGCTGCCAGCTCGCCCACACTGGTTCAGGTTGAATTACTGGCTGTCCACCCACCATCATCCGTCTGGGTTGGCTCCCAGGGCCGGATGATACAGAAAGATACTCTTGCATTCTTCGCTCTCTTCTCTCCAACCACTTAGAACAGATTAGTCCGCTCTACTCGCTTTCACAGCCGTGAATGGGGCACGAGCGCTGGGGGCCTCTTCTTATAGCCACATCTCCATTGTGACCCGGCAGAGGGGGCGGAGCCCGCTGACCTCGTAAGAGGGCTTTGACCCCAATGTGTTGGTTGTGGTTGGGAACACTTTTCTTGAAACAAAAATATCCTGAGTTTCCTCTGGTGGTTTTGACTGCTTTTATATTCAGCTCTGGTAGTTGGGCCTTGAGGTCCGAGTTCATATGCTGCTTAAGGAGAACCTAGGAGATGCCAGACTCCAACTTGCCCTTGGGCTTTACAGTCTTGTTGCTGAATCTTAGCCTTCTCATGCTTTTTTTCGTTCTTGTGTTCTTCTCCCCTTCTGCAGTGCCATATTCAATAGCTTTCCACACCACCCAGACTTCCTCTGTCTTGTATATTTATAAATTATAAATTGTTTGGGGCATCCCTGAATTTTCTAACAATCTCCTTAGAAAAATGGAATCTCTTCAAAGCCATGGACTCAACAGGAAAATGGATAAACTATAGCATATGCATAAAGTGGAAATCTAAATGAATTACCATTATTTACTATTGAGAATGACTTCTACAAATAGTTGAGCAAATAAAGCAAGAAGAATATATGGTATGATATAACTCAACATTGTGTATCAATAGGGAATTGTACACATGTAGTAAACGGTTAAAGAAATATATGGGAATGGGACACACCTAGTCCAAGTTAGTGGTTATCTTTGGAACAAGGAATTGAGAGATGACTACGGAGTAGTTATAGAGGGAATTCAATTCTAGACTCTTCTCCTAAAGACCTTGAGGGAAAATCCCAGAGAGGCTAGTCATCTGAAGACTCAACTACCAATACTTCCAGCATCTGGAGGAATGGGTATTCCTATCCTACAGTGGGGGTCTTGGTTCTCAAACTTGCCTGCACAGTAGAATCACCTTGGAACATTTGCAAACACCCAGAGTCCAGTCTGTGCACCAGACCAAATAAATCCTATTCTGTGGGTGAGCCCCAGGTGTCAGTACTTTGTAAAATTTCCCCAGTGATTCCAATGGGCAGCCACAGCCTCGCAGATGAAACACTGCATTTTCAGTACATTTCTCCACCCATCCAGGTACTTTAAAACATCTTATGGTAAAGTTTTACACTTTTCTCCATGAAGCTCTTTTCTTAAATTTATTTCTATTGTTTTCTTTTGATTATTTAAAATGCTGTTTTTAAATATTTATCTTCTGTTTGTTGCTAGTATGTACATAGAAGAGTAATTTTAAAAAGTATCTACTGTGTATTCTTCAATCTTGATATATTTTCTTATTAATTTTCACACATGGCCTATGTTTTTTTGTGTGGTATCTATGTAAATAGTTGTAATATCTGAGTAATGATTGCTTAATTTTTTAACAAAATCTTTATTACTTTATACCTTATTTTTTCTGTCTTATTGTGATGGCTTGGACCCCCAGAGCTATGTGGGTTAAAAGTGATGAGGGCAGAAATTATTCATTTTTGAATTTCAAGAGAATGCCTTTAAAAGTTCACTAATAAGTGTGATATTTGTTGTAGGTTATATGTAGATCCTCTTTATTGGGTAATAAAGTTCTTGTCTCTACTTTATTTTTATACAAGTTTTATCATTAATTGGTGTAGAATTTACTGAATTATTTTCCTGCCTATGTGATTACCTAAATACTATTCAATCTGTTAATGTGGTGAATATCATATTCTATTGTTAATTTTTTCTTGTAGTCATGGAATCAATCCAACACATATTAACCCTTTTTTAAAAAAAAAAAGTTTTTATTGATTTTTTTACAGAGATAGAAACATCCATGCGAGAGATACACTGATTGGTTGCCTTCTGCACGCCCCTCATTGGGTATTGAGCCCGCAACCCAGGCATGTGCCCTGATGGAATGAAACTGAGACCTCTCAGTCCATGGGACCACACTCAATCCATTGATCTACACCAGCCAGGCAAACCTTTTTGTTTTAATTTTAGTCATGAGTGAATTTAGCCTAAAGTTTCCTTTTCATACAATTATACTGGTATTTAGGTTATTTATACTATACTCAAAAATATAAGTTATAGCATGTTTCTTCTTTTCCTTCTTCCTCTGGTAGAGTTCATCTGTAATATAGTCTTGACATGCTTTAGATTACCTGGGTAGATTTTTCAACTACTAATATAATTTCTTTAATGATTTAAGGACTACTTATGCTTTCTATTTCTACTTGAGGGAGCTACACTAAGTACTGTTAGAGGAACTTATCCATTTTATTTAGGTTATTAAATATATTGGCATAATATTAAAAAGATATGATTATTTAATATCCTATGCTAACCTTACTGCTTCATAGTTGTTCTTAATATAATTTTTGTTCCTTTTCTGTTTCTTTTTTTCTTGGTCTTTTCTAGGGAAATATATAAATTCATTTCTTTTTGTGTTAAAAGCTTTAAGTATATTCACATTCAAATACTGGATCCAAAGGAAACATATGGATTTGACTTGTACTCTTCAAACAAATTCAAAGTGATTCTAATGACAGATACGTTAGGCATATTTTGGGAGAGATGTGTTAAACTCAAGACTTATTACAATCTGCCTATTCTGCTTATAAAAAGGACTGCTTTGCTCTCATACACTGTGCATGTTTTTTGTTAATCAATTAAAAATTTAAGATCATATGCAAAATAAAAAAGTTCGAAGTGTACAGCCAACCAATAAATTAATTGATTAGTTCATCCATTTATTCAAGTATTTATCACACACATATTATGTGCCAGGCATGATTTTAGGCATATTACATGACTAGGCACTGCTATCCTTTTGGCCTAGAATGTACAATGCCCTTGTAATTTGAAACATGTTATTTCTAGAAATCCTAAGAAAAACAGTAGTGTTCATAAAGGCCAAAATCAGCAATAGGATGAAAATACTGTATCAAACAGTTGATAGAAACTAAAACATTGCACTTTCTCTCTGCCTCCCTTCAACCTAAGTCCTTGTGACAGGAGTATATTTAGGTATGTTTCTCTTCTGGTGCTATTGTTTATGTCAGTTTAATGTCACCCAGTAAGAGGATCATTTGCTTCATACCATTTAAATTGCTGGTGGAATATGAGTAGCATACATATTTCTCTAACTGAGTTATTTTTTGTTTCATCACTGTCATTTTTAATATATTCTGAAAAACTTGGTTACATAGTTATATCTGCTTACATAGGCAAAACATTTTGGTTTTGAGACTACATAGTGTACAATGGTATTGCCAAGATTTAGAAGTCATTTGCCTAGTTAGATGGCAGGTAGTTATAGCTATCAATTTTAACCTGTTGCAAATTTCTATGGAATAATAGTTGGTAGAATATAGATATTAATTCTCATTCTCCATTACCAATATAAATAAAAGTATCTAAATATGCTTTGAAGAGAGTTCCAATTTCATTGCCCATTTATATTTGCCTTTAGTACTTTTTAAAAATGGGACTTTAGAAGAGGACTTCAAGCATTCTAGAATTGAGTGGTTTCAAGCTAATGTCCATCCCAACACAAGTGAGTGAGGCAATGCTTTCATCAGTAAGTGAGATGCTTCATCAGTGATTTGTTTGGAGGTGATATGAAGTTTTAAAAATTCTCAAAGCAGTTTGTAACTATTATGAATATTTGTTGAGTGTCTTCTGTGCATTAAACAAAAGATACTGAAGATATAGGATTGAGCAGGATAGTTCTTGTCCTCTTGGGATTACATTATATCGGTAGACTTTTATCAGGCAGTTTCACTACATAGAGATAAGAGTTATGATAGGCTTACTATAAGTGCTTATAGAGCATGGAGGACATGAACAGAACCCAGACGTGGAGATTAGAGAAGACCTCCTGGAATAAAGTATCTCTGTGCCGGGACCTGCATAACAACACTTAGCTAGGTGAGGATTTGTCAAGGTTGTAGACTGGGGGTTGGGAGTTCTAAGTAGCATCAAAACAAAAAACCCATGTGGAATGGATTGGAGTTACATGGAGCAGGGCAAGTTTAAGGAATTCAATATTCACAAGTTGAATGGTAGTGTATATTGCATGAATTGAAACAGTTTTAGTAAATGGGTCTGTCCGTCTGTGTTTTGTATAATTTTCTTCTTTTTAAAAATTTTATTTTTTATTAATTATTTTTGTTATAGATGCCCCCCCCCACCATCCTCCCTATACTGCCCACCCTCAAGCATTGCTGTCTTTGTCCATTGGTAATGTGTACATGCTATAAATTCTTTGGTTTATCTCATCTCTCCCCCTCACTCCCCCTCCGCTGAAGTCTGTCAGTCTGAACCATACTCCTTTCTCCTTTCTATGTCTCTGGATCTATTTTATTCATCAGCATTTTTTGTCTACCATATTCTACAAATAAGTGAGATCATGTGTTACTTGTCTTTCTCTGATTGGCTTATTTCACTTAGCATAATGCTCTCCAGGCCCCTCCATGTCATCTCAAAGGATAAGAGATCTTTCTTTCGTATAGCTGCATAGTGTTCCATTGTGCATATCATTTCCTTCTTATATGCTGTCATACTTTCGGTGCATGCATTAAATTTGAATTCCACCCTTTGCAGCTCTTTCCTACTTAGGACCGATGATTAAATACATAAAAACGGCAAAAGGGGCTGTTTGGAGAACAGTGATCATTATTAGTGGTCTGTCTAGTGACAAGGACACCAAATTTAGTATACAAAACTCTCTTTTAGACTCTCTAGGCTCCAATGTATAAACACTTGATACACTATCTCCAGCCTGAACAGAATTTATTAAAAGATACTGGCGTAGCATTCTCCGTCCTCGTGCCCCTTTCCCTACACTTTCCTCATCTTCCCCCCTCTCTGCGCGGGGCATTCTGGGGCCCCAGGTCGAGCCCGCTGTCGCCCAAGGGAAGCGAGAAGGGGCAGCACCGGGAGAAACGCCGGAGTGGCCAGCGGAGTTTAGTCCACCGCCCAGCAGCTGCCGGAGAGGCCCACCCACCCCTTCACCGACCCGCTGCCCCGTTCACGACGCCGCCTGCTTCTGCCCAGTGGTGCGATCGAAGGGACTATGTCTTCATTGAATTTTGTGTCGAAGACAGTAAAGATGTTAATGTAACTTTTGAAAAACCCAAACTTACTTTCAGTTGTCTTAGAGGAAGTGATAATTTTAAACATTTAAATTTAAGTGAAATTGATCTTTTTCACTGTATCGATCCGAATGATTCCAAGCATAAAAGGGCAGATCCATTTTATGTTGTTTACAAAAAGGAGAATCTGGCCAGTCATGGCCGATATGAACAAAAGAAAGGGCAAAGCTTAATTGGCTGAGTGTGGACTTCAATAATTGGAAACACTGGGAAGATGGTTCAGATGAAGCCATGTCTAATTTTGATCGTTTCGCTGAGATGATGAACAACATGGGTGGTGGTGAGGATGTAGATGTACCAGATGGAGCAGATGATGATTTACAAGACAGTAATGATGAAAAAAATGCCAGATTTGGAATAAGGAATGTCATCACTGGATTTTGAGGAAGAAAAATAACTTTTCTGCAAGATTTCATAATTGAGAGAATCCTTGAGTTGATAGCTCTAAGGGTAGACGCTGCATTTGCCTCCCAGTTTTCAACCTGTTTGTTTTCTTGAACCCTTTCACTACAGGTTGATATGTACCATTGTCTGGGACAATTTTAAGTCAGCTAAGGCAATGACCTCAGGCATGAACATTTCCCAGACTTCCCTGATGCTGTTGAGGTCCTAGGCAACTGATGCAGCAGTTGTGATAAATAAAAAATATTTCACCTAAATCTACTTTACTTCATAACATAGATACTGACATGGCAGGAACATCTTGGATTATGGGAAGATAACTTATAGATTTTAGAACATGGAGTCAACCTGGCTGAAATGAAGTGGTTGATACCTTAAACTGGTAACCTGTTGTTCCTCTGGTATATTCTTCAGGGTTGTTCTACTAAAGTTTTATTTTTCAAAAAATTTACTTCACAATGTTGTACAGAAGTGATCACTTGTCAGTGTTCCAAATGTATCTTAGCTAAACTAGTGAATGCCCTAATTTAGATGGTTTTTGAAGCCTGTACATTTGGTACTTTTTGACCCTTAAACTTTTACATCTTTTATTATAGAGGACAAAGAAAGGCTGTATATTGTTTCTTGAGAGCCTGTACATTTAGACCAAATTTGTATTTGTACTATCAGTATGGCATATGAGTGGGGAAAAAATGTCAATACACTATTGGATTTTTTTATTTTTATTTTTTGATCCAGCTTGTACCAGGGCTGAAAACCTCAATTTTTGTTCATGACAGTGGGAACTTTTTTAAATGTCTACATTCTTTCTAATATACTGTTGGAAGTCTTCTTGGCTGTCCTTTTAAGTGTCTGGTTTACTGTAATTTCATGTATTACCATTTACTGAGATGGATTTATTTTTACCTGAGGAAGAATTTGGGAATATTTCTGTTTGAAAAAAAAAAAAAAAGGCTTGCGTAATGTCACAGGGAATCTTTTAAAAGTGGATCTGTAATAGCAAATTGTAGATGCACTTTGCAGCAGTTGGAAAAGAAAGTGTTGTGACTTAATTGAGATGAAACTAAATGTGTTGTCCTCCTCTAAATCTCAAACAATATTAATAATAATAATAAATAAAATAAAAGATATTGGTGTACCCCAGGGAACCCAAAGACAGGAATGTAGAGAACCTGGATCTCGTGAATAAAGGGACAGGGACTCTCTTACTCTGTTTCATTTTTATTCCTTTTTATTTATTTATTTACTCCATTCTTTTTTCTGGCTCAGAATAACAGTTCCCATTTTGCAGAAGTCATAGAGGCCAACAGCTCCAAAGTTAAACATAAAAGCTCTGTCATCAGACAGTTTATTGGGTTAAGTGCTAAGAATCTTCAGAAGGGAAACTTTGGCTGAGATCGAGCCAGGTGTCTACTCTCTGACCATTGAGTTTTGGCCACTATCAATGTGAGCTGCTGTTAACTGGCTCCACTTGAGTCTTGTTCCCACTCTTAGACCAATCAGCTGTAGCCAGGAGCGTGGATTTATGTACGCCTTGGAAGTTCTCACTATCAATTAGGGCAGGACATTTTCCAGGACAAGAAAAATACTAGGTAACCAAAATACATCTACTACACTAAAATTTATTAAAAGGTGACTTAATTTCTTTGAATCTCAATGGTCTCTACTCTGAAAGGATATGAATTAGCTATTGCTAAGAATATGTATCAAATATTTATAAAGTGTTTTAAATGATATTCTATACCATTATAAGATGTTGCTCTGATTATTTCAAATACTTTGCTGAAGTAGGTACTAGAATCTAGCTCTGAAGATCTTTAATTTGTGAAAGTATAATGCTTTTCCTCTATGTCCTTTGGTTATGGGCTAATACAACAAAAAGAGTATCTTTTATTTATTGATACTGTATTATGTACCAAGTATTACAGTAGAAACTTTGCACCTTCATCACAGTCAAATAAAGTATTCTTATCAAGTGCACTTTAAATTGAAGAGGGTAAGTAGATTAAATTCCTACAATGAATAAATACCACAGAGAAGATTTAAATCTAGGTCTCAATGATTACAAAGAAGAAATGGATGGCAAGATTTTTAAGGAGTCATTTTAACTCATTGTATAAATGTATTATATTTATTTTATTGTTCACCTTTACAAGTCAGATATTTTATTTGTTATTTACCTAGTATTCTTAAAATTTTTAATTAATATTTTGCCATTTTATTTCTATTTGGTGATCTGGTTATTATATTTAAGTTCCTACCTTTTATGAAGACATAGGATTTCATACTGTGGATTTTCCAAGAGCTGTTCTACTACTTGTTTTAAGAAATTAAAATTTTAATTTTGAGAGGAAAGCTTAATGTTTATAAACAACTGTGAGAAGAGAGTGGTTTTCAGAAAGTTCTCAACAGGGGGCAACATTTTTGGCCTTAATAGTGCAAAGTACAAGTGATGAGCCATTATAAGATTTTCTGGATTCTTTTTTTTTTTTAATCTCTATTTTCAATTATTTTCTTTCTCTCTTTTTTTTTTTTTTATCCTCACCCGAGGACATTTTTCCATTTTTTACACAGATAGAGCGGGAGGGAGAGAGAGGAAGAGAGAGAGAGAGAAACATCGACGTGAAAGGGACACATCGAGTGGCTGCCACCCGCACGACCAACCAGGGCCGGGGACAAACTGCAACCGAGGTACATGCCCTTAGCGGGAACCAAACCCGGGTCTCTCCAGACCGCAGGCCGATGCTCTAACCGCTGAGCCAAACTGGCCAGGGCAGATTTTCTGGATTCTGACCCAGCTGAAGAGAACATAATATTTTTTCTTTTTAAATCTGTGTCGAAAAGGACATTCCTGACCCATCTGAGCACGTATGATTAGTCTAGTGGTATGTGTTCTAAACATGCTTATTAGTCTTCTAATCATCTTTGTAAGGCAAAGCTTTTAAAATACATTTTGAAAAGTCTTCTACTTCTAAGTTTTTAAATATAATGACGTGTTATAAATCCCCAATTCCATTAAAGGGATGTGTAACATTTCTTGTCAGTGGGATATTTTATGATGTTTCAGGTATCTCTGAAAGCGCATGGGAGAGAGTCCGCTCTTCATGAAGAGTGTGGCAGTCCTCGTCAGTGCCTCAGCGTTGTTACTGTCCATCTCTGGACTTCAGAAAGTTTCTGTGTGATGCCTTTCTTTTCTTGGCTTGACAATAGGTCTCCCCTCTGTTAGTCCCATGCATATATACTTAATGGTTCTATTTCAAAGAGTATATTTCTTTTAAAGTTTAAGTTCCCTTGGAAGTTTATCCAAACTTGTGGCTTTACATAGAAGTCTAGGAATACTAATATTTATGTATCTGGGAGAACAAGTCCATCCACAAGACATTATCACATCATTTACTCAGAAAGTATTTAGATTTCTTTGGACATGACTTCTTTTATGTACCAAAAAAGTCTCAATTATATATAGTTTTCTTATTTGAAAATACTTTCAAAGATAGTGTCTTGTAAAGTTCTAAGGGAATGTTATATTATTTCTACTTTGAAGATGGTAGAACTAAAGTTTTGAGGAATGAAATGGCTTATTTTACAATGTCACATGGCAGATTGAAAAGTAGTAGTTCAGCTCCTCGTCCAGAATACCTTCTGTGATCCCTTTTATACATCACTTTCATCTCTATTATATCACTTGGTTCTTAAAAGAGCATGGCGTTCAGGTAGGAACAGATTGGGTCCTCCACTAGTTTACAGAAGAAAATATTGATCCTTAGAGGGATTTTTGCCCAAGGCTACACCATGAAAAACATTTTGCTTCCAAGTCCAAGTTCACTTGTTTTTACAATTTGCTGGCTTTCCAATTTTAATAAGTCCTATATGAGCTATTTAAAAATTCTATAATCTTTTGGTTTTGAAAAAAAAAAAAAAAAACCTTTGTGTTTTTCTTGTTTTTTTTTTTTTTTTTTTTTATAGTATTTAAAATTACATATCTTTTTAAATTAAAAAAGAAATACTTTATGTAGAGTTTCAGCCTGAACTCTCTAGGGAACCTGACCTGCTCTCAAAATACTAACAATTATAGCAAATAGCTTGTTTAAAAGAATTATAGTTGACATGCAATATTTAATTAGTTTCA
This sequence comes from Molossus molossus, assembly GCF_014108415.1. Classification (NCBI taxonomy): domain Eukaryota; kingdom Metazoa; phylum Chordata; class Mammalia; order Chiroptera; family Molossidae; genus Molossus; species Molossus molossus. The sequence goes on from NW_023425351.1 coordinate 49,483,368, forward strand.
GATATGCAACATAGTGATGCAACCTTTATATACCTTACAAAGTGATCACTTCAGTAAGTCCAATAACCATTTGTCACCATACATAGTAATTACAATATTAATGACAATATTCCCTATGCTGTACATTACATCCCCAAGTCTTGCTTTATAATTAGACATTTGTACTTTGTAAACCCCTTCTCCTGTTCTGCCCCTCCCCCAGCCCATTCCCCTCTGGTAATCATCAGTTTGTTCTCTGTATCTATGAGTTTGTTTCTGTTTTGTTTGTTTTTATTTTTAGATTCTGCATATAAATGTATATGATATTTGTCTTTCTCTGATGTATTTCACTTAGCACAGTACTTTCTAGGTCCATCCATATTGTCACAAGTGGCAAGATTTCATTCTTTTTTATGACCAAGTAATATTCTGTGGTATGTATATACTGCATCTTCTTTATATGCTCATCTATCAGTGGACCTAGATTACTTCCATATCTTAGGTATTGTAATCAATGCTGCAATGAACATAGGGATGCATATACCTTTTCAAATTATTGTTTTTATTTTTATTTTTGGATAAATACCCAAAGAGGAATTTCTGGGTTATATGGTAGTTCTATTTTTAATTTTTGAGGAATCTCCATGTTGTTTCTAATTTACAAACCTACCAGTATAGTACATCAGGGCTCCCTTTGCTCCACATCCTTGCCAACACTTATTTGTTGTCTTTTTGATAGTCATTCTGACAGTCATGAGCTGATATTTCACTGTGGTTTTGATTTGCATTTCCCCGATCTACACCTGTTCTGTTGCCAATGAAATGAACATTTCTTAAGTGATATGTGTGAAACAAAACTTCTAAAAAGGGGAAATTCTTTTCATCTCTCCAAGCCAAAATTGAAAAATTCTTACTTTCCTTAAAGGCTAATTGGCATTACTTTAATACCACCATTATTATTGATATCTTTTAGAAGAGCTGCGAATTTGCTAAATGTTTAATAGGAAGCAGTTCAATATTTACTGCCAGAAAAATATAGATGTATTCCAATTTCACTCAGAGTCAATCAGTAGAAAACGGAACCAGTGTTCAGGTCCCAATGTTATCCCTAAAAATTGTGTGACTTTGACCAAGAGGCTTCTCCATCCTAGGGTCTTGTTTTAATTTTCTATTGCTGTCATTATAAATTGCCACAAACTGAGTGGTGTAAACTCATTACCTTTTATTTCTATAGGTCATAAGTCTATCCCAGGTCTCACTGGTCAAAATTAAAGTGTCCATAAGGCTGTGTTTCTTAATGGAGGCTGCAGGCAAGGCTCTCGTTTCCTGCTCATTGAGCTTGCTCAGAGAAGTCATTTCCTTGCAGTTGCCAAGCGGAGATCCCCATTTCTTTGCTGGCTGTCCACTTGTGGTCGTTCTCAGCTTCTAGAGCTCACCTGCGGTCAAGGGTTTGTAGGCCCTTTTGTCTTCAAAGCCAGCAATGGCAAGTGAGTTTTTCTTTCCTACCTTCTCTCTCCTGCATCTTTATCTGTCTTCACATCTCTCTGACCAGATTTGGGAAAGGTTGTCTAATTTTAGGAGTTTATGTGATTAGATTAGGCTCACCTTGATAATCCTGAATAATCTTCTCATCTCAAAATCCGTAACCTTAATCACATCTGCAGAGACCCTTTTGCAAAACCCGTTTTGCTACATAAAGTGACATTCACAGGTTTTGGGAATCAGGGCACAGACATATTAGGGTTCCTTGTTCTGCCTACCACAGGTTCCTTATGAGATGCTGTGACTCTTTGATTGCAGTTTATATCTGCAAAATTACTGCTTTTGACTTCAGAGAAATAAGAAATATTAGAAATAATATGGCAGATCCTATTTTTCTGGGATAAAATCTTTCAGTTAATCACATTGAAAAAAACGTTCTGGCCCTGGCTGGTGTGGCTCAGTTGGGTAGTGTCCTACTGTCCTATATATCAAAAGGTTGCTGCATTGATTCCTGGTCAGGGCACATGCCCAAGTTGTTGGCTCGATCCCCTGTAGGGGGTGTGAGGAGGCAGCAGGTTGATGTTTTGCTCCCACACAGATGTTCTTCTCTCTCTATCTCTCCTCCAACCCCCTTCCTCTCTCTCTAAAAATAAATAAATAAACTCTTTTTTTAAAAAAAGTTCCTGGAAAAATAGACTCTGCCCCAATTTATGTCAAGTATGCAAAATAAAATTTGATTTTTGCTAATTCAGTCATTCAGTTAATGCAATGAAAACAACTATACTATTGTTTGTTTAATATAAACATGAGTGAAAGTTTTAGTTACAAGATGTGAAGCAATGCCATGGATAATCATATAACAACAATAAGTATAAATGGACTAAAATCATTCAATAAAAGACAACATTAGACTAAAAAGAAATGTGATATAATAAAAAATAAATTGCTGCCCTGGCCAGTTTGGCTCAGCGGTTAGAACGTCGGCCTGCAGTCCGGAGAGACCCGGGTTCGGTTCCCGCTAAGGGCACGTACTTCGGTTGCAGTTTGTCCCCGGCCCTGGTTGGTTGTGCGGGTGGCAGCCACTCGATGTGTCCCTTCACGTCGATGTTTCTCTCTCTCTCTCCCTTCCTCTCTCTCCCTCCCACTCTATCTGTACAAAAAAATGGAAAAATATCCTCGGGTGAAGATAAAAAAATAAAATAAAATAAAATAATTTGCTGCCTGGCCAGTGCGGCTCAGTGGTTGAGCACTGACCCATGCACCAAGAAGTTGCTGGTTCTATTCCTGGTCAGGACACATGCCCAGGTTGTGGGCTAAATCCCCAGGGAGGGGGCATGCAGTAGGCGGCCAACTGATGTTCTCTCTCTTCGATGTTTCTGTCTCTCTCTAAAAATCAATAAAGGGAAAAAAAATTAAAATTAATTGCTAGTCTTTGTCCCTGTTTCTGGTACACAGTTCCTAAAACACTTAGAATCTCAAAAGTGACGAGATTGTCTTTTGTGTGCTAATGAACCATCTGGTAGCTGGGCCCAGAGAGAGCTTCAAGGATGGGGATTAGTTGCCGAAAAGACCAGAGTATGGGGAGAAGAAAAATGGCGGCGGAGCGAACGGAGCTACACAGACCGTCTCCCAGAACCAAACTGGAATTACAACTATAACACAGACACATTGACGGGAAAAAACAACAGAAAAGCAGCTTGCGAGGACCATACAACGAGGGACACTGACTCCATCCCTGTAGGATTGCGAAGGCGCGAGACGGGGCTGGGAGCCCTCGGTCGGCAGCTCGGCAGCGGCCTCAGCTGGGGGCAGCGCCCTCGGGTCACACTCCGAGGCGGCTCCACAGCGCAGCCCGGACAGAGGCTGAAACAGCCACAGCCACTCACCTTGGGCTCCGGCAGAGGGAGGGCAGACTGGACTGGAGCTGTGTCGGGACACTCGGGGTTTGGAGGGTGCTCAGAGCTTTGGCTGAGTGCAGCCACGCAGGAGGGTGGCCACATTGCTCCTTCCCAGGGCTCTGAGGAGAGGCAGCAGCCCCTCCCTCGGAGATCCAACCCCACCCTGTGGGCCATTGAAGTGCTAATTGAGGCTCACTAACAACCAGCATCTGCCCCACCCTCGGGAAATCCCCTTGTGCTAAGCACCTGAGGGAGCTTTTCAATCAACTGACAACCCAAAACTCATCAAGTAACCTAGACTGCTAGCCTCCAGGCAAAAAGCTAGAGGATAACAGTACGTTTCCTGGGCTGGCAACTTTAACCAGGAAAGTAAGACTTGACAGTGGTGTTCAACGTGGGTCCTCCCTCGCTCATCTAAACACAGTAGAGGGAGCCACAAACAGCAGAACACCAACACCCACAGGGAAAACTTAACAGGCTCCAAAGCCCACAGTGATAGCCAAAATGGTGAAACACAGAAACAGAAGCCAAATGAAAGAGCAAGGGACCTCCACCGAAGATGAGATCAATGTGGAGCAATTAGGCATGTTAACAGAGCTAGAATTCAGAGCCATGATCTTGAGGAAGCTGAACAGCATGAGTAAGGACATAGAAACACTGAAAATAAGCCAATTGGAAATTAAAAACCAACAAGAAGAGATAAAAAAAATGACATATCAGAAATGAAAAACACATTGGAAGGTTTAAAAAGCAGAGTAGAGGAAGCTGAGGACTGGATCAGTGAATTAGAAGACAGGGTAGAAAAAATCAACCAATCAGAAAAACAAAAGGAAAAAACAGGAAGACAGCTTAAGAGAACTATAAGACAACTGGAAACGTAATAAATTCGCATCATAGGAGTCCCCGAAGAAGAAGAAAATGAGCAAGGGATAGAGAATATATTCAAAAAAATAGTGAGAGAAAACTTCCCTAATTTGGTGAAGGAAGAAGGCATTCAAGTTCAAGAAGCACAGAGAGTCCCAAGTAAGAAGAACCCAAACAGGCCCTCACCAAGACACATAGTAATTAAAATGCCACAAATTAAAGACAAAGAGAGAATCCTAAAAGCAGCAAGAGATAAACAACAGGTTACCTACAAAGGGAACCCCATAAGGCTCTCAGCTGACTTCTCACAAGAAACACTACAGGCCAGAAGAGAATGGCATGAAGTAATCAAAGTCATGAAAAACAAGAATCTGAATCCAAGACTACTCTACCCAGCAAGGCTATCATTCAAAATAGAAGATCAAATAAAAAGCTTCCCAGACAAAAAAAGGCTAAGGGAATACATTAGCACCAAACCAGCACTGCAAGAAATGTTAAAAGGACTGCTGTAATTAGCAGTAGAAATTGGAAGAAAAATAGAACCACACTAAACAAAAATGGCAATAAATAAGTACATATCAATAATCACCTTAAACGTAAATGGATTGAATGCTCCCATAAAGAGACACAGAGTAGCTGATTGGATAAGAAAGCATGACTCATCTATATGTTGTTTACAAGAGACCCACCTCTCAACAAAAGACTCACATAGATTGAAAGTGAAGGGATGGAAAAAAATTTTCCAAGCAAATGGAAAGCAAAAAAAAGCTGGGGTAGCAATTCTCATATCTGATAAAATAGATTTCAAAATGAAGACCATAACTAGAGACAAAGACGGCCACTACATAATATTGAAAGGATCTATCCAACAGGAAGATATAACCTTGATAAACATATATGCACCCAATATAGGAGCACCAAAATATATTAAAAATCTTCTGGAGGACTTCCAAGGAGAAATCGACAACAATACAATCATAGCAGGGGACTTCAACACCCCGTTGACAGCACTGGATAGATCCTCTAGGCAAAAAATTAGCAAGGAAACAGAGACTCTAAATGAAGCACTAGACCAAATGGATTTAATAGATATCTACAGAGAATTACACCCCAAAACTACAGAATACACATTCTTCTCAAGTGCACATGGGACATTCTCAAAGATAGACCACATGATAGGACACAAACTAAATCTCTACAAGTTCAAGAAGATTGAAATCATATCAAGCATCTTCTCAGATCACAATGGCATGAAACTAGAAATCAATTGCAACAAGAACATGCAAAAACATTTCAACACATGGAGGCTAAATAGCATGCTATTAAACAATGAATGGGTCACCGAGGAGATCAAGGAAGAAATTAAAAACTTCCTGGAAACCAATGAAAATGAGCACACAACAACACAAAATCTATGGGATGCAGTGAAAGCAGTTCTGAGAGGGAAGTTCATAGCACTACAGGCCTACCTCAAAAAACAAGAAAAATTTCTAATTGACTGTCTAACCTCACAACTTAAAGAATTAGAAAGCAAACAAAAAGAAAACCCCAGAGCAAGTAGAAGGAAGGAAATAGTAAAGATCAGAGCAGAAATAAATGACATAGAGACCAAAAAAACAATTCAAAGGATCAATGAAACAAGGAGCTGGTTTTTCGAAAAGATAAACAAGTGGACCCTTAGCTAGACTCACCAAGAAACAAAGAGAGAGAACCCAAATACACAAAATCAGAAATGAAAGAGGAGAAGTAACAACCAACACCACGGAAATACAAAAGATCGTTAACAACTACTATGAACAACTATATGGCAACAAATTCGACAATCTCAGCGAAATGGACAAATTTCTAGAAACACACAGTCTCCCAAAACTATTCCCGGAAGAGATAGGAAACTTGAACAGACCAATAACAACTAAGGAAATTGAAGAGGTAATCAAGACTCTCCCAGCAAACAAAAGCCCAGGCCCAGATGGCTTCACAGGGGAGTTTTACCGAACATTCAAAAAAGAACTAACACCCATTCTCCTCAAACTATTTCAAAAAATTCAAGAAGAAGGAAGACTTCCAAACACGTTCTATGAGGCCAGCATAATTCTAATTCCAAAACCAGAAAAAGACACTATGAAGAAAGAAAACTACAGGCCAATATCCCTGATGAACATAGACGCCAAAATCCTGAACAAAATATTAGCAAATCGTATCCAGAAATACATCAAAAAAATTATTCACCATGACCAAGTGGGATTCATTCCAGGGATGCAAGGCTGGTACAATATTCACAAATCAATAAACGTGATACACCACATAAACAAAATGAAGAATAAAAACCACACGATCATATCAATAGATGCTGAAAAAGCATTCGACAAAATCCACCATTCATTTCTGATAAAAACGCTCAGCAATGTAGGAATAGAGGGATCATATCTTGACATAATAAAGGTCATATATGAAAGACCATACAGCTAACATCATACTCAATGGACAGAAAATAAAAACATTTCCATTAAGAACAGGAACAAGACAGGGATGTCCACTTTCGCCACTCTTATTTAACATTGTACTGGAAGTCTTAGCCACAGCAATCAGACATGAAGAAAAAATAAAAGGGATCCAAATTGGAAAGGAGGAAGTGAAACTGTCATTATTTGCAGATGACATGATATTATACAGAGAAAACCCTAAGACTCCATCAAAAATCTACTAGACTTAATAAATGAATTTGGCAAAGTAGCAGGATACAAAATTAACGTCAAGAAATCAACGGCATTCTTGTACACCAATGATGAACTCACAGAAAGAGAAACTGAAAAAACAATCCCATTTACCATCGTGCCAAAAAAATTACGATACCTAGTAATAAACTTAACCAAAGAAGTAAAGGACCTATTTGCAGAAAACTACAGGTCATTTAAAAAAGAAATAGAGGAAGATATAAAAAAGTGGAAGCACATACCCTGTTCATGGATTGGAAGAATTAACATCATTAAAATGTCCATACTACCCAAAGCAATCTATAGATTCAATGCAACCCCCATCAAAATACCAATGACATATTTCATAGAACTAGAACAAATACTTCAAAAGTTCATATGGAACCAAAAAAGACCCCAAATATCCACAGCAATCTTGAAAAAAAAGAACAAAGTAGATGGGATCACAATACCAGATATCAGGTTATACTACAAAGCGACTGTAACCAAAACAGCCTGGTACTGGCACAAGAACAGGCATATAGACCAGTGGAACAGAAATGAAAACCCAGAAATGGACCCAAGGCAATACGCTCAATTAATATTTGACAAAGGTGGCAAGAGCATACAGTGGAGTAAAGACAGCCTCTTTAATAAATGGTGTTGGGAAAATTGGACAGCTACATGCAAAAAAATGAAACTAGACCATCAACTTACACCATACACAAAAATAAACTCAAAATGGATAAAAGATTTAAATGTGACCCGTGAATCCATAAAAATTCTAGAAGAAAATGTAGGCAACAAAATTTCGGACATCATATGGAGCAGAATTTTCACTGATACATCACCTAAGGCAACAGAAATAAAGGAGAAAATGAATACATGGGACTACATCAAACTAAAAAGCTTCTGCACAGCAAAAGAAACAATTATCAAAATGGAAAGGCAACCCACTGTGTGGGAGAATATCATTGCCAGTGATATATCAGATAAGGGGTTAATTTCCAATATATATAGAGTGCTCATACAACTCAACAAAAGGAAGACAAAGAACCCAATTAAAAAATGGGCAGAGGAGCTGAATAGACACCTCTCCAAACAGGACATACAAATGGCCAAAAGACATATGAAGAAATGCTCAACATCACTAATCATCAGAGAGATGCAAATTAAAACAACAATGAGGTATCACCTCACACCTGTCAGAATGGCTGCCATCAACAAATCATCAACAACAAGTGTTGGCGAGGGTGTGGAGAAAAGGGGACTCTAGTACACTGCTGGTGGGAATGCAGACTGGTGCAGCCACTATGGAAAACAATATGGTGCTACCTCAAAAAATTAAAAATTGAACTTCCATTTGACCCAGTGATCCCACTGCTGGGAATATACCCTAAGAAGCCTGAAACACCAATCAGGAAGAATATATGTACCGCCATGTTTGTAGCAGCACTATTTACAATAGCTAAGATCTGGAAACAGCCCAAGTGTCCACCAGTAGACGAATGGATAAAAAAGCGGTGGTACATATACACAATGGAGTACTATGCAGCGGTAAGAAAGAAAGATCTCTTATCCTTTGAGGCGACATGGAGGGACCTGGAAAGTATTATCCTAAGTGACAGAAGCCAAGCAGAAAAAGACAAATACCACATGATCTCACTTATATACGGAATATAATGAACATAACAGTCTGAGGAATACAGTAGACCCAGAAACATGGAAGTAGGGCACAGACTGATATCCCTCAGAGGAGGGGGTGGGAAGAGATAACCCACAGAACTTGTATGCATGTATGCATGACCAATGGACATGGACAACTAAGCCGGGGACGGGGCAGAGGTGGGGTGGGGTGGGGGGTGCCAATGGGGTAAAAAGGTAAAATATCTGTAACAAAAAAATAAATAAAAAATTCATAAAAAAAAAAAAAGACCGGAGTATGATTAGCAGGTAGGAAACTTCAGCCCCATTCCCTAACCTCTGTGTTTTCTTTAGCTTATTATTCTTTCTCTAATTTATTTATTTACATTTATTGAGCCTTTCAATTCAATGTATGTAATGTAAATTAGTTTTAATTTCTATAAATTACAATTTTTTTCAGTTCTAGCAGCATATTTCTCATAGTTTTACTATATACTTATCACTGTAATTGCACTTTTGCAAATTTCACAAACAGCTATTTTCTATTTTGTCAGTTTCAATATCTGCAATTCTTTTAGTTAAATCTTTGTTTTTTTGTGTGCTGATTCTCACACATTGTAGCTTGTTTTTCTGTGGGAGGTGATCTTTTTTTTAAATTAATTTATTTTTGTTACAGATGTTTTTCCTTTTCCCCCCACTGATTTCCCCCTCCCTCCCCCGCCCTGTCCCCAGCTTTATTGTCCATGTCCATTGTTCATGTATACATGCATATAAGTTCTGTGGTTTATCTCTCCCCCACCACCCCTTCTTTTGGGGATTGTCAGTCTGTACCCCACTTCCACGTCTCTGGGACTACCCCATTCCTCAAACTGTTATGTTCATTATATTCCACCAATAAGTGAGATCATATGATACTTGTCTTTCTCTGTTTGGCTTGTTTTGCTTAGGATAATACTTTTCAGGTCCCTCCATGTAGTCTCAAAGGATAAGAGATATTTCTTTCTTACAGCTGCGTAGTACTCTACTGTGTATATGTACCACTGCTTTTTTATCCATTCGTCTACTGATGGACACGGCCTGTTTCCAGATCTTAGCTATTGTAAATAGTGCTGCTACAAACATGGGGGTACATATATTCTTTCTGATTGGTGTTTCAGGCTTCTTAGGGTATATTCCTAGAAGTGGGATAACTGGGTCAAATGGAAGTTCAATTTTTAATTTTTTGAGGTAGCACCATATTGTTTTCCATAGTGGCTGCACCAGTCTGCATTCCCACCAGCAGTGTACTAGAGTCCCCTTTTCTCCACACCCTCGCCAACACTCGTTGTTTGATGATTTGTTGATGTGGGAGGTGATCTTGATTTCTAAGCTCATGCTTGCTTTCAGTCTGTGGGAGACCTGCGAGCCCACCTTAGGAAAGCTTTCCTCCGAGGAGAGTTTGCTTCGGCCTGGACTGGTGGGTGGGTGGGTGAGGTATCCCAGATACTTCAGACCCTCAAATCCCAGTTATGTATCAGAAGAGGGATCTCAGAGGCAATTTTCCCTCCTGGTGCTAGCCCTTTTCATTGTGACCTACAGCCAATCTGGGAACAGGTGAATATGGCTTTTGGGGACAAAGTGAATGGAAGGCAAAGGTCTTTGGGTTTAAAAAAACCCAAGACTGTAGTTGGTTTTATTTAAGCCTTTAACAAAGCACTAATTTGTGAAGAGACATTAGCAATAACAATTCTTTCTTGAATTATCACTGATTGAAATGGCATGGTGTCTGTCTATTAAAACAGCATGTGCAAGGCAAGGAAAACGTGTAGCTTCGTTTCTTCCTAATGTGGTAGAATTTAGCATTCATGTAAAAAAATTAAAAAGATTGTTTTAATTTTCATGGTGCCCATTTCTATCATTGTATGCTCTTGAATAGTTGGTGGAAAATATAGGGAATGATAAGAATTTTTTCAAGAATAATCATTATAGCAGGTACTTTACAATGCTTACCGTGTGCCAAGTGTGTCTGTGAGTGGTTTATGAACTTTAACCTACGTAATCCTAACAACAACTCCACGAGTTAGGCCCTGTTATAATCTATATTTAAAGATGGGGAAACAGAGGCACAAGGAGATTAACCCAAAAGCAGATAAGAATATGAACAACATCTCAATATTAAATTTCCAAAATGAACTATTTTGAAAATACTTCTATATTTAGAAATGCATAGCAGAACCGAGATAACCATATACATCTAAATGATGATTTTACATATCAGTGTTTCAGATGGCTTTTGGAAACCACGTTCTCAAGTTCAAGTCTGAGGTCTCAAATATGTACTCCGACCATTCATCATTTTGCTGATCTTTCTTCCCCTGCTTTTTCTAGACTGCTTTTGTTGATGCTCTTCAACAAGGCATCGTTTTACTATGAAAATCATTGACATTTATATAGGAAGACAAGCAGGGCCAGAAAACTCTGTAGAGAGCAGGGCACTCTATAGAGAAGTGCCGATGGCAATGTTACCATTGTATAATCTCTGTATAAATACAAATAGAGAACATCTGTAATGAGTTATACTCATTGTATAGTTTTATGTGATTGTCACAAAAAGTGAGGTGCCATTGATGGCAATTATGAAAAGAAAAAATAGTTTCAGAAAAATCAAAATTTTAATTGGAATTGGAGATGACAGTATAAAAAATGTTAATGGCAAGTGATGTAGAGACTGTTGGATTGAATAGAAGAATATGATCTAAATTGAATAAAAGAATATGATTTTGCTTATTCAGAATTATTTTTCAGATAAACCAGAATGTTTTTCCAACATTTAATCCTAAATAAATTGTAGTTCACACACCACAGGGTATTTACAACAGTCAACATTTCAATCTATTTTTATATTTGGTTCAGAAATGTCACATGGAATATTATACATAAAGAACCTGATGTAGACTAAATGGCCACATACATTTCATGTAAGAATAAGTAAGCCGGTGGAAGAATTTATCATCTTGGATTGGATAGTTCCTCTAGTTATAAGGATGCAATTCCAGTCTTAATAGGACGCAGAGTAGGAGGATTCCTGTCTCATTGCTGTTGTGTTTCTAGGGATGTTGGTAAGGGCACTGCTAAGAATGCTACCTCATATTTTCTTCTTTATGTTGACCCCCACCTCTGATAGATTTCCATGACACGAAAAGTTGTGCTTTTGTTGAGTGATTATGTTTTGAACTTCTTGGAAAGTTGTGCATCTGACAAGTGATTATGTTTCTCTCTTTGCTTTGGACACTGGGAATCTCAAAGCTGAATTAGCTAAGCACTTTAATAATCACACACGCTCTTACTGGATTTAATATTCTATACCAAATCCATCTAACAGGCCTGCCTTGATCCTCCTTTGAGCTCATTTCCCAATTTGTTTTTGGCTCTATTTTGGTATCTGTATTTCTGTAAGCAACTCCAATTCATTTTGAAAGCATGTAGGGTATAATTACCTGAACAAATGCCCTGTTTTCTTATCACTACTTACAAGTATTGTAAATAGTGATAAGGGATAAATTATCAACTAGGCCAAAGTGACATATCAGAAAATCACATGCCATCATTTTCCGAGTGTGGATTTCTAAAATATGCAGAAGATCAAAAACAAAGAAATCTTAATGTTGTATTATTCCAGTAATGGCGAGGGAGAAAGAAGTAGATGCACAATTCAAATATTGAACAAGTACTATATAGATGTTTTTGGAAGGAATTAGGGCACCTAAGTAATTTATCGTTTGAAATTTAAAACATACTAGGTATTGGAAAAACTTCTAAGGTGCTTGAGCTTTGTAATCTATCTTGTTTAATATAAACCAATTGTAAATTATCTTACTTTTTTTCTGCGTTAGCCAGTGAGCATATGCAAAGGAACAAATTTAATTTGTTGTACATTCACTTTGGCTTATTTGAAGGTCAGGTTTTTTAACTGAATTTCAGTAACACAAATAACAGTGGTACATTGTGATTTGAGGCTAGGGAGTTTATTACTGCTGACCTCATTTTCTTCATCACTGTTATATTGTTTGTGTCTGTTGAGGTAGACAAAGTTAATGTGCAGTAACAAATGACCTCCTGAACTTAGGAGCTTTAACCCATGAAGTTGATTTCTCATTCATATTTACATGTTCTCCATAGGTTGGCTGGAGATTTGTCATCTGTTGTCTTCAGTCTTGAACCTAGGATGATGGAGAAGCTCCTATCAGCGGGATTGCTGGGCTCATAATAGAGGGACAATGGAAACATGATGATTCATATGCTAGATCTGAAAGCTTCTGCTGAGAAGTGACATGTGTCCCCTTCCGTTCACATTTCATTGTCCACAGCAAGTGGTGCGGCTGCAACTGTTGTCAGCAGAGTAAGGATATATAGTCTTCCCACAGAGAAGCATGAAGTTTTGAATACTAATACAATACAAAATACTGTGTTTTTTGTTTTGCTTGATTGAGTGTTTTCTGGTACAGTGTTTACTACCTAAACTATATGACTATTTGCCACACTACCAGACTATTTGATCTTAGTCCTGACACAAATAGATGTGATTTTCTCCTTGTATAGTCTAGAATGATTTACTCTTTGAGATGATGAAACCTAAAACAAAAGCCTCTCAGTATGGCCTACTTTCTAAACTGCTTTATAAAGGACAAATAGAACGTATATATGTGACCTTGGAAAAGGCATGAGGTATGGTATATGTTTACCTCATACACTTATGTTGAGGAGCCGATTATCTTACTCAACATTTTTCTGTAGACTTAGCTGACCTTATTGGTCAACATCAAGAAGTTCACTTAACTCAAGTTCAAATGGAATCAAAGTATCCTGAATTAAAATTTTCATCAAAGCACACATTGTTCTAAAGTTGAAGGGCCAAAATATTTTATAAAATATGTTTTGAATTTAATGAACCCAAGACTGTTAGCAATAATTGAATCCCAATGAAATCAACATGTGTGGCAAAGATTTGTCTACTCTGGAAACCAGCAATACATTTGTGTCCCAATTTTGACTTTAACTTTTATTAGAACCGTAACAAATGAGAATGCTTCAGTTCAGTTCTTTAAATCATTTTCTGAATAAAATGGAGGACACGTTGCAGAGAAAAAAATGAATGATATCATTATCATCAAATACTATACATATAATTAGGCTGACTTTTCTCCAAAAATAACTATATATTATCATGCTAGCACTGTGCCTGGCATTTTCTTGGTCTTCTCTAAAGCAATATTTTCCTTATGGTGGAAAGCCAATGTTTTCTTCCCTTATAATTGAGATTTCTGTTTGCATGGGGCCAAAGCAGAGCATATAGGATATAAGTGGATGGGGCTGAGAAGAAGAAATATTTGGGATGGGAGGGGAAAAGTGTATTGGACTTCTTTCCTCATGTTTAGGGGGCATAGGCATGGGTGCATATGTTGGAATAGTGTTACATGACTAGAAACAGACCCTACCACTAAAGCACTATATGAATTAATGTTTCAGAAAAGGATAATTTCTTTCCTTGATTGATAACTGTAGAGATATTTGGCTTTTATTTCTGATCAGTTTTTAACAATGTGACTCAATTTTCCAACCTTTAAATGATGTATTTTCTATGCATACTTATAACTTGAAAGGTGAAAGGATGCTTTACACTTCCTATTACACTAAGATAAGTGAGCTTTTTGTAAAACAACATACCCTATTTAATGGTAGTGAGAACTCTCAGTTGATCTCTTTTCCAAGTTGGTCTTTTAACTTGTTTCTTTTAATCCTCACAGGAGGATACGTTTATTGATTTTAGAGCAAGAAGAAGAAGAAGAAGAAGAAGAAGAAGAAGAAGAAGAAGAAGAAGAAGAAGAAGAAGAAGAAGAAAGAGAGAGAGAGAGAGAGAGAGAGATCTATGTGAGAAAGAAATATTAGTTGCCTTCTGTACCTGCCCTGACCAGGGATCAAACCTGTACAACCCAGGTATGTGCCCTGACTGGAAATCGAACCTGCAGACTTTTGGTGTATGGGATGATGCTCCAACCAGTTGAGCCACCCAGCCAGGGCTCCAAGTTGATCTTTTAATATTTGTCATATGCTAATTTTTTTAAGTGAATGAAAAATCTAATTGTAGTATAAATGGTTATCCAGTAATTTTTCTCCTTTGGAGGTATAGAACAATTACATGTTAAATTTCATGGGATTTGGGATGGACCAACACCTCTCTGGGATTAGGAATGCTCTGACTCTGAGGAATTTTACCAAAATGGCATGCCTCGTGATGTTAGTGGAGTACAGGGCTCCACAGAAGTCCCACCCACCTTGTGTAAGGGAGGGCTTTCACCTTTTCATGCCCTGGTTCCCATAGTAACTTGGTATATTATTTGCCTTTGGCATTAATAGTGGAATAGCAGCATATCATGTTAAATTAGAGCCAGGGGACTCAGCCACAAATGCTTTTGGTTTCTGATTTATGAGAGATAGCATGATTGAGAGAAAAGAATTTGTAAGTAGCAATTAGAAGAGCTAGAGGTAAAGAGTTGAACTGAGATTTACTTTTTCACTGAAGGGCAGTTAATGGTGCATGTAAATGGAAAAGACTTTCCATTCTTTGGCTAGCTGGTACATTCCCTGATTTAATCAAATGAAACTGAAGTGTGCCTCTTACTTTCTATACAGTCTGACAAAGGTAATTTAGGATGGAGCTTTTACATGGGTGTTGGCTGCTGCTGCCAGGACTCATGTCTTTATGAAGAGAATACAATTGCCGATGTCTTCTCCAGGTGATGGATAGGCAATAAGAAAGTGAAACAAGAGCTCAATCTCCAAGATACGAGAAAAAGTTGTGTTTGTTAAATGGGGCAGAAAGATATCTGCTGTTCTCTTGTGATTTGGGGGATTCATTTAGTGCCTATGCAGAGCTGGGCTGCAGCACATGAAACCGATACACATTACCAATGTAACATGCTTCATCTGCATCATAACATTTTCACTGAACTGTGTATCCCCTAATGCTCCAGAGCCAGCCTCAAATTTTTGGCCCATTAGCGTGATTCACATTTGAGGTGTGTGTTATATACTGTTGAGTCAGCTCTGACTCCCGGCCGCCCCATGAATGAGTGATGTCCACCATGGCTTGTCCTCATCAGCCCTGCTCAGCTCCTGTTGACTCTGTGACATCACGTTTCCACAGTGAGAGGGATTAGTTTAGGCAAGGGCAAAGAAACGATTACATTTAATTACGCATGATGGGAGATTTGTGGGAGGTTTCTGGGGGAAAGCTCCTGAAAGACATTCTTCTCATTCAAGAGGTGTGGTGTATTAATGTGAAACGTAGAACGTGTTAATAAACGAGAGACAACTGAGTACATTCGAGATCTCATTGGCTTTATTAAGAGGTTCGTGGATCAGGGGGCATTCATCTAGCAAATAGATTTGTACAGGTGGAAGGTTTCTATAGGAAGAAGGGTGGGGGAAGGGAGCTATTGACAAAAGAGAAAAGATTAAGGTTGGACAGGGGCATCTTTTTTGGGGGGGCGGATAGAAGAGAAAAATGTTTTGTTTTGTTTTGTTTTTGAAATCATGCAGACTGCCCCTTCTTTGTATGGGGGATGAAGAGGGGTCATGTGACAGATTACCTTGTTTGTGTTTGACTAGAAATTCCAGACTGGTTAACTAAAATTATGTGTCTTGGAGAGGTAGAAATGCAATTAGATCGGGTATTAAATCTAGTTTGCGCGACACCGAAGGGCCTGTGGTTTTCTCTTTCACAAACTGTTGCAGCATAGAATGAAACTGACCCCGGAGATTCAGAATAGAAGGGAAGAAACCAAGTCTTGATTCAGTTGCCTAAACAAATTGGCTTTGAAACCCACCTTAACTGAACTTTTCAGTTCTATTAATTTATTGCTTAAGCCAATTTAGCTGAGTTTTCCGATGTTAGCAACAGAAGTCATCTTAACTGTTACCGTCATCTTAACTGTTACCGTCGCATTTCACAATCAAGAAGACACTGAGCAAAGTGTCGAATGTCAGATTGCTGAGGCAGGAGGCAGTTTGGCAATTACAGTTCATTCCCAGCCTTTGACAGAGCAGCCATGAGTGGAAGCAGATTTCCGTGGGAAGGAGAATGAATGGGAGATGAGAAACTGGAAAAAAGCAAGATCAATAAGGGTAAGCATTTTGGTCTTTTTAGAATGTATTTCGTGTCCTCTGCATCTGAAAGAGTTCACGACACAAGTATGCACCCTGTTAGGTATTTGTTTAGGCCTGTGACATGGGCTTGTGAAAGAATTCACAATGGAGAGAAGGGAGAAAAGGGAGGAACTGTATCTTGTCTTTCCCCTTAGACAGGGAAAAGGCTGAGCACCAGGTGGCACTGGGTCACAAGAGAGAGGAGAGTTGCTCTTTCATTGGAAGGGGTTGTGTTTGGAGTCACACAGATGCCAAGTGTTGGTGGCCTCGAGGAGTTTTGGTTTTGTTGGTTCTTCAGGAGACAGTCCTGCCGATGCCGCAGGTGGGGCTTCTTATCATCTCTTCTTTAGCCTGTAAAATATGCTTGGGGGAAAAGGGGTTTCACCTGAAACGGGTGCAAAGAATTTGAAAGAGGCTAAAACGTCTGGGAAAGGGCCCAGCCCTGACCTATTTTACTGGTTGTGAAACAGGACAATGAATGGGTCTGGCCGCCTGTCATTACTTGAGCCAATTGAGCGGAGACCCGGTTGAATTACATGAGCGTTTATTCCCATATGGCCAACAGTATGGGGAGTAGTGGGTCATCCCTTAAAATCTGCTCTGCCCCCTCACTTGCCAGCTAATGTGAGAAAAGGCAGTTAGGCCAGAGGGAGAAATGGGTAAAATGGTTAGAGGCAAGGGGGCGGGGGGGGGGGGGGGGCGTGCAGCGGCTGGTCTCCCGTGAGTCACAGTTACAGGTCCAGTGAACTGATAATCAGGTTGTTCATCTCCCCATGATGGCAGGGTGTCCCCTTGTCCTCAGATTAGGAGAAGGGACAGCATTCCCAAGGGACATTCCCAAGGCACACACCTCCCAGCCAGGTCAGAATGGGCTTCTCCTCAATCAGAACAAAACAATCACAGTTAACATCGCAAAGCATGATTAACATTTTCCTAATTATGGCTGGTGCCCCACTATGATTAGTTCTCTTACTCTTCTAACATTTTCTATTAGTTCTAATATTCTTTCCTGCCCCTTTCAGTTGGGTAGAAAGGCAGTTTGAAATTGCGGACACCAGCCATCTCCGTGTTTAATTACCAGGTGCTTCTCATAAATTGTGGAAAAATCATAAAGAGAAAAACCTGTTTTCTGTCCTTACACACCCAACGCAGACCGGAGAGTGAATGGATGTGCCAACACCCCTAGCGTCTTTCTCATTTAAGAAGTGTGGGGAGAAGAGGCTAGCGAGAGGGGGTAACATGCTGAAAGAGGTTGAGCTTCTGTAAAAAGTTATTTAAAATGGGAAAACTTTTAGTTTGGAAAAGTCTCAACTGAGTGATTAAAAGAAATTCAGGAAAATGGAAAAGACGATAGAAAAGGCAGTAAAATGTGAAGGACAGGCAGAGAACATTTTTGAGAAGGTGGGAGATGCAAGGAGAACATCTTGTAAGTTTCCAGATTGAGAAAAGCTGCATGGACTACTTATGAGGGAAGAAAAATGATCCTGGAATCCTGGACGTGCAGAGATGGTGGATTAGCAGCTAGGGACCACTGTTTACAATATTGATACAACTCCTCACTAAGGGAAGAGAAAGATTTGTGGATTTGTGAGGATTCAGGGAATATGTCAAGAACACACCCCAGTGAAAAAGATCTCTGTACAAAACCTTACATTAGAAGAAACCTCAACATAGCTGAAGATAAAGAGGAGAAGAAAGGCTGGCAAGAAACAAACTTTAAAATGTTTCTAAGTAGATATAAGTATGTGCCAATAGATACCAAATATGTGCAAATGGATAGTGATGCAATAACAAGGAATGCATCACTTAACTGCTAAATACAAACTGTTAACTGAGAAGAACATACAGAAAGGGAACACTGAAGATGCTAAAATATTAGAATTTAGATATTGGTGGATTACAATCGAGAATGGAGAAAAGGGCTACAAAATTCATCACCAAGAAGTAGACAGGAGAAGTCTTTTAGTGGCCCTGTTGGCGCAGGAAAAGAACACAAAGTGGAGAAATAGCTCATCTCAGTTGAGAGAAATAGTTATCTTGGTTTCATGTAAAAAGAGATCAGTGATTATAAGTGTTGGGAAAGAAAATATATGTACAGGTAGAATGGAAAAGTACAGAATTTCAAATTCATACAGGGGAAAGGGAATAACTAGCAAAAGAGCAAAAGTAAGAAAAGAATAAGCAATAACACAGTAAAAATAAATGAGTAGACAGCAAGATGTGATGAATAAAATGAAGTAGAAATAGTTACATTAAATATGACTTGGTCAAATTCTCTTATTGAAAGATAGAAATGAGAGTTTGAGTTTAAAAAAAGAAATTATATACATTAAGTTTTTTTTATTTTTTTTATCCTCACCCGAGGATATTTTTCCATTTTTTGTACAGATAGAGTGGGAGGGAGAGAGAGGAAGGAGAGAGAGAGAGAGAAACATCGACGTGAAGGGACACATCGAGTGGCTGCCACCCGCATGACCAACCAGGGCCAGGGACAAACTGCAACCGAAGTACGTGCCCTTAGCGGGAACCGAACCCAGGTCTCTCCGGACCACAGGCCGACGCTCTAACCGCTGAGCCAAACTGGCCAGGGCTATACATTAAGTTTAATGCAATATTCTTAAAGTGATCACATTTGGAAATAGAAAGATGAACAAGACAAAGAAAACAAAAAAAGAATCAAGTGGCATTATTTACTAGATGAGGTAGAATTTAAGATTAAACCATCAAACGTGTGTGACCAAAGAATGAGTTAGACCTAAGTCAACTTTCCAGGTGAGAGTTTCATGTGTAAGTGTGACGTGCTTAGACTACAATATGAAAATCACTGGTGTAAAACAGTCCCCCAGTCCTATGTACGTGTGTGTCTCTGTCTGTGTATGTGTAATTCTGTGATCAGGGAAAGTGGTGAAGGATGCAGAGAGAGTATTTAGTGTCCATTACCTAGAAAGGGTTGGGGCATCAGGTAGAGATGAAGTTGGAGGAGTGAAATTCAGGACTCAGTAACATCCTGTCAGCATAGGCAGTGAGAGTTATCAATATGAGGAAAGTAACTAGCTATTAATATAAGGAAGAAAGAAAAGGGAGCTAGGAAGCAGGAACAACAAGGAGAAATCTCCATCTAGTTTACTGGTAAATAGATGCATTCACACTCTCTAGGAGACTTTTTTGGGGGATTGAATCCCTGGAAGGAAACAGGAAAATCTCCTCAGGGGTGCTAAGAGCCAGGTACCTGTGGGGGGTTGGTGGAGGAAATTGCTCTGCTCCGTGCATATGCAATAGTAGTTAGATGGTGTAATGATACTTTTGGACATGCGCAGTGGGAGTCAAGGTGACACAACAGAGAGGCAGGGCCTAGCATGGGAACAATCAGAAAGGTAGAGGACAGGAGACCCCAACAGAACTCACTGGGAGGAGGGTCCATTCCAGGCCCAGGAAAAGTTAGGAATTTCAGTTAGATAATTTGAATGGTTCTGTGTCCTTTACCTGAACCAAGAAGATATATGGAGGATTAACAGGAGCCTCAGGGCAGTGCTTCTAGAGCCTGCTCACCCTCTAGGTCCCCAAGGGAGTAGTAATTTCTCTAAATTCAC
The DNA here is from genome assembly GCF_014108415.1 of Molossus molossus. Taxonomy (NCBI): domain Eukaryota; kingdom Metazoa; phylum Chordata; class Mammalia; order Chiroptera; family Molossidae; genus Molossus; species Molossus molossus. The sequence goes on from NW_023425351.1 coordinate 49,503,702, forward strand.
AGTGATTGAACGCCTGTGCATTTGGAATTCTTTCTGCACATGGCTGCAAAAGAACCTATTACACACACCGGCAACCATCTGATTGTGAGCAAATGCACTGGTAAACACACAACCACCAGCAGATGCGCTCTGAGAACTCCAGAGTACAAGGCTTGGATCTAGGAGACCTTGGAGAACAGGATCAACATGCACAGAGGGGTTCTATAGTAAAGATTACAGAACTGACCCATAACTACCTGCTTAGGAGGGTAATAAACTCTTCTTTTACTTGGTTGTACATAAGAATACGGTAAAACCCTGCAGAGAGTTTGCACTTAATAAAAGCATAACAAATGCTTGATTCTAATGAAATTCGTGCTGTCGCAGCTGCTTAGGCGAGTACACATTAATGTATTCTTACATTACTGTCCTAGGTGATTACTATTAAGGAGTGTTAATTTTCCAGAGTGCTGGTGTTGCAGAGCTGGCCATGTCACAATGGTTAAGCACATATGAACAGAGTACACCAGGGATCCGGACTCCATTCTTTCACTGACATCTTCTACAGGCAGAGTAGTTTTTTTGTTTTTTGTTTTTTATCCTCACTGAGGACATCTTTTTTTTTTTTTTTTTTTATTTTGTTCAGATAGAGTGGGAGGGAGGGAGAGAGAGAGAGAGAGAGAAACATCGACGTGAAAGGGACACATCGAGTGGTTGCCACCCACACGACCCAACCAGGGCCGGAAACAAACTATAACCGAGGTACGTGCCCTTAGTGAGAACTGAACCAGGTCTCTCCAGACCGCAGGCCAACGCTCTAACCACTGAGCCAAACTGGCCAGGGCCAGGCAGAGTAGTTTTGAAGAGGCAGACACATACGTAAAGATTTTGTTGTTCTTCCCCTGATCCTAAGTACTTGCTTTGAATATCCTGCAAAGGTCTGGAGTCACCTTTATTTGAGTGACTTGGATTTTAAGTAAAATAAAATTTAGTGTATAAAATATTGATAATTGAGAATTTTTCTATATTTTGTAAGGGATAAGAAGTGTAACTATGACTTATATAAATAGCAAAGGACACGGGTTCTCCAAACAGAGCATAAAATAATTATCTTGTATGAACAAGCAAAGCAACTCTGTGTTAAGTTTAGATAAATTTATCAGAGGTGCAGTTAATTTTTCATTCTACAGCTACAAGAGGAAGCCAGCCAAAATACTTTGTGCTTAAGAGAAAATCCCCAAGATGAATTCATGACTACAAGAAGGATGAGTTCATTCACAGAGGGCTGGATTGATTATAAGGTTGATGTTGATGAGCACATTTATAACTTCAATGTAAATTTAACTTCTGATAAACATTTTTCATTTAAGTGAATGAGTATGATTTTCTATAACAAATGTTTCATAAGGCTTGTGGTCATCAAAAGCTTGACTGTTAAGAGTTACATTCCTTTGTGATTAAACCAAAGGTTAGTTAAGCAGTTGAATATTAAAGAGAAGAGCTTTAATCATGCTAATAAGAAACAGCTTGTGTAGATTTAAACTTAAATAAGACAATTGCTCCTTCTGGCGAATCTCTGTATCACAGGCTACCTTAGCTTTCTGTCTTCCACTTAGGTTCCGCCAGGGAGAGGCAGAGTTGGGGTACAGAAGGCTGGGAGGAGAGTGGGTTGAGGTATTTCTTTTCCTAGTTCCCTCGCTACAGGTGGGCCGTGTTTGCCTCTTGGAAGTCAGGGCTGTCCAGCAGCCCCTTGATACACAACCCTCTTTGGGTTCCAGTAACCACCCTTGGCCCCTCTGGCCTGGGTGTGGCAGTGGCTCCCTCTTTGTCTCTAAGCTCCTCTAGGCTGCTCAGAGCTGTGCAGGGCCCGTTACTGAGCACCCTCAATCCCCAGCCTGACTGTGCCAAACGTTTGCTGTTAGGCTCTTGGCTCACAACTTCCTTGGGAACATCCCCTGTGTAATCTGAAACCAGCCTCCACGTGAGGGCAGGAAGAGAACAGAAGAAACATTCAGCTCACTCCAGATTAGTAGGTGGCAAATTTAACAAGCAAGGGAACTGCCGCGGCTTGTCTTGGGGGGCTGCAGCCTGAGTAGTTGTCTTTCTGGCCACCAAATCTTAAAAGTTTACATAGGGGGGCCTTAACCGGGTTCCCTTGTACACAGGAGGCCTTAACCAGGTTCAGTCATATATACTGGGGGCCTTAACAGCTTCAGTCATGTACACAGGGGCCTTAACTGAGTTAAGTCATGTACACAGGGAGCTTTAACCAGGTACAGTTTTGTGCATGGTGGGGAGCAGCTTAACCAGGTTTAGTCATGTACATAGGGGAGGGTCTTAACTGGCTTCAGTCATGTACACTGGGGGTTTTAACCAGATTCAGTCATGTACACTGGGGGCTTTAACCAGATTCAGTCATGTACACTGGGGGCTTTAACCAGATTCAGTCATGTACACTGGGGGTTTTAACCAGATTCAGTCATGTACACTGGGGGCTTTAACCAGATTCAGTCATGTACACTGGGGGCTTGAACCAGATTCAGTCATGTACACTGGGGGCTTTAACCAGATTCAGTCATGTACACTGGGGGCTTTAACCAGATTCAGTCATGTACACTGGGGGCTTTAACCAGATTCAGTCATGTACACTGGGGGTTTTAACCAGATTCAGTCATGTACACTGGGGGCTTTAACCAGATTCAGTCATGTACACTGGGGGTTTTAACCAGATTCAGTCATGTACACTGGGGGTTTTAACCAGACTCAGTCATGTACACTGGGGGCTTGAACCAAATTCAGTCATGTACACTGGGGGCTTTAACCAGATTCAGTCATGTACACTGGGGGTTTTAACCAGATTCAGTCATGTACACTGGGGGCTTTAACCAGATTCAGTCATGTACACTGGGGGCTTTAACCAGATTCAGTTTTATACACGAGTGTGGGGGGCTTCACTAGGTTTAGTCGTGTGCTCAGTTCCAGATACTCTTACCACCACATTACTATCTCAAGGCTCTATCCCTGGAGCAGCTCCTGGGAGTAGGGAAGGCCAATGAACACTATTCTGAAGACACGGGACGAGGTGGGGAGCCTCTAATTTCCCATGTTCAGCTTGCAGGTCAAAGCAGAGATCACATCTTCTTGGTGACTTTCCCCAACATAGGCCTCTGACCTTGTACTCCAACCTCTTCTGCATCTTATTCAGACAATTTCAACATAAGACTTTTTACTTATGTCAACAAGATAGTTCTTCTCAAGGTAATTCTCAATAAACACAAGTATACCTTACATTTTCACAATCAAGGCCAGCCAAAGAGATGTAATTTACTAGTCTCAGTTTTCATAGTTATATCCTGTTTTATAAGTTCCTAATCAGGGGTCATCCAATTATGTGAATGTTATGATCAATGCATTTCATTACTGTATATGTTTCCAGGTTTACTGCTATGTCTCTTTAGACTGTGGAATTAACATGTTGACATTTTTTGGCAATGATAAGTCCATGAGAATCGTAAGCAGATCTAAGTGACAATGATTTATCATTTTGTCCTTGTTTCTGAGACTGACAAGACCAGCCAGTGCCTCTCAGGGTACATAAGAGGATGTGTGTGAATCTAAATCTCTCTAGGAGAGGGATATCTGAGCCTGTGTGTTGTGGGTCGTGGTGGAGAGTGACTCTTTTCGTCCATTCATTCATCCAATTAATAATTCATAACTGTGGAGCAATGTCTTACTCAAGTTTAAATCTATACACACTGAGTTCCCTAGGCAGTGAACTCTAAAGACCTTTTCTTGCTCCAGATACTTCAACTTAGCTGATGACAGTGAGGTATTTCTCAAACTGTGAAAATCCCAAAGAGCTTGATGGAAAATAACCAACTAGCAATGATGAGCATCCTAACAGCTCAACCTGCAAATTGCTGAAGAGTTTTTGTGAAACTTACCCCTCAAATTTGGCTTGCACTTAGGAAAAGCTGCTGCCAATACAACATACTGTCTGAACTGTGGTTGTGATGTTGCCTCTTCCTGACATGAAACAGATTTTGAAAGGTTTCTGACCACCTGATTAGGGCTGTACTGATCAGTGCTGGCATCTTTTTCTAGGAGCCCTGCTCAGAGATCAGAAGGAGACAGAGATGCCCCAGCCCAAGACCTGGTTCTATTCAGAGGCAACCTGTGGAGGTGATGGTGCAACTAACAGGAGAATTTGGAGCCTCAAGGCAATGTCCCTCTGGGATGGGAGGGGCGGAGAAAAATGAGGACCACATTGGCAGATAGTTGAGTGGTTTCTTATAAAACTTAGCATACCCTTACCATATGATCCAGCAGTCATACTCCTTGGTATTACCCAAGTGAGTTGAAAACGTATGTTCACACAAAAACCACACAAACATTTATAGCAGCTTTATTCATAATTGCCCAAACTTGGAAGTGATCAAGAGTCCCTCAGTAAGTAGATAAATAAACTGTGCTACATCAAGACAATGGAACATCACTCGACACTGAAAAAATGAGCATGATCAAGCTATGAGAAACACAGTAGAACCTTAAATGCATGTTACTGAGTGAGAGAAGCCAATCTGAAAAATGCTTCCACATAGCATGATCCCAACTATAGAACATTCTTGACAAGGCAAAACTATGCAGACAGTACAAAGATTGGTGGTTGCTAGGATTTGGGAGCTGGGCAAGGAGGGATGAATAGATGGAACGTAGAAACTATTCTGTCTGGTGCTCTAAATGGTAGATACATGTCATTATACATCTGTTAAAACCCGTAGACTGTGCAACACCAAGACTGAACTGGAGTAAATCCGTGGACTTTGGGTGATAATGATTTGTCGATGTAGCCTTATGGATTATGCCACATGTACCAGTCTGGCACAGGGTGTTGATAGTGGGGAAGGTTATGTGTGTGGGGGCAGGGGAATATATGGGAAGTGTCTGTACTTTCTGCTCAGTTTTTCTGTCCACCTAAAACTACTTTAAAAAATAGGTCTATTTAAAAAAAGAAATGAGGCTCAGATTTAAATGTGAGTTGAGTAAGCTTGTCCAATAGAGTTTCTAGCTCCCTGGTTACCTATAAAGAGTGTTGGAAGAGACTCTGTTTAAGCCCTAGGATCCGCCCTCACTGTACATCTTACTAATGGAACTGCCATTCAGTAGTCATGGGGTATACCCATCTTCTCATGAAGCATTCTATGCCCATCTTAGCTTACTGAACTAAGCTTACTGATGGTAGAAAGTTTAATAAACATCCTCAATCTGTTAAAAAGTCTCTTTGCTGTTGATGGCATTGGTCTTTTTTAATTTCTAAAAATACTTCTTAAATTATTGCTTGTGGCCTGGAAGCACTCAGGGCTGTCTATTTGTAAAAATTGAGAATCCACACTGCACAAGGTTTTTTAAAGAGAGTAACAAAACAAGTCTGCATTCACATCAAAGGCCCAAATGAACGATTCTGTGCTGTGATCGCACACCTCCGGAATGCTGAGGCCTTTGGCTCGTGTTTTCTGAAGCCCTTAATTTTTCAGTAAGTTGCCAATTGGCTAAGGAAAAAAAAAAAGTAGGTAGGCACATTTCTACATATTATTATTCATAAAGGTTTTGGATATTTCCCCAGAGAGATTGATGATCCTTTGGCAGATAGAAGATAATCATCATCACATCCCTGCAGAGAAGTAAAAGAGTTTTCTGATTGAACACCAAAGAAATATGATTACCAGTGGAGGAGAGACTGGCCAAGGTCGGGGCCTGAGGGGAAGATTCAGAGACCTTGCTTCATGGTCAAGTTGAACAGCTTGGACTACAGCATACTCACGGTGCTGTTGGCCGCTGCTGCGACTTCCAGAAAAGATTGGCTTGTCTTGACATCCTCATTTCAAAGTAGATGAATTTTTAGGGCAGCATAAATTTGGGGCAGCAGTGTTCCAACATAGCTCATGCTGTGTGTTCTTTCTTCTCTCTTGGAAATTCAGCACATGCATTTATCCCATTAGTGGTAGGAGGAAAGGTCCTAATTACCTTCCATCTCAGATGATGTATGTCAGAGGGCTGGGGCAGTGGTGGCGATGAATTCTTCCCTGCTTAGGCTATACATGTATTAAGTGTTCTTGGAATCTAAAAATGACTGCACTATAAGCAGCTACTGCTCAGGTAGAGGTTTCTAATTTAAACAAATAACTTTCTCCAAGCTGCAGAGCTCTCGAGAAGGAGATTATGGCAAATTCTACTTTCAAATTCAGTTCTTTGTGGCAGTTTGCCTTGATTTTACAAGTTTACATTTAAGTTAAAAAAGAAAAGACACATTTGTATGACACACACACACACAGAGACATTATAACATCAACAAACCTAGCTAGTCTGAGCTTCAGAACTTTTTGTCCCGGCCAGTAAAACAGTGTGAGAAATGTGGACAAATGTCAGCAGCCTGCTGGCAGGAGCACGGGGGTAATTTTTCACACTGGGTCTGTTTCCCCACTGCAGTGACATTGGGGGAAAAGTTCAGTAGGCTCTTGACTCAACGTTCTTTTTCTCCTGTCTTGGTTCGGTCTAGGCCAGTTACATTTGGAGAAATGGTTGAGCAGGGCCCTCTGCTGAGTTGTTTCTGACTCTAAAGATCCTACTATGGACTAAATTTTGTGTCCTCCCAAAATTCATATTTTTGAAACTTAGTCCCTAATATGAGGGCATTTGGAGGTGGAACCTTTGGGAGATAATTAGGCCTTAAGAGTGGAGCCTTCATGATGGAATTAGTGTTCCCATAAGAGAGGCCTCAGGGAGCTCGCTCATCTTCCCCCCTGTGAGGACACAGACAGCCATGGGTTCTCCCCAGATTTGGAATCTGCCAACACCTTGATCTTAGACTTTCTGGCTACTGGAACTGTGAGAAATCATTTTTCTATTAGCCCCCCTTTACCCCTGCGCCCCTGGTCTATAGTCTTTCTTTACAGAAGCCAGCCTGAATGAAGACGAGTTCCAAAGAGTAGATTATGTTTATGGCAACCACAGCAAGATGCAGAGTATGCACCACAAGTGGTTGGGGAGTTTGGAAGACGGTGACTTGAATCCCACCTTTGACCTTTAGTAGTTGCATGATTTTGGCAAGCCTTAATTTTTTTCCTCTGTAAAATGGTTTCAATAAGGGATAAATGTAAATCAAACACTTTACTTGGCCTACAAAGAACCTCTCAGCTTGGTCTCTGAATATCTGACTAAGACAACTTATTTAATATTCTGTGCCACTAAACGTAGCATTTCCCTGTTACTGCCACACCCATTTCTCTGCCCCATCCCGGAACACCATCCTACAGGAGCACGAGAGGCTCCTAGGAAGACGCTATTCGGAAGAGAATGATAAACTGAGGTAGAACAGGTCTGTGTAGAAGATGCAGCCCATGAAAAGGTGTTAAATTCAGGAGTGGTACAACCATATAATACATGATGAAGTTGCATAGGCAAAACTGAAAAAGACTTTTCTGATACATCTTTATTATTACTGAAGTAATATCTAAACTCCCCAATGTGCTGTGTCAACTGTGCAAGAGGGTAATAAACTGAAATTCTCGCTGTGTTAGCTCAGTTAGTTGTTTAGGGGAACAGTGGACATTCAAATATCCTGCTCACCTGTGGGTTTAGGGAACAATGGTCATTCCTGTTCACCTGTGAGTAATACCAGGGGCAGAGAGGGAGCAGGGCTGAGACAGCACAGGTGACTGAGGCATGACTGTTCACAGAACATACAAGAAGGGAACCAAGTTTTCAGTCAGTGAACATCTTGAAAAAGTGAAGATAATCTCAGAGACTGTGGGATGTGGCCAAGAAAGTGGAGTCCCAAGTAAGATTTCTGGAAATGGAACATAGGATCAGAAGTCCAATCACAGGAATCTGGGTGGATTTCCATTAAGCAGTCTCAGGAACACAGATGAAAGTACCCCAGGATTAAATACACAGACACCAAACAATAGTGAACAGATTGCAAATCAGAAGAAATCAGCCTGGAGGTGCCAGTTTTTCAAGTTAGGGACGAACTTAATGCTATAAACTATGCATAACTTGTCTCTCAGGATAAGGCTTAAGTACTTACTTCATTTCAAGAAATCTTCAGTCAAGATCAGTAGGTGTAACTGTGGGGAAGGTGGAAAAATGAAGCCATAGGCATGAGGAGAGGGCTACCTCCACCAGAACATTTCCGACTTTGAATTTTCCCAAATGTAATTAGCAAATTATTATTGCGGGTGAGGATCACCACCACCTACCATGTATTAAGCACTTACTACTGTGTGTCAGGAACTGTGGCAGGCATTTTTCCCATATCATCTCTTTATTCTTTCCAGCATCCCTATAGGTAGATTTCTTTGGTCATGGAGAAAACTCAGTTTTAGAGAAGTAATGTGCTAAGATCACAGAGTTGTCAGTGTAAGAGCTAAAATTCAAACTGAGCTGTGTTTACTCTATACCTTCTGATTTAGCTATAGTTTGTTCATCTGCACTAAATTATAATAGTCCTTCCTGAAGTCGTTTTTTAAAAAATATTGCTCTTTACTTGTAACTCCTCCAGCTTACCCAGAAGGAAATGAAGAGACATGAAAAATTATACATACATTATCTCTCTCTTTCCCCCTCTATCTGTACATCTCTATATCTCTACCCCCATCTATCTAATATGTATATGTATAGTATTTAGCATCAGTTGTTAAATTATACAAATACTGAGCTCCTATTTCATATTAGACATTTAGTGAGACTGTATAAGAGATTCAGGCATGTGAGAATCTATAATCTATTTGGTGAGATAAGACAAATGCCAGAATAATGCAATGAAGGCCATATGTATCACATACTATGCAGTCAAGTAAGCACAATGCTATAGGAGCCCAAAAGAAGAAAGGTCCCTTTGATCACTGGGGTTGACTTCATGGGCAAGGTTGCAATTCAGTTAGGCCTTCACAATATTCTGTAAAAATCAGCTTATTCGAATTTGGGGCTTTCTATCTATACCAGGAGTGTCTAGCCTTGTGCCTAAGACACAGTAGGAGTCAATAAGTGTTTTGTATTAAAAGAATGAACCAATGAATGATATCTGTTGACCATTTAGGTCCTTTACTTTTTGCAACAGATTTCTGGCTGCATTCAAATCATTCCCTTTGTACAACTGTTGTGTATTATTTAAAAGATAATTACATTTACCATGAAACCTTTGAATCTGATCATCTTCTAATATTTGTGTTATTTTAAGGAATTTTCAAAAAGAGTTGGAAATGGAAAAAAAAAATAACACTTTGACCTGAAAAAGGAACTCAAAATGTTTTGAATTAGTCTCGTTAAATTGTGCATATCTGTATTTTTCCACAAGTAGAAAAGCTTACAAAACCTTGTAGGCAGCAGTTCTTATGTTATTGAAGGGAACTCAAAATAAAAAATATTTCTTTTGTTTTTAGGAAACCAATATTAGTATGTTATTTCCTATTAATTACACATAGCTTAGATCTTTTACTCTTTATCTTCCAAGGCAAGTTGCATTAGTTACCTATTTCTATATAGCAAATAACCCGAAAACTTACCAACTTAAGACGACATTTATGATCTCAGTTTCTGTGGGTCAGGAATTTGAGAACAGCTCAGCTGGGTGGTGGTTCTAGGTCAGCATCTATCGTAACTTTGCAGTCAGGAGGTCAGCCTGGGCTGTAGTCAGTCAGCTGAGAGCTTGTCTGGAGCTGGAGGTTCACTTCCAAGCTCTATCCCGTGCTGACAGGAAGCCTCAGTTTATCACTGTTGGTTGGTTGGAGACCTCAGTTCCTTGCCAATGGACCCCTCCGTAAGGCAGCTCACACAGTGTGGCAGCTGGCTTCCATGAGCATGAGTAACCCAACAAAAAGAGAGAAGATGATGAAAGCCTGCCTTTATATGACCTCCCTGAAATCTCCTCACACCATCACTTTCACTGTATTCTATATACTAGAAATGAATGACTAAGTCCATCCTCCACCAAAGAGAAAGGAATCAAAGAGGGAGGAGAAGCAAAGACTCTGTGGAGATTTGTTTAAAACCCACCACAGCCACATCTATATTTATACTTGTCTCTATACATTGTCACCCTGCTTCAGAATATAAGATCATTTTTAACGAATGATATATATTTTGATATATATAACCCTGTACTACAAATGGATAGTCATGATGGCATTGGATGATGAAGGGTATTTTAAGAAACAAATGGACCCGTGCAAAAGTAATTGTTCTGTTGACTACATGAATGTATATCATGTTAAATAAAGAATAGTTTTGCTTCATCTGAACAACTCATTTTTACTTTTTGGTCCCTGATAATCTTTAAAATGATCAGGTTTCCTCTTCAAGCTACCTGCAAGAAGATTCAAAGTGAAATTTCTGGTTCAAGTTTAATGAAATGAGAAATCTTTAGTATGTATTTTGAGAACTAATTTCATACCTGACTATTACTACTTCTTCTTCCTGTCCTTCTCCTTCTCTTCCTCCTCTTCCTTCTTCTCATATCTTACTTTGCCCTTATCCCAATTTAAAAATTTTTTTTGTTTTAGTTTTGTAAATTTATATTACTGCTAAGTATGCAGTTTTGAAAATGTCCTGTCATTCATTTTGGAACCTGACAGGCTATAAATAAGTGTGTGCACACACGTATCCGTATCATTGTAAAATATAGCTATCACTTATTGAGTGCTTATTATTTGTAAATTATTCTATGAACACTATTTAATTTAATGTTCACATAGATCATTTGATGTAGGGATGATTATGTACACTTATTTACAGATAATACAGTAAAGTTTAAATAAAGCTAATAATTGACAGAATCAGGATTCAAATCCATGTCTCTCTGACTCCAAAGCCTCCCACACAACGCAGAGTATACATAAGTAAACAGGCAGATGCCTGGCTCCTCTGCCTCTGGCTTCCCCAGTGCAGTTGTCTTGACAGTCCTACTGATCACCAGAAGACATCAAGTTGCTGTGTCTGGGTCACATGCTTGAACTGAAACCTTTCTTTCTATGGTAGGGGGATTTATTTCCCAACTAATTTTTCTTTTGTATATTCCTCACCCCCCAAAAAGATAAAACAAACCAAGATAGCACTAGTGGAATAAGGACTAAGAATTATTTTGAGGAAAGGCACGAACAGCTTTGTGGATTTAGATTATGTGACAATTATCTTCAAGGGCTCAGTTTAACTCTATAAAGTCCCATTTACGTGTTAGACTTTGGGATTGAGATTAATATGCCATTTGATAGTCGATCTGCCAAAATGAAACTCTGGCCTTCTTCTGGACTTTAAAACCAATTTGTACAAATTACTAAACCGTGAAGAATTTCTACCTGTGTTAATAAACTGATTACCTAAATTCAATGGGAAGGGAGGCATGGTGTATACTGTACTTCATTTGGTCTATTGGCTGATGAAGGCAGAGAATCAGATTTATAAGATTTAAATTTCCACCTTGCTTTTGATCTTTTTTAAAGTCTAGAGCAGTGGTTCTCAACCTGTGGGTCGTGATCCCTTTGGGGGTCAAATGATCCTTTCACAGGGGTCGCCCAAGACCATCGGAAAACACGTATTTCCGATGGTCTTAGGAACTGAGACAGGGCTCCTCTATCAGTCGCCAGGCGGGTCCGCCCACATGCAGATGCGCCCACACACAACATGAGGAACTGTATTAAAGGGTCATGGCATTAGGAAGGTTGAGAACCACTGGTTTAGAGAAATATTGTTTTCACTCTCAAGTTTTCCACATGAGTAGATTTTGGAGTAATCTGTTCAATCATTCTAGGACAAGTAGACAGGGAAGGAAGCCCTTGGTAGGCAAAAGGCCCTTGAGTTTCATGTGTTCTGTAATTATTCACCTATAGACTTGGCCCAGGGAAACACAATTTATTCAGTATCAGTACATGAGTATGGGTTGACTGTAGTGTGTTTCATTTACTTCATGTAGAGGGCATTTCAATTTAGACCCAGGAAAGTAAGTGCAGATTTAAAACTATCACACAAATAATTTATATTATTCTAGCAATCATTTTTATGTTTTTGGGATTAAATTATTTCATTTCTCAAAAAATTTAATTGATTTTTTTAGAAAGAGGGGGAGAGAAAGAGATCAATTGGCTTCCTCCTGCATGTCCCCTTGTGAAGATCGAGCCACAACCCGGGCATGTGCCCTGACTGCAAATCGAACCAGGCCTCTCAGTCCACAGGATGACACTCTGTCCACTGAGCCACACCAGCCGGGCTTAGAAGATAGAGCTAGTAGAATGCTAAAGTATCTTACAAGTTGAATATAGCAGTAAACAATAAGTCTCAGGGATTAAAATAGTATAATTATTGGACTTTATCTGAAATAAAACACTCACTCTGTCCTCAGATCTCTAAAAGTGTAAAGGAAATTGTCTTTTCAGTAAATGACTAAAAAATGTCTTAGGGAAGATTTAGGAAAAGTTGGCTGAGGTGTCGATTTTTCTATATTTTTTCTGGCCCTAATCCTCTGTTTAAATGAGTAATTTCTGAAGAAATGAGCCAAAAAGGATTTTATATGATAGAGCCCAATGATTGAAGCCAAATTAGAATCTTTTTTTTTTTTTTTTTTTTTTTATGAATCTAACATTTTTTTTTTTTTTTTTTAATTTTATTTATTTATTTATTTTTTTGTTACAGATATTTTACCTTTTTACCCCATTGGCACCCCCCACCCCACCCCCCCTCCACCCTGTCCCCGGCTTAGTTGTCCATGTCCATTGGTCATGCATACATGCATACAAGTTCTGTGGTTTATCTCTTCCCACCCCCCACCCCCCATCCCCTCTTCTGAGGGATGTCAGTCTGTGCCCTACTTCCATGTGTCTGGGTCTACTGTATTCCTCAGACTGTTATGTTCATTATATTCCGTATATAAGTGAGATCATGTGGTATTTGTCTTTTTCTGCTTGGCTTCTTTCACTTAGGATAATACTTTCCAGGTCCCTCCATGTCGTCTCAAAGGATAAGAGATCTTTCTTTCTTACCGCTGCATAGTATTCCATTGTGTATATGTACCACAGCTTTTTGATCCATTCGTCTACTGGTGGACACTTGGGCTGTTTCCAGATCTTAGCTATTGTAAATAGTGCTGCTATGAACATGGGGGTACATATATTCTTCCTGATTGGTGTTTCAGGCTTCTTAGGGTATATTCCCAGCAGTGGGATCACTGGGTCGAATGGAAGTTCAATTTTTAATTTTTTGAGGTAGCACCATATTGTTTTCCATAGCGGCTGCACCAGTCTGCATTCCCACCAGCAGTGCATTAGAGTCCCCTTTTCTCCACATCCTCGCCAACACTTGTTGTTTGATGATTTGTTGATGGCGGCCATTCTGACAGGTGTGAGGTGATACCTCATAGTTGTTTTAATTTGCATCTCTCTGATGATTAGTGATGTTGAGCATTTCTTCATATGTCTCTTGGCCATTTTTATGTCCTGTTTGGAGAGGTGTCTATTCAGCTCCTCTGCCCATTTTTTAATTGGGTTCTTTGTCTTCCTTTTGTGGAGTTGTATGAGCACTCTGTATATACTGGAAATTAACCCCTTATCTGATACATCATTGGCAATGATGTTCTCCCATACAGTGGGTTGCCTTTCCATTTTGATGATTGTTTCTTTTGCTGTGCAGAAGCTTTTTAGTTTGATGTAGTCCCATGTGTTCATTTTCTCCTTTATTTCTGTTGCCTTAGGTGATGTATCAGTGAAAATTCTGCTCCGTATGATGTCCGAAATTTTGTTGCCTACATTTTCTTCTAGAATTTTTATGGATTCACGGGTCACATTTAAGTCTTTTATCCATTTCGAGTTTATTTTTGTGTATGGTGTAAGTTGATGGTCTAGTTTCATTTTTTTGCATGTAGCTGTCCAGTTTTCCCAACACCATTTATTAAAGAGGCTGTCTTTACTCCACTGTATGCTCTTGCCACCTTTGTCAAATATTAATTGAGCGTATTGCCTTGGGTCCATTTCTGGGTTTTCAGTTCTGTTCCACTGGTCTATATGCCTGTTCTTGTGCCAGTACCAGGCTGTTTTGGTTACAGTCGCTTTGTAGTATAACCTGATATCTGGTATTGTGATCCCTCCAACTTTGTTCTTCTTTTTCAAGATTGCTGTGGCTATTCGGGGTCTTTTTTGGTTCCATATGAACTTTTGAAGTATTTGTTTTAGTTCTATGAAATATGTCGTTGGTATTTTGATGGGGATTGCATTGAATCTATAGATTGCTTTGGGTAGTATGGACATTTTAATTATGTTAATTCTTCCAATCCATGAACAGGGTATGTTCTTCCACTTTTTTATATCTTCCTCTATTTCTTTTTTCAATGACCTGTAGTTTTCTGCAAATAGGTCTTTTACTTCTTTGGTTAAGTTTATTCCTAGGTATCGTAATTTTTTTGGAGCGATGGTAAATGGGATTGTTTTTTCAGTTTCTCTTTCTGTGAGTTCATCATTGATGTACAAGAATGCCGTCGATTTCTTGACGTTAATTTTGTATCCTGCTACTTTGCCAAATTCAATTATTAAGTCTAATAGATTTTTGATGGAGTCTTTAGGGTTTTCTATGTACAATATCATGTCATCTGCAAATAATGACAGTTTCACTTCCTCCTTTCCAATTTGGATCCCTTTTATTTTTTCTTCATGTCTGATTGCTGTGGCTAAGACTTCCAGTACAATGTTAAATAAGAGTGGCGAAAGTGGACATCCCTGTCTTGTTCCTGTTCTTAATGGAAATGTTTTTAGTTTCTGTCCATTGAGTATGATGTTGGCTGTAGGTCTTTCATATATGGCCTTTATTATGTTGAGATATGATCCCTCTATTCCTACATTGCTGAGCGTTTTTATCAGAAATGGATGCTGGATTTTGTCGAATGCTTTTTCAGCATCTATTGATATGATCATGTGGTTTTTATTCTTCATTTTGTTTATGTGGTGTATCACGTTTATTGATTTGCGAATATTGTACCAGCCTTGCATCCCTGGAATGAATCCCACTTGGTCATGGTGAATAATTTTTTTGATGTATTTCTGGATCCGATTTGCTAGTATTTTGTTCAGGATTTTGGCGTCTGTGTTCATCAGGGATATTGGCCTGTAGTTTTCTTTCTTCGTAGTGTCTTTTTCTGGTTTTGGAATTAGAATTATGCTGGCCTCATAGAACGTGTTTGGAAGTCTTCCTTCTTCTTGAATTTTTTGAAATAGTTTGAGGAGAATGGGTGTTAGTTCTTTTTTGAATGTTCGGTAAAACTCTCCCGTGAAACCATCTGGGCCTGGGCTTTTGTTTGCTGGGAGAGTCTTGATTACCTCTTCAATTTCCTTAGTTGTTATTGGTCTGTTCAAGTTTTCTATCTCTTCCGGGAATAGTTTTGGGAGACTGTGTGTTTCTAGAAATTTGTCCATTTCGCTGAGATTGTCGAATTTGTTGCCATATAGTTGTTCATAGTAGTTGTTAACGATCTTTTGTATTTCCGTGGTGTTGGTTGTTACTTCTCCTCTTTCATTTCTGATTTTGTGTATTTGGGTTCTCTCTCTTTGTTTCCTGGTGAGTCTAGCTAAGGGTCCATCTATCTTGTTTATCTTTTCGAAAAACCAGCTCTTTGTTTCATTGATCCTTTGAATTGTTTTTTTGGTCTCTATGTCATTTATTTCTGCTCTGATCTTTACTATTTCCTTCCTTCTACTTGCTCTGGGGTTTTCTTTTTGTTTGCTTTCTAATTCTTTAAGTTGTGAGGTTAGACAGTCAATTAGAAATTTTTCTTGTTTTTTGAGGTAGGCCTGTAGTGCTATGAACTTCCCTCTCAGAACTGCTTTCGCTGCATCCCATAGATTTTGTGGTGTTGTGTGTTCATTTTCATTGGTTTCCAGGAAGTTTTTAATTTCTTCCTTGATCTCCTCGGTGACCCATTCATTGTTTAATAACATGCTATTTAGCCTCCATGTGTTGAAATGTCTTTGCATGTTCTTTGTGCAATTGATTTCTAGTTTCATGCCATTGTGATCTGAGAAGATGCTTGATATGATTTCAATCTTCTTGAACTTGTAGAGATTTAGTTTGTGTCCTATCATGTGGTCTATCTTTGAGAATGTCCCATGTGCACTTGAGAAGAATGTGTATTCTGTAGTTTTGGGGTGTAATTCTCTGTAGATATCTATTAAATCCATTTGGTCTAGTGCTTCATTTAGAGTCTCTGTTTCCTTGCTAATTTTTTGCCTAGAGGATCTATCCAGTGCTGTCAACGGGGTGTTGAAGTCCCCTGCTATGATTGTATTGTTGTCGATTTCTCCTTGGAAGTCCTCCAGAAGATTTTTAATATATTTTGGTGCTCCTATATTGGGTGCATATATGTTTATCAAGGTTATATCTTCCTGTTGGATAGATCCTTTCAATATTATGTAGTGGCCGTCTTTGTCTCTAGTTATGGTCTTCATTTTGAAATCTATTTTATCAGATATGAGAATTGCTACCCCAGCTTTTTTTTGCTTTCCATTTGCTTGGAAAATTTTTTTCCATCCCTTCACTTTCAATCTATGTGAGTCTTTTGTTGAGAGGTGGGTCTCTTGTAAACAACATATAGATGAGTCATGCTTTCTTATCCAATCAGCTACTCTGTGTCTCTTTATGGGAGCATTCAATCCATTTACGTTTAAGGTGATTATTGATATGTACTTATTTATTGCCATTTTTGTTTAGTGTGGTTCTATTTTTCTTCCCATTTCTACTGCTATTTACAGCAGTCCTTTTAGCATTTCTTGCAGTGCTGGTTTGGTGCTAATGTATTCCCTTAGCTTTTTTTTGTCTGGGAAGCTCTTTATTTGATCTTCTATTTTGAATGATAGCCTTGCTGGGTAGAGTAGTCTTGGATTCAGATTCTTGTTTTTCATGACTTTGATTACTTCATGCCATTCTCTTCTGGCCTGTAGTGTTTCTTGTGAGAAGTCAGCTGAAAGCCTTATGGGGTTCCCTTTGTAGGTAACCTGTTGCTTATCTCTTGCTGCTTTTAGGATTCTCTCTTTGTCTTTAATTTGTGGCATTTTAATTACTATGTGTCTTGGTGTGGGCCTGTTTGGGTTCTTCTTACTTGGGACTCTCTGTGCTTCTTGAACTTGAATGCCTTCTTCCTTCACCAAATTAGGGAAGTTTTCTCTCACTATTTTTTTGAATATATTCTCTATCCCTTGCTCCTTTTCTTCTTCTTCGGGGACTCCTATGATGCGAATATTATTACGTTTCCAGTTGTCCCATAGTTCTCTTAAGCTGTCTTCCTGTTTTTTAATAGTTTTTTCCTTTTGTTTTTCTGATTGGTTGATTTTTTCTACCCTGTCTTCTAATTCACTGATCCGGTCCTCAGCTTCCCCTACTCTGCTTTTTAAACCTTCCAATGTGTTTTTCATTTCGGATATGTCATTTTTTATCTCTTCTTGTTGGTTTTTAATTTCCATTTGGCTTATTTTCAGTGTCTCTATGTCCTTACTCATGCTGTTCAGCTTCCTCAAGATCATGGCTCTGAATTCTAGCTCTGTTAACATGCCTAATTGCTCCACATTGATCTCATCTTCGGTGGAGGTGTCTTGCTCTTTCATTTGGCTTCTGTTTCTGTGTTTCACCATTTTAGCTATCACTGTGGGCTTTGGAGCCTGTCAAGTTCTCCCTGTGGGTGTTGGTGTTCTGCTGTTTGTGGCTCCCTCTCCTGTGTTTAGATGAGCGAGGGAGGACCCGCGTTGAACACCACTGTCAAGTCTTACTTTCCTGGTTAAAGTTGCCAGCCCAGGAAATGTACTGTTATCCTCTAGCTTTTTGCCTGGAGGCTAGCAGTCTAGGTTAATTGATGAGTTTTGGGTTGTCCGTTGATTGAAAAACTCCCTCTGGTGCTCAGCCAAGGGGCTTTCACGAGGGTGGGGCAGATGCTGGTCGTTAGTGAGCCTCAATTAACACTTCAATGGCCCACAGGGTGGGGTTGGATCTCCGAGGGAGGGGCTGCTGCCTCTCCCCAGAGCCCTGGGAAGGAGCAATGTGGCTACCGTCCTGAGTGGCTGCACTCAGCCAAAGCTCTGAGCGCCCTCCAAACCCCGAGTGTCCCGACACAGTTCCAGTCCAGTCTGCCCTCCCTCCGCCGGAGCCCAAGGTGAGTGGCTGTGGCTGTTTCAGCCTCTGTCCCGGCTGCGCTGTGGGGCCGCCTGGGAGTGTAACCCGCGGGCGCCGCTTACAGCTAAGGCTGCTGCCGAGCTGCCGACCGTGGGCTCCCAGCCCCGTCTCGCGCCTTCGCAAGCCTACCGGGATGGAGTCAGTGTCCCTCGTTGTATGGTCCTCGCAAGCTGCTTTTCTGTTGGTTTTTCCCGTCGATTTGTCTGTGTTATAGTTGTAATTCCAGTTTGGTTCTGGGAGACGGTCTGTGTAGCTCCGTTCACTCCGCCGCCATTTTTCCTTCCCCAAATTAGAATCTTTAATTAAATTAATCAAATACTTTCTTAAATTTCTCTTTTCACGCAAACTAACACTGAAGGAAAAACAACTATCTATTGGGGATGGTATAGAGTTTCTGGGATACAAAATACATATGATGTCGAAGATTTTGTATATTTAATCATTCATTCATTCATTCATTCATTCGTTTGTTTGTTCATTCGTTCATTCATTTAACAATTTTCTGACTACCTTACCAGGCAGTGTTCCAGGTACTGGGGATTCAGCAGCAAAATAATTAAATAAAACAAAGACAAAAATATCTGTTTTCTTAGAGCTTACATTTTAATTAGGGAATAACACAATATATCATATAACTAAAACATATAGATTGTTAGATAGTGATAAGTGATAAAGAGAAAACAGCAGGAGGAGTTGGAGGAAGTGTTAGGGGTGGGAGAGATTGGAAGTTTACAGCCTGTGGCCAGAGAAGTCTTAATGAAAAGATGGCATTCGAGTAGTGATAAACCATGTTGAGATGTGTGGGAAAGGGTTTTTAGGTATGAGAACAGCAGTTCAAATGTCCTGGGGTGACACCTTTCTGACTAGTGGTGTAACAGAAGATAAGGAGGCCAGTGTGGCTGGAGTGAAAACAAAGGAGGGGAGAATTATAAAAGATGAGTTAGAGAGGCAACAGCTGGGGAGAAGAGGCAGATCCTGTCATAGTAAGGACTGTGCCTGTTGGTCAGGTTTTCCCACCTGAGCACTTTGACAGTTTGTTGCAAAGTTGTCCAGTGCAGTTTCATGTTTTGTAGCATTTCTGACCTCTGTCCATTGGATTACCGTAGACATAAAAAATGTCTCCAAACATTTCCAAATATTTCCTGGGGGCGGGGGGCTCACTGCTGAGAATCACTGCTTTAAGTAATATGAGAAGCCACTGGAAGGTTTAGAATAGAGAAGGGGGTGCATGATCTGACTTAATACTTAGTAAGATCATGCTGGCTGCTATTTTGAGTATAAACTTGTGGGAGTAAGATAGATTACACAATATTTCTGCAATTCAATAGATCCTGAATTTTAACACTGGGTTTTGCCTATGAGAATTTTGTTGCTATATACACAGCGACCCCTTCTCCTTGTATAACACCTAGTTAGGTGAATAATTAAAGGAAATCCATAGCAATCATAGGAAATCCAAATATGGCTTCCCTCCTCTCCATTATAAACTAGAAACTTAAGGTTTTTCTAACTAATTATTGGTAAGAAATCTCTTTCAGAATACCAATGTATCAGTAAACTAACAGAAGACTTTGAATTTAATATAAAAAATTTTAAAGCTTTTCTATCACAAAACAGTGCTATAAATATAATAAAATAAGGCAACTGACAAATATAATTTTGTATATATTTTAACAAAATTTTTTATTTATATTTGCATACACAGATTTGAATATGTTTGAATATGTTATTAATATATAATATACACAGAATTAATATCTGATTGATGGAAATGTGCGCTATCTTATTTCACTGAATTTAAAGTTGTTTAA
The DNA here is from genome assembly GCF_014108415.1 of Molossus molossus. Lineage (NCBI taxonomy): Eukaryota > Metazoa > Chordata > Mammalia > Chiroptera > Molossidae > Molossus > Molossus molossus. Next base: position 49,523,681 of record NW_023425351.1, read on the forward strand.
GTAAGCCATTATGGCATTCTGTGAGGCCTATATCCTACCTGGAAAGAAAGGTAAAAGTTGTGTTAAATGACTTAAGAACCCAATATTGTGTATTCTGAGAAGAAAAATGAGTGCCTTATCACTATAACAATGTCTAAAATTCTGAGGAGGAGCAGAAATGTCTTGGTGAGGCCTTGTATTCTGGCTTTAGTATGTGTAGAGACACACATGACCTTAATTTATACTTTGGGTACCTGTAACACAAGAAATTCCAAGTTTTTATCCCAAAGGGAGAAAACTTGGATAAGTAATTGCTATTGCTATTGGTTGGCACACATTGTCAATGGTCCAAGAGTCTGTAAAAGTGGGCAGAAAGGGTCGATTATTGTGCAGGCCACCCTCCAGTGCTAAGACAGTTGTCTCAAGTCGGTCAGCAGTGCTGACCCTTGGATGCCAACTTTGATTCAAGGATGTCCAACTTGGAGGATGATCGCTATGGGCTTCTCAAGTGGCCAGTGGGTCTGAAGAGGAGTGACATTCTCTGAAGCCATTGTTTCTGACAAGGGAATGAGAATAGGGGAAGTCACTTACTCTTATAGGTGGATTTACCTAAAGGTGCAGGTTTGGCTCTATCTATAAGTACTATTTCCGTTTTAATAAGAAGGCCTCTGTAGACATACTGAGCCTTTGGGGTTCTGCCCCATGACCCAACGCATAACAGTTAGTTGAGTATGGGGAGTCATAGGCTTAAGGCTTGTGAGAACCTCCGTCTCCAGAAGTGTTCAGGATGTGGCCAGAAGTTGCTGCTCTAATGGACTATAGCGTGAGGTAGAGGAGGGTAGTTTCTTGTCCTAGAAGCACATGGGCAACTGTAGCCACTGTGGATGATTTAGCAACTCAAGATGGCATGAGAGGAGCTTGCTAAAGGCTCGACAGTGACAGAGTCTCTGGGAACATCAATGAGAGTGCCTGTTGTATAGCAGATTGAGTAGATTCTAGAGCCTTTATTTGCAGAGGACACAATTCCAAGTGGGTTAATTTGCAAGTAGCAGCATGACTGACCTTCCATCCATTACAGATTATGCTGGAGTTGAAACACGTGACTCAATCAGAGTCACAAAGATAAGTGTTGGCCAAGACACACAATCCTGGTCCACTCTAAGGGGAGCCCCAATCTCATACTCCTCTCCCCAGTGTCATTTATGGAAACTGTGACTCACATAGATATAATTTGTAGTGGAGGGTGGGTAGGACTCCACAAATGTAACAGTGTAGGACAGCTCAGAACACAAGCTTGCTAGTAGGCAGCAACACAACTCAAAGCTCATGCTAGCTGGTACACGGCAGCTCAAAGTGTGCGCTTGCTGCAGGCACATGATCCAGTCAGGGAGGCACGCGCAGGGGAACAGAGATCCCCGGGTGCCGGCAGTCATCACCTAGCCCGTCCTGCTTACCGCACCAACTCTGTTGTGGTGCCTGCGGTGGGCAGGATCAACCCCTCACTCAAATTTCATTCAGTTGTTGAGAAGGGTGATGTCACACATGCACCAAGAAGATACGAAAAAATGTATTACTCAGATAATGGGACTGTCAAAAATGAATTGAACAAAAGAGTGACAAGTGGCTTTGGTTTTTATTGTTGTTGGGGTTTGGAGCTGGGCTGAGGGTCCCTTTAGGGTTTACGGGATTTGAACTGCCACTCTGGCTCCAGAGGTTTTTTTTTTTAATGGGTTTACACAGATATGAGGCAATAGTAAGAAGAGGGGAGGTGGGGTTTGAAAGCAGTTGGGTCACACATCAAAAATGGAGTGAGACGACTCATTATAGTGTTCATTTCATCATTTCATCTGTATTGTAAGAATTAGAACTAGCCTGGATATCCAAGGAGAGGATTGGGTGAATCATTTTTAGATCCATTCAATGGAATGTTGTGGTAATAGTCTAATTTGGTGTTTACTTATGTGGTAGGGTTTCAATTTTACTTATTTATATTTTCCTTTAATGTATATTATGTGTGTAATTTTTTAAAACAAGTTTTTTTGTTTTTTTTTTTCTTCTTGCAGTCTTTGGTTAGGTGTCATTTCTAGCCAGGGGGCCATATACAAAGTGGAGGTGAGCGTTGGCTTTGCTGCATGTAGCTTTGGTCCTCCCGCCTGCGTGTTTCATCGTTTTGTTGGTCTAGTTTAAAGATGATCCAGACGTCAAACATGCTCTGTTCTGTATGTAGCTTTGCTGCCAGGTCTGCTTAATTCTGATTTACCATGGTTCAGAACATCTTGAATTACTTTTGTATTTATTTTGTAACTTTATAAAACACCCAAATTTTGGAGGTAGGAAGACAAGATTACTCAGAGTTTCTATGGCCAGTTACCTCCCTCTCCACTTTTTCAATGCCTTGCCTAGAAGATGATAACATCTTTATAATAAAATTGTTGAACTCTGATGATTGAGTAGGGTGAGAATTTGATCTATGGTAATGATTACTTCGTTAGCAAAGCAAACCATTTGTAGAAGACATGCATCTTTCATAGTAGAAATGAAAGATAATAAATGAGCCAATTAAAAACTACTTTGCATGCTTGAAAACAGCATTGCTTTCTATCAAAAATGAAATAGTATTTTTTTTAAAATGAAAGCTCATTAAACATTTATGTTATGTTTTTTATTTATTTATTTTTTAATCCTCACCCGAGGATATTTTTCCATTGATTTTTAGAGAGAGTGGAAGGGAGGGAGAGAGAGAGGGAGAGAAAGAAACACATCAATTGGTTGCCTCCCGCCAGGGATTGAACCTGCAACTCAGGTACTTGCCCTGGACCGGAATCAAACCTGTGACCCTTTGGTCTGTAGGCCAATGCACTACTTCTGAGCCAAACCGGCCAGGGCTATGTTAATACTTTTTAAAGTGTTAATACTAATTTCTTCATCATAATTACTGAAAAAAAGTAAATATTTAAAAGTTGTTTTAGCAGGTGATCTAAATTTAAGAAGTCTTTGTTATGTAGCATTTACTTTCATTACCAGGATATTAAAGATATAACAAAAATGTCTAATGAATAATATTGTAGAACCTTCTAAATTTGAAAAAAGGCATTCATTGAATTCAAAAGTCTTTGACAATAACTGCATGTATTACAGTCTAATTATTTTAATATTGATAATTTGTATAATAAATATTTACTATTTAAATATATTAATCCATAAATCATAAAACTTATTCTTCAATTGCCAAATATAAATAATACATATAATATGGTTTCCAGAGAGGTGAGTGTCCTCAGACGGGGAGAAGAAAATACATTCATTACTTGTCTATTATGTGCAGGAGTCTTTACCCATATTATTCGTCTATTCCTTGCTTTTTAAACATGTATTTCTCTAACAACTCTTTTTTAAAAATACGTTTTTTAATTGATTTTTTAGAGAGAGAGATAGAAACATCGATGTCAGAGAGAAACAATTGGCTGCCTCCTGCATGCCCCCCACTGGGGATCAAGCCCACAACCCAGGCATGTGGCCTGACCGGGAATCGAAATGGGACCTCTTTATCCATGGGACAATGGTCAATCCACTGAGCCACACTGACTGGGTGTCTAACAACTCTTATTGAGAACCCATCATATGCCAGCCTTAAATTAGAGGTCACAGTCTCTTCCTTGATATAATTTATACCTGTCTATATAATTTCAGCCTAATTACAAGTCTTCCAGAGAAGTATTTGTAGTGGACCATTGGGGCAGAAGCCTTCTTCCACTTCAGTTTCTCAGCCTCCCTCATAGATAAGATGTGGACAAATCGACCCCAGACTTTGAATGGAAAGAAGGTGTCCTGATGAAGCAGAGACAATAAAAATATATACATATGCTCAATCTCGGTTGTTTGGTCTTCCCCGAGATCCCATGCAGCACCCATTACCCTTTAAATAAAATCTTTTTTTTTTTACCCTAAAATCAACTAGCCTCAGTGTCTGTTATTTACATTAAGAGTCTGAGTCATTTGATATTATTAATCTTACTTCACCAAAGAGGGAACAAAATCAGAAAAATGTAAGATCTGTTTGTCATCAAAGCTGATGCTTCTAAAAATATGTTATACTACAGAGCTGCCTCTGGGGCCAATTTTACCACCTGCTGGATAATCACCAGCAGCTCATAGCCTCTACGCCCTTCTGCAGCGACACCTCCAACGAGGGCAGGGGCAAGCTTTCTCCTCCTAACTCAGGTTTTGTCTGTGATGCTGAAACGCTCTCCAATTCATTCCATTTAGCGAGAAAAACAGTACAAAATAATGGCTGTACAGAGAAAGCTGAGCATTGTGGAAGTGGTTAGTTGACTTACTACATATTTTAATTTTCAGGTCATTGTTTTGCTATCAAGAATGAAATAACAGTTTGAAAGTACGAGCTGGTCACCTTCCATTAGAGTGGGCAAGGCTGACGTGTTCCAGGGCTGGTACTGCGGCAACACGGAGCATTCCACACGCCCCTGCTGTTATGTAGAACATGTTCTTAAGATTAATGTTTGTTTTGAAGGTAATTAGCCCAATGTTAACCTTATGTGTTTTTGATTAATTGGTTTCACACTGGCAGACTCTAGTATGAGTGCATGCTGTATGTCGACAGAAATGGGACAGCGTGGGCCAGTGGTGGGTAAGGGCTGGCCCTCCCAGGAGGGCGTAGGTGGGAGGTGTTTCCATAAGATGACACTACAGCCTCTTCCTTCTCAGTGGTATCCGAACAACAACCAGAGTACTTGTCACACGATCAGAGGAGAAGTCTGTGTTGTACAGCCCGCACCGTGATTTCACGCTCTATCACATTCATGTTTGCAATCATTTCTGACAGTTCCAATATGCGAGTGGTTTCTAACCTTCTCAGTGTACAGTTTGTGAAATGTTGATGGTTGGTAATGTCTCCTTTTTTGGTGTGTATCAGAATCCTTTTTGAGTAAATGCTCAGCCTTTCAGATTCTGTCCTTCCCCCTTTTCCTTTCCAAATTGACTACTTGGCCTTTGGAGCAGTGTCTGTGTGGGGTGGGGTAGGGGTGGTAGGGATGCTTTCAGATCAGCGTGAAAGTTGTTTCCTGTGTTCTTGTTGGGCTCTGCTTCTTGGCGACTCTTGTCCACGTGGTTGCTGTGTGACTGACTGGCCCTATTGCTAAAGCCCATGGCTGAAGAGTGTGTTAAAAGAACAGGTCACTGCTTCTCCCCTTTTCTCCCCTCCCCTGCCCTTCCCTTGCCTTCATTCTCCTGCCCCACCCCCACCCCACCCCATCCTGGTCCTTCTGGCCCTGCCCACCCTTCTCCTGTTTTCCCCTACGCGTCCTGCTTCCCAGAAGGAATCACTCAGATCCTGTTCTCCCTCCACAGGGAACATAAAGGCCTTTGGATACCCTCTGTGTCACATAAGGGCAGCTGGCAGGAGTCCTAGAAAGATAAGCTCAGGCCTTCCTCCACTGCACCATTGCATTGTGTTTACTGTGTGGTGGCCTCTCCATATGGGTCTCTTGCCACAGGACAAGGTGGAAAACCAGACAAAAGCCCTCTCACTTTGTCTTGCCTTCAATCTATCAAATATACCTTCTGTCCAGCCTAAGATTTTGGCTCCAAGAGGAAAGGAGATTTTTGAGCACTCCTCACCATGAAATCTTTTCCTCTTTCTACCGTCTTCTAGGCTTGTAAGAAACTTCTTTCTCCTTCTGTAGATGACATCTGTCCTGTGACCATCTCTGGGTCATAGTAGGTGGTCTAATTGCAATGAAAGAAATTGGCTTATTTTAAGAGAAGTTTCAAAAATAGTGTGCTCCATGTATTTATGCATTTAGTTCTATTGAAACTAGCTTGTACATATTTTCTGTACCTTGTACTTGTTGCTTAATAACATATCTTGCACACATTCTCTTGGTAAAGTGTGTATACATAAATGCTTCAAAGAAGGCAAAAGGAGAGGCATCCGTAAGCGAGGCCGCAGTTACTTGGCTTTTTCTTCCCGAGTTTCCCTCCTGTTCGGCAGAGGAAACCATTGTTATCTTTTTATACAACTTCTGTTCACATTTTTCTGATCATTATCTCTATATCACTAGACAGTACAGTATCATTATGAGGAGGGAAGCTTTTGGTCTAAGGGAACTTCTTGCTCCACCTGAAGATGAACTTAAAGGTGAGTCCAGGGGTTAAGAGTTGATGCATCTGCTATGCTGTCTCTATGCAGAATTATAATCATCCATTTCTTATGCAGAACTCATTACATACTAAATGTATGGGTATGATTAAACTTACTATAGCATTTAAATTAAGCATGCCCAATTATTTGCAGATGTCTTAAAATGTAAAAACCACAACATTTATAATAAAGATTACATAGGTATATTAGGTATGTAGAACTGATAAAATGAACGCATGATTCATTGGTTGTGATCAAAGCTTTGTCTCCCAATGCCCCTTTCAACTTTATTCAGTGGGGGAAGACTTTCCTCAGTTACTCAATGGAGTTATTGAAGTAATAGGCTGTCCTTGAGTCAATTTATGTCACAAAACAGTCACAATTCAAAAATTAAAAGCATCTTGGCCAAACTATTAATTAACACCTCAGTCTTTACCCTAAGACATGTCTTCTCACCTTATTCCAGCTAGGGCCCGAGGCGTAGTGACCACCTACACTCTTTCTTTCCTATTCCATCCTCCAGTGGATGTTCTCTACCCCATCAGTGATGAGGCTTGGGGAGAGAGCAAAGGTGAGGGAATACAAGTGTTGACTGGATGGCCTTGTGCCCTCTGGGCTTGCCACAGGTAAAGCCCATGTATTCTATTGTGATTTTTGACATTGGCTCTTTTGAGAATTCCAAATTGGGGACTTATTTCCTATTGTTTCCTTGAGCCAGGATTTTGATTGTCGTCTAATCTGACCAGTGACTTGCGCCTCCTTCTAGGACTTACTGCAAGATCTCTGCCTCTTCTAGAGCAGGACCCAAGGTGACTCCTCAGTAGCTCTCACTTTATTGAGGTTACAGGAGCTTACAAAATACCTGTTAAATGGGCTCATAGGTGAAAGAGTACATATCAGATAGATCTTGAGAGTATACGTTCTTGCAAGTTGATATGATTTCTAAAGGAGCAAAAAGCTAATGAGTTAAAGGGAGCATATGAGAAAGCTAAATTTTAGAGGGAGCATTTTTGCTGGCAAAGGAAGGAGATGTTGGTTGTATGGTGATGAGGCAAAGTAGAGTCTTGTAAGTTAATGAAAACAATACTCTGAAATAACGTGGTTTGTTCTCCCCCAAAGCTAGTCAATAAAAGAACCAAGAAAATTATCATTAATAATTTTAGCTATGAATAAAATCAGAAAGCTAAACAAATTGATATTGATGATGTATTTTCATATGATCAGTAAAATTAAAAATAATGCCTATTATTTACTGGAAACTTAGTATATGACAGGCATTGTTTAAATGCCTTATGTATATAATCATGATAATTATTCTGCCAACCTAAGTACTATCATTATTCCCCCTTGTACCTGGGAGACTGAGAATTAGCAAGATTATGTGAGTTTTTCAAAGTCACACCAGTAGTAGATAGAGGAACTTGGATTTAAACCCATGTTATTATACTCTGTAGCCTCTCCATTATATCATACTGGGGAGTCAAAAAGCCCTCTAATTCCACCCTTTCACACTTTATTTTTCTTACAACCATACAGATGAAGACATAAGGACACAGAGAGATCAAGAACTTTCCCATGGCCAATTTTTTACAGAGCTAGAACTAGAGTCTGGGTCTGTTACCCATTCCAGGGACAATACATCTTAGGCATCAGCAGGAGAAAAAGAAAAATGAAAAAGTAAAAAAAAAGTAAATAAAGCAGAAAAATGGGAAAAAGCTAAGAGAGGAAAGAAAGAAGAGATTAAGGTGGGCAGTGGTAGATTTTGCTATGTTCTCCTGCTATCTACCTGGAGGACTCGAATCCTATGCAGCTGAACAGATTATTCCTGAGCTCCAGCAGTGTCTGCTGCTCCCCAGTGGGCTGACTTCTATGCTGTGTTGTTTTTATATGCTCATGAGACACTTTGATAATGACCAAGTCATATGGTCAGGAAGAGGGTTATTTAAGGGCACACTTGAAAGGAGGACCCTATGGAAACAAATTGGCATTGCCTGGACCTTGATTGAGGACAATTAGATGAACATAAATTCTGATGCTCTTTTCCATGACAAGGGAAGTTATAACCTCATCTTTGCTTTGAAGCCACCCTTCTCTGCTTCCGGGGTCACCTTTGGTGTGACCCAAAAAGGGTGGGGAGTTACAGGAGTAACTTTACAATTTATATATGGGTAGGTAGCCCCAAACTGCTTCACAGAACTGTTGCAGGAAGTGAAAGCTTGTCAAAAAAGTTGACAAAATTATTGTACATCCTCTTAATAGGAAGAGCTAAATTTAATGAGCCTTTGTACTCAGTGTAGACTAAGGAGAGACAAATCTGTATCTCTTCCAAGGGATCTCTCTTTTCTCACAAGCTAGCAGTGATTCAGTGGGTCTCTTATATGAAACCTCTGCAGGCAGTTGCACTAGAGAATTGAAGGTTGCCTTTGGCAGCAAGACCGAATAGGATGGTGGCCTCAGCTCCTGTTCAACTTCTTTATAAATGAATGAAATGGTGATAATCTAGGTCCCATTGAGGATCACCAGGCATGGTGATTCTGGCCCACCTCTCTGTGGGTGGTCGGAGTGAAACAATATAGGCTTAGTCCTATGACTTTTAAGTTTCTATGGCATTTGTCACCATTCTGGTTTGATGATGATGATCTTGTGATCCTCAAGAGTTTTTATCTGGAAAGTGAGGAATAGGCTGTTTTTAGGTTCTGATTCCACAGATCTATCTGGAGTTCATTTGAAAGTTTCCCCATTTAGTTCATCTCTATCCAGACCTATCTGCCTAAAGTTCAGAGTCTTTATATGGTATGGCTAAGTGGAGGTCAATGTGGTGGGAGTCAGGGAAGGTGTATTTTCACTCATGGCACATGCACCTAAATCCACACTAGAGGTTCTCAAGTGGAAACAGGAGAGGCAAATCTTGCCTTTTATGGTTAACATGTGATGTTTCATTGTTTAAAAAATCTATCTATATTGTTGGAAGTATTACAGAAGTCCTCCCCTTTTATCCCCCATTGACCCCCTCCCCCCAACTCCTGCCCTCCCCCTCATCTTCACCACACTATTGTCTGTGCCCATTGTTTATGCCTCTAGGCATGTAAATCCTTTGCTTTATCGCTTCCCACCCCTGCCTTCTCTGCTTCCCTCTAAGGTCCATCAGTCTGTTCCCTGCTTCCATGGCTCTGGATCTAGTTTGTTCCCAGTTTATTTTGTTCATAAGATTCCACATATAAGTGAGATCATGCAGTATTTACATTTGTCATCATTCAAAAATGAGTATGTATCATACATAAATCTGGATATCTATTTGTATTTTTCTTTAAAAAATCATGTGTGGCAATAATTAATTGAAGCGAAGAGGTGACTCAACATTTGATGGAACATGTCCTCTCTAGACAGACCCCACTATTTCCTGTTGTCCCTTCAACATGATGCATCAATTGCCATGTGTCATGCACATAACCTAATATTCTTTTTCTAGTCACAAAGTATGAGAATCAATAATTTTATCTATAATTTCAATAAAGCCGAATTGTCTGATTTCTTCACATGTTCTGTTGAATTTCCATATGGAATAAAATGATTGGCAAAGAATTGAGTATTGAGATAGAGTAAACAGGTGAAGTTAAGCCTTATTATATATACCTTAATAGGGCTATGAAATGGTCAATTATAAAAAAGGGTGAAGCAATAATTTTAGTTGTGAATTGCCACAATAAAAACAATAATTATTGCTAAAATGTCTTTGATTTTTTTTCTTTGAAGAGCGGTGTCTAAGGGCATATGAGAACTGCCCGGATCCCTATGTCCCTGACAAAGTCATCACTCATTTCTTCATTCCCTTCAGCTCTGCACCACTATCATCTTATCAGAGAAGCCTTTTCTGACGACACCCCTTAAATTACAGCACTGTTTACTCCTTGGGAGACTCTTTTTGCCTTCTCTGCTTTATTTTTTGTCAAAGCACTTATCACCTTTTAAAATACCATATTTTAAAAGTATTTTTTTTATTTTTATTATCTCTCCCCTCCCCCTTAACTAGAATGCAATTTCTGTGAGGAGGGCAGAAATACATTTGCTTGGTTCATTCCTATAACTTAGAACTGTGCCTTACGTTTAGTAAGTGTGTAATCAGTATATTTTGAATAGAGACTTGTTAAATGAAGAATCAAGAATAATAAAGACTATGCACCTCTCTCTTAATTGATAATCTAAACAAATATTTTCCAAGCTAGACTTTTCTAAGATTTGAAAGTTGTGAATTATTTAAAAACAAATTAAATCAGTTATTTGCTTAGTTGTTTTTTGGTTGTGTTTTTTTTTTTTTTTTTTACTATAGTACTTTGCATTATTTAAGATGAAACAGAAATTACCTCAAGGGGGCTTATAAAAGATTTTTGTGTTTCTGTCATATTTTTACTGTAGAATTTTTCCAGAAGAGCATGAATATTTCTTTTATGATCAGAAAAAAAAAATTATAAATATGTGTTGTGATTTTTTTAATGTTTGGAATTTGTAATATATGGATTAAGGACAAATCCTGAAGGTTGTTAACAAATGGACATCAATTTTTACTAATTCTGAGTCATGTAGAATGTCAATATTCCTCATTAATTTTATGCTTCTTTGCTATGTATTTATCAGGGCCAAAGAGTGAAAAATGTTAAATTCAGAAAGCATCTGCCCCCTGGGAGAATTTGATATATATCCTCAAAGATTCTTATAAGCAAAAGGAAGCTAATCAGAATGAAAAGGAAATGGCACATTTGAACTTTTAGACCTTTTTACTTAATTCACAATTTTTGTTGCTTTTCTATCTAATTTCTTTTTTTGGTGTGCATTTATTTTGTTTTTATTTGTGTTTAATATTACTAGAAACATCGGAGTCGTGTGGGAGGCGACCAGTGGATGTATCTCGCTCACATCGATGTCTTGATCTCTCTCTCTCTCTTTTGCCCTCCCTCCCTTCTTCCACTCTTCCTGAAAATCAATGAAAAAATATCCTCGGGAGAGGATTAACAACAACAAAAATGTTGCTAAGAACATTGCTTAAAGTTTGTTCTGACCTTTATGACTTTCTTTTACTATATTTTATTAAAGCAAGAGAATGTTTAAGGTAACACATAAAGTGATTCATATGAAGCCTCTTTAGAAGGAATTCTAAGGTGATTTATAAAAATTGTCTCAACAGTTTTATGAGAAAGTTGTGAGATAAACAGTTCATTTGTTCTAGTTGATGCATTTATGTTGAACTTATTTATCTTCATTCACTATGTGGTGTATTTTAGCTCTTTCATACATGTTTTCTATGACCCACATCCATTGAAGAAGCTGGGGTAATTTACAGAATGTGGCAATTTAGGCATAGAATCTTCACAAATACATGGCAAAAAGCAGAAAAGAGCTCAAATTTATCAGTGGTTAGATGAATGAGTTTAGGTTTGAGTTCAGTAAAAGACTGAAGAAGATTCTGCTGTATTTATGGCTTTTATATGATAAATATAGAGTGATAAGGAATTCTGGCTCTGAAGTCATAAAAGCCTCCACTAGAAATCACAATTTCATATCATAACTGTGGGATTAGTTTCTGTAAGCCTTACTTTCCTTATATGTAAATAGGTGCCCTTTGACATATCTAATATACATATATACTACCTGATTATTATACTACCTGTTTGCCTGTACATAAGGTCTATAAATCATATATTTATCTTTCCAAACCAAGACACAATTAAAATAAGAGGGAGAAAAAATGAGAGAGAAGTAACAGGTCAGGGTCTAATAATATTTTATTAAAATATTTGTTGAAATATGCCCCGCTGGTGTGGCTCAGTGGATTGAGTGTTGTCCCACGGACTGAGAGGTCCCGTTTCCATTCCTGGTCAGGGCACATACTTGGGTTGCGGTTGCGGGCTAAATCCCCAGTGAGGGGTGTGCAGGAGGCAGCTGATCATTTCTCTCTCACATCAATGTTTACATCTTTCTCTCCCTTCTTCTCTCCCTATAATAAATCAATAAAAACATAGTTTAAAGATTTTGCTGAAATATAATTGACATAAAACATAATATTAGTTTTAGGTATACAACAGAATGATTTGATATTCCTATATATTGCAAAATGGTCACCACAATAAGTCTTGTTAACATCTATCCCCATACGTAGTTATTTTTTTCTTGTGATAAGAACTTTGAAGATCTTTCTTGGCAATTTTCAAATAGAGCATACAGTATTGTTAACTACAGTCACCATGCTGCACATTACATCCCAATGACTTTTGTATTTTATAACTGAAAATATGTACCTTTGACCACCTTCTCCCACTCACCCACAATCTTCCCCCTGCCTCTGGCAACCACCAATCTGTTCTCATGAATTCCATTTTTGTTATTTGTTTTGTTTTGTTTTTTAGATTCCACATGTGAAATCATATTGTATTTTTTTTTTTTTTTTTTTTGCTGCAAAAAGCTTTATTGTTTCCATTTGGTCCAAGGCATGGGAGAGGGCTCCAGGGTGGTAAAAGGAATGGCTAGTGATTTCAGGGAGAGGCTCAGGCAAAAGCTAGACACCAGGGGGATGCAAAGGGGCCCCTCAAAGACCTCTGGGCTCCAAAGGCTCCTAGTCGTGCTTGAGGGTGAGCCTTTCGAAGAGATACTCGCCCAGCCCAGCCTGGGGGCCGGCCAGCCTGCGGAGGTTAGTCAGGTGGTCGCCCATCTTCTTGATGAGTTTCACCTCCTCCTCCAGGAAGTGGTTCTCCAGGAAGTCACAGAGATGAGGGTCTGTACGAGTAGAACCCAGGGCATGCAGATCCAAAAGGGCTTGGTTCAGGTTCTTCTCCAAGGCCAAAGCGGCTTCCATGGCGTCCTGAGTTTTGCCCCATTCATCGTGGGAAGGCTTCACCACATCCTGGCAGAGAACGCGGCCACCGCGCTGGTTTTGCAGCTTTAAGAGATGCTCAGCGCCCTCGCGCTGCTTCTCCGCCAGCTCGCGGAAGCAGTGGCCCACGCCCTCCAGAGCCACGTCGCCACGTCGAAATAGAAGCCCAGAGAGAGGCAGGTGTAGGAGGCGCGCAGATGCAGGTTGGCCAGGCGGTTGACCGCAGCCTCCACCTCGGTGGAATAGTTCTGACGGATTTGGGAGCTCATGGTGGTTCCGCAGTAAGGCGTTAAGGTCAGAAAACGGTGTGGGCTGGTCTCGGAGGCTGAGGCGGTTCCGAAGGTGGTGCTCGAAGAAGAGGTTGGAAGGTGGTTAGAGGCTGGAAGAGGGGGTGTCCCTGGGTCTGTTCCGTCCAAACACTGTTGAAGCAAGAGACAGATCCGGGGGACACCGAGGGCACTGCCTGTATTTGTCTTTTTCTGACTTATTTCACAAAGCATAATGCCCTCAAGGTCCATCCATGTTGTTGCAAATGGCAGGATTACCTTCTTTATTATGACTGAATAGCATTTGGTTGTATATACATACAAAAACTTATTTTTCCATTGATGAAAAATTAGGTTGCTTCCATGTATGGCCATTGTAAATAACTGCAATGAATATGGGGGTGCAGATACATTTTTGAGTTAGTGTTTTCATTTCTTTTAGATAAATGCCTATGAGTGGAATAGGTAGATCATATGGTAGTTCTATTTTAAATTTTTGTGGAACCTCCATACTGTTTTCCATATTTTGTAAATTGCAGCAATTTACATTCCCACCAACAGTTCACAAGGGTCCCCTTTTCTCCACATTCTTGCCAACATTAGTTATTTGTTGTCCTTTTGGTGATAGCCATTTTAACTGGTGTGAGGTAATACCTCACTGTGGTTTTGATTTGCAGTTCCCTGATGACTAGTGATGTTGAGCACCTTTTCATGTACCTGCTAGTCATCTGTATGTCTTCTTCAGAAAATTCCTGTTCAGACTCTCTGTCCATATTTTAATTGGACTGTTGGTTTGTTTTTTGCCATTAAGTTGTATGTATTCTTTACATATTTTGGATAGTAACACCTCATCAGATATATGATTTGCAAGTACTTTCTTCCATTGGTACATTGTTCATTCTGTTAATAGTTTCCTTTCTATGCAGAAGCTTTATAGTTTGTTTTAGTCTCATACATTGAATTTTGCTTCTGTTTCCTTTGCTTTTGGTACTTGAAAACATGTTATTGACTTGAGTAATAGTGTAGTGAGGGTTTACACTATAATCAGACAAGTGGAACTGTAATATTTACATTTTATTAGTCCAAATTTGACTACATCTGTTCAATATTAAAAAGTCATCAATAATTTATCTATTACAAGATGGGCTTTATATATTAGCTAACTATCTTTGTTTGATGGCCACCAAAAACAAAAACAATCCAAAGACAAAGTGCAATTTAGTCCCATGTTGGAGAGAAAGTGTGTAGAAAATCACATAGTGTAGTTTACTACGGTGGTTTAATAGTTATTGTGAGTGATTTTTGACAACATGTAGTTTTCACCTTATGTACCGGTTTTAGAACATAACCCATGTGTTAGAGGTGATTTCATTGTGGTGTTAATGTAAATGGTTTTCTGTGAGTAAGATTAATTTTGCATAATCTAATTCATAAATTTGGGCCAATGCATTACATTCTGCAAAAAGCTTTAACTAGTACAGAACTGAATCTTTTTCATGGTGATATGCTTATAAGTCAATTCTTTCCTAGTTTGTTCACATCTGTATAGTTTGTAACTTATTCATACATGATATTCATATGCATATAGAGATATTATTATAAATGGTGGTTACTACTCTCCCAACCCCAGAAACTGCAGTGTACCTGAAATATAGTCTCTATATTTGTAATAAAGCAATAATACACCACCAACTTGAAAGTGAGTTATCCTGAATGACTCATAAAGCAGAAAAACCTACCCGCAGAAATGCTTTGAAAACCTTGGAAGAAAATGTGCCATCAAAATGCAAATATGTTTTCAGTTAAAAACAAAAAAAAAATTCTCTCTGGAAACTGGTTTACATAGGATTTAGAGTTAGCATTCCAGTTCTTTAACTGATTGAAACCATTGGCTATTTTATTTACCACTGTTCTGTGGATTTGGTACCATCTGCTGTTCATTGTTAGGGTATGCAAAATTCCTGGGATTGTATATCCTCCAGCAGATTTCTTTGTTATGGTCCATTTTGTTTAACTCTTGTTGGTAGCTCCAGTATTCTTTTTACTAAAATCTGTGTTTGGTGTAGCTCTTAATGATTTGAAGTACAAATTTCTAATTTCCAGAAAACAAAGCATATGTAAACTATTATAACTTAAATTATTCTGATCCTGTTAACCACATTTAACTTACTTGCTTTCAGTAACTAGATTTGTTTTTCTTCTTCTTTTTTTTTTTTTGGTTTATTCCCTGAACTAAAATTATTTAATTTTGTTGTTACCGGAAGTACTGTTAAGCAGTATTTTATTCTACTAGCCCACTAAATAAAGCTAAAGCTCTCCCTGGTTTGTTGCTTACTATAATGGATCGATTGCGTCTCCTCACCTCCACCCCCAAGAATGATGTATTGGAGATGGGGTCTTATTTGGAGACAGGTAATCAAGTTGAAAAGCAGTCATTAGAATGGGCACCATTCCAATATGACTAAGTGTCTTTAAAGAGGGGGGACATTGGGAAACATAGGGAAAACACTATCTGAAGATTAGAGTCAAGCCAGGAAACTACCAGGAGCCAGGGAAAAGCCTGAAACATTTTTCCTTAGCATCTCCAGAAGGAGTATGGTCCTGCTGACACCCTGATCCCAGAGATGTAGCTTCCAGAACAGTGACACAAGAAATTTGGAAGTCACTCAATGTGTGGTACTTTTCTATAGCGGTCCTAGCAAGCTAATACAAGCAATAGTAAGTACTCACTAATCTTGTTGCCCATTCTTCACGTACCCTCCTGTGTTCCCAAACTCTCCCAGTTCTTTGTCTTTTTCATTGTTGTTTCTTTATCATGCATTTTCATTCTCCCACATCCATATAATCCAACTTTACCTTCCATTTAAGGTCCTGTTGCTCAAATGCCAGTTTGTTTATGAAAATTTTATAAACAATGAAGGTTTTGTAAAATAAAGGGCATTTTCCCCCCTCATGTCTCATTTTGAGATTTTTAGTTTCATCCCAAAGGGCTAGCAGGAGATTGTCTTTCCATCACCATAGTAGACATGAACACCCATGTACTGGGGGGGTTTGTTAAATGACTATTGGAGGAAGACATGAGATGTTCACATGGAAACTGATATACACAGGTGCAGTGCTCTGGGGCAGGTGATAAGAAGTCTGCATTTATGGGGAGATGAATGGTGTGTGAGAAAAACCTCCCTAGCTAATCCAAGCTCAGTTTCTGGGCATTCTCTTAGTGGCCCTAAGAAAATGTCTTTTTTATTTCACTTATCCTAGCTCTGCCCAAGTATTGCAACCACTGCAAAAATGTTATCTTTTATCCTAGTTCACTTTCTCCTAAGACAGCATTTAATAGGACATTTATTGGGGGATTTAGTGTTACCTAATTTATTTTCTACAACTCCATTTGAATAGAATGACCCATTTCTTCTTCATTGTGCAATGATTCTTTGAGGATGTATTAAAACTTTAAAGTGACCAGAATATATTCTTTTGTTTGGATATTGTGCAAGGCACATCCCTTTCACTACCACTTCTTGTTTATAAACATATATTAACTAGATGTTTACTACAGATAAATTAAAATATACCTTTTATCTTTGATTTTTACTTAAACTTTTACTATAGAAAAGTGATATCTTTACAGTATTTGGCATTGTCATCATTTAGTGTGAATTTTCTTTCTTTAGGAAAATTTTGTACGTTTATTTAAACAATGTATTTCTTACTGAGAACATTTATAGTTACCTTTATTTTATTATTTTCCCTCCATTATATTAAGGGAATGATTATTTTCTTGGGAACATTTCATTTTCATTTACTGAAGTAATGTTTCAATTCTAGTAGCTTTCAGTCAATTCCCTTGAGTTTTATAAGTAGAGAATTTTTGAAATAGAATCACTTTTGTATGTCTTCTAATTTATTTTTTATTATAATTGGCTAGAACTTATGACAAACAAGAAATAATAATCATCAAAGTGGGCATCCTATTGGAATGGAAGTTTCTTTAATTGTTGCATTAAACAGAAATGGGTGTAAAATTTTTATCAGTTGCCTTTTCAGTGTCTCCTAATAATGATCGTACAGATTTTCTTATGTGGCTTATTGTTTAAATGTCTTGTGTTATTTGATTTTATAAACTTGAAACCTTTCTTACGTTACAGATGAAATCTAAATTAGCATTTTATCAAATTCACAAAATGAAGTAAAATATTCCAGAAAATATCTTCCATATATATATACACATCACAACTTCTATTCATTCATCCATTGATGGACACAGGATGCTTCCGATGGCTGTTGTGATTAATGCTACAATCACCATGAGGTTGAAGGTATTTTTTTAAGTTAGTGTTTTTGTTTCCTTCAGATACATAACTAGAAGTTGCTGCATCATAGCTGTGTCTTATGATCCACTGAGTTTTTATGGTATCAGTTGTAACTTCTCCTTTTTTGTTCCTAATTTTATTTGTCTTCTCTCCCCACCCCCAACCCCACCCTTTGGTAACTTTAGCTAAAAGTTTTTCAATTTTGTTTATCTTTAAACACAGCTCTTGATATCATTAATATATATATATATATATATATATATATATATATATATATATATATATTTAGTTTCTATTTCACTTATTTTGTCTCTGATCTTTATCCCTTCTTCTGTTAACCTTGGGCTCATTTGTTGTCTCTTTTTCTTAGTTCTTTAACATGTAAAGTTATGTTGTGTATTTGAGAGTTATCTTGTTTTTTGCTATAGACACTTATTGCTATAAAGTTCCCTCTTAGAACTGCTTTTGTTGCATCATAACTTTGGTATGTTGCACTACCATTTTATTTGTTGCAAGGTATTTTTTCATTTCTCCTTTGACTTCCTCTTTTGCTTAATCTCTACATATTTGTGAATAGTCTAATTTGTTCTTCTAATGGATATCTGGTTTCATACCATTGTTGCCAGAAAAGATGCTCAATAGAATTTAGTCTTTTTAAATTTATTAAGACTTCCTTTGTGACCTAACATATGATGTATTCTGGATAATGTCCATGTGTGCATGAGAAGAAAGTGTATTCTATTGCTTTTATATATAATGCTCTCTGTTATATCTGTTAACTTCAATTGGTATAACACATCATTTAAGTCACATGTTTCCTTGTTGATTTTCTGTCTGGATGGTTTATCTATTGATGAAAGTGGGGTATTAAAGTTCCCTACTATTGCCCTGGCCAGTTTGGCTCAGTGGTTGGAGTGTGGTCTGCAGGCCACAGAGGCCTGGATTCGGTTCTTGCTAAGGGCACGTACCTTGGATGCAGTTTGTCCCCGGCCCTGGTTGAGTCCTGCAGGAGGCAGCCACTCGATGTGTCCCTTTCATGTCGATGTTTCTCTCTCTCTCTCTCTCTCTCTCTCCCCCCCCCCCCTCCCACTCTGTCTGAACAAAATTGGAAAAATGTCCTCCGGTGAGGATAAAAAAAAAAATTCCCTACTATTATTATAATGCTGTCTATTTCTCCTGTTAAGTATATTATAAATTTCAGTGTTCCTATGTTGCATAAATATTTATAAATATTATATCCTCTTGTTGGATTGTCCCCATTATCATTATGTGATGATCTTCTTTATGTCTTGTTACAGCCTTTGTCTTAATGTCCATTTTACCTGATATAAATATTTCTGCCTCAGCTTTCTTTTGATTTCTATTCACATGAAATATATTTCTCCATTCCTTCATTTTCAGTCTGTGTGAGTCTCTATACCTGAAGTGCGTCTCTTGTAAACAGCATATAGGTAGGTCTTCATTTTATCCATTCAGCCACTCTGTGTCCTTTGATTGGAGACTTTCGTGTATTTACATTTAATGTTCATTGATAGGTGTGTACTTATTGACATTTTGTTAATTGATTCCTGGCTGTTTTATTCTTTTCTTCTTCTTTTACTCCGTTCCTTTTAATTTGATGATGTTCTACAGCGGTATGCTTGAATTCCTTTCTCTTTCTCTTTTGTGTACCTCTATATGTTTTTGCCTTGTGGTTATCATGAGCCTTACATAAAAAAAAAACCTTATATTTATAATGCTCTACATTTAGGTGATTACAATTTAAGTTTGAATGTATTCTAAAGCTCCATAACTCTACATATTTATTTACTCCTAACATGTTTTATGATTTTAATGTCACAATTTACATATTTTATCTGGTATATCCATTAACAAGTTATTGTAGTTAGAGTTATATTTACTACTTTGACTTCAACCTATATTAGCTTTATAAATGATTAATTTACCACATTTATGACATTATATTATTCTGAATTCATATATATATATATATATATATATATATATACCCCTTTACCAGTGAGTTTTGTACTTACTATCTGTTACTAATAAGTGCCCTTTTGTTTCAGCTTAAAAAAGTCCTTTTAACATTTCTTAATTTCTTATAAGTTTTGCTTAGTGGTAAAGAATTTCTTTCACTTTTGCTTGTTCGAAAAATCTATTTCTCCTTCAATTCTTAATGAAAACTTTTATTCTTTCTTTTTATAAGTACAAGCTGTAAGGTTTTTTTTGTTCCATTTCTTTTATGTAGTTGATGAAATTTGGGATATAAAGTTACTTATTATATACCTTTGTCATTCAATACCATTTGATAGGTACTAGCATTTTTATTACTCTATAAACTGTCCACAACTTTGGTTGTAGATTTTTCTCTTTGTTTTTATAGGTAAAAAAATTGATTTTTACTTTTCATGGTTGGACTATGCTTTGTTTTATTGTGTTTTCATGTTTAACATTTCTATATTATGATGAATTATAAATCTTAAGTTTTTTGTTTAAATTTGAGGAGCTGATAAATTTAAGTAAATATCTCTTGACAATATAAGCTTTTCTTTCCTTTCTAGAATAAGAAGTTAGTTATATCTCTCATTTAACTTTATTTATATAAATAAAACACTTATTTTTCTTCTTCTCTGTTTGTGTACTTGATCTGTGAAAGATTATAAGTAATTTGTTAAAATCTCTCAGGACAAGGTGTCCAGTAATTTCTGTTCATGCTATTTGTTTCTGTTTGTGTGTGTGTATCTCCTGAACATCAGACACAAAGGACTGAGTGACTAGCGCATCTCGATACACAATGAGGAATCATCATGGTCCTCAGGGCCCTTCTCTCCCTCTATGCATGTATCCCTTTAATTCTCATTCTCTAGTCCACCTGCCCATTCCACTCAGTTAAGCAACCTTGCAAACCGGTTTGACAAATGTCCTTCTGTTTGTGTATATGCTTATAAAAGATATATTTTATGTATTATTTATTATTTTATTTAAAAAGTTTCACAAATGGTATTGTACACGATATCTTCACCTGTTTCTCACTTTTCCACAAAGTATTATGCTTTTATGACTATCGAGTTTGCTGTGTGTATTGCTTGTAAAACCTGCTTGGTGCCTCACAGTGCTGTGTATATATCCATGACATTTAGCCACCTGCTCACTCAATAATGGTTGCCTAGATTACAGTCAACTCCCTGCAGCAAATATGCATAATTTCCTTACACATTTTCTCTTATGGACTGACTTCTTTGGAATTTGAAGGCAAGAGAAGGATCTCCAGATGGAAGGATATCAATATACTTAATTTAATTAGGAGATGTCAGATTTATCAAAAGGATCACACAGTTTACATGTCTACCAGACAGGCACGAAGATCCCATGTCTAATCCCAAACAACATTTAGCTTTATCCAGCTTTCTAACTTTTGACAGTCTGAAGGGTGTACAATGACATCTCATTTTAATTTGAATTTCTAATTATTTATTAGTCTGAGCATGAATTCAAAGTTTGAGGCCTTTTAAATTTTATTTTCTGTATTTCGTTTGACGTTCAGTCATTGCCTATTTAGTATTCGTACTCTTTCTTTGTCTTGTTACGTAGTTTGTTTTGTAGTCTAGACCCAGGGTCAGAAAATTTTGGTCTGTAGGCTCAATCTGACTTGCTGACTGTTCTCATACAGCCAGTGGGCTACAAATGGTGTTTATATGTTTTAATGATGGGGAAAAATAAAGAAAAGAATAATATTTGTGACACATGAAAATTACTTGAAATCAGATTTTAGTAAATTTGTACTGAACATAGCCAGTTCATTGATTCGTTACCGTGTATTGCTGGCTTTATGTTATGATGGCAGAGTGGAGCAGTTCCAAGAATGTTCATATGACCCACAAAGCCTAAATAATTCACTGGCTGTCCCTTTACAGAAAAATTTTGCTGCCATCTGGTCTGAGAGAGAGTTACTGATTGATTTCAGACATCGTAAATTTCTTCTCCCAATCTACAGTCTGTTAATTTTGCCATTATGTTATCCAATTAATAGCCATTGTTCTGATATAATTAAATGAATCACTTCTTAAATTATTTTTGTCTGGTATTCTATTCTTTTTAGGTTATGCTTAAAATGTTTATTTCTACTCCTTTGTAGGGAAAATACAAAGGTGTTTTCTTTTTTACATCTACAATTAGTTTCATAATAAATGAGAGCCAATTTTAATTTTTCTCTGTATAGTGAACCAACTTTTTTTTTACTTTGAATCTAAAGCTTGTCTTTTGTAGACAGTACATAGTTGGATCATCTATGAGCTTTTTAATACATTTTGAAAATATCTGCCTTTTATCTGGTTTTCTTTTAAATAAGATAGGAGAAAAGTTACAAAAATACACTTATGTGTTCCCTGTCCTTAACATTTACCTATGTACTTGCATTCGCCTGTGCTCTTTATTTGTTCATGTGGCCTTGCTAGAGTCTGTCTAGCATTCTTTTATTTCTGCTTAAATAAATCCTTTTTCAGTTTCTCTTCTAGGACAGGCTTATTTTAGTCACAGATTTTCTGGTTTTGTTTCTCTGAAAATATCTTAATTTTTATTCATTTTTTGAAGGATAGTTTTGCTTAATATATAATTCTTGGTTGATAGTCTATTTCATTAGTGCTTTGAATATGTTATTCCACTCCATTCTAGCTTTCACAGTTGTACATCATATCTCTAGAACTTACTAATGTTGCATAACTGAAATTTCATACCTGTTAATGAATAACTCCCATTTTCCCCTCTCCCTGGACCCTGGCAAACACAATTTTATTCTTTACTTCCATAAATTTGACTGTTTTACATACCTCATATCAATGGAATCATGCCACACTTGTCCTTCTGTAACTGACTTATTTCACTTAGCACAATGTCCTCCAGTTTTATATATTGCAGGATTTTCTTCTTTTCTTAAGGCTAAATAATGTTACATCATATATTATATACATACACCACATTTAAAAAAATCCATTCTTGTCTAGTAAGCACAACATTTGTGTTTCTTCAGGAACTGTTTCGACTGACTGCATGTTTTTCTGTGTATGGATCGTCCTTTTGTGTTTGTTTGCATGTCTCATAATTTTTTCTTGAATACTGTATATTTCAAATAATATAATATGGCAGCTTTGAAACTCCAATCATCCTCTCCCCATGAGTTTGTTGTTGTTACTATTTGTTGTTGCCATTGCTGCCATTTATTGATGTTACTAAACTGGTTCTCTAAAGTCTGTGTTCTTTGTGTGGAGCCACTGAAGTCTCTACTCAGTTAGTTTAATGGTCATACAATTATTTGACAGTGATTTTCTTAAGTGGCTGGAACCAATAAGTCTCCAGGTCTTTGCCAAGGGGCTGTGTGTGTGTGTGTGTGTGTGTGTGTGTACTGGTGCAAGCTTTCCACTTTCAGCCAGGTAGTATACAACTCTGCCTTAGCCTTCACTTCCTTGAAGTCAAGGTCAGTGAGAGATGACAGCTGAGGGTCCTTTCTCAGGTTTTTCCTGAGCATGTACACAGCCTTCCACATGTGTGTGGCCTTCTAGATCCCCAGGAATATGCTGGTACTTTTCAAAGCCTCCTATGGTCACTTATTTCTCCAGTTTTCCTTTTGAGAGTTTTATTCAGCTTCTTGTTTGCCCAGGCATTATTGTCAGGCAGCTGAAATATTAAACAGTTGCTGCTGAATGTCTTTAACAAGCACCTCCAGGAAAAGACTATTTGCATTGAGCAAATTTGAGTCAAGTCAAATAAAGACAAGCCAGGTGAGTGAGGGTTTTAAGGGAACTAACTGCCAGACAAGGCAAATGATGACAGTTACCTGGTTGGGTCTTTGAAGAAATTCTAACCCTATTCTTCCCCTACTAGTGGCTGCCTAGGCTGCTGGTTTTCCTGTGATGGGGGATTGTTGGTTTTCAAATCTACCATGGAGCTAGAGAGAGGGGTATAGAAATAGGCCAAGTTTAAATGCTGTAAAGATTGTTGTTCTCATGAGATTCAGCCATTTTTCTTGAATAAATGCTCCTCATGATGTTTTAAACCTTTAATTCATTTTCAGGGTTCTAAAAAAGCTGATTTGGCATTTTTTGCTAGTGTTCTTATTGCTCTTATAGAGTAAAAAACTTTAGGTGATCTTGACAGCATTTATTAATTTTGACGGCTTGTTGGTTGTCTTTGGTATTCTTTGGCTTCTGCTGCATCACCCCAATCTGTCTGCCTTGATCCTCACATGGTGTTCTCCCTGTCTGTGTATCCAAATTTCCCCTTTTTATAAGGCTACTAATCATTGGATTAGGGGCCCACCCAATTATGACCTCATCTTAATTTCATTTGCAACAGCGCTATCTTCAAATAAGGTTATATCTGAAGTATTGGTGGTTAGGATTTTAATATGAATTTTTAGCCTGATTTTTCTTCTGAATTTTGGAGGAAGACACAGTTCAACTCATAACACTAAGCATTGCCAGGTATGTGAAGTAATACAAACTCTCAGTCACTATTGGTGAAAACATAAATTAGTACCATTGATTTAAAAACCAGTTTGACAGTATCTATGAAAGTGATGCTATATAAGTATAAAATTTTACAGCAAGATGCCCGGTCTAGAGCCAGTATTACACATGGACATAAGACAATGTGTCTAAGGATGTTCACAGTAGCACTGATTGAAATGGAGAAAATGGGAGATTGTAAATGGACAAGTGAAAATGCAAGAACTGGGACTTCGTGTTTCAACAAGGATAAGTGTCAGAAACAAGGGTTGAGTAAAAAAAAAAAACCAAGTTGTAGGATGATTCATATTCTATGATAACATCTTTAATGTTTATATATACATGTGGTCTAAGCTATCTGCATATGTAGGATTGGGTATGTAAATCGGGAATGAGAACTGCACATAGCACCTTCAGGATAGTGGTTTTACAGAGGGGAGAGGGAAGGTGATAGGATTTCAGAGCCATCAGTTGGGCTGCAACTCGAGTTAATATTTGACTTTCTTAAAAAATATAATAACCTAAAGAAAATATGGTATAATGTTAATATTTATTGTATCTGGGTTTGGGCACATGGGTTTTCATTATGTTAGTCTCTCTAATTTTCCATATGTTTGAAATATTTTGTAAGAAAAATATTTTTACAAATCTCAGCAGGGTGGAACAATGTGCTGACAATCATAAGATAAAATATAGGAGAAATGAATGAAAAAATCATAACCTTGAATCAAATAGAAATCCCACTAATTGAATGTATACATAGTAGGGGGCATGTGGGTTAAAAGAAGAATCTGTTTAAATATCTATGATTTGATTTGACTACAGTTTCATGTGTCAATACGACTAAGACCAGCCAACAAATCTAATTTTTCATAAAGCTGAACAGTATGACTGAAATGTCTAAAACAGAAAAATGATAGTAAGGTTGGACTTTGTTTCAGTCAAAACTTATGTGGCTTAGTTTTGTAGAGACTGGATGATGTTTGGAGGACAATGACTAGAATTATGAGAAGGAGTCCGAGTTGTGTCTCATGCAGCATCAGCAAATGCTTGTCTTAGAGAAGACCAAGTTCAGGATGAGCTTGGTAACCATCATTGCTTATTGTTGTTTCGTCAAGTGGGATTTGGCTCCTTTGCGGTAGCCTGAAGGGCAGCACAAGAGCCAGGAGCCAAGAAATTGCAAGGAGAGAATTACAAATGTTATGTTTCACCCCAACCTAAAGAACTTTCCAATAGGACTGGCCAAGTATGACATAGTCTTCCTCAGAAAGTGGTAGATTCCTCACCACTGGAGTTGCTTAAACAAAGACCCTGACTATTTGGATTTGAATTGTTGGTTGTTGGCTAGGCTAGAACTGTGAAGCCAGAATTTTGGGTTTCATGGACCAGTAAAACTTCAAATGAATAACTGGAGAACCAACAAAGAGTTTCCAATCTACTGATTTACTAAGGAAGATGGTTACAGAGAGATGAAAACCATACTCAGACATTACCTTTTCCATCATTATTTTAACACCAAAATTTATGAAGCATCATCCCAGAATATATTTTTTTCCCCTAAGAAAAGAGCATTGGCCACTTTGCACTGATATATATATTTTTTAAGTATATTATTTAAATATTTTCAAATAGAGGAAAATTTAACATGTTTTGGTTTTGTTATATAGCATGCAATTTTTTCTTGATTAAAAATATCAGTTCAATGGTTCACACATATAGTTGTATACTAAGAAGTATAATTCAAATATACAAGCTAGTCTCAACTTTTATTTTTATTTATGGTCACTGTCAAACATACTGCTTGGCTTAGAGGTGAAAGCAACTTCGAAATGTCATTTCACTCAATTTAGAATGTAAGAGGTGGGCTGAGAAAAGCCAAGGAACAACAGCTAATGTAGCTGTAGTTTCCCTTTTGTGACTTTCTTCTGAGGCCGAAGCAGGTCAGGATCTGAAAGCCAGGTCTGCTAGCAGAGAGGAGTAGGCTGTGAGCTACAAATAATTGCTTACAAGGAGGACCTCCCAGCTCACAAATAGGGAAAGATACCCCACCGATTGGATGCAAACCCAGTAGGGGGAATGAGGTCCCAAATTGCTGCTCCCAGTGAGGAACTCCAAGGTCAGAAATCAGTAAGACTGTGCTTCCTCACAGAATGAGATGATTGCAGGGACATTTACATTTCTCAGCCTCTGCACTTGATACTTTGGCCATAATGTTTTCTTGTCAGGGGCTGTCTTGTGTATTGTAGGATATTTTGCAGCATCCCTGGCCTCTATAATGACATGCCAGTAGCACCTCCCCCCACTCCAGTTGTGACCATCAAAAATGTCTCTGGGCATGTCAAATGTACACTAGGAGGCAAATTGCTCCCAGTTGAGAACCTTTTTGAGAAGATCTCTGGGCCCTTCCCAGCCCAGAAACATTAGGATCAATCTTCTTGAACTGCACTGATCTGTATTAAAAATGGTTTCTAATTGTAACCCTAGAATCACTCACTTGTTTTCATCCTCTTTAAGCACAAATGAAGATCAGGAAGGGGATGAGGGTGGGCCATATTATGAGCTCTCTCCCATTAAATCAGATCTTTCTTCTTTTGGACATGGATTATGTATGTCTGGGAACAAGTTTCAGCTGCACTTGAGTGTAGGGAAACTGGTGAACCTTTAAATAACACAGCTGCCCTCTTTGCATTAATCAGTTTTGATGAAGGCCGTGGCCCTTTTATCAAGCTGTTTCTTCTTTGTAAAAAAAAAAACAAAAACAAAAAAAACTATCTCAAAGTATTTGGAAAACATTTTTAAACTTTTGTAGTCTGACCATTACATTTCCATCGTCCTCCAAAAGCCATCAAAAGTTAACTTCATTATTTGGGGAAAATCCCTACTTACATAGGCAGCTTTCTCTCAAACACATACATATGGCTTCTCTTATTCTAGGTTTGGCTTTCTGCCTGGACCAAAAGTAGGACCTGAT
Organism: Molossus molossus; assembly: GCF_014108415.1. Classification (NCBI taxonomy): domain Eukaryota; kingdom Metazoa; phylum Chordata; class Mammalia; order Chiroptera; family Molossidae; genus Molossus; species Molossus molossus. Next base: position 49,550,735 of record NW_023425351.1, read on the forward strand.
CTGTATTTGCCTTCGAGAAAGGCATTTGTGATCTGACTTATTTTCCAGAGCTGCTTTATAGAAATCTGCAACCTCATACTACTCAGATGTGAATTGCCACTTTTGTTCATCCTGATGGAAATTTATACTTTCCATGGAGGGACTAAAAACTGTTTGCAAGACACCATTGGGACTTGTGAGAACAGCAAAAAGAATGATGTACTATGCCAATTAAATGAATATTTTCAGGGATTTGTTTAATTATGCAGATTGAGACAAAGAACAAAGAACACACATGTTGGAGCAAAGCAGTATTTGCATGGAGATACTTATTATTTGGTGCTAGAAAAAGCAGACCACATAAATAATTTTTATACAGGCTAAAATCCATCTCAATTTTTTGATAGAGCTGCACATGGTATCTGGATCCTGAGCTTTCCAGAATTTTGATTCTTGCTTGTCCTCAGAATCCCATTTATTCCAATAGGAGAAAGAAACCCAAGGTATGGAGAGAGAGATCAGACGGTAGATCTGGTAGCCAGGAGTTCCCGGGTTTCCTGATCCCATGGGTTGGAAATTACTAACTGCTTAGAAACATGGTATAACTGTTAAAGTGATGGGGTTTTGTCTTGCTTATGTGTTTTTTGTTTGTATATGGGGCAAGAATTGTTTCCTATACAGATATTGCCAGAGGCAAAAACTGAAATAAACAACATTTAATATTTAAAATCTCCCCTGTGGTCTAATTACCTGATTTTTGTTTGTTTTCCCTTTTGGGGTGCTTTACAGTGAGGAATGCCTTTTCAGGAAGGTCAGTGTCACCAACTGAGTTTTGGGTTGACAGAGTTCTACTATATACTCTCTCAAACACGTTGCCCAGAAAATTAAATGGTTATGATCTCATTTCTTGCATTTTTGCTCACACTCTTCCATCAATAACTATCTGAACACATATTTGTCTCATATTGTCGCTTTGCTCGCAGTTATAGAACATTTTCCAAATATGACTTGTGTAAATGTCTTTGACATATTTTTTATTCCTCTTCTTTTTTGTAGTTCTTTTTTAGATACTGAGGATTTAATGATCATTGCCTTTATGCTTTTTTTTTTTTTTTTAAATCTGTATTTCAGATAAATGCCCTTCTACAGAGATTTACTATTGGTTTCAGGAAGGTCCTTTGCATGACACATAGCCTGTTTTTTGCTCAATATGAGGGCTTTTTATTACATTCCTGAAAATACCCCATACACAAATTTCATTTTTATAGTAATCATATTCTTATCAGATTTTCATTGTCTTTTTCTGTCAGGTTCTTCTTAGATAAGGATAAAAACCTTTTCTGCTCTGAAACTGGCCATGTGCCCCTTGGAAGCAAATATATCTTTGAGATAGATGGTTATTGGTAAACACACCCAGCATCAATGACAGTAGCCCCACAGGACTGCTTGAACATACAGGAGCTCAGTGGGAGAATGGGAATAAGAGAAAAAACGAGACCTGTAGAGAAAGTGAGGTAGGCAGAAAGGAAGGGATAAAACTATGATTCTGATGTCTGCAAAAGTAAGATGAGAGGAAATTAATTCTTTTTCTGGTGACACAGGGGGAGATTTAGGGAGTGAATATAAATGGGAAAAGCATACAACTAAGGCAGTCAGAGATTATTAGCATCGGATAAAGTTATAATAAAGACTTCTCTACAAGTCAGCTCCTTGCACACTAACTGCCCCAGCATCACACCATGGGGAATTTGACAGCTTGGCAAAGGAGCAGATTGCTAGCTTCTTAACAAACTAATTAACATCTTATGTTAATATAGTTTCATATAATATATCATTGTCTGTCTTTCATGTATTCCCGGGAGTGTTGGGAGATCAGCTTATGGCAAGTTTGAAAAGATCTAAAAAATAATGTTCACAGAAATTCATCGAAGAGGGCACTGACACGGACCTCACACCAAGAACAGTGGCTCATTGGTGGCGAGTCATTCCAGGCTCCTGTGTACTCTCTCCAGCGTACACTCTTGTGGCCCCTGGACAGATTTGTTCATCACTATTATCTCTAGTGTCCTGGATAATGCTTAGCACATGGTAGGCCTCTATTATGTCTTTTTGAAGGAGGCAGATATTGAGACCTTAAGTATTTTATTGAAGATGATACAGCTCAAGCTAGCAAATGTCAGAACAAAATCCCAATCCCGATCTATCTGGCACCAAATTCATGCTTTTCTTTTTCTCGTGTTTTCTCACACATACTATAATTTATTTAATGTATCCTTCTTACCATATTCAGTAAAGCAAATTATAGGGTACATCAAACAATGTACCAAAGCTCCGATTAAAATGTTATGCAATATTCAATATATATAAATAATTGATGCGACTTTATGAAGCATAGTAACACCAACACTGGTAAACCCACTGTTTAGATAGAAAACTAGAACATTATCAAATGTCATTGAATTATGTGTGTATTTCTCCAAAATTTCATTTTTCTACTTCCTTATTCTAGAAGTAATGGATTTATTATTCTCTTTCTCTCTAAAACAATATTTCCATATATGTGGCGATCACTAAATAAATAAAAAGTTGTTTATAAAATTTATAGCATGTAATTTAGGTAATTACATAATTTAGTATGTACACATTATATATTATATAATATTTAATTTTCTTCAACTGTTTTTTTTTTTTTTTTTTTTACTCAACATTGTTTCTATCATTCATCTATCTGTGACCAGTAGCTATAGTTCATTTATTCTCACAGCTATATAATATTCTGTGACTGTGCCATAATTCATTTTTCTATCAATAGAATTTTGCTAACTGACAAATTTCTATTTTATTATTTCAATTAATTGCTTTCAAATATACAATTTTTGCACACAGCTTCTGGAACGCACATACAGGTTTCTCTAGGTTTTGTTTCTAGGAGTAAAATTTCCAGGTTATAGGTAAAATCATGTTCATATTTACAAAATAATTGTTTTTCAAACTCGATGTTCCAAATTATACACCTCCTAGAGCAGTATATATTTTTCCATCATTCTACTTCCTTGCCAACAGTGTTCTCAGAATTTTTACTTTTAACTATAGCACAAATAAAATAATATCCCATTGTGATCTTAATTGGCACTGCTCTGATTATTAATGTGGTTGAGCCATTATTACTTTGTTTCATTTGAAATGCCTGTTTAGTCATTTATTAGTTGTTTGTGAGTGTATTTGTGAGGGGAGGGTATTTATTTTTCTTGCTGATTCATAAGAGTAATTATACTTAATAGATACCAATCCTTTGTTGAATCTAAATGTTACAAATAGTTTGTATTTCCATTTTATTTATGGTATTTTTTTTAATCCTCACCCAAGGACTTTTTTTTTTTTTTTTTTTGCATTTATCGTCAGATAGAGCAGGAGGGAGAGAGTAATATCAATGTGAGAGAGAGACCCATTGAGTGGCTGCCACTCACACGACCCTAGCCAGGCCAGGGACAAGCTGCAACCAAGGTATATGCCCTTAGCAGGAACCGAACCCAGGACTCTCTGGTCTGTAGGCTGACACTCTAACCTCTGAGCCAAACCAGCCAGGGCTATGGTATCTTTTGATAAAAAAAAGTTTTCTATTAATGTAGTTAAATTTAGCAATTAAAAAATTTTTTTTCCTTTATTGATTTGAGAGATAGAGGAAGTGAGAGGGAGAGAGAGAAACACTGATGAGAGAGAACATTGATTGGCAGCCTCCTGCATGCCCTCCCCCATCCCGGGGATAAGGCCCACAACATGGGCATGTGTCTTGACTGGAATCAAACCAGCAACCTCTTGGTGCATGGGTTGATGCTCAACCACTGAGCCACACTGGCTGAACTAGTTTAGGAATTTTTTTTATTTAAGATGAACCTTTTCCCTATTTTGAGATCATAAAAATTACCTCCTATATTTTCTTCTTAAAGTTTAAAAAGTTTCCTTTTGGATTTAAAATTTAATCTACATAGGATATCTATATATGTATTATATAAACAAAATGTAAATTTTATTGTTTATATAATTCACTTAGATCCTTTCTCCAGTGATCAGTAATATCATCTTTGTCATTATCAAGTTCTATTATACATAGGTCTATTTCTGGAATCTCTATTCTATTGAGTATTCTATTCCATTGGCCAATTGGTCTATCCTTGACTTATTCACATTAATATTCTTGACATAGCTTGGTATGTGGTAGCACAATTTTGCCCACCTTATCTTTCTTCAATTATTCTTTACCCATTACTGGGCCTTTGCTTTTTAAAGTAAGTTTTAGAATTAATTTGTCAAGTTCCTCAAAAGTCCTGTTAAATCTTTATTAACTCTGTAGTTAAATATAAGAACTGGCATTTTAATGATACTGAGTTAGCCCATGCCTAAACATGGTCTATTTCTCTTTTTATATTTATGTTTTAAAAATTGCTTTCAATAAAGTTTTAAGCTTTCCTTCCTTAGTATTTTGAATATCTTTGAAATGATCCATTTCCTTGTATTTATATATTTTTATTTTATAAATATATTTCAAATTATGTTTTCTAAGTTTATAACTGGTGTATATTGGCACATTTATATTTTAGTATTCATTCATCCTGATAAACACTAATTAATTCTAATATTTTATTGGTGCATTCTTTGGGTTTCTATGTAGATAATCATATCATTTGTTAATAGTGACATTTTAGTTTCTTTCCATGTTTATAGTAACTCTTGTCTTACAAACTAGATAGGACACCCAGTACATGTGGCTATTGAGCATCAGAAATAGAGCCAGTGCGATTGCGAAATTGAATTTTTAACTTAATTTTATTTAAATTTAAATACCAATTTATGGCTAATAGATACTGTCTTGGACAGGGTAGAACTAATAGTTTTGTTATGTCTTTTATTAACACAGAAGTTAGTCATCATTTAATTATTATTTACATTTTCTTTTTAGATTAATCTACATGTTTAACAATTCTTTGATCCATTTTTTTGCATTTTATAAATTATTTATAGAATCTTTTATACAAGAATATCTTTTAGAATGTACATTATTAGTTGTTGGTAATGATCTGTTGGTAGTAAATAGTTTTTCTGTTTTTGTAAATGTCTTTATTTTGATCGTGACCTTGAAAAAGAATTTTTATAACAATACAATTCTAGGTTAGTAGTCATGTCTCTCAGCATTTTAAAGATATTACTGTAAGAACTTTTGACTTCCATTGAACCTGTTGAAAATGCATTATTAGACTAAATTTTCTTTTATATAGGTATTCTGTTTTGTTTTGTTTTTCTCTGACTACCTTTCAGATACTTCCTTTATCTTTGGTGTTCTGAAGTTTTACCTATAATAAGTTTTCTATCTAGATTTTTCTTTGATTATTCTATTTGTTATGTATTGTGTATCTTATACCCTTAGTGTTACGGAACCCCAATGTCACCAGAAAGCCACCCGAGTAAGATGAGGCTCTCATCTCCTTGGCTCTTGTCATACTTATGTGAAAGAATTCAGACTAGTGACAGTGTTGAAGCAAAGCAAGTGAATTTATTAAGAATACACTTGGCCCTGGCCAGTTAGGCTCAGCAGTTAGAGCATTGGCCCATGGACCAGAGTATCCTGGGTTCGATTCTGCTAAGGGCACATACTTTGGTTGCAGTTTGTCCCTGGCTCTGGTAGGGGTCATGAGGGTGGTGGCCACTCAGTGTGTCTCTCTCATGTCCATCCCATTCTATCTGAAGATAAATGAAAAAAAAAAAATGTCCTTAGGTGAGGATTAAAAAAAGAATACACTTGGCATAAAGCACATGCAGGCAACTCAGGTAGTCTGAATGCCCTGCCTGGTAGGGGTTCAAGGGTTTTATACTTTTCCCTCTATAGGTTTTAAGTTTTCCCTGCTGTATAGACTAGATTTCAAGGTCCTTTTTGTACATTGTTGTGTTTTTTTCCAGAATTTGTGAACATCTGGTGATTTTGTCTTGGCATGTCCCAAGACTGTTGACTTCTTTGTTCAGTGGGTGAGATAAATTCCCCCCTTTTCCCTCCTCCTGCCTTAGCAGCTTTCTATCCTGCATAACACCAATAATTAAGTTTGTTTGCCTCTGTGCTTTAGCTAAAATTATCACACACACGAGAGACGGATTTATAGTAAAGGAAAGAATGGAGTTTATAGTAAAGGAAGGAATTAGTTTATTAGAATTGGCCAATCCAGAGACAAGTGAGCTCATGCTCTAAAAAACCCAACTCCCAGATGGTTTGTAGGTTACAGATTATAAGGGCAAAACATTAAGACACAATGAGTTCAGGTTGTTTTGGAGCTGATTGATCAGAGGTGAGATAAGGGTAATAAATCATTTCTTTAGGTCTTGAAAGACAACTCTGAAGTCAGCTCTGGTCCAGAACTGGTTTCAAGGAGAAGGAGCCAAAGGGATCCTCTTGCCTGAAACAATTTAGATTAAGATGTTATCTTTAGCCTGCTGGGCTTAAATTTTGGGACCATTAGTCAAAACCAGGTTTATTTCTTCTGCTGCCTCAGGGGTCAACAATCATCCAGGTGAGAGACTAAGATCAGATCAATGAAGTGTGCTAAGGGAAAAAATGATTGCTTTAAAACTACAATTTAATTTAATTCAGAATTATGAGGATCCTCAGTTTTTTAGTTTCTTATCATAAGTGCTTGGCAATCTTCAGCCTAATTATCAACCCTTTCATTACTACTTCTTTTGTATTCTCTCTGTCTAATTTTTCAGGGACTACAATTAGATGTGTGTTTGGCCTTCTTGTGTTTATTCTATCTTAATAGTTCTTAACCTTTCTTTTATATTTTCATGTCTTTACTGAAAATCCTCCAGTTCTTGTTTTTAGTACATCATCTCTTTAGCTGTGTGTAACATGTTATTTCATGTAGCCATTGAACTTTTAATGTCAGTGAATTTTTTTTATTTAAAAAATTTCTACTTAATCTTTTTATAGATTAATCTTCTACTTAATCTGCTTGGTTATTTTGATGATCTCTTGTTTCTTACTGATTTTTAACTGTATTTTAAAGTTGCCTTGGACATTTTATAACATGATTGTTTTACATTTTCCATGAACTAATCCTAATGTCTCCAGGTTTGGGCAGTTTAAATTAGTTTTTTGTTGTTTCTAATGACTCTGGTCATTCATGGTGGCCTATTTGATTTATTGTTAAATGATTAAAAAAATAATTGTGAGTTTATTTTAATGACACAATTTTTGAGGATTTTGAATGTTTAACTTTGTGGCTTTCTGCCATATAGGATTTGATTTGCTTGACTGGAGCCAAAGGCACATGTATCTACGACCTTTAGTAGCTGTTGAGCATCCTGTCTTAATATTCAGCATTCTCACCTTGCAGAATGACCTCAGTGTCTCCGGAGCCCAGGACTGCTACTAGAATAGGAATCTTTACCTTTTTATTTGTTTACTGGCACTATTCAGGGTTTATCTCACTGTTCTTTTTCTTCTTCCCTCACTTTCTCCTTCTGTTCTCCATATATCTTTACTTATTTTCATTTTTGGAGATTTTCTAAGCTTTATATTGAGTTCAACTGTGCTTTAAAAAAATATATGTTATAATGGTGCAGGATCAATTTACATTCCCATGAGGCCCATTTGGAATATCTACCACATAATTCTGCTAACATACGAGGTCAGACCATAACTTCTATTTGATAGAAGGTGGGCTTCTTCTAGAACCTGGCAGCATTTCTGGATTATAAAGTGCTTGTTATAAAGCCTTCAGTACTGAAATTGGATCGATTCACTTTACTTTCCTTATATGCCAGCCTTTTTTGAGATTTATGAAAATTGAATTGTTACCTATCATATATTTAAACTGATTCTTTTAGTAAAATACTGACAAAACAAAATACTAAATTATATCTGAAAAGAAGACATAGATTTTATATTTATTGACTTCTTTTGGAAAATAGATTTCAAGATAGCTGTACAAATATTTTAATTTCCCCAAATTCATCCTTCAGACTCATATTGTCTAAGATTACAGAAAAAGACAGCATGTGGAAAAAGTACTAAATTTGCAATCAGAAAAATGACTGTAATCTCAGCTTAGACAATAAGCATTTGATTTTCAACAATGTAATTAAGCTCTATGAGCCTGTATGACCTTATTGTATAATGGAGATTATTTCTATTTCACACAGTTATTATAAGAATTAAATAAATTAAACAAAATAGTATGTGTGGAATTACCCATGATGGTGTCCAGTAAAGAAAAGCAAAATATGCTGCCCCCAAAGATGCTTCTTTGGCATAAGAATGACCTTGAACTGGTTATTTTTAAGAAACAACAGACATAGGAGAAGCTCTGAAAACAATGTAGATGTTGTCTCTTCCATAAGAGACATTTCATTTATAAGGGAAATCTCCAATTTAGTTGTGTTTTCCTAGCTGTACTAAGAAGAGGAGGATGACTATCTAGAAACTCATCAATGGAGAAAGCATCAACTTAAAGCACTTTGCCTGGTAACCTTCCATAATTTATTCCATTCCCCATGCCTGCTGCTAAATATATATATGTGTGTGTGTGTATATATATATTTGTCTTTACCTGGAGATGATATTTAAGGTGATAGATGATTGGTTGGGCCCTTTTAAGGAGTTACTCCATTTTCCAGAATACAAGAGGAATGTATGCAATTAAATCCCTGTTTATTTTTCTCTAGTTGATCTATATTTTATGATGGCGAAGGGTGTGTGTGCTCAGCCAAGAATCTAGAAGGGGAGAGGAAAAATATTTTTCTCTCCTATACCAGCACATAGACACTTGGACAGCATTAATTTTTCTTTCTTTCTTATGGGATCTTTGAGCTAAGGTGGTTAAACGTGTGATTTCTAAATTATCTTTATTTTTTAAAATATTTATTCCTTTCTAAGGCAAATATATCAGCCTTATCTCTGTATTAAGTTGAGAGTTAATTTTTAAAAATAGTACAGAGTGAACTCCTGCCTATACAAAATTAGGTTACTTTCAAGATATGGGAAGTTGGGTCTGATTGTAGTTAAAATGTGAACAATGCTCATGCAGCTTTAGTTAGGCAACATCTGGAACTGATCTCCAGAACTTTGATTAACAGAACCAGCCTGATGAATCCCAGATGTTGAAACATGGCTGTGTTTCTTAGACTCACTGGATTATGAGTGTGAATACATGGAAGGAAGGAAAACATTTACAAGAACTAGGTGTCAAAGTGGCCGAGGGGGTATTTTGGTGTTAGCTTAGTTGCGGGGGTAGGAGGAGGTTTCTCAAATGAATAACCCCTTTAAAGTTTTATACACATTATTAAGAAAGAGGTCCAGTCTTTGATAACCTCAGTAGTATGTCTTAATAATTTCACTCATATTTTCTCCTGCAGAACATATTTTGAGCATCTATTATCTATAGTCCTGTGGTTAGAAAGACAAATAATAAACATTTCCTGCCTTGGAGGCACATAGTTCAGGAAAGGAGGCAGGCATGTGAGCAATAATTACAATTAATTATAATTGCTGTACTAAAGGCTGAGTACAGAAAGTAACCAGGGCTGCCAGGGGAGATAGGAAAGTTTCAAAGAGAAAAAGACGCTGGTGTGGACGTAAGAAAGGTCCAAACCTGTAGAGAATTTTTATGAGTTTGAGCCAAACTGACAACAATTGCCAGGAAGCAAAATCTCAAAGATTGAGAAAATGCTCTGGAGATTGGCACTTTTATAGTTTATTTTATGCATTAGAGTCAAAGGAGGAGACATAAGGGAGGATACATGAAATTCATTGGTGGTATATTAGGGAAGAAGGAGAAAACACAATGGAGAAATCGTTGAGATTGAATAAAGGGTCAACTGGAGAGACACAAACTTCTTTTACATTGGTGAGTATAGGATAATTAAAAATTAACATTTACAACACACAGAGGTGGTATTTGGGGGACAAGATCACAATGAGAGGTTCTGTAGTCTGGTGCAGTGGTTGTACACTGAGGGCTCCAGAAAAAGGGGATTACTCTGACATTCCAAGGGTATGTTATTTTAGATGCAAAGAAACAATAGAGGGGCTCAGTTAAGGTCAAGATTGACCATTGTCAAGGAAGCTACAGGCCTAGGATATGACTACCCGGCAAGACTTGCTTTTTAGTTAGGAAATCTCACATTCAGACCATCCAATGCGGATACTTTTGGTCTCTGAGTGTTTAGGGCTCACCATGCTGGCCTCCTCTGAGGTCATCAGGTTTAGTATGTGGTCCCTTTTTATCCACACTGGGCTCAGGATTTTTATGTATTACTTCTATAATCTGCATTCCATTGTGCTAATATACTATGTGGGAGCAAACTTTTCTCTATCCTCAAGGTTCTTTTGGCTGGTCTAATAATCAAATAGACATGAGACAGATTAGCAAGTGAAAATAACCAAATTTATTACATACATATATATGGGAACCCAGCACACATGAGTCAGAGACCCCACATGAAGAAGAAGGCCAGAGACAGAAAGGGGAACATGGACATATAAGACATCCTGAGCTAGGGATGAGGTAAGGTGCTTTGGGGGCTTCAAAGGGTCACTGCAGAATAAGAAGAGCAGGTATTCAGTACAGAGAAGTTATCCTGTTCTATAGATAGGTCAAAAGATATTATTTATAGTCAAGGGAGGGCTAGATGTTTCTCGTGAGCCTGCAGCTAAAGTTGCTGTTAGCTCAAAACAACCCGCACATCGCAGAAGCACATCTTGGAGTGACTGACTCTGAATCTCCACAAATACAACTTTCATATACTTGTATGTTCCATAGATCATGGACCATTCATGTTTTCACAAAACGATATTTAAATCAGTACTTCCTGAAATTGTAAAAGTAAAGTATTTTGACAATCCACTCCAGTGTCACAATTAATAATCATATAGACTTCCTATCTTTTGGTAAAGCTTCTATGAAAACAAATAGTTTAGTCTTTCTTTCCCACAAGTGAAAAAATGCCTTTACCTTTTGCAACCCCCTTTTTTTTTTGCTCTTATGCATGTTCATATTGTGGACAGATAAAAGAAAATCAGGAATGTTCAGAGTTCAAAATTATTTTAGAGGCCTTTGTGGGGAAAGGTGTGCCTGTTATGTGACATACTTGAGTTCTCATAAAATTTGCTCCATTTTTCCCCAAAGGAATTTTCAACTCTGAGTGAAAAGAAACACCCTCCCCTAAGGAGAGGAACCTAAATGCCCTATTGACAGCAATTTTGAAAAGAATAAATGCAGTGTTAATAGATGCTTTCAGAGATAGAAGAAGGAGATTAAGTATTAAATATTAACCTGATGACAAGGAGAAAAAGGACAGCTAATTCTTACCCAAGGTTTCCAGTACATTTGGCCCATCTGGCTCAAATATATTTCAACTCCTTTTTTATCCAGTCATGACTAGCAATTTCTAGCTTTTGTATTTAATTTTGCAATCCTACCTTTACTGTCCATTTACTCCTGTAAATTCTTTCTCTGAAGTAACAAATATACCTGTGGGTATATACCCACCTCCAAAGAACCAGAATCAACATGTCTCTTCTTAGACATTCTCCAGAACCTTCAACTCTTCACCCAGAAAATCTCTACTTATCTTTTAAAACCTGGTTTAAATGCCATTTCCTCAGAAAGGACTCCCTAGTCTGTCTAGGCTTGGGAAAAACCCACTTGCTACATCTTCCCATTCACCCTATCAAGTGGTTCTCATCACATCTGGAATTGCAAGTTCAATGTCTCTTTCTCACCTGATTGTAAGTTTCAGGAGAGAAGTAAGTTTCAGGAGAGAAGGAGTTTTTATATCTGTATTCATCATCATATCTTCAATTCATTGTCTTCACACAGTAGAGACTTGTTGAAAAGAATGCATTCAAAATCTTTATCACTGTCATAGTTTATGCCCTTATAATATCTTGCCCAATTTGTCTAGAAGTTATGCCTTCAACACACTGTTCTCTTTTTCAGGACTAATTTTCTCATGAATGATTACTTCTTGATCTTCAGGTCTCAGCTGAAACCTTTCTTCTTTGTGATCTTCTCTCACCAATCTAAATGAGTGAGTTATTTTCTAGTACTTTCCCTTATTCGTTCCGTATTTATTTTCTTCATGGTGCTTATCATGATTTGTAGTAACACACTGATTTTTATTTTTTTCTTATTCAATGGCTAAGTTGAGAGCAGGAATGTGTTACCCACTGTCTACCCAAGTACATGTGTGACTGTTGGGTGAATATCTCTTAAATATTCTGTAAGTTTCTTAAGCTCAAGGGTTATAGCATCTTAGTATCTAACATGCTTCATTACATATATTAGGAATCATACATTTTTGTTAAATGAATGTATAAATGTTTTAGAGTCATCAAAAGGAACTTTTAGAATGTCTTATTGTATAAAATCTGTCATTTACATTCTATACCTACTAGAAAAAAATCCAAGCGAGAGGAATTGCATATCTAAGACTAATACCATTGTAATGAACCCATTTATGAATAACTGGATAAGAACAAAGAGACTAGACAGGTAGACCATAGGGGCATGCCCAATTAAGTCTGGGTAATGAAGGGAAGGTACTTGCCTGCCAATCACACCTAGGCACATGTCATTGGCCGGAGTAGGGATGGCCACTGTGGGCCTGGGAAGATTTAAGACACTTAAATTCACAAACAAAAGGGTTCTCATTTTGCTGTCCTGGGACTCTTGCTACACAGGGATGTGCTCTCACACTCCTGCCTCTGCCTACTTGGCCCATAGCCATGTGGACCCCACACATGGACTGATGGACTTCAACTAGTCTAATGCTCTACCATATTCAGCTTCACCATGGAACAGAAACTCTGGACACTGGCTTTGCTTTGAGCTCTGCTGAATCCCCAGCTGCACATCTTCCAGGAGGACTGGTTTAAAGGAAATGAGACTTTGCAAACTGAGGGATGTAATTCCATGCAAAGAAAGCTTCTACCACATCTCATCATTATGTGGGGGCCTGTGGAAATGCTTGTTCCAGCAGCACCCTACTCCCAGTAGCAACAGAGAAAGGCCATCTGTCCATTTCTCCAATAACAAATGGCAGCCCACAAAGGGATGTAAGAACCAGGATTACAGCATGGGAAGCATGGAAAACATTTCTCATCTGCCTGCAGCTCTTTCAGCCTGCACTGGGCCGCCACTCAGAGGAAAGAAATTCTGACTCAGATTGTGTTGAGAAATCTCTCTCCCTAGTCTGGGAGTTCTATAGTTCTTTTCTCACACTGTCTCCTGCATTGGTTCTTGTCTGGATTTTTTCCTTCCTTTTTTCTGCCCTACATCACTTCTGCTGCTTGAGACATAGATCCAAAGAAGAAGGCACCCCAAGAATCCCACTAACAGTGGAGAAAGGCCAGCCATCCATTTCTGCGATAACAAGACAGAGACCATCTACACAAGACCTTTTATTATTGTAACTAGGGTGGCTCTCCCCTCATCATTTTAGGGGTGATGTATTTGGTTTCAATCCATCGTGAGATAAGATGACTGACACCTCTCTCCTCACCTAGTGGGAGTAGTAGCAAATCCAAAATGGTCTCCTTTCTAGAGCTCCCCCCGGGCTAACCAATCATAGCCAGACTCCTAATGTTGACCTCAGGAATGAATAGATGCCTTAGACAGGCAATTCTGATGTGCAGAGACTGAGGTCCCCAGGGAAGCTAAGGCCCATTCTCTCCTGAAGCTCTTGGGCAGGGTCGTCAGACACGTGAGACATCAGGAGCTAAGCTGGGTTCTCCGTTAAGGGCACTGTTGGGTGCATTGGGATGATGCCTCTTTAAAACTATTTTCTTCACTTCACTACACAGTTACTTCCCAGGCCACAGGATAGTGTAAGGCAGCAGTTCCCAACTTGTGGGACGCAACCCCTTTGGGGGTTGAACGACCCTTTCACAGGGGTCGCCTAAGACCATTGGAAAACACATATTTCCGATGGTGATTCATAACAGTAGCAAAATTACAGTTATGAAGTAGCAACGAAAATAATTTTATGGTTGGGGGTCACCACAACATGAGGAACTGTATTAAAGGGTCGCGGCATTAGGAAAGTTGAGAACCACTAGTGTAAGGGAAGAAAAAACCCACGCCATAATACAAGACAGGCTAACAGGAGAAAAACAAACAGAAGTTTAATGACATGAGTACTTCCTGTATACATGGAAGACACCCAGGGAAACTGAGTAAAGCTACACAAAATGGCCTAACCAATCACCTCAAATACCATCTCCAGCTAAAGATAAAAGAAGACATGGGGGTGGAGGAGCCAATGATGGGAAGATATCAGGCAAAGCATCATAACAAGGGTATGATAGTTATGCAGGTTTTGTTTTGTTTTTTAATCCTCACCTGAGGACATTTTTCCATTTTTTGTTCAGATAGAGTGGGAGGGAGAGAGAGAGAGAGAGAGAGAGAGAGAGAGAGAGAGAGAGAGAGAAACAGAAACAGAAACATCGACGTGAAAGGGACACATCGAGTGGCTGCCACCCGCATGACCAACCAGGGCTGGGGACAAACTGCAACGGAGATACACGCCCTTAGTGGGAACCGAACCCGGGTCTCTCTGGACCACAGGCCAACACTAACCACTGAACCAAACCAGCCAGGGCTGTTATGCAGTTTTAAGTGGTTGCCTTTTCCATTGACAAGAGTTTCTGGAGATTGAGGGTCATCCTAGAGAGAGTTACCCTTATAAATGGAGATTTTCTTTACATATAAATATCACTAACAAAAGGCAACTTCTCTGTCTTCAGAAATTCTCCTGTCTTTGCTGTTTCTCAAAAATAATTAGCTTAAAATAATTCTTATGCCATACTGGTACATGTTGGAGTGGCATAGTCTGCTCCAGTTCAACAGCTTTGAGGAGCGGGGAGCAAGAGGACATGAGCTTCTGCCAACTCCTGGGACAGAGCCAAGTCTCCCCAATCCTGGGCCTGCTCTTATGGTCAACTATGAAATATAAAAGTTCTGCTTTCTTTCCAAGGACAAGGGAGCCACCCAGTCACACATATCTTTGTTAGGTAAAACTACTTAATTCTAAGTGTTTTTCTCTCCTGAGGGTAAGAATGAGGAGTCAGTGTTCACAGAGTGGACTCCACCTCAGCCACCCACCTAGTCTCCCCTAAAAGAGCTGGACCATGTGCATTTTTTTTCTATTTTCCCCCTTTTAAAATATTTCTCTTGCTGAGGCAGAAAAGGAAAAGATCCCAAGTGTAATCGGTGTTAGGACAATCCAAATACAGTACTGTTTAGACAAAATTAGACGTTTGCAGACACAAGGTAGTGAATCACAGATGTGAAGGCACCAGTTTATGCCACTTTGAGAGGCATGTGGATTAGTTTGAGCTAAAGACCATTGAGAATGGGCAGCCCTGGCCAGTTTGGCTCAGCGGTTAGAGCGTCAGCCTGCGGTCCGGAGGAGAATGGGCAGATGCAAGGGACATGAGTTTCCCTTTTGAAAAGGAAATTTACATGTATGAATGTAATTTCCACTTATAGAGAGGCCTCCCTCTCCAGAATCAGGAAAAGGACTCTTAACTCCTATCAACGGAAAAGGCACCTACTTCAGTCTGGATGACAAACCGAACTCAACAGTTATTTACCATCGCTCCCTGCCACCTTCCCTCAACGGCCTCCCAGAATCCCCAAACCCTTTTACCTCTGTTTAGCTTAAAATAAGCCTCAGTTCTAATCACCCCTCTGGGTTACTCATTGTTGGATGGTATCCTGTGTACATTCATGATGCAAATATGAATAAACTTCTGTTTTTCTCTTGTTAACCGATTTTGGGCCAATCTAATTTATAGGGCTCCGAGCTGGAAAATTATTTCTTTCCTCTCCTACAGGGCCATAAAAATAGTAGAAATGTAGAAATAACATGTGACAGTCATGGGTGGGAGAAATGACATTTACCTGCAGGAACAAGAATAATTCTGAACAAAATGGCCTTAGAAGTCTACCCAGTGCTGTGCCTCCCTCCGGAGTACGCCTGTGCCTTTCCTGGTCCCCTCCGCTCCCCCGAGGGCATTACCTTTACCCTGCTCCCCCCTAAGCTCCGAGGGCTCCCCCCCTTTGCCTCTGTGACTTGTTTCCCAAGCCCATTTATTCTAAAGCACACTTATTCTACCTTTGTGACTTTCTAAATAAACTTCCTCTTCTAGTTTGAGTTTTGGTGCAGACGTCTTTCTTAGCCAGAACTCAAGTACCGAGGTTACTGCACTGATGTCCCGCCTGACTCCAGGGGTCTAAGGCCTGGTGCCCCTTGGCCTCCCCCAGCAGCAGCAGCGGGAGAGAGGAGAAGTGCGGACCGGATTCCAAGAGGCGCAGTGACTGGTGGTGCTCGATGTGAGGAGAGAACAGACTCAGACAACCCACCAGTTCCTGGTGGAAAGATCAACAGGCCTCAGAGTGTGACTCAATCATTTTTCACATCTTTTCCTAAAAATGTCCCGAATTTTCTTTCAGAATTAAAATATTACTTACACAAAACCACTGCACCTGCTCACTGGTCTTCTATGAGCTTGCCTTATGTCAGGGGCTCTGTTTCTTGCCCAGAAAGCAAGACTTTCCTGTGAGGCATCTCTCCTCCACAATATGTGCCCTGCCTTTATTAATTAATGAAATCATAGCTTTTAACATGCAGCAGCTGTGAAGAGACTAACACGTTATAAGTGGGTTCCATGTACTTGTTCTCATTTTACCCTGGTCCCAGCACCATGAGAAAGGCTTTGCTGCTCTCTCGGTGGTGAGAAGCGATGTTCTTTGTTTAGAAGTCATCAAATTTATATGTGACAATGGCAAATAATAACAAGCCACCTAAGAGCAGCTGCAGACACCCAGGAATGAGACAAGAACCGCCAGCATGTTGTGTCAGAGCCCAGCGTCTGCAGTCAGGTCTGGGGATGAGGACCTTTGCAGGCAATTACCCACTGCATGATCGTGGGCAACTTACTTAGCTTTCCTCAGTTGCAGCCCCCTCATCTATGTAATGGGATTACAGTGATCAGTGCCATTACATGGAAAAAGAAATTCTGGTGGTGTGGCAGAAATTCAGTCGGTGGGAAGAGACAGACTACATGCACTCAGAGGATTAGAAAAGGACCATTTAATACACATCGGTGATGGCCCAGCAGAGTCGCCGCTAAAGGCTGAGCCCTGAGACTGGTTATATACATGATGAGCCTTTGGGTATTTGGGGGCTTTCTAGTCCCGCTGTAGTTTAGGCAGTTGGCGGATGTACTGGAATTACTAAAACCAGGGGCTGCACCTTGTTTGCCTTCTCACTGGTATTGGTAACAGCTCATGCTGAATTTCTTGTTTATTAAGTACCAGACAGTCACTAAGAGTTTTATGTGCAAGAATGAGTTTTCAGTTCATTCTCAAAATAGTCCTGGGTAGGTACTGGCAGAATTAATTTGCCTAAATTACAAAGCTAGTCAAGTGCCTACAATGGGATTTAAATCTGTGTTGGGTGCTATTAAATTGATGCTTTTAACCATTATTCTATATCATCTTTGTAAAATATTCAATACAGTGTCCAGAATGCAGCAAGGACCAAATATATACTGCTATTATTGTGGTTATTTTCTTTTGTCCCAAATCAAATTCCAGTTTTAATGGTATATGTACCCTGCAAACTATTTAGTTTTAATGAACTCAAAGTTCACTTAAAGTTTAAGTGAAATGTCAAGCAGGGCAGAATTAGATGAAAGCCACACGTTTTAGAGTATTGATGCAGTAGTAAGATGCCGAATGGATTTCAGAATGGACTGGAGAGTTAAAAGAGAAAGGTGAGTAAATAAAGCGGGGGAAGGACCAGGAAAGGAGCATCATCATGGCAGCCCTCTTGCCATCTGCCGCAACGAATTGGAAAGCGATGACTGCAATAGACCCATCCGCAGCCTCAAGAGTCTGTGGTGCAGACAACAAATGATGGCGCCACCTCCGGGATGGCAGCAGGCCAGCTATCGTGTTGTGCAGACTGACCGAGGGGATAGTGTGGTTGCATACAAGATTCGTTGGCCACCAGGACCCTGGGAGGAAGCCAGGGTAGAAGCCCTGGGAAGAAAATGGTAGAGGTTCTTGCTTCAAATGGTGATATCAGATTCTGCGGGATTCTTCCTGACGTGCCCCACACCACAGTGGTCTGTGGAGCAGGCAGTGGCTTGAGGGAGGTGGTGGACTGCAGCTGCCCAGCCCGCTGGCGAGAAGCCTTAGCCTGTGAAAGGCAGAGCTCTGTTGTGTCCACCAGAGGGAAGCTGAGGTCACTGGTGAGAAGTCCCGAGGGCTTGAACCTGATGTCTTTAAGCAGCACAGGCTTCTAAGAGGGGTTAAACTCCAAGAGAGGAGCAGATTTTATGGCATTTCCCTGTTGCCTTAGTGGAATCAATGATCTGAAGAGTGTCATCGTGGTGCAATATTAGTGCCTTATTTCCTGATTCCTAAGCTGTGCAAATACCTGTATGAAACTTATTCTGCATTAAGTCAGACCTCTCAGTTGAATCCGTGTCACCGGTATTGCTTGCTGGTCTCTCCGGAAGTGTCTGGAGCTCATGGCTTCCCTAAGGAGCGTCATACTTCGGAGTCAAGCTCAAGATCATTGTATTTTTCATACCTTCCTCTGGCTGACCAAGGTAAACTTTCTTATAGAAAAGTGGTACCAGATGGAGACTGAACTTTATGGAACACAGTTAACATACTTTTAACATTCCTAAAAGTATAGTTGAGTCCACACTTAAAGAGTTTATAATAATTATATATAAATAGCTAGTTCGACCTGGTTTTTTTAAATGATGACAAATGGACTGGAAGATTGTAGATTTGTCTATACACAGACAAGTTTGATTTGCATGGCCAAACTATTGTGTGTTTGTTTCACTGAATGACCAATAGTTTGCTTGATTAAACTAACCAGTTATTTTCATGCAGTTAGCGCACCTAAGTTATGCTGGCACAGATAAGCAGAGAATACGGTTGTTGTCTGCAGGAAGCTCCCTTTACGTGTTTCAAGCAGTATTGTCCATATTTAGACCGGTACCAGGCACACAAAATTCCTCACTGTGAAGCTCTTTCACCTTCTGAATATCAATGGGAAAAAAAAAATGCAGCTGCTTTGCAAATGACTTGTATGGACCATGCAACATGGTTAACTTTATACCAGCGGCATCTTGTAATTTTGTGTCTCTCCTACCTCCTTGCATTCTAAGAACAAATAGGCCTTTACTTTCTTCCAGTGCTACTTCAAATAATTAGTTTGAGGCATGAAACAATACTGGAGAGTTTCACCTCAAAAGAATAATTTTGGCAGGTTTTGAGTGAAAACAGTGAATTATAATAGAAACCACTGTGCATACCTCTACTGCTGAGAGCGGCCCTGGTGTTTCCACAGTCACCCGGTGCTAATGCAGCGGGAGGCCCGGCCTGGATTCCTCGTGGCTCCAGACGACTTGATTTCCTTTCTTCTCACCCTAGGCGAATGTTTCCTTTCCCCCCACGTCGCGGGGGCCTATGCGACATCGGCCCTCCAGACAGTGTGTTGGAATTTATCTTTTTTGTTTTCTCCTCTTTTCAATGTTCATATTTTATTCTTTCTGTTTCTGTGTGAACAAGAATTCACTGTTAAAAGCTGAGGAAATAATAGCTAATTACCACTTTGGAACACCTGTTCTGTGCCAGGCACTATAGGTGCTTTGCATACTTTAATAAAACAACCCTAAGAGCAAGGTATTCATACACTCTAGGAGCAAGGTCTTAATATCTACATTTTATAGTTGTAGAAACCGAGGCTCAGAGACCAAGGAAAACGCTGACGGTTATGCAGCCAGTAAGTGAAGTTGATGCAAGACCCCAGATGCTGCCTTCCAAAGGCTGTACCCAGGCCTGAGTCTATCCATCCCCTCTAGCTTAGCATGGGTTCCTTTCCAGGCACAGGACACTAATCTTCCAGTGACCACTGTGGGACTTTTATCTTTATCTAAGGATTAAGTTTCTTCTTTGAGTTTGCTACCTTTTTGCCAGCCTGTCTGGAAGCTATAGCTCTAACTGGGAGCCCACTAAACTGCCTTCCTGTCTGGCTTCAGAGTCTCTCCTCCTTGCACCCCGCCACACTTCCTATCAGCATGATTGATCAGTCATCACCCGTCCACTGAGGGCTGGAGGCTACAACAAAGTCTGGACTTTAGTGGCCAAGTTTCTTGGAAATGCTTTCAAACTTATAATGGAAAACTTATGATTTACCTTAAATACATCTCAGCTGCTCTAATCTCTGTCCTTCCTGAGAGACATTATCAGTCAGGATGGAGTTACAAGGAACAAAAATCTAGCTATTTGAAGCAGAAAGTGATTCAAAACAAGGAAGCGACAGCCTCTAGGAAGGTGCTCCAGGAATGACCCTCGGAGTAGCAATGAGGAACTTGCCAATCAGAGGGGCTGCTTTTCCTGCCATGACCAAGAGGTCAGGAGCATAAGGCCACCACAGCACCTCTGCAAATTCTGCTGGGCATCCCCATGGCAACCACCAGGCACTGGAGTGCCAGTTGGGAAAGACCCAATATTTCGGCTGTGGTTGCCCACAGAAAACAGCAATGAAGTAGATCATTGGCTTCCAACACATTTCCATGTTCTGGACATAGCACAAGTGGATCTCGTTTGGGAAACCCTGCCTGGTATCAGAACCCTAGCTGCAAGGGAGATTGAGATACAATCTTTAGTTTTCTATTCTCTGCCACACAGAAACATTTTATAAAACAGATGGCGCAGAGGACCACTAAACGAATTATTGTGTTCAAGAGAGAGATATTTGGTAAACACTGATTTGGTGTGTGTGAGTGTGTGCGTTTTCTTTTGTATTAAAGTGAGATAGAGCAAACAAAACAAAACCACACCACGTGAGTCTCTCTATTATTTGGATGATTGGTGTCCTGTCCTACTGAATTGTGCAAAAATAATTATGCTTCACTGATGACAGTATTTGACAAAAGCTTTTCCTTTTTTAAATGCATAAATGACTTCTTAACTGTCTGTAGTACTCTGGGACTCCATGTAGAGGGACCCATGTGTAAATGTAAACTCTACAATCCTTATGGATTGGAAGAGACTGGAAGAGAATGTTGGGCCGGTATTACAGTTAAGAGTAATCTAAAAACTACCAGTATAACAGCAAATTAATCAATTGTAGAGAAGTTAATTAATAGTGAGATCACCAAGCAATGAAAGAAACAAAGGCTAAGGCTTATTTATCTAAAAGAGAAAAACTATTCTGGAGATTTCAGAAGTAATAATGTTATATGATATACTTCAAGTTGACAAAAGCATGAAAATTAACATACAAACTTTTCATGACTTTAAATAAAGTTTGATGCTAAGTGCCCCTTAACTAATTTTTTGCTGTTGCTAGAAACAAGTTGTTATAAGAATAACAAGAGACATTTACCCACTATGTGAGATTATTAATTGGGCTGTAAACTAGTCATCTCAAACAATTTTATAAAAAAATATACTTATGTATAAAACACAGTGCAAAAACAAATAATTAATCTATGAAAAAAGGTAGTTTCTAAGAAGTGAAGTCCAAAATTGACACCAACTTTTAAAATCTTGAAAACGTACAATTCTATTTTAGTTCCTTAAATCAATCTTTATCTTCCTTGTTACTGTTTCTGGTGGGGGCGGGGAGAAAGGAAGGTGGTTAAGGCTAACCATTCTCCATTTTCCAAAAGGACTTTTCAATAGGTTTTCACTTTCTAGTTATTCTTAAATAACTGCAAATGTTTTAATTTTATTTTCTACTAGACTAGCCAGTTCAAGAAATTGAGACATGGAAGTCTGGTTCAAGGTGCCAACAGAGGAGGCTCCTAAACTAATCTCCTCCCCCGAACACACCAAATCTACAGCTACATACAGAACTAAACAAAATCTGGCTGAGCAACCCCGACAAGTCAGGTAAAGGACGAAACACCTACATGGAAGCCGAATGGAGAGGCTGAGATACAATCATTCTATAAACCTCATCCCAGCACAGTGATTCACATTTGGGGGGGACTTAAAAGTTGGGGTGTCTTCTGTAGGGTTCAAATCCTTCACTCCTCAGGGAGAGCTCAGGGTTTTAAGTCCTGCCTATGAGAGATGAGCCCACTAAACATCTAGTTTTGAAAGCCAGTGAGGCTTGTGTCCAGGAGACCCACAGATTGTATTGAACTGAGAAACAGTTCTTTAAAAATATTTTTTTTTTTTCCTTATTGATTTTTAGAGAGAGGAATGCGGAGGGAGAGAGATAGAAACATTGATGAGAGAGAACATCGATTGACTGCCTCCTACATGCCCCACTGGGGACCGGGCCCACAACCTGGGCATGTGCCCTGACCGGGAATTGAACCTGCGACCTTTGGTGCATGGGTCGATGCTCAAGCACTGAGCCATACCAGCCAGCCTGAGAAACAGTTCTTAAAGGGCTGCTCATGAACACAATGTCACCTGCCCCAAGGCCCAGTGCAGAGGCAGTCAACTGAAGAGAACCTAGACTTTCTTTGAAAGAGGCTTGCTTCTGTTTGTCTTAAAGCATCAGCCTGAGGGCCAGTTATGTAATTTAATACACCTCTAGGGGCCACTGTAATACTCTCAAGAGACAGAGGCTGGCAGGGACCATATCTGTGCTTGTCCTCTGCCTTGCTTCAGGTTGCTAATATCTCCTGGAAAGGAGTTTACACACTCATCTCCTGCCTTGAATTTCGTGTCTGCCGCCCAGCGGACCCCTCTAGCTTGCCTGACTCTGGTGGCCAGCAGGCTTATGCTCGTGAATCCCACAGAACTCTAATAAACAGAGAAAAAGTTCTTAACTGGCTGCCAGCCACAGGAAACAGCAGAGAGGCCACAGACTAAGGTACCTCGTCTTTCTGTGAAAGAGGCCTAATGGCTTATCTTCATAGTTGTTGCCTGAAGGGCAGTGTTCTGTAGAAAGAGAGACTGCTCCATGATGTGACCACCACTGGACATGCAATCTAGATCCAGGCAAGTACAGAGGTTGCATCCCATAAAACTCCCCAGAGTTGTCTAATCTTATGCCGTATGGCATGCCAATTCCTGCAAAGGCTATTGCCCTGTCTCAGGCAAGCATATAAGGCATTTTCCCTTGGATCGAACGTGTACCCAGGCCCCTATTTATCCTGCCCTGTACTATGTAATTCTTTAGTACCTGCCAAACAGCATTAAGGATAGCCAGCTCCTCTTGCTACTATCCAAGATGTCCCTTGTATGTAAGTTCTGCTCAATAAACTCTATTAATTGCCAGACTAGAGTGGCCTTCTTTGTTGTGCTTTCCTTGTCCTCCACCTATGGAGGTAGATTTCAGTCTCAGGGCGTTGCCCTAAATTTGTGTAAATAAACAACTTCCAATTAAACACATAAGTATGAGTCAACTACAGTTCTCTCCAGAGACTTGGCTGAACAGCGGGCACCATCTTCACATTCTCCCTCTGCCCCACTCCAGGTCATTGATGTCTCTGAGAAAGGAGCTTGTGATTAAGTCTGGTGCCCTGAATTTTGTATCTGCCTCCAAGGGGACACATCTTTTGAAAGCCTGGCTCTGGTTGCCAGCAGAGCATGGGTATACAAGATTGATGGGAAAGCAGCAAACTAAGAAATAATAATAGTTCTTGACTGGCTATCACCCCAGGGCTCAGAGTAGAGGGGGCAGAAATGCACATCTCCCAGTCTTCCCCTGAAACAGGTATACTTTAAAAGATTCTGACTGTGTACCTGGCTTCCACTAAGCCTGAATTTAGGTGCTAACTAAAAACTTGTCCTTTGGGACACTGACAGGCTAAAAATAAAATAGCCTGCTTGGACAATCAGAAAGGTTTGAGAGCGAACCAAAACTTAGGGCAGTGTTTAAAAATAAGGTATATCTTCTACAGGGCACCACTCCTTTATGGCTGGGAGAGGTGAATGTTTTATATAATGCATAGAAAGCAACAAAGAGAGTCAAGGAAAATGAAGAATCAAAGGAATGTGTTCCAAATAAGAAAGCAAGATAAAACTTTAGTAAAAGATCTAAATGAAATACAGATAAGTAATTCACATGATAAAGAGTTTAAAATAATGGTCATAAACATGTTCACTGAGCACAGGAGGGGACTGGATGAACAAAGTGAAAATTTTAAGAAAAAAACCCAGAAAATATAAAAGAGTACTAAATAGAATTTTTAGAGCTGAACAATACAAATAACTGAACTGTTAAACACAATAAAGGGGTTCAAGAGCAGACTAGATGATGCAGAAGAAAGGATCCATCAACTCAAAGACAGGGCAGTGAAACTCAACCTTCAAAGAAGCAGAAAGAGAAAACATTTTAAAGAGTAAAGAATGCTTAATATATGGAACTTGAAATTGTATTCAAACTTAAGTTGTTATCAACTCAAAATAGAGCTATAAGTTATATGTTTTAGATATAAATTATTTAATGCAAGCCACAATGCAAAAACCTACAGTAGATACACAAAAGATACAGATAAAAGAATCAAAGTATAGCCTGGCTGGTGTGGCTCAGTGGATTGAGTGTTGTCTCATGGTCTGAGAAATCCCAGTTTGATTCTCAGTCAGGGCACATGCCCGGGTTACGGGCTTGATCCCCAGTGGGGGATGTGCAGGAGGCAGCCAATCGATGTTTTTTATCTCACATTGATGTTTCTATCTCTTTATTCCTTCCTTTCTTTCTAAAAAAATCAATAAAAATATATTTAAAAAAATAATCAAAGTATAGAAAATTATCAAATCACAAAGGAAGAGAGCAAGAGAAGAAAGCAACAATAGAATTAGAGAACAGAAATCAGTTAACAGAATGGCAATTAATACATACCAATCAATATTCATTTTACATGTAAATGGATTATATTTCCCAACCACAAGACATAGGGTAGCTAAATAGATAATAAAACAAAGACTCACGCATATACTGCCTACAAGAGACACTTCAGATGAAAGGACATACTCAGACTGAAAGTGAAGGGATGGAAAAAGAATATCCATGCAAATGGAAACCAAAAAGAAAAAAAATGTAGTAGCTATACTTATATGAGAAAAAATAGAATTTATGACAAATATTGTATAAGAAACAAAAAGGTTATTATATAATTATAGGGCACTCTGACATGAAGATATAATATTCATAAATATATATGTGCCCAGCATAGGAGCACCTAAATAAATAAAGCAAAGATTAAGAGACTTAAAGCTACAGAGCAATACAATGAGAGTATGTGACTTTCATACATCACTTTAATCAAGGGATAGAATATCCAGACAGAAAATCAATCAGGAAAGACTGGCCTTAAAGATGTCAGACTAGAATGACCTAACAGACATAAAGGAAACATTCCATTCAAAAACTACAGAATACACATTCTTCTCAAGTGCACACGGAACACTTTCCAGGACGGATTATATATGAGGCCACAAAACAAGTCTTAATAAATTCAAGAATATTGAAATCATATCAAGCACCCTTTCTAACCACAGTGGTATGAAACAAGAAATAAATTACAAGAAAAAAACTGGAAAATTCACAAATATGTGGAGATTAAACAACATACTACTGAAAAGCAATGGGTCAAAGCATAAATTAAGAGAAAAAGAAAAATATTTTGAGAACATTGAAAATGGAAAGACAACATACCAAAATTTATAGAATGTAGCAAGAACAGTTCAGAGGGAAGTTCATCTTGATAAATGTCTACATCAAGAAACAAAAGAGATATCAAGTAATCAACCTACCTTTACATCTGACACAATTAGCAAAAGAACAACAAAACACAAATTAGCAAAAGAAAAGAAATAGCAAAGATCAGAATGGAAATAAATAAAATTGAAACAAAACAGACAATAGAAACAATAAATCACTCCTAGATGTTTCCCAAGAGAAATAAAAACAAGTGTCCACACAAATACTTGTACACAAATGTTCATAGTCTCACTATTCACAATAGCCAAAATATGTAAATCACTCAAATGTTCATCAATTGATAAATGAATAAATAAATGTGGTATTTCCACATAATGGAATACTGCCCAGTAATTAAAAGAAATAAAGTACTGAAACATGCTGCAACATGGATGAACCTTGGAAACATTATGTTAAGTGAAAGAAACTAGTCACAAAAGACCACATATTGTATGTCATATCCAGAGTCAGAAAATCTATAAACTGAGAAAGTAAACTAGTCAAGCCTAGGATTGGGGAGATAGAGAGATTGGGAAGTATTAGCCTGAGGACATGGCATTTCTTATTGGGGAGATAAAAGTGTTCTAAAATAGATTATGGTGATGATTACACAACTCCATGAATTATATGCTAATAAATGGGACAACCTAGAAGAAATAGATAAATTCCATTTATCTTCAGATAGAAACATGTCACCTATCAAGACTGAATCCTGAGGAAATGTAATTGGCCTGTTCAGATTTTTTAGTAAGGAGATTGAATCAGCTATCAAACACCTCCAAACAAATGAAAGTCCAAGACCAGATGGCTTCACTGGTCAACTCTATCAAACATTTAAAGAAGAATTGATATCAATCATTTAAAAACTCCTTCAAAAAATAAAAGAGGAGGAAATACCACAAACTCATTTTATGAGGTCAGCATTACCCTGATACCAAACCAGACAGGGATGCCACAATAAAAGAAAAGTACAAGCCAATATATCTAATGAACATAGATGCACAAATCCTCAACAAAATATTAGCAAATTGAACTTGATAATACATTAAATAGATTATACACAATGATTAAGTGGGTATTATTCCAGAGATGCAAGAACTGTTTAACAGCTGTAAATAAATCAATGTGATACAATAAAATAAACAGAATGAAGGATAAAAATCATATAATTATCTCAATAGATGCAGAAAAGCATCAACAAAATTCAACATCCATTTATGATTTTAAAATCTCAACAAAGTGGATATAAAGGGAACATAGCTCAACATAATAAAGGCCACATATGACAAGTACACAGCTAAAATCATACTCATTGGTGAAAAGCTGAAAGCTTTTCTCTAGCATCAGCAACAAGACAAGGATTCCTACACTTGCCATTTTTATGTAACATAATATTAGAAGTCCTAGCCAGAGTAATTAGGCAAGAAAAAAAGAAACAAACAACAACAATGAAAAACAGCATCCAAATCAGAAAGGAAAAGATAAAACTGTAATTATTTGCGGATGACATGATATATGAAAAATCCTAAAAATTTCACCAAAACACTATTAGAACTAATAAATCCAGTAAACTTGCTGGATACAAAAATCTCTTAGATTCTACACACTAATAATGAACTACCATAAAGGGAAATTAAGAAAACAATCCCATTTACAATTGCATAAAAAATAATAAAACACTTAGGAATAAATTTAACCAAGGAGGGAAACGACCTGTATACTGAAAACAATGAGACACTAATAAAAAAAATTGAAGAAGACACAAATAAATGAAAGATATTCGGTGTTCATAAATTGGAAGAATTAAAAGTGTTAAATGTCCACATTAACTAAAGCAATTTAGATTCAGTCTAAGCCTTACAAAAATTCCCTGGCATTTTTTTTCACGGAAATAGAATAAACAATTCTATTTTTTTTTTTTTTTTAATCCTCACCCAAGGACATTTCTGCATTTATCTTCAGATAGAGCAGGAAGGATAGAGGGGGGGAAGAGAGAGAGAGAAACATAGATGTGAGAGAGACAGATTGACTGGTTGCCACCCACACGACCCCAATTGGGGTGGGGACAAACTGCAACCGAGGTATGTGGCCTTAGCAAGAACCAAACCTGGGACTCTCTGGTCTGCAGGCTGATGCTCTAACTGCTGAGCCAAACCGACCAGGGCAACAATTCTAAAATTTGTATGGAACCAAAAAAGACCCCAAATAGCCCAAAGCAGTTTATTGCTCTGAGAAAGAAGAACAAAGTGGGAGGTATCACACTTCCTGATTCCAAACTATATTACAAAGCTATAGTCATGAAAGCAGTATGGTTCTGGCATAAAAACAGATGCATAGATCAAAGAAAGAAACAGGATAGCCCAGAAACAAATCCACACATTATTATAAATTAATTTACAACAAAGCCAAAGATTTACAATGAGGAAAGGACAGTCTCTTCAACAAATGGTACTGGGAAAACTGGACAGCTATATGCAAAAGAAATAAAGTGGGCCACTATCTTATACAATACACAAAATTTAACTCCAAATGGATTAAAGAGTTCAATGTAAGGCCCAAAACTATTAACCTCCTTGAGGAAAACATAGGCTGTAAGTTCTTTCACATATAATTTTTTTGAATTTGACACCAAAAGTAAAATTAAACAAGTGGTACTAAATCAAACTAAAATGTTCTACACCGCAAAGAAAACCACTGACAAAATGAAAAGGTAACCTATGAATGAAAGAAATTATTTACACATCATATTTCTGATAAGGGGTTAATATTCATATGTATATGCATACAACCCAATAATAACAAAAAATCTGATTAAAAGGGATAAAATCACTTTTTCCAAAGAAGACATACAGGTGGCCAACAGGTACATGAAAAAGCATCATCATCATTAATCATCATAGAAATGCAAATCAAAACTACAATGAGCCCTGGCTGGTTTGGCTCAGTGGTTAGAGCATCGGTCTGTGGTCCAGAGAGACCAAGGTTTCGGTTCCCACAAAGGGCACATACCTCTGTTGCAGTTTGTCCCTGCCCCTGGTTGGGTCATGTGGGAGTGAGATATCACCTCACACCTCTTAGAATGACTATTATCAAAAAGACAGGAAATAACAAATATTTATGAGGATGTAGAGAAAAAGGATCCTTGTTAACCTCTGGTGAGAATGTAAATTGGTATAGCCACTATGGACAAGAGTATGGAGATTCCTCAAGAAAATAAAAATTGAACTACTTTATGATCTAGCATTCCACTTCTGGGTATTTATCCAAGGGAAACAAAAACACTAACTTGAAAACTTATCTTCGCCCTGGCCGGTTTGGCTGAGCGGTTAGAGCGTCAACCTGCAGTCCAGAGAGACCCAGGTTCGGTTCCCGCTAAGGGCACGTACCTCGGTTACAGTTTGTCCCCGGCCCTGGTTGGGGTGGCAGCCACTCGATGTGTCCCTTTCACGTCAATGTTTCTCTCTCTTTCTCTTCCTTTCTCTCTCCCCCACTCTATCTGAACAAAACATGAAAAAATGTCCTCAGGTGAGAAAAAAAAAAAAGAAAACTTGTCTTCATATCCATGTTCATTGCAGCAATGTTTACAATAGCCAAGACATGGAAGCAACCTAAGTGTCTCTCAGCAGATGAATTGATAAAGAAAATGTAATATATATATATATCTTCCATGAATTGTTATTCAGCCATATAAAGAAGGAAATCTTGCCATTTCACCAACATGGATGGACTTTTGAATACATTATGCTAAGTGAAATAAGTCAGAGAAATACAAATACTGTATGATCTCACATCTAAAAACCAAACACTTAGAAAACAGATTTTCAGTTAGTAGAGGAAGGGGTTGGTGATGGGCAAAATTGGTAAAGGGATTCAAAAGGTACAAACTTCCATTTATAAAATAAACAAGTCATGTCCGGCCGGTGTGGCTCAGTAGTTGAGGCAATGTTGACCCATGCACCAACGGGGTCACGGTTCGATTCCCTGTCAGGGCACATGCCCAGGTTGTGAGCCAAATTCCCAGTGCGGGGCATGCAGGAAGCGGCCAATTGATGTTCTCTTTCATCAATGTTTCTGTCTCTCTCTCTCCTTTCTTCTTTCTCTAAAATCAATAAAGAAAAAAAAAAAAAAAGTCATGGGCTGTATGGTGACCATAGTTAATAATACTGTACTGTACATTTGAAAATTACCAAGAGAATAGATCTTAAAAGTTCTCTTCAGGAAAAAAAGTATAACTGTGTGGTGAGGGATGTTAACCAGACTTATCGTGGTCATCATATCATCATATACACAAATATTAAATCATTATGTTGTATACCTGCAACTAATATAATGCTACATGTCAATTACAACTCAAAAAAGTTTTGAGCCCTGGAAACTTGATTTTTAAAAAGTATATGATTTATATAAATACAATCACTATGCCTGTTATAGTTCATTTAATTTCACCACAAACACATGCACATCATGTCAGCAGATGAATTAAGCAGTTATATATCTCCATTTGAATGACAGAATGTTGGAAACCAAAACAGAATCTGAACTCTGGATTTTAAAACATAGATGCTAATTTACTTATTATCAGAAGTAGCTGACAGAATTACTTATTTCCAGTAGATTTACAAAGAAAGATTAGTTTATTTGAACAGTTTGGAGATTATGTTCCTTAGATGCAGAGCCTGAGAGAAGAATTTAGATGCAGATTTTTGAACAGAGTACTCTTCAGATAAAATCTGTGAGAGGAAGTAAATCAGGATAAGGATGGTAAACAAGAGCAAAGAGAGCAATAGGCTGTGAGGTGAGGCAGCTGCTGTCGGCTGAGGACAGTTCCCAGAAGGAAGGGGACAGCTATATATGCCTTTAACAGCCACTCTCACAGGAGCTGGGGAACGGGTGCTCTGGCTGGGAAAGGGTATGTGGGTTGGAGAACACACATCTATTGCAGTGGGGAAGAAGAAACTACAATTAGCATAATTCGCAACAATCCCAATAGTTGCTGACAGCAATGGCTGTGAAAAGGGGTGAGTCTGGATGATCAGCTTTGGACCATGGGATCATCAAACTATAGGGGAGTGTAGGACCAGGAGCAGACCTGGAACAAGGGGCAGTATGTATTGATCATGAGCTATGGTAAGACCGGATTTAAAAGATGACCTGGAGAAGTCAGCTTTCTTAGTTAGAATATTTCATGTAGGCAGCATTGGGAGCAGAATTTGAAGTCAGAGAGGTCATGGTGATGTAATACAGGGGTGGGAAAAGGTAGGTTGACAGTTACTTATATGGAAAATAATACAGTAATTAAGAAATAGTAATATAAGAATAAACTGTGTTTTGTGTATGCACAACTGTCAACCAACCTTTTCCCACTCCTATATATAGCCTAACGTTGCAAGGGAAGCAGAAACCATGAGTAAGCAACAACCATAGGGGTAGAGAAATGCATATAGAGAGTATAGACTGAGGAAACCATTTGCTAGAGAAATGTAGGATGGGAGACAAAGCAGAAATATAAAGGGTAGCTGACTCACAGTGGTAGAGCTCCAGAGCAAAGAACTATGAATTCTGATATGACTTCTATTTTATCAAATGGGGAAAGATTTTACAGAACATGACCATGAGACACTAGGCTCAACAAATTGCCCTCTGCAGAGGGCAATACTATTTTCAGCATGACCTTGTTTTTCCAAACATTGAAATGCATCTCAAATATCTAAAAGTGGAATTGTTCTGTGTAAGACAGACTAGAGAAATCTGGAGGCCAGGGTGCAGCCAAAAAAAAAAAAAGTGGGAAAGGGATTGTATTGAATCTATAGATTGCTTTGGGTAGTATAAACATTTTAATAATGTTGATTCTTCCAATCCATGAACATGGTATATACTTCCACTTTTTTATATCTTCCTCTATTTCTTTTTCAATGTCTTATAGTTTTCTGAGAACAACAGGTCTTTTATCTTCCTAAATTTATTCCTAGGTATTTTAATTTTTTTGGTGCATTAGTAATTGTTTTTTTTTTAGTTTCTCTTTGTGGGTACTCATTATTGGTGTATAAAAATGCCATTGATTTTGGGATGTTAATTTTGTATCCTGGTACTTTGCCAAATGCGTTTATTAAATCTAGCAGTTTTTTGGTGGAGTCTTTAGGATTTTCTATGTATAAAATACCATATCATCTTCAAATAATGACAGTTTTCACTTCCTCCTTTCCATTTAAATTATGAACTGTTTGACCCAAGAAAGCAATGTGTGTGTATGTGTGTATGTGTGTCTGTTTGTGTGTGTGTGTCTCTCTGTGTGTGTGTGTATAAACATACCCATAGATCCACTTTCATGAGATCAAGAGAAACTTGGGCATACTTTGTGGTTTTCTGCATTTACTATTTGCATTTAAGGTTTGTGTTGTAACCCAGGAGAGTCTACCTCACTCGGACACCAAGTAATTTTGAATATTAGGAGCTTTTTTACCTGCGCAGGGACTGCAGCCAACCTACACAGAGGAGAACTGCAGCCCCGAGCTCAGGGGGAGGGTTGCTTATATAGGTCAGGGGTCATTCAAGAGTTTAGCAGAGCAAGCAAGCTACGTGTACAGAAGCGGAGGTAGTCAGCAATAAGCAGGAGGGAACAGAGGTGGGAGGGAGCTGAGGGGAAAGGGAACTGGGTGAACTGGGTCAGCATACATCTATCCTGCTATTCATTCTATTATCCAAGTTTTAAAAACTAACAAATTCGCTTAGAGGACACATTCATTTAGAGGAGTATCAGGCCAGCTGGTACTTCCTCAGGTTGCCTCTGAAAGCTTCATAGTTGGCCTTTTGTTTATTTAATCAGGACAAAGTGTTAGGAACAGGTT
Organism: Molossus molossus; assembly: GCF_014108415.1. Lineage (NCBI taxonomy): Eukaryota > Metazoa > Chordata > Mammalia > Chiroptera > Molossidae > Molossus > Molossus molossus. Next base: position 49,583,308 of record NW_023425351.1, read on the forward strand.
ATTACAGTTTGGTCAGTTGATTTCCTGAATATGCCATTAAAACAGACCTTATAGTAATAATGAAGCTACAAAGTATATAATAAAGTGAAATAATAAGCAACAACCAAAAAGATGGGATGGGTAGATTAAGTTCATAGCATAATGAACCTTCACTGTATCTGTGGTGGTGTTTGTGTGCCAGTGTGAGTGTGAGTATTTGTGAGTATCTAACTGTGGTAAAAGAACATTTAACATTAATTCAGCAGAAACATTTCAGTAATCAGTGATCTACTTAGCTATGGAATCCTTGGGTTCCTTTTGGAAACACTGTATAGAACTGCTATAGAACTTTGCTCCACCCTACTTTCTGGAGCATATCTAAGAGATAATTTTACAGTTTTATTGTGTGCTAATAATGATAATTTTAGGTATTTAGAGCCTTTAATTATAAATGGAATATTTTCTCTGTTCCCACTGAGTGTTTTAAGAAATAAAACACAACCACTACAAGAAAAAGTATTAGTCAGATTAGTTCAAGGTCAGAACGTCAGTGAACTTAAAAATCAAAACTGTACGCCCCTAATGTGATAATATGTACTTATACAGGGCTTTGTGGTTGATGCCATCAACCACTTTCCTCATCTTGCCAATAATATTATTGCCATGAAAATGGAAGAGTTGATTAGTGGGTTACTTAAAACAGTAATCTTAGCCTTTAAAGGATTTATTTAAATCTAATTTAAAACGAGTTTTTTAATATTTATTTTAACAGACGTTTACTTAGAAATTTAAGATTAGAAAACAGTTTCAAATAAGTTCTGCTGAAACTAGAAGGACTTGGATATGTGCCTTTTTTCCAAGGTGATCATATTTCCCTTAAGGCCAATTTGTCATTGATAAAACATCTGCCCAAAACCATTCATGTGTATTTTGAGAAGCCATGATCAAGCTCCCCATTTGGATAGGCAACTATTGTTTTTTATGTAAAGATGAGTGATGATAGGTGGATAAAATATTTTTAGGTTCACATCAATGATGTCTATTTTTCTGAAATTGGAAAAATACTAGAATGGTATATGGTGCTTTTGCCTTATCTCTCAATTAAGTTCTTACTGGAAACTCAGCAAAGGAAACAGTCAAAGGGTATTTAGAGGTCTTCTGAGATTTTTTATTTTGTGCTAATGGCAATTCCTTACAGAACAGATGAAGTATACTGCCAATAATGAAACTGGATGTTCATAAAAATAAATTGCTGAAGATTTTTCAATTTTGAGACTTTATTTTTTGTTGCTATTTGAGGCACCAAAACCATGAGGCCATTCTGTATTCTTTGAGGGTCTATGCATTCTACTTGCTGTCTCCCAGCTTTTCCCTTTTCTGTTTTAGCCACAGACACAGATAAGCATATCGTGCTAATATTTACATGAACTGGAATTTTTAATGGTTGCTGATTTAGGATAAATGATAACTTTAAATTGGAATCCCTAGAAAAAGATATGTAGCATAGGTCAGGCTTTTCACTTAACCATTTGTTCATTTATTCACTAAGTGTTAATTGAACATCTGTTCTCAGGCACATTTATATTGCACTATAATTAGTTGTTTAAATGATTTACCTCTTTTATCAAACTGTGAGAACTTTTATCTCGGTAACTAGATTAATGGCAAACATTTAATGCATTTTATATACATACTTGTTAAATAAATAAATGAATGTGAAGATTCAAGAATGTTTATTTTTTATTTTTTTTTATTTTTATTTTTTATCCTCACCTGAGGACATTTTTCCGTTTTATTTTGTTCAGGTAGAGTGGGAGGGAGAGAGAGGAACAGAGAGAGAGAGAGAAACATCGATGCTAAAGGAACACATTGAGTGGCTGCCACCCACACGACCAACCAGGGCCGGGGACAAACTGCAACCGAGGTATGCGCCCTTAGTGGGAACCGAACCCGGGTCTCTCAGGACCGCAGGCCGATGCTCTAACCGCTGAGCCAAACCGGCCAGGGCTGTTTTTTTTTTTTTTAAATGAAGGAAAAAGAGATACCTAAAATTTATTTAGCATGTAATATATGTTAGATGTTTTGTGAATCATTTCACTTACATCATTATTTTTTATTTTATTCAACTCTTACATTAAATCTTTGAGGAAGTATAAAAATAAATGGAATCAGAAGGTCATGAATGATTTTTAAATTGAGGTCCTTGATGAGCTCTCTTAAGGATGAAAATAAAGAAGAGGTCCGAGGAGCAAAGGGTTCAAGCCCCACATCAGGCACCCTAGCCTTGGGCACCTGCATCAGGATGATGAATCCTCATAATTTGTCTTTTAAAACCAGTGGGGCGTATGTCCAGGAGAACCAAACAGCTGTTTGAAACTGGGATCCCCTGCCTTTTGTTGTTAATCTTTACCAAAAGATATTTTTTCTATTGATTTAGAGAGGGAGAAAAGGAAGGGGAAGGGGGGGGGGAGAGAAAGAGAGAGAGAGAGAGAGAAAAACAATGATTGGTTGCCTTCCACATCATGCACCCTGACCAGGGCTGGGGATTGAACCTGCCACCCAGGCATATGCTCTTGACCAGGAATCAAACCTGCGACCTTTTGGTGCATGAGCTGACACTCTAACCACTGGGCCACAACAGCCAGGGCCGGGATTCAACCGTTAAGGGGCTCATGTACAGACTCACTCCAAGTCGTACTGCAGAGGCATCAGTTTGAAAAGTGCCTGGACCATATGTGAAGGAGATTCATTAACTAATCTTAGGGCATGTGCTAGAGGGGCAAAGGTTTCTTGGAACCTTCTCCAAGGATGGAGGCACTGCTGGGCACAATTTTTACTCTTTCTACCTTGTTATACTGGTGGGTGCCATTTTTGGCATTCTAATTTACCTTGCTAACACTGCCAGTATCACACCAGTGTTCTCCTGCAGCCGTGGCCCAGTGCTCCTCCACTGTGGCCCTTGCCCTGCCAGAAACAGAGGGTGTACACATTCCACACAGGGTACATCTCTTGAATGTCTTGCACTAGTAACGAGGGTGGCTTGCATTTCTGATCCACACAGGACTTATACAAGGAGAGAGACAGTTCTTGATAGGCTACCACCCCTGGTGCACTACACAGACAACAGATTGAAACACACTCCCAATATTCCAGTGACCACTTCCTTCAAGATGAGGAGAGAAAGCTGTTTTCCCTAATACAGAGAAACAAACACAGAGTCAATCAAAATGAGGAGGTGAAGTGACATGTTTCAAACAAACAAAAATGTTAAAAACCCTAGGAAAAAAAACAACCCTAATTAAAGAGAGACAAATAATCTCTATGATAGAGTTCAAAGTAATGATCATAAAGATGCTCATCAATCTCAAAAGAAAAAATGAACACGTATAGAATTTCAACAGAGATAGAAAATATAAGAAAATTTCAAACAGAAGTCACAGTGAAAAATACAATAATTGATTTGAATAATGCACTAGAACCCTGGACAATTTGGCTCAGCAGTTCAAGTGTCAGCCCATGGATCGAAGGGTCAGGGGTTTGATGCCAGTCAAGGGCACATACCTGGGTTATGGGTTTAATCCATGGCCCTGTTTGGGGTCATTCAGGAGGCAACCAGTCAATGTCTCTCTCTCACATCAATGTTTCTCTCTCTTGCTTCCTCCCCTCCTTGTACTCTGTCTAAAAATTAATGGGAAAATATCCTCAGGTGAGGATTAAAAAAATAATAATAATAAAAGAAAAATAACTAGAGGTGTTCAACAACAAACTGGATGAAACAGAAGAATGGATCAGTGAGCCGGTCGACAAAGCATTGGAACTCAAACAGCAGAAAAAACAAACAAAAAAACCAGAAGTGATGATGGCTTAAGGGACCCTTAGACAAAATCAAGTAGAATAACATTTGCATTACATGGGTATCAGAAGAAGAGAGAAAGAGGCAGAAAAATTATTTCAAGAAATAAAGGTTGAAAACTTCCTAACCTAGGAAAGGAAACAGACATTCAGATACAGAAAGCCCAGAGAATTCCAAACAAGATGAACCCAAACAGATCCATACCAAAACACATTATAATTAAAATGTCAAAAGTTAATGATCAAGAGAGAAATTAAAAGCACCAAGGGAACAAAACAGGGATTATAAAAGGTAGAACTTTGGATTGTGTTCAAATTTATATTATTATCAACTTAGAAGAGATTGTTATATAATAGGATGTTATATGTGAACTTCACAGTAACCAGAAAGCAAAAATTTTAGTAGATACACACATAACAAAAGAGAAAGAATATAAACATAACACTAAAGAAGTTCATTAAACCACAGGTGAAAAGAGAAAGAGAAGAATAAGGAACAGAGAACTACAAAAAATAGCCTAGAAAACAATGAACAAACTGGCAATATGTACATACCTATCAATAATTTTAAACATAAATGGACTAGATTTAATACCTGTCTTTCTTGAACTCTTCTTTAAAATTGAAGATGAGGGAAAGCTTCCAAACTGATTTTACTAGACCAACATTACCCTGATAGCAGAACCAGACAAGGATACCTCTACCTTTCCACCCCAAATTATAAGCCAGTGTCCTTTATAAACATAGATGCAAAAAGTCCTCAATAAAAGGTATTAGCGCACTGAATTCAACAATACCTTAAAGGTATCATAAACCATGGTAAGGTGGGTTTTATCTTAGGGATATAAGAATGGTTCAATATTCTTAAATAAATGGAATATACCACATAAACAAAATAAAGAATAAAAACACATAATCATATTAATAGATGTAGAAAAAGCATTTGACAAAACTCAATATTTATTTGTGATAAACACTCTCAACAAAGTGGGTATAGAGGGAATGTATCTCAACATAACAAAGGTCATATATAACAAACTCACAGCTAACATCATACTCAGTGATGAAAAGCTGAAAGCTTTTTATCTAAGATCAGGAACAAGACAAGGATGTTCACTCTTATTCAACTTAGTATTGGAAGTCCTAACTAGAGCAATTAGGCAAGAAAAAGAAATAAATGGAATCTAGATTAGAAAAGACGAAATAAAACTGTTACTATAAGTAGAGGGCATAATACTCCACCAAAAAAAAAATAAAATAAAATAAAATAAAATCCAAGAATAAATGAATTCAGCAAAATTACAGAATACAAAATCAATATGCAAAAATATGCTGTATTTCTATTCACCAATAACAAATTACCAGAAAATTAAGAAAATATTTCCACTTACACCTGCATCAGAAAAATAGTAAAATAACACTGAAAACTATAAGACACTGGTAAACAAAATTGAAGAACACATATAAATGGAAAGATATTCTATGTTCATGGGTTGGAATACTGTTTTTTTAAGTCTATATTAATCAAAACAATCTACAGAATCAATGCAATCCCTGTCAAAATACCACTGGTATATTTTCACTGAACTAGAACAAATAATTCTATAATTTGTATGGAACTACAAAAGACCATGAATAGCCAAAGCAATCTATTTTTTTTTAAAAGAGAGTTCTTTTTTGTTTGTTTTAAAATATGTTTTTATTGATTTCAGAAAGAGGAAACATTGATCAGCTGCCTACTGCATGCCCCCTACTGGGCATTGAGCTCACAACCTGGGTATGTGCCCTGCCCAGGAATTGAACCAGCTACCTCCTGGTGCATGAGATGACATTAAACCAACTAAACCAAACTGTCAAGGCACCAAAGCAATCTTAAGAAGGAAGAGCAAAGCTAGAGGTATCATGCTCTATAATTTCAAACTATACTACAGGTCTATCTTCATCAAAACAGTATGGCATTGGCAATATAAACACATAGATCAATAGACCAGAAAAGAGGGCCCCCAAATAAACCTACACATATATGGACAATTAATTTATGGCAGAGAAGCTAAGAACATAGAATGGGGAAAAGACAATATTTTCAATAAATGGTGTTGGAAAAACTGCAGCCACATGCAAAAGAACAGAACTAGACCACTACCATACATGTTACACAAAAATTTACTCAAAATGGATTAAAGATTAGAATGTTTTAGCTGATACTATAAAATTCCTAGACGTAAACATAGGCAGTAAGCTCCTTGACATCTGTCTTAGTGATTTATTTTGGGATATGCCTCCAAAAGCATGGGAAACAAAAGCAAAAACAAACAAATGGGATTCTATCACATTAAAAAGTTTCTGCACAGTGGAAGAAATACTCAAGAAAATATAAAGGTGCCCTGGTTAGTTTGGCTCAGCGGTTAGAGTGTTGGCCCGCAGACCAGAGAGTCCCAGGTTTGGTTCTCGCTAAGGGCACGTACCTTGGTTGCAGTTTGTCCTCTGCCCCAATTGGGGTTGTGTGGGTGGCAGCCACTTGATGTATCTCTATTACATAAATTTTTCTCTCTCTCTCTTTCCCCCTCTCTCCTTCCCACTCTATCCAAAGATAAATGCAAAAACAAACAAACAAAACAAAACAAAAAAACAATGTCCTCAAGTGAGGATAAAAAAAGAAAATATAAAGGCAATTTACTGAATGGGAGAAGAGATTAGCAAATTATATATCTGATGAAAGGTTAATATTCAAAATATAAAAATCTCACAAGTCAACAACATAAAAACAGACAATCTGATTAATAAATGGGCAGAGGATCTAAACAGCTATTTTTCAAAGAAGATATACACCTGGCCAACAGGGACATTTAAAGGTGTTCAACATCACTAATTATCAGGGAAATGGCTAATTAAAACAAGAATGATATGTCGCCTCACATCTGTTATAATAGTTATTACGAAAAAGACAAAAATAAGTGTTGGAGAGGATGTGGAGAAAAGGACCCCCTAATACAATGTTGATGGGAATGTAAACGGGTGCTAATACTATGGAAATTTGAAAAATTCCTCAAAATAATTAATAATAGAACTACCATATGATCAGCTATTGTGTTTTTGAATATTTATCCAAAGAATGAAAAAACATTAGTTCTGAAAGATATATGCACCCCTATGTTCACTCTAGCATTATTTACAACAGCTAAGATATTGACACAACCTCAGTACCCATCAATGAACAAATGGGCAAAGGACATGTTGCATGTATATACAGTAGAATACTACTAAGCCATAATAAAAAAGGAAACCATGCCATTTATGACAACATGAATGGACCTTGATGATATTAAGTGAAATAAGTTGGAGAAAGACAAATATTGTATGACTTCACTTATATGTGGACTCTATAAAAACAAAACAAAGGAACAAATAAAACAAAACAAAAATAAACTCAGATACAGAAAACAGACGGTGGTTACTAGAGGGGAAGGGGTTTTGGGGGAGGCAAAATTAGTGAAGGAGATCAATTGTATGGTGATTAATGGTAATTAGATTTATAGTTGTTAACATTATGCAGTGTTTACAAATATTGAATTTGTAATGTAGTATACCTGATATATAATTTTACATAGGAATTTTACCCCCCAAAATGTAAATAGAAGTTTAAAAATGTGAACAGTATAGGCAAATTCACAGTGCCATACAGGATCAGAATACCAGAGAGCTAATATTCCAGGAGCTTGCTGTGGTTCACTTTAAAGTGCAAGAAGGGAGTTGTACAGCATTTTATTGGAGAGACAGGAGCTATCTAGGTAGATATTTAGGATTTTTATCTTGAACATATTGGATAATTTCATTGCTAGAGTTGCTTACTCTAATTTTCAGGCCATGCTCTTTTCAGGCTACATACTTCAGACAATCCACATATATAACATTGCTACATGATTACACTTTGTTTATGTGTGAACTCAGAGAGGCGATAAGCCACATGATGTTGTATTGGGAAAATCCTTCTCTTACACTTGTTTCCTCATTCTCATTTGCACCAGTAGAATTCAATCTTATATCAATAAGATAATAATTATAAAACCTCAAGGAAGGGGTGGATAGGGAGAAAGAGGAAGAGAAACAGCAAGAGAATGAGGACGAGAACAAGCAGTAGGAAAAAGAGGAGGAGGAGGAAGAAGAAAAAAGAAGTAAAACGAAGAACCTGGAGACTGATTTTTCTCTCTCCCTGCTTTGTAAGTACACAGGGAGAAGGTGGCCATCCTCAAGCCAGGACCAGAGCCCTCACTGAAGAATCGTATTAGACAGCAGCTTGAGTTTAGATCTTCCAGCCTCTAGAACTGTGAGAAATTAAGTTTCTGTTGTTTCAGCTACCTGTCTGTGGTATTTTATTATGAAAGCCTGAGCAAATTAATATAGGAGAGTAGGTATTGGAGATTTGAGAAATTATATAAAAGTAATATTTGAAAACAGTGGGGTGAATTGACCAGAAAGTGCAACAGTAAGTTGTGCAGGCAGCAATGAGAGTTTAGGTAGGCATTTTATTAATAAATTCAAAATTGGACTGTTAAGCATGTTTTTGAGTTTTTCTTTTAATTTTTAAAATTTTTATTTTATTTTTTAGAGAGAGAGAGAGAGAGAAAGAGAAACATTGATGTGAGAGAGAAACAGATTGGTAGCCTCCCATACATGTCCCGTCACGTGATTAAACCCGCAACCTGGGTATGTATGTGCCCTGACTGGTAATCAAACCCACCACTTTTGGTGTACAAGACAAAGCTCCAACCAACTGAGCCACACCTGCAAGGGCCATGTTTTACTTTTATTCAAGCTAATTTTAGCTGCTTCTGTGCAGAGAGAGCAGCGAAGAATACATAGATTTGAGTTTTTGTGATATATGATGAAGGAACAAGGAAAAGCACATCAAGATGTTCACAACCATTTAGTAAATATATTGCATAGAGATCACATCAACAGTGGCGATACAATTTATAATAATTATGAATGTGAGACATATAGGACCCATTAAATAGATTCTACTACGAGGTGTGATGGTTTGTAATGTGTCACTTTGGCTAGGCTAAACCATATTCCCAGAATTCCCTTCTCTGTATATTTCCAGTTAGAAGGGGTCACTAGAGCTTTTTCTTAGGGCTATTTGGGAGCTGGAAGTTGAGCAGAAGCCATTTTCTAGTTCACACACAGTGGTCATGTCTCAAACCTTGGTGTGGAACAGAAGCCGGGTCTGTGGTTTAACCATCTCCCCCCAGATTCTTCTCCAACTCTCCTGCTCCAGACAGGTGTGTATTTAGCACCATGATGAAGGGCACCACCTTCCTATACAGAACACCCACATCATCAAGATCACAGCTGTCGTTTGGCCGGTGAGGCTCAGTGGTCGAGTGGTGACCAAGAGGTCGCTGGTTCGATTCCTGGAGAGGGCACGTGCCCAGGTTGTGGGCCCGATCCCCAGTGGAGAGCGTGCAGGAGGCAGCCAATTGATGTTCTCGCTCATTGATGTTTCTATCTCTCTCTCTAAAATCAATAAAGAAAAAATATTAAAAAATAAAAAGATCACAGCTGTCAAGAACTGACATGAGTTTTGTTCTTTCCTCGTGGGTTCCAGCTTCTTCTTGTGAGTTCCAGTTTGAGTTTTCTGTTCCCTATGCTACATCCACCTTCTCTTCCCGACTTCCCACCCTGCGGACTTTAAGCTCTAGCACCAGATGAAAGGGAGAAGCCTTACAGACTACTAAGCCAGTTCTCATTATTGCATAAGATGCGCTCACAGCAAACAAAACCCTTATTTTGTATGTGGTGGTTCTGCTTCATGGATGGCATTCTGATACAAGAGATAATGAAGGAAGTATTAAATGAACGGGGGAACACATGTGGTAGGCTTGGAAGATCGACTATTGTATAGGTGTCAATTCTCCCCAAATTGTATTGCCACTGTTGATGTGATCTCTATGCAATATATTTACTAAATGGTTATGAATTTGATAGCTCTGAAGAAACAAATCCAGCTAGATATGTCTCAGAATTTAAAATGTCAGTAAGAAGAATTTAACCCCGAGTGACAGGGCACAGAAAGCCGCTGCTCTGGATCCCTGAGGAGGCTGCGGGGACAGGGAGAACACAGACGTAGCCAGGTGCTGCGCCATGCTTGGAATCAATCTATGGTTAAATTGTGTGAAACATTTACAGCAACAAGTTATAAACTAGGAACGGAGATTTTCATTTCAGGTGGCAGGAATTCAGTGGAACAAACTGCAGTGATAGCTTGCATATAGATGGTGCTTTGTGTGTGAGACCCTCATTTTCTAAGTTCTGCACACATACCAGCTCATTTAATCATGACAGCAGCCCTATGAGGTAGACACTTTCTTAATTTCCAGGCAAGAAAACTGAATCACAGAGAGATCAAGGACCTTGCCCAGGGTCAGACTGGAAAGTGGAAGTAGTGTCACAACTGAGATGAATAGAGATCAGAACTTTCACTCTACTCTACCCTCCTCAATTGCCTCATTGTGATGTGAACTCTGTTGTTTGAGAATTTCATCCTGGAAGATCAAGGCAGGTGACGGTATGGACCAAAACCTACAAGTTTCTCTTGAGAGGAAGGCAGCAGTAATTCATCCTGGAACTAACTGAATGTACCCGGACTGTTAGATACGGAGAAAATCAGCTCCGTCAGCAGAGCTAAGTTGGAAGAGTTGACCCTGTCCTTATTCTGTGGGTTGATGGAATAAGGGTGACCGAGTAGCCCAGGGATAGACTATTGAGTAAAACATGTTATGGAGAAAAAAATCAAGTCAAAAGTTGTTTAACATCCTGACCTTGTGAATGGGGCATTTTAGCGCACACCAGCACAAGGACACTCTTTCAGCTCTTTGTCGTGCCAGGCTGATTCGTCTCACCTGACAGATCAGCAGTCAGAAGAGAGAGATGTACCTTGCTCCAGGCCCATAAGCTTGTGTTCTCACATCCGAAAGATAAGGCAGCAACAGTGGCCAGACCAGTTCTGCATCCGGAGAGTAAGAAATGGTTGATGTGGGTTGGTGGGGAGGGAGGGATTTGAAGGATTACTATTTTTCATAAAAGGCCTTGTAAGGGTTTTAAGTCTTTATGTACATATGTGTCTGATATAAAAAATGCACTGAAAACTAAGATCCAATTCTTCACAGTAATTCCACCCCTGAGGATCTACCATAATAAACTAATCCCAAATATGGAAAAGAGCTTTATACTCCCAGAAGTTCGCAGGATCATCATTAATAATCGTGAAAAACTGGAAACAGAATATCCAATCATAAGGAAATGAACCATGGTACATTCAGTCATTAAAATATTATTTACCACTAAAAGTAATTACGAAGATTATGTAAGGACATGGAAAATGCTAATGGAATAATGATAAGTGAGAAGAGCAGGATATAAAATCATATGTAGTTATATTTGTCTTCTACACTTTTGACACATATTTGTGTCAAAGTCTTAGAAGATAAAAACACTAACACAGAAAGAATCGTTGAAGATAGCTGGTAGGAAAATTGATGTTTTGCTCCCTTTGTTTCTATTTGTCTGAATTTTCAAATGTCTGTTCATAAATACTTTTGAATGATTTTTTTTTTTTTTACATGGAATCACAATAGTGTATGTAAATAATAATGTAAACTTAATCTTTGGAAAGAAAGAGGAACTGTAATATACAAACCTGGCCCCCTTTTGTCCATTATCATTAACGCCACGGAAAGCCCCAACATTTCAAAATTGTAATTTGATGTTCCCATTTCAGCTGTTACAGGAATAGCTTTCAAAGAGAAGCTTGTAATAGGACCTAAGATAAATAAACGTTCTGGATATGTGGCAGAGCTCGGTTTATTCGGAATCACTGGACTGGAAAGCTTTGTTTGATTAACCTGCATGGGAAAGCTGGAACTTCATTTGAATCTGTGGTTATATTGTGTCCACCTTGCTCGTTCCACTGAAAAAACTGGGAAAGTGTGGGGGCGGGAAGTGAGGAGAAATTATGGACAAATGTGTTTTAGATTAGAGACTCTTCTAGACTTGGCTCCAAGGTGAAATCAGTCATTGGCGTGAATGCTCCTTTTCAGAACTGTTTATGGGGCAGAAGCAGTGGCGTGTGCACCTGCCGGATTGTCTCAGGTTCTCGCATTTCTGGGCGGTCACGTGGACTGAGATCGAGTTAGGAGATGGCAGCCAGGGCTTCTAATTTGTGACCCACTAACTAGGAATTTTTTTTTTCTTTTTACGTTTCTGAGGGGCTGGTTGCTGTTAGTGCACAGCTTATCCAAAACTTTTAAAAGCACAATAAATAGCATTTCTTGGTTATTGCCCTAAAATCAGGGTTTTAGTATAACTTAAAGACACACACACACACACACACACACACACACACACACACACACACACAGAAACCCTGCCATTGCAACTTGTGGATAGACCTTGAGGGCTTCATGCAACATAGATAGGAGAGGCTGGTGACTGCCCGGGGTGGTGGGGTGTGGGTGAAAGGGAAAGGTGTCCTAAAGGTACAAAGGTTCAAGCTTCCGGTTATAAAATAAATGTCTGGGGATGTCATGTGCAGCGCAGAGACTATAGTTAACAATACTGTATTGTATATTTAAAAGTTGCTAGTACAGTAGATCTTAGGAGTTCTCATTAAAAGAAAAAAATCGTAACTATGTAGTGATGGAGGTTAACAAAACTTATTGTGCTGATCATTTCACAATATATAAATATATCAAATCATTTTGTACACCTAAAATTAATACAATGTTATATGTCAATTATAGCTCAATAAAAAGATAAAAGATTAGAAAAGCCAAAATAAGTCATCCTTTTGGATATATAAATCTGAACACTGATAGACTACAAGATATTATATATAATTTTACTTTTGTTAAAAAGTACCCCTTGCCCTTATTTTCCAAATGTGGCATTCATTATTATTTATTATAAAGATAATAACAAAAATATATATGAGGATGGTCCTTCTATGTACTTTGGACACTTGTAAATTTCAGAAGACAAACACATGTAATAGATCCGGTCACTACATTTTGGCTTCTCTCCCTCTTTTTGCATTCCCAGTGAGATAATTATATTACAGGAATGTGTACATTCTGTCTGACACTATCTACTAGTTTTACTTTCAAACTCAACTGCTGCCTTCAGCATTTTGCAATGTTTGGCTAATATCACATTTTGGCTGGGTCAGGACTATCTTGTGTTATACATTATTACAATAGATTTTATTATTGAGTCCAGATATGTTTATATGTGCCTTTCTTGTTCTCAGTTTCTGGAGGTTAATCTATCCAGCAGTGTTCTTTTCCTTGCAGAAAGGAATCTTTCTTTGACAGTTGGATGAAACTGGTATAAAAAATGGGAAAAAATAACTGAATGAACTCTTTGGAGAGAAAACTGCTAACTCAATGGAGGTTTGAAAAATTTCAAATTAGAAGGCTTTTTTTTTTTTTTTTAGTCCTCACCTGAGGATATGTTTTTACTGATTTTTAGAAAGAGAGGAAGGGAGAAAGAGAGAAATATCGATGAGAGAGAGAAACATAAATTGATCATTTGCTTCCCCTACTCATTCTGACTGAGGATTGAACCCACAACCTAGGTTATGTACGAAATGCTTCAACCGACTGAAACACCTGGCCAAAGCTAGAAGAACATTTTGTTGTTGTTGATCCTCACCTGAGGATATATTTCCATTGATTTTTAGAGACAGTGGAAATGACAAAGTTGGGGAGAGAGGGAGAGATGTGAGAGAGACACATTAACTGGTTGCCTCCTGCATAACCTCATAACCCTGACCAGGGCTGGATCAAACCTGCAACCCAGGTATGTGCCCTTGACCAGAACTGAACCTGCGACCGATGCTCTAACCTCTGAGCCAAACCAGCCAGGGCAAGAACGTTTTTATGTAGAGTCCCTTCTCCTTCTTGCTGAGTATCAGAAGAGAAAAAGAACAGTGCTCAATGATAAGTTCTCAAACACATAAAGTGGTGTAGAGGCTTCCGAAAAGGAAACCAGCTCCATACTTGGCAGTAAGAGAGCAGCGGCAGGCAGTGTGGCCAGGACTGTGGCTGGAGTTTTTCTTGGTTCATCAATATGCCGAACAGGTGAACACAGGTGAACGCATCTTGAAAAGTTCCAGCCAACCTGGTTTTCATAGAAAGGGCTTCATTTTGATCGCTGTTCCAAAATAACCAATATACAGGGTGGGGCAAAAGTAGGTTTATATATTTGTTTGTTTGGAAAATAATACAATAATTAATAAGCAATAATACAAGAACACACTGTGTTTTGTGTATCACATCCACAAAGCTACTTTTGCCCTGCCCTGTATCAATCACTGGTGTGCAGGGGAGGCTCCAGCCCAGCTTTCTCCATAGAAATGTTCCTCACACTACCCTCTCTCATTCTCTGCATGCTCTGACCCTTTTTTAAAGTCTTGATCTGGATGGCGGGCCCAGAAGGAGGAAACCAGTTTTTGAACATTTTATTTGTGAATTCCGCATTTTGTCCGGCCCCCAGCTCTGGCACATAGCACCTCTCATAGTTTATTGCCTGCACCAGAACTTCAGTTAACACACTGCTACACTAATGTGACCTCTGGCTGTCATGTGACTTTGCTCTTAGCCTAATATTACCAGATAGAACCTAGGATGATAATTTAAATTTGAATTTGAAACAATGAGTAATTTTCTTCAGTATGTATATGTCCTGTATACTGTTGAAGGCATAAGTAAACTAAAAACGAACTCATTGGCTTAAATTCAAGTTTAACTGGGCATCCTGTATTTATTTTTTCAATATTTGTTCTTTATTGATTTTTAGAGAGAGAGGGAAGGAGAGAGATATAGAAAGATCGATGAGAGAGAACATCGATTCGCCACCTGCATGCTCCCCACTGGGGATTTGGCCCACGACCTGGGCATGTGCCCTGACCCGGGATCGAACTGGCGACCTGTTGGTGCATGGGTCATCGCTCAAACACTGAGCCACACCAGCCGGGTGTTCCTGTATTTTATTTGCTAATTTTTTAAGTGCAAATGAGAAAGAATTTGATTAAAATGTCATTACCTGCAGGTGTGTATGTATGTATTTATGTCTGTCATGTCCAATTTGGGAAGTTAGGTGTAACCTATACTAGGGGCATAAAATAACTGTTTAACAAATCTGATGGTAATATGTATGGTCTACTTCTGGGTACATATGTTTTACCATCTTCCTGGCTACTAATTTGTCTTCTACCTACCCATGTGTAATGAATCTTGAAGGTAGCTCAAAGCCCATTTTGCATATGAGGCCTGGTTTTAGGGAGTTATAATAGGATGAAGAGCACGTGGTATAGGGAGTGACCTATTTGTTCTGCTATTAAACATTTATCTTCTTCCCTTTATTTACTCTTTAACTCGTAAGTACTCGTTATTTATAAAGTGTCTTGTGAGGAGTTCAAAATGCATTACAAATGCCTCCTATTAAGGCTATCTGATCCCACTGTTGATATTATCAGATATTGTGCTGTGATCATCCTTTTAATGATAAACAAATGAGCTGAGCAATGAGGTTACAAAAATCGTAGAGCAAAAAAGTGATTTACCAAACCACGGGTCTGCCCCTTGTTTCAGTTCACTACGAGAGTATCTAATAACACAGTCTCTGTGGGACGGAGTCACTTCACAGTTCCATGTGTTTTTGAGGCCGGGTTGGTGGTAGATGGAGACAGAATTTCCACAGTAAGACAGCTGAGGTGTGTACAGACTTACAGTGCCTGCGAGGAGTGTGGGAAGGTGTTTCATGGAAGATAGAATTCTCCTGAGCTGGAAATGCTGAAAATTTTAGCAGGAGAGAGCATGGTGGAAAAGAGAGTCTATGTAACTTACCTAGGTGATGCTTCAAATATATAGCAAGTGTTTCTGATTATAGATGGACAAATTTATTAGTTTTCTTTCATAGCCTGAAAGCTTATAGCATTACCCCTGTAACACTTCACTATTTTATTTCCAAACTTGAAAAGATAGGGTCTCAATGAAGTTATCTTATATTTGTGTGAAATTCATAGGATGGAATAAGAGGTAACTACTTTAAAGAAAGCTAATGTGGGGAAGAAACTCTGGTCATTTTATACCTTCACAAGCTCAACACGAGCTAACGATGGAACAGCACAGGATAAAATATTTATGTAGTCTTGGTCTGCAACAATGGAAGTGTATTGTTGTGACCACTTCTGTGTCTACTTCCGAGTGTAATGGAAGAGGTGTAGGGATTCATAATGCTTATGTAAAGAGAAGATTTAAGTGGGACATTCTAGCTTTCTTCAAATATTCAGAATGCTTCCTTTTGAGGAAGATGGATGGAATCGGTGTCATTGCAGAGTATAACCACAGAATCAATGACTAAACTCACCAGGAGACACATTAGTCTGTCACTGGCTAACAAACAGAATGATCTAAAAATAAAACTGGCTGCTCTGTTTGGTAGCAAATGGCCTATTTGTTTTAAAAAACTGTAGATTAAATAGATGGTTGAAGTTCTTTCCAACTCTATGATTTCATGATTTTATGATATTCTCAGAGAACATGAGAATATCATAGTTAAGTGAATACAGCACATGCTATTTCAGGCACTACATAAGGACATGCACTCATTCATTCATTTATTCAGAAAACATTAACTACTGGGTACTACTAGGCATTGCTGAACGCCCAAGGGTTCTAGCAAGTTCTTGCATTCATAGAATCATATTCTAAACAGCATAAGTAAATAACTGACATAGTAAGTGAGAAAATGATACCAGTTAAAGAGAAAAAAATAGAGCCAGGAAATGGGATGGGAGGGTCCTAAGGGAGGATTTCTCATTTTAAATGGACTTGACAAGATTATTACATTTGAGTGAAGGTTTGAAGGCGAGGAGGGAGCAAACCATAGGACTCTTTAGAAGGGAAAGAATTCATGCAGAGAGAATAGCAACTGCAGAAGCCCTAAGGCAAGACTTGCCCTTCATTCTGGAGGAACAGTCCGGAAACCTGTGTGGCTGGAGACAGGGGACACACGGGAGAGGAAGGGGAGTTAAGGTCAGAGATTGACTGAGGGTCCCGCTTTTGTAGGGCCTTCCAGGTCTTGATTGAGAAGATGCTTTTTTTCTTTTAAGATGGGCAACCATTGAAGGGCTTTGGCACAACGTAGCTTATGGCGTGATGTGCAGAGAATAGACTGCAGGGTCAAGGTCAGGGAGGTAGGAGGCTGCTGCCATAGTCCAGGGAGAATGATGGCCGCTGCCTCCAAGTTGGTGGTACAGTGGTGATGAGAAGTCGTCAGAGCCTGCATTTGTTTTGAAGGTTAAGACAGTGGAATTTGCTGACAGCTAGGATGTGGGGTGGGACAGAAACAGACTAAGATCACCTCAAGGACCTGAGCCTGAGCAAATGGAAGGACTGAATTGGCATGAAGTTTGATGGGGAAGACCATGTAGTGTGGGGTGAGGTGGGAGGGGCATCAGCAGCTTTGCAGGAATCATCTTCTTGATCATCTTAGAACCCTGTGAGGTTATAACCCCCATCCTACAGAGGAGAAACTGAGACAGAGAGGAGTTGAGGAACTGGGCAGCTTTCAACGTGCTGAAGGCAAGATTTGGAGAGGCGCCTGGCTCTAGACCGTCCTCTTAACACTTGTTATGGTGTCTCATAATAAACCCAGCCTCTTTCCTCAGCAGGAGCAGGTGACACAGACCTCGGTCACGAAGGCACACCTGCGCGCGGGGAGCGGCGGGAGGAGACACCGGGACGGAAAAAGGAAAGACCTGGGACGCTGAGCGTAGACAGTGATTCCGGTTGTCTCGCTGAGTGCTATTGGGGAAGAAAAGCATTTTGATAGAGACTTGTCTTTTTAGCTATTTTTGAATTAAAAAAAACCAAAAAACCAAACACCTATTTTATTCTAATCTGGAATTGATTCTATCCCATTTACCTAAATTGAGCACAGAAGGCCCGGATGGTGTGGCTCAGTGGCTGAATATCGACCCATGCACCAAGAGGTCGCCAGTTTGATTCCCAGTCAGGGCACATGCCCAGGCTGTGGGCCCGATCCCCAGTGGGGGGCATGCAGGAGGCAGCCAATCAGTGTTCTCTCTCATGTATGTTTCTATCTCTCCCTCTCCCGTCCTCTCTCTCTCAAATCAATAAAGAAAAAAATATTTTTAAAAAATTGAGCACAGAAGAACTCTTTTTGCCCAATTAAATGGTTCACTTTTACTTTTAATCATTCTGGCTATCATTTTCACCATGATTAAGAACTTTTAAATTTTATATTATATACATAGCCATCTTCCCTTTTAAAAAAATAAATATTAAATATAATTAGAAAAATATAACAAAGTATTAAAAACATAATCAAGGTCACACACTAAGATACAACTATGATCTTTTAGTACATTTCCTTTTAATGAATTTTTCTTTAGCATTTTTAGCATCTGTATGTATACATGTTATATATGGTGGACATTATACTATACATGCAGGTTTGTATATGCTTTTTTACTGATGTGATAATGACATTTTCTCCATGCTACTAAATTCTTTGTAAATACTATAATATCTGTTCATAATTCTTTTAAGCATTCTCCTGTGCTTGAACGGAAACATAACTTTGCAATGTCTTTTTAAAAAGACTTTTGGTTTAGCTGGGTGGTTTAGTTGGTTGGAGCATCGTCCCATACACCAAAATATTGCGGTTTGATTCCCAGTCAGGGTACATTTCCTAGGTTGCAGGTTCCATCCCTGGTCAGGGCACACGTTGGAGAGGCAACCAAGTGATGTTTCTCTCTCTCCCCCAAAATCAATGGGAACATATCCATGAGTGGGGATTTAAAAAAATTAAAATAAAAAAGACTTTTTTTTTGGCACATTACTAATATCTTATAAATATGCTGTCTGTGTTTGGAATAAAAAGATATGGAGATTGTGTGGTCTGTGATGTGCCAATGTTGCTGTATGGAACGATCTCTCTGATTGGAGGTGAGCAAGTAGGCCAACTGATAAAGGCACTTCCCTAGGCTTCATGCTCTTAGACAATCTGGTGTTGCTAATGCTCTTTTCCACGCCGATAAACTGTATCACAGACATCTCTTTTAAAAGCAGGCAAAAAAATGGTGTGTCCCATTGCCAATGTTTGTATTTTTGTTTGTCTTTTTGGAACTTTTATAGGAAGCAATAAATATAAAACCTCTCCAAATAACAATGTGAACTTCAATTTTATTTTAATGATATTTTCCCCCACAAAGTGCTTAAGTGTTTAGTGTCTTTCAGAGATTAAAAACTAAGCTATTGCTACAGTCTATAATGAGCACATTGGGATACATCTGGAAATTTCAAGTTTGAAAATTAAATTTGCATTATGCTCTGGAAACAGTCTCTTCTGTGTTCATATGTCTAATGAATATATTCTAATACTGATCTCTGTTTCTACTTAAATAGATTCTTGATTCAAATATAAAATAACTTCAACAACTTAATGACCCACCTATGAAGATGCTATGTACCCACTTTATTTTTACATATATATTTAAATCTCACCAATTTTCATAAAGTATTTGTGGGAGCTCATGCTTAGGTGAAGCCTATAATATCCAAAATATAAATTTTAGCTTGTTTATCCTGATTGAATAAAGAGGTATTTAGTTAATAGCATATTATATTTAAGAGAAACTCGTATGTAATAAGTAGATGGCCAATTTTAAAAGTTAAATATGAAAAAAATATATATCTAGCATTAAAATTATGCTGAGTAGAATTTAATCTTTGATCAGTTATATGAGTGTGTGTGTGTGTGTGTGTGTCTGTGTGTGTGTATTTTGTTTGTTTGTTTTTTTAAATCCTTACCCGAGGATATTTTTCCATCCATCCTCAGATAGGGTAGGAGAGAGGGAGGGAGAGAGAGAGAAGGAGAAAGATAGAAACATAGACGTGAGAGGGGCACATTGACTGGTTGACTGCCGTACAACCCAGACCAGGGCCAGGACGAAACACAACTGAGGTACGTGCCCTTGGCTGGAATCAAACCCATGACTCATTGGTCCATGGGCCAGCGCTCTAACTGCTGAGCCAAAATAGCCAGGGCAATACATATATATTTTGATTATAAAATATTTAAATTATATATATGTTGCCCAGCTGGTGTGAATCAGTGATTGAGCATCGACCCATGCACTAAGAGGTCACCGGTTCGATTCCCAGTCAGGGCACCTACCCAGGTTGTGGGCCCAATCCCTGGTAGGGGGCTTGCAAGAGGCAGCCAGTTGATGTTCTCTCTCATTAATGTTTCTATCTCTCTTTCCCTCTCCCTTCCTCTCTCTCTCGAAATAAAGAAAAAAGAAAAAAAAAAAAATATATCAACTGCTCTTGTATTGTGGATGTTTTACTAAGTTTACTAAGAAAAACCCAAGAGTATTAGAGTTGGAAGAGCCTATAAACTTAATCTAGTTAAAACCTATTAGAAGACAGGAGTCAAATAAGTTCAAAGAATGCAGAGCCAGAAAAATGCTCCAGGTAGTCTAGGCTCTCATTCATAGACTCACTCCACAGTGGTACATCCATCACTGTTCCGTGTGAGCATAGGCTTGTACAGATGACTTAACATTAGGTTAATAAGCGTCTTGTCCAAAGATCCTGAGAGAAGAGTGACATTACTAAGATGGTGATATGATTGTCCTGATTTCACTCCTCCTTACAAGAACAACACATCACAGAGAGAATCCTAGTTTTGGGGCGTGAGGCTGAAGCAGCTGTGAATCATGGAGACCAAGGCAGATGGCTAGAAGTATAAGGGGGAGTGGCTACAAGCCCAGGGCAGTGGAACACCTCATGGACAGGTCTCCCCTGAGCCCATGGCTTCTCCTGTGAGAAAAGAAAGCCTAGGGTGGACATCCAGCTCCCCCAGCACTGTGGGTTACTTCTTGGTAGCCCCCACTTCAGTCTCATTCCATGGATTTCAGGGGAATATGCAGAAGTTTAATCACTGAGACTCTAATTGCAATGGTGTGTGTGTGTGTGTCTATGTGGCTTGCAACAGCCAGTGTTCAGTTCTTGGCAGACCAAATCCCTACTTGCAGTGGCCAAGAAGTAGTTCAAACTGGTGTATTCCCTCATGGTGTTTTTTACAGAAGTAGCTAAAACAATCTTAAAATGTATATGGAACCACAAGGAATCCCCTAATAGTCAAAGCAATCCTGAGAAAAAAAGAACAAAGCATGAGGTATCACACTTCCTGATGTCCAGCTAGCCACAGCAATCAAAACAGTATAGTACTGGCATCAAATCAGACACTCTGCCCAGTGGAACACAACTGAGAGCCACGAAATAAGCCGATTCATATATAGTCACCTAATATTTGACAAAAAGCACAGAACACTCCATGGAGAAAAGACAGTCTCTTGAATAAATGGGTGCTGGGAAAATTGGATATTCACATGTGAAAGAATATAACTAGGCCCCTCTCACAAAAAATTAATTTGGAATGGGTTAAACACTTAAATGTAAGACTGGAAACCATAAAACTTCTTAGAGGGAAAAAAAAAAACAGGAAAAAAATCTTTTTGGCATGAACTTTTACAATAATTTTTTGGATGTGATACCTGAAGCACAATCAGTAAAATAAAAAACAAACAGGTGAGATTAAATCAGACTAAAATGTTTCTGCACCACAGAAGAAATGTTCAACGAAACTAAAAGACACGCTGAAATAGGAAAATATATTTGCAAAGCATACATTCGATAAGGGGATAATATCCAAAATATATTAAAAAAATTTGTACAACTCAATAGCAAAAAAGTTAAATTTAAAAATGGCAAAGGACTTAAATAGAATCTTTTTCTGAAGAAGACATCTGAATGGCCAATAGATCCATGAAAAGGAGCTTATCATCACTAGTAATAAGGGAAATGAAAATTAAAACCACAGTGAGATATTTACCTTGCACCCATTAGAATGGCTATCATGAAAAAGTCAGGTTGTAACAAGTGGTGGAGAGAATGTGGAGAAATGAAAACCCTTGTGTACTGTTGGTGGGATTTTATGTTGCTACAGCTATTATGGAAAATAGTATGGAGGTTCCTTAAAAACTGAAAATAGATCTACCACGTGATCCAGGAATTTCACTTCCGGGTCTTTATCTAAAGGAAATGAAAACGCTATGTTGAAGAGATATCTGCATCCCCATGTTCATGGTAGCATTATTTACAATAGCCAAGATGTGGAAACAACGTAACTATTCCTCAATGCATGAATAAATAAAGTTGTGAGATTATATATATAATCACACACACACACACACACACACACACGAATACATAATGGAATAATTAGTATTCAGCCATAGTAAGGAAATTTTACCATTTGTAACAACATGGATGGACCTTGAGGACATTAGGCTCAGTAAAATAAGTCAGACAGAAAAATGCAAATACTGTTTGATCTCACATGTGGAATCTAAAATAAATAAATAAAACCAGATTCATTGAAAAGAGATCACATCTGTGGTTTTCTGTGGTGGGGGGGGGGTAGAGGAAGAGGGAATTGGATGAAGGTGATCAAACAGTACAAACTTCTAGTTATAAGTTCAATCAGTACTAGAGATGTAATGTACAGCATTGTGACTATAGTTAACACTGCTGTATGGTCTATGTACATGTTAAGAGAGTAAATCCTTAGAGCTCGCATCACAAGAAAAAACATTTCTCTTTTTATCTTTATTTTGGTACCTAAACGAGATGATGTATGTTAATTAACATTATGGCAATCTTTTTTCAATATATGTAAATGAAATAATTATGCCCTATACCTTGTACGGTGCTGTACAGTCGTCCCTCGCCACTTCGTGCTTTGACTTTGCCGCTTCACTCTATAGCGGTTTTTTCCAATATATTCATTAAAAAGTTGATCGAGACAGTGAAAATAATACAGTGCGTGCTCGGTTATCTGAGTCAACTATACACCCCTGTATTACATTAAAATTAAAATTACTGTACGTATGGACTGTAGGCCTATGTATTCGAGCACCCCAGGAATCCTTCAACGCCGGGTGCAACCGCTCGAGTCTGGAACGAGGTAAACGAGGGACGACTGTATGTTTATTATCTCAATAAAACTGTGGGAAAAGATCCCAAGAAAAATTTATGTCTATAGTTTTGATAATATTATCAAGTTACTGTCATCTGCCCCCCATTTTAATATGCCGTATTTGATCAAATTAGTCTAATTATAGTAGTTCAGAAAAAAATCCACCACTGTGTAAATAACATTATTGATTCCAGAAAAAGTAAAATATATATCTTAGATTGAAATATGTAACCACATGTACTTTTGGGGGTACTTAATGGCTTTTATACACTTTGGCTCTGTTGAGACACAATGTAAAGAGACCACTATTGACCTGTTCCAGCAGGAGTGCTCTCTGTTCCAGAGCCGTTCCTCCCTGTCAGTGACCCAGGGCAGCTGCTGGGTCCCACTGGGTCCTTCTCCTTCACATGGCCCTCCTCAACACTCTCCGAGCAGGTCTTCTACTTGATTCTTTGTAAGATCAACAAAAGAATTATTTGAAACTTAAACTCCACTCTTTAAAATATTCAATTTCCATAAGTCAGACAGAGAAAGGTAAATACACGTGATTTCACTTACATGTGGACTCTAAAGAACAAAATCAACGAATGAACAAACAAAGAAACAGACTCATAGATACAGACAAGGACACCGAGAGCGGCCAGATGGGAGGGGCTGGGGGGGGGGTCAGATGAAAAGGTGAAGGGATTAAGAGGTACAGTTGGCAGTCACAAAATAGTCATGAGGATGTAAAGTACAGCATAGGGAATTTAGTCAATAATATTGTAATAACTGTGTGTGTGGTGCCAGGTGAGTACTAGAATTATCGGGATATCACTTCATAAATTATATAAATGTCTATCCGCTATGCTGTACACCTGAAATTAATATAAAATAATATTGAATGTCAATATAATTGAAAAAATATTCCATTTATAGTTGACAGAGGTTTAACACAGTTATTTGTTACAGTATTTTTCTAAGCTTTGGATTACCAATCTCTTGCTCAAGTGCCATTCTTTCTGGTTCTTCTCCCTATGGACAGCCAATGAGCTAAAATGTGGAGCTTATATGAAATGAAATCCATAAACCAGAACTCTAGCAACGGCTACCTATGATCTGAATTGGCTCTTCATCTAAAAACTACTTATCACCCCTTCCTTGCTACTGATGAAGCCTCTAGCTGGGCAGCCTTACAATAATCTATTGTTAGTCTTGGTCTGTTCTAAACCTTTTTTCTTAGTTATGTTTCCGCCTTTGACCCATATGGTTTGCTTTTATATCCTACATCTGAGGCTCGTTGAAGAAGCAATTGTTTGCCTGCAGTTAGTTGCTCAGAGCTCAGCTTTTAAGGGACAGATGTCTAAACTCCATGGATTCTGTCAACTGTAATTCTACTGCTTCTTCTATCAACTATTGCTCAAATTGATACAAAAAGGGAGTCTCGGGAAGTATGGTTCTCTTGTGCAACTCTTTGTAAATGCTCTCAAGTAATAAGAATGACCAAAATACTTTAAAAATATTCGCAGGAAATATAATATTGCTTGTACCAAGAGCTGCCAGGAAGCATTCTCCCATGATAGAAATGCTTTCTAAATCCTATTTCCTTCATAGTTTTTGGCTCTTTCACTTAAAACCAATACAAGGAAAATAAACATGCATAAGAAAAATAAAAAATTGTTGCCCTGTGGCCCTGTATCTGCAAAAGGCTAGATTAGAGTTTTGCTTATAATAACATGTGAACTACATTAGAGTCTCAAAATTATTCTTGTTTGAAACCCATGTAGTTGCTTCCAAACCTTTGGAAGATGGACAAGAATAAGTTATTAAAGTTCTATCAGATGGTTCCGTGGTAGTTCTCAGTGATCCCATGAAACACAGGTGTTTCTTGAGCTGAATAGATTCCAATAGAAAAGCAAAAATACAAACAAACAAACAAACAATACCAGTAGCCTTTTCAAGATCATAGGGGGGAAAACCCGCAGACATAATTTCTCCAACTGCAAGTTACTTTCATTTCTTCAAATTTTTGGTGTTTGCTACTGTTAGAGTACAATGCTGCAAGTGAGAGACACCCGAGTGAAGAAATTGCAGATGAATGTGAACAGGATAAAATTGATCACACCTATTTTTGTTATTGGCTTTCCTTATAGATTTGTGTATCATGACTACTTGTATTTTATACATTTATGGGGAGAGAAAGAGAGAGGAGATGAGTAAGAGAAGTAAAGAGAGAGAGAGAGAGCCTGCTCGTAAACAGAATTTTAATTTATACAGATATGTGCAGAGTAGGATATATTTAATAGTTGAATTTCATCAAACAAAAAGTTACGTCACTGTGAACACTTCCATGACTTCCAGTTACTTTGACACCTGAACAAGGATGACACCTTACCATCCAGTAAGGTTCACTGTTTTCTTTGCCACACGAGATTTCTGTGCCACCATAGTTCTAAGTCCTACTCTAGCTCCTCTGGGTTTTCTGGAGAAGCCCAATTAAGAAACTTCTAAGAAGTTTTTCCCATTAGGCAGAGCTCCCCCTCAGAATCTATCTGAAGAGACATTCTCTTTCAGGTAGCGTCTTTCTTGATGAACTGATGAGATGCTATTGTGTCACATTAGCAGGTATGTTTCCTCACTGGGAACTTTATTAGTTTCCCTTGTACTACAGCTAAGTTATATTGGGCTTACTACCCTCATGGTAGAGATGGTATTGCAGAACTACAGAGTAAAAAATGAATTAATGCTTAGCTTTTGCATTTTGAAATAGATTTTGAACTTTGATACAAAGGTAATAGTATTGAGAAGTTCTGAATTGCAGAAGCCGGATTTTTATATTTTTCAGAAGCAGAAACTGAGGAGTTCAGAGCACAAAGTTCAAGCAAAAAATGTCACATTTTTCTCAGTCTTGACAGAGATTCTTCAAGTTGGGCTGAGGGGGATAACGGGGGGAAAATGGATCATGGAATGAGATATGTACAAAGGGGTTGTGCTGTGTTCTCTCTCTAGATAATTCCAAGTGGGGGCAGATGATAAAACCTCTTATACCTCTCATTTATGTTTGTTATTCAGAAGGAAGAGGAACCCAAGGAAACTGGCAGGATTGGAGGTTGCCCTTGTACTCCATCAGCTTGGTGCAGTAGCCATGGAGTCGAAATGGTGGTGTGATGTGAGTTGGCAGATCAGACCTGAGATGGCTCTACAAGACATTTTCCTATGGCCCCAGAAATGTCCAGGGAAAGTAGAAAGGTAGTCCATGGCCCCAAGAGTGAAAGAGGAGTGGGAACAGGGTAGTAGGTCCGAATGGACTTCTCTGTACGGAGAGAATGCTGTGTTTGGTGGTCTCCATCTCATAAGGCCAAAACAACACGGGCTTCTTTCTTCACCCAGTACACTAGGGTTTTGATAGTCTTCAAAAACTACCCCTGATCGAATAAAACAACTGCCTATTTGGAACAACAAACTTGAAAGAAGACCTGGCTTCTAACTTCCCGTTGCTCTCGAGTCATTGTCCTCATAATACAAGCTTATTTTTGATGGCAAATACTTCAAAAACAAAACTAGTTTGTACATAATCAATTGTGAGCTTAAACTCCATAATTACATTCATTAAAAAGTATGCTTTTCTAATTATTTTAAGCTAAGAAAAACAGTCAAGTGATATTGAATTTTTAAGTACTACTGATTCTCATTATTAGTAATGACTATAATAATTATAGGCATAAGTACAAATAGGTAGAGGTTTTGTGGGACTTGCATTTAAATTTAGAGAGTGTCCTAAGAAAAGGAATATATACAGTATTGCAAAGACAAAATTAGATATTGAAATAAAGTTAATTTTAATAAGATAAAATATTAAAAATTTAAAATTTAGGTTGACAAGCACCACCAAACCACACGGTGCTAGGGCTTTTCTCAGAATCTTAGAAACAGTCCCAGACAATGAAGCGCCCAGAAACATATATTTTATTAGCCTAATGGTGAATCCCATTCTGGGCACAATTTATCAGGCATTTCTTAAAAAGATAGGATTTTATAAATATAAAGTGTCTAATTCCATATCTGTTATATTATATTTCAAATCACCATCCTATTTAGAGGTTAGGAAGGTAAAGCTCAGAGAGGGTTAGAAACTTGCCTAAGATCACACAGCTAATGACTGAGAGCAAAAATTCTAATATATCATCTGATTCATTCCAAATCCCTTGTTTATTTATAAAACTTATTTAAAATTTTATTAGCACATAATTTAAAATGTTGCTTTATGTTGTATCAGTTACAATTAAAAATAAAGAGGCAGAAATATTTCTTTTCCTTCTTCACCCATCCTTTCAACGGACTTCAGGTGTAAATTCCATCTTGACCATGGATATATGCTTTAACCAATACTTTGACAAATATTAGATTTGTACCTAGATGATGGGAACAATGATATGGCCTGTAATTGGTCCTGGGTAAGAATCAGGCTAGGCATAGCACTGATAAAACCCCAGTAGTGCTATAAAAACTTGGTGACTACATTCCACTTAATCTGTTGAAAGCTGAATGCTTTTAACATCTTAGATTCATCCTGAAGTTGTATGTTTTGGGGCAAAAAAATCTGTGAAAATAGTGGCTTCAAGTTTGAGTCTGTCACTCAACTGAGCCCCCGCTCTGAGTCTTGTGGAAATATAGAGCACCATGGTTTTTTCTGCATTTTGATTGGTGTCTTTTCTGGTTACTGATTTTTGTTTCTCTTCTAGCCTTGAATTTGATGTTAATTATGCCTGACTGTATGACTGCAGAATTCTTTAAGTTCCAAGCACAAGGTAGGTTTGGCTTGGTAGATTTATAATTCTTCAGGCTTCTGGGTGGGTTAAAGTCAGAGGTAAAAAGAAAAGGAAAATCATTTTTCATAACACATGAAATGTATGTTTCTTACATAGAGTATTTATATATTTACATATTGGTCAGGTTATTTATGTTCAGATGTGGTTTTTCCTGACTTGGTGACCCCTTACACCCTCTCCAGGGGAGATATCATTCTGCTTCAAGAGCATGTCTTGATTTATTTGCTGCTTTGGGTTCTTTCATTCTGTGATCCTTTTGTTTTTACCCTCGGTGTCATGGTAGGTCTTTCAAACTGTGCCACAACTTAGTTCACATCATCTTGACTTGACTTTAATATGTCACTGATCAAATACCTACTGACATGCTTCCTGGCTTCCTGTGATCTCGCACCGCTGGTCTCCTGCCAACCCTGGGCTTTTAATTGAATTCCTTTGGCAGCTGTGCCCTAAAAGTTATATATATGTATATTATGTGTGTGTGTGTGTATTATACATATGATATAATATAATACAATATTACATATAATTTGCCCTGGAGTTTGGTCATAGATTTTTTTCAGTATCTAAGTTTTTAATCAAGATTTTAATTTTGTTTTCCTAGTAACTTCCAATAGTAAATTTACTACTTCTTCTGAGCAGCACTTTGGAAAGGGAGACATAAAAAGAATTTTTTATTCTTTATTAATGGAAATATCAATGTAATATTGATAGCATTGTAATTTAACCCAGTTGTGAATAACTGGAAGGAACAAAGGGAAGGTCAAATAGGATAGGCATGCCATTTGTGCAGCTTTGCCAGTTTAGACGCATGCCCAGTTATGTCTGTGTGAAGTAGGGAAGACACTTGCCTATCATTCATGCCTGGGAACAGGTCACTGGCCAGAGTAGGCGTGGCTACTGCAGGCACAGGAAGATTTGAGATACTTCATCTCCCAAACAAGGGAGTTAGCTCTCTTGTGCACATGCATGTGCTCTGGGCTATTGCTCTCTTACACTCTTGCCTGCAGGACTCTCACACTCCTCCATTTGCCTACATGGCCCATGGCCATGTTGACCCCACAGACAATGGACTACAACTAGCCTAATGCTGTACTGGACCCAGCTCCACCGTGGAAAAGAAACTCTAGACACTGGCTTTGCTTTTAGCTCTACCGAATCCCCAGCTGCACATTTCCCAGGACTGAATTAAGGGAAATGGGACTTTAGAAATACAGCGATGTAACTCCATGCAAATAAAGCTTTCTATCACCTCTCATCCTGCAGAGGCCTCTGGCAATGCTTATTCCAGCTGCACCCCAAGAACCCCACTCCCACTAGCAGTGAAGAAACTCCATACGTGCATTTCTCTGATAACAATATCAATGTAATATATGAATAATATAGATATTTTTTGCCCCTGAAAATTGTAGGATGGTGATTGTTCTTTAGATAAGAGTGGGAGAATCACACCTTTTCAGAATAAGTATTTTTTCCATTATTTAATGCTCAGTAATAAATCTTCCTCTGACTCAGGGCATAAAGCAAGCATTGTTGAAAGGATGTTAGAGTCCTATTACAGTAGTACTTCAGTTTTTTTTGTTTGTTTGTTTGGTTGGTTGTTTTTTTTTTTCTAGAACATGGTGTTATAGATTTATTGGGATCCAAGAAAAATTTAAAACACACATGCCTTGTACAGTTGTGCATCTTTTTAGCTTTTTCCAGAAATCTGCTTACATCTTGCTGAGTGTTTAAACTTAATCATTGCTTATATTATGTGATAAGACTTGAAATTTAGAAAATGCTTGTGAGACTCAAGCTTACGTTTCAATAAAGGATTCTCGAAAGGCCGTGGATGCGGCAGAAAATGTGCTCACTTCTGAGAATGTGAAAATGACTAATGTGTTTCTCCTCCAAGAACTCACCACCTATTAATGATGAAACAAACCATTAACAAAAAAGGAGGTAGACTTTTTTCAAGAAAGCAGACATGATGGTATAATAATTTTATCTCTGAGAAACTGCAGAAAAGATATTCTTCAAAAATACATTAATTTATTAATTATCTCTGTTCAAGTAAATTGTGTAACAAAAACCATAATAATGCATCTCTACTCTCTAAAGATTTATTATTTCAAAGGAAATAGTAGGGAGGGAGTAAAACCTCATAACCTGGTGTCAGGCAGACCTCTGTGTGAATCTAGGCTCTACCTCCTATTGCTGAGTGACTTTGTTTTTACATCTGTAAAGGAGGTATAATATGACATATTGGTAAATTTCATAGTAGTACAATGAGATTATCTACTACATAATGGTTTGATAACATAAGACTCCAAAAATATTGTTTGTTAATTTGATCGTTATTAGTAGAGACAAATGGTATAGAGACCTAAGACTGCTAATCAAAGTAGCAGGGTATGATCATGATATAGGGCTGTATTTTTTCTTGTCTAAAAACTCATAAGAAATGTAAAAATATAAGTAATTGGATGGTCTTAGAAAGATTTTCAAAATATGCATAGAGCACAGTAATTTTGTAGAGAGGTGGTTCTCAGAGTAATTTTGTAGAGAGGTGGTACATCAGAATCATCCGAGAACTTGATCAAAGTTCTGGGGCCGCATGCCAGACATATTGAATCACAGTTTCTGGGAGTGGGGTTCCACTGATCTATGTTGTAACAAAGTCTTCAGGGGTTTTGGATGCACTCTGACATTTGAAAACCACTGTTGTAGAGAATCCAGAGATCAATATCATGTCTCATGCGACAAGTCATTTGTGACCAATCTTTTACAAAATGCTTTTTTATTACTAAGTCTGTATTTAGGAATATACCCCAATTTACTTTCACATGGAAACTTTCAAAGCCATTCCTTGTCACGAACATTTCCTTTTCATTTCATCTATTAAAAAAAAAAAGATTACTTCAGTTACTGCAGAAAAGGAAAAAAACAGAGGAGAGAAAATTAGAATAAACTTGAACTAGTGAAATTTAGTATAGAGTGGGGCATTAAAGTAGAAGAATGTTCTGAAAACTATCTTTCTGTGTTGTTGACTTGAAAATTAAAATGTTGTTTGGTTTCCCTTGACCATAATATTCTTGTTACCATTATACTCATGCACCACCAACAAAGGACTGCATACAGGACAGTGGTCCCATAAGATTATAATGGAGCTGAAAATTCCTATTGCCGAGTGACATCATAGTCATTTCAATGTCAGAGGCAATACACTCCTCATGTATTTGTGATGCTCCTGGTACAAACATGCTGCCTGTCATGTAAAGTATAGCACATACAATTATGTATACTACATATTACTTGATATTGACAATAAATGATTATATTGATGGTTTATGTATTTACCATACTATAATATTTATTATTTTAGAGTGTACTGTATATATATACTAATAAAAAATGTTTGCTGTAAAACAGTATGTTACGTTATGCTGGCAGCAGCCTCATACATCTCAACTTTACTGTTTTGCTTGATTGTATCATTTTCTCTTGTGCTTGATTTAATCTTCTACTGTTTTGTACAGTAACAAGCTATATAGGCTTGTAGCCTAGAAGCAATAGGCTGTATCGTATAGTCTACATGTGTAGCAGGCTATACCATCTAGGCTTGTGTGAATGCACTCCATGATGTTTATACAATGATGAGATCACCTGATGATGCATTTCTCAGAATGTATCTCTGTTATTAAGTGGTGCATAACTTGTATGTTTTTTATAAGCTGATTTTTCTTTTTCTTTTCTTTTTAAAAATAAGTTTTAATTGATTTGAGAGAAACATTCATGAGAGAGAAAAACATGAATGGACTGCCTCCTGCATGCCCCCTACTGGAGATCCAGCCTGCAACCCAGGCACAAGACCAGACCAGGAATCAAACCAGTAATCTCTTGGTGCATAGGGCAATGCTCAATCAACTGAGCCACATTGGCGAGGGCTGGTTTTTCTTTTTAACTATTTGGGAAGTAACTGTGTTCTGTCCTAAATACTTTCGTTTTTTTAAATTTTGTAGGGAAAAAAAAGAAATGTCTATAAACCTACTAGGGCAAAGGCTGCTTCCAGATTCAAACCCTGTTTAACATAGTTTTGCATCCATAGTATCTAACAATGTGCCTCGTACATGCAAGTGTCTTGTAAATACTAAAACTGCATTAAAATTATTACAATGGTACAAAGCTAAAGTGACCAATGTCATAGAAGAAATAAAGATAAAAATAGCCTAAGATTTCATAAAGTGAGCAATTGCTTCCAGTTGTAAGACTGAGAAATGTTTTACAATAAAGTTGGAATTTGAGCTAATCCCCCGAAGAATGAATAGAATGTAGACCTGCTTGGATGGAGGAGTTGGTAGGCATAGGGAATTCAAGGCAGAGTGAACAACATCTCGCAATATACAGAGACAGAGTGCAGGATATGTATGTGGAGCATTATCTAGTCCCTTGTTATGGGAAAGTTATGAAAAAGAGCATAAAAAGTTTTTGAAGCCAGACTATTGAAGAATAACAGGCTTGGAGCCTAAACGCTATTCTATTCTATGAGTAGTATAAAGCCATTTTGTATTTCAAACAGGCACTGAATGCTTACTGCTATGCTTGAAAAGAGTAATCTGCAAAGTGTAAACTAAATCCTAGAAGGAGCTAGAGAATGAATGGGAAGAGGAGGGCAACCTGGGTTTGAGAGTATTAGAGAAACTCAATTAACAAGTTGCATGTGCGTTTAACAAGGTGTAAGCACCAAAGAATGGTAGAGATATGTCATTTTGATGTAAAGTTTGGCTCATTAAGAGAATAGTTGATTCAAAGAAGAGTGCCAGAGAACAGAGGCTGAGGAAGTTTAAATTTTGAGCTGCTTCCAGATTGTACAGGGGTCAAAAGTTACAAACTTCCAGCTATAAAATAAATAAGTCATGGGATGAAATGTACAGTATGATGACTATAGTTAATAATGTAGCACTGCATATTAGAAAGTTGCTGATAGTAGGTTGCTGACAGATTTTTAAAAGCCCTCATTTAAAAAAAAAAAAATCTTTCACAAAAACAAGCAAGAAGCATGAAGCAGGTGTATCCACACAAGGTTGGAGAAACCCCAGATCAAAGCAGAATGAATGGAAAGGATCTCCTCCCTGAAGGCAACTCGTAAAGACTGAAGGAGGTAACTGCTACTTCAAATGCAAAAACAGCAAACAAAACTCCAAGGGACATCAAGAATCAAGAAAACATGACATCACTAAAAGATCACAATAATCTTCCATTAATTGAACCCTAAGACAGAATTCTGTGGTTTACCCAAGAAAGATTTCAAAATACCTGTTTGGAGAAAGCTCAGTGAACTACAAGACAATAGACAGTTCAACAAATTCATGAAAACGTTACATGAAGAAAATGAATAATTTAACAAAAAGATAGAAATCACAAAAACAACCAAGCAAAAATGTTGAACTAAAGGATTCAATAATTGAATTAAAAAAAAAAAAAAAAAAGCAATAGAGAGCACCAATAGCAGAACAGTCCAAACAAGATAAAATGAGCGAGTTAGAGGACATGAACTTCAAAGTAACTTAGAGAAAATCAAAGAAAAATAATTTTAAAAGAGTGAAGAAAGCCTATGTGATATGTGGGATGGCATTTTTAAAAAAATTACAATTATCAGAGATTCAGGAAGAAAGAGAAAGAAGGGGACAGAAAATATATTTAAAGATATTAATAGCTGAGAATCTCCCCAAACTGGGGAGAAACTTGGACATCCAATTTCACAAAGCCAATAGTTTTCCCCGTTATTTCAATTCAAAATGACTTTCTCCAAGATATATTAAACGTTAAAAACAGTCAAATAAAAAGAAAGCATTAAAAATGGCATAAAAAGATCTTACTCTACTAAGGAACAACATTGGGCTCTCAGCAGATTTTTTGGCAGAAACTTTACAGGTAAGCAGAGAGAGGAGTAATATATTCAAAGTGTTGAAAGAAACAAATTGCCAGCCAAGATGACTATCTGGCAAAGTTATCTTTAAAAACTGAAGGATAAATAAAAGCTTTCTTAGACAAACAAAGCCAAGAAACCTTATCATCTGTAAACCTTCTTTATAAGAAATGCTAAGAGGAGTTCAAGCTGAAATGAAAGATGCTAATTACAACATGAAAACATACGAATGCATGAAAAACACTGGTAAAGGTAAATATACAGTCATATTAGAATACTAATTTTGAAATATGATGGTGTGTTAACTGCTTAACTATAGTATGGAGGTTAAAGGAATGGAGTATTAAAATAGCTATAGCTACTATAAATTGTTAACAAATACACCATATAAAAAGATGTAAATTGTGACATCAAAACATAAAAGAGGGGGAATAAAAGGTTTGAACTTTTGTATGCAATTAAGTTAGGTAACTGTCAGCTTATAATAGACTATTTTATCTATGAGATGCTTTATGTAAGTCTCATGGTAACCACAAAATAAAAACCTGGAGTAGATGTATAAACAAGAAAGATAAAGGAATCAGAGCATACCTCCACAGAATATCACCAATTCACAAAGTTAGACAAAAAGAGGAGAAAAGGAACAATGGAACTATTAAAACAGCCAGAAAACAATTAGATGGTGTTAATAAGTTCTTACATATCAATAATTACTCTAAATGTAAATGAATGGACTTTACCAATCAAAAGGCACAGAGAGCATTCATCCAATGGATGAATGGATAAAAAAATAAACATGCAACTGTATGCTGCCTTCAGAAGTCCTCCTTTAGCTTTAAGAACACACATAGGATTCAAATGAAGGATGGAAAATGATATCCCATGCAAATGGAAACCTAGAGAGAGGTGGGATAGCTATACGTATATCAGACAAAATAGACTTTAAGCCAAAACAATAACAAGAGACAAAAAGGTCATTACATCATGATAAAGGGGTAAATTCATTGTGTAGGTATAATAATCATAAATATATGAATAAATAAATGTGCCTAAATGTGTTCAGCAAATACTCATGGATCTGAAGGGAGAAATAGACAATACAATAATAGTAGGCGATTTCAATACCTCATTTTCAGTAATGTGTAGGACATCCAGAAAGAAACGCAACAAGAAAATATTAGACTTGAATCATACTTTAGATCAAATGGACATAACAGACATATCTAGAACATTCTACCCAACAACAGCTGACTACATTCTTCTCAAGTACACATGGAACATTCTCCAGGATAGACCATATGATTGGCCATGAAGTAAATCTTAGCAAATTTAAGATTTAAATCATACCAAGTATCTTCCCCACAATGGTATAAAACTAGAAATCAATATGAGAAAAGCTGGAAATTTTTTAAACATGGAGGTGAATCAACACATTCCAGAGCAAGCAATTGTTCAAAAAAATAAAAATAAAAAAGGAAATTTTATTTTTAAATCTCAAAACCAGTGAAAAATTGAACTGGAGACAGCATACCAAAACCTATGTGATTCCACAAAAACAATTTTTAGAGGGAAGTATATAGCAATAAATATACATATTAAGAAAATAGTGAAATATCAAGCTAACTTTGTACCTAAAAGAAGCAGGAAAAAAAAAAAAAAGAACAAACTAAGCTCAATGTTAGCAAAAGGAAATAACAGAGAGACCTAAAAAACAATAGTGAAGTAAGTGAAATTAAGAACTGATTTTTTGAACTAACAAAATTGACTAATCTTTAACTAGACTAAAAAAAAGAGAGAAGACTCTAAAAAATAAAATAAAAGATAAAAGAGGAGACATTATAATGGATAAAACAACTATAAAGGATTATGTTACTACTATGAACATATATATGAACATATATGCCAACAAATTGGATAACTTATAAAAATGAATACATTATTAGAAACATACAATATATCAAGACTGAATCATGAAGAAATAGAAAATCGGAACAGGCCAATTAGTAAGGAAATTAAATCAGTAATCATAAGTCTTCCAACAAACAAAAGCCCAGGAACAGATGGTTTCACAGGCAAATTCTGCCAACATTTTAAAGAATTAAAATTAATCTTTTTCAAACTCTTCAAAATAGACCAAAGAGGAGGAAACACTTCCAAACTTATTTTATGAGAAAACTCATTTTTCTGTAAGATAGTCTTCTAAAATTAAAGATGATATTCTAATTAGATATAAGCATATTGTTACATACCTATAATGATGTAATTTTATCTTTCAATAGTTACAATACTAGAATCTTAGCTTTGCAAGGTCCTTTAGACATAATCTAGTCAGAATCTATTACTACATATTCTGCACAATAGCACATATCACTGATTCATTTCTAAATGTCCCTAATTCAGCTATGACCAGGAATAAAGCACTGATAGAAATCTTACATTTGATTTAGAACTCTTAGTTCTTGACAGAACATATGCCTAATTATTCACTGTAAGAAACCCATCTAAGTTCAAGTCAATAATCTTTGGAAGGCAGAGAAGATCCCGTTTCACTTGCATTTTAATGTAGTCAGGTGTTTAAAGCATGAAAGTGAAAGTCTGGTTTCAAATATTTAATTGCCTATTAGCATTCTAGGCATGTATGCATCTCTGAAACCTCTTGTATCTCCATTATTATTATATAAATTTTAATATGTAAATAAATTATATAAAAATCTTCCCCCAAAAACTATTATCACCCCAGCACAAAGCCAGATATAGACACTGGAAAGAAAGAAAATTATAGGCCAATGTCCCTAATGAACATAAATATAAAAATTCTCAACGAACCCTGGCTAGTTTTGCTCAGCAGTTAGAGTGCCCGCCTGCAGTCCAGAGAGACCTGGGTTTGGTTCCCGCTAAGGGTGCATGCCTCAGTTGCAGTTTATCCCCAGCCCTGGTTGGTTGTGCGGGTGGCAGCCACTCGTTGTGTCCCTTTCACGTCGATGTTTCTCTCTCCCTCTCTTCCTATCTCTCCCTCCTACTCTATCTGAACAAAAAATGAAAAAATGTCCTCGGGTGCGGATAAAAAAAAAAAATTTCTCAACGAAATATTAACAATCTGAATTCAACAGCAAATTAAAGGTACCATACACTATGATCAGATTTACCCCTAGGATGCAAGGATACTTCAACATATGCAAATGAATAAATGTGATACTTCACATTAATTAAATGAAAAATAAAAGTCATATAATCTCAAAAGATGCAGAAATAAACAGTTGACAAAATACAACTTTCTTTCATGATTAAAAAAAAAATCCTCAACCAATTGGTTATAGAAGGAATATGGTATGGACCACATACAACAAAATAATATTATAATGTTATCCGCAGGTAACATTATGCTCAATGGTAAAAGGTTGAAAGATTTTCCTTTAAGATCAGGAACAACACAAAGGCGTCTATTCTCATCACTTTTATTCAACATAACACTGAAAGCCCTAGCCAGAGGAATTAGACACAAAGAAATAAAAGGCATCAAAATTAGAAATGAAGTAAAATGTTATTTGTAGATGATACAATCTTATATATAGAAAACTGTAAAGGCAACCAAAATAACTACAGAAAATGATCAACAAATTCAGTAAAGTTGCAGGATATTAAATCAACATATAGAAATCAGTTTCATTTCTATATACTAAAAATGAAATATCTGAAAAAGAAATAAAGAAAATTACCCCATTCACAATAACATTAAAAACAATAAAATACTCAGGAGCATATTAACCAAGAAAATGAAAGATCTATACTGTAAAAACTATAAGACTAGATAAAGAAATTTAAGAAGACACAAATAAACAAAAAATCTTTTTTTTTTTTTTCACATATTGGAAGAATTAATATAGTTAAAATGTCCATATTACCCAAAGAAATTTATAGATTCAATGCCACCTCTATCAAAAAAATGAAAAAATGGAACTGCTTTATTATCCAGTGATTCCACTTCTGGGAATTTATCCAAAGAAACCTGAAACACTAATTTGAAAGAATATATGCACCCCTATGTTCACTGCAGTGTTATTTACAATAGCCAAGATTTGGAAGCAGCCCAAGTGTCCATTGGTAGTTGAGTGAATAAAAAAGCTGTGGTACATTTACTCAATGGAGTACTACACTGCTGTAAAAAGGTAGAAAAATTTATCCTTTATGACAGTATGAATGGGCCTGGAGAACATTATGCTAAGTGAAATAAGCCAGTCAAAGAAAGACAAATACCATATAATTTCACCCACTTGAGGAATTTAATAAACAATCTAAACTACCAAGCAAAATACAGACAGACTCATAGACAGAGAGCAGGCAGACAACTCTGGGGTGATGGGGGGGGGGAGCGGTGTTTGGGGATAGTGGTGCAGGAATTAAGCATAAAAGAAAAAAAAAGAGGGAGAACTCATGGACATAAACAACAGTGTGGTGATGGTGGGGGTGGGTGGAGATAGAAGAGAGCATAGAGGGGATAAATTGTAATAAAAAAATTTAAAAATTTTCTCATGGCATTTACCCAGAAATAGAACAATCTTAAAAATTTTTGGAACCACAAAGGACCCCAAATAGCC
Source organism: Molossus molossus (assembly GCF_014108415.1). Lineage (NCBI taxonomy): Eukaryota > Metazoa > Chordata > Mammalia > Chiroptera > Molossidae > Molossus > Molossus molossus. The sequence goes on from NW_023425351.1 coordinate 49,621,584, forward strand.
AAAGAAATTTTGAGAAAGATCAAAAGCTGAAGGAATTAGTTGTCTTGACTGCAAACTATATTACAAAGACATAATAATCAAAACAGTATGGCATTGACATCAAAACAGACACATAGATTCATGGAAGAGAATAGAGAGCCAAGAAATAAACCCATGCATATATGGTTAATTAATTTGCAGCAAAAGAACAAAGAATATAAATGGGGAAAGGATAGTCTCCTGAATAAATGGCATTAGGGATATTGGACAGCCACATACAAATTAATAAAACCGAACTCTATCTTTCAACATACATAAAAGTCAACTCAAAATGGATTTGAGATCTAAATTTGAGAACTATAATAGTAAAAACTCCTAGAAGAAAACAGGGAGTGAATTCCTTGACACTGGTCTGGAAATGATTTTATGGAGCTGTCTTTAACAGCAAAGGCAAGAAAAACAAAAATAAGTAAGTGGGACTACATGAAACTAAAAAACTTTTGCACAGCAAAGGAAACCATAAACAAAATGAAAAAGCAACCTATAGAATGGAAGAAAATATTTCCAATCATATATGTGATAAGTAGTTAATGTACAAAAAAGATTAAGTATTCATATGAGTCAATAACAAAAAATATAGCAAGTAACAACAACAACAAAAACAAACAAAACAAAATAAACACAATCTGAATAAAAAATAGGCAGAGGAACTAAATAGATATTTTCCAAAGAAGACATCCAAATGGCCAACAGATATATGAAAAGATACTCAATGTACTCAACATCACTAATCATTAAGAAAATGCAAATAAAAACCACAATGAGAAATCACCTCACACTCATTGGGTTGGCTGTCTTCAAAATGACAAGATACAGTAAAACCTTGATATAACTGACTAATTTGGGTGAAGGTGAAAGTCCATTATATAATAAAGTAGGTTTTCGGAATGTGTGTGTTAAAAAATTGAAAAATTAGCTAGTTTACCTGTTTTTACTTAACGTAGACACATTTGAGTAATTAAAATTATATATTAAAACTTTTTTTTTTTACAGAAAAGCTTTCTATATGTATTACTGTGATTTTAAATTTATACTGAATAGGTCTAGTAAATTAGTACATGCACCAGTGACAATGAGTTAACAAATACACACGGCTGGGGTAATGGCTTAGCGCAAGTGGGAACTTTGGCCTGCGAGTTAAAATTGCTGCAGAAAGACAGGCCACGTGACAACAGAACCAATTACCATGAGCTCGGTGTGGTGTGACAATGTGTTTATCATTCACCAAACATTGTTTATGAGCTGTGACTCTTGGATTTAAATATGTAGACTAGTTGTACATATGTAGTATTTATTTATGTCGGTAAAATTACTACAGTGTGTTTTTTTTTTCAACATACGGCCTATTCACTAAAATTTGTTAAAAATAACAGTAAATTAATAACAAAAAATAACCTGTTAGTTTAATTGTAAGCAAATCTTGGTTAAAAGCATTTTAAAATTAACAGGGTGTTAATTTTTACATATGACATATGAACCGGATATTTTGTCCATTAAATCTGATGTTCGTTAAATCAAGGTCCACAAAATTGAGGGTTTACTGTACTTTAACAAGTATTAGCAAGGATGTGGAGAAAAGTAAACTACTCTGCATTGTTGTTGGCAATGTACATTGGTTCAACCACAATGGAAAACAGTGTGGAGGTTTCTCATAAAATTAAAAATAGAACTACCATATGACATTGCAATCCCACTTCTCGGTATCTAGCCAAAGGAAATAAAAATAGGATACTGAAGAGATATCTTCCCTTTCGTTTTTATTGCAGCGTTATTCACAATTGCCATGACTAAAAAGTCAAAACAAAACATACCTAAGTTTGTCAACATATCAATGGATAAAGAAGATGTGGTATATAGAAATGATTTTACAGTCATGAGGAAAAAAAATTCTTCATTGTGACAATATGCATGGACCTTGGGGATTGCTAAGTGCAATAAGGCAGACAGAGAGACAAATAATATTGCATGGTATCACTTATATGTGGAATCTAAAATATAAAATAAGATTCAAGTTCTGAAACTGAGTTCAAAGTGGTTTCCAGGTTTTCGGTGGTGGGGAAATAAGGACAGGTGGCAAAGGGTACCAACCTTAAGCCATCAGGTGAACAAGGTTTGAAAATCTAATGTATTAATTACCTGGTGACTATAGTTAATAATACTGTACTGTATAATTGAAATTTGCTTAAAGAGTAGGAGAAATAAATATGTGAGGTTATGTATGTTTAATTGACTAGATGGGAGACACCCTTTCACAATGTATATCAACTGTACCTGAATAAAGCTTTAAAAAATGGAGAAAACAGGGAGTTAATGCCATCAGAGATTATCAAATTCAGGATAAAATAGAAGGAAAACCCATATCAGCTCAGACGTAAAGAATAAATGATAAGATGCATAAAGGAGAAGAGATTCAAATGAAAATTTAATAGAGTATTGAGGAAAGGCATAATTTCTAAGACATTTAGAATGAGTTAAAAGGAAGAAATATAAAGGGTCAAAGAAAAGGTTGGTATCAGACTTCCTAAGCAAAACAAGGTAACAGGAGACCAGGGCTTTTAAAAAATTCTTAGGAACCAATTTGTGGGCCAAAAATGATGTATTCTGCCAATCTGTCCTTCAGTTATCAGAACTACAAAAACACACTTTTAAACAAGCAAGTAGTCAGAGAATATTGCTCATGAGTGTCTCTCTTGAGTAATTTACTAGTTAATAAGTGTAATCCAACCCAAGTGATAACTGGGGAAACTTTAGCAAAATTACTGAAGAAGAGCATAAAACATTTATATATGATGAGAAAACTATATTTAAAAACAATATAGTTAATTATAAAGGCAAGACAAAAACACAAGTAGGAAGACTGCAGGAAAAATATATGTAAGGGTTGTGTATTCTTATAGAATAAGACTACGGTGGACAATAAAAGAAGAGAGAGGGAGAAGTAGGACAAGGCTAATGTTGAATAGGTAATAGGTAGGAGTCAAAGGATACTATTTTAAAAAGATAGACCACATAATAAGGTAGGTAAGAAAGAGAAGGACAATTTAGAATGCTTTTCAACAACTCAAGTCAAAAACAAAGGACTCTAATTCTTTTAGCAAACGTAACAGTAAACCCAGGTATGCGGAGTACTTGAGATATTCTAATAGACTACAATTCTACTTCATGTAGATACAGGCTGGGAGAACCCTCTTCACGTCTCTGATATCTAATCTTTCTAGTAATTGCATCTATTTAGAGTTGAGGAATTGAAGCATAGTTTAAACTAACTTATTCAAAATAGAGAAAGAAGCCAGGCATCTTTACGTGACCAGCATGTTAAAGAACATTTCTGACTGAAGACTTTGATTGAACCAAGCATCTGCATTTGCTCTTTGGGGAGATATATTTGGTATGAAGGATACTTGGACCACTCAACTGATTGCATTGTTAGATAAAGGACTGTAGATTTCCTGTGGGTTTTGGAGTTTAAATAGTTATCTTTTTTCCAACCCTTAAAATGTAGACTCCTGCCTTTCCCCAATATTAATACATATTAAACCTTGTGAAAGGACAATGTACCCACTAAGCAGTTTCAGATTCCTTTATTTTTAAGCATATGTACTTTTTGAGACCATCAACAACTCTAAAGGAAGCAGATTTAGCTGTAAAAGAGATTAACAAAACTTAATCTATTTACAGTTCAATGGAGCTGATGGTAAGGATTAGTACATGGATGACAATTTTGAGTTGAGTTTGGTATTCTACCAACTCCGATAAAATTTATATACTGGTGAATATAGAATTTAGAGCCAGATTTCTGGTTTTGAATCCTGGTCCTCTATTTATTAGCTGGGTACCAGGGACAAGTTAATTAACCTCTCTGAAAGTCAATTTCCTCAGTGTCATAGGGTTGCTTTGAAGATTGCATGGGTCAGTATATGTAAGGAAGCCAATATATAAAACAGTGTGCAGTATATTCTAAAAAATAAAAAAATAATCTACTTGGAAGGATCAAGGCAGGGATTCATAATCAATTCTGCTATGTCATAAACTCTCAGGCAGTAAACAAACACTCAAACCTGGATCAAGCATTTCTGGGGTATGTGCAGACCCAATAAAAAGGGGATTCACACCCTGGCCAGTTAGGCTCAATGGTTAGAGTATCAGCCGAGGCTCAATGGTTAGAGTATCAGCCCAGGAACCAATAAGACGTGGGTTCAATTCTAGTCAAGGACATGTACCTTGGTTGCAGTTGGTTCCCGGTCCTGGTCGGGATTGTGTTGGAAGTAACCAGTCGATGTATCCCTCTCACGTCGATGTTTCTCTCCCTCCATCCCTTTCACTCTATCTGAAGATAAATAGAAAAATATCCTCCTGTGAGGAGTAAAAACAAACAAAAAAACAAAAGCATTCATGTAGTCCTACTTAAATGTATGGAATCCGAGCCACCACAAGTGGAGACAGGGCACGAAGGACACCCATTAAGAGAGCAAAGCTGGGAGCCGTAACTGTAAACTGAGTCAAGGCATAGAAATGTTGAAACAGAGACAATGGGTGCCTGGACCCAGAGCTCGTTCCTGGGTGAACCAGGGGTGAGAAGGTCTCACGGCAGGCAGCTAGCTGGCCCGGCAGTGCCTTCCTTCAGTCTGGGAGTCAGTTTTGCGGGACTCACTCCTTTCACGTGCTAGACTGAGAGCCTCCAAAGCAACAGTATTATCATTATTTAGCTTTAAAAATATTCTTATGGTTGGCCTGTGAACAAATGCTTAAAAATTAAAGTAAGCATATGACTCAGTTTGCTTGGGAAAAGCCTAATTTGTACCTATTGTCTCAATAAAATTATTAATAGCATTTCAATTTCTCTCTCTAAAGGATCTTAATTTGGATAATCAATTACACATTTTTTTTTTATTAGTAATGGTAGCTGAATAATCAAATTTTTCTTATCCATATATCTGTCTTCTACATCTAATTTATGTTTCCTATCTCTCTAGCATTTTCCCTTACAAATAAATAAATAATAAAGAAGTATTATATTCAAGCAGGAATAGACCTTTACTCTATTTTTCCTTTAGTTTATTTTTTCTTTTTATAGAATTGAGAATAGTGGAAAGTTGTACATTGTGTTATTTAATACAAAATGGCATCTCTTTAAATCCAGTTAACCTTCATTAAAGTCAAAAAATATAAAAACAAAAAAGCCATTCCTTATAGCTTTTTATATGGAGAGGCAATTTTTCAATCTTAATTAAGTCATGTAATTATCAAAATTGAGAAAAAAATTACTAATTTTTCTTGATCACATCTTCACATGTTTGATCTGTGGACAGATATTGTTTCAAATGACTTTATTAATGCAATAACATTTTAAAGAAGTAGAAGCACCAAATTGATTTCAATATAATATGAATTTTCTAAAATTTTTGTTTTTAAAAGAAATGCAATAATTAAATTAGCTTCAAATTGGAAATGCCCATAATTTCATGAAAACAACTTATAAACACTACCTATACAAATTATTTTTGCTAGTATAAACATTGTACACTCATGTTTGTTTCCTCATCCGTTCATTTTTACCACTCTAATTTGATCCAGGTATTTTACCCTCTTTTACATAATTACTCTCAATTGAAGTCCAATCAACCAGAATATTGCAATGACACAGTTAATAGTTATTAAAAAACATTGTTCAGATTAATTGTGCCAATGAAAGGAAAGTTAGAATCCATTCCAGGGCTTGTCTTCTCTTTAAATATATGCTAACAAATCATCAGAATAACAATATTGTGGAGGTAAGTTATGGTGTCTCCTTCCCCACCAATTCTCTCCCAATCCTTCAGCTTGGTTTATTCTACGTAGTACCTCTTATAACATTTGTGTTATTTAATTTCAAACAAAATTACATTGATTTGAGTGAAATTAAGATCACAAATATTAGTCTAAATATGTTCCTTCATTTTCTATTTCTTTACTGTTTTCTCCAAAAAAATGTTAATGGCAGCTTCATTGTTTACCTAATTTGTAAGTAAATTATGGAGGTGAGTGTAAGAGGAGCATAACTGCAAAATTATTATTTTGTAAATAGCCATATATTTTAGCCATTAGGTACATATTGTTGGTAACATTTCAAATGGCAAGAATGTTTTTACATGGCAAGTCTAATTTAAATTTTAAACAATCACTATGAATAAAATTCAGTAAGAATTTTTAAATTGCTTAAAACATACATTTATTAACCTAAAATGGTGTTACGCTATGCAGAGAAATGCAAATTAAAAGCACAATAAGATATCATCTCACACTTGTCAGAATGGCTATCATCAATAAGTCAATAAACAAGTGTTGGTGAGGATGTGGAGAAAAGAGAACCCGTGTGCACTGTTGGTGGGACTGCAGATTGGTAGAGCCACTGTGGAAAGCCGTATGGAGTTATCTTAAAAAATTAAAACAGAAACTACCTTATGACCCAGTGATTCCACTTTGGGGAATATATCCTAAGAAACCCAAAACACTAATTCAAAAGAATATATGCACCCTTATGTTCATTACAGCATTATTTACAATAGCCAAGATTTGGAAGCAGCCCAAGTGTCCATCAGTAGATGAGTGGGTAAAAAAGCTGTGGTACATTTACGCAGTAGAATATTACTTGGCCATAAAAAAGAAGGAAATTGTACCCTTTGCGGCAACATGAATAGACCTGGAGAACATTATGCTAAGTGAAATAAGCCAGTCAGGGAAAGACAAATACCATATGATCTCATTCACATGTGGAATTTAATGACAAACTGAACTACCAAACCAAGTAGAGACAGACTCATAGAGAGCAGGCACAGCTCTGGTGCGGGGTGTTGTGGGAAGTGGAGAAATTAAACAAAAAAGAAAAATAAAGAACTAATGGACATGGACAACAGTGTGGTGATTGTGGGGTAGGTGTGGAGGTGGAAGAGGGCATAGAGGGTATAAATATGATGAAAAAAATAAAATAAAAATTTAAAAAGTAATTAAAAAATGGAAGTTCAATTTTTAATTTTTGGAGGTAACACCATATTGTTTTCCATAGTGGCTGCACCAGTCTGCATTCCCACCAGCAGTGTACTAGAGTCCTGTTTTCTCCACACCCTCGCCAACACTTGTTGTTTGATGATTTGTTGATGGCGGCCATTCTGACAGGTGTGAGGTGATACCTCATTGTTGTTTTAACTTGTATCTCTCTGATGATTAGTGATGTTGAGCATTTCTTCATATGTCTCTTAGCCATTTGTATGTCCCGTTTGGAGAGGTGTCTATTTAGTTCCTCTGCCCATTTTTCAATTGGGTTGTCTTCCTTTTGTTGAGATCCCACTTCTAGGAATATACTATAAGAAGCCTGAAACACCCATCAGAAAGAATATATGTACCCCCATGTTCATAGCAGCACTATTTACAATAGCTAAGATCTGGAAACAGCCCAAGTGTCCATCAGTAGACGAATGGATAAAAAAGCAATGGTACATATACACAATGGAGTACTATGCAGCTGTAAGAAAGAAAGACCTCTTATCCTTTGAGACAACATGGAGGAACCTGGAAAGTATTATCCTAAGCGAACCAAGCCAAGCAGAGAAAGACAAATATCACATGATCTCACTTATTTGTGGAATATAATGAACATAACAGTCTGAGGAACGGAGTAGTCCCAGAGACGTGGAAGTGGGGTACAGACTGACAATCCCCTGAAGAGGGGGTGGGGGGGGAGAGATAAACCACAGAACTTATATGCATGTGTGCATGAACAATGGACATGGACAACAAAGGTGGGGACAAGGTGGGGAGGGAGGGGGAGGGGGAATCAGTGGGTGAAAAAGGGGAAACATCTGTAACAAAAATAAATTAACTAATTTAAAAAATAAAATAATAAAAAAACAAGAAAATAAAAAGTAATTTTAAAAAGAAAGAAAGAAAGAAACCACAGGCCAAGGTGGAGTCCCTTGGGCCAGGACAGCAATCAAGATTTCACTGCAGTTGTAGATCCCCCCAGAAATGTGACCTTAAACCCACCAGTGGTTCTGGATTTTTCTGATTAACACTAGTGGGGTGATCTGCTTGCCAAGAACCCCATTGTCCTTCCCCCAAAGAAAGGTGACCTTGCCTGAAGCAATCCTTTTATTCTTATTCTTTTGTTAGTTACTGTCTTGTGCCCCCCAGTTTCTGCCTACAAAAACCTCCCATGTTGTATAACTTTTGAAAGCTCCTTTTTAGTTGCTAGATGGGATGCTGCTCAGCTCAGAACTCGGTTAATAAAGCCAATTAAATCTTCAGATCTCTCAGTTGAATTCTGGTTTTTAACAGTACATCTGTTTTAAATTCCTATTTTAAAAACCTTTGCATCACGGATGTCTGAAATGTGTCTAGATTTAAACAATGTATTTTCTCATCTTTTTATTTCACAGAGTTTAAAAGATAGCATGTCATACCATTGACTTTGGAAAGTACTCTTGAAAACATACTTAAGATGCGCTCTGGTGATTCATTTTGGTTAGATTATAATGTTATAGAGAGAAACTGTCTTATTAGTGGCTAATTTTCTCCATGTTATAAAGTCCTATTTCCTTAGATTTTTTTCTGAAGACAAAGAAATAGGCAAAAACTGCTTTAAAAGCCTGACCACTGGTACATAGAAGGAATCATTTCTCTACTATATTTAGTTTGATCATGCAAATTAGGGCGGAACAAAGTAGGTTTTGTTGGTCCCAGGGGTGTTTTAACACTAAAATCCTACAGTAATCATTTGATTATTCACCCCTTTTGTATTGTCAACATGATACTGCTTTGCCAGATTGAAAGTTATTTTCTAGCCAAATAATAGATTCTGCAAACAGATGGGTGATCTGCTTTCTGCTCACATGGCGTAACCTGTGATCAGCTAAGCTTTACTGACAGAAAAATCATAGCCACAGCAGAAGTCATCGTGTGAGACCCGGTTCACTGACTAACATTGTAAGGAATTTTATGTAGCTATGCATGTAAATATCTTTGTGGGGACATGGCTCGAGCTCTCACACAACCCTCGAAGGAGTCTCAGACCCCAAAATGCGTGAGAACCAGTGCACCACCGTTTGCCCCTGACACTCTCCAGGCAGTTGCCTGTGTATGTCCACTGTCTGGCCAAAGGCTATCTGATTGATTGATTCACCACATATTTATTGAGTTTCTACAATGTGCCAGAGCACAGGGCACAATAATGATCAAGTATGAAGTCTGTACTTTAGCAGCTTATAATCTTTTAAGGGAGATAGAACAATAATTGTAATTGGAATGTGATAAAACCTATGATAGAGGTATTGTCAAAGACCGGAGAAACCATTCATAATGCTAAAATTGATGGAGGGGAGGAGTGGAAGTCTCACAGAGAACAGGACATTGGCCTATATCTTAATAGCTTAAGAATAGATACACAAGAATGCCAAGCTTCGGGAACAGAATAGAAAAAGAAGTGTTAAAAATTTGAGGACCAGCAAAAGAGACTGGAGTATAGTAATATAAGGGGTGGTGGATAAATAGGCCAGAGGTGGGAAGGGACACAGTGTAAAGGGATTTGCATGGCAGGTTAAGTAGCTGCTCATTTATTTAGTAAGATAGTGGTTTTCAATTTGGGGCTTCATGAATCCTTTCTAGTGGCCTGGGAAGGAGTCTAAACACTATTGTCAGTATTTCAAAAAGCCTATAAAGGTGGATTTTTGCCCCAAATGAAAGCTGTTAGCCTAGTGATGAAATTTTATTTAAAAAAACACTGATTATTAATTAATGAATTTTTGGAATAAAAATGTTTCAACATAGGGGGTTCATGAAGGAAAAAATTTCAAGAAATTTTTTGCGAAGTTTGCAAACTATTGCTTTTGAGTCATTAATGTGAACATATTCTAGATTTGATAATCTATGTCTACTTAGTTGTGGAGATTAAGGGAGAATAGATAAATGATATTAATCCCCATCTTTCTAATCAAGAGAGAGAGAGAGAGAGAGAGAGAGAGAGAGAGAGAGAGAGCAAGCTAGGGAACACACTCAGAATATAAAAGTTATTCAGTGCCCACGCTTGGAGATTAAGGCTGGGTACATCAATTTAGTGGGTTATTGAGAGAGTATAAAATAAAAAGAGAAGATCCTTGGTGAATGCCGACATTGAAGAGATAAATAGACATGAGAGCTAAATGGAATGGGTGATTCTTGATATATCCTAGTTTGGAAAGGGTGAGGTACAAAGGACATTACTGGGAAAATTTAAATATAAATTATATATTAGATAATAAAATTATGCAATGTTAAATTTTCCAAATGTAATAATTGTTCTACAGAACATACATGCTGAGGTATTTAGGGGGAAATGTCAAGATATTTACATTTATTGCTCAGATGATTTTTAAAAAGTCCACTATAAATGTGTATGACTTGTGTATGGGGGAGGGGGAATCAGGCAAATGTGGAAAATTTTAACAATTAATAGTTCTAGATGGAAGGTATCCAAGTAATCATTGTAAATTCCTGCAACTGTTCTGAAGTTAAAATATTTTTAAATTAAAAAAAATAGTTAAAAAATGAGTGGTGAAAAGAAAATTTAGAATGTAAAGCTAAAAACACATGCATCTACCTGGCCAGTGTGGCTCAGTGGATTGAGTGTCATCCCATGGACTGAGGGTTCTGGTTTGATTCCCGGTCAGAGCACATGCCCAGGCTGCAGGCTCCATTCCCAATGTGGGGCATGCAAGAGGCAGCTAATCGATATTTCTCCTTCACATCGATGTTTCTATCTCTTTCCCTTCTTCTCTCTCTCTAAAAAATTCATAAAAGCATATTAAAAAATAATAAAAAAAGACATAAACCAGATTCAGGCTTTGGGAATGGAGACAGTGTTGTTAATGGAGGCAAGGGTTGGTAATGGAGACAGCATTGGTAATGGAGACAGCATTGGTAATGGAGAGGAGTGTTGGTAATGGAGATAGTATTGGTAATGAAGACAGGTTTGGTAATGGAGACAAGTTTTGGTAATGGAGAAAATGTTAGTAATGGAGACAGGTTTGGTGATGGAGACAGTGTTGGTGATGGAGACAGTGTTGGTAATGGAGACAGTGTTGGTGATGGAGACAGTGTTGATGATGGAGACAGTGTTGGTAATGGAGACAGTGTTGGTTATGGAGACAGTGTTGGTGATGGAGACAGTGCTGGTGATGGAGATGAGTGTTGGTGATGGCGACAGTTGCCACTAATACTCTTGGAAGAAAATTTGCTCTGAAAGGAAGGAGAGAAACAGCATAAAGAGAAGGAACCATTGACAGGGAACTAGTTGAAGACTCATATGATATATTAAAGAAAGGGAGAATTAGGAAGGAGACCAGTTATGAAATCTAACTACAAAGCTCAAGGGAAGATTCAACGAGTGTTTAAAAGCAGGCAAATACTCTGAAGGAAGAATGTCCAAAAACTGGCTGTGAAAACTGTTTTGGTTTGGATGGGTTTGCTGAAGGCAAACATCCTTTGATATTTTCCCTCGACTCTTTGTTTCAATGATGAGACTGTTTTAGAGTTCATTAGTTAATGTTGATACAACTCTTTCAGAAAAAGCCATTTCTTTCAGAGAAGATTATTTCAACTTCTTAGTGGTCATAATAATAATATAACAAATAATAATTAGCACCTTTTGAGTACTTACTATTTTCTGGGTACTTGGCAAAGAGTTTTAACTATAAAACCAGATTTAATTCTTGCAAGAATCCTATTTGCAGATATTAATTTTATTGATATTCCAATTTTACCAATCATACAAGGGAACTATATAGGGAGATTTAATTACATCTCTAGGGTCACACAACTTGGAGGCTTCAGAGCCAGAACTCAATCCAAAGTCTGTGTTCAGAAACATAAGATGTTTCTTTTGTTTAAGGACTATTAAAATCCTAAAAAGTATCTCCAAATCCTTGTTAATGAGATGTAACCATTTCAATAGCTTATTTTAGAATTACAGTAATTTTAAATCTCATGTAATAGGTTTACAAACCGCCCTTTCCTCTTAACTTGAAGCGTTTTGCAAATTAGATTTTTTTGTTCATGCATTCATTCATTCATTCACTCACTCACTCACTCATTCATTCATTCATATCCAGTTATTTGGGAAATTGCTTTGCCTGTAAACTCACACCTGAAAAAGCACGCTGCTGCCAAGTCCTGGGAGAGGAGAGAACTAGAGAGAGCGAAGGAGCCTGGCAAACAGGGACAAGTGTATCTGGGAACAGGGTGGAAGACGTCCCTGTTTCTCCTTCCCTCCCCCGCTCCAGAACACAAAGATCACCGATTTCCAAGTCCAGTTGTCCTCCTCTTTACCCCTACTCTTGTTTACCAAGGCTTCTTTTGAAGAAACATTTCTTTAAAAATGAACTCTGTTGTGAAAGGATCATACGAAATCCAAAAGACACTGCTTAGGAATCCCCTCTTCATAGTGAACATGAGTATTCCCAAGAATTAATGTAGAACTCGGGACTAGACCAAAAACCTTGGCAAGATTCTCTCAGCCAAGCCAAATCAAAACCCCAGCAGATGATGCCCAAGGGCAGCAGTGCTGGTAAGAAATGATAAGTTGCTCCTATAGGGTACCCAGCCCCAGAGCTCTGTTCTTTTAGTAGAGAGCTCACTCTGATTATGGAAAAGTTTAACTGAAACATAAATGAAAGAACAACCTATATGGGAGCGCATGTGAATATTTTTGAAATGGGAAACAGATATCTTGATTAGTATTCTAATGGCATGATACTTTCCATAAGCTCAGCAGAAATTTATCAAGAGATTAAAAATAATCACCAGTGAAAAATCAAGGCCAAACATTGTCTTTTGGTTGAGTAAACTCACATGTTTTCACCCAGGCCTTTTCAATTTCTTCTATGAAACTACTCATTTAAGAGCAGTTTCAGTTTCTCATATAAACACTACACCTGCACAATTAGGCCTTATTCCAGGCTTTCAGAAATAGTCTGGCTAGTGTAGGCACTGAGTAAAATGGTAATTCAGCCCTGGGTCAAAGATCGACCTGAGGAACTAGGATGGAGAAATAAGGAGGGTGGAAATGTTTCAGAAGTCCTCCAGAGAGACCCAAAAGACTGTCACTTATATTTACTGGACAATGAATACCTGACCAAAAAATAAATATTTTGGCTAAATTTGTTTTTGTACAGTCCAAATAAAACTTCCAATTATTTAAACATATTCACTGTTTAAGGAACTAATTTAAATGGTGCAACCACCATGGAAAACAGTCTTGCGAGTTCCTCAAAAGCTTATACACTTATACATAGAGTTACCATGGAAACCAGCAATTATACTCCTAGAGAAATGTAAATATATGCCCACACAAAAACTTGTACACAGACATTCACAGACATTTGGCTATTTACAATAGCCAAAACATGGAAATAACTCAACTATCCATTACCTGATGAAATAAAAAGGTATGAATTATTGATACATACTACAACATAGATGAAACTTGACACATTATGCTAAGTGAAAGAAGCATGTCTAAGAAGACCAGATATTTCATGATTGTATTTCCATGAAGTGTCCAGAACAAGCAAATCTATAAAAAGATACTAGTGGTTGCCTAGGACTAGGGAGATGGGGGACTGGGAAGTGATAGGTAATGGATATGGGTTTCTTTTATGGGTCATTAAAATATTCTAAAATGAGTCATGGTGATGGTTGCACATCTCTGAAATATTGAAAAAATCATTGAATTATACACTTTAAATGGGTGAATTATGTGATCTGTGAATTGTCTCTCAATAAAGCTGTTACAGCAAAGCTTCTAACTTAGCTAACAGAGCACAGAAGAGTTTTGTTTTGTTTTTGAGACAATCATTTCCCTGTCTCCCACTTTCCTGCTGCTGGTGACTCTGTGAGGATGAAGGGTTCTGACATTATTTTTAAACCAAGCTGATCTCACACTAATGGATAGTGGAAACATAAAAGCTCTAGACACATAGCTTACATGAGCTATGACGGAAACAGCAAGGAATAATACAGAAAATATGAGACTTGTAATCAGGACACCTGGAGTTGAGATTTGACCCTGTCATTAAGTATATGGTTGACCTTGGAAAGGTAAACTAAATTCTGTGAGCCTCAGTTTTACTGATTTGTACAATTTGAGTAACAGCAGCAATAAGAACCTTACATAAATGTAGATTAAAAAAAAAAAAAAGATAGCAGATTCATTCATTCATTCAAAGCTATGCTAGGGGCTATTCTGATAGTTCCTGGGAAGACCCCTGGGGAGCATGATAGATGTCAGCTCTAGATGCTTTGAGAGCAGATGGAAAAGTCACCTGCTTCAGATGAGGAAATTAAGAAAATAACTTCTCAGGAGAGGTAGCCTCAACTGATCCTTGAACAGGAAGAATTTAGGCAGGCAGTAAGGCCTGGTGGTGGGGTTAGTGTTTGAAGAAGCAGCTGGAGAAAGGCTCAGAGTGCACCTTAGCAGGGTGTTCAAGGAATTTCATGTAGCCAGATATGCTCTGAGCAGTGGTTCTCAAACTGTAATCCCCAGATGACCATCAGCATCACACAAGAATTTGCTAGGGGTGCAAATCCTCAGTTCACACCACAGATCTGCTGAACCAGAGACTCTGGGATGGGACCCAGCAATCTGTTCTAATGAAGTTATTGTGGTGCCTGGTCAAGCTTGAGAACCACTGGCCTGGAGCCTTGGATCTTGTTCTTGGTTGTAGCAAGAGATGTGCCTACACTGAATGAATATTTATGAAGTATACAAAAGCAGTATTATAAGTAGATTTATAAACTGTATAAATTACCTCTCTAGTCTACTTATTAGAAAATACAGAAAATGTTAAAAGTATAATCTAATTATCTGGATATATATACTGGTAATATTTGGCAAATTACATAAATATATCTTCTTTTGCAATGTTGGGCCACAACGTACATTCTTTTGTATTCTGTTTTTGTTAACTTAGTATTTTATGAGTCTTTTCCCATGGATTTTGAATTCTGTCAATCAGTCCTAAAACCTCATCACAAATATTTTTAATGGCCGCAAAGTATTTCATCATGTGGATAGACCATAATTTAATTTACCACTTATTATTGTTGGATATTTCGATTGTTTCAGTAAGTTTTATAAATAATGCAGTGATGGAAAACATTTTACATAAACATTTCTTCTGCATTTCTATTTTCTTCTAATAGGTTCCTAAAAGTAGAACTATTGTGTTGAGTGCCCAGTCTGTTTATCTGTATTACCTGGTAACAGACCCATCTTCTCTGGCTCCAGGCCTGGCCAGCATCCCAGACTTTGCCAGTTATGACACCCATTCCTCTGACCACATAAACTACTTCAGAGACAGTTATGTGACTCAGGCTGGGCCAATCGGCTTAATGACTACACATTGCAGGGAAGCCATGCCCCTCCTGCTCCCGAGAGAATGGAGAATACAGTCAGCTGGAGGGTAATGAAATTAAGTTGAAGAGAGAGCAGACCTGAGTGGTAAAAAGCATGCAAATTTTCAAGGGATTCTATCTTATTTACTCTCCCAGAAAAAAATTGCTTATTTTATTTATTTTTTAATTTTTTTATCCTCACCAGAGGACACTTTTTTTTTTTTTTTTTTGAGGGAGAGAAGGAGAAAGTGAGAGAGAGAAACTTCGATGTGAGAGAGACACATCGGGTGGTTGCTACCCACACGACCCCAACCAGGTCCGGGGACAAACCGCAACCAGGGTATGTGCCCTTAGCGGGAACTGAACCCGGGACTCTCCAATCCATGGACCGAAGCTCTAACCTGTGAGCCAAACTGGCCCAGAACAAAATTACTTAAAAGAAATCTAGTTCAAGTTGGATTTTTTAGTCTTGACTGACGTATAGGACCTTGAAGGGTAGGCGGGTGAGTACATTAAATCTACACATATGTCTGAGAACACTGCACACCTATACAGTATTTACCCTTTCTATTTGGAAGCTTATTATGTTTCTCTGATTATTTGGATTTTCTTTCATAATTTGCAGTACAATTTTTTTTTTTTAATCCTCACCCGAGGACATTTTTCCATTTTTTGTACAGATAGAGTGGGAGGGAGAGAGAGGAAGGGAGAGAGAGAGAGAAACATCGATGTGAAGGGACACATCAAGTGGCTGCCACCTGTACGACCAACCAGGGCCGGGGACAAACTGCAACCGAAGCACGTGCCCTTAGCGGGAACCGAACCCGGGTCTCTCCGGACCGCAGGCTGACTCTCTAACCGCTGAGCCAAACAGGCCAGGGCGCAGTACAATTTTGTAATTTTGTTCATATAGGAGCAACATATTCCTTATGAAGTGTATTCTTACACATGTTATTTTTGGTTGCTTTTGTTGTAATAAACTTTACCCCTGTATTAGAATTTCTATTGCTGCTGTAACTGTTTATGACAAACTTAGTGGCTTAAATTTATTATCCAACATAAATTTATTATCTTGCCATTCTGGAGGTCAGAAGTCCAGAAGGTGTCTAAAGATGTCAGCAGGGCTGTACCCCTCCTGGAATATCAAGGAGAGAATCTATTTTCTTGCCTGTCTGGCTCCTGCAGGCTCACTTCCATCTCCAAAACCAGCAATGGTCAGCTGAGTATCTCACAATACCCCCTCTCTTTACTTTTGATTGTCTTCCCTCCTTCTTCTCTATTTAAGGATTCTTAGCTGAACACTGCGCCCACCTGGATAATCTTCTTATTTTAAGGTCATCTGATTAGTAAGCTATTCCACCTGCAACTTTACCCTTTCCACACAACTTGACATATTCATGGGTTCTGGGAATTAGGATGTAGATTTCTTTGGGGGACTATTATTTTGTGTAGTGCACTCCTCATTATACATATTAATTGGCTACTGATTCTTGTATATATGTATGTGTGTGTATAATTTTTTCCTGCTTTTATAGCAAAACTCCCCAAACAATTGTGTCTGTACATTTGCTCTTGACATTCATTGTCTGTTGAATGTATTACAATCATGCTTTCATTCTCGCCATTCCACTAGAAATTTATTTCAAGGTCATCAATTACCTATACTCTGCCAACCCAAGGATAAACTCATGCTTCCCATCAAGGCAGGCTTACTGATATGCATGAAAGCTCAATGCCTTGGCACAAGGAAAGTTTATATCTTGCTGATGTCAAATGAAGGTTGGAGTTGGGAGAGGACTGGAATCCACACTGTCATTGTAGGACCCAACTCCTTTCCAAATAATGGTTCCATCATCCCCTAGATCTCCAGAGTTCTCCCCTGAATCCTTTACATACAGCTGAGAGAACAAAGAAAAGTGTAAAATTTTACTGTTTTCAAAGGAGCTAGCCCTGGAGATGTTGCACAATACACCTTCCACGCCCCATTTGGCATAATTCAATCTTGTTGACCTCCTAACCGCTGGCCATCGTGGGAATTAGACCTAGCTGTGTGGTCAGGAGGAAAGGAAAACAGGGTTAAAGAACACAGGGCATTGCGTCCGCTGCATAACCAGCTGTGTGCATTTGCTGCAGTGGCTACTCCCTTCTGGGACCTTCTCTGTCTCCCCGAGACCAATCCAGACTGTGCTTGCAAAGCTCAGCCAATAACAGAACCCGTTCAGTCTGCACCAAATGCAAGGACACGTGTGACGATTTATTCTGTACTTATTTTCCTCTCCCCAAACTTCTCTTTTATCCTGTTTCCATTTATCTTTATTAGTGCTCTGTTCTTCCTTACTAGTGAAGTTTGTACTCCTCCCCTGACCAAGGCAATGTTTTGCCATTTTCTACACATTTTTTTAAGCCATAGTTCATTATGAACAATTCTCCCCAACGCCCACTCATTAATCCCTTCAAATAATCTTCTCTCTATTTTGATAAAAGGACATAAATGTGGACTTTCTCTGTGAACCTCTTTAGTGGACAATAAACATTTCCCTTAGTTCACATTAAAGGGTCAGAGGGGAAATTGGCATTTTCCTTCACAAAAACTGCTTGTTTTGCCTGGCAGGGAGGTTTTGTTGGTTGGAGTGGCATCCGCCTGTACACCAAAAGGTTGTGGGTTTGATTCCAGGTTGGGACACACACCTAGGATATGGGTTCAATCCCTAGTCGGGGCACGTACAGTAGGCAATTAATCGATGTTTTTCTCTCACATTGATGTTTCTCTCTCTCTTCCTCTCTCTAAAATCAATAAGTGTATTCTTGGGTGAGGTTAAAAAAAATACTCTGCTTGTTTTATCAAGCCCAAGTCCTCAGTACTTTTGTTCTAAGCTTTGGCCATATAGGATTTAATATTACATTACTATGAATAATAGTAACACTGATTAAGATATATAGCATTTATTATGTTTGCCAAACACATTCAATTCACAAAACAAAAATTCACTTTCCCCTAATTTCAAACAGCTCTCTCTCTTCCTTGAACGCATCAGATTTCATTTTGTTTAACCTTAAAATTATTATCTGAAGGTCTTTTCTAATTATTTATTTTTCTTTACTTTTCTCAATATTCAATTCTATCAAAAACCCTTCTCATAATGACAACAGCAAACATACATCATGCCAATTATGGGCCAAAATGTTAAGTGCTTTGTGAGAAATATTATATTTAACACTTCAAGACATTAGTGCTTTTATCCCATTTTGCAGAGCAGGAAATAGAGCCACAGAAATATTCAAGAATTTGCTGAAGATTATGTGGTTTCACAAGTGGAAGAGCAGGACTCTTGATGGAGACCCAGGTGGATTCCAGCCCCTGAGATGTGGTTTCCCAGTCAATGGTGCACCTGTCATCTGGCCCTTGACTCTCAGAGGCAGACTGCTCGGCCTAGGCCCTGGTTCCTCCTCTTCATAGCCATGATTCTTGTCCCGAGATAATTTCCTGTGCCCGATCTCTTCTTTCTTTTTTTTTTTTTAATTTTATTATTTTATTTTATTGTACTAATTTATTTTTTAAATTTTATCTTTTTTATAGATGTTTCTCCTTTTTTACCCCATTGACACCTTCCTCCCCATATCCCCCATCCCGTTCCCGGCTTCATTGTCCATGTCCATTGGTTAAGCATACATGCATATAAGTTCTTCCCTCCCCCCACCACCCCCTCTTCTGAGGGTTGTCAGTCTGTACCCTACTTCCTCGTCTCTGGGTCTACCCCATTCCTCAGACTGTCATGTTCATTATATTCCAGATAAGTGAGATCATGTGATATTTGTCTTTCTCTGCTTGGTTCACTTAGGGTAATACTTTCTAGGTCCCTCCATGTCATCTCAAAAGATAAGAGATCTTTCTTTCTTACAGCTGCATAGTACTCCATTGTGTATATGTACTACTGCTTTTTTATCCATTTGCCTACTGATGGACACAGGTTGTTTCCAGATCTTAGCTATTGTAAATATTGCTGCTATGAACATGGGGGTACATATATTCTTCCTGATTGGTGTTTCAGGCTTCTTAGGGTATAGTCCTAGAAGTGGGATCACTGAGTCAAATGGCTATTCAATTTTTAAGTTTTTGAGGTAACACCATAGTGTTTTCCATAGTGGCTGCACCAGTCTGCATTCCCACCAGCAGTGTACTAGAGTCCTGTTTTCTCCACACCCTCACCAACACTTGTTGTTTGATGATTTGTTGATGGCGGCCATTCTGACAGGTGTGAGGTGATACCTCATTGTTGTTTTAATTTGCATCTCTCTGATGATTAGTGATGTTGAGCATTTCTTCATATGTCTCTTGTCCATTTGTATGTCCTGTTTGGAGAGGTGTCTATTCAGCTCCTCTGCCCATTTTTTAATTGGGTTCTTTGTCTTCCTTTTGTTGAGTTGTATGAGTACTCTATATATTTTGGAAATTAACCCCTTATCTGATGTATCATTGGTAATGATGTTCTCCCATACAGTGGGTTGCCTTTCCATTTTGATGGTTGTTTCTTTTACTGTGCAGAAGCTTTTTAGTTAAAAAATGTAGGCCACAAAATTTCGGACATTATACGCAGCAGAATTTTCACTGATATATCACCTAAGGCAACAGAAACAAAGGAAAAAATGAATACATGGGACTAAATCAATCTTCTTTCTATTTTTTAAAATGATAGTTTATTAAAATTAGAAATGAGGTGGGGATTTTTGTATGTTTTGTATGATTTAAAAAATAATTGTGTCCATATATTTTCTTTTTCACTTCTGAATCTGCAGAATGTCTGTGGTAAAATTAGAGATAGGTTTTGACTCTCATGAAGTCATCAATCAGCCATATTTTAAAATCTGTACTTTTACTTATTAAGTAAAATTTTGCTAAACAAGATAAAATTCTGGCACTAAAAATAAAATGCAATAAAGAGATGGTTACATACAATAGAAAGCAATAAGGCTAACTTTTGAGAAAGATTTTAAACTCCAAGTTCAACAATAATAATTATAAGCATGGTAAGTAAATAAGCATGATAAATAAAAAGTGAATTAAAAAACTAACATGTGTATGCCCATATCTGGCAAGTTCACTAATCCCTGAATTTCTTGCATGTGCTGTAGCATGCGATAAGCACAGAAATGGTCTCATCTCCTTCTTGACTAATCAAACACTTATAGTAAACTCTGTAGCAATGAGATTAAACACAAGTCATTGTAAATCAAGTGGAATAAAATAGGCTATGGGGTAACTTGATCCAGAAAATCTCCTGGTTTTTCTCTGAACCACATTCAATAAATTTTGATAATTCTAATTTAGACAATTTATGTGCCCAGATGAAAACTAATAAAGATTTCTTTTCTAGTATCATTGTTGGAGAAAAAGTCCCCGTGTTTATTAATAGTTGAAGAAAATTCAGAAGATTGAGGGTATGTTGAAACATCCATTAATAAAATATTCTAAAAATATTTGTTAGGCTTTCGTTATAAGGAATGTAGATTGCATTCTTATTTCAATAGCAATGTTGACCTCAACCCAATGACACTTGTCAACTTTGCAAGTTAAGAGTGTAAAACTGCCTGGATTTCCATGGTGATTTAACTTTGCTGACCCTTTTCATCAGTTCTTATTTTTGAGGATTTGTAGTTCAAAGAAAAGTCCACAGTTGAGCCCATTACAAAGTAGCATATGCTCAAAACCATGTGAACTGCACCAAACATTAACCTAGCTTTAGTGGATTTCTTTGTTTTCCTAAAGAAACTGCTGCTACTTAGTAAATGTTTCTTAAATTTTTATTTGATTTTTCTTCTTCTAGTTCCCTTAATATATTATTACATATCCATGTACTATTTAAAAGTTTTCCAACAAAAGCTATAAAAATCAAGCGAAATCAAGAGTAAAATAGTCAAATATCCAAATAAGGCAAATAAACATAATCTCACCTTTTGTCCTACTACCTGTTAATAAATCATGAAAACCTGCTCTTCCTATTTGCAGAGTATTTTTTAATCAAATCAACATGTTGGTCACCAGAGTGTGTTATTGTAACAATATAGAATTCTCCTATAATTTTTATTCTATTCTTCAGAACTTAAGATATTTTATGTTTTCATAAGTTTATATTAAGTCACATAATGTTTGCATATTCTTTTTTTTTTTATTGTCACTTGAGGACACTTTTTGCATTCATCTTCCGACAGAGCAAGAGGGAGAGAGGGAGGAAGAGAGAGAGAGAGAAATCGATGTGAGAGACACACATCGACTGGCTGCCACCCACACTAACCCAACTGGGGCCAGGGACAAGCCGCAACTGAGGTATGTGCCCCTAGGGGGGCCGATCCTGGGTCTCTCTGGACCACAGGCCGATGCTCTAACTGCTGAGCCAAACCGGCCAGGGCGGTTTGCATATTCTTGAATATGACTTTAATTCACCAATGGTTGCAAAAGTATCATAAGATCTTAACGTTTATTTATTGCAGCATTTAAAACTGGTCTGCTGACCATAACAGCAGCAATATAATGAAGATATTTTCTAGCATCAGTCATGAAGGTTTTGAAATAGAAGGGAGGTGGCTCATTTGGGCAACATATTTCCCTTGGGTCAGATGCTGGTTAATTTAAAGCTTATAGCTAATGGGCCTTATCACCTCCTATGACACAGAATTGGCCAGAGGCCCAGACCAGGAGCATGTAATTGGATGAATGATTATTAATTCTGAAGATGATATAAATCATAGGATTTAAAGAATGGGGTTGTTATGTTCATCATAAGTGGCATCTTTGGCAAATTTAATAGCTCCATCCTCCCAGCCCTGGAAGACCCACCTTTGCTAATCTTGGGAGGATTTCAACATCAGGAAAAGTTCAGGCTAATATGATCACCAGGCTCTGTGGCTCAGACTCCAGGCAAGGTTGATGTAACATTATCTGGGAGCCACCAGATGTCGTACATACATTGTTCATTATTTGATTTTACAAGTATATGTAGTAAGTACTGGAAAGGGGAAAAAAAAAAAAAGGTTCTGCAGCTGTTAAAAGGTTAAGAAGATTCTATCCAGAACAGTGCTGAGTTCACTGATAAAACGTACTTCCTCTACCTTTGTACATGTATTTTATAAAAGAACTTCTACTCATTCATGGAAAGTACTATAAGTTAACATGAAACATAATCATTATTTTTATGATGATTCAATCTTCCTGAACACATTAAACATTTTTATCTTTCAAGCTGACTCTTTGCTTATTTTCTTTTATTCATTCTAATGGACAACTCCTGATGGGCTGTTTTCTATTGAATCCCTACTTGCTAGCTGCTGGGGATATACAACTAAATAAAACTTTTCCTGTCCTCAAGGATCTTACAGTCTAGTCGGGGAGTTGATAGAGAAGTAAACTAATACAACACAGCCACAGTGCAGTCTCAGGGTAGGTTGTTTGGAAACAGGTACTGAGATGAAGTTTGGGGTGTTGGGGTGCAAGATGTTTGTTTGGGATGAATGCCTGTGAAAGGGTGGAAGAAGAAACAGGATTGGGCAGAAGGAAAAGTCAAACTGATGCAGGTCTGCCAAAGCGTTGGCCAACACGTTGGGGCATTGTGGAGAACTGCCCATCAGAGCTCTCCCATGTCAGGGTGGTCTTTACGTCTCTTACTTTGCTCAGTGGATGGAAGAGGTCTGGCCTAGGAAGGACATAAACTTGGGTGAGGTGGTTCTCTGTGGTTGAAGCAGACTCTGAAGTTGTCAGCTAAAGGCTCTCTGATGGCCACACCCCCCGTAGGCTGGGAAGCAAGTCCTCTCTTGTGGGAGGACCTAGGTGGGATATCTCTGTGTGGACCATACATACAGGATGCTATGGGACCCCAGAAGAAGGTCAGCTCCGCCTTGGGGGTAGTTCATAGATGGTTTAAAGTGAGGCCATAATGAATGTTAGAAAAATAATGGTAATAATAGCTAAGATTTATTGAGCATTTAATGTATGCCAGGCGTAACATTAAATCCTTTGCAAGGATTATTTCATTTAATATTTACCACACACCTAGGAGATAGATATGTAACTCCCATTCCACAGGTAAATTATAGATGAGAATACAGCAGATGAGTGATTATGTAACTTCTCCAAGGCTACAGAGTTGGATTCAATCCCAGGCTGTGTGACTTCAAGATCTACTGGGTATAAACATATATACTCAGGAGTGTGGGCTAGGCTGTCACTTTGGGGAAATAGTGCATAAAGATATGCCTTACTTATCAAATTTTCTAACCTAGAATGTAAACTTAATAAGTATTTGTTGAAGGAGGTAGAAAGGGAGCGAGGGAAGAAGGGAGAGAGGAATGAAAGAATGAAGAAAGAAATAGAGAAAGGAACAAAGTCAACTTTAAAGAACCGTGAGAAAATGGATTTGGTCAGATAACTGAATCTCAAGTCCTGTTATGAAGCTCTCAAACTTTTCCTAAAAATAATTGGATGGGTATTAGGCATGTTGTTCCTTGTGTTCTCTGCATGAAAAGATATTCCTTCTGAGATTATTTCCTCCAATTAACCATTTTAAAAGCTACACATGTGATTGCCAGTTATTTTCCCAGTGAATATCAGAGTTATCCTACGTCTTACAAGACTACCTGTGGCCTTAGGGACCACAAGATTCTTGCCTCAGAAGGATTTTTGCCATTCCTAGAGTATTACAACAGACTGCCTATAGGCTCTGACTTCTCAGAATTTGAGAGTCATGCTCTTTTCACTTCTATTCTTGTGTCTCTTTTCCAGACGTGTCCCTTGCTACACATTTTGAATTCAGCCCATCTCGTCAACCATCCAGCAGTACTGGTGGCTCTTGCTCAGTTATCAAGCCCAATGGAAATGTGTTTCCACGAGACACAAGCCTGATTTCAGTTATACTGGAAAAGCTGCATTCTTGATAATCCTGTCTATCTTAAGCATATAATGTTGTTATGGGTTATTAAAAATCGACATAGGATGCTACTTATGCTAACTGCATAGCCTATTGCTATGACACTTTGTCTTTTAACATTACATAAGGGTTTGGTCCTGCTGATGAGATTTCCTACTTCCTGTTTGTATTTTAACTTATGTGGCCCTACTTTAAAGCCCATGCGTCATCGTTTCTGGAGTGGAGAATAGTACCCTGTACAAACAGAGCCTGGTACTCTAATGGAAAAGGAATGATGGGATAGAAGAGGAGGATGACAATGTGTTTCTTTTTCGCATGAGTTGGAAGAGATGGCATGTCAGAAAAACCATTTTTTTTTTTTTTTATCCTCACCCGAGAACATTTTTCCATTTTTTGTTCAGACAGAGCGGGAGGGAGAGAGAGGAAGAGAGAGAGAGAGAGAAACATTGACGTGAAGGGACACATGGAGCGGCTGCCACCCGCATGACCAACCAGGGCCAGGGACAAACTGCAACCAAGGTACATGCCCTTAGTGGGAACCGAACCCGGGTCTCTCTGTACCGCAGGCCGACGCTCCAACCGCTGAGCCAAACCGGCCAGGGTAGAAAAACCCATTTTGATGGTGCTGGAAGACAGGCCTCCAGAGCCCAAACTTCCAGCAGTGTTTTAAATGTGGAGCAGAAGTCCATTTTTTAAAAATTACAAAAATCTCTATAAAAGAGAGGTTGGGCCCTGGCCACTTTGGCTCAGCAGTTAGAGCATTGGTCTGTGGTCCAGAGGGACCTGGATTCAGTTCCTGCTAAGGGCACGTACCTCAGTTGCAGTTTGTCCCCGGCCCTGGTTGGGTCGTGTGGGTGGCAGCCACTCGATGTGTCCCTTTCACGTTGATGTTTCTCTCTCTCTCTCTCTCTCTCTCTCTCTCTCTCCCTCCCTCCCACTCTATCTGAACAAAAAATGGAAAAATGTCCTTGGGTGAGGATAGAAAAAAAGAGAGAGCGAGAGAGAGAGAAGCTGAGCCCTCTGTTACAAGCTGATGCCTGATGCCATAGGTCCAATCAAGGCCATGCAGATGTCTGATTTTTGCTGACACTGGATCTGTACTGGCACCAGTGTGACATCTGAGACCAGAGCAGGAATTTTACCTGGAATGAAACTGAAGAAGCAAGACTAGAACAGTGAGTGCCGAGGGGAGCATATGCTTAGCTTCTAATACAAGGTTAAATGAGGGTTAGTAGACAAGAAATAGAGGCGATCACGTACAGGTTTGAAAATAGTGTTGGCCAGGGCAGGGGGAGCTGGGATGAAAAGTCCAGGACAAAGACATCTAATACAGACGGGGTTTGGGAAGCACCTTCCATTTAGTCCAGGGAAGGGTTGGTCGGCTTGCCCACACGTCAGGTTGATAGAGGCTGTGGAGGGTGGTTATGTTGACATGGGGAGCAGAAGAAAGAGGTGCGCATGTGATCTCAGAAGGCACACTCTACTTTATGGTCTGTTTTTATCTGTATACTTACATCTATAACAATGATTTTCAAAGTACTTTTATTTTACTAGTGGACAAAATCCTGCACGGAGCCCCACTTCGGAGAAGAAATGAGAGCAGAGCTGCCGTGGTTGACATGGGTGGCAGTTGGCATCAACGCCTTCCCCCTCTCCTGAGAGGGCCCTGGGAAGAAGCAGTTAGCAGTTCCCACGGGTTTCATGGTATTTAAGAGGTGGGACGGGATTGAAGAGGAGGTTTGGGATTGGTGCAAAGTGAATTATAATTCTAGAATATTTTTGTGTAGATATTTTGTATGTGCTATAATTGAATGTACAGTTATCCTAATAGTCTTTTTAGTGGAATAGAATTAAATTAAATTTTTGGTATTACTAGGTCATTTACGGCACAGTATATGGGTTGAGAGTACATCTAAATCCAAACTGCCTGGGATTTTGTTCCAGTTTCACCACTTACCTTAGATAAATTCCGTATTTTCTCAGTGTCTTGGTTTCCTCACTAGTAAATTATATCTACCTTCTAGGTACTAGTATGAAGATTAAGTGAATTAATAACCATATAGAATGGTTCTTGGCATAGGGTGTGTGTTATATAAATATTTTCTATTGTTTTTGTCATTATTAATATTATTTTCTGTTTCTTTTATTTGCAAGCAGATTACACACTTTCTGAAGTCAGTATGTATGTTTCTTTGTATCTGGAATGACAAAAATAACGTTCTGTATGTAATAGATGTTCAGAAAAGTAATCAATAAATTAACCAACTATTGATTGGACACCTGCTATGATACAAAGGCACCTGTAGGGTTTGAGAGGATAAACATGAATAAGACATGTCTCTTGAGAAACTTGCAGTCTAATGACCCTAAATTAAGTAAAATATGACATAATTAAATTTAACTAATTTAATGTAATGTAAATTATTGCAATAAAACAGCTATAGTAGAGGTATGTAAAAACTTTTTAGTGGGAACCGAACCCGGGTCTCTCCGGCCTTTAGGCCGATGCTCTAACGGCTGAGCCAAACCGGCCAGGGCTGTAAAAACTTTTTAAAAACACTTTGGGAGAACAAACACTTGGATGAATTTTTCCTTTGAGAATAGTGCCCTGCATTTTGTTTGAGTTAAATTTCAAAGACTGTATTAGTTTGCTAGACCTGAAAGTTTGAAAAAGACGTTTGCCCGAAAGGACACGTGTATGTAAAGGCGCAGAGGCAAAACGCAGCAAGACACCGGACAGGGCAAGGCCTTCGGATCCTGAAAGAGTGAGAAATTGTTACTTGAGTAAGATGTGAAGATAAGTAGGAACCCAAACACAGACACCCAAGTATGCCAGTGTAAGACTTAGGACTTAATCCTGGACTTGAGAAACTATGCAGGTTTCTCTGCATAAATATTTGTGGATACTGATGATTTCTATTCTGGATTAAACAACTCTGTCGAGTTCCCTTTGGGGCTTTTGGACCTTTATACACAGATGCTTTTATTAAATGAAAAACTAAAAATGAAGGACTTTGCTCTTTATGGCTCCAACTAAGTGACATTAAAGGTCATGGCAAATAACTAAAGAGTGTGAGTTTTGAACTAGTCACTCTTCCAGGTTTAATTTTAAAATTCCGTTTTCCTGTACAGAAATTGGATATTTCTTTTTATATAGTAAAATGTCAGGAACATAATTGTGGGAAGTTTTCACTTGGACCAAAACCACAATTTCAGTCTACTGTAACTTTGTAGGAGGAAGAACAAGAGCTGCATTTGACTGTAACATTCTTCTTCTACATTTAGGAGGACGAGAACCATCGGAACACACGAGGTGGCCTGGGTGAGATTGTGTTAATTTACTTGAATTTTCGTCTTTCCTTTATTCACCTTTATTACTAGTTTATATATTTACTGTTTCATTGGGTATTTTATGCCTTAGGCTCCTTTACTATGTTTAACAATATTAAAAATTCAATAAATAGTTGTTTTGTAAGTGACTAACATAGTTTGACTTTCCATACCAACTATTAATATAAAATCCATGACAACTGATAAATTTGTCCATTATGTATAGAAGTGGAAAAATGCTACCAAATCTCTGTTCTTTAAATATTACGGTAAGAGTTTATCTGAAGCTCACTGCCAAAGGCATTCCCATTCTTCTTGTTCCCCTCAATGCCCATGACCTTCTAGTCTTTCTTGGACCCATGCTCGTGGACCCCAGGAACGAATCACTTTCTCAAGTAGGTAATATGTCTTTTTTCTCAGAGGAAAAAAAAGGGAAAGCAAAAAAGAAGAAGAGAAGAGGAAGAAGGAGTAGGAGGAGGAGAAAAGAAAACCTTTACCTACTTTGTCAGGGCGCCTACACTTTCTACCTAAGAACATTATCATGTGTTAAAATAAAAGCACCCTTTCCTGCAGTTGAGATAACCCTACTCACTCCATTCATGTGTTAAAAAGCACGTGGTTCTTAGAATTAGAATCGGGGGTCAAAATTTGGCTTTGATTCTTGTGTGTTTAAGCTTGCAACCTAGGTCAATTTACTTTTTCAATCATAAAATGAGGGATAATAACATCTATCTCACAGGGCTGTTTCGAAGATTGAAAAGGAGACAGGCGTGGTCACAGGTAGCATACTGAGCACTGTCTGTTACGAACAGAAGGCATCCAGTATACCTGGGGTGCCCATTTGATAGCCAACCCGTGCTTCCTGACTTCTAGAGGCCACTTTCCTTCTGGAGATCTGAATCATCAAACTTGTCTAGAAATAGTTATTACAAATAATAATCCACTGAATTCTTTATGATTGCCTACAGTGAGTGATACTGCATAGCTTTCCAGTATGACAAGCACTCTTTCCTGTGGTGAGATAACCCTACTCACTCCATTCATATATTACAGGGTTGGCCATACCCCAATCAGAGTATTTCTTCCTTAGCCAGAAAGATTAATGGATGGGCATGTGGCATGTGGCATGTGATCTCAGTAACGTCAATTCTTCCCTAGCTTTTCACCATAAAGGATGGTGAAGCTACCTCTTTCCCCTGGGGTTGATAAGTTGGCAGGATATGAGTCTGAGGGTTGTCATCAGCTCTCTTGTGTACCATATGAAGAAGAATGGCCCGAAGGGGGTGGGAGAGAGAGAGAGAGAATATCTTATGGTATCAGTTGAATTCCTGAGTATAGACATTCCAGAAGCCATTTTATCCCTAGAGTTCGTCCCCTTATCCATAAACTGCTTGAGATGGGTTTCTGTTGTTTGCGATGTAAATAATTCTGAAAATACTCATTTTGGCTTCTAGAGAAGCTACTTTGACTAACTATAAAAATATAAATTAGCCTTTTTAATACATCTATAATTTTCTAAAGGCAATGGTACGTTGGAAAGGATATAAACAAAAATACTTGATATTTTTCTGTTGTTAGGTCTCTAGCACTAAGAGCTGGACTATGGTTTATAAAGAGAAGTCAGCCTTGCTTGCGTTAAGGGAAGTATATTGCTGTTGAGGCCGGGTGACGAATTCTCATGTTCACTTCAGAAGCTACTTGGTTTAAGAATCTCAAGAAAAGTGAACACCAGCACCAAAACCAAAACCACAGACATGCTGAGAATATTCATAGGTGTTAATCGGGGCAAGTGCTTGACTAAGCTGCTGGATACAAGCTCCTGACAGCTTCTGTGGAACCTCAGAAGTACCTGCAGCGTGGTACTCCGCACCTCCCCACGCTCAGGTGACAAGGGATTTAATTCAATTAAGGTGCAGGTATGAAAGAGAGTAAATTTAAAAAAATAATAATAATCAAGAAAAATGGCAGATTACAATGATATACAAGACTAAACATTTGTTTCCACAAATTCACAAAACCCAGGAACTCAGACTTCTTGGAGACTCACCACTAAGTACAACATGCTGCTTAATGTATCCAGTGTTCATTCATTCTTCTATTTAAAAAGATATTTATTTGGTCCCCATTAAGGGCTAGTTACTCTTCTAATCACTGGAGATACAGCATTGTGCAAACAGAAAGAAACTTCCTGCCTTCATGGGGATTACATTGCAGAGGGAAGACAGTTTAAAATAAAAGTAAGTAAAATACGTGATGTGCTGAACGGTGCTTACTGCTCTGGGGCGATCACACTGCAGAGGGTGGGGAGGTGTACTTTGAAAAGGGTGAATGGAAGAGCTCTCACAAAGAGGAGGTAAGGAGCAAACCACTGAGATATCTGGGGGAGAGTATTCAAAGAGGTGGGAGGAACAGGTGTGAAAGAAAAAATAAAACAGCAAGGAAGTCAATGTGGCTGGTGAGACGTGAAGGTAGGAAAGGTCATAAAAGATGAGGTTTGAAAAGTAGCCAATCTGCCCTGGCCAGTGTGGCTTAGTGGGTTGAGTGTCTCCTGTGCATGGAAAAGTCGGAGTGCAGGCGGGAGGCAGCCAATTGATGTTTCTCTCTCTCTCCCCCTCTCCATTCCTCTCTCTCTCTAAAAAAAAAGAAATCAATAAAAACATTAAAAAGAAAGAAAGGTAGCCAATCTAAGTAATGGGCTTTTATTCCAGACAGAAGGGAAGATGTTTATAAATTTTGAGCAAAGGGGCCTCACAATCTGAATTAAATTTTGGAAGGATCTGGCTGGCTACTGTGTTAAAAGAATGATATGTGGTGGGGGGAGGGGCAGAATCAGAAACACCGGTTAAGACAAGGCAATCATTTAGGTGAGAGATGATGGATGATGATGGTTTGGTGTTGGTACGGGTGGAGATGAGGAGAAATATTCTGATTCTGGGTTTGTTTTGAGGGTAGACAACAGATATCAGTTGAATATGTTTTAAAATCCCTAACAATGATGATATATATATCTATATATCTATATATAGATATATATATTCCAATAAGACTAGAGTATACATAATGTCTATAATAAATCTACAGTGTTTATCGGTATTAAGCATATAACATCGAAAGAATGTTTTATCAAGAATTTCTTTAACTAGAGCTTGAAAAAGGAAAGTATTCCAAGCTAAACAGTCACCAGAGAGAGAATCTGGGAAGTAAACCTCATTTCTTGCTCTTCCTTTGGTGTGTGCACAGGAGATTGACTTCTAGACCTCTCCACCTCTCGGCCTCCCTCCCACCCTTCCTCTGTCTCGCTGTCACTCATACACATAATTATATATGTATATCCAGGGCCAGCAACATATTTTATGGCACCTGGTGAAAAATGTATCTTCAGAGTACCTTGTTCACAAAAGCAAGGAAAAAAAAAGGCATTAAAATATAAAGGTAGTAAAACATAAAGCTTTTCCTTCTCATCTGTAATCTCTCAACATGTGATGGTGTTTTTAAAATGTTGTTATTTATTATTGTTCTATGTAAAGAAAATTAAAAATTTAAATAGAATAAGTTTTAACTTTTCATCTTTGCTTTGTGCAATGCCAGTTTTAAATACAAATATAAGACCATTTTATTCATCTGTAGAATCGCTGAAATCACACAATTTGTATTTTGTGACTTCTACATGCATATATTTTCAATTATTACTACAATAATAGAAACTAACTCAACTGTTTTGTGTTGTTACGCCTCACTGAGAATATTTTTTCCATTGATTTTTTTTTTAGAGAGAGTGGAAGGTGGGGTGGAGACGAGAGAGGGAGGGGGAGGAGAGAGAGAGAGAGAGAGAGAGAGAGAGAGAGATCAATTGGTTGCCTCCAGAATGCACCCCGACCAGGACCAGGGATAAAACCTGCAACCCAGGTATGTGCCCCTGACCAGGAATCAAACCCATGACCCTTTGGTCTAAAGCTGATCCTCTAACCACTGAACCACAACAGCCAGGGCAACTCAACTGTTTTTATTTCACTTCTTGATATGTGCACATTCTACCAACATTCCTGTGCCCTAGGCTTACTGATCAGTGAGAAAGAACTAAAAGGGAAAGGAACTATGCATCATCTTTCCTTTGCCTTTTCTTCAATGTTAACACTTTTAACATTATTGGTGGGCTAATAGAGAGAAGCTATGCAAGTAAGAAGACATACGATAGGAATTCTTGGTCATTCATGCTTCTTAGACCACCATTGCCTCCTTTCTGCAATTTGAAGCAAGTTTTGTTTGAATTGAAAGTGAAGCTTCCATGGACTGTCATGTCCCTACTAACTCAGTAGTGGACAACATGCTAAACTCCTACTCATAGTAAGCCCATGGAATATCTGTGTTCATAGGACATTGAGGCCACAGTATGCAAATGAAAAGTGCGAAGAAATGACAGACGTGCATATTACATGTCTCCTCTGCTCACAAACATGCTCCATTGTCCCATTGGACCTCACTTGCAAAATATGCCTTTAAAAGTTATTAGGAGTTTCAAGCAGCAACAGCAGAATATTGAATTGAGTATGGGGTGACCCAACCCTGTCTATATCTTACATTTCATTAAGCTCCCTGTCCTTTTCTTTGAAAATTCAAGATGAAAATTCCCGGATTCTCACGTATTAGAGGACAAGGATCACAGTATTTACCGAACAGTTTTTTTTCTACTTTTCTCTTTCATTTTCATTTCCCTCACTCTCGGATTTGCCCTGGGAATTCCTGAAGTTTTTCTGTCTCTCCTTGAGTTGTATAGCACTATCCGCATTCCCACTCGTCAACCCAGCCTTGGCCAGCACGAGAGCAAGCAGCAGAGGAGAGGGCACCTTTCCAACACGCCCCTCCCCGAGTACACCTGCAACAGCTTTCCTCAGTAGTGTCATTGCTTACGTAAGAGGGGTCTGGCTGTCATTTAAATTAGTTTTCTTTAGCTCATTATCTCATTACTTCTCTATAAACATATTTTTTCACTTTTAAACATTTTTGAAAATGTGATACAACTTGAAATCACTGTGCACATTTAATGTAACAGTGTCACTGGTATGTTAGAATTTGAGGGGGAACTGACTGTGTAACCTAAGATCTATTTGAGAACATTCTGTAGCTATTTAAAGAACTAATTAATAGAGAACACATTGCATGCACCTCCTGCTCCTGAATAGGAGTTCATATAAACCTTATGACAATACTCATCACTCAAAACGACAAGTATTTACACGATACTGTGAACACTCTGAGGGCACAGACTGTGTGATATTCAAATGTCCGTCCCTATTACCACCTGAAGTACTAAAACCTCCTAATACAAGGTATTCCGCACTTGTATCCTGAAAGAATGAAAGATTGTACTTACTTCTGGGGTTATAATTTTAGTTGAGCTTTCAAAAATACATTTTAACATTTATATGGTATCCTTTATAAACTGCTGTAATACTTTTTGTTGATTTATGTGGAAAGCCATATCAAGGAATCTATATAGTTAAAAAATATACAGGCACAGTATCTTTAGCATTTTGTATTGTTTTTACATGCACCTCGAGTCCCTCCCATCTCTGAAGATAATTTCCCCCCAATATTAACATTAGATAAAAGGTTGGTGGCAAGCACAGCAAACTTACGCTCACCATGCTACCCTGGTCCTTCTTTCTGGGCACTGCTCAGTGGAAGGGTGTCCCCATTTATAGGTATATTTTCTTCTGACTTCCAAGGTCACTTCCAGGACCCCAGGACAAGAAACTAAGTGAACACAGTGGAGGAGTACATAATTCTACCACCACCCGCCATTCATAGTTATTGATAGAGCCTTAGAACACTTGAATTGACAGCAAACTTGAAAATCATCTAGTCTGACTTCTTTATAAATGCAGAGATCTAGTGTGTATGAACTCTGACAAGTTTATAAAAAATTAATCTCCGAGTTTCAGGCTCAAAAACAGGATTCAAAAGTGTGTGCCCTGGAATAGGGAGGAATATGTTTCTGTGTTATGCTCAGAATGCCCCCTCTAAGGTGACATTTCTGTCTCCAGCATAAGCTACATTATTTTTGCTTTCATAAGACCTCAGCTTTCAGAATATATTACTCTTCAAACCATACTTTTCCTTTAAGAATTTTGAGAACTTTATTTTTTTTGGAATGTACTTGACTCTAAATGACAAAAGTTATGACTCTAACTCTAACTATGACTTTCTTTTATTTATAAATATGCACTTATACCTAAGGATAGAGTATGTGTGATGAAAACCCACACTGACACGTTATTTAACAAGTATTTGAGGGCCTACTCACACTTTTTCCAGGCCCTGGAAATAAAGTGATGGTCTCAAAGCCATGGCTTCTGTCTTCAACAAGCTTATTGTTTTGAGGGTAAACAGTATTGAAACAAGTAATTCTGATGGACTTTGAGGAGCTTTCTGATGTGAGCAAAGCTAGGGGGTATGGATTAGAAACACCTACCTAGTTCAGGACCTTCAGCATTTACCCAGACAATGAATGTTTAAGCTGAACCCTGGAGAAGTAGAAGTTGTCAAGATGAAGAGAGCAGGGAAACACATATTCAATGGCCCGATGACCAGGGTGATCACAGTAAGTTAGAGGAACTGGAATAAAGCAATCTGGTTGTTGTGTGACTGAAGAGGGGCATTGGATGAGATTGGAGAGGTGGTCATGAGCCAGAGTGTGGCGGGCCTCGTAAGTTCAGTGAGGGGCTTAGCACTGTATGCTCAGGGGAACGCAAGCTATTGAAAGTTTCTGAGTAAGGGGCTGACAGATGACGAGACGCATGAAACAATGCATGGAGTCCAGGGGAGGCTTGAGCTACATTGTTCAATATTCAGGAATGTTGCTAACTGGTTGTTGCTAAATTGTCAGTAGTTTGAAATAAGCCATGGTGGGAGAATTTGCATATTGGAAACTGGCAAACACCCTATAAAAGGGTTTTGTTGCTTTTGCTGTTGTTGTAGGAAAGCTGGTTTACCAGCACACGGCTGGATAGATGTGAGCAAGGGGAAACATGATGGCCTGGCCCAGGGTAGTAGCAGTGGGAATGGGAATATGTGGATACCTCTGAGGACTATTTAGGTATGCTCTGTCTATGTGCAAGTAGACACAGAGATAGAAGAATGCATAGCAGGCACCAGGCTCATTTCCAGCCCGTCTGTGGACTTCTAACTTGACACCCTTCAAGTAGCTCCAGCTTGAAAGCAAAGGTCAAACTCTTTGGACATTCCATTCCACAGTCGGTCATGCCAGTTGTCTCTTAAGAAAATGTGCATTCAATAACTTACCCTAGGTTCTTAGGAACAAATGAATAACATTTTACTTCGATTTTGATAATGCTATCAGTAACATAAAGCAAAAGCCTTTTTTCTTTTTTGCTTTTCTATCCAGAGACTCGTTTTCCTCATCTGGCATTTACGGCTGATGTTCTCCAAGCCTTCTCAGACAACGTGAGTGCCAAATGTGGAAGGCAACTTGGACATTAAGTTATATGTGCTCATGTGATTTGCAAAGATGACTTTTCTCCAGGGTAACCCTGAAGCAGATGTTACAATTCTGTGAAAGTTTTATTTGTAATTTTATGAGATTAGCACACACAAAAATATCCATATGGAATGTTCTTGTTGGTTTTCAGCAAGCATTATATAGCGTATGGAGAGGTAAGAAACAGAAGAGAAAATATATTTATTTTGGCCAATTCAGTTGCTAAGTAGACTCATTATTTGTGTCCTGGCTCAAAAGTATCACATTTTGAATGTGGATCAGAATATATATTTTTTCTTGTTGTGTCAGATTACAGGGGTTGAATTGCTTCACCAAGAGTTACCCTTTCGGTGACTGAAAAACCATATCCTGTCATTTTTATGCTCCAAAGATGGCTCTGCTTCGATAGAGAGAAGCGTCAGGAATGAGGCTTTCTGACAGCAGGGTGAAACTCTCACATTTAAAGAATTCTCACCAGAGGTGTTTGTAATCTCCCCCCAATTTTCCCTTCCTCCTCAAACCTGTTTGAAGATAAAGCAGAGTGTAACCTGTGCCCTGTCAACTTCCTGCAGAGTGTTAACTCAGAAACCTCCGTCAGTCACAGAGTGCATCATTTCACAAGTTCCTGGTGATTGGGAATGAGTTCCAGATCACTGTCCACGGACCTGATTGTCTATTGCCCCAGGCCACCGCAGCTATTCATTAAAATTTCTGACGGTGGTATCTGGCTTCATGATTAAAGAATCTTGAAACAAAGCACAGTGTGATTCCTTGTCTGTATATTTATCTCACTTCTTCAGAGCTAGGAAGATGGGAAATGGCTTATGAGAATTTGATAGTTTAAAAAAAAAAATAGAGTATGGGAACACCCTTGATACCCAGGGTTTGCTGCTATTGTTGTTATGGTCATTATTTTACTTTTAAGCTGTAAGGATAAGTCCAATTCACTAATTTATTTTTAGTTCAATTAAAAATAATCCTCTCACCATATATTATCCCTGTTTGTTGTGGCTATGGTGAACAAAGCAGGTACACGTTCTCTGCTACATTGGAGCTTGCATTCTAGGAATACATGATTAACTACATGAAAGAATGATTTGTTACCTGCTTGAAGGCAGGGGTGGGACCAATTTTTTACTTATGTTTCTTTCCAGCTCTTTAAAACTTTTTAAATTTTGAAATAATTTTAGTCGTAAGAAGAATTGCAAAGATAGTACAGGGAATTCTCTTATTCCTCTAAAGTTAACAACGTACATCTTGAATGGTAAGATGATCAAAACTAAGATAATAATATTGGGAAAACACTACTTAACAAACTGGATTCTATTCATGTTTTCCCCATTTTCTCTCATGTCTTTTTGCTGTTGCAGGGTCTGAGCCTGGACGTTACACTGCAGTTAGTGATCCTCTATCCTTGGTGTCCTCCCACGGAGACAGTCTTGTCTCTGATGACCTTGACACTTTTGAAGAGTTTCGGTCACATATTTTGTAGCATGTCCCTCAATTTGGGTTTCTCTGATGTTTTTTCATGATTAGACTGTCATGAATTTTGGGGAAGAATACAAAGATGCGGAGTCATCATCATCTGAGAGGGTTCTTGGTATCAGTGTTTTATTATAAGTGATATTAACCTCAATCACTTGGTGAAGGTAGTGCCTGCCAGGTTTTGCTACTATAAAGTTACTATTTTTTTTTCCTTTCCAAACTCTATTTATTGGGGATTGAATCATAAGTCCAACCCACACGGAAGGGGAGGAGGATTTAAGTTCACCTCCTAGAGAGAAGTATCGAAGAATTTGTGGCTGTTAAAATTACACAGTAATTAATAATTATGTTGAGGGAGGTACTTTGAGTCTATGCCGATTTCCTATTTATCTTTAATTTAGCATTCATCCATGGATATCGCTGGCAGCAGTAATTACTGTGGTGTTCTACTAGTGACTTCCTATTTCCCTCATTAATTCAATATTTAGTCATTAAAAATTCTCTGTGAGGAAGAGCTGTCCCTCCTCCCCGGTTTATTTCATTATGTATTTGTATGTGTATGAACTCATGAATATTTATTTTACTCTTTGGTTTATAATACAATCCTATCGTTATTTTATTATTCAAATAGCTCAAGCTTTAACCAATTCATTTTTGGTCTGAATGCTCTGCTTTTTACAACTGAGGGTGGGTGCTGTGATGTTTTTCCATAGGAAGTAGAAGCTCCCTCCTCAAGAGGCAACTCTGTGTGATTTGTGAGCTTTTGAAAGAAAACTGAAGTTAAGAAATTGTCCTCATTAACTTTGAGACTTATTTGAAACAATCAACTGCATTTAATGAGTAGAAGTGATACCATAGCAGGAAAGAATAATGAAAACATACATGATCCTAGGTTTGTTTACCCATTACTACACTAATCATGCATGTCCTTAAGTGAAATACCACACAGAGATTATAGCTGTCAATCCTTGAAATTTTCGTCTGAGCCTAGTGAAGTCTAACTATCGTTACCGATTGAGCTTCATCTTTATTCTGCACTGTTACTTCTGGTATGGGGAAAGATAAAAATAAACATGTTTGTTGACTGAATAAACACTAACTAATTCGTGAAGAATTGTAATGTTTGCCAGGGAGATAAGATGAAAATAATGTGAATAATTAATTCACAGCATCTTATTAAATATAGATACACTTAAATTTTATGGAAAAGATAGTAAGGGATGCCCCTAATTAGAGACATTACTATTTGCTTCTCCTTGTTATAATTAAGCTTTAATAATTATGGTTTATATTGAAAACTGGAATGGTTATGAGATGTAGTATAGTCTGATTCATTTGTCTATTACAAAAAGGCAGACAATAATATGTTGAATATAAAAAGCATTTTTTTGTCACCTAGAGCCATAATTTAAAATTGTTGTGAATGATATTCCAGCTTCAATATTATAATATAATATACTACATTTAAGGAATCTCTGAACGGTTTCTTGATTTAAGAATTTTATTGGTAACATTGAGTGAAGATCAAAGTATTTTATTAAATTCCACATATAAGTAAAATCTTATGGTATTTGTCTTTCTCTGATTGACTTATTTCACTTATCATAATACCCTCTAGGTCCATCCATGTTGTTGCAAATGGCAAGATTTCATTCTTTTTTAGGGTTGAGTAGTATTCCATTGCATATATGAACCGCTTCAAAAGCGAGGGGATTAAGAAGTACAAATTGCCAGTTATAAAATAGTCATGGGGCTGTGAAGTACAGCATAGGTAGTACAATCAACACATTGTAATAACTATGTATGCTTATCAGGAGAATCACTTTATTAGTTACATCAATGTCTAATCACTGTGCTGTACACCTGAAACTCATACGATATTATATGTCAACTATAATTAAAAAATAAAAATATAAAGTTAAAAATTACAAATAAATATTAGTGTTTCAAAGGAGCACTGTAAAGATTTCTGCAGCGTATTTCTTCAGTCTAACTTGGCCTTATCCATCCCTGCATGTAGCATGGACTATTATTATTCCATAGGGACCTTCTCCAGTGTCCAGATTCAGGAATAACTTACTTCAATGTACAAACACAAAGACTCACGATGATGTGTATGCTAATGGATGCTTAGGCTCAATCACCCACTCCCTCATTCTGCATAAAAAGTTTATGTCCCTCATTAGAGGTTCAGGAATCAGCCAAGATATAAAGACACAGATTCCATGTATCTGGGTGGGATTACTGAGGAATACACAAAATGGCAAATTTAAATTTGAGAATACCAAACTTGTAGTGTTCCTTCAAGGCAGTCTTTAGAGAAAGGATATTTTTTAGTGTCAAATATAAGTTTGTTACTAGGCTTTTATAGACTCTACATTTTGGTATCTTCAAATCCAATGGTTGGGGTTCTGTATTTTCAAGGGAATTTGACCTTCAATGAAAGATTACAAGCTCATCCTTAGTCTGAGAGTAAGATCTCTGTTGAGATGTAAGAACTCAGTTTGGGCAGAACCAGCTTTTAAAAACAAAGATTCAGGCAGCTGTCTCTACGCCCATGATTTGATGGAATCAAGCTTGTGAAGAAGGAGGGGTCATGTGTAGGAGTTTCCCTACCAGGGCCTTTGAGAATGTACTTCCCCCCACATGTTACAATATATATTAGAGTGTAGTAGAATACGGTATAATAAATCTAATTTTATCAAGTGTCATGGCTGGGCCAGCAATAATTGTATTTTGGAACAGAACATCACAAAGATAAGCATCAGAAGAAATTGTAGGTCAGGTTAGGAAAAAAATTATATTATGTAGAAACTGCTTCCTAGAGTCGTTGGAAGAGAGAAACTAAAAATCACCTACATAAAAATATTATCTTGTTTCTTTTTCTGAAAGGTGAGTGATTTTCTCTTGATTTATACTTAGATTTAATCTCCCTAATGCTCCCCAGTCAAAGTGTAACACTCCAGCATTGTTATTGGTGGGTTATTTCGCCATCCCCCACCTCCTTACCTCCCTGACAATACTTACCTTTTTTTTTTTTTATCCTCACCCGAGGACATTTTTCCAATTTTTGTACAGATAGAGTGGGAGGGAGAGAGAGATAGAGAGAGAAACATCGACGTGAAAGGGACACATCAAGTGGCTGCCACCCGCACGACCAACCAGGGCCGGGGACAAACTGCAACCGAAGTACATGCCCTTAGCGGGAACCGAACCCGGGTCTCTCCGGACCGCAGGCCAACGCTCAAACCGCTGAGCCAAACCGGCCAGGGCAACTTACCTTTTTTATTCAAGGAATTCCAACATCAAATATACAGGGCAGGACAAAGGTAGGTTTACAGTTGTAAGTATATGAAACAGTTTATTCTTATATTATCATTTATTAATTATTGCATTATTTTCCATATGAACCACTGTAAACCTCCTTTTGCTCCATCATCATCATCATCATCATCATCATCATCATCATCTTCATTTGAATACTGGTTGTTTTTGTCCAGAATAATAATGGGTAAGAAAAAAATGATAAGATATTTTTTAACTCCTAGGCTTATATGCTTAGATGATAGCTATTTTGGATAAGGGGCTCTAGGTAATATTTCACAACTTCTAAAATCACTTCAATTTTCATTCCAATATGAGAAATATCTTTTCCCTAGTGATCATAAAAAAAAGAAAATCCCCTCAAAACAGAAAAACCAAAACGAAACAAAAAATTCTACCACCAACAAAAATGAGGGAATTACTCTTAACAGCCTTTTTTTTTTTTTTCTGTCTTATAAATGCTGGTTTGGGAGGTCTGGCTTTTAAGGAGTCTGCTTATCTAATGAAGTAGTTCTATATAAATTGAGACTTAACATTACCCAGAAATTTGACTAAGTTTCATTACCGACATACATCTTATTACTCTTGGATGAAATTTCAAGGAAGCAGACATTTGCCTGTTTCTGATCATGTAGTCTCAACTCTGCATAGTCACATTTTGATTAGAGAAGTTTAAATTACAAGTCTTATTTAAAGTGTGAGTGCTACTATGATAAGAAGCTCATAAATAAGAGCATGAAACGCATTTAAAAATAAAGATTAAGAACCTTACAAAATAGATTTAGGAACAACATCTCTTTACAGAGTGAGTTATATAAGGGAAGAGTCTCTTGATAATAAGAATTATTACTACATTCAAAAATCAATATTATTTCTCCATGGTAGTAAAATAAATGTTAATACACAATTAACATCAAAAAACCTACTTATTATTTTATCCAGAAATCCTGATGTAACATTATTTAGTGGGCATTATAGAAGTTTAAAAATAGGATCATATTTTTCAGAAGTAAATGTCTGTGATAAGGGAAAAACAAGAATCATGTGTGCATTAAATTTTTATTTTTAAAATCAGATTATATATACTTTTTGTCAAATTTAATATCAATACATGACATTTAATTCTAATGTCCTTCCTCTAAAAAAATCAGTAAAAAGAGTTAACCTTTTCAAGGACAGTTAAAAGTCTATAACAAACTTAAATTGTGATAAAGTCTTAAAAATAGGTTTTAGTCCCCTTTCTCCACACTCTCGCCAACACATGTGGTTTGATGATTTGTTGATGACCATTCTGACAGGTGTGAGTTGACACCTCATAGTTGTTTTAAT
Source organism: Molossus molossus (assembly GCF_014108415.1). Taxonomy (NCBI): domain Eukaryota; kingdom Metazoa; phylum Chordata; class Mammalia; order Chiroptera; family Molossidae; genus Molossus; species Molossus molossus. Next base: position 49,662,903 of record NW_023425351.1, read on the forward strand.
TTACATCTCTTTGATGATTACTGATGTTGAGCATTTCTTCATATGTCTCTCGGCCATTTGTACGTCCTGTTTGGAGAGGTTTCTGTTTAGGTCCTCTGCCCATTTTTTAATTGGGTTTTTTGTGTTCCTTTTGTTGAGTTGTATGAGCACTCTATATATTTTGGAAATTAACCCCTTATCTGATGCATCATTGGTGATTATGGTCTCCCATATAGTGGGATCCCTTTCTGTTTTGATGGTTCTTTTGCTGTGCAGAAGTTTTTTAGTTTGATATAGTTTCATGTGTTCATTTTTTCCTTTGTTTCTCTTGCTTTAGGTCTTGATCAGTGAAAATTCTGCTGTGTATGATGTCTGAGATTTTGTTGCCTACATTTTCTTCTAAAATTTTTATGGATTACCGAGTTACACTTAAGTCTTTTATCCATTTTGAGTTTATTTTTGTGTACGGTATAAGTTGGTGTTCTAGCTTCATTTTTTGCAAGTAGCTGTCCAACTTTCTTCACCATTTATTGAAGAGACTGTCTTAACTCCACTGTATGCTCTTGCAACCTTTGTCAAATATTAATTGAGCATATTGTCTCGGGTCAATTTCTGAATTCTCTATTCTGTTCCATTGGTCTATCTGCCTGTTTTTGTGCCAGTACTAGGCTGTTTTGATTACAGTGGCTTTGTAGTATAACCTGAAATCTGGTAATGTGATCTCTCCAACTTTGTTCTTCTTTTTCAAGATTGCTGTGGCTATTTGGGGTCTTTTTTCTAGTACACTGCTGGTGGGAATGCAGACTGGTACAGCCACTGTGGAAAACACTATAGTGTTACCTCAAAAAGTTAAAAATTGAACTGCCATTTGACCCAGTGATTTAATTCCTAGGAATATGCCCTAAGAAACCTGAAACACCAATAAGGAAGAATATATATACCCCTATGTTCACAGCAGCACTATTTACAATAGCTAAGATCTGGAAACAACCCAAGTGTCCATCAGTAGATGAGTGGATTAAAAAGCTGTGGTACATGTACACAATGGAATACTATGCAGCCATAAGAAAGATCTCTTATCCTTTGAGATGATATGGAAGGACCTGGAGAGTATTATGCTAAGCGAAACAAGCCACGCAGAGAAAGATAAACATCACATGATCTCACTTATTTGTGGAATATAATGAACTAACAAACTGCTGAACAAAATTAACCCAGAGACATAGAGGTAGGGTACAGACTAACAAACCTCAGAGGAGGGGGTGTTGTGGGGGAGAGATAAACCACAGAACTTATATGCATGTATGCATGACTAATGGACATAGACAACAAAGCTGGGGATGGGGCAGGGGGAGGGGAGAAGGGTGTCAGTGGGGGAATAATGAGAAACTTCTGTAACAAAAACAAATTAATAAATAAAAATAAATTAATTAATTAAAAAATAGGTTTTAGTCTATAATTATTTCATGGTTAGCAGGATGGATTGTGACTGTGTATGTTGTAAAACAAGCTATTAATATATGTGAAATAGTCAATTAAAAAATAAAATGTAGACTAATAAAAGTGCTTAGATTAACTTGATACCCTTAAGAATAGACCATGTATTGTTATCAATGGAAGATGCTTGTCTAAAACATTTCATGTATTCCTCGACTTTTCTCTACAACCTGCTACTACCATCCTATCCAGGTCCACAACAACCATACATAATAGTACCCAGCTTTCCAACTGCTCTGCTTTTCCCCAGTTTCTTTTCCTTTCCCTTATATCTTGCACCTCTACTCCACACTAATTCCAATCTTGTTCTCATCATGTCTTTTTTTTTTTTTTCACTCATAAACCTTCAATGGTTTCCTCTTTTCTACTGTGTAGTGTCCAAATTATTATCAGCTCTTAAAACTTTACATAATCAAGCACAGTATGACCTTTGAAATGAAATCTGAGACTATTTTCTTAAACATTTTCTCAACTAGTATAGATTGCTCACTGTCTCATAAATGAGACAAGCTTATTGTTGCTTCTACAACATTTCTCGTAATTATCCCTTGAATAGAATTTTTGTCCCTCTTCTCAATTTGCCTTACCTTAAATTCCATTTACCTTTACAGTGACCTTTATTTCTAGGTCTTATTCAACTCCTGCCTCCTTTTAATAATTTCAAACTATACTGACCTTTCTTTCCAAGGATTTATCTCAGATCAATCTCTTTCACTTAATCTCATGATGTCTTTTGTCATGTCTTATGCCTTTTAAGTCTGCTATTGTTGAGTTCTCAGGCTGTCATTGAACAATTTATGTTTTAATTCACTATGTTATAAAAAGTCCTTTAGAGCAGACATTGCATATTTTAGCCTTTGGAATACTGTACATAAAACAATGCATTGATTTTAAATAGACAATCCGAAGATTTGAATCCTCCATCACTACTGTAGCAGGGCCATTATTGAAACTCTCTCAAGCTCAGTTTGCTCATCTATAACAATGGGTGAGTCAAACAAATCTATAGGATTGTAGTGAGCTTGGTGATGATTATGTAAAGCACTTTTCGAACTCACCAAATGTTCTTTTCCCCCTTATACCATACACAATATAGTTGCTTAGTAATTATTTAGCTACTGCATTGAAGAAACATTTAATAACGGTTGATTGACTCTTCATCTAATTATTAATTCAAAGAATAAATTAAATAAAAATCTAAGTCCAAAAGAATCAAGAGTTGTATGGCTCTCTGTCAAAAATTCTTTGAGGATAGTTCTTCCCCAAAACATTTCATCAGCATCAGCTATAATCTGGGCTCAATTTCATATAAATAGAATGAGGTTACCAAAAACAAAATTCTAGAACAAGCTAGTCATCAGGATGCTAACAAAACTGCCTCAAAGCCAGTTCTTTTGAAGGGGTCACATTGAGAAGACAGATGATGGCTTGATTCCCACATAATAGCTTTTATATTTCAACGTGAAGTTGACTATGCCACAAAATCTGAGGAACGTTGCATTAACATATAGGAAAGAAACTTCAAACAGAGCACCACAATCCAGATATTTTAAAAGTAAGTGCAGTGAAGATGGAAGAATTTGTATTTAGCTATTTGGGCCTGTTCAGTCCATGAAGCAATGAGGAGAAGCCCAAACCATGTTAGATTGTTAACAACACTTACATGAACATGATAATGATATTTATTATTACAGAAAGTTAAAAATTGGAAGACATGCATTGATCTTTAAAATCACACTCATATATGTGAAAGTACTATAATAAATGCATCGTATTAAGGAATATGGACGTGTAAGAGTGTGTAATCTAGAGAACATTGAAATTACTAATCAGTAATATAAATAAATCTCATGTAAATAAATTTCTGTTCACTACTTAATTTGTTCAGTAAATGATTAAAAGGATGCGAGAATTCAATATGATGCACATATAAAAACTATTTTTAAAAATGTTTTAGCCACAGAGATTTCATGTTAGAAAATGTAATCTGCCACTTAAAAAAAATAAAGGAAAATAATGCAAATTGCCACAGTGCTTATGTCAAAGTGTCATATCTTTTCTTTAAAAAAAACTAAATTGTTTTGTTCATTAGATTCCACATATAAGTGAGATCATGTGATTCTTATCTTTCTCTGACTGATTTCTCTTAAGCATAATACTCTCCAGGTCCCCCCATGCTGTCTCGAAGGGTAAGAGATCCTTCTTTGTTATAGCTTCATCGTATTCCATTGTATAAACAACAAACTAAAAAATCCAGAGGCATGGAAGCACGGAACAGACTGACGAATCTCAGAGAGAAGAGGGTGGGGGTAGGAAGAAATTAACCAAAGAATTAATATGCACGTATGCATAACCCATGGACACGGACACAGTGTAGTGAAGGCCTGGGGAAAGGGCGGGAGCAGGAAGGAGGGGGTCAATGGGGGAAAAAAGAGGGGATATCTGTAATATTTTCAACAATAAAGATAAATTTTAAAAAATTTTAAAAAAGATACAGTGACTTCTTTCTATATACAACAATAAATACAGTGTCTTTTTTTCTATTAAAAATACTGAATTATTTCTAACGTTTTCAAATTATTTATATATCAGGAGTGATTACTCTTCAGAATACTGGGGAAATACTTCAAAAGATGTTAATCATTATTGTTGATGTCATTACATTGCTATTGGTAAATAAGTTACCTAATTTATTTTAAGTTGTAATTCTTTTAAAAGGTTAAAAAAGCAAGATTATGTTCTTGTATCTAAAGATTTTGATGAAGTGCAATGCTTAGGGTTCAACATTCTGGGACATTTTTGTATGTTTTTCCCCAACTCACTTTGCTGTCCTGGTAGCACCTATGAACATTCAGCAGTGTTCATGTGCTCGGGCAACAATTCTTCCTTCAAAACCCAGGCACGGATACATTGCAAAGACATTTGTTTCTCTTTTTCCCTAATAAGTTTAAATAATAATTTTCAGACTTCATTTTAGAACCAGAAGCCCATGGGAAACTAGCTAAATGGTTTGACCAATTCTTTGAGCAAGAATCAGTTTAATAGTTTTATGTAGTGCTGAGAACACAGTTGATTGATAACTGAGTGATACTTCTTGTCAACTGGCTGTCTAGACCTCACCTGAGATGCAGAAATAGAGGAGCCTCACCTTGGCTTTTCCTCATTTGCTATTGCAGTGGTGTGGTAGGAGTGTGGGCGGGGCTCAGTCACACGGGCTCAAACAGAGGCAATGATGTTTGGATATTTTGTATACGTAAATCTGGCCCTACCTACTCTTATCACTGGACTGGAGTCGACAGATGCCTTATCAGTTCTCTTCAGATAAGAACTCTTATGGGTGAGTGGGTTCTGTATTTATGTTTTGTTTTCTACTTTGGATTTTTGCTTTTCTTCTTTATCTATAATAGCAACTTGACTACAAGGACCTAATTCATAATGTCAATCTGATTTTTAAACATGATCATAGTGAACAGAAAGTGGACAAGAAGAGGGCAAGGTTAAACCTTCTGTTTAGTCAAGACTTTGCCTAAAGGAAGTCTGTTGGGACAGGAAGTTTTATTCAAGTTGACAGGTGGTTAACTGGGGATCATTCTAGACTGAGGTCTATTGTTGTCAGCATGCTACTTCAGTTACTTGTGGTTTGTTTTTTCTTAAGAAAAAATAGTACTCTATAATGGGCTTTGAGATATTTGATTATACATATGAACCAATAAATTCCAAAATAACGAAATGTCTTTCACTAAGGGAGTTTATAAACCAGGATAGCAATGGAAGAGATGGCAAATCTCCCCAGAGATCCAAGCCATAAAGGGAAGGCAATGGCGTCTTACATTTTATGTTTCTAAAAATGTTTTTATTCTAAAAATAGATATGTGTAGGATTATATGTATATGTAGATACACATACATGCATGTGTGTATATTCATATACTAATACACTTCATTAGAAAACATGAAGGTCAGTTTCTGTTTGCTCATTTAAGACATTCAAATACATTTTGTCCAGTATATAAATCTCTTAGTTATTCAACACTCTTTTTCCTGGATCTTTACACCTCCCAGACAAGCCATGAATCAAGAATGAACAAGCCAAAGACTCCAGTGAAGAGCAAGAGGAAGTCTTAGAAGCTGAGTGAAAGCTGTCAAGATGCAGGAAGAACTCAGCCTACTGGCCAGAAGAAACCATCAGCACATGGTCAAAGCCAAACCTCACTGGTGCTAAGTCAAAGACGTTCAGGAAAAAAACCTTAAAAACAGCAAAGAACAGACAGCAGCTGTGTCAGTAGTGTGCGTTGGGCAGCAGAAGCAGTAGAGCTGAGGGTGATTTATAGAAGTCGCACAACTTGACGAAAGCTGAGGAAAGTAACATCAGTGAACAGATTGGTAGGCACATGCTTAACATCTCCGAATCTCAGTTTCTTCATTAGTAAAATTGGGATAATAACAGTCTCTATCTTTAGGATTGCTATGTTATTTAAAAAGATATTTATGTAACAAAAAGTGTGTCTGGATCATATTTACCAAGTTCTTACTGTTAACTCTATAACATGAAGTTTTAAAAAATCAGTGTCTCTCCTGGTATTTCATGCCTGTCTACCTATCTGTGGTTTATGTTGATTGTATTACTTGTCAGTGGATTGGATTATATGCTGTATTTTCCCTAAGTGGCATGCTCTTTATTCCAGGTTACATCCAGTGTTGTGATGGCTACAGTGTTATGGAAAATCAGTGGCCACAGAGACTAAGATTTTTAAGAACGATATACTCTCAGTGGAGACCTGTAGGGAAGTTTAATATAACACATGTATCAACTAATCAGACCAGATACTGGCTGAATTTGAAAAGACATCAGTTATACATAACTGGAGTAGATGTACTGCTGTGTAGTGAGAGAGCATCAGTCCTGCCACTGTGGTTCCAAGTTCAGCTTGTTTGTTGTGGGAAAGTTTCAGGGGGGCAATTTCTGTGGGTGGAAGATCCTCTGCTTTCTGTCTGGTATTGAGGCCTTAAGGCAGGAGTCTACCTGGTAGAGAGGGAGGAAGGGAGGGAGCGAGCGAAGGAGGGAGCGAAGAAGGGAGGAAAGGAGGGAATCAACAAAACCAAAGAAATCATCCAAAATATTAAAATTTTCACCTAATACCCATTAAATCTTTTAATAATGATCTAGCTTAAAAACTGAAGTCTCTTATGAGTGTTTTATTGAACCGTAAAACATAATTAGAACTAGGAGAAATACGCTTTCTTTTTTTTAAATCATCCTCACCCGAGGACATTTTTCCATTTTTTTGTTCAGGTAGAGTGGGAGGGAGAGAGAGGAACAGAGAGAGAGAGAAACATCGATGTGAAAGGGACACATCGAGTGGCTGCCACCCGCACAACCAACCAGGGCCGGGGACAAACTGCAACCGAGGCACATTCCCTTAGTGGGAACCGAACCCGGGTCTCTCTGGACCGCAGGCCGAAGCTCTAACCGCTGAGCTAAACCGGCCAGGGCAAGAAATACACTTTCTTAATTTGGGCAATGTATTATTAAGTTTGCAAAGATTTAAAGAAAGCAAGCAAGCTGCCTCCAAGGAGGCAAAACAATGCTTTGATTATTGAGATCTTGCAAATGTTATAAATATTTACAAAAAAGAATAAAGTTGGTAAATGTAAACAAATTGGATTTTAAAAATCTTGAAGAGACTGTGTGAAAAACAACAAAAGGAAGGAAGACATCCATGAAGACGCAGAAACACAGACAGGCGTTGATTTTAAGAGATTTGGTCATTGGGTACACTTCTTGTGAAGCTGTTTCTAGGGGCAGGGACTTTAGGCAACCTAGATTAAAATAAATTAACCAAGATCTACTTGATCCAGCAAGATTGTCATGTCACATGACAGGAGAAAGGTTTTCTAGGTTTGTCATGCCTGCTTCAAACTTGGATTACTGAATGTCTGAGTTGAGAATGTGGCATAATGTAGGTGGGCTTGGTGATCCTCTAAGAACATGCATTATCACATCTGGGACCAAATTCTTTTCTTTTCCTTTATTGATTTTAGAGATAGAGGAAGGGAGAGGGACAGAAAGATATAAACATAGATGGGAGAGAACATTGATTGGCTGCCTCCTGCATGCCCCCCACTGGAGATCAGGCCCACAACCTGGGCATGTGCCCTGACTGGGAATCAAACCAGTGACCTCTTGATGCATGGGTCGACGCTTCACCACTGAGCCACACTGTCTGGGCTGGGACCAACTTCTTGTAAACATAGTTGATACTTGGGTATTTCATTATATTCCACTATTGAACTGCTTCACAAAGGACCTCCAGTAGAAACAGTTCATTAGTGGAACATAAAAGGTAGAGCAAAGAAACTTAGAAATCTGGAGTTTTGCTGAAACCACAGAAACTCTGGCAATCTTAGACTGCTAGATATTGAATGAATAGGACAAGTTACACCCAAGAAGTCCACAGCTTGAATGAAAACATTACCTGGGTTAGCTTAAAATGGTGCTGACTGAGCTCTATGTAGATTAAAGGTTTCTGTAAGAAAGTCTGAGTGGTATATATATATATATTAAGTATATCAACCAAGTATATTATACACTAAATTTAATCTTTCCCAGGGCAGGAATTCATGGAGTAAACTATTTATTAACTATCTATTAACTCCCATCGATGTTTGTTCTTGGTTGAGACCAAGAACAAAGGGGAAAGAGGTGACAGACAACACCCGTGGAGCTCTGTTTGTCCAGACAGGGCATGGTCTTGAGATGATTACTGAGCCAGAATGCCAAATTGCCATTTCCTTGACATCTATCATATTGTGCCTCCAAAAGCAGGTCTTGACCTGCCCTGTATATTGGCAGCTCAACACCCTCAGGATTGGGAAGAGGTTTAGGGTTAGTGGAGGTCAAGCCTGAGCTTGACCACTTTCCCTAACACTGGTAGTATGTGGTCTTTGCCCATGATTGGTAGGATGCACAATGGATGTGCTTTTCCAGTTGCATCTGGTTATAATAACTCAGCATGCTTGGAATATAGATACTCAATAAACATGTGAAAAAGTAAAACACAAGATGCTGTCCTACAACTTCCTTGACAAATGGTCATCTAAAAACTGCTAGAACTCAATAGAACATCGTCTGTGACAGAACACATACAGCGTCATAAGGAGTCAATTTCATTGTGAGCTAACTCTGGTTCTTAAATATTCTCTCTTAGATCATGTTGATTTTAAGCCTATCTTTCTATACTTCCTTCACTTCTGTCTTCTGAATTTACAAAGAGCAAATTACTTTCTTTTCCTGATGCTCTTATGCTATCCCTTAGACAATTACTTTACTTCAGGGGGAAAAAATCCCCATTGCTTCAACCATCACTATGTGGTTTGTTTCTAGCTACTTAGGAGAAAAGTACATTAGAAATATCTTGAGAAGATGCATGAAATTCTTTTGCTTTGTGTCAGAATTAACAGATAAGTCACACTATTTGTTTTCTCTGTGATATAGAGCATTAACATCTTGATTCATGAGCTGTACTTATTACTGGTGATAAATTTTAGTGTCCTGTTCTGTTAGCTATTATCTTTGCTTTTCCTCATTTATCACTTTTTAATCTATTTTGTGAGCAGTCATATCTGTCACTAAAATTTCAAGAAACGATTAAATAAAACTGTTTTCTAAGAAAATATACTGTCTCTGTCACGGCATTAAAAAGGTTTTGTCTTAAGGTTTGCAATGTCCCTGCACCACCATTCTGCCCTTAATTCACCATTGCTTCAGTGTTATTGCACTAACCATTAGTGGATATATTGGTTCTTTTAATCAGTCATTATTTCCACTGATTTTGTAAGAGTAACACTGTAGATGCACACTAGGCATATACGTTGTCGTTTCCGGCAGGGAAATAAAGTTTGGATGAATTTAAAAAAAATTGTGTTTGTAACCACAAACTTCTCACACCGTGATTAGGGAGCTAATGAATAACTTGGGGTTGACAGGCAATAGTAGGGGGGACAGCACATTTACAAAGTGCCTCAAGGTTCCAAAAGCATTTTTGTGAATTTCATCTCATGTGGTCCTAACAAAAATCTGGAGGCTTTAAATAAAGGAAACTCTCAGAGCTATTTGCACTAGGAAGACACTTTCCAGACAATATTCCTAATTTTTAAAATGCAAAGTGATGTGACAACTAACAGAAGAAAACTGCTGTCGTGGCCAGGTGGCCCTAGGAAGGCTCCACTTGAGCGAGGCACACACAGAGAGGCCGGTCTGTGAAACTCGTTGCTCTGTGGTGTCTGCTCTGTGTCGCTTGTTCCCTTCTTCCAGCTCTGAATGAACCACCACATTTTCTATGAACAGCATCGAGGTGTTCACAGCGGGATTCTTAGCAGGTATTTCAGAAGCGGGGTGGAGAAGAGCCATTGTTTACAGATTTAGGTTATTTGAAGATTGGGTATTTGAACGTTGGGGACTTGAAAAGAATCAAAACATGGGAAAATGTATTCTTCCAGAGGCTGGATTTCTTAGTTCTCCCCAAACACTTTAAATGTAAACCTATCAATTTGTAAATTACTCTGGTTTTTAAGATACACATATTCGCCTCTAAGACAGTCAAGGACTTGAATTTGCCCCTAGGTCAGCAGCTGCACTCTAACTGCTGACATTAGGTGAACGGCAACCAGCGCAATCACAGTGGCTCCAGACCGTTTTAAGGAGCCGTGTCTGCACAGTGTATGGCCTCATGGGCAAAGCAGGAGATCGCCTGTGCAAACAGAAGAGCACACGTGCAAATGCCTTTTTGTGTTGAGAGCTGCTTATTTTGTACAGATAATTACCAGGCCGCATTCCCACTAAATATATTCTGCTGCCTTAAATTGGGGTCTTAATTGTGAAAATTGATCCTTTGAAGAGATGAAACCCTTTGAAGGTTTCTTTCCTGACCGCAACATTTTATGGGTTTTGTCTATAAATTGAGTTGTGCAGGATGACTAGGCTGATGGATTCTGTAGACTGAGGTCCAGTGGTGTCATGTTACCATTTTTTACCAGAATACCGTCTCTGGCGCAAGGGTCCATGGCCCATGAATTGATGGTGGCGTCAACTCTCCAGTAAGTCAGGGCTCTGCTTCTGGACATTTTCCTCATCCAAGTAGTCTTTCATTGTTGGCAGCAAAGAAATTGGAAAACATAGTTCCGTCTATTAGAATAAGCTATGGTATGAGGTAGTCCTCATGGTTACATGGAGATAATGGGGTACTAACTTTAACAAATAATTGTAATTGTTACCTATGTAAAATGCTTTGAGCACTAGGAAGAAATGGCTCCATGAATTCCAAGGCTTATACTTTTCTTCTAAGTCATTTCTAAGAGAGATGGTTGACAAGACTGATATTAGATCCCCAGATCTTTCCTGGTGAAGGATTAAAATGAATTTGACACATAGATGTAAAGACCATCTACAAAACAGACATAGTTTTGCAGAGTTACTTCTTAGAATCTTAGTTCAGCCTTTAATAGGAGGGCTTCTTTGTGTATTTTCATTTCTTTCCTTCTCTGCTCTGCTGGTGTTGTTCTATAGGACTTAAACATAATCCTGAGAGTGTTAGTACTAGACTGGCTGGGAAATTTTTTTGTTAAATGGGCATGTGACTGTGATGAGCACGCAAGGTGGGCATGCAGAGCTGTTTGTGGTCTGCATTCGGTGGGGGCTGTTGCTACTAGATGCTCTGTTACTGTGCCTCAAATATTTCCATGATGAGAACCTTCCTCGTTGCCATGTATCACGCCGTGCAATCTGCGGTGGTATGGCCTGGAAGCCCACATCTGTGCCCTGTAGTGAAGGTGGGTCACATTGTGGTTTCTAAAAAACTGTCTTTAATATATGTTGTGTGTGAAATTCTGAAACCCTCTGGAGGGAAATTCAGCAGCAGCCATTCAAGAACTTAAAAGTGGCTATATACTCAATGACTCAGCAGACTTCCCGGAATTTATCAGAAGAAAAAAATCAGTTGACGTGTGTTAAGATTTATGAATATAGTTGTTCTTCAAAGTGTTAGGTACAATTAAAAATTTAAAAAGTATTATGCTGCAGCATGAAAGATTGTTCAAATAAATGTCATTGGATTGGATGGCATGAGCCATTAAAAATCATTAGATATAGGAGTATGGATATCAGAAAGGGTTTATAATTGTTTAAAAATGCAAAAAGTACTTTCAGTAAGTCTGTTTACTTTGAAACTACTACTTTTTGTAAAAATAGATAATATATAATATAAAAATATATAACAGTGAGCATCAACATATTATATAATCTGTGTGTGAATAGTGTTAAACACTATTATCATCATACATTACTATTAAGATTAACTCTGAATGTTTATTTTCTTTTTTGTCATTTTTGGTATTTTCCAAAAACCTAACAGTGATCATATAGCAATAGTATCATTAGGTAAAAAATAGTTGTTCTATTTCCCCCTTGTATAGAATTTCCAAGGGCAGCAGTGTTTTATGGAGAAGATTTAGGGACAGACAAGAAATGAGCAGGCCTTTAATGAAACAAATCTTGTGTTACTACATAAGTAGTCTAGCTAACATACCCTCTTATCCAGCCTTCTTCTCCCTTTCTGTGTGTGACAATGATGGCTTCAGTTTGATTCTGAAATTACTGTCCATTCTTTTCCAAACATCACCAAACTGCAATCTTCAACCTCCAGCAGCTAGCCTCTGCTAAGAGCTTGAATTAAACAATGCCTCTGCACCCACAGCAAACATCGTACCTCAACCCGTGGCTGGGGTATGCTTGGATGAGGTTGCTTCTGTTACATGAGAAGTTGATGAAAGATTGAAAAAATAGTAAAGAAGTAGAAGAGATATTAATGTGGGTAGGAAATAGGACAAGGCATGTTCGACTTCTAGGTTCCTGGTGTGGGCATCAGGTGAATGGTGGTGGTGCCATTATCCAAAATGGGGGGAAGGTGGAGGGGCAGGGTTAATGAAAAAGAAAACGAATTTGGTTCTGAACATTTGTAGTATGAATAAAATAGCAATGACACTGGCAAATAAATGTGGCAAGGTTGTGATTGTTGCAGATGGACACTGAAACTGTTTAATTTATGTTTTTCTGTTAAAAATACTGCAAAAAATGAAAAAAGAATCCCCTTGCCACTTGCACTGGAATTCCGGTGCTTTTGCATTTTCTACTCCAAGTGTCACTGAGCGGCACCATCCCATGTCTTCACTGATGCAGCCACTGGTTAGCAGGCAGGACCTAGGGATGCAGAGATGGACAAGGCACTGCCTCCACCCCCCGGCTGTCAGCGTAGCCGGTGAGAAACAAACACCACACTGCAGTGTGGTTAGCGCAGTAATGAACATATGCACTCTATACTGCCAGCTCAGAAGGAATGATTACTCTCTGGACACTGAAGCTCTATTTAAGCTTCAAAATCAGGGTGATGCTTGATTTGGATCTTGAAGATTGAGTAGGCATGGAAATTATGAGTCTTGCAAATTATGAGTGGTGACATGTGGCAATGTAGTTCCATTGTTTAAGGTTTTCTTAGGCCAAAGCAAAGGTCAAATTTGGTTCAGTCAAGTGAACCATTAGAAAATGTCATTCTGAATTATGCATGTATAGCCTTCTCCCAACATGCCATCCAAGAAACACCAAAAATGTCTCAGCTATGAGAAATGACACAACTCTTCAACATCAAAGCATCAGGACCCACACAGTCAGTGGATTCTGTTAGTGAAGCATAAACTTCAGAACAGGAACAGATAAATGTTGGAGAAGTGAACTTTCAATAATTTTACCAATTTATCACAAGTCTCAGTGTTTCTCAGCTTTGTTTTCATTATTACTCCCCTGCCAAGGAGCCTTTTTAGACCTTTTCCCCCAATTGTCTCTCTTTGTCCTCATGAAATTTAAATACCCAGATAAACGTTTATCTGTTTTACCCAACCACAAACCATTGTAACATCTGAGAATACTTTCACCCCAGGAGAGCTCATTTTTGCCCCACTGGGATTCATATTGTCCCATTACTCATGCATAATTTAGATGAAGATGTAATGTGAAAGTATGTCTCCTGGATTACTTGGAGCCCAACATTATTGTAAAAGGAGTCTATATTTTATTTTATTGTTTACATACCTCAAGCATTTAAATCACAAGACATACATTTACTGATGTCAAACCCTGTATGTGACTCCGAACGCTTATTCAATGCAGAAATTTTGTTCAGATTCCCATGAAACCATTCTCAATTTCTGAAATGTAGTTCACCACTGAAGATCTTAGCCTCATATTTCTTAGATGTTCTAACAACATCTCATTTTTGTTTTCGCACTATCATGGGTAATAATTAAAAGTAGAGAACAAAAATTCTTCACATGGACAGTCCTCCTTTTTTGGACATAAATTTCCTCTGGTTAACCTCAACTATACAAAATCACAGCAACAAGCAGTTAGAGCAATTTCAAAGAACACACACACTCACAAACTAAAAATGAGGCATAATTTTACTTGGCAAATATAAGCTCTGACCAAAATTGCTATGTAAAGTATAATGCTTCAGAAAATAGCATACCCACAACTATGGAGCATGGTGGCTCTTATGGAAGAAAGAAGAGATTCACTGGTGGGGAGGAACCTCTACAGAAAGATAAAAGGGACAACTTCTAGGCTTGGAAGTTAACGTGGAAAGGAGATGGTTTGAGAACATCAAGTGAATGGAAAACTGTCCACTCATATCTGGACATGTCTAGAATATGAGGGGCAAAGGGCTTTAGATCTTTTCCTAGGATAACTAACATGCATGTGAGGGGGTCAAATCAAATGCAGATGAAGCCCATGAACCCCAAAAGATGACTGTCCTGGGGACTAAAGCATGAACATCAGAAAAGCATGGAGGAAACCAGAGGAAGACTTCCCCAGAGTCCACCATCATAGTCTGACTCACAGGCACCAGGATTTTGGAGCATTAGACAAAAGATTTTCCCAGTTTCCTGTTCTAATCAATGAATGACACATTATTAAAACCATTGATTAAAAGCTATGAATAAAATACTTTAGATATTTTCCCCAGGAGTAGTCGAAACTGGGATGAAGGGTTGGGGAAGGATGGATCTATGACATCTTGTCATCCATGGGAGTGTTTACATGGAAAGAATTTGGGTAGAAATGGCCTGAGATGGGTCTATACACAACGTGTGCCTCAGTGCTCTTCCCTTCCCTTGATTTCCCCTCTACCTGTGGATCTCTCTACCACCCCCCTCCGGCTCCCTCCCCTTCAGCACTTGACCACCTGTCTGCTTTGCTGCTGGGTGGGAGAAGAGTTAACATCTCAGACACACTGAGGTTGCTGATTTATAAACTTCTTGTTGGTCCAGAGCTTAAAGTTCACAAACTGCTGTCCCAAAAGGATGGTAGATGTACATAAATCAAATTCTCTGTGGGAGAGTAATGTTGGGAATCTAGGATGACTAAATTTAAGCAGCTTTACCAGTGCACTAATAAGCACTTGATTCTTCAAGAGGAGAATATAGTATATATAGTTTCCTAATATATATTAGAAGATAGTCTGAGAAATGCTAAAATGCAATTCTATTTGACTTTCACACTGATGAAAGAAACTAGTATTTGCCAATGCAAATTTTATTTTCAGGTTAGGGGCAGAAGTAACTCTGGGTGAGCAAAAGTAAATTTGTAGTTACTTGAGATATGAATTAATATTCAATTATATGAAAATAAAATCACTTTAGCCCTGGCTGGTTTGGCTCAGCGGTTAGAGCGTCCGCCTGCGGTCCGGAGAGACCCGGGTTCGGTTCCCGCTAAGGGCACGTACCTCGGTTGCAGTTTGTCCCCGGCCCTGGTTGGTCGTGCGGGTGGCAGCCACTCGATGTGTCCCTTTCATGTCGATGTTTCCCTCTCGCTCTCTCTTCCTCTCTCTCCCTCCCACTCTATCTGTGCAAAAAATGGAAAAATGTCCTCGGGTGAGGATTAAAAAAAAAAAAAAAAGAAAAGAAAATCACTTTACATGCGTCAAATTTGAACAGACTCAATTTGAACAGACTAAACCACCTTAAACAATGACATTTAAAATTTAAACATATTTTATCTACACTTATAAATTTAATAATTTCATTTTCTTTTTCTTTTCTTATCCTCACCCGAGGACATTTTTCCATTTTTTGTACAGATAGAGTGGGAGGGAGAGAGAGGAAGAGAGAGAGAGGGAAACATCGATGTGAAAGGGAAACATCGATGTGAAAGGGACACATCGAGTGGCTGCTACCCGCATGACCACAAACTGCAACCGAGGTATGTGCCCTTAGCGGGAACCGAACCCGGGTCTCTCCGGACCGCAGGTGGATGCTCTAACCGCTGAGCCAAACCAGCCAGGGCAATAATTTCATTTTCTTAAGTGATTCAAATGTATGACAGGGTAAATTTATGACCTTTACTTGCAAAACCTTTCTAAATGCTCACAGCTAAACATTTACATTGTGTTTACTCTATGCCAGATACCATTCTAAGTTTTTTATATACATGAATGTATTTAATCCTCACATCAATTCCATAAGGTAGCTAACTATTCTGATTTCTATTTCACATTTCAGGAAACTGAAGTAATAAAGTATTGAATAACTTGCTCAAAGTCACACAGATAATATATGGTAGAGTTCTTATTAATTAATACATTAAACTTAGTGTAATAAAATCAAATTCTCTTAGACATTCCAATACTCTTGACTAACTAAATTCTCTAATAACGTTCACTTAAAAATTACAAAACTGATATGGTACATTCTCTCAAACATACAAATGCCTTAAATAACAAACACACAGATTTATTTACATTATTTAACATAATGTTTTAATACTAAGGATTGAGTTCGGCTTTTATTTCTAAGTCTTCTTGGAGTTTAAAAGGCCAGATAGAGGAGAGTTACCATCTCAGACACACTGAGGTTATGAAGCCATAAACTCAGGACCACAAAATAGTTATTTCTCAGTAAGAAACCAGAGCGAGAACATGGGGCCAGGAAGTGAAAAGCTTCCCAGTGATTTTCCTAGAACCACAGTTGGAATGTTGGACCATTGATTTTTAGTATGGGGCATCAAGTCTATTGTGTTCAACTGAAACTGTAACCTACTTCTGATATTAGAATCTACTTCTTCTGGGGTGTGTGTGTGTGTGTGTGTGTGTGTGTGTGTGTGTCTAAGGAATGCTTAAATGGAATTATGTCCTTTTTCCCCCCTGTCTCATTGAGTTCTGTATTCTCTTCATGTTTTCCTTTTAGCAACACCTACATAGTCCTTCTAATGATAATTATCAGTAGTTTGCAAATAAGGAAACTGAAGATCTGGGAGTTCATTTACCTGCCCGGTCCAGTGTGGATAAATGGTATCACTGAGACACAAGCCCTGTCTTCTATATTCCAATCCATTACTTGTTCATCGGTTATAACTGGTTCCTAGCTTACCTGTTGTGGTCGCTCAGGTTGAACGCCCTACCTGCCATGCAACTGCTCTGTATCTCATGTCGAAATGACGTTCTCTTAACTTCTTTCCTCCATCTGTGCCTTGAAAACATTCAGTTGCTAATCGGTCGTTCATTCTTTCATCAGTCAGTCACAAAGCATTTACTGGGTTCCTGTAGTATGTCGGGCACTGCTCTTGGCACTTGGGATGTTACGAGGACAAAATATTAGTTCGGACTGAGAGAAGGGGTAGGCTTTTGTTTAAACAGACCCCTTACTCCCGTATTTGTCAGGCTTTTTTCACCCAACTTACAGAAATCCAACTTAAATTGAAAGCAAATGGATTGGTTAGTGTAACTGCAACCTTTGTGAGCAAGGGGCCCGTCCTTCACGTGTGGCTGGATCCCGAGCCTGCAGAGGTCATCCAGCCCACCTCTTTCGCTCTTACAATCTGTTTCCCCACATTCTCTGTCTCCATGTCTCAGTCTGCGATCTTATGAGTTTGGGACTGATTTCTATCCTGCTGCTGAATACTTCTTCATGTGACAAATGAAAATGACTACAAATTCTTCATTTGTATTTTCCTTTCATCTTGTGATTTCAGAGGAAATAAGAGCATCTTTTCCAAAATCTCTTAGAGGAGAAATCTTGGAGAGAATAGTAATTGACCCAGTTTGAGCCACGTGCCCATCTCTGAATAAAATCGTGGTGCCCAAGGGTATGGAGAGGCCTGGGCCACATGTCCTGGGGTGTAGCCACTGCCACCTAAGCCACTTGGAATGGGGGGGGGTTAATTAAAGGAAGGATGGTAGCGGACAAACCTCCTGGGCCACATGTGTGTTCTCTCTCTTCCTACTTCCCCCTTCCTTTCTCTAATTGCTATTGTGTGTCCACCACGTGATTGCTACTGCATATAATCAGGAAGAAGACATACATAACCTTGCTTCTACAAAGCTTGGTATACTAGCAAGGAAGGTAGATATCAAATGACTAGTTAATTATGCAGCTTATTAATCAATTTTAATTGTGATAAATGTTAAGAAGAAGTATAGGATGTTAATACAGTACATAGTAAAAAAGTAGCCTGGCCTGGAGGTCAGGGGGGGCTTTCTTAAAAAAATGTGATTGATTGCCCAGCGAGTGCACCTCAGCGGATTGAGGGTCGTCCCATGGACTGTAAGGCCCCAGTTTGATTCCTGGTCAGAGCACATGCCCAGGTTGTGGGCTCGACCCCAGGAGGGGGTGTGAAGGAGGCAGTGAACCCATGTTGCTCTCCCATGTGGATGGTTGTCAGGGATGTAATGACTTTATCCCCAGTGTGTGGCCCAGTGCTAAGCACATAGTAGGTGATCAGTAACTATTTGTGAATAAAAGAATAACTTCAATTTGTCTGATTTATATTTACTTTTTCAGATTTATACCTAAGTCTGGTGATATCCTAAGCTTTTACTTGGTTTCTAGCTGAAAACTTGCTCATAGTGGGCTTTCAATAGGATTTGCAGAAAGGAATTAAATGAAGAAAAATAAATCCAGGCTGTTTTTAGAATGGCTGAGCCATGTAACTTTCTACACATAATTTGATTAAGAGATCAAAAACCACAGAAGAACTATCCAAGTAATCTCCTTTTAAATTCCTCTCTTTGTAGAATCACACATCCGTGACCTTTGTTCCTGTCTCTGAATGCCACCACCAGAAAGATGCCTGCTGCTGTGAGGGGAGAGGATGAGACATGAAGAAGAGGGGACAGAATCTCTGGGCCAAATCACAATCTCATCTCCTCTGGCAAATACCATCATATTCTATAGCTCCGCTCTTGTCTGTCAAGATTCTCTTACACATTTTTATTTATTAACTGTTCAGTGTTTAAATGCTTCTCAGTGGAGGAGTGTCAAACATACACACACACACACAAACACAAACATATTTCTCATTTGCTGAAGATGCCTCTCATGTTTAGTTCCCGGGCCAACCATAACTCTTACAATTTTACATTCTCCTTTAACCTCTAGTTTTCTCTTGAATAAACAACATGTCCAGACCTCCAGCAGTAGCTGGTTAGAACTGCTCCGTGGTCACTACATGAGAGTTCAGTGATGCTAAAATATTCATGGCATTTGGACTTGTAACTGCTGTACTCTTCTAGAAGGGGAATCTTGAGGATGAGTTGACATTGCTCCATGAACAAACATCCCACCGGATGTTTTCTTAAGCATTCTGAACAAAGTTCAACTGCCCTTAGGGAGAGAACACACATTTCTTCTTAATTTATAATTTTTGGAATGCTCCCAACCCCAAAATCTGAAGAGTTCATTAGAGGAAAAAATGTCCAAATATAACAATACTTGTCCATGATTTCATAGAACCATATAGTTCTTTGTAAGTATCTCAGCAATCAATTACTACCATTTCTTGAGGAAGGCAAGACATAGTAGCTTTGTTTTAAAGCTGTTGAAGAAAAGACAGAAAAGTTTACTCTTCTGATATTAAGAGCCTTCTTGGAAGAAGGTTAGCTTTTTTGGAGCAATTGTGTTAATATTTTCAGATCATGCTTAAGAAGCAATGCAATACATTACTAATTTTAGCTCAGCCCAGGAACAGCAGAATTAAAAGTGATCTGTATAGACTTTAATTATTTTATTTAATTTAATTAATTAATTTATTTTTTTAATCCTCACCCGAGGACATTTTCCCATTTTTTGGTTCAGGTAGAATGGGAGGGAGAGAGAGGAAGAGAGAGAGAGAGAGAAACATCGATGTGAAGGGACACATAGAGTGGCTGCCACCCGCACCACCGACCACGGCCGGGGACAAACAGCAACCGAGGTACGTGCCCTTAGCGGGAACCGAACCCGGGTCTCTCCGGACCGCAGGCCGACGCTCTAACCGCTGAGCCAAACCGGCCAGGGCGAGACTTTAATTATTTTAAAACATGAAGGACCTAGTGATTTAGAAAACTTGGGATATTCTTATAACTCAGTGTAGAAAACATTTAGGCTTGGTTTAATTACATTAGCACATTTATCTTGCATTTCTTCGGGCCCCTGCAGCCGGGAGCGCACTGCCGACCAGAAGGAAAATAAAATAATAGTTTCTGACTCCAGCCCTTTCAGCAGTACAACTGCAGCCTGAGTGGGCGAAATGTCTTCCTGCTGCTTAAGCCCTGTTTGGTTTTCCCCGCGTGCTCAAGAGTGACTATGGGGTTCATGTTTCTGTGATCATCATCCTTGTACCCTTGTTTGTTCTACATATTCACTGATTAGACTCCCTGTCCCTGAACCAACACCACTGACAAATTTATAGAGGCTTCTCTCCCTGATGTGCTGCTGTCTGCTCCAGCCAGGGCCATGAAGGACCTAGTGATTCCGAAAACCCACCACTCTGCTCCAACATCTCCAGGCTGAGGAGGAAGGATATGGTGGACTCTCCGGCCACATTCAAAAAAATACATAAAATATATTATGCATTGAAAACATGTACTTCCATTCAAAATAAAATATGTATATAAAATTTTTATATAATATTCCTGTATGTATAAACAACAACAACAATAATAAAATGATCATTCATGAACCCACCAGTCGGTTTAGGAAACAGAACTTTACTAACATCTTTTTTTTGGTACGTGCCCCCAGCAGGAACAAAACCTGGGACTCTCTGGTCTGCAGGCCAACACTCCAACTGCTGAGCCAAACTGGCCAGGGCCTTACTAACATCTTTAAATCCCTCTGTGTGGCCCAGCTCATCCCTCCACCGCAGTAGAGGCAGTAACCACTGGCCTGAGTTTTCCATTACTCATTGCCTTATCTTTCTTATCCTCTCGCATATATTTATATCCCAAAAGAATATGGTATCTAGTTTTGCCAGGATTTGAAGTTTACATGCATGGTTTACAATATAGTTGTTCTTCTCTCACTTGCTTGTCTTGCTTATTCTAATAATATATGTGTGTGTGTATGTGTGCATTATATATATATGTGTGTGTGTGTGTGTGTGTGTGTGTGTGTGTGTATAAATGTTTTTAATCTTCACCCGAGTATCTTTTCCCATTTATCTTCAGATGGGGGGGGGGGGGGCAGGGGAGAAACATTGATATGAGAGAGACACATCGATTGGTTGCCTCCCACATGACCAAAAACAGAGCCGGGACTGAACCACAACTGAGGTATGTGCCCTTGAGCAGAATCGAACCCACAACTCTTCAGTCCATGGGCTGACACTCTAACCGCTGAGCCAAACCATCCAGGGCTATAATATATATTTTAAGACTATATTTTTCAGAGCCATTTTAGGTTCACAGCAAAATTTAGGAGACAGTACAGAGATTTCCCATCTACCCCCTACTCCCACACACGTCTAGCCTCCCCCTTTATCTATATCCCCCACCAGAATGGTACATTTGCTACAACTGATGAACCTACCCTGACACTTCTTAATCACCCAGAATCATACCTTATCTTAGGGTTCACTCTTGGCATTGTACACCCTATAGGTATGGACCAATGTATAGTGACATGTACCCATCATTATAGCCTGCAGAGTATTTCCACTGCCCTAAAAATCCTCTGTGCTCCACCTATGAATCCCTTTCCCTGCCCCAAACCCCCAACAACCACAGGTCTTTTCAGTGTTGCCCCACAATGTCATATAGTAGGAATCATACAGTAGGTAGTCTTTTCAGATTGGCTTCTTTTACTTAGAAATATGCACTTATGGTTCCTCCATGTCTTTTTGTGTCTTGATAGCTCATTTCCTTTTAGTGCTAAATAATATTCCATTGTGTGGATGAACCACAGTTTATCCAATCCACATACTGAAGGGCATCTCTTGGTTGATTCATTCACATTAGTGTGTACAGCTGAGGTTTATTCATTTTTACTACTGTATAATATTTTATTGTATAGCATTCCACTTTAAAAATAAAGTCCATCCTCTTGATGGACTTTCAGGTTGTCAGTAGTATTTTCAATAATATGAATGATGCTGTTGTGGACATTCACGTTCTGTGTAATCCTGTGTAAATATGTACACGTGTTTCTCTAGGGTATATGCCTTACGAGTGAAATCACTGTTGTAGAGTTCATGCAATTTCATTTCAACATTACGAGGTGAGGCTCACTCGTCTTCTGAAGAAGTTGACCCTACTAATATATTAACCAATAGTTAATGAAAGTTCCTCTCGCTTTATAATCTCATCAATGTTTGATCTGGCATTTAACATTTTTGCAAGTCAAGTTACTGTGAAATGTTATTTCATTATTAGCAAAGTTGAGTATTTTTCACATTTTTATTCGTCATATGTTTCCAGTGAAATGACTTTCCATGTCTTTGCTGATTTTTCTTTTGAATTGTCTTATTCTTATAGATTTGTTGAAGTATTTTATAGTTTGCATATTTAAAGTCTTCTTTAAGAAATTCTTCTAAACTAGAACTTATACAATTATTCCCTTACAGATTTTTCTAAAAGTTTCAAAGTTTTGTCTTTAAGATTTAAATCCTGGTTTAATCCATTTGCAATTGTTTCATGTATCTTATGAGGTAAAGATCCATTTCAATTTTCCCCACATAGATATTTCATTTTTAGTATCATTTATTGATAGTAATCCTTCCTTTTCCCATTTATTGCATCAATGTCTTGTTTTTGTTTCAGTGGATTTTGTGTCATTTCTGAATTCTCTATTTGTTTTCATTAGAATATCTGTCCAATGCTCTTTCACTATCGCATTGTCTTGTCCACTATAGCTTTTAAACATTTTGAAGTCTAGTAAATTATTTTCCTCTAGCTAATTTTTCAAGAACGTTTTAGATATTCTTGGCCCTTTGGTCTTTCATATAAAGTTAGCTTTCATAAAAGAAAGTCATTTTAGATTTTACATGAATTTATAGATTAATTTAAATAAAATTAAAATTGATATCTTTAAGCAATTGTGTCCTATTCTGTAACCATGTATCTTTCCATTTATATAGGCCTTCCTTAAAAATCTTTATTAAATGTTTGATAAGTATATCCAAAATATTTTTATACATCATTTACTAGATTTAATTCTAGGTGCTTTATTTTTAGTTGCTATTGCAAATGGTTAAAAGAAATCTTGTCTAATATTTTCTGTGTGGTATAAAGAAATACAATGGACTGTTATGTATTAATTATATTCTAGTCTTGCTAAAAACCTCCACTTGATTTTAATAAAAATTTCTCCACTTAGAATTTTGGGTTTTCTGTGTATAAAATCACAGAAGCTTAAAAAAAAAAAGAAAAAAAAGTGTTATTAACTCCTTTTTAAGCCTTTTACATTTATTTTTAATAATCTTGTGTATTCTAAGAGTTAATTTGTCTCGTTAATAAAGAAGGCATATTTGGAGGCAGTGTTGTTTGGTAGTAAGGTGAACCAAAATATCAAGGCTATGAAATAGTATTTGGGGGAAGAAATTAAACCACTGGTTAAATGTTACTTGGAGTTCTATTTATTTTTTATGATAATTTTTATAATTTAAAACCTAGAAATTTGTTTATTTCAGCTAAATTTTTAATATATTTTCCTAAATTTTGTTTATAATATTATCTGATTTTTAAGTCCTTGTTTTATCTCTGATTATGCTAACTTTATTATTATGAAATAATGACCAGTTTGAAGTATTTTTAAATTTTCAGTTCCATTTCTTCTTAATATTTTAAAGGTATACTTTCTTGTTTTTGCTTTCTAAAACTAGATTTGGATAAATATGTCTGTATATAAAAAAGTGACCCCTGGCCAGTTATGCTCAGTGGTTAGAGCAGCAGCCCAAGGACTGAAGGGTTGCAGGTTCTATTCTGGTCAAGGGCATGTGCCTGGGTTACAGGTTTCCTGGGACCCAGTCAGGGCTGTTTGGGAGATGACCAGTCGATATTTCTCCCCCATTCCCCTCAACTCACCCTCCCTCTCTCCTTCCCTTCCATGCTCTCTCTCTAAAAAAACAAAAAGTCAATGGAAAAATATCCTCCAGTGAGAATTAACCAAAAAAATAAGTTTGAAATTAGTTTGTGATGTTATATGGGCTTCTACATTATGAATTTAGCTAGATTAATCAATAGATAAACAAATATACTTTATGCTAGCAAAAAATGTGAATTTGCAATGGTTGGGTTCAGTGCTCTGCATATGTGCATTAAAACAATCTTAAGTATGTTCATATTTTTTATAGTCTTATCAAAATATTTTATCTGCTTGTATATCACTACTGAGAGAGAAGCATTAAAATGTCCAATATTCACAATTTGTCCATTTCTTCTGTAGATATACCGATACTTTACATTGTGAACATTTCATCAGTGCATTAAAGTTTAGAATTGTTTTATTTTCCTTATGAATAAAAGATGCATCATTATGTGATCCTGTTTATCATTAATATTGCTTTTTGCCTTAAAAAGATTTTCTGTTATTAATATAGTTAAGTAACCTTGTTTCAATTTATATTTATATAAGTCTGTTTAGGAATCATTTCTATAGTTAGTTACCAGAGAAGTTTCTCTGAATGTATAGAACACTCAGTTTATATTTATATATAATATATTTCATCACTTTTAAATTTAAACTTTTGTTTATTTCTTATAAATAATACAATTTTTTAAAATTTTTTATTCAATGTAACAATCTTTGATTTTCAAGAAGAAATCATTTTATTTACATATAGTTACTGATATATTGGGATTAATTTCTACCATTTTATATTCTGCTTTCTATTTGCCCACTTCTACTCATTTATTCATTCTTGACTTTTTTGGATTGATTAGTATTTTCTTCTTCTGCCATTTTATATTTTCTCTGATAGTTTGGGCAATATAAACTATTTTTCTATAGCTTTAATGGTTATACTACACATTTAAAAATACTAAAGTAACCTAATACATTTTTAAAACTAATAATTACCTTTACTCTTCTCCTAAATAATACAAGCATCTTAATAGTTGCTTAATTCCAATCACCCACTGCCAGTAGTGATATATATTTTACTCAGTTCAATCTTCAATTTCTAATCTTACAAATGACTCATATTGTTAAGATTTCAAAAATTTCCATTAAATCATATATTTCTAAATATTTACAATTTTCTTTGCTCACAATTCATCATATATCTCAGATATTTAAGAACATCCTTTAGAAGTCACTTTCATGTGAATCTTTGTGTAACAAAATCTCTGATTTTGTTTATCAGAGTTGTCTTATTTTGACCTTGTTCTCAGAAGAAGGTTTGATTGGATATAGTAACTGGTAAATATTTTAAATGCCAGTTACTTTTTCTCTGCACTTTGAATGTTATTGCACATTCTATGACTTCCATATTTTTGAATCACAGCCCCAGTTTCATAGACCATCCTAGTGGCAAACCAAGGCAGGGTTACAATTTGTTGATAAGCACTTTTTTTTCTCTGGCTCCCATTTCACCAACAAACTTCCTGGAAATTCAGCTTCTTTCAGAGTTTCTATACTATTCCTGGGAGTTCTCTGGGATGTCTCAAGTTGCCCCGCAAACAAGTCACTTGTCCTGTGTCCTCTATAAACCCTCCTGAGAGGTGCAGCGACCACTGGATGTGCCCAGTGCACCGGGCTGATATCCGCGCTGGGTCAGGTTTCCTGATCTGCAGGCACCTGCTGGTGCTCTTCTTATGCCAGCAGCAGGCTGAATTCCGTGGAGACCTGGGATGTCTTATCCATGAAAGGGAGAAACAGATCTCTCTCTTATTCATTTACATTACACTGGTAGAAAAGAGAGAGGTCTTACAAGGATAGGATTAAACATCTTTTGATTCTTATTTTGTTTGTTGATTGTTTTTAGTCTTATCAAACTGCTTTCCCCAGGCCTCAGACATACATGTGTGGAGAGGAAGGGGAAGTGGGCAGGGGTGTGGAGGATAAGTCTCAGTTGCAAGGGGATGTAGGAGAACTCATTGTATGGGCCGGGGACAAACTGCAACCGGGGTACGTGCCCTTACCGGAACCGAACCCCGGTCTCCCTGGAACACAGGCCGAGGCTCTAATCGCTGAGCCAAGCCGGCCAGGGCTGGCGGATGCTGAGTAAGAGATACCACACTCGTTTCAGACAGGCCTGCTCCTCAGATAACTCATGTGCTGTTATTGGCTAATCCTAAATCCTGTCCTTCTCTTCTTTAAAATGAGCTCTTTCCTGGGTAGTTCTTTTTCTCATCAGATTAGTAACTTCCTGGTGGATTCATCCTATGAGCCTTCCCTTCCTACCCAAGCACAACTGAAACCCCGGCTGCAGATCTGGGTATGAATTTAAGCTAGAGACTCCTGACAGCATAAATGGGATGTTTTATATGTACATTTATTTTAATATAACACTGATTCTTTGCAGTGTCTTTCTTAATTTGCTTTATATTTGAATACAAAGACTTGTATTATTATTGTAAAATCTCCCTCCTGAGGTACATGCCATTTAGCTGGCCTCAATCTCAGCTCTGTACTTACAAGTAATTCAGCTCCTCTTTCTTCTGTTTGTCGGTGGTTGCTTCTCACATTTTAAAAAACGATTTCTCCTATTTTCTGGGTTTTTTTTTTTTTTTAATTTATTTGTATATCTTCTAGCTGTGTTTTCAGGTTTTGAAATTTTAATTTCCTGATGTCTGTTTCTTCTTTTTCTCTTTGTTTCCTTCATCTGAGAAATGTTTGCATTTCTTATTCTTGTTCCAATGTTGTTAAGACTTTGTTTTGATGATCTACTCCTGGCTCTATTCATATGTTTAAAATTAATTGAATAAAGATTTTTCAGAAGACATTTAGTCTGTCTTATTTTAGACATTTTTATTTCAACTTTCACTTAAGCTTAATTTGAAGCTTATAAATATTCTCAAATGGAAACAAGGACCATGCTCCTCGTAGTACAGCTAAAGCCTGGTAAAATGAGGCTCACCTCATGGCTCAAGAATGTTGGCCACCACTGGTGGGACCATCGCTGACCCGGGGTAGAGAAAAGAAGTGACGTCTCCCCTACATAAAAATCTTGGCTTGAACTTGCAAAAATACAAATGTTTTGTTCTTTGTTCTCACTTCAATATCAGAGTTCAATAGTAAAACTCTCTATTTTAAATGGTCACATTTATCTTCAGAGTTCAAAGCACCATCAGAACAAATATGAAACATTAATAATCTCTATCAGTAGAATCAGCACCCTTAAAGGCAATAAAGGGGTATGTGTGTGTGTACATGTGTGCTCACGTGAGTAGAATCTTAGCCACTTTTTGTTTTGATTCTGCCATTCATTGAGCTCTTACATGTGCCTGGAATTCTATATGTACCTTGGGATATGTATGTTTGATATTGTGTAAAGTGATTTAGAATTTTGTCTTAAAATATGCATATATCTACAAACAACAGTTGAATACATTTATTCCTAAATGTGCCAGGTGGCATAATGTATTTGTTTTAGCCTTTGTAAAATCCTCTTTACTCTAACTTGGACATTGGAAAAGGGGGACAGTACAATCCATCACTGAATGTATTAGTGCTGGCTCATCACTCACATACAAGTCATCTATAGGAATATGTAAAACAATCCCTTCAGCAGAACAGTCTGCTCATAGCAGCTTCTTACCTGGTGGTCAGTCTGGAGTTTTTCTACCAGTTTCTGACAACCACACTCTCCTTTGTAATCTTTCCCTCTCTTGCTCTGCATGGAGCCTGTTTCTTTGGAGGGTCTCTTCCTTCAGCCCTTCACACTGGCTTTTCGGTCAACTTTCAAACACCACCTCCCTTCTCTTCCCACAGTCTTATTCCTCTTTCTTCTTTGGCTGAGGATATTCATCATATAGTTCCAATCGTTTTACTTCTCCACTGAATGAAATTAGAGAGACTTCAAATCCAAGGAGGGCTTGGTAAATTGAAGAAGCCAAGTCAGACTTGGGCACAGTTAAGGTCTGTCTCTTGCAGGAAAACTATTACTATTTAATTTAAAAGACCCTCTGTCTCTCATCCTGCTCTCAGGTTCATTGAAAGGGGTCTCCTTTTTGTTATTCAGGCTTTCTAAGTGCCAGAGCTGGAAAAATGGGGGGTTGTTTTATATTCCAGCTCGAAGTAAGGAGAGAAAAACCTCTTACCTTCCATGGCTGTTGAAAATGAATTTGAACACATCAACAAACCCATCCCAGATGGTGTTGGGCAAACCATAAGTGGAAAATTGTAACATTCCTTGGTATGTTTTGGTTTGCAATCCATTGGCTTAAAATGAAGTTGGAAAAGCAGATCGAGATGGGCAGGAGAAAGAGGAGTGTTAGGTCCACACGATGACATTTTCCCAACCCTTCCTTGAGCAAGTGTTGCCTGTGTGTGGTTAGTGAGAAGCTTGTGGCTTTTGAAAGAAAGCTGCATTTGTGGCAGACTTCAGGCTGGTTGGTCAAATAATAGTTCACTCTACACCTGCTCAGCTTACTGGACATCTGCAATGCTTTCTGCACTCCACTGTGCTCTGGAGTCAGCAACCGGGATTGAAGATTTGATTGTTGATATGTGTGGTCATTTGAAATATTCCTGGATTGTCTCATCTGTTTTTGGCAGAGCTCAGATAGAAAGTTAAGCTCAAAACTCTTAAGGGAAAATAATGCAAGTGCCAGATTTAAATGTTCTTTGGAGATTAAAAACAAAGACATTTAAATAAAATTTTCTATATCGGTAAAATATACATTTCAAATGTAAATGGGACATGGGTAAAATCATCGCCATTTATTGGGATTTTAGCCTATTTTTACACAAACTTTAGAATATTCCCTGGAGTAGTATCTAATTCTCATAACAATGTATTTGACTGCCATTATCTAATTCAAGGGATGCTAAATAATAAAAGCTAAGACAATACTCTTCAATGTACAATAAGCAATTTCTTATTTATTTATATTTTTTATTACATTCATTAGGGTGACACTGACTAATAAAAATTATATAGGTTTCAGGGTGCAATTCTATAATACATCATCTGTATATTGATTGTGTGTTCACCATCCCAAGTCAAGTTTCCTTCTATCACCATTTATCCCCTCTATACCCTCTTCTACCTCCTCCATCTCCCTCCCCCTGTAGTAATCACCATACTATTGTCTGTGTCTATGAGTTCTTGGGTTTTTTTTGCTAAATTTCTTTACCTTTTCACTCCCCAACCTACCTCCTCTCTGACAGATGTCAGTCTATTCTCCGTATCTATTAATCTGTTTCTATTTTATTTGTTAATTTATTTTGTTCATTAGATTTCTCATGTGAGTGAAATCATGTGGTACTTATCTTTCTGTCAGGCTTATTTCACTTAGTATAATGCTCTCCAGGTCCATCCCTGCTGTTGCAAAGGGTAAGATTTCCTTCTTTTTTTTTTTTGGCTGAGTAGTATATTACATCGTGTAAATGTACCAGAGCTTTTTTACCCACTCATCTATTGATGGACACTTGGGCTGCTTCCAAATCTTGGCTATTATAAATAATGCTGTGATTAACATAGGGGTGCATATATTCTTTCGAATTAGTGTTTTGGTTTTCTTCGGATACAGTTCCATACGTGAAATTGCTGGGTCATGAAAGTATTCCATTTTTAATTTTTTGAGCTAACTCCATACTGCTTTCCACAGTGGCTGCACCAATTTGCATTCCCACCGACAGTGCATGGGGCTTCTCTTTTCACTACATCCTCTCCAGCACTCGTTGTGTGCTGATTTATTGATGACAGCCATTCTGACAAGTGTGAGTTAATATCTCATTGTGCTTTTAATTTGCATTTCTCTGTTGATTAGTAACATTGAGCATCGTTTCATACGTCTACTGGCCATCTGTATGTCCTCTTTGGGGATTGCCTATTTGGGTCCTTTGTCCATTTTTATTTATGTATTTTCTTTATTGATTTTAGAGAGAGAGGAAGCAAGAGGGAGAGAGAAATAGAAACATTGATGAGAGAGAACATCAATTGGCTGCCTCCTGCATGCCCCCCACTGGCAAATTGACCCACATCCTGGACATGTGCCCTGACTAGGAATTGAATTAGCAACCTCTTGGTGCGTGGGTGGAAACTCAGGGACGGAGCCACATCGGCCAGGCTCAATTTCTAATTGGATTGTTTATATTTTTGGTGTTGAATTTTATAAGTTCTTTATAAATTTTGCAAACCTTTATCAGGTGTATCATTGGTAAAAATATGTTCTCCCATTTAGTGGGTTGTCTCTCCATTTCGTTGATGGTTTCCTTTGCTGTGCAAAACCTTTTCAGTTTGATATGGTTCCATTTGTTTTTTTCTTTTGCTTCCTTTGCCTGAGGTGATATTTCAAAAAAAATATTGCTATCAGAAATGTCTGAGATTTTACTGCCTATGATTTCTTCTAGGATTTTAGTGGTTTCAAGTTTAACATCTGAGTCTTTAATTCACTTTGAGTCCATTTTTGTGTATGGTGTAAGAAGGTGATCTAGTGTCATTTTTTTTCCCACGTGTATCTGTTCAATTTTCCCAAGACCATTTATTGAATAGATTATCTTTACCCCATTCTATGCTTTTGCCTCCTTTGTCAAATATTAATCGACTATAAAGGCGTGGGTTTATTTCTGGGCTCTCTATTCAGTTCCATTGATCTACATGTCTCATTTTATGTCAGTACCATGCTGGTTTTATTCTGTGGACTTGTAGTATAGTTTTATATTAGGCAGTGTGATACCTCCAATTTTGTTCTTCTTTCTCAAGATTTCTGTGGCTAGTCAGGGTTTTTTTGTGATTTCATATAAATTTTTGGAATATTTGTCCTAGTTCTGTGAAATATGACATTGGTACCTTGATAGAAATTGCATTGAATCTACAGATCAATTTTGGTAGTATGAATATTTTTATTGTTAATTCTTCCTATCCATTAACATATTATACATTTCTACTTATTTGTAATCTTCTTCAATTTCTTTCTTCAGTGTCTTATAATTTTCTGAGTACAGGTCTTTTACAACCTTGGTTAAATTCACTCCTAGGTATTTTTTTGACGCAATTGTAAATGGAATTTTTTTTAAGTTTCTCCTTCTGATAGGTCATTATTGGCATATAAAAATGTGACTGATTTCTGGATATTTATTTTGTATCCTGCTACTTCACTGAATTCATTTATCCATTCTAGTAGTTCCTTGGTGGAATCTTTAGGGTTTTCTGTATACAGTATCATGTTATCTGCAAATAATGACAGTTTTACTTCTTCCTTTCCAATTTGAATGCATTTTATTTCTTCTTGTCTGATTGCTGTTTCTAGGACTTTCCTATGTTGAATAAGAGTGGTGAAAGTGAACATACCTGTCTTGTACCTGATCTTAAGCGAAATTATGATATTGGCTGTGGGTTTGTCATATATGGCCTTTATTACCTTTAGGTATGTCCTCTCTAATCCCCTTTTGCTGAGAGTTTTTATCATAAATGGGCGCTGGCCTTTTTTTTTTTTTTTGGCATCTATTGATATCATGTCATTTTTATCCTTTGTTTTTGTTATGTGGTGTATCACGTTTATTGATTTGCAGTTATTGTACCAACATTGCATCCCTGGGATAAATATCACTTATTCATGGTGTATGATCTTTTAAATGTCTTGCTATGGATCGATTTGCTAATATATTTTTTGAGTAATTTAGCATCCATATTCATCAGAGATACTGGCCTATAATTTTCTTTCTTTGTAGTGTTTTATCTGCTTTAAAAATTAGAATAATGCTGGCTTCATAAAGTAAGTTTGGATGTCTTACCTCCTTTTGAATTTTTGGAATACTTTGAGATGGATAGGAGTTAGTTCTTCTTTGATATATGGTAAAATTCACCTGTGACGCCATCCAGTCTAAGACTTTTATTTCCAGGAGTTTTCTTTTTTACTGCTTCAATTTCACTAGTTGTAAACTGTCTATTCAGATTTTCAGACTCTTCCTGATTCAGTTTTAGAAAGACTGTATGTTTCTATGAATTTATTTATTTCATTTAGATTGGCCAACTGTTGGCATATAGTTGTTTGTAATATTTTCTTTTAATCCTTTGTATTTCTTTGGTGTCAGTTGTTACTTCTCCTCTTTCATTTTAAACTTGAGTTGTTAAATTACAAATGACCTGAATAATGTAAAACAGTGTTTTTTGAAATGTGAGCTATAGAATAATAGTATCTCAGAATATTCATACATATTAATCATTCACACAAAGTTCAGTTCTTAAATAAATTTGGGAAATCTGGATTAAACAAATTTAAACAGGATTCTTTCTTGAAACCCTGTAATATGCTAAGATTTCTCATGGCTCTAGATTGCATTCAGGCAATAAATATTTATCCAGTTCCTACTGTGTGCCAGGAACAGCACCACGCATTTCTCAATGAAACGTCAACATATCAGACATGGTTTCTGTCCTCACAGGGTTTCCAAAGTAAGGGTAAGAGAGTGTTAAACAAATAAAGACCTAAATATTTACATAGGAGTATATTCTATTGTGCTATTAAGAGACAGAACAAGATGCCATTCAATTGAAGAAAAAGAGTTACCAATTTAATTGGAGGATGGATTTAAGAAAGGTCTCTAACAAGAAGTGAGATTTAAACGGAAGCAAACAGAAGTGGGAATTAGCCAGATAAAGAGGAGCATTCCAGCCCAGTGAACAGCAAATCCAGAGCCCCGAGGCAGGACAGTGTTTGCTATTTGGGAGGAAAGAAAAGATCAGTGTGGTCAGGGTGTGGTAAACAAGAGACCCAAGATGAAGCTGGAGAAATAGTGAAGGGTAAATTCATGCAGAATCTTCTAGGCCACATGAAAGATGGTTTTTATTTTAAGTGCAAAGGGTTTTAATGAAGGGACTAGGGTTTAAAATGCCATTTTTTTCCTGAAGAAAAACATAGTATTACATTTAGCATTCCCAAATGTATTTGACCACGGAAACATTTTGATGAGAGATTTCCTGGGAGCAATACCTTTGGAAAATACACTGCCCATGCTTTAAGAAATCCTCCTCTAACCAATGATGCTGTCTCAGTTAGGGCTTTCAGATTGCAAGTGACAGAAAATAGTGAAAATGATTTTACCAGTACAAATGCATTTATCAGAAACATTCAGAAGCAGGGCCACCAACATAAGTGGATTAGGGGACTACGTTTCTCTTCATCTATTAGCTTTTCCTGTCCCTGTTTTATTCTGGTGGTGTGGCAGAAATTCAGTCAGCGGGAAGAGACGGGATTAGAAAATGACTGTTTAATGAACACCGGTGCTAGCCCAGCAGAGTCACCTCCAAAGGCTGAGCCCTGCATTCGGGCTCCAGCCGCCTTTTATACATGATAAGCTTCTGGGTATTTGGGGGCTTCTAATTCCGCTGTAGTTTAGGCAGTTGGCGGATATAAAGGGATCCCAGTAGCCAGGGGCGGAGTCTCTGCATGCCTAAGGGACTGCACCTGGCTTGCCTTCTCACTGGAGGCTCAAAAATATGACTCAAAAAGCTCCAGGATTTTCTGCTGTGGTGGCAAGGTGGCTGAATCATCTTCTCAGCTCCCAGATTACATGCCAGTGGGAAGGGAAGGGAAGCCTCTTTCACAATATTCCCAGAAAAAACCCCTTGCCTCTTGCTACCTCTCGCTGAGGTGCCCATCTGGGAACCAATTCCTCAACCCAAAGTAACAGGATATGTGGATCAGTTTAAGCCTAGATAACTTACAGCCTTGCTTATTTGGATTCCCAAACATACGTCTAGGAAGAATCTACTACAAAGAACAATGCTGGGGAGGCAGAAAGCAAAACTGCAGTACGCATTTCTTACGTTTAATTTTAGCAGATATATCTGGGGTCCTCCTGTTGTATTTCTAGTTGAAGTCTAACAGGAAAATGCAATAAAGTTTCTAAGAAAGCACGAAAACACTGTGCTTTTTGTTGTTTCTGGGGGGTTATAGAAATATTATGGAACAATGAAATAGAATACTTCTCTTATTACTACTAGTAACAATTCACCCCCATCTATGACCTTTTTGTTGTTGTTCCTTTCATCTACATAAAATCCTGCCTAGACTAGTAGTGACTCAGTAAATAAATGTCATGTGCTTCATGTAAATTACTGGCTGCAGCCCTTCCATTGTGTGTTCCAAATACACCTTTCACATATATACACAAACACATATACATATATATGTATATGTATGTACGTGTGTGTGTATAATATATATGCCTGTATAAAAATATAAATCTTGAGGATTATAAAAAATGATTTTATGGTCAGATTTTTTAATCAAAATGTTCTCCAGAGTACTTTTAAGACAGTCATAAATACTGGAATTTATAAGAGGCAGTGAGTCAAACTCCTGAGCATGTAAAATAAATTTTAGAGGTATAAAAGGGGAAACTGCTCTTTTATGAGACGACAGTAAGGTCTGGGTGATCAAAATAGACTGAGAAGAACCGTAGAGCTTGCATAAAAACTCCAGGTCAAGGAAAAGCTATGACCCTTGCAATATCAACTGGCAGCGTATTTTCAGTCTTACAGATGGTGGTTAACACTTTTGGTCATTTATACTTTATTTGTTCCTTATTTTATGACTGCCATCTAAAAATAGTTGAGGCCTTGGCAGGGCAGGAATTGCTAGGGAGAGCTCTGTGGATAAAATAAAAATTGGGGAATGTTTTGAAAGAGGATGCTGGAAGGGCCTGGTGAGAACCTAACAGGAAGACAAATAAGGGCACAGACAGTGTGGCAAATGGAATCTTTCTGTTTCCATCTCAAAATCAGGTACTGTTTCCCTCAAATCTCAAGAAAGGCCTATAGAAAACAGCTTAAGGCTTGCCAGACCGGTGGACAACCCAGGCTCGGTTAAACTCTGCCTTCATCCTGGACATTTGTGGGCCGACAAATTGTCCTCTCACCATGGAGAAAGAACAGAACTAGATTTGCCTTTAGAAGTGAGGAGAAAGGCGAGTGTGTTTTTTTGGTCTTCTTGAATTGCCTTTTAAATACTCCTTTGAATTCTGCACATAGGTACAAATGTTTGAAAGCAAGTGAGTTGAAGCATAAATATTGTATAAATGTACTTTATTTTACTTAACAATCATTGAGTATTAAAAGACTTAGTATACAACTTATATCTATCGATTGTCCTGTGACATTTCTTTTTTTGGTTGATGTACTTTTATAAAAGTCCAGATTTATGTTTATTCCTAAATATCTTTATCTTTAGACTTTGTTTTTTAAAAAAGGAGATTCAGTGACAACTAATTGTACACAACTCTATGAAGTACAGAGAGCATCTTTGGAGAGTATATTAGAATTACTTTATTCATATAACTTTTGCAGTCATTTCCTGAATCATATAAAATCCCATGCATGCCCTGGCTGGTTTGGCTCAGCGGTTGGAGCGTTGGCCTGCGGTCCTGAGAGACCCAGGTTCAGTTCCCGCTAAGGGCACGTACCTCGGTTGCAGTTTGTCCCGGGCCCTGGCTGGGTTGTGCGGGTGGCAGCCACTCGATGTGTCCCTTCACATCGATGTTTCACTCTCTCTCCCTCTCTTTCCCTCCCACTCTATCTGAACAAAAAAATGAAAAAATGTCCTCCGGTGAGGATAATTAAAAAAAAAAAAAAATCCCATGCATAATATTCTGGAGATACAATGAAATTATTTTAAGAATTTATCAAGATATACTAATTTAAGCCATACATGTAAATAAGTAATGGTTCATTTGCTGAATAATTACCAAAATTAAGTATTATGCCATGTTTCAAATTATAGATTCAAAGAATATTAACATTAATATATTTAGTTAATTAAATTATACTCAGGTAATGCATTAGTGCAAGAATATTTTAAACAGATGCCACCATATGAAAGCTCTGGCAATGCCACATACTATTAATCATCAGATTATTAAACTATCATTAACTTTAAATTTTTTAAGAAGGATTTTCCCTTGAGAATAAGAACCATGAATCTAGTTATTTAGAAACATGGCTTTTGTTTGTTTGTTTGTTTGTTTACTGGAGTGTAATTGACAAATAGGAATCATATATATTTAAGGTGTACAACTTGATGTGTCAATATATGAATGCATTGTGAAATGATCACTACAATCAAGCTAATTAACTAATTAAGATAATTAAATAAGATAATTAAGTATCAGCTCATATACCATTTCACTATTTTTTCCTTCTTTTCCCCCTGTGGTGAGAACATGTAAGCTCTACTCTCTTAGCAAATTTCAAGCATACCCTACCATATTGTTAACTTCAGTCACCAGGTAGAATCTTATAAGAGAACAACAGCCATGTGATACATTTTGCATTGAACACATGCCTGAGGATTTTAATCTGCCACAGTTTTCTAGGTTTTCTTTTTCTTTTAGATTCAATAAATAAGTGAGATCATATAGTATTTGTCTTTCTCTGTCTGATTTATTTCACTTAGCCTATGCCCTCAGCTCCACCCATGTTGCCACAAGTTCCACATTATTTGTATTTATTTTAATTTTAAGAATAATATGTTTTCTGTCATTTAATCTTTTTTATTATTCAGTCACAGTTGATATGCAATATTATATTAGTTCCACATTATTTTTACAACAAATAAACAAACTAGGAGGGGATTATAAAAAAAAAAAAAAGTTGACTGATATAAAGGCGAAATTCACATTAAAGTAGAACTCAAGAATTCTTATTCTTTTTCTCTAAATTTAGGTAATAATGTGGGTGGCCTCTTAAAAACACAGGCTGTGCACTAGCATATTACTTTTAGCTCATTTTCCGTGACCTCATTAAATGGGTAAAACAGAAAAAGTATATCCTTCTCCAGCTTACTTCCCTACCTTTTAAGATTCCACATGGCAGTTTCTGTGAGCACCTACTGTCCCAGCCGGGGCCTCGTGTTGTTATCTCTACAGGCCAAGATATAACTAAATCTTCCTATTTTCATTAAACTATCTTCTCTATACAAATAACACACAATGGACTTAGTACCTAGGATTGGGGTCCCGGTGTTCTCAAACTAGCTGTTGTCTTGGGCTAAATCAGAACAAACACAGTAAAGATAGAACAGTGATATTTCATGGTTGCCTCCCCCCACACACTCCCAGTCTCCAAATGTACTGCATCTTGCTGCCTATTACCCAAAGCACAAAAACCTGAGGGTAAATATTATGTTACCAAATGCTGATGTTTGTCCTCTCCAACATCCACCCTGTGCACTCCTTTCTCCCTACCCTCATTAATCAAGGTGCGATGATCTCCCATCCTGATTACTGTAGTCTTCTTTTTAAAAATTCAAATTCTGGTATCAACCCATTTTTATTAATTATCAGACTTTGCACTTTGGAAAACATGACATCTCCACTTTGGAATCTTGCATTGTTTCTAAGTATATTTTTCAATGAATTCTACTTTTCTAAGAGTAAGTAGAGAGTGTTTATCCAAGATATATATTTGTAAAAGAAGTTTTTACATAGAATTGGTAAGGATCCTTTTCACTGCAAGTGACAGATAAAAACTATTAAAACTGTCTTACATTTTGGAAAAATAAAACAACCCCCCCCCACCCCCCAAAAAAACTTCATGCAGGGCTAGATCCAGGGGCTCAAACAATATCAACTGAACTTCACCTTACTCTAATTATCTTTGGCTCAAAGTCATTTCAGTTTGGCTTTCTTCTTTATTGACTCAAGTCTCAGAAAAACTTTTGCTTCCTGGGTGTTGCCCCCCAACTTCATCTTACAACTTATCTTTTCAGCATTCTACCCAATAATTATAATACATGTCTTAAAATTGAGTCTCATTGGCTCAGATTAGGTCACAAGCTTATCCCTGAGCCCATCACCATAAGCAGGTGACTCCAGTGCTCCAATGAGCTATGTCTGGGTTACATGCCACCCTGGGATCTAAAGGGGAAGCCATCTTCCATAGAACCGTATGGACTAAAGTAGAGAAGAAGTGACTTTTCAAAGATTAAAGTATTATTCTGAGAATCCAAAAACAATAGATGTAAACTATATATGAGAGGAGAAAAAATATAGAGATATTATATCAATAGGGAGTATATACACAATATAAATAAATAATCATGAAGCTCAGTATATCATGACATAGTCTTGGAAATATTTGACATTAGGCAGTAATTGAGTAATCCTCACATTTTCCCAATACATAATATTTAGGCTTATTTGGAAAATCATCAAAAAGTAGATGAAAAAATTTTCCAACAGGCCCTCTCTACTAGTGTTCGATGTTTTCCCCCGAACCAGTGATCCCAATCCCTTTAGAAATGGGCAAAAAGAGTGGATTATCTCAAAGACACAGGTACACTTATAGTAAGTCTCAGGATGGCATCCAAACTCTTCACTATTATACTTTTTTGCTGTCCTCATCTATAAATATATTTTGAAATTAATATTAATGGATACTTAACATATGTACTAACAACAAGGAAATTATGAAAGAAAATCAGAAAACAAAGATAATGATTGCAATCTACAATTTAAATCCCTCGTAGGTACACGTCATTGCCCCAGACGTAAAAGTAAGTGAAGTTTACAATCGTGTGCTGCGGCTGCTTTTTCTGAAGTCGGGTATAATCAATAAAGTTATAATAAGGGTAGGCCAGGCAGCTACTTGTGCTGAAGAACAGTGCTCCAGACTCAGAAACAGCTGCATCATGCAAAGAAAGAATTAGATCATGAGTGGTAACGGGTGAGCAAGAAATATCCAACTTAGTTTAAGGAGAAGACTAGTCTATAAATCCAGAGACATGTCTTCTGGTCCTGACTTACTTGTTGTATGATATTAGCCAAGTGTGTGTGTATGTGTGTGTGTGATTTCTGTTTTCTAAATTCAATTCTAAGTGCCAAGATCCTATAATTCAGGGAGGTTAGGAGAGATGAAGGCACATGGATCAGATAAATACATTTGAGAAGGTGTAGAATTTGCGTCAATGGACGTTGCTATGTTGCCTAAATAAATACCGTGGAAGGGTTCCATGCCTGAGATCCGAATGGCATCAACAACAATGGCAGCCAGAATTACCGAGAAATGACTTGGTGAGGGGAGCACCCGTCTCAGGTGCTCATGTCCCAACATCAGAAGAGAGCTGGATAGACAGTTGTAGAAAACTGTCAGTTTTCATGGCCACCTATGAAACTCCTTTCCGAGAAACTAAATTGTTCCTTCCTACCACTAACCCCTTCCATCAACATGATTTGAGCAGGGAGCAACCAGCCCTCAGCTGCTGACCCAGCAGTGGGCTCAGGAGCCAGAGTGGACTAGTGAAGCTTTGCCTCAGAGATTTGGATATAGTAAAGAGATAAGTAACTTTTCCCTCTTAAACGGCTGACCTTATAACCCTTGGGTGATGTTAATGGTCACAACTTCCACCATATGGTACAGATAAGGGGAAGAAACTAGAGAGGAAGGGAGAAGGATCAAGTGCTTATTCAGAAATGTGAATAGATGAGAGACAGAGAGAGCCTTGCTGGTTGTGAAATTCCTCTTCCAGTCTTCTTGAGACCCAGAGGCGGGTCTGTCCTGTGGTTCTATCAGACACCGAGTATTCTTTTGAATTATTATCAATGAATTTTTTCCTTAAGTTGATTTGAATTAGTTATAATTCTTATCAGTTTGTGAGCTGGAGCCAAGTATGTGTTTGATTATAAGTTAAGCTTTTAATATTTTTTGTAACTATATTAGAGTTTTTTTTGTTGATGAATTATTAGATGCTAAACATTAAACACAGATTTTCTTGAATGCTCCTAAATTCAATGAAATAGGCAATATTATCTCCTTGACACAGATGAATAAACTGAGGTTCAGAAAATTTTTCTAAAGCAGCCCGTTTGACAACTACTGAGTAGTGAAGCTATTTTCTAATAGACTTCCATTAGCTGAATTTCACCTCTAATCGGTTTAACCTCAGGCCCACGCTTTTAACCACTATTCATAAGATCAGGTAAGATATGCATTGCTAGTGGGAAATCTGACATAGAGGTAGTGTACAAAATGCTGGTATTCCTTATAATTTCCAATTTCCAGAAAAGGATATCAATATGGTTCCCAGTCAAAAATGAAGATATGAGGAAAGAGTGGTTGATATGTAGGGGAGTCTGGTATCAAAATGTATCATGTTATGACAGATTCTGTAATTCCAAAAATAGGAGACTTCATGGCGTTTTTAAGGGAAGGAAATTATGTAAGGGTTAGTCATTTAGAAGTGAAATCTGTACAACATTTGGCTGGTATTTACCAGTGCCAGAGGTCAAAAGCTACCACTTGAAGCGTTAGTGGATTCTCCCTCAATGAGTTTCTCCCAGGCTGCAGGACCTTATAACTCTTTTCAAGTCTAGCAGTGGTGCCTTCACAAGTATTTTTAATCACAAACATGCAGTTGGCCACAAACACATTCCTGTACAATTCCTTCATCAGTGTCTTCTTAAGAGTGAACTGAACTGTTAACTTACTTTTAAACAAAGCTGAATAGTTGAAATGTCTGACTGCTTCCTATCAGTATAAAAAAATATGAATTTGAAACAGCTGCAACTTGTTTTAGTAGGATTAAATTTTACCCAAAGAAGGACAAAAAAAAAAAAAAAAATGTGGTCTGTAACAAGGGAAGACTAATGTTCTCAATGGAAAGAAATGAATATACCCACAGCTTTTTAATGTTGGTTAACATAAAAATGGCTTTGAAGATTAAATGAGGAACATCCTTTGTATTGTAATTCATCTTATTTCCAGATGATTAGTAGTCAGGCCATAAAAATGGCAAATTTATTAAAGAAAATAGAGGAATAGGATTTGAAGTATGCTGCAAGAATTCAACAGCAGCCACTATAAAACGGTTGAACAAATTTTATAAAATGTCATCGCTGCTTTATAAAAAATGGTAAAAATATGCCTTTGAGGGCTCTCCTCATTGAGAGTCCTTGCAATCTTTCCCCATGAATGAACTAATTGGTATCTTTTCAACTGACCGAAGTTATATAACAACAGTGAATAGATGTAAAATGTTTTATAAGCACTCATAACCCTCCGCTGCAAATGAACAGCTCTCCCAGACATGTTCAGTGCTGCGGCAGTGGGGGAGGGGGATCCTACAGCACTAGCTGAGCTCTTAGAGCCAATAGCCGAGCTGAGTCATAGATTCATGGTCAACCCTTGCTCCTTATATTCAGAACTGTGCATTCTCAGCCCACATAGAGATGATCAGGTTTCAGTAGCCAACTTGCTCATCAACTCATTCAACAAGTCATTCAGAAAGCATGGCATAGAGGACGGGGAAAATGAATCAAGACCAGCTGCCAGCTGTGAATCTGACCTACTCTCCCCCTTGGGTTATGGCTGAGTCATTGTGTGGCTCAGCTTCACTCAGTCAAATGGAGATAATACTAATTCCAACTTCACAGGATTGTTATAAGAATTAAAAATATTAATAATTAGAAAACCTTTAGGACATTGCCTGGTATTATGGTAAGCACTATGTGATTGCTGAACATAAAAATAAAATCCATTGATTGGTTCCAGCAGTATTTATTATGTGCTTACCAAAGGTCAGGCACCATGGGTTGCTTAAGATTGATAAAGTAGCCCTGGCTCATGTGGCTTAGTTGGTTGGAGCTTTGTCCCTCACACCAAAAATTCACAGGTTTGATTCCCTAGTTGGGGCAAACTTTAGGCTGCAGGTTTAATCTCCAGTCTGGGGCGTGTGCAGGAGGCAACTGATCACAGTTTCCCTCTCACATCCATGTTTCTCTCTCTCTCTCTTCCCCTTTCTCTGAAAATCAATAAACATATCCTTCAGTGGGGATTTAAAAAAAAAAAGAAGATTGATAAAGTACCTGCTCTCATGGAGCTTACATTCCAGTTAGAGAAGGCAGACAATAAAAAAGTAAAACAGTAAAAAGACTAGATTATTTCAGAAACTGATAATTTTCATGAAGAATAAACTCGGTGATGAAAGGAGAAGACTTGCGTGGAAAGATGGGGAGCAGGTACCGGTCAGAGAGGCTCTCTTTATTGAGCCAAGACCTGAAGGATGGGTAGGAGCCAGCCATGTGGCGCAGAGGGAAGAGCTAGAGCATGAGGCAGGGTAACTTAGCAGGAGCTGAGCTTTGTTAGAGGAAGGACATAGTAAGAGGATGGAGAGTTGAGCATGGAGCTAAGGAGTTTAGATTTTATTTTTAACTTCAAAGAGAATTTACTTCTATTATGACTCCTTTGGTTACAAGTGAATACATTTTACTTAAACAATAGAAAAGAAAAAGAGAAAAAAAAACTTGTATATAACCAGAATATATTAAAGAGAGAAATCTGATCCAGGCGGAACTGGATTCAGACTCCAATAATGACTTCAGGACAGTTTTGTTTCTCCACCTCTTTTCTCCCCCTAGATTGGTTCCACTCTCAGGCAAGCTTCTGCCTTAACATGGTCAAGGCAGCCACTGGCATCTCCACATCAACACCTCTTGTTCAGTAACTATAGTGACATCTCCTCGAGATAACTCATTGTTCTGGATTGTCATGAACCCATTTTGGAACCAATCATGGTGACACTGATCTGTGTGCCTGGGTGACCTTCCTGCCCCCTGAGCCAGAGGGTGGGGTCTGC
The DNA here is from genome assembly GCF_014108415.1 of Molossus molossus. NCBI lineage: Eukaryota > Metazoa > Chordata > Mammalia > Chiroptera > Molossidae > Molossus > Molossus molossus. The sequence continues at coordinate 49,705,417 of NW_023425351.1, forward strand.
CTCACAGGAGCAATGTGAAGAGCATGGAGAACTCCCCTCCCCCCAAATAAATGTGCTCCTGGCAAAATAAGTGATGAATTCTGGGCAGGTAAACCCAAAAGATTTCTATCAGATATCAAAGGGTTTTAAACAAGTAAGCAATACTTTGGGTGACATTTATTAGGTACAATATTCTTGATCAATAATTTATTCATCCAAAAATATAATTTTTCTATAATTTAAAATAGATTCTCTCTTGATCTGCCATTCTCCCTGATGGCAGAACATGGAATCTTATCCATGCCAAGCAAATTCAACTGAATCAGCGATTTTATCCTTCACCTCACTCCTCTCTTTGCAGGTGAAATTGTCTGCATGCCAAAGTCCTTATATAACATTGTTGCTTCATGAGCTTGGGTTTGCGGGGATCAAAAATATGGTCCTGATTCCTCATGTGTCCACTTCGACATCCCCTGAAATGTGTTTCATCTCCATCCTTTACTTTTTGGCATCTGTCTCCTCTGCCATCTGTGGAGAAGGCGAGTTTACATCTGATGTGTAGATACTGGTCCAAACACCCTGCGCCCTCTCGGCTCCTCAGAGGTTGACCATCTCCGGGGCACTTCTGTACCCTTCTAAGGACAAGGGAAACTTTCTGATTCTCTCCAATACCTTCAAAACTTGGGGAGGCACATCCAGTCCTTCTGCCCAGAAACTGTGGTAATACTGTGTCTACTGTTCTAATAGGAACCGCCCTGGGTGTGAGGATCACGAGAAGGCTTCCCGCCCCTGATCCTGCCACACCTCTTTCAGAATGGGAACAACATGGAGAAGGTGGCACGGCGTGCTCCTTCTGAGAATGACCCAACCTGTGTCCCTACTGCTTTCTTCTCAGACTCTCCTCCTGCCTCAGCCCTGAATTTTTAAAAAACGATTTTAGGGTAGAAAAACAGGCTTTTATATTACATGCATGATTCTTAGCTCTATTTGTTACCTACAACAGTCTGAATTTTGGTCATCAAAAGCCAAGCTTTAGGAACTCAAAAGTCCTTCATCATATCCTAAATCATTTTCTTAGCATTTTTTAATTTATTGAATTTATTGGTGTGACATTGGCTAATAAAATTATATAGGTTTCAGATGTACAACTTATAATACATCATCTGTATATTGTATTATGTGTTCATGACCCAAAGTCCAGTCTCCTTTCATCACCATTTATTCCCTTTACCCTCTTCCACCTACACCCACCCTCTTTCTCTCTGCTAATCATCATACTGTTGTCTGTGTCTATGAGTTGTTGTTTTTTTTTTATGTGTTTATTTTTTTACTTAATCCCTTCACTTTTTTCACCCTTCCCCCCCAACTCCTCCCCTCTGACAGCTGTCAGTCTGTTCGCTATATCTACAAGTCAGTTTCTATTTTGTTTGTTAATTTATTTTGTTCATTAATTTTCATATATAAGTGAAATCATATTGTACTTGTCTTTCTCTGACTGGCTTATTTCACTTAGCATAATACTCTCCAGGTCCGTCCTTGCTGTCACAAAGGCTAAGAGTTCCTTCTTTTTTATGGCTGAGTAGTATTCCACTGTGTAAATGTACCATAGCTTTTTTATCCACTCATCTACTGATGGATACATGGGCTGCTTTCATATATGTTTTAAGGGTTTTTGTTTTTTGCTTGTTTGAGAATTGACTTTTCCCTGTCTGGTGTGACTTCACCTCCCCAAGGATGCAAGCCCAATCTATACTAGCTGATGTCTGAAATCTCTTCTGTAGAAAAAACACTGTGTGTTCCAGATCCATTTACTGGAGAGTGATAGCATACATATGTAACAGGTTAGTTATTCTGAACCCTGTTTTCCAGGGGAACAGGTGACTTGTTTATATTTTTCTCCTAAGACAGAAATTCCAAGAGTTCTTTCAATGAGCAACTGTAAAATTCAGTTTTATTGTAAGCAACAAAAATCACAACTTTTTTTTGTTGTTAGCACAAAAGGTTTACTTGGTTCGTATCTGGAGCTCACTGATGGAATGGCATACAGCAGAAAGTTTGGTAGCTTATCACCACTACAGTGGTAAATAATAACCTGGGATCATGAATCCTATCCTTGCATCCTTTACTGAGGTTCAGGGAGAGAGCATCTCATTGGCCTGGCCTAGATCACATTCTACCCAATGCATGCACTAGGGCTTAGACAGGGCTTACCTGACCCCTCTGACTGTGTGTTTTCTGTTTCCTAATTGGACCCTGACTGATATACTAGGTTAAGTAAGTTTTATTTTATACTTTTGTTTTGTTAAAATATTTATTATAAATTATTATGAATGGGCACTGAATTTAATCAAAGGACTTTTCTACATAAATGAAGATATTATCTCTTTTCAAAATTTTTTATATTGTGGTGATATACATGAATTATGTTAAAAATATGAAACCATCTTTTCACTCCTGGGACCAATCCAACGTGGTCATGATTTTTTATACACTGTTATCTTTGGTTTGCCACTATTTTCTTAGGATTTTTATGTGTATTTATAATACACATGAAGTTGGGCTATAATTTTCCTTTGTTGGTTGTCCTTATCTGGTATTAGATTCAAGCTTACGGAAACCTCGTGAAATATCTTAGAAAGTGTTAGACTACGTCTATCGCCTACCACTTTCCTTTCTGGCCTTTTATCCTTCCTTGAGCAGCTGCTACGGACTCTTCACCCTCTCTGCCTTCGCCTTAGATCTCCATCGTCTTCAATCTGGGCTGTAACAAAGGCTTCTTTCCTTACCCATATAGCTAGCCAACATTGTAAACATCAGCTTCAGATAGTCCCCTTTTTTCTTATATAATATTTCTGAAAACTTATCAAAGGCAAATACATACAAGCCACCAATGGAATTATGTATTGTAAGGAAAACTCTCCCTGGAGTACTAAAAATTGGTCACAAATTCTCAATTATAATTCATCTTTCATGCACGGTCTTAAAAATGTTACAACCAGTCATACATGTGCTTTTTCTTCCTAATTATTCAACATGTTTAAGTTCAATGAATCTCTATATTTAGCCTAGTGTTTAAACTTTATCTCAAGTTATTAAGTTCATGAGATCTTTGCTTGTTATCACTAATGTCAGCACTGCTTTGGAAATATTTCTGTTTTCTAAATAATAAAAGAAAAAGGCACAAAAAAAAGCGCCATATAATTTTTAAAAATGTCTGTGCTAAGTTGCTAACATACTTATAAATTATACGGGAAGCACTACCTACCACCAAAAAGGTAACTTATTGGATGGGGTAAAAGCATGCTAATTTAGACCATAAAAGGCAACTGTGCGGTTTTCAAACATGATGTCTAAAAGTGAGCACTGTCTGAAAATATTAAAATGGTCAAGGGCTCTACTCACAACAACTGTTTCTTCACTCCCTTAAAAATAAATCTAAACTTTTGGGCATGCCATTCAGTACCACTGGCAATGTCAGCTCACTTGCCAAACTAGAGCTCAAATTATTCTTCCGTTGCCTTATGTACAGCTCACATTTTCAAATAGGCTTGGTTTTCATGCTTCTTTCTATACTCACGACTTGCGATCAGTCTAGTTGTAGCATGTCATCTTATCTTCTTTCAAAGGCATTCTAATTTTTCTTTTTAAATATGTTTTTACTGATTTTTAGAGAGGGAGGAAGGGAGAGATAGAAACATCCATGTGAGAGAGAGACATTAATTGACTGCCTCCTGCATGACCCTCACTGGGGATTGAGCCTGGAATCTAGGCATGTGCCCTGACTGGGAATCGAACCGGGACCTCTCAGTCCATGGGACTATGCTCAATCCACTAAGCCACGCTGGCTAGGCCAAAGGCATTCTAACTTTTCCAAGTCTTTTGGAAACACTAACTCAAACATGAATCCTCTTCCTTTCTCCTTATGTATCTCCAGAACAAAGTGTTTTCTCCTCTATGTTTGCAGTATACTTGTGTTATTTTTCTGAAACTGTATCAGTTTCGGGCACGGTATAAATCAAATCTTCTTTTAATATTTCACTTAATCTCTTCCAATGATTTCTCTTGTTCCTAGGGTCTACATTCTAGAACAATTCTGAGAATAACAAAAGTTCTTATAACTGTTGACTCTTATATAAGACTTACAATATGTGTTTTGCATACATTAATACATTTGGTTGTGACAACAACCCAAAAGTAGATATTGTTATAATACCTACTTAAACAGTAGGATACTGAGGTATAGAAAGTAACTTGTTCAAGGTCACACAGCGGGCCTCTATGGCCTGGGGACATCACTCTGAGCTTTCTGGTGGGAGAAGCTTCAGGCAAAAGGTAAAGAAGCAGGTTTTGTCAATGACTCAGAATAACCAGGGTGGCACAACCAGCCTTTGGGCTCAGGTGACATAGCATGACACAGAGTAAGACAAAGAGGGACGCCCTTCTCACTTGAGTAGATCCATCCTGACTTCAGGGCAGCAAGGACTTGGGAGGTAGTGGCTCAGACCCCTCTGACTGTTCCATCTGGCCAGCACAGGAATCCAACCTCTTGGCATGTCTGCACCTTCTCAAACAGCATGAACATGAGAAAGGTTTCAGGCTGGGAGGATACTGATGAGGAAAGCATGGGGGTGTTTACTGTTGTTGGGGTGATGTCTCCTGGGATGTCCAAAATCAACTGGGTGAGACCTGGATAAATTCTAAGTTTTTTATCACAAGAGACTGGACAAGACACCAAAATCTGCATTGTTATGAGTAATGAGACTCCAAAGTGTCTATACTTTTGTGACATCTAGAACCTCATGAGAACACAGATGATCTTATCTATCATCCACAAGTAGCTTTCAAAATATATATTATTATTTCTCTTTTAGATGTTTAAGATGCTGGAACTCAGAGAAATAAATAACTTACTCAGGACCAGGATTCTTGTAGGTAGCAGAGCTGGGACTCAAACACAGCTATTTCTGACTCGAAAGTTTACATTTCCTCCATCATGCATACTGTCTTCCTGTAATGATGAAAATCCAAAAAATGATTGTATCTTCTGTTTGATACAAACTGGCAAAACATTCCTTTCTCAGTACTTGGCATTTCTCATGACCTAGAAGTTAGACTTCATTGATCATTTTATAAAATGAAGTCCCCAGTGAAGAGTTGTGTACTCACCCAAGTTAGATAAACTGCAGTATGCTGCTGCAATCTGATGATTCTTAATGTGGTTTTCTTGAGAAAATGTGAGTTCAGATGTAGCTATCACTCTCGATGTGTGAGTAAATGCATGTGTACACCCTGTTGTTCACCATCAGCTCATAGGGCACACAGATGAGAGTGGGACCCTCCATTTCCCACAGTACACAGCCCAGCTTCTTGCAAGTAATGTCTTTAATGTTTGCAACAAAATGTGTTTCCCAAGACATTATAGTCTTCCTAAACCTGGACATTATCCTACTTAAAAAAATTCTATGAATCTCTTCCTTTATTAAGAAGAAAAGGAAAATCGGGTCTCAAAAGTAGAAAGAAGAGGGGTGTTATAATATCATCAACAGAATTATAACTCAATCGGGATTCTGTATGAAATTATAAATTAATTTTTTTGTCGTAGGAAATGTGGTCGTGCCTTAGATTTAATTCTGAATAATTTATGATTCCATAATTCAGAAGAAAAAGCAGGGGGGAGATCACTTATGGCCAAAGTTAACAGTTTCACTGAGGACCTGAGTTCAGTTGCCTGCTGATAATACGGGGGTCAGGGAAGCGTATCTAATTCACTTGGACAGCTCAGGGGAGGGTGCAAATGTTCCCCAGGGTGGGCTAGTTCAATCTGCGCATGCTTCTGCTTCGCTCTGACCTGGTCTGAACTGATTGGGCCAACCTGTTGAAGTGACGTCATTGCCCCGCCCTTATACTTCATTCTGATTGGCTAACAAATCAGCAATGTTTCAGAAAATAAAGACCCCTTAGTGGAGTTAAAGTTTTTAATCTTCATGCTACACAATTGAGGTTTTATTGGCATGCACAAGTGTAACAGATTTATAGTTATATGAATGTGTAATTTTATAAACTATATGTATTAGCAGGAGGGGAGGGAAAAAAACCCAACTATGTCTGGGAGTCACGGCCTTAGAGTTACGCAAGTTTCCAAATGAATGGCCTGAAGGGAAATCAAGAATATATTTTGCCAAGAATGCTTCTCTCTAGCATTTTAATCCCAATAAATTCTATGCGTCTCCAAAAATGAACACATTATTTTCTAACATCATTAATTTGTTAATGTTCATGATTTTCTTCATATTAGTTTGAATCAAAGTGTGAAATGCAAAATTAGTTCCAAAAAGATGCACATTGAATTTTGTGCTTGGTTTGAATCCAGATAGGTTGTTTTAAATATTTGAGGGTTTTCTTCCTTTTTTTAGCAATCATGAATAAGCCACTATTCTTGCACACACAATGTGGATGATTAAGCGATAAAACTTTGAAGTAAATTCAATAATGGAATAACAATGAAAACTTATGAGGGTGTGCCAATGCTCTGCCCCGGAATTTCATTGAAATGGCTGATGCTTCTTAATAAATAATGTGTCACTGCATTTGAGGCTGCTGTGTGGGAGGCTGACCAACTGCTTGAAATTTAGTGAACCGTTAGGACATCTTAAGAGAGAAAATTTGTTGAAACAAATCTTCAAGTCAGCACTAGAAGCTAAAAATGTTGCATAATGAATGCCTGTCCTGTTCTCCGAGCTAGGAATGCATTATCCCACTGTTCCCCCATCCCTCCATGCTACCCCCATCTCCAGAGGGTCAAACTCTTTATATTTCTAAATCCAGTTCAAATACCACCTTCTCCATATCCTCCTGGCTCCTTTCAAGTCAGTTCTCTTCTTTAAATACACATATTATTACATGTATCTTTCTTAAGGCATATTTATTCCTCTTTATTATGGTCATTTGAAATCCTCGTCATGTTTCCCCTACTTGACAGTCCAGTTTTATTGTCTGATTCATCTTTGAATTCTTCCCAGGGTTTAGGGAGTGCTCTACACAGATCAGGGATAATATAAAGAGAGCTTATAGCCCTGGCCAGTTTGGCTCAGCAGTTGAGCATCGGCCTGCAGACCAGAGAGTCCAGGGTTCAGTTCCCGCTAGGGGCACGTACCACAAAAACAGAAAGCTTACATTTATTGAGAGTTTACTATCTGCCAATCAGCCTGAAAGGGGTCACTTAATCCTTCCAAAACCACACAAGGTAGGTACTATTATTATATCTAGTTTACAAATATGAGATCTAAGCCTTCAAGAGAATTAATAACTAGTAAGTATTCAAACGCAGGACTCAAACCCAGGCAGTATTGACCTCAGAACTAGTGCTCTTAAAAAAAAAAAAAAAAAAAAAGGCACCAAATCAGAAAAAATGAACTTACCAAGTAATGGATGGAATCAGTACAAAACAGAGGTTAAGATAATGTTTTCCCACCATCTACTACAAGCTCATTCAAATAATCTAATCCCCACTTTCCATGCTCTTACCCTCTCTGAGCCACGATGGAAACAGCACCTTACATCTCCCGTGGTTTTCAGGTCAGTTTTACTCTGATCTGACAGAGCCAGCATTTAAATCCAGGCATACTGAAGGCCAAAGCCACGGATTACCAACCACTACGCTGGGGCTCCCCAGTCCTTTCACACTTCATCCTCAGCTTCTGTTGTGGTCACCAGAGCTCATTCCATGTGTTCCCTGCTGCCCGAGTCCTAGAACCTTTCTCTTTAAAGCCCGTCTTATATGTTCTCAGACACAGTCTCCTGTTTCCAAGTTCACACAAGTCACCTTTTTCATTCTTTCCTGAAGGTCAGATTTTTTAGGTCTTGCAACATTCTCGCTGCTCCTCTCTGTGTCCTCTTCAGGTTATGCACACATGATATTAATATTAAGTGACTGCCCTGAGTTATTCAATTGTTGATGTAATAATTGTCATGTGCGATTTTCTGGAAACAATAATTGCAAGATTGTACAAGCTGATTCAGTAACTCTGCTGTCATGAGCATGAATATAAAATAAACACAAGGGAATGGCTGAGACTAAGGGGAAGTAGCTGCCAGCTGGAACTTTAGAAAAGAACAATGTTCTGTAACCTCAAGAGCCATTAAGCACAATTGAACCTTGTCTATTTTTGGCAACATATTAAAGATATATGAAACATTGTGGCTTCCGTTCCCTGCCCCTAGCTTTTGGGGTATATGGAACTGATCTAGAAAATAATGGTATGCCACCTAGCAATCCTAGCTGCATGGTACTTTGAGTTATGTGTAGCTCAGAATTATTTTTGGCGTTTTCCTCCTATCAGAATTCATAATGATATAGCAATTTCATATCTTTTCTACATTCCAACATTTCTGTGCTTGCTCTATAGAAGTGTCCCAATATAATTTTTGTTATACACAGGGCATACAGATTTTATGAGGTTACTAAATAGAGCTTTAGTATTTATCTTAGTTTTGTTTTGTTTTTTTTAATTAGCCTCTGTCAAAATACATGGGAGTAAAGAAGAATTTCAACATTTTCTTGCATATACGATAAAATACAATGCCATGTCCTTCCATGCTCCTAAGGGTTTTTTCCTTTAGTTTGAATTTCTCCAAAAGAAAGATGCATATAAAATAAGTGCCAAGTAACTGCAAAACACAAAAGTCTTAGTTATTGTCATAAATACTATGATTGTAGTTAGTATGTTTTTACAGTCATCACCAGTATTGTCTTATTACTCTCTGGAACTTGAGAATTTAATTTGCTTATTCTGGTGATGAGGTTCCATAAGCTTCAACTAATTACGTACTCAAGTCCGTCTTGAATGGGTCCTTATTCTTGATTTATGTATAATTTAAATGTGTTTCTGCATTTCCTTCTTTTGGTTTTGATTCGAAGCTGCTCTCTTTCCATTGTGTGCACCCCACTGCTAATGTTGCCCTACTTTGGAACACTTCTCAAACTTTAATGTGCATACAAATCATCCAGATATCAATAGCCCCATTTTTAGTAGATCTGGGCTGTGGCCACAGATTCCATATTTCTAACAAGTTCTCAGGTGATACTGCTGCTGCCAACAGTTCTGTAGACAACACTCTGAACAGACAACAACTTTGTATACATTAAATTCTCTATTGAACCAATGTAAGAGGTATCCTTGATTTGTTTTCCTTCCTAAAGGCAAAATTAATCAGTCATTTATCCAACAAATATTTACTGAAGCCCGCTATATGCCAGGTAAATAAAATATTCTTCATTCTAGTGCAGTCACCTACATTTTTCCATTCCCACTGCTACTACCACCCAAGTCATGCTACTATTACCTCTCTTCTGGACTTTTGCAGCAGTTACTGAATGCATCTCTTCACATAATACCCTTGCTTCCTTTTTCAATTCACTTAATAGCAAAAAAATGAGAAAAAAAAGGATTAAAAAAATGCTTTTCCAATCATAGCCCTCCAGTGTATCAAATACTTCTAAAGCTTCCCATTGAGTTTTAAGTTAAAATCCCAAATTTTAAACCTAAAAAGTCAGCAAGATCCTGCTTACATGAATACCTCCACATTTCATCCCTTTCCTTCTGGCTTTTGATGTTCCAGACACGTTGACTCGCTTTGGGTTATTAAATTCGCTAGGCACCTTCCCATCCCAATTCTTCTGCACATGCTGTTCCTTTGCCTGGACTATTCTTCCTTTTCTTCTCTATGTGATACTGTTCATCCTTTATAACTCAGATCGGTGTCACTTCATCAGAGAACCGTCATTTGACCTTTCAGATTAAGACAGGATATTCTGTGGCAAGTATTTTAGTGCCCCTTATTTCTTATTGAGGACACTTTTCACAGACATAATTACAATATTAAGTATGCAAATTAGTTTGCTTCCTCTGATAATCAGTTGCATGAAGGCATGAATCTTGTCTGTCTTTTTCTTACTTTTGTGTAGTACCTAGTCTCTAGCACAGTGCCTGGCATATAGAAAATGCCAACAAATATTTAATAAATGACTAAAAAAGTAGAAAGAGGTTGCATTTTGGTCCATCTGTATTGTATCCCTCTTTGAAAAACAGAAGTAGTTTTCCAATTTTCAATGAACCACTCTATAACAATATACACCTCATTAAAACATTATCCAGTCTCCCAGATATATTCATAAGGTGTTTCAATATCTTCCAGTGTTCCCATGTCATTAATATGGTATCAACTTTCCTTTAAAGTTCATGAGATGACTAACAGAAACTTCAACTTCTTGCATGCGAATCCCCCCAGCTGTTTATGTATTGAGAAGTGTTTCATACACTGCCACATACTACCTCCTACTGCCTTGTAAATTGTTTCTGATTTATGCATTGTCTTTGTATACGGTGAATTATTATATGTGTTTAAGAATTCTATGTCAAAAAGGAAGATGAATCTCTAGGAGCTACACCCCAGAAAACTTTTATAATTGTGTTATCTGGATATTCTAAGAGGCCATGGACTCCCTTTTGTCTGGTTGATAAATTTCATTTGTAAAAAATATGTGTTGAATCTCTTTCTTGAAGTTCTACCTCCACACTGCAGAACAAGGGGAAGGGATATGGAGGCGCTCCTGTGCTGATGGCCCTTGAGTCCTGCACACCCCTAGACATTTAGGGGCACAAAGACACTGGTCTGACACATCTCTGATCTCTTCAGTAAGCATAATTTTAGAAATATTTTCCAAGGTCTGGAAATTTTTCCTTACCTTTCTGAAATCAGTGGAGAAGCAAGAATAACTTTGGAGAATTCATCTATCCATCTTCTGCATAGTAAAGTTGAAAACAAATTCAAATTGGTAAACTGGAATATGGTTTATGGCTTGGTGAACATACCTCCTGAAGGCCTTTACTGCTGCCTGACTCAGCGAGGTCACAAGAAAAGACCTCGGTTCTCCCCAGGCTGACACATCCTTTATCTCCAAAGTGGTGATCCAGCTTTCTTTTAAGTCTGGAATGAAAAGGGGAACATTACTCTCCGTAGGTCCTCAGTGGGCGCCAGGCCAGTAGCAGCCGTCAGCTCACGGGTTGCTTGTGCCTCATTGCAGACTGACTGAGAGACTTTGGCAGGGATGAATGTGAGCCCTGTGTTTATGGGAAAATACTTAAGTTGTCTATTCCCTTTTTGTTGCTGTTGTTTTACAGTCCAAGTTCCCCTTACTAGACATCAAGAAAAAGCTGCTCCATCCTCATTAACAGTGGAAACATCCATTCTGACTGGTACATTGCATCAACACAGCTTAACTGAAGATCACTGAACTCCCGAACCCACCAACAGGGTGATGGGGGGTGCCCTGTCAGTGAGGGAGCTGACCACCCATCACCACAGTGTTATCTGAAGCGATGTTCCGGCTCTGGCTCTAACACTTATTCACCTTTTCACATATACATCTCTAAACGCATCCCATTCCCAAAGGTTTAATAATGTGAATATAAATAAGCAGTCTTTTTACTGTCTTTTTCTTTCTCCTAAAAAATCTTGATCCAATTTTTATCTTCCATTTTCATTAATTATTTGAGTTAACACACATAAGATGTTTAAGTTTTAATATTCTAGCTGAAGTTCCCGATTTATAAATGAAAGTAAATAGGTTAAATAAGGTAACTAGTCTACGAGTGAGTCAGAAGGCTCAGTTAGTTCCTATAGAGTATCTGAAAACTTTTGTTTTTAGAGCATTTTGGATATTCCCTTCTGATATTTCTTTCCTTCCTAAGGTCAAAGCCCATAGTTATACCCTCAAAGAATCCCGGGACATGATAACACACTTTCATCTTGTCCACTTAGGTTTTTCAGGGGAAACAAAGGGGTTTGAAAATGACACAGACAATAACCTCTTGTCCTAACTCTCTCCTCTCCTTCACTCTGTCCATGTGCTTCTCTTGTCCTCTCATCTTTTTATTTCACTATAAAACCTTTTCATTCATTTACTTAACATTACACTGCGGTCTACCAAAAGTTCGGAAGCTGTACTGGGTACCAGGGATGCAGCAATGAACAAGACAGAGCTTCCCCCTGCCCAGTTTACATTCCAGTATGGAAAGCCAACAGTGAACAAGTAAACCAGTCATAACCGGGAGACTCTGGGTTGCTGCTATAGGTGGTAACGGAGACGATTCCTTTCTTCTTGAAGCAGACAATCTACCGCATGTTCAGAACCTCCTCTGAAGAGGGAGATTTATGCTGAGGTCTGAAGAATGAGACCAACTTGAACATGTAAAGAACCCGGGGAAAGACATTTCAGGCAGAGGGAAAGTGAGGGAGCAGGAAAGAGCTTGTTGTATTTTGGAGACTGACAGAAATCCAGAGTAGCTGGAGGAGAACTCGGAACCTCCCCTACGGAGCCTGGTGAGCAAGGCTGGAGCCAAACCACACAAGAGCCCTGAGGTCCCAGCAAACTCCTGAACACATTTGTGAGGAGTAACCTTGTGTGTGGGAGCTCTAGTGACTGACTAGCAAAACCAGGTGACAGTTCCAAGGAAATCATCTGCTTGGTAGATTATGAATAGATATGTTCAGATGGGACATGGGAGAAGCATCGAGGGAGAAATTCAAGAAAATCCTATCTCAGTACTATTGCCCATAGAGAAGTATCCAGAAGAACCGGCTCTCTCATTGTCAAGAGACATCATATAATATCACGCATACAATTTTGTATATTCCAACACTTGGACTGTGTCCCCTATATTATTTCTAGTCCATACTTCCACCCACTGGACCAACCACTTATCTGTCTTGTACATTCAAGACCTATTTATCAAGACCTATAAGGGTTAGACAGGCCAATGTAAATTTCTAGGCAAATTTGGTTGAAATCAACCTACTTGAATATAGACTAAAACAACCTCAGAAAACTCCATTTAGATTTTCAGGGTTCTTTTCTATGTGGATGCCTATTGGGTTTGTATTTTGTACAATATCTCACATCTGTTAATATTTGGCTTTTTTTCCCTTTCTTCTTAATATACTCTCATCACCCTTCCTGGTTACATGTTAAAATGTGATCATTTGATTCCTAAATCTCCCCCCTTCTACATGGTATTTGTCAAAGGATTACTATCAAACTCCTAATACTTTGGTAATAGTTTTAGAAATTTAAAATACAAATGTACTTTCTGCATTATTTTCCAACAAAGCATTTTTTCAATCCTACTTCAAATGAACAGTTTAATTGACTTCCTTAGGCTCTTTGAATAACAGGTTGAGCCAAAGGTAAAAGAATGCCTTAGTATTTTCCTTGTTGTATTTCGGAGCATGTGACTAATTCTGGTGGAGAACTAGGAAAGTTACATATAAAGGACCCAGATGGTGGAACTACACATGCTGTATGTCTTAGTATGAGAAACAGCTGAAGCAAGTCAACTATTCCCAGATGTTTATTATAGTCGTCCAGGTCTGGAACAATTGTGCTTCTGGCAAGAGACAAAGGTGGAAAATGGACATTTAAGTAAAGTTCACATTAAAGGAATTATTGCATTCTTTTCTGAACATAATCACCTGTAACTGGAAAAGTAGTGGTTCCACATGTCATGTTCTTTATTGAGTTCTGTTAGATATTTGCATTTGTTTGACCCACTTGTAGGTGTAGAATGTTGCTAACCTAGATATTCTCAAGAACTTAATAAAACCAGTTGGTAATTGATAATAAACCAGTATAGTCAGAGTATATAGAAGCCAATATTTCCAAAAATATAAGTGGCATGCTTTTGTTAAAATATCTAACATCTCCTCGCTATTACCTACACAATGTTTAAACAAATTGACATGCATTTTGTCCACTTAGTGCAAATGGTACAAATATATCACTTGTGCATACTTCCGAATCTGTATGGCAAGCCTCTCTTTCATGGCATTTTTTAAAAATTTTTTTTCTTTTTTGATTTCAGAGAGAGAAGAAGGGAGAGGAACAGAGAGATAGAAACATCGATGAGAACATCAACTGGCCACCTTCTGCATGCACCCCACTGGGGATTTGGCCCACAACCTGGGCATGTGTCCTGACCGGGAATCAAACCAGCGACCTCTTGGTGCATGGGTTGGCTTTCAATCACTGAGCCACACCTGCCGGACTCATGGCATTTCTTAACAGCAAGTCGCTATTTTTAGCTGGCATCGAATTATCTCACTGATGATGTTATTTCCTCATTAACAAGTGCACCATTTCTCCTATTGAGACTACCTAGATCATGTGAATGTTTTTATGGCCCAGACTACCTAGATGATTTGAACATGTTTTTTGAAGATTACACAGCACAGAGCCTGTTCATTAACAAAACTATTAGCTTTGTAAAGAAATTCGGATGTCAGTAAATGAGCCAAGGATGGTGTCAGCAAATTACCTTGTTTCAGCTGAGTATCACCAGCACAGTACATTCTGCCTACGTTAGCATAAAAACACATTGACATAGAAGAGAGAGCTACTCAGACACGAAGAGATCACAGGTGAACAAATCCATAGATAAAGCACAGTGAGGATGTATCCTACATTTCCTGTATGAATTTTATCTTGGGGTATCCAAATAGTCTATGAAGAAAAGTTTTTTTTTTGTTTGTTTATTTTTAATCCTTACCTGAGGATACGTGTTCTTTATTGATTTTTTCAGAAAGAGGAACACAGAGAGAAAAAGAAAAACAAAGAGAGAGAAAGAGAAACATCGATGTGAGAGAGAAACATTGCTCAGTTGCCTCCCCTACGTGCTCTGACAGGGAATGAAACCTGAAACCTCTTGGTATACAGAACACAGCTCCAATCCTGCCAGGGGGGAAGAAATGTTTTTATTTATAGAATAATATAAAATAGTTAACTCAAGAAATGGATTTTAGAAAATCACCTAAAAATATCCTTGAAAACATGTGTAACTCAGAGTGTCAAGATTTATATCTAGTTAATACTTTAAAAACTGCCTTGGCCAGTGTGCCTCGGTGGTTGGAGTGGTGGCCAGAGCACGGAAGGGTCACAGGTACAATTCCCAGTCAAGGGCATGTACCTGGGTTGCAGGTTTGATCCCCAGCCCTGGTTGGGGTCATGCAAGAGGCAACCAGTCAATGTGTCTCTCTCACAAAGATCTTTCTCTCTCTCTCTCTCTTTCTCCCTCCCTCTCTCCCTTTCACTCTCTCTAAAAATCAATGGAAAAATATCTTCAGGTGAGGATTAACAAAAGTAAAAATAAAAAACTATCCTGTACAGCAAAATTTCAAGCACTATTACAGAGGCTCTTTTTTTTCAGGATGGAAATTCAGATGCAGAGACATAAAGGGCCCTGGCCCATGTCATACAGGAATCCAGTTAGAACTGCAAGCTACGTCTGTTGAGTCCCGGTCTTTTAACGTAACGAACTACTCGTTATTTTGGTGCTTTTCCTACAGCACCAGGACACTGTCCCTCGTGATTCTACTGGGTAACAAGGGCAACGCATCATAAAACGGCTGTTGTCTGTATTTGCATTTTGTTGGGAGAAAGAGCCCCCAAATGAAATAAAGTTAGTGAAGACGGAGGCCTCTCTCCGGACTTTTTGTAGGGTGAGGTTTACAGAAGCCCGTGTTGGCAGTATGTCCAGTGGTCATGACTGCATGGTCAGTTCAAGAAAAGACTTTGGTTCTTCATAATTGGTGGGTCTTTGAGAAAAGAGAGTCTCCAATGCTTTCTTCCCAGACTCTCCCCCAGCTCCCCACGCTATGGCCCAGCAAGGAGGGGCGGGGGAGGAGAGCAGACAGGCCTTGGGTGCGCAGTCCCGGACCTGCCAAACCAGCCGGCCGTGCAGAGGCAAAGTCCTGCGCCTCTGTGGGCTCACACTGACTTCTGCTCAGGGAAGTTGGGCAATATTTATTGTTGAGCGGAGCCCTGGGAGATTATTCTTGGAAGGAAAAACCTCTGTGAACCTTTGTGTGTTGCCTGAAAATCTCATATAGCCAGGGTTTCACAAACTAAATGTGATTGCCTCCGTCCAACACAAAAATAACTGGGAAGGAGAAGAAAATGCTTCAAGTTTGGAAATGCAGACGTGGTTTCTTCTTACTCAAGGTGATTTATATCTCTGGAACACTGGGTCGGGGAAGTGTAGAAATGAATGGATAACTTCATGATACTATGAACTGCTCTCTAGGATTTTGTGAAGTATTGACATTTAAAAATATCCATTTACTCATTGCTTATTTACGGGGGGGGGGGGGGGGGGGGCGGGGTTCTTGAAGCTCCCTTCACATGCAGAGTCGTAAGTACTGGAAGAGATGCAAAGAGAAAAAAAAGCCTAATTCTAGACATTAAGATGCTCACACTATTCACCATCACCCCGCCCTCCAAAAAAATCAAGCAATAATAAAAATAAATAAACCATCTGGAAGCACTAGCAGTCTTGTGTGAACAGTCCATTTTAGTGTCACAAAATAGTCACTCAAATACCATTTTTTGTCACCTTTCCTGGTGTCTGAGAATAAGGAGAGAGGGTGGCAAGCACATGACCTTGAGTTATAGGGAAGGGCCGGTCCTCAGGCTCGGTACTGTTGTCCCCCTGGGCTCTGGGACAATGCTGCTCATCCAGCTCGTGCTGCTGGTCCTCTTGTCATTTCCATTGAATTGTGCAGCTGCCAAGATTCCTGAGCTGGTCGTGCTCATCAGCACTGAGCAGCCTCTCTGGCAAACAAGCCTCACACTGGCTCCTGCTGTGCGTAGACCTCAGGGTCCCTCAGTCAGGTTGGGTCTTGCAGGCTGCTCAGTAACCCTTGGTGCAAAGTCACATTGTCAAGCAATGTGCAAGCTCCCCAGCCAGCGTCTCCGTTGCTTTGAAACCCAGGGTGACCCCAGAAAGTTAACCTTTGAGGCTCTCCTCTGCCTGACCACTTCATGTTGCCAAGTTGCTGTGGCCCCTTTGCCGTTGGGTGACCGGAGGGTGTTTTAAAGGTGATGCTCAAGAGGCCTTACTGTGGCAACAGCAGAGCCCTTCTCTGCCTTCAGTGTGTCCCTCCCCTCTCTGGAACCTCCTCTCCTTTTCACCACAGGAAGGACATCAGAAGAGAGCCTCTCTTCTCTTCTCCTTCCCACGAAATTCCTACGCCTGAAAAGGATTGGGCAATCCTTTCTATTTCCCCCCAGTTCTACATTCTCTTTATATTTATTTGACCCAGATAGGGCATGCCCGCTACATCACAGAGAGTCCCCTGAACATACTTTTGATAAGCAAAGGGCCCTGGAACCTGAAAATTCTCCTCCCATAACAACAGTCTATTTTGATCTTACAGGGTAGGCACTACCTGCTCTTTCTCTTCATACTATCCAAACGTCCCCTGAAGCTAGTGGGTGCTTTGGGAAAACTTGGTTAAGATCTCATATTCAGCAAGGCACGAGGAAAAACATATTGATAACGTTTATGACTATTTTGCTTAGCATTTGGTGTCCTCCCCCACCAGAGCAGCAAAGGACCCATGACCTCGTTCTCACATGAGGCGCTCTACACACACGAGTGAGTTACACCTGGTTTATTTCGCAGTGGATTCTCCGTGAGACAGGGCGAGCAGAAACTTTGAACAGCTTCTTGCGATGATGAGAAAGAATGCCAGAAGCTGCTGTAATGACAGAAGCCACTCCAGGTACAGTCAGTAGAGCCCTTGGTACAAGATAAAAGGAATCAATGGCTCAAGACCAACATGCAGGTTGGCAGCGCCTTCCCTTGGTGTCCTGGCCCCTGGCTGACCCCAGCAGGCGAACGTGAGCACACAGGAGAGATGCTGTTCTGGACGCATTAGCCAGAAGAAAATGGGAGAGGCTGAGTCTGTTCATGGAGACACATGGGATGGCCGCTGCGGGACTCCCAGCACCACCTGGAAGTCTCTGACGCTAAGGCCCTTCATCATCAGTGGCAGGTTGGGGAATTTGGAGGAAGACCATTTAGAACATTCCTGAGGCTTCTTACCTTTTATTCTTCCCCTTTCTCCTTGTTCAGACCTGGGGGAAGTGACAGAAACAAGGTTAGATCACAGTGGAAAGGACTATATCCCTATCATTCCAATGGAAAGGATTGCAGTTTCTCGTTTTTATGTTGCTGATTCAGTCTCATTCTTTAACAGTCTAAGTGTTGTGGTTATACTTAATTTTTTTAAATTCTAAGCATTAAATCATTTGTACATTAAATCATTTATACCTCATTTGTACATTCTGAAGCCCATCTGGTCCCTGGGTAACAGAAACAGGCGCTGGTTTTGCTCCTCGGAATCGTCGTCCCAGTGATGCTAAAACAGAAGTCTTGCTGTTCCCTCAGCCTAGAAACCTCGTCCCTCCTACTCTTCCCACACTTACCTTCTGCTTGTTTTACTTCCCTACTTCCCCACCCCATCTCATACTTAAATCAGATCCTAGTTGATTCTCTCATTGCACCCTCTTCTTTTCTTCCTTAGCATGTATCTTGATTTGTAATTATATATTTATTTGTGTTATTTATTGCCGTTTCATGTTTGAAACAATAGTTCATTTTTTGGAGAGCCAAGGAAGGAGGGATAAAGAAACCACGGTCTCAGATGGCAGGTGAGGGCTAGGAACCTGAGAACACAGTGCGCCTTCCACCCCTAGAAATTTCAGCCCACTTCCCTCTTGGGGTCTAACCAGATGGGCTTCCGGGCCTCCAGCACCTCACTCCTCCGACCATTATTTTTCTATCTAAATTTCCAATTTATTCCTCCATTTCTTCTGCTTCTACCACATTATCCTCTGCCTGAACCCCACCACCAAAGCATTAGACTGGGGGGTACTTCCAGATGGTTGCCAAGAGACAGATTATGGAGAGGTTATGGGAAGGATGTTATAAACCACTGAAGAGCCACAGTATAGAAAGTGTGCTTCTGGAATCCCACGTTGGACCACCAGATGTACACTTTTATCCAAACACATGATCATGGGGATCTAAAATAGTCAGGAAAGAAAAGAGAATCATTGTGTTTAAAAACATGCCCATGGCATGTGGCAGATTGGGAATCGAACCCTGGCCAACCTCAGTCCAAGGTTCATGAGCTTCCCTGTAATAACCAGCTGCTTTGTGCTCAGAGCTCAACATCAGGATCAACCTAAATGCAATTCTATGTCTGATACCGAGCTCAGGAACCATACTGACCAAGCCCCTATTTCAGTGGTTCTCACTACTTTGCCTTTTTTTATTTATCCCATCTGTGGGATAAGAAGCTTCCCTCTCAGTAACAGTGGCTTATTGTAACAGAGAGGAGGAGAACAATTGTGCAACTTGCAAATGGCTCACTCTTACTACAAGTACGTTCTGACGTGGACTGTCTAGGGAGAAGGGCCGCACACCATTCTTGAGAATCAATCCTTTCGATCAATCAAAGGGCCCTTTGATTTCAGAAGCCAGTTCAATTGTGCTTTACTCCCTGCTTCCTGAGCCTCCCATTATCCCAGTTTCTCTAGAACCAGGCACAGGGGATCAGATTTATGCCTGAACACACCTCCCCTGTCAGGCTACAGCTGAACGTCTAACACTTCTGTGTGTGGGTTTCTGCTCCTTCCTTTCATGCCAGCCCGGGCTCTGTTGGCCTCTTATAACCCAGAATGCCCAGGGTCAGGCTTCCTCACCAATTGGAATGTGGGCCAACTGTTTACTGTGAATCTTTGGTACATCTGCGTAGCTCTCCTCCTCATTATTTCTACTCCAATAAGCCCCCAGAGAACATCCTGTGGCCTGTCTGGTTGCTGGGTCTCCATCATTTCAACCTCACCAACATTTGTCAACATCCCCACCACAAATATTCACATAATTATTTCTTATTCTTTATTGTTAACTTGGGCCATCTTTTAATAGCTTCATCATGGATGAATGGGCTTTAAAAAAAGAAACGTGTCTTCCTTATACACATTTTTATATGCATTCTTGTTTTATAGTCACAACAAATGATGGACATGTTTCCCTTTTGGGGAGTTTTATTTTTTAACTCAGCCTCGTCAAAACTTGGATTTAAAAACTCAATCTGTGGAACATTTATTTTAAAATATCACTAGCAAAATGTATGAGTCTGTATATTAAAGTTTATGAAACCAATTTCATACAAACATTAAACCTTTTAAAGGTTAACATCATTAAGCATTTTTCGCCAGGTTAGGACATGTTGCTTTGTATTCTTGCTCTAAGGAATTTCTATTATTTTTTTCTCTGAGCCTTTGACAGTGGCTCTGGTAAGAACGTGTTGGAAGAGCATGGTGTGCTGTGGTGGTACTGGTGGGAACTTGGTCACACACCGGTTCTATGAATTCACTGAAGGAAAAATCACTGTCTTTATTGTGAGTTTGCTCTTAAAGAATTTAAGTTTCCTCTGGTAACTGTAGCCATAGCAATTACCTGAAGCAATATTAGTAACTGATTTCCTTTTCCCTACTCAAAGCAGATATAGGCTAATTATACTCTGATGAATTTAACATGAGTTTTAATGTTTGTTTTTATATTTTAATCTTTCAATATTTTTGCTTATGAAGGGAAGAGTCACACAGGAACTGAGAATAACAGAACGTTTGCAATTAGTAACAACGATCATTTACGTTTTCATGTGCAGAGGTTTTGAATACCTGAAGCTTTAAATGATCATTTCTGTGATAATACCTGAGACAGCTCTATCTCTACCTCTACTCTCTACCTCTACCTCCCTATATCTGTCTATGTCTAAGTCTATCTATGTTTATGTCTAGATATGGATATAGATACAGATATGATAGATAGCTTCAAATTTCAGTAAACTGATATGGTCAAATACATTCAGTTGATTGTGCTATTTCAGAGAAGTTCAGGATAAGGTCACATCTGAAAAGTGAGCCCATTCTGCATGCTGGAGAAAATGGCAGTTTGGAATTTTCATACTTAAAACAGCCCACCCCCGCCAATAAAATATAGGTTATATGATTCTAAAGTTTTCAGTGAGAAAGTTTTGCTTTCATGGCAGAAGAAAACTGCAAGTTATTATAGCCCATAATGTGTATTTAAGGATAATGGGGGATAACACATAATTTCAACTTATTTCTGGACTAAATTAATATGATCATATGTTATTTCATACCACAAAAGTAAAATTATTCCTTCATAGAAGTTGATTCGTCTCTCAAATGAACTAGATTGTTAGCTATTTTGATCAATATTTTTTATTAATACAAGATAGATATTTTAAGGAAAGAATAAATTCACATTTATCACTAGTTCTATTTCAAATAAATAATAAAATGTAGGTATCTTGCAGGGTATGTGCCTGAGTTAATTTGAAATTTGGTGGGGGGGAGGATGTGTCATCAGTGGTTGTCTGTCCACATAGCTGACCTAGAAGCACAGTCATTAGTACACTTGAGGTTTAGCTATATAGACAGATAACCACTAAAGACTAATTAAATATGGTTGCCCTCTTGACAGAAAGAAATGGAGACATATATGGGAGGCATCTGAATAGCTGAGGATGCTATCTTAGAAATACATAAGAACTAAGGTCCTAAATTAATAAAGAAGTATGTGTTTTAGAGGGTACTTTCAGGTGCCCTCCTACTAAGAAATGTTCAGGAGATTAGTCACCATAAACTTACTCAAGATGAACTGAGATACTCAAAGTCAACCAGGTAAATGAAAGAAAGAATTAGAATTGAGAAAAGTGCTTTTGCTTACATTACATAGCTTCTTCCAGCTAACCCATCAAGTGGAAGATGTACCTCCTAAATGAAGGAAAATTGAAGTCTGTGATATGGAATATCAAAGCCCCTAATGTATTTGGGTTCAAAAAAATGCAGAGAGCGCTGAGCTCCTGCCCACATTTGCTGGAATTGGAATACTGAGCATAGGTCTTTAAGAGGGAGTATACCAGAAGAAGTGAGCTGACAAGTTTACCCGTTAGAGGATCATGTCAGACCCTAAGGAGAGGTGTGCAGGGCAGTCAGTGGTCCGGCAGCTGTGAAGGGAGCGACTCTCCAGGAAGAGCCCCATGAATCAAAGGGGCCTGGCAGTCATTGTCATAACTGTGACCTTTAGAATAAGTCTTTCTGTTCCTCTTTCTCTTGTTTTAAAAATCAGATAGGTGCTCTGCTTAATAAATTTGCACATACATTGTTCAGATAAAAAATGTGTTCAACTAAAATAAAACAGTGAAAAACAAGTTGAGTAAAAATATTTGTTGCAAATATTGATAGTCTTATGCATATTATATTAAAGACATCATGAAAACAGTAAGAAAAGCCTCAAGGGTTTCAATAAACACATGTACAAAATGTATAAATAACCAATTTATATTGAGAGAATGAAAACATTTTGAACATCAGTAATAGAAGAATATAAACAAAAATGATCACAGCCTTGTCAGAGTGGCGCAGTTAGTTGAGCACAGTCTTGTCCCAGTTCGATTCCCAGCCAGGGCACATATGGAAGGCAACCGATGGAAGTTTTTTCTTACAATGATGTTTCTCTCTCCCCCACCCCCACCTTTCCCTTTCTCTCTCTAAGTATGTGCTTGGGTGAGGATCGGAAAAAAAAAAAAAATCACATAATGCTATTTCTGGTGAAAAATAAAAGGATATTCTGACCACATTAATTGAAACATAGAAAATAATCACAGTAGTCCCCCCTTATCTGTGGGGGATACATTCCAAGATGCCTAAAATATAGGAAATATCAAACACTATATATACTGTGCTTTTCCTACACATACATTCATATAATAAAATTTAATTTATAAAGTAGGCACAGTTAGAGATTAACAACAATAATCTATAATAAAACAATAATTATAACAATGTAAGTTATAAGAACACGGTCTCTTTCTCTCTCTTTCTTTGTCTCTCTCTCTCTCTCAAAATACCTTACTGCATTGTACTCACCCTTTTTTGTGTGTGATGATGTGAGATGATACAATGTCTACCTGATGAGGTGAATGACATAGGCATTGTAATGTAGTATTATGCTACTGTAAATGTTACTTGAACACAAGCAATTTGATATTGCAGTAGTTGATCTGATAACCAAGATGGCTAAGTGACTGGCAGGTGGGTAGTGTATAAAGCAATGATACACTGGACAAAGGAATGATTCACATCTCAGGAAGTACAAGTGGGATGGTGTGAGATTTCATCACACTACTCAGAATGGTGTGCAATTCAAAACTTATGAATTGTTTTGTTTTGGAATTTTCCATTTAATATTTTCGAACCAGAGTTGACCACAGGCAACTGAAACTGGAAAGAAAAACCATGGATAGGGGTTTAATACTTTTTTGGATATGTGTTCTTAGGCAAGGAAACAAAAGAAAAAATAAACAAACAGGACCACATCAAACTAAAGAGTTTTTGCAGAGCAAAGGAAGCCAACAACAAAATGAAAAAACAACCTACTGAATTGGAGAAGATAATAACCAATGGTATATCCAATAAGGGGTTAATATTCAAAATATATAAGGAACTCATATATCTTATCACCAAGAAACAATCCATTTTAAAAAATGGGCAGAGGACCTAAATAGACATTTCTCCATAGAGAACATACAGATGGCCAATAGACAAATGAAAAGACGCTCAACATCATTAATCATCAGGGAAATGCAAATTAAAATCACGATGAGATATCACTTCACACTTGTCCAGAATGACTATCATCAATAAATCAACAAATAACAAGTGTTGACAAGGATGTGAAGAAAAGGGAACCCTCAGGCACTGTTTGTGGGATTGTAACTAGTGCAGGCACTACGGAAAACAGTATGAAGCATCCTCAAAAAATTAAAAATAGAACTGTTATATGACCCAGCAGTTCCACTTCTGAGTATTTATCCAGAGAAATCCAAAACACTAATTCTAAAAGACATATGCACCCCGCTATGTTCATTGCAGCATTATTTACAATAACCAAGATATGGCAGAAACCTAGGTGTTCATCAAAGAAGAATGGATAAAGAAAAGTGGCATATATATACAGTGAATTATTACTCAGCCACGAAAGAGAATAAAATCTTGCCATTTATGATGGATAGAGGGCATTATACTAAGTGAAATCAGTTAGAGAAAAGACAAACATCATATGATTTCACTTATATGTGGAATCTAAAAAAAACCAAAACAAACAAACAAAACAGAAACAGACTTATAGATGCAGAGAACAAACTGATGATTTCCAGAAATAAGGGGGGTTTGGGAAGTTTGGTGAAAATGGTAAAGGGAAAGAAAAGGTACACGTCCAGTTACAAAATAAGTCATAGAGATGTAATGTGTAGCCTTGGGAATTCTGTCAATAATATCATATTAACTTTGTATGGTGACATATGGTTACTAGACTTATTGCGGTGATCACATCAAAAGGTATATAAATGTCATGTCACTATGTTGTACAAAATGTAATATTGTATGTCAACTATACTTAACAAAAATAAATTTAAGAAAAAAAATCTATTAAATTTCGGTAAGAACAGTAACAGTCTGTGGTGCTTGAGTATGACATATCACTCCGTCCTCTGCCTCCACCTCAATGTGATGCAAGCTCCACTACAGGTCACTTTAGCCAAGAAAACAAGATTCCTGCTCCCCGTTTCCCATCTACCAGTGCTTAATAGAGGCCTATGGTATCTTTCTAAGTGAGTAGAACACCAGCCTCTCATCCCCCTCAGCTTTGTACTGCAGAGGCTATATTCTAGGTGAATGAGGTTGAGGTTGAGAAGAGTAAGCTTCCTTCACATAGGTTCTTTTATAGGGCAGAGACTCTATTCCAGGAGTGACAGAGCCGAGGATTAGGGCCCCAATCTACCTTATACAGCTCATTTGTATGGTAGAGGTTCCACTCTGGGAGAGATGTCTAGATGTAACTGCCTCTGGTGAGTGATCTGCTCATAAAGCAGGACTGTACTCCCAGCTCTGGAGTAGGAGCTCAGAGATTTTTCCCAGGGGTGGAAGTGGGGAGACAGGTAAATCACAATAACAAAGAGCCCCAAAGCTCTCCCTAAGAAAGTGACTTTATTTAGAATAGATAGTGAGGAAGTTCAACCTAATGGCACTCTTGAAAACCATGGAGATTTTGGTGGTTAGATATAAAGAGGGGGCTGGTAGCTCCATGAGAGAAACAAAATAAATTCTAGGCCAGCTTTCACCAAAGAGAAACAGAAAAAGGGACAATGAAGTACTGTATTCCTGGGGTCCAGAACAAATCTCAAGGCCTGTCCTAAAAATGTACCCTTTCAAAATATATTAATTTAACTGGACCAGACTTTGGAGCAATTTATGACCCAGAAAATTGTTGAAAGCAATAGAGCAATCAAATAGCAGTTTGGACACTAAGAGGTGGGTGTGATACCAAAAGAGGCAGCTTGCTTAACAGAGATCAGGGAAGAAGGTAGTCAAAGAAAGACCTTGTTCAAACTACTGTCATAGCAGGGGACTGTGAACATGCTCAAGACTATGCCCTGTGAGAAGAAACATTAGAGACTTCATACTATGAGGAATATAGATTCAACAAAGTAGTACAGCAATGTCACTAAATAAATAATTAAAGAACAACAATAATGAGCCTGGGGGAAAGGGATCAGTATCCAGGGTCATTATATATGCATATATAATAAAATGTCTAGTTTTTAGAGAAGAAATGATGAGAAGTGCAAAGAAACAGAAAATTGTGACCCATACACAAGAAAAAAAATATAAGAGGTAACAGAAACTACCTATAAGAAAGGCCATGCACTCTGGGGAGAGGCAGCAGCCCCTCCCTCGGAGATCCAACCCCACCCTGTGGGCCATTGAAGTGCTAATTGAGGCTCACTAACGACCAGCATCTGCCCCACCCTCGTGAAAGCCCCTTGGCTGAGCACCAGAGGGAGTTTTTCAATCAACTGACAACCCAAAACTCATCAATTAACCTAGACTGCTAGCCTCCAGGCAAAAAACTAGAGGATAACAGTACATTTCCTGGGCTGGCAACTTTAACCAGGAAAGTAAGACTTGACAGTGGTGTTCAACGCGGGTCCTCCCTCGCTCATCTAAACACAGGAGAGGGAGCCACAAACAGCAGAACACCAACACCCACAGGGAGAACTTGACAGGCTCCAAAGCCCACAGTGATAGCTAAAATGGTGAAACACAGAAACAGAAGCCAAATGAAAGAGCAAGACACCTCCACCGAAGATGAGATCAATGTGGAGCAATTAGGCATGTTAACAGAGCTAGAATTCAGAGCCATGATCTTGAGGAAGCTGAACAGCATGAGTAAGGACATAGAGACACTGAAAATAAGCCAAATGGAAATTAAAAACCAACAAGAAGAGATAAAAAATGACATATCCGAAATGAAAAACACATTGGATGGTTTAAAAAGCAGAGTAGGGGAAGCTGAGGACCGGATCAGTGAATTAGAAGACAGGGTAGAAAAAATCAACCAATCAGAAAAACAAAAGGAAAAAACTATTAAAAAACAGGAAGACAGCTTAAGAGAACTATGGGACAACTGGAAACGTAATAATATTCGCATCATAGGAGTCCCCGAAGAAGAAGAAAAGGAGCAAGGGATAGAGAATATATTCAAAAAAATAGTGAGAGAAAACTTCCCTAATTTGGTGAAGGAAGAAGGCATTCAAGTTCAAGAAGCACAGAGAGTCCCAAGTAAGAAGAACCCAAACAGGCCCACACCAAGACACATAGTAATTAAAATGCCACAAATTAAAGACAAAGAGAGAATCCTAAAAGCAGCAAGAGATAAGCAACAGGTTACCTACAAAGGGAACCCCATAAGGCTTTCAGCTGACTTCTCACAAGAAACACTACAGGCCAGAAGAGAATGGCATGAAGTAATCAAAGTCATGAAAAACAAGAATCTGAATCCAAGACTACTCTACCCAGCAAGGCTATCATTCAAAATAGAAGATCAAATAAAGAGCTTCCCAGACAAAAAAAAGCTAAGGGAATACATTAGCACCAAACCAGCACTGCAAGAAATGCTAAAAGGACTGCTGTAAATAGCAGTAGAAATGGGAAGAAAAATAGAACCACACTAAACAAAAATGGCAATAAATAAGTACATATCAATAATCACCTTAAACGTAAATGGATTGAATGCTCCCATAAAGAGACACAGAGTAGCTGATTGGATAAGAAAGCATGACTCATCTATATGTTGTTTACAAGAGACCCACCTCTCAACAAAAGACTCACATAGGTTGAAAGTGAAGGGATGGAAAAAAATTTTCCAAGCAAATGGAAAGCAAAAAAAAGCTGGGGTAGCAATTCTCATATCTGATAAAATAGATTTCAAAATGAAGACCATAACTAGAGACAAAGACGGCCACTACATAATATTGAAAGGATCTATCCAACAGGAAGATATAACCTTGATAAACATATATGCACCCAATATAGGAGCACCAAAATATATTAAAAATCTTCTGGAGGACTTCCAAGGAGAAATCGACAACAATACAATCATAGCAGGGGACTTCAACACCCCGTTGACAGCACTGGATAGATCCTCTAGGCAAAAAATTAGCAAGGAAACAGAGACTCTAAATGAAGCACTAGACCAAATGGATTTAATAGATATCTACAGAGAATTACACCCCAAAACTACAGAATACACATTCTTCTCAAGTGCACATGGGACATTCTCAAAGATAGACCACATGATAGGACACAAACTAAATCTCTACAAGTTCAAGAAGATTGAAATCATATCAAGCATCTTCTCAGATCACAATGGCATGAAACTAGAAATCAATTGCAACAAGAACATGCAAAGACATTTCAACACATGGAGGCTAAATAGCATGTTATTAAACAATGAATGGGTCACCGACGAGATCAAGGAAGAAATTAAAAACTTCCTGGAAACCAATGAAAATGAGCACACAACAACACAAAATCTATGGGATGCAGCGAAAGCAGTTCTGAGAGGGAAGTTCATAGCACTACAGGCCTACCTCAAAAACAAGAAAAATTTCTAATTGACTGTCTAACCTCACAACTTAAAGAATTAGAAAGCAAACAAAAAGAAAACCCCAGAGCAAGTAGAAGGAAGGAAATAGTAAAGATCAGAGCAGAAATAAATGACATAGAGACCAAAAAAACAATTCAAAGGATCAATGAAACAAAGAGCTGGTTTTTCGAAAAGATAAACAAGATAGATGGACCCTTAGCTAGACTCACCAAGAAACAAAGAGAGAGAACCCAAATACACAAAATCAGAAATGAAAGAGGAGAAGTAACAACCAACACCACGGAAATACAAAAGATCGTTAACAACTACTATGAACAACTATATGGCAACAAACTCGACAATCTCAGCGAAATGGACAAATTTCTAGAAACACACAGTCTCCCAAAACTATTCCCGGAAGAGATAGAAAACTTGAACAGACCAATAACAACTAAGGAAATTGAAGAGGTAATCAAGACTCTCCCAGCAAACAAAAGCCCAGGCCCAGATGGTTTCACGGGGGAGTTTTACCGAACATTCAAAAAAGAACTAACACCCATTCTCCTCAAACTATTTCAAAAAATTCAAGAAGAAGGAAGACTTCCAAACACGTTCTATGAGGCCAGCATAATTCTAATTCCAAAACCAGAAAAAGACACTACGAAGAAAGAAAACTACAGGCCAATATCCCTGATGAACATAGACGCCAAAATCCTGAACAAAATACTAGCAAATCGGATCCAGAAATACATCAAAAAAATTATTCACCATGACCAAGTGGGATTCATTCCAGGGATGCAAGGCTGGTACAATATTCGCAAATCAATAAACGTGATACACCACATAAACAAAATGAAGAATAAAAACCACATGATCATATCAATAGATGCTGAAAAAGCATTCGACAAAATCCAGCATCCATTTCTGATAAAAATGCTCAGCAATGTAGGAATAGAGGGATCATATCTCAACATAATAAAGGCCATATATGAAAGACCTACAGCCAACATCATACTCAATGGACAGAAACTAAAAACATTTCCATTAAGAACAGGAACAAGACAGGGATGTCCACTTTCGCCACTCTTATTTAACATTGTACTGGAAGTCTTAGCCACAGCAATCAGACATGAAGAAAAAATAAAAGGGATCCAAATTGGAAAGGAGGAAGTGAAACTGTCATTATTTGCAGATGACATGATATTGTACATAGAAAACCCTAAAGACTCCATCAAAAATCTATTAGACTTAATAATTGAATTTGGCAAAGTAGCAGGATACAAAATTAACGTCAAGAAATCGACGGCATTCTTGTACATCAATGATGAACTCACAGAAAGAGAAACTGAAAAAACAATCCCATTTACCATCGGTCCAAAAAAATTACGATACCTAGGAATAAACTTAACCAAAGAAGTAACAGACCTATTTGCAGAAAACTACAGGTCATTGAAAAAAGAAATAGAGGAAGATATAAAAAAGTGGAAGAACATACCCTGTTCATGGATTGGAAGAATTAACATAATTAAAATGTCCATACTACCCAAAGCAATCTATAGATTCAATGCAATCCCCATCAAAATACCAACGACATATTTCATAGAACTAGAACAAATACTTCAAAAGTTCATATGGAACCAAAAAAGACCCCGAATAGCCACAGCAATCTTGAAAAAGAAGAACAAAGTTGGAGGGATCACAATACCAGATATCAGGTTATACTACAAAGCGACTGTAACCAAAACAGCCTGGTACTGGCACAAGAACAGGCATATAGACCAGTGGAACAGAACTGAAAACCCAGAAATGGACCCAAGGCAATACGCTCAATTAATATTTGACAAAGGTGGCAAGAGCATACAGTGGAGTAAAGACAGCCTCTTTAATAAATGGTGTTGGGAAAACTGGACAGCTACATGCAAAAAAATGAAACTAGACCATCAACTTACACCATACACAAAAATAAACTCAAAATGGATAAAAGACTTAAATGTGACCCGTGAATCCATAAAAATTCTAGAAGAAAATGTAGGCAACAAAATTTCGGACATCATACGGAGCAGAATTTTCACTGATACATCACCTAAGGCAACAGAAATAAAGGAGAAAATGAACACATGGGACTACATCAAACTAAAAAGCTTCTGCACAGCAAAAGAAACAATCATCAAAATGGAAAGGCAACCCACTGTATGGGAGAACATCATTGCCAATGATGTATCAGATAAGGGGTTAATTTCCAGTATATACAGAGTGCTCATACAACTCCACAAAAGGAAGACAAAGAACCCAATTAAAAAATGGGCAGAGGAGCTGAATAGACACCTCTCCAAACAGGACATACAAATGGCCAAGAGACATATGAAGAAATGCTCAACATCACTAATCATCAGAGAGATGCAAATTAAAACAACTATGAGGTATCACCTCACACCTGTCAGAATGGCCGCCATCAACAAATCATCAAACAACAAGTGTTGGCGAGGGTGTGGAGAAAAGGGGACTCTAATACACTGCTGGTGGGAATGCAGACTGGTGCAGCCGCTATGGAAAACAATATGGTGCTACCTCAAAAAATTAAAAATTGAACTTCCATTTGACCCAGTGATCCCACTGCTGGGAATATACCCTAAGAAGCCTGAAACACCAATCAGGAAGAATATATGTACCCCCATGTTCATAGCAGCACTATTTACAATAGCTAAGATCTGGAAACAGCCCAAGTGTCCACCAGTAGACGAATGGATCAAAAAGCTGTGGTACATATACACAATGGAATACTATGCAGCGGTAAGAAAGAAAGATCTCTTATCCTTTGAGACGACATGGAGGGACCTGGAAAGTATTATCCTAAGTGAAAGAAGCCAAGCAGAAAAAGACAAATACCACATGATCTCACTTATATACGGAATATAATGAACATAACAGTCTGAGGAATACAGTAGACCCAGACACATGGAAGTAGGGCACAGACTGACATCCCTCAGAAGAGGGGATGGGGGGTGGGGGGTGGGAAGAGATAAACCACAGAACTTATATGCATGTATGCATGACCAATGGACATGGACAACTAAGCCGGGGACAGGGTGGAGGGGGGGTGGGGTGGGGGGTGCCAATGGGGTAAAAAGGTAAAATATCTGTAACAAAAAAATAAATAAGTAAATAAAATTTAAAAAAAAAAGAAAAAAAAAAAAAAGAAAGGCCATGCATCAAACTTAATAGACAAAAATTTCAAAGCAGCTATTATAAACCTGTCCAAAAAAAACAAAACAAAAAAAACAACCAACCAACAAACAAAAAACACACACCAAAGCAAAACAAAAAAACAATGACTAAAAAGTTAAAAAAAACCTGACAACAATGTCTCATTTAATAGACAACATCAATAAAAATACAAATTTGAAAAAACAAAGAAAATTTTGAAGTTGAAAAGTACAATAGTTGACCAGATGCAGAGTTCAAAACACTGGTTATAAGGAGGCTCAATGATCTCTCTGAGAACCTCAACAAAGAGATAGAAAACAAAAATGGAGATAGAAAAGATTTTTAAAAAGTCAGAAATAAAGAATACAATAACTGAAATGAAGAATACACTACAGGAAATCAACAGTAGAGTAGATGAAGCAGAGGATCAAATCAGCAGTTTGAAAGATTAAAAAAAAAAAAAAAAAGCCAAAAACACCCAATCAGAACAGCCAAAAGAGAAGAAAAAAAATGAGGATAGTGTAAGAAATCTCTGGGACAACTACAGCATACCAGCATTCACATCATGGGGGTTTCAGAAGGAAAAAAAAGCGAGAGCAAGGAATTGAAAAACCTATTTAAAGAAATAATGCCTGAAAACTTTCCTAATGTGGTGAATGAAATAGACACATGAGTCCAGGAAGCCCAGAGAGTTCTAAACAAGATGAACCCAAAGAGGTCCACACCAAGACACATCATAACTAATAAACCACAGTTTAAACACAAAGACAAAATCTTAAAAGCAGCAAGAGAAAAGCAGTTAGTTACCTACAAGGGAGCTCCCATAAGACTGTCACTTAATTTCTCAATTGAAACTTTGCAGGTTAGAAGGTGCAGGCACAAAATATTCAAAGTGATGAAAAGCAAGAACCTACAATCAAGATTACTCTACCCAACAAAGCCATCAATTAGAATCAAAGGACAATAAAGATCTTTCCAGACAAGAAAAAGCTAAAGGAATTCACCATCACCAAACAAGTATTACAATAAATGTTAAAGGGACTTCTTTAAGAAGATGAAGAAAAATGTTAAAAAGTCTGAATAATAAAATGGCAATAACTACATATCTATAAATAATTACTTTAGATGCAAATAGATTAAATACTATAATCAAAAGACATAGGGTGGCTGAATGGATAAGAAAACAAGACCCTTACATAAGCTGTCTACAAGAGACCCACTTCAAATAGAAAAAATACACAGTCTGAAAGCAAAGGAATGGAAAAAGAAATTCCATGCAACTAGAAAAAAAAGGGAATAGCCATACTTATACTAGACAAAATAGTCTTTGTAACAAAGGCTATAACAAGAAACAAAGAAGAACCCATATATTCCACTCTTGGGTATCTATCTGAAGAATCCCAAAATGCTAAATTGAGAAGACATATATGTTTATTTCAGTATTATTTATAATAGTCAAGATATGTAAGCAACCTAAGCATCCATCAATAGATGAATGGATAAAGATGAAGTGGTGCATATATATAATAGAATATGACTCATCCATTAAAATAATGAAATCTTGCCATATGCAACAATATGGATGGACCTAGAGGGTATTGTACTGAGTGAAATAAGTCAGATAGAGAAACAGAAATGCCATGTGAATTCACTTATATGTGAAATCTAAAAAACAAAATAAACAAAAAAATAAGACAGAAACAATCTCATAGATAGAACATCTTGATGATTTCCAGATGGGAGGGACTTTGGAGGGATGGGTAAAAAAGGGGAAAGATTAATAAATACTAATTGATAGTTACAAAATAGTCATGAGGATATAAAGTATAGCATAGGGAATATAGTCAATAACGTAGTAATTTTGTATAGTGTCAAATGGGTACTAGATTTATTAGGGTAATCACTTTGGAAGTTATACAAATATGAAACTGAAACAAATATAATATTGTATATCAATTACAATTGATAAAATTATTTTAAAAAAAGAAACAGTAAGAAAATTAACATAACAAACAATATAAATATATACTAACTGTTTTTTCTTCTCTCAGTTTTTTAAATACATAAAATAAGCCCAGCCACTGTGGCTCAGTGGATTGAGCATGGTCCCATGGACTGAGAGGCTCCAGTTTAATTCCCTGTCAGGGCACATGCCTGGGTTGCAAGCTCTATCCCTAGTAGGGGGCATGCAGGAGGCAGCCAATCGATGTTTCTGTCTCACATCGATGTTTCTATCTTTCTCTCCCTTTCTCTCTCTCTAAAAAAAAATCAATAAAAATATTTAAATACATAAAATAAGTAATAAGAAGTGCAGAAAAGGGAGGACAGAGTAAAGAGTTATAGAAGAGTAATAATCCTATATCCAATTTAAATAAAATTAGTATTAATATGAATTTGATCCTGACAAGTTTAGATATATATGGTAAAACAACCACTGAGAAATAACTTAAAGAGTAAAACTGACATTAAAGGAATTAAATATGAGTAAATGTTTGTTATTTGGGCTAGGCAAAACCTTCTTAGATATGACACCAAAAAGTATGGGTAACAGCAACAAAAATAAATAAATAAATTGAACTTCATCAAAATTAAAACCTTTGTTTTTAAAAAAGTACCATCAAGTATATAAAAAGACAACCCATATAATGCAAGAAAATATTGCATTGATAATAACTTGTAATTAGAATGTAGAAAAATTCTTACAACTAAATAATAAAAGACAACCTGGTCAAAAGTGGGCAAAGGTGACCCGGCCCGCAGGTCGATCAACGAGGACTCTAGAGGGGGAGTGGGGATGAGGAGGGACAAGAGAAATGGAGACAAGACAGGATTCTGATCAAGTCTCATTTATTCAGGGGGAGTTCACATTATATATAGGGGGAAAAACAGGTGAAACAGTTAATGAGTATCCCACCTGAAGCAAATTCCAGTAAATACCCCAGGTGGAACAAATAAGCAAAGAATGGAGTAAACAATTATCTGGAGGAATGCAGACACTGTATGCAGAGAGACCCCCCCGCCCTGGGGCCGGAGACAGCAGAGCAGACTTTAACAAGATGGATGCCATGCAAATGGTCTCCCACACAAAGGCATTGAACAAACATTTCTCCAAAGAAAATACACAAATAGCCAATAAGTTCATAAAAAATTTCTCAACATCATTAGCCATCAGGAAAATACAGGATATGGTCAAAACCACAATGAGATAGCATTTCATACCCACCAGGATGGATTTAATAAAAAATCCAAAAATAATAAATGATGACACGTATGTGCAGAAATTAGAATGCCCATCCATTTCTGGTGGGAATGTCAAATGATGGGAAATAATCTGGTAGTTCCTCAAAAGGTTAAACATAGAGTTACCATATTACCCAGAAATTCTACTCCTAGGAATACACCTAAGAGAAATGAAACATTATACTCCTCACAAAATCTTCTACACAAATATCCATAGCCACCCCAAAGTCAAAACAGATCAAATTCTTGTCATCAATGAACAAGAAACAGAATGAGATCTGTCTGTCTGTCTATATGAGTGTGTGTCAATGCATATGTATGTATATATGTCTAATATGATGTGTGATTCCATTTCAATGAAATGTTCAGACGAGGCAAATCTAATTGAGACAGAAAGTAGATAAATGAATGGTTGCCCAGAGTGGTCAAATTGGGTCAAAATGGGGAGTGACTGTTAGTGCATAATGGGTTTCCTTTTAGGTTAATAAAAATGTTATAAAATTTATTTCAGTAATTGTTTCATTTTTTTTTTTAGTTTTATTTTTTATTAAATTTAATTAATTAATTTTTTAAATATTTTTATTTATTTTTTTGTTACAGATGTTTCTCCTTTTTTACTTCATTGGCGCCCCCCTCCCCACCCCACCCTCGCCCCATCCCCGGCTTTGTTGTCTATGTCCACTGGTCATGTATACATGCATATAAGTTCTGTGGTCCATCACTTCTCACCCCCCCACCCCCTCTTCTGAGGGATGTCAGTCTTTGCCCCACTTCCATGTTTCATATGCAAATACTCAAAAAACTATTGGATTGTACACTATAAATGGGTGACCTATATGGTATGTGAATTATACATCATAAAGATGTTTTATTTTAATAAATTAATAAATAAAATGTATAACAAAATGTGCACAAATATAACACATCTTTCTCTATAAAGACAGTTTATTTAATAAAGTTCCACTAATGTTAAATACAATTCCATGAGACTGTTCAATAAACAGAGAAAATATAAAGCATCTAGAATGCCAAATTGAATGTAATCAGACAACAAAGCATGAAGAGATTTTTAGAATGAGGAGGGTTTAAGCTTATACAGTGGTGTCTAGCAATTATTTCTCAATAAAACTGGGAAACAATGTAGAGAAAGTGGTAAAATTTAGGTTTGCCAAGTCTGGGAGACTATTGTTCTTGGGAAGATAAAGCTTGATAGAATTTGTAACAGACAAGGGTAATTGGTTAAGTAACAACTCCCCTGTGAGTAAAAGTGTTTTGTTTTAAAAAGGGCTCTGTTCTCCTACGTAGCTGCTATTTTGTCAGGCATTTTTCA
This sequence comes from Molossus molossus, assembly GCF_014108415.1. Taxonomy (NCBI): domain Eukaryota; kingdom Metazoa; phylum Chordata; class Mammalia; order Chiroptera; family Molossidae; genus Molossus; species Molossus molossus. The sequence continues at coordinate 49,741,093 of NW_023425351.1, forward strand.
ATGTGTTTTACACACAGTATCATTAGTTCTCACAAAACAAATTTTACAAATAGAACACTAGAGCTTTTTAGAAAGGAAACTGCCAATTTTCACACAATTAGTATGTGGTAAAGACTAGAAATTAGGAATGCTTATTGAACCATTCTGTGTTGAAATAGTAATTTAAAACTCTGTATGGTCCACCTAAACACTTTTTTGTGTGTTAATCCTCATATTTTTTTCCCACTGATTTTTAAGGAGAGTGGAAGGCAGTGAGTGGGGGCGGGGAGAGAGAGAAACATCGATGTGAGAGAGACATATCGCTTGGTTGCCTCCTGCACGCACTCCGCCCAGCTGGTGCCAGGTACATGCCCTTCACTGGGAATCAAACCTGTGACCCTTCTGTCTACAGGCCTGCACTCTAAGCTCTGAGCCAAACCAGCCAGAGCAGAGCAAACATTTTCAAACACTTTTGCACGTCATTTGATTCAAAAAGAGGAGGGACTTGAACTTCATAGTCAAGTCATTAATTTAAGGTTCCCAAGACATTCCTAAATTCTGAAATATGGAGCCCTAAAAAGGTAACACCTTAGATCATGTTAGCAACTTTTCAGGTGAAAGTAATGCTTTTTTTAGTTCTTCCTGCATATCATTAAAGTTTTTCATTTTTTATTCAATTCTTTAAAAAATCATTGTGTGAGACCTGTCAACTAAGAAATCTTGGTCACAGTTATGAAAAATCTTAAAAGAGATTCCATCTTTCTCAGACTGGACCAAGTAACACAACAAATAAATAGTTCCTCAGCTCAGTGTATTTTAACAGTGCCCCTTATGTAAATATGTTAACATAAGTAATATATAATATACCCTCATGCTGTACTTGCCCTTATGCTTTAGATTAGATATTAAAAGAAGAAAAACCTCAGGTTTATGAGGTTTTAAAAAATTATTTAAATTTTTGCAGTCATTGTACAGGAAATGTAAAATTGTAAAATTGCAAAAAATTTATTTACATTACAGGAAATGATTGTTTTTTCTCCCAGTGGAAAAGTCAATCAGCAATAGAATTTTGACAAATTTGTGTGATTCCAATAGTAATTTAGATTGCAAAGAGTAATAAATGTATTGGTATAACCTCCTGCTTGTGTGAGCCCCTCAGAGTTCCTGCCTGTGGAATTCCTGATGAGGTCGTACCTTTGCAAACCATTTCATCAGCATCTGGTATACAATATTCTCAGTTTGGTTCAGGTAGGTTGAATCAGGCAGGACTAGGCTGATTAGAAGCGGGAGAAAGGGTGTGCTCCAATTAGATAGCCAAAACTTAGACAAGAACATTTCTTTTAGGGATTGATTAACTTAACATGTTACAAATTTATAGAATTCGATCTATTCGCCCCAGTGGAACCCCAAACTACTCTCAGGCCGGCAAAATGCCCAACATGGCTTTTGAGAACAGACATGTACATTACATGACAGCTGTTTACGTTCTTTAATATACGGGGGAGAACTGTTCGCTTTGATTTTGGCAATGATATACTCTCTCTGGCCAGCAGAGTAGAGATACTGTGGATTAAGATGAAAGATAAAAAGAGCAAAAGGTAGATCATAGGAAGCAATCACAGGGTGCTGATAAAACAGAGCAGGAAATGCTTATTTAGATAGATGAGGTATATTAAAGGCTAAAACCATCATTTATGGGACTCCTCATCCAAAAAAGGACTTTAAACTCTAAAATAGATTGAGATAAAAGCACATGTAGCTTTTTAAAAAATGCCTGACACATAGGTACCATCCAAAAACCTCTAAATTTTAAAAATACTATGTAAAAAAAGATGACATTAATTAAAATCCCCCCTCCACACTGAAATAAATGCTGTAGAAAGGTCTAACACTGGAGAATAACATCCCTGAGCTTCAGCTTCCTTATCTATAAAAATCACAATAAAAATACCTGCTAGTTTGAACTTTTGACCTCTGAGATTCTTTCCAAATTAGTTTTCATGATTCTAGGTAAGATATACTCATTGTAAGTTCAAGGTGTCACATGTACCAGGAGTATAAGAATTTCAATAAGTAATGAAGAGACGTGACTGCCCAATGGGATGAGTCGTTGGTGACGGACATTTATGTGTGGGGTGGAGGAAGCCTCCGACAATGTGTAAATCACACTGCCGTTTTCCTAAGCAAATTCTAATAATGAATTCTCAAGCTTAGCTGCACATTCTCATGTGCAGCTGAGAGCTTTAAAAAATATTCTCATGTCCAGGCCACACCACAGAGCAATTAAATCGGGATCTCCGGGGATGGGACCTGCCCATCAGATATTTTTTAAAGGTCTAGAGGGTATTCCGCTGTGAGCTAATGAATGATGAGCACCACTGCCTTATGCCTTCCTGTCAAAAAGGAGGAAAACGGAGACCCCCCTAAGCTAACTGATTGAGTTTAGTTCAAGGGAACTGGTGATGAAGCCAGGACGAGAGTCCAGGTCTCCCAACTCTCCATCCTATTCTTTCCCCCGCACCCCCGTCTTCCTGTCTCTCCTCATTTCACACTGCTGCTTCTAAATGAACCTACCTTGGTCTTAACTTCAGACCGTCCGTTCAGTACCTATACACACCGCATAACAAAGCTGTGAGCAGCCTCGTCCAGCACAGCTTTTGCATATGACTTTCCTTTTCACAGACCAATGTAAGCTTAGGCTTGCCAGGTGATCCAGATTCTTTCATCTTATTAACGAGAAAATTGAGCACCACCAGAGAAGTTAAGTGACTCACCTACGGTCATTCAGTCTAGCCAAGAGCAAACTCCCAAACTGAAATTGCTTGACTTTTCATCCAAGTCCTTTCCCCTCTTCCAAGCCTCCGCCGTTGACGATGGGAAGGTCCCACAGGAGACACCGGCACCCTTTGTCAAGAAGCCAACACACATTAGTCCCAAGAGTAGAGAAGCTAAATGAGGATCCGGCGGGGCTGCATTTGCAGCAGCTGTGTTATTTTGGGGTTTGGAGGTCAGAGGCGAGCCCCGGGTACTGCTGCCGTTCACACACATTATTGCTTGTACACTGATCCACTGCTCAGGGGCAGCAACTGAGCCCACATTGAAGTTGGCAGCTTGGACCCCAGGAGAGACCCTTGCAGGGTCTAGTTCTCCTTTGTGGGTGCTGGTTCAGTTTTTTCTTCTTTCCCCTCATGTCCATTATCCTTTCTTAACTGCTTATTTTCTGAACTTCAGATCCCCACATTAGACACAAAAGCAATAAAGAACAGCTTCACATGGTCTAAGTAACCAGCTCTGACAACTGCCTACAGTCAAATCCCTACAATGAATCATGTGTCTATATCTCCTAGCGGTTGTTCCTTTCTGATCAGGACTTAAACCCCTACAGGGGCAGGACTGTGAATACAGAATCAATTGGCTTCGCTCTCTTGGCCACGACTCCCCTGTACTTACAGACACACAACTAGAACTAAAGAACTTCCAATCTGAGAACACCAGGTCCTCACTGACCTTTGACAACAACCTGCTGGGGCAGAGCAATGACTGCCTCTGTCCATCTCGCCACGGTCTTCATCTCTGTCTTTGCGTCTTTATAGTGGCCTTTTCATATGTTTGCCTTGCTGGCCTGGGCCTGTGGGGTTTGAGTTTGCAAACTCCCATCTCCTCAAGTCCAACCAACAATACTCAGTTTTCCCAATAACCTATTCTTGATTTCCATTTTGACCATTTCTCTGATTTTGTTCATGCCTTTGATTCTCATGACTTTCCCAGCTTCTCAAGCATGTTTGTGTCATTACTAATATTCTCATTTGTGCTGCTCTCTACCCTTTGTTAAGATTTTAGTTCTTGAGTTTAGAATGCTACAATTCTTATACCTCTTTTCATTTATATAAGGATTAATGTAACAGAGGCTCACTAAGTAACTATTGAAATGAACCGATATTTATTGAAGATTCACTGTTTACATGTTAAGATGCTTATTCAGTTGGAATGGGGCTGACAATTCGCCTTCTTGCTTATGCTTTAAACAGAGCAATAGCATTAACCTAGAGCAATTTCTGTCTGTATGCCTTTAAGACATCTTAACACTGAGACCTGGTTGATAATTTTGTTAATTAATTGTAGAAAGATGACTACCATATAGTCACCCTGCAAATTTTTACAGCCAAGGATTTTGTTAAAAAAATTTTTTCTTTATAGATTTTAGAGAGAGAGGAAGGGAGAGGGAGAGAGAGAGAGAAACATCGAAAAGAGAGAACACTGATTGGCCGCCTCTTGCATGCCCCCCACTGGGGATCGGGCCCACAACCTGGGTATGTGTCCTGACCAGGAATCGAACCGGTGACCTCTTGGTGCCTGGGTCGATGCTGAACCACTGAGCCATACCATCTGGGCTCCAGCCAAGTATTTTGAAAGGGAAAACTACTGTATACCCAATGACACAATATTAGAGAATAGTTTTTTTGAGTAGTTTATTCTAATTTTCTATTTATAGGGCGATATCATCAATGTTTTTAGAAAAAGCATATGATACTACATTATATGGCCTACATTATTTATTTAGCCTTGCTTTTGAAGTCTGAGGTGATGGACTTTTTTTCAAAAGTTACAACCTACAAATTAGTTGCTTTTTACACTTATAATCTATGTTTAAAAATGTTTATATAATTATTCTGTCTATTTTAAAATAGAGAAATTATATTATAACTCTGATCTATTATAAAAAGATGTATGCAAAATGCAATAACTTTACACTAGAAAAACCAAATAACTTCCCCTTCAGAGATGTACAATTTTTTATTTAAGTATAAATATATGAATGCTTAGATAGACAAATAAATAGATCTTCATTCCTTAAGTGAAATTTTATGGTCTGCTCAATTTTTACTTAAACATATAAGAATTTTGTATTAAAACATGACTTTTAATGCCCACATGTTTTATTCCTTAATTATAATCAATTTACTTAATCTGCTATTGGAGGACATTTGATTAATGGTTCAGCAAAACCTGTCCATCATTCTTATTACCCATGATTTTAATAGTAACTGCAGGACAAAAATATTAAGTTAAAGTTGCTTAAAATATACGTGCATTTAAAATTTTTTGATACATTATGTTCTACTTTTTCTTAGAAATGATATGCCAATTATAGTTTCATTAATAGTTTATCCTCCTTTTACATTGCCAAGTTGACAAACCCAAATTATATACAATTATTGTTTTAATTTGCATTTTCTCAAATCTAAAGTTCCAAGAACAATAAATATTTTTATACCTTGAGATAACTTGCGACTTGATAATGCTAAAAGATGTATTTTTTTGTTTAAACTTTCAGTTTAGCAGGCTTTTCATATACAATAGATAGTGATAGCAAAGGTTGTCTTCAGAAGAGGGAAAAAAAAAAAAAACAAAACACGATTTTGAAACAAGAGCAACAGAACCCAAGGAAGCAGGACAGCTGCAGAACAATAATTCTTCACCCATCCAGAATCCATGTGTGAGGAGTGAGGTTTGCCGAAAGTGGGGATTTAGTTGCTCTGGCTATCAGGTGGAGAATAGGACCGTGCTAACAGCTTTGGCTGGAACCCTACAAATGTGAGATAATATAACAGACAAGGCACCAAGCCAAACACCAGACATCAAGGCTGATAAAGGAAGTTAGAGTAGAAACTGCAGAAGCGTCAGTCAATATTTTCACAGCTTTGTTGAACTCAAAATGAGATCCCTGAAGACAAAGATAATGATGAACACAACCTCATTACGATAAAAAGGGGGAAAGGCTGAAGATGTACTCAGAAATTACACATCAATCTATTTTAATCTCATTCGGGAGAGAAACTGTACAAGCCCTTTGAGCAATCCGACAGAGCTCCACTGAGCAAGCGCAGGGTCTGTTTGGTGGAGACCAGCCCCACGCTCTGACGACTTGGCTCATCAGAATTCCTTGAGGATTTCATTACTGCAAAGGCGCTAAGCTATTTTCTGAAAAGAGAAGGCGGAGAGTGTGTACTCTTATTGCTTTGAATAGACGTCATCTTGTTTGTGTGGATTATTGGCTGCTGAGAGGAGACTAAATTTGCGATCATATATAAACTGTAAAGAACCTGGATCCTTCTGAAGTGGTTTGCACTCTTTTAAAAAATTCTTTTCAACGCTCCAGAATTCTGGTGAGAAAAATCTTCCTCTAACCAAGGGCACTGCCCTTCTATAAGGAAGACTTGAGAACACGACAGCTTTGATAAAAGTTGGCGAATGTGGCAAATGTGTGAGGTGACTTGTAAGCAGCCTAAACCTACAGTTTCTCCAATATCTCTGGGGACCTCTAATTGGCAGAGTAGCCTGAAGGCTTGAGTTTTGCCTGAAGGTCAAAGAAGGGGCAAGAAAACCCAAGAGAGGGGAGGATTTAAATGGCAGAAGAGAAATGACCTAACACCAGTAACTCACATTGGAAGGCTTCTAAGGACAGAACTCTCCTACCCTCCTTCCCTCTCAGTTTGAGTCTCATACCTAAGGTCCCTGGGCCCACAAAACTGGGCAGAAAACTTTAAGTCAATTAGCTGCTTGAGATTTCTTTTCTAACATGCAAGGAAATAGCCAGAGAACTTCCTACAATTTCCTGCTGGAAGAAAACAAAAAGAAGCACAATACATGTAATTAACTCTTCAGGACACACGCCAGCAGAGTCAACATGTTATGTAAAACGACCGAAATGTCGATAATCTGCCTGGGTTGGTGGTGCACCCTGCTGCTCCATGGACTGAGACTTGGCCAGTCTAGCAGCTCCTTAGTAAGCAAACAAAGAAAACAAAATCCTCTTTAAAGATGTGAGTGACTCTCCTTATCCAGGACTCTATCTGGATCGCTTGTGTTATAGATTTTCTGTCCTAGTTAGATATAGTTTCCTGTAAGCCAGACCTAGTGGTTGTGAAATTGAATAACCACAGAACATTTACAAGTCCCTTGAATGCTGCTTCCTGCCTGGGAAACAGTTCCCTGCCTTTGGCTCCATTTCTGAAGCAGAGATCAGGACATCCTTGGACGCAATGTGCTCCCCTGGCACACAGGGTGGGCATGGAGTCTAAGACTTCCGGTTCCATCAGCATGTCCAGGTGGCACCTACAGTTTATATTTATTTTCAGAAATGAGGGACACTATGACTCAGTTTTATTAAGCCACAGTCCTGGTTGTGGGAGATCATTGAGATCAAATGTACTGTCCTAGAACAAGCTTTGGCAAACCTCTAGGAAGAGCACATATTCTTAGTTAAATATGTTTCCAAGATATTTCCTCAGTTCAAATTGGGGTCATCCAACCATAACTCCTTACGGTAGTTTATTTTAGTAACTGGCCTTATCTTTCACCTGGATATGCCCAGCACTGTCTGAGTTCATGAAGAAGTTTAAACATTTTATGGTGGGTAAAATAAAGAAACGATGGCCACTGTGCTAAACAGATTCTTATATCAATCACCCTTTGTGAGAGGATCATGATGGTCAAAGGTGACAGAGCAGGTAAGTAACGGGAAAAGAGGGTTGTTCAGGACTGCTTACGCACCCCATTGAATCAATAGCAGAAGACTTTAGGGTCGATTCAAAAGCAGAAAAGCACCTTTCAACCAATAGGAATATTTCTACATGTAGGCAAAACAAGCAACTGTGCATGTTTAATTACCATAAATGTTTTTCACTATCTTAGCATGGAGAATTAGATTTCCAATCTTCATACTTGCACAGGACATCTCTGTGTCTTAAACTAAATATTTTCTTATGACACTACTGAATTACTACAAGCAATTTAAGGGCAAGTACATGTTGTCATAGAACCTATAACAATGCTCTGCAAATAGTAAAATTGAATTGAAAAGTGTTTCCTATCTCACTGGTTTGATTTTATGGATATAAAACAGCTCCTCCTCCTCCATTAAATAGTTTCCATCCTAAATATTCGTGATGTCACTTCACTTCCCAAGAATGTTATTGAGAATTTATTCTAACTCTTCTTGAACTTTTCAAAATTGAATTTAGTGGGTTGACATTGGTTCATAAGATAACATAGATTTCAGGTGTACAATTCTATAATACAGCATCTGTATATTGTATTGTGTGTTTACTACCCCAAGTCAAGTCTTTTCCTATCACCATTTATTCCCCCTTTACCCTCTTCTGAATTTTTTGATAGGTAACTTTGTTTTTTGTTTTATTTTTTAAATTTTTTATTCCTTTATTGATTTTAGGGAAACAGGAAGTGAGAGGAAGAGAGAGCTAGAAACATGGATGAGAGAGAACATCAATTGGCCGCCTCCTGCACACCCCCCACTGGAAATCGGGCCCACAACCTGGGCATGTGTCCTGACCGAGAATCAAACCGGCAACCTTTTGGTGCATGGGTCGATGCTCAACCACTGAGCCACACTGGCCGGATTTCACAGGTGACTTTGATATAGGCATGTATTGGCTACTTAAAACCACATTTCACTTGGCCTTACTTAAATCCAGAATAACCACTCTTAGACCCACGACTGCTCATTTGCATAGTTAGCTTAAACAATGAGTAGTTAAACTTTTCCCTGAGAGGCTTTACCACTTGAACTATCATGGTGTTCTTTTTTGGTATTTAGGAGAGAGAAAAAACAATAATTTTCATAAAACCCAGAGAGACAGAAGATGAGTCAAAGTGGTCATGGTCTCTATCCTCCTATTATGCATAGATATTCAATGTTGGAAAGAAAATGAAAAATTTTAAATAAAAAAAATTGTTTTCCAACTGCTGTAATCCACAAGGGAAATACCAGGATTGCAATAGAAGAAGAGACCTGTTTCTGATTGAGAAAGCCCCGCCCTGCTCATCAGCTCCGCTGTCTGTGAATCTGAAGCCTTTTCAAGTTCGGGGAAATCCACTCCCTGGCTTCTCGCTGCTTTATGGAGGCTTTGAATGATCTCCACTCCTCTCTGGCTCTTTCAAAAATAATTAGTACCCTCATCAATTTCCCTGCCCATGCTCATTTGACAAACAAGTGCCATTTGAGTGAAATGTTTGCATTCTCTACTGAGCAGAATTTGGGGGGGATTTTCTAATTCTACAGCTTTCACAGTGCTGATGCTCCCAAGAGAGTAACTCAAGCAGTTTTGACGACCAACAGTGTTGTGTTACTTCTTTGAATTGGCCTTTTATTTCAGTGATTAACAGGTGTCATGCAGGAAGCTTTAGTTTCAGCTCCATTTAATTCACCATGCTGCTTCTGCTTTGCTACCGGGTCCAAGGAACAATGATATCAGGCTTCCCGAAGAGTAACTCTACTGCTGCCTATTTAGATCTTTCAGAAATGACTTAGCTAGAGAAATGTAACATATCACCAAGCAGGCACTGCTTTCTGACTCTTCGCTTTTCCAGTTGCATAAAGAATAATTTATTTAAAGCTATGTGTCTAAACTAAACGTCTCCTTTTATATTATATCAGAACTATATAACAAATAATGATTGTTAATCAATGAGACTAATCCAGAATTATCAGTCTGAGGATGAGTCCATTTTCCTCCATTTCTCGTTTTGTTTTGTTTGTTTTTTCTTCTCCCCAAGTGTGAGAGTTCCTATTACAAATGCTAATTGGAAAGGAGAGTGGAGGCCCCGGGCTGGTTTGGCTCAGCGGTCAGAGTGTCAGCCTGCAGACCAAAGAGCCGTGGGTTCAATTCCAGCCAAGGGCACATACCATGGTTTCGGTTTGTCCCTGGCCCCAGTCAGAGTTGTGTGGAAGGCAACCAATTGATGTCTCTCTCACGTCGATGTTTCTCTCCCCCGCCCCTTCTACCCTGTCTGAAGATAATTGAAAAAATATCCCTGGGTGAGGAGGAAGGAAGGAAGGAAGGAAGGAAGGAAGGAAGGAAGGAAGGAAGGAAGGAAGGAAGGGAGGGAAGGACTTAATAATAATAATTCATGATACTGTTTGCTCTCAACAATGGAGGGTTGACAAACACGAAGGGGACAAGACAACTCTATTGAGAGGTTTCCCTGAGTTGCTTGGATGTCCCGTAATACAGCAAGCATTCGGGAAGCATCTACTGTCTACTGAGTCCTGCAGCGGGCTCTGGATAAAATACCAAGGGGGAAAAAATCACTTGTTTCTGCCTTTTTGAGAATGAGAGACAGCCCAGTGACACATGAAATGAAGAGTAATACAAATAGCTAAAGGGGTCAGGAAATTCAAAGTAAAGTGAGTGGCACCCCGGAGCTGAGACTGTCAGAAAAGGATTTTTTGACTTTGAGGAAAGTGAAAGGAAAGGCGCTGAAGGCAGAGGGCATGGATGCAAGGACTCGAGTATATGGGCCACAAGGATGAGCCTGAGTCAGCTGCTCAGGCTGAGTAGGACCTCCATCAAGTGGCTATGAGAACGGCTATTCTCTGGAAAAAAGTCATCCGCAGGGAGAAAACAACCAGAGTTTCTCTAGTTTCTGCATTAGAGAACGGATGCAGAGAAAGATTGCGTGTATTTCATTACATGGAATCTGGATTAGACTTGATCTTCACTTAAAAAAATAATTTGAGGTAAAGACTAATAACATGAATAATCAAGGAAGTGCTTAGAATCAACTAACTTCGGTTGGTTTTCCTGGGATTCATAGTAATTAAAATAGACTGAAATGAATGAATTTGTTTGAGTACCAAGTAACTTTAAATATTATTTCAGAGTCACTGTGGCCATCCATGTTTCCAAATTCACCTTAAGTAATTACGAGCCAAAATTATTAGCCGAGATGTGATCAGATCCAGACATCTAAGACAGGAAACCTACAGAGCAGGTTATTGACATATTCCACTCCTTATCATGACACTTACAACCCTGGGGGTAAAAGGGCTTCTTATTCACAGGTTTATGGAATTCACTGGAACCACGGATGACCTTGTAATCCCTGCAGTCAGTCTTCAGAGAGATCTTGCCAACAATATAACTGGTTGAAAGCAGAGTTGTCATTTTAAGATCTGGACATAAAGTCGGAATTTATGGTTGGTACAATATTTGTGATGTGCCTTGCAGTGTTTGATATAGTTTGACATTCACTGGAGGATATTTTTACGGCAAAACTTGGCTTTAGTTTTAGTCGATGGTTTCTTCGTTATCTAAAACAGAAGAAGGCATTTATCAATGCATCAATCAAAATTTCCGATATCTCAGAATGTAAAATTATTTAAGGGTACTCAGGGGAACCATTGAAAACCGTCTACCTAAAATGACTTCAGTGTTATTTTTATTTTTAAAGTGCATACTAAAGTTATCTGATTATAGTAACTTTGTATCATACTTATTCAAGAACAGATTTAAGACCCTGTTTTCAAGCTGAATTTAAACCTTAGAGAGATTCCAAAGTATAATAAAACATTGTAATCAATATGTCTCTGACAAGAGTCTGGGAAATCAATTAGAAATTCCATTGCTCTAAAATGAAACATCGAATAACAAGATTTCCAAAATGGAGTTTACATGCTGTGTTTTGGCTAAACCTAAATGTTGTCTACAAACATAAAAGTTAAACTATAGCATATTAAACTGAGAACAGTGCCTACTTTGGGACCAGTAGGAACACTTCCATAGGCTATTACTTTTTATGCATTATTTTCATGTCCTTTTATTCATTCTACAAATATCTATTTAGTACTTGTCATAGATCAAAAGGCCATGATGGATGCTAGGAGACCAAAAGAAGTCGGAGGAAAAACCCATTTTGCCACTATCTATTCTCCAATCATTTCAAGGTATTCCTTCAAAATTTTTATACTGTTTGGCCCATGATTCCTACCCGCCTCCCCAGAATCTAAAGAAATGATTGCATTGTTAATCTAAGTTGATTATTAATAGGAAGTTGGAAATTAATACGCCTCTTTGTCCCTTTAAGATTAATAGTATAAGGGGACTACTTTAGTTAATTCTTAATATTTGAAGGACAAGGAGTCCTCACATAGTTTCTAACTCAAGAAAAAGATTGTGCCAGATTTCAGGATGTCATAAAAGGAAGCACAGAGCTAATTAAAGAGAATGAAAGGGCTGAAGGTAAGCCAATGTCTATCTTCATTCCAGGAATCAGAAGGAAGAAGACAAAGGCTATAAATAAGGATACACATGTGGTCAACTTCAAAGCCACTCCTGCTTTAAGAGTTTATGATATTCTGTAGAGAAATGGTGTGTGTGTGTGTGAATGAATCACATTAGAATCTCTGACAACCACATTTAGTGTGGACAGAAAAAAAATAATCCAAATTAAATGGACAAAAGGAAAGGGAGGCCAGTGTTCGCATAACTCCTCCCCGTGGTTAGCAGGGCACAGATTTCACCTTTTGTGGTAAATGTGACTATGTTGTCAATAGTATGGACAAAGTATAGAAGACAGAAGTGAACCACGGGAAATACTGTCACTGAGCCCCATGGCGGTTGCCTAAGAACTGCAGCGGTGCGGTGCTCCTCCTACAGATGAAGACAGCAAGACGGGAGCATGGACTTGGGGGACTCTGTATGCTGATAGATTTCCAGGCTGTGAAACATCTGGGCAAAAACCTCTGAAAGCTTCAAGTGTAGGTCTGGACAGGGGGAGTCGTACGGTTGGCTTAGAAAGGTAGATCTGGGAACGATCTGCATCCGCAAAGTGATGCTGTTGTAGTTGGGAGAGTGTGGGGGTCTGCCAGGGAGAGGGAGTGCTGGGCGCCAAGTAATCCAGGAGCCAAGCCAAGTTGGAGCTGGTCCCAGCCACAGAGGGAGGAAGGCTGAGGTGGGAGTGTGGGGGGTACCTTCCCGGAGTCTGGAGTTTCAAGATTCTGTATCTATACTAATTCTGCCTCTTCCCATGGCCAGGGGGTTTGTGATTCAGAAGCTTAAAACTAGCAAAAGTAAAAACAAAAAACAAAAAAAACCCCCACAAAATCTAAAAGCAAGGAGAAGAAAATGCTTGCAAAAACTAGGACAAGCAAACAAAATAGAGCTATTACTATAGGCCAGGCCAAGCACAGTGAGGAAGAGCAAATGGAATGTCCACTTGATATATTTAGGTGACTTTCCTTTTTGATTTTAGGTAACTCGTTACACCCTACTGTGCTGCTAGAAGCACCGGTTTATTCAGGTTTGAATTGCACTTGCTTTCATGGACATAGTGGATTGATAGTATGAATCAGCACCTGAGAATCGGATCCCCTTATTCTGTGAAGAGCACCTTGCTAATTTCCTGGCTAGCACAGAAGATGGCTTTGAGGAGTCGGCAGTCTGACTGAGAAATAAGAGCAATGCAAAAACATTGAGCAGAGTCAGAAATATGCACCGCTAAGGAGCCAATTGTGAGTTATAAGTCAATGTCAGTCACAGATTTTCGCAATTTTCAGGATCAGTGCAGGCTAGAAAAATACAGGGAGAGTTAAGGAAGAGGATTCGAAGCTGGACTTTGAAGGATGGGTAGGATTTGTCTGGACAGGAAGGAGAAAGGCATTACTGGTATGAGAAATGACATGAAGATGGAGTAAAAATGGCTTATTTTAGGTCTGGTAAAATAAGCAGGCTCTCAAGAATAATGGTGGCTGCTTAAAGGCTGTGGGAACTGAAGTTATTTAGATGGAGTACTTGGAAAGCTGGGATGGGTTCAGATTTTAAGCTAAGTGACTGGCCATTGCATTTGGAAGGTGAGGTCCAATTAAGGCTGCTAATGTTGCTGATGTAGAAAACCAAAGGAGTCTAGAAGCAGTGGAGGGGACACGTGTTCCTGCCCACACCACGGCTGGTGACGAGCTAGCTGGGCCCGAGCTTCATTCGCTGCACCAGCAGCCCACAGGGTCCCTGCACTAAAGGAACACCAACCTCTTGCTCTCCCTCTCCTCCAAGGCTATTAGCTGCAGTTTGAATGTCCAGTCAAATCAAAGCCTTATGCTTAAGGCTTGGTAACTGTATAGTTCAATGTAAGAAATTTAGCTCTTAGCACAGAATGCTGCACATGGTAAATGGCAACAAATACACGATGTAGCCTCTCATTTCCCTGTAATCAGTATATCCTAATTTCTCCATCCCACCTTGGATTTTGATTTAAATTAAAATCCAATGTAAATTCTATGATTTTCTTTATTTTTCAAAACTGCCTCTGGCTCTGTATCCTGGACTGCAGGACAGCCGTGGTTTGCCAAGTGTGACCCCCCCCAAGCAGCATTGGCATCACCTGGGAACGTGTTAGACATGCACATTCTCACGCCCCACCCCAGCCCTGCTAATCAGAAACTCTGCGGGTGCGGCCCAGCAAGCGTGGTTTAAAGAGTCATCCAGGTGATTCTCGTGTGTGCGAAAGGAGAGAACTGCTCATCTGCAGGATGCAGTGATGACTCCTTAGAACAGCATCCAGGGTTCTTCACTGTCTCTTTCTAATTTACTTCTCCAGCCGATTCAGCCCTGCCTGCAACCCAACTGCAGTACTGAGCACACAGGGCTTGTAGACACATGCACAGTTTGCTGGGTCTCCAGACAACACCCAGCTCTTTAACACATCCCTGGGTTTGTATTATCGTTCCCACGATCCTGTCTAGACTGTACTTCGCTCACTTGGGTACACCCCTACCTTTTTTTTTTTTATCCTCACCCGAGGACATTTTTCAATTTTTTTGTACAGATAGAGTGGGAGGGAGAGAGAGGAGGAGAGAGAGAGAAACATCGACATGAAAGAGACACATCGAGCGGCTGCCACCCACACGACCAACCAGGGCCGGGGACAAACTGCAACCGAGGTACATGCCCTTAGCGGGAACCGAACCCGGGTCTCTCTGTACCGCAGGCTGACGCTCCAACCGCTGAGCCAAACCGGCCAGGGCCCCGTTTTTTTTCAAGTCCACCCTCCACATCCCGTGGCCATGGCCAGCAGTTACTATTGCCTACAGCCCCGAAGCCCTGTGCTTATCCTGCTAGTCTAATAGTCATCGCAATGAATTGAATACCTGTTTCTGTGTCTGTCTGGATTAAGGACAGAACCTCGTTGCATTCAGCTCTGAGCACTTACCACATCGGAGAGTCAGGACACCAGGAGTCCGCTCCCAGTTCTGCTCACCTGCTGGAGCCCTGGGCACATGGCTGCACCTCCCCTGCCCTACATCTGCATGTCCATGATGCGGTGGATTAAATAATATTCAGGGTTTAACACTGGGATCTACACTTCCAACAAGCAGCTGGGTGGTTCTTATGAATTCTGAAGTTTGCTAACCACTGCTTATGGCCTCTCTACCTATAAAAAGTTAAAAAGCCTCTAGCTTTGTATTGAGAAAAATTGTGTCGTCTTTTGTTCTTGCCACTTCAAGTAATTCAAACTCCTAAATTCCTGCTGTACCAGCAAACCATGAGGAGCGAGCCAGCCAGGTGTCCTCCCTGCCATCAGCTGAGACGCACCTGCAGACACTTCCTCCTCCTTCCAGAAGCCTGTGGAGGCACCGCAAGGAGCTTAAGGAATCTCCTTGAAGATATTGGTAACTGGGAGAAGGAGCCGAAGTAAGACGTGCGAAGGAAGCAAGATATTTAAAAATAGTATTGGACACATTTCTGTTTGTTCGACCAAACAAATTAAAGAAATTGTTTAACAAATCAATAAGCATGTATTCTAATAATTAAATAAGTCCCCAATTAAAGATAAAATGGCATAACCTCTCCAGCCCTAATTTCTCAGGGGCTGGTGGATACAGTTTTTTTTTTTAAGTGGTAAACACCTCAGATGTGTATACATGAACCCTAAGTATTTTCTGTTCCTTATCAGCGATGGCTGATTCAGTGGCAAGACAGGCCACCCACGGGACCTCGAAGCGGCAGTTTGCTACCAGCAATGATTTGGTTAACCTTTGATTAAACATAGGAATTTAAAGCACGAAAAGGTCTGGAACCCGACACAACCCTTTGACACCATGCTGTCTGTCATTAATGATAATCCAGCATTAGATGTTCAGCTTTGAAAATGAAATTAGATGACTTCAGTTTTCAACCCTAACCCTGCTGTACTGTAAACTGAACCCTGCTGTGTTTGCAGACTTCCTGATTTACTGCTTTGCCTTTTAACTATTTTCGGGCAAATGGGAGTGGGGGGCAGGGTGAGGAGCCCAGGGATCAAGTGAGTACAAACAAGCCATCTCAACTACCATCAAGGGGAGCAGCTTTCTGCTTAGATAAGTCACCGGGTCAAAAGAGCTTTATTCCCACAGTGCATTTAATCTCCCCCCCCCTTTTTTTTCTTTTTACAAACTAGGTGTACGCATTTTTTTTTGCTGGGACAACATGCAAGAAATATTCGGTATCCCTTTTCACTTCCTTTCAAAAACAACAGCAATAATGTTAGAGATCCCTGGGGACCTTCCTAAATCTCAAAGGTTCTTTTCCTTTTGAACACTATGTTGGTGTGTCTGAGGCTCCACGTCTCGCTTCGTGAGTAGCGCGGTGTTCAGGGCAGGGTACAAGGTATGTCTGAGTGCTTGCTGAATGAACAGATGACCGACTCCGCCTCCCAGTTCAATAGCTGTGGTTTGCACGTGAAAGCAAGTTTTAGACAACAATAAAATTATAGGCAATTGACCCAGACCTCTTCCTATTAACCTTGATTTGTTATTCTTAGGTTCACTTATTTTGGCTCTTGAGTCTGGCTGTCCCTCTCTACTCCCACCCCACAGGTCTTCGGCTGATTGGACTTGGGACTCTCTCTCAGCCCTTAGCTGGACTGACTGCTGTGTTCAACAATGTAAGAGACGCCTCCTTCCACCTTCACCCCGAGCACCCCACCCCCAACCCAGGACTACAACTCCCCTTCCACACGAGAGGACAGAGATGTGGGCATCAGATCCCATCTATTTAGGTGACAAGAACTAGAGTAAACTAGTATTTTCTTTGGCTCCTCAGATAGATTGTTTAACATAATTTAAACATTTAATTCTGTTTACCAACATTGTATGGCCACCATGCAAAAACTTTTCAAACTGTACTAATTTCCATGACACTTGCTTCTAGTAAAGTGATATATTACCTCCCTATCTACTACGTCGACATTACTTTGGGAATTTAGACGCTATTGTGAATTAAACAGTAAACCACTGTATCTGGAAATTTTATTTTCTTTAACAAACACAGAGCATTTACCATGAAAAAAAAATCACTGTTTTATGTGCTTTATAAATATTAATTCATTTAATTTTCAAAATAATGTAAGAGGTAGGTACTATCATTAGCTCTATTTCAAAATGAGGAAGTGAGAACAGAGTTAAGTCAGTTACCCGAGACCACTCAGGTAATGGGTTACAGAGTTGAGACTCTAGTCTCATGAACTCCACTACAAGGTCTGTGCTCATAACCACTCACTATGTTGACTCGCTACCTCACTCCGTCTTGTATTTTTCAAAAAAAACTGAGTTATAGATAAATGATAGTTTAATAATATCATTAATGGTTAAAAGTAATAGGGTGCATGATTTTATTAATAATAATAGATTAATTACAATAAGAAAAAAAGAATTTCTCCCATTATTTGCGAGTATGGTAGATATCTAATATATATTTTACCAGACACAATATTGATATTAATTTCAAAGTGAAATTACTACTATTTTTGCTGATACATTGTCACTGTATTAGTATGTTTTTTAAATTGTGAATATATACTTATATATACTATATATAGCTATGTTATATATGTGTATATATAATATAATATAACTATATTATACTCATCTGGAATAAGCTTTGAAGGTCAGCAATTTTGTATAGGTAAATAATTTGTGATCCATAAAACACTGAGTTTAATTCGCTAAAGCCAATTATTCTAAGAATTTAATTCTAAATTTAGAGAACTGGAGTCACTAATATCCAACTTCCCTCTTATTCCGGGCATGCTGAAGGATTCAGAGGTGATATGACTAGTTCTGGTCAGTAGGCCCTGAGCAGACATGAGGAGTGTCAGTCCCTTACCTGTGGGTCGAACATGAGAGAGCAGCTGTGAGATCTCCATGGTAACCCTCTTGCTTTGACAGCCGATGATGTGGTGGGTTTAGATGGTGCTGCTACAGAGATGGAGCCTGTGTTCCTGACGACTGTGTAGAATAGGGACGCTCTACCTCTGCCCAGCCCCATGTGGTCTGTGATGACAAGTAGCATGTGTGACAAATGATCTTTTGTTGTGATGAACCACAGGAATTTAGGGGCATGTTTGTTAAAATAGCACGTGTGTTCTCAAAGTGTACTATCTGAACCAACAGCATCAACTTTAGCAAGGAGCTTGTGAGAAACACACTTTCCCAGGCCATGCCCAGAATATCAAGTCAGATTCTCTGAGGATGAGGCCCAGAAATCTATACATTAAAAATCCCTCTTGGTTGGGGTGGCTCAGTTGGTTGAGCATTGTCCATTGAAAGTTTGCTGGTTTGATTTCCAGTCAGGGCACATGCCTGGGTTGTGGGCTTGATCCCTGGTTGGGGAGACAGCTGATCCATGTCTCTCTCTCTCTCTCTTTCTCTCTCTCTCTTTTCCTCTCTCAGCCTGTCCTCGGGTAAGGATTTAAAAAAAAAAAAATCACCCTGGCTGGTTTGGCTCAGCGGTTTGAGCATCAGCCTGCAGACCAGAGTCATGGGTTTGATTCTGGTCAAGGGCACATGCCTCCATTGTGGTTCAATCCCTGGCCCTGGTTGGAGTCATGCAGGAGGCAACCAATTGATGTGTCTCTCTCACATCAATGCTTCTCTCTCTCTCTCCCTCCTCCCACTCCTCCACTCTATCTGAAAATGAATGGAAAAATATCTTCAGGTGAGGATTAAAAAAAAATCCCTCCAGTATATTCTCATACAAGCTCAAGTTTGAACACCACAGTAACACAGTCTAGCCTATCCTGTCTAATACTTGGTGATGGGTTTTTAAACTTGTTGACTAATTAGCTATAGTAGCTGCAGTATAGGATATGTGAAGAAGAGTATCAGAAAGGAAGATTGTAAATGAAGGTTTGGCCATATCAGGCATGATGTATGCACATGTATTGCTCAATAAGCGATGGTTTTCTTCTGCCCTTCAGCTCCTTGCTACTTGATAGACTGAAGCAGATACCCCTCAACTCTCTTTCCTGTGCTCAGTTTTTCTCCACTCCAGTCCCCCTACACCCAGTTTACAATAACCGTTCAGAAGTTCAGCTTTGATGACATCATCATTTTATAAAAGCTTTGTTGTGATGTAATTCACATCCAGGAACTTTCACCATTAGTAGAACTGATCAGCGTGGCTCACTGTGCCTGATCTGCTTACACAGTGCTCTCCTTGGGGATTCTGAGACTTTTCTTTTTTATTTATCCTCACTTGAGGACATTTCTGCATTTATATTCAGATAGAGTGGGAGGGAGAGAGGAAGGAAGAGAGAGAGACAAACATCAATGTGAGAAAGACACATCGACTGGTCAGCACTCACACGACCCCAACCAGGGCTGGCGACAAACTGCAACCGAGGTACGCGTCCTTAGCGGGAGCCAAACCCGGGACTCTCTGGTCCGCAGACCGAGGCTCCAACCACTGAGCCAAACCGGCCAGGGCAGATTCTGGAATTTTTGTACATGCTAGGCAGAGTGTCTGGGTGACCAGTCTACAATAAAAACCAGAGTATCTAATGAGCTTCTCCACTGGACAACTTTTCACGTGTTGCGTGAGCACGAGGCTGGAGGATTTATGCATCCTATACGACTCCACTGGGGAGGGACTCTTGGAAGCTTGTACCTGGTTTTCTCTGCACCTCACCTCATTTACCTTTTGTCTTTGCTGATTTTACTTTGTTGCCTTTTATTGTGATAAATCATAGCCCTGAGTATAACTGTATGCTGAGTCCTCTGAGTTGTCCTAGTGAATTCTGGAACTGAGGGCAGTTTTGAGGATCCCCAACATAACCTACAACTGTTAGTTTCCACTAATTGCAAACTGATTGTTCTGGTTTTTTTTGTTTTTGTTTTTTTTTTATCCTTACCCGAGGACACTTTTGCATGTATCTTCAGACAGAGCAGGAGGGAGAGAGGGGGACAGAGAGAGAGAGAGAAACATTGATATAAGGGAGACACATCCACTGGTTGCCACCCACATGACCCCAACCGGGGCTGGGGACAAACTGAAACTGAGGGACATGCCCTTAGCAGGAACAGAACCTGGGACTCTCTGGTCCACAGGCCGATACTCTAACTGCTGAGCCAACCCAGCCAGGCTGCTCTACTGGTTTTGACAATGCCCTCGGGCATAAATTGCTCCACTGTTTCATCCAGTTAATGTCCAGCCCTTAGTAGGAAGGGTAGGGTAATGCCAGCCCTTGAGCCTTGCTGCACCCCATTAGGGCTCCTCTTAGCTTACTCCTTTTCTTTTCCTGTTTAACCTTCAGCTGGTCTACCATTTTGCTTACTGCTGTTAGTATCACAGAGCTACCAGTTTTCTTCAACTGCTTGCCACCAAAGTCATAAATGTTAGTGACAACATCTTCAGGCATGAACTTCCCCACAGACTATCCCAAGTGAAGTCTGTTTCCTTAGAGAAACAAAGGACATCAGAGCCTGATCTTACGACTGCCCAACCCACACCCCTGGGGCAGAACTTTTACTCTACTGCACTGGAGATGGGACGGGGGTTACAGGCCTGCTCCTTCTACAAAGACACCTGTTCTTCCAGCAGAGGGTACTGGGCGGGGAGGCAACCCCCAGTTCTTTCAGCTTGTGCCTTCTGGCATGGATCCTCTACCCAAGGAGGGAGCTGGAGTGGGGCAGCTGAGGCCTAGTCTTCTTGGCCTACCTCATCCAGGGTAGAGTTCCTGCCCTGTGACTGGGGGCTCGGTGGGGGAGCAAGCCCCAGCGCTCTTAGCTGTGTCTGCCTGGAAGAGTTGGCACAACACAGGATCGGGGGATGAGAGATGGCAGCAGCCATCCCTGAGGTGAAACTGTAGGCCTAGACTGGGAGGGGGGGAAGGAGTCCATCTTCTTGGCCACAGCTGCCTGGAATAGAGCTTCCACTGCACTGACCAAGGGGAACGGTGGGAGCAGATGGTAACTAAGGTGCCGCAGGCTCTACAGAGTTAGTAGAGTTCTTCAAATAAATATTTCCCCATTTAAAAATTTCAGACACTAGCGATTGCTTTTTAAATTAATATTTAGAATTTTCATCAATTAAATGGTTTCTTCACTAGAAAAAGAGTTCTCTAAGCAAGTCACACCACCATGCAGAAGTCCTACATATCATTATTATACCTCAAATTGTCAAAGACTCCATTTCCTGTGAAGATAAAATCTATGTTTTTAACTTGATATTCAATGCTGTGTACAATTGGGCTCCCTATGGCATCACGGTAACTGGAACAGAACAAGTCTGGTGTTTCTGGAACATATTTCATGCCATTGACTCTGTCAAAACTTTCATCTCTTTTTATATCGTAACACATTTAAAAATATGTTTTTGTCTTTATTGAGAGAGGTTTAGAGAGAGAGGAAGGGGGGGAGAGAGAGAGAGAGAGAGAAACATTGATGAGCGAGGACATCAACTGGCCACCTCCTGTATGTTCCCCACTGGAGATCGGGCCCACAACCTGGGCATGTGCCCTGACTGGGAATTGAACTGGCGACCTCTTGGTGCATCGGTCGACAGTCAACCAGTGAGCCACACCGACCAAGCTCATAACACATTTAGATCCTTCATTTCTTTACTATAAATACTCCCTTTTGTATCCTTTGCTAATTTTCCAGC
Organism: Molossus molossus; assembly: GCF_014108415.1. NCBI lineage: Eukaryota > Metazoa > Chordata > Mammalia > Chiroptera > Molossidae > Molossus > Molossus molossus. Next base: position 49,762,788 of record NW_023425351.1, read on the forward strand.
TCAGTCTTCTCTTCCTATAAAATGTGTTAGAATTGAAAGACAGCCATCGCTTTCTCTTTTTTTAATTCTGTACAAGTATTAATAGATGCTATTATTTACCACAGATAGTGTAACACCTGGCACACAGTAGGCACTCAAGAAATATTTCTTGTTTCATGAACATATGGTGAAATAAGAACAAACCATAGCAGAAAAAGTGTCGGAATAAGGGCTTACCATTTAGAGAGAAACTTCTCACACGTGCATTCTATTTGCTTGTCCCAACAACGTTCGTCAAGGTTGTCATTATTACTCCCATGAGGGAACCGGGGCTTTGAAACTGAAGTTTAAGATTCCTACCTACGATCATACAGATACCGAGTAGCTGCTGCGGATCTGAATTCCAAGCCTATGCTCTTTTAAGCACCAAACTCTTTCTATACTGGAAGGGTTCAGAAAAGAAAAGGCTTTCTACCACTGAGGCCGGCTCATTTTTCAATTAGAAAGGGATAAGGGTAATTTAAAAATAAGGACAAAATAGATAAAGGAACCCTTTTTTGAAATTTTTGCTTAGATATCGAAAATGTAAACTGAAAACTTCGGAAATGAATGTTGGTTATAGAATAGACGAGAACAAAGTAGGTCTATTCTTCACAGAAATGCTCTGTGCTAACCTAACCCCATGGCCATTTTATTACAGTGACTATGTTGTTTTGAAAAATAACTCATTCCACTGGAGATGAAAGATAAGTGGCTGCAGTATGTGGAGCCAAGAGGGGAAGTTTTGTTGCATGTAGGAGCAAGGCTAAGGTTGGATGAGTGTGGCTGAAGAAAAGGATTTGGGGAGGAATTAACTTCTGGGTACGGTGCATGCTATTTCACTTTTTTCTTCTGTTCTTTTTCTTTTATTTCTTTTTTTAAAAAACTGATTTACCTATGTAGTCATTTGCTGAGAGCTACTATACACCTCAAAGTCCTGTTAGTCGACACTCAGATTTTGTTCACAATCACACTTGGCCTTGTGTTTAATTTCTCCACTTAGGGAATTATCAACAAATAAACCTCTCTCTCTTTATCGATATTTTGTTCAGATAGAGTGAGTGGGAGAGAGAGAGAGAGAAACATCGACGTGAAAGCGACACATCGAGTGGTTGCCACCCACACGACCCAACCAGGGCCGGGGACAAACTGCAACTAAGGTACGTGCCCTTAGCGGGAACCGAACCCGGGTCTCTCCGGACCACAGGCCGACGCTCTAACCGCTGAGCCAAACCGGCCAGGGCACCTCTCTCTCTTTTTTTAATGTTTTTATTGAGCTTGGCCAGTGTGGCTCAGTGGTTGAGCGTCAACCCATACACCAGTTTATCAGGGCACATGCCCAGGTTGTGGGCCCAGTCCCTAGTGCAGGGCATGTAGGAGGTGGCCAATCAATGTTCTCTCTCATCAATGTTTCTATCTCTCTCTTCCTCTTTCTCTAAAATCTATAAAGAAAAAAAATTTAAATGTTTTTATTGATTTTAGACAGACAGGAAGGGAGAGGGAGAGAGAGAAACATCAATCAGCTGCCTCCTACACACCCCCTACTGAAGACTGAGGCCACAGTCTGGGCATGTGCCCTGACCAGGAATTGAACTGGTAAACTTTGGGTGCTTGGGATGACACCCAACCAACGGAGCCACATGGGCCAGGGCAACAAAGGCACCTTTCTTATGGTGTTGGTTAAGAGACTGAAAAATGTCTCTTTATCTGGGATTTTGAAATGGCAGAACCAGCATCATAGCACTGTGTCCTGTACCCTGAACCCTGAATTTTGAGTGCAATTTCCCCCATCCTTAAAATGAGCATCATGTTGCTATTTATGTGTTGTCCTAAAGATTTTTTAAAAATGTGAACCTTTCTAGCAAAATGCCTGGTGTGATAGGTGCTCACGAGGGTCCACCTGCCTCCTTTCCTTTCCATCAACGAGCAGTCTTGGTACCATGCCAGAGCCTGGCTGGGTTTGCTAAACTGGATAAAAACATATAAACAAGAATGCTGATGATGCAATACTTTCAGAGGGTTTGCCTTCTCCTCATTCAGTTATTTAAATCATGCCAATATTGTGGTGGTGAGGAGTAGGCGAATAGTGAAGAAACTGTGAAAATGGAGGTTATAAAAATAATAGATAATTTACCCTGTGGGCTTTCCAGGTGAAAAATATTTTTATGTACATAATTTCACTTGATTCTCCCCAAGCATGATGATGTAGATGCGTTTATCTTCATTTCATAACTGAAGAGAACAAAGTTTAGAGAGGATCGATGATACACCAAAAGTATCATAATGAAAACATTCGTGTGGGTGATCAAATTTTCTATGGAGAGAATAAAAGTGGTCATCTCACAATTCCTTGTAGAAAGAAAGTATGCAATGGATAGGAATGAAGTGTCACAGGTATGTTTATAGTTGGGGTGGAGGAACAAAATTGATGTGGAGACTATACTTGCAATTATGTAATTGCTCACTGCTGTTGTCAGATACCTGCTTGAAAATAAATTTCATCCGCCTTTTCTTGTTGTTCCTTTAGAATTTCTAATGAATACACATCAGATTTCATAGTGAAAACATATACTTTCACGTATCATATATTCATTTATACAAAAAAAACACTTATTGAATAACAATTAGGAATTTGAGATGGTTTAAAAGAATTGCATTTATTGATCACCTCCTCACTTTTAGTTCACTTTTAATGAATGAGGTGAAGAGTCAAATGAATGGGTTGACATGTTATATTTTATCGATATATTTTTATTCTCCTTCTCTAAGTTTAGTCTCTCTGAAGATTCTGACTTCCCGATGCATTATTTTTTAAATCCTCAGGCCTTTCATCACCTTCTCTATTGTTTGATGAGGACCAATATTTATGTGGCTTGTTTCCAGTTTCAACAAGAGGTAAATGACAGTAAATATTTACAGTATTCAATTGCATAAACATGGGAAGATTTTAGTAATAAAATACTAAAGAACCAAAATAAAGAAGTTCAAGATAAAAAAAATTAAAAGTAACTTAGGGAAACCTGAGTTTTGGGAAAATAAAAAGAAATAATGTAAATATTTTTGGTTTATAGGTCTTCTATGCTAATAATTGAATTATTTGAAAAATTATTTTCTTCACATTGCACACTATTATTACTATAATCATTATTTAATTACATCAAAAATATGATTTTAGAAACAAAGAAATTTAACCTGAGCTGAGTAGAGAGTATTATGCCTCCCTGGCAGTATATATTAAATTGTATTCCAGGTTCACTGTAGAACAAATTTAAACCTTGATTTATTTTTAGCTTGATTTTTGCTAAGAGATTGAAACCCGCTTTTTTGAAATTATTGTCTCTGATAACATTGCCCAGAATACTTGCTGAAGATAAACACAATGGAATCAACACCGTAATGTGATATTTCCTCACGGAATACCAGGCTTATTCCTCCTGGGACACAAAACCCATAATCAACTGTCAGGGTTGTGAAGGTCTCTCTTACACACTAGATTGATCTGATAATCCATACCATGTTTGGACATATTTTATGTATTACAACATATTCTTTTGCTTCTATGGCAACTGATGGCTTTGTAAACTTTTGAAACACTAGGGAAACAAACACATTGGCAGCATACTTAAGTTTCCATCCTTCTATAGGATGGAGGAAGCAAGATACTCAATGACTAGCCGTGATGATGTGACAAGAGATTATTTAATTATTCTTGACAGACTCCCATGTAGCCAAGAAGTGATCTTAATTTGTTAAAGGCCTGCATTGATTTAAAAACAAACTTAAAATACAAAAATTTATTTTTCTTATTTTAATAAAATAATAGCGTTTTCAGTGTAACAGCACATAGTACTTTTTTGGTACAACTGTGAAAATGAAACATTGCAATGTTGAGTCTCCAAAGGGGTTTTCGGTCATTGTGCTTTGATGATACAAACTTGGATTTTTAGAATTTCAAGTCTGTAATCTACTTCTTCATGAGACTATGTTCTTGAATATTAGCTTTTTCATCATATTCTTTAATATATTGATTAGTTAATGATTTCTATTGTGATAGATCAGTGGTTGGTAAACTATGTCCTGTGAACCAGACCTAGCCCAATGATGTATTTGTCCAGGTTGTGAGCTAATAATGACATCTACATTTTTAAATGGTTGGAAAAATTTTAAAGAATATTTCATAACACATGAAAACTATCTGCAATTCAAATAATAGTGTTCATAAATAAATTTTCATTGGAACCTAGCATGCCTGTCTGTACTGTAATAACAGAGCTGAATGGTTGGGACAGAGGCCATATGGTCAACAAAGCTGAGAATATTTATTAACTGACCCTTCACAGGAAATGCTTGCTGGCCTCTGAGATCATTACCTCTAAATCACAGATGCTACTGAAATACACACACATGCACACGTGCGCGTGCACACGCACACACACACACAATGGATTCTGGGTGTGCGTCCTGTGAAAATATTTTCATTCCAAACACTTTGATTCATGGGAACTATCATTTATATTTTAAATATTCTTTTCAAGTTTTTAAATTATTAGGAAAACAGACTCCTATCTTAAACATCAATATCAGGACAGTTAAAGAAAAAAAAAAGCTAAAGACAACATATTGTGTAAAAATAAACCCCATGGATTACATGTACTTAAATCCTGTGGTCACTAATATATTACACTGATATTTGAAGCATCCGTATTCTTGTTCCTTATTTCCCATGGTTGGACTAAAACATTGATAAAGTCATTATTAGGACATTTGTTGTCTATATGGTTGATACTATTATTCAGAGAGGTGTGTTAGATCATTACTGAAAAATGATATAATCTAGAGTTAACTTAATTTTAATGGTTTGTATTATCTTGGCTGGAAATTCAATTATATGTTCCTTAGCAGTCTTAAGCCTAATTGACATCTTACCTCTATGATATGACAGATCTAACATTTTACGTGCTGATGTGTATTTTCCAGAGAAAAGGAGCTCAACTGCAAATAGCGTTCAAACTGTGCAGAGTTTTGGGGAAGGGATAGCTTTGAGTGAAATAAATACACGGAAGAAGCCAGAGGGTTTAGGCTCCTTGACCTTTATCCCTTTCAGCTAGAGAATTTTGCTTTTGTGTTCTGATGTTGCAGGTCTTACATGAGGATTTTTGATGGTTCTGCTGTTGCTAAATGCAATGGTTTCATATTATGTCAACAAAACCTGATTAGAACTACAGTTTCCAGAAAACTCTTCCCTGTATGATTCCAGACTAGGGCTGGCCGCAAGGGAAGTTTGCATTAGATTTGAGAGAACCTGGAGAGGTTAATTATGCTCTGAAGTTCGGTGTAGGGAGGGGCCAGCTCACACACATTGTCACTGCCCTGCCAGATAACCTTGTTTGCATGAGACAGCAACAGGTCCCAGGGCTCCTCCATGTCCTGAGCAAGTCACGATGCAACTCCGCCGTGATAAAGGGTGCTAGCTTCTTTCCTAGGTCACCCACAACCATCTAGGTTGGAGGTGGTGAGGAGCAGAGGCAAATTCTAGCTTGGATTTCTGTTGTCCTTGAGAATGTATCTGTCCATGCTCTCCCTGCTTCATGTTCAGGATTTCTAAACAGACATTGATTCTGCTGACTACAGACACACATGCTACAAACTTCCAAAGACATCTTCAGACCCTTTGTATCTGGTGTAATACCAACAATAAGTCCCTTATGTTAAATCACTTAAAGGAGCTCTGTCTATTAAATGAAGCAAAGCAGGTACAAAAAAGTGTTTGAAAGCTACTCATCATCCATACACATCGTTTCTTTAATTAGGAAATTGCAATCTAGACAGAAGACAGCAGAAGTAGTCATTCATCCTCCTCCCAGTACTAGTGTTTACTCTGTAAATATTTAACACACACAAAAAAATCACCAAATCTCTATTATAACTCTATGAAGTGGTGTTATTGTTTTCCCCATTTTAAAGGCAAGAAAAACTGAAGCAGGGAAAATTGTAAATTGAAGGCTTGAGGTCACAATTGCTTAAATGGTAAAGATAGAATTTGAATAAAAGTAGTTTGACTCACTCCAAGCTCTTAACCATCATTTATATTTGGTGGTAGAGTTGTGTAGGAATGTAATGAAAACCAATTTTCCCCAGCTCTCTATTTTCCCAGGCAATTGCTTGAAAATTCACAAAAAATGTTGAGTACCTACTACGACAGGGTCGCTTCCTGACAAGCAGGACAACTCTGGTTCCTGCCCAGACCGAGCTAGCATTCATTGTCCTACACCTGCACTTGTGAGATGAGAACTGTGCTCCTGTTTGAGGCTATGTTTATAGCTCTTTCTCCTACTCTGTGTCTTTTTAAGTAACTGCATTTAATTGCAATCAAAACAAATACATTGGAGGTCATTTGAAGGAAAACATAGACATTTAGACTAAATCTATGGAATGACAGGAATAATAAAACTTTTGTAGTTTCCAAAATATTTTAAATAGCATTTCTATTTTTACAAGTGTAGTCACGTGTCATGGAAATTATGATACACAATATTTGGAAAGAAAATTATATAGGTACATTTTTTTAATTCACAAATTAATACACAGGTCAACCATATATTATCATGAATAAGCCACAGTTGACCATATATTATTATGAATAAGCCACAGCAGTAAAAATTCTTTAGACACTTACACCATTTGGAGAACCCTAGTAGGGCTCACTCTGAGGATTCTTGATAAAATGTGTAATTGGCTATAAATTAGAATCAATTTTAACCCTGACTCTGGGATAGAACTCAGTTATCCAAGAATTATCTTTCCAGAAAACTCAAGATTGTGTAACAAGTTCCAGCTTTAAAACTGTGCCTTCCATTGCTTATAAAGAAGATGTCCTTAGTGGCAAAACAAACAAACAAACACACACACAAACCCACCCTGTGGTGCCTGCCATCAGTCAGGTGGCCATGCAGAAAGTAGCTTTCTGTTGGCTGGTGCTGTCGGTCAATGTCATTCTGCCCTTCATTACTTGGGTGGCTTAGGAGAGAAGTGACAAGAGATGAACGAAGCCAGAAGAAGAAAGGCGAGGTTCAGAAGAGGTAAGAAAACAGTAGAATTAGATTTTACATGGAGGTGATTGCAGTAGAGGTGGTGATGGGAAGGGTGGTGGTGAACTTGACTCAGAGGAAGAATCGCAGACAGGACTGTGGGGGCAGAGGCCGAGCACTCCGGCTGGTGAGCCTCTAAGGGCACGGAACACCAAGTCCTGGCTGTGTGCTGTTGGAGGGGGCTACCTCCTTTCCCCCTGCTTTCTGTTTCCATGTGTGCAGCATCCCATCCTCTCTCTGCTCTCCGGCTCACTATTCCCCTTGTTTAGTTTGGTGATCTATTTGTAGAATTTTCAAGAAGGACTGGTTCTCTATTATACATCTTTTTTTTTCTCCCTTTTCTCTCTGGGAATCTCCTGGCTGTTGAGAGGGTGTGTTTAGGTTGACTGTGAGCAGCAATGGGATGGATTCAAAGGGGCAAGTTCTGGGGGAGTTCTGAGGTTGTCCAACATTACCGATGAGTGGAGGGGGAGCCTGTCTAATTCTGAGGTTCACCAGTAGGAAGTCCACCATTCCTTGATCGGGCATCGACAATCATGGCAGCCAGTCCTGGAATTTAGGTAGAAGTATATGCTGTTCTCTTACTGACAGGCCGAGAGACGTGTGGGATCAGTGGGGAGGGGGCGTGGAAGATGCGGCTGTATCGAAGTAACTGGTTCCCTTGTACCTCACAGGAGGTAGATTCTGCCCAGTCTAGGATACATCTACTGTTTGATGTCACACATTCGTACCTCAGGGATCCCATCAGCACTGGAGTTTGCCAGGGGCATCATCATGTTATGTTATAGTGACTGTTACCATACAGTGACTGTTACTTATAATGCTCATGACAAGAAAGAAACCACATAGAGAAAACTGAACAACATCTCTCTTCTAGGTTTTAGAAAAACATGCTCATTTTTCTTTGGCTTCATTTTTGGCTGTCTCTTACCACTTACTGTGATGGAACTACAGCACTGAGTTTGGATCTGAAACCAAGGGGCTAACACGTCTGCATAGGAGAGTCTCAGATGAGAGTGTCAAAAGGACACCACATGTCTCTCACCGGAGTCGGCCTCGTTTGTTGCACAGAAAACCAAAGAGGGACTTGCTGCTAAAACCTATCACGTAACAGAGAGTGTTTTTGCCCAGAGTGACCGGTGGCACAGAGAGCTTCCCTCTTAGTACCAGACGGCGTGTGGACAAGGATGGGGCCTTTCTCCACTCTGGCTGTTTCCTTCTTTGTCTCAGAGAAGGTTCTGATAAAACTGCTTCCTCCTTCTCACAAATGACTTAGCAGAAGCCTTCAGTTAGTGTTTCCAAGGAAATAGACTCTGGCCAAATGTGTGTTAATCTTTTGAATTCTGCTAAACCTTTTTTGTGTGTGTGTGACATGTGACATTCTCAACTCACAAAATATCACCATTAGGTTAACATGAAGTTCTCTTTCCAAGGCCCTTTATTTTCAAGCCTCATTATGTACTTACAGAAAGGCCCTTGGTCTTTATCCATCTTTTTATTCAGACTGCTACCTTGAAAAGGTTCTGCAGAATCCTGGACCGCGCCAGTGAACCCTGTGTGCGCCTGTGTGCGCGGCCCTGCAGCTCTGTGTGGCCCGAGTGCTGTGCTCGTTTTGACTCTTCTTTGCTGGATGTGTTGTATTGACACAGGTGAAGGTTACATTCTCCTCCTTGAGAAGGGAAGGGTTTCTCACTTCTTTATCAGGGTCGTGTTGAAAACCAGATCCCCCGTTGCATAGCACCGTGCAGGGATTTTCAGGCGACACCCCTGCAGTCAGGTCAGGAGCAGGGCTGCTAAGCGACTTCACACCCGCTATCATGTGGGATTTGGGATTTGAGGCCTTGGTTATCTGTGCCTCACTCCTGAGGCTATTGAAGGCATTAGAAGAATAGGAAAGCCAAAACCTGGTTCACAGCACATGTATGAGCATCTTGGTATCCGCTCGGCTGTGGATGCCACATTCCACAGTCTGCGGTATGTTCTTAAATGTACTGTAAGGAGCACAAGTTTTGAGGCTTTTGGATAATAGTTCAATGAGAAGAGAGTTTTGAGACTGGTGAATCTGCATACAGGATGGGGGGAGAATAGGTTTACAGTTGTTTAGAGTGGAAAAATAATACAATAATTAATACATAATGATACAAGAATAAACTGTGTTTTGTGTACTCACAAGTGTAAACCCACTTTTGCCCCACCTTGTATTATAATCACCTCTTATATAGCACCACATTAAAAACAATACTTCTGCAATAAATAGACCGCTTTAATTTTTTAGTCTAGGATTTCTGGAATTTATTTGAACATAGGCTTTTCTTTGTTCTCATAAACTCCTTTTTCATTTGGAATGAAAATGAAATATTGATGATACGGAGTTAAAAGCAAAGCGCAGAACCCTATTGTTGGTTGTGCTCGCTTAAAGAAAGAGAATGGAGATCGGTTTGCACCGAAAGTGTAAGGACAGGGAGGGTCACAGATTCATGTTCCTTGTCTAAAATCAGAATTAAGAGAGGGCAGTTCTCAAAAGACCTAGATCTCAAAAACTCACAGACTACTTGAGTGGAAAGGATATGATTAAACACCACTGAGTGATGTGTTAAAACTGTGCTCTGAGGATCCCTTCAGGCTACCTCGATGAGTGTGGTGGACATCGCTGGGTTTGGTCAATAATTACTGTTCCTATACTGCCAGACATGAAAGCCTATCCATCTCAGTCCTCTCACTGTTGCCTGGGCAATATGACAAGCATTGGCCAATGAAATGTGAGCAGAGCGACATACCTCACCTCCTAGTTAAGGCAATTAAAGATTCTGCAATTACTCAGTCTCTCCTTCCCTGCCCTCTTGACCAAGAATCCCATGAGCTTCTTAAAGTAGAGCAATGAGATGGAGGAATGTTCTTCAACTTGGATCCCTGAGTGACCTTGCAGAGCTAAATTTACCACTTCCATCTTTCCACATCCCATCACCCCACTTACCTATCTCAGATACATAGCATGGGCAAGAAACTCTTGTTGACTAAAATGACTGAAAAATTGAGTTTTGTTTTTTTTTATCCTCACCCGAGGACATTTTTCCATTTTTGTTTAGATAGAGTGGGAGGGAGAGAGAGAAAGAGAAACATTGACATGAAAGGAACACATCAAGTGGCTGCCTCCCCCATGACCCCAACTAGGGCCGAGGACAAATTGCAATGGAGGTACGTGCCCTTGACCAGAATCAAACCCATGATTCACTGGTCCATGGGCTCCCGTTCTAACCGCTGGGCAAGACCGGCCAGGGCTGAAATTGCTTCTTGTTGCAGCATAACTAAGTCTCTCCTGAGAGTGTGTGTGTGTGTGTGTGTGTGTGTGTGTGTGTGTGTGTTGGGGGGGGGTGATAGGCCTCTCTGTGTTCTCCCTCTTTATTTATTTATTTATTTTTAGTCCTCACCCAATAATATGCTTCCATTGATTTTAGAGAGAGAGGAAGGGAGAGAGAGAGAAACACTGATCAGTTGCCTCCAGATACACACCCCAACTGGGGATCAAACCCACAACCTAGGTTTGTGCCCTGACTGGGAATTGAACCCATGTTGGTATACGGGACAATGCTTCAATTAACTGAATCACACCGGCCTGATTTGTTCCCCCTCTTTAAACCCTCGCCTACGATAATCAGAGGAGCTACATATTGGTTTGTTTACCAGACTGCACTTCTAAAATAAATTTTCTTAAAGAATTCCATTGTTAAAAGCATTGAAATTCACTGTTGAATATCATCTCCATATTTACAAATACTGAAGAATCACTCAAGTGAACAAGTCAATACAGTTACTTCTGATAGGGATGGACTCAGAAATAGAACTCAGATTCTTTTTTATTTACTTATTTTATCCTCACCCGAGGACATTTTTGCATTTATCTTCACATAGAGTGGGAGGGAGAGAGGGGGGAAGAGAGAAAGAGAGAGAAACATCGACGTGATAGAGACACATAGACTGGCTGCCACCCACATGACCCCAACCGGGCCAGTGACAAACTACAACCGAAGTACATGCCCTTAGTGGGAACCGAACCTGGGACTCTCTGGTCCACGGGCCGACGCTCTAACTGCTGAGCCATACTGGCCAGGGAAGAACTCAGATTCTTATGTTTTATCTCATTCTATGTTTATTTTATATTATTGCACTATAAAGTTGAAAGTTAAGACAAATATTTTAAAACAGTAGTGCAGAATGAGAGAATAAAAATATCTATAGGCCCACCACATAAAACAAGCACTCTATTTTTTCATATAGTTCTTTTTGATCTTTTTAATTAACAATAATAGAAATAAGCCTCTGTACTTACTGAGTCCTCCCAAGTGCCAGGCGCCCGGCAGTCAGAGGCAAAGCCCCTGGACGGGGGCTGCCTGACAGGCATTCGGTCTCCTACACTCATCATCTGAGTGACCTTTGTGACCTGCTGGACATCTGAGTCCTCATTTTTCAAACGAGGATTTACTAAGGTTTTATCTCCACATTTAAAATATATCTAAAATATTAATACTTGTAAGAGTACCTAAATTACTATAAGCACCCAATAATGTGAACAGTTTTACTTTTCATGTTTCCCCCTGGTTAATGCTCACATGTTATGCAAGAAACTGCTCTCCATCCTCTGTAGAGAGTGTTGGAAAGGATTAGGGAAGTTGGTGATTTCTCAAGGTCACACAGCCAGAAGGCAGCCGAGATTCATTCCACAACCTGTTATCTTAATTATTATAATATAAAATTTTGGAATTTTGTGAATCTTTTATTACTTAAGTAATGCACAAATGACAGGTATCTCTTTTTCTGATTTTTTTCACTATTATAAATAATATCTTGAATATAATGAATGTCACTATGAATTAAATATACTTTTATGAAATGGTTTTGTGTGTTTTTTATCATTGTTCCTTAGGATAGATTACCAGAAATGATATTAATTAGTAAAATAATGTTTTGGTTGTTTTGTTTTTTTTTACAATTCTTCACTCATACTCCTAAAATTTTGCCTACTAGTTCTAAATAAAGATGTGCTATCAGAAAACAAAACAAAACAAAACCAAAACAAAACAAACATAGCATATTTGCTTTTTAGATTTAAAAGGGAAGGTAGGGTGATTATTCACATAGGTCAAAAATAGGCCCTCTCAGTTTAATCTGCCGTGTTCCAGTGTGCATTCTTCAACCAGTAACATTTTATTTACCGGGAAGTTTTAGAGGATCAGGTGCTCAAATCGAATGGATTAAATGGCCCCAAGCCCTCCTCTGGTTGAACCAGAAATTTAAGCCAGGTTTCTGCGCGGCTTTGTCCGCGGCCACCTTTTCTCCACGGCTCCCTCCCTCCAGGGCAGTAAGTCATCCTCACCCACGACTTGTCCCTCACTGCTACCCCGCTGCCCAAACCTCCACCTCTCCCAGTCTCCAGCCCAGGTCTGTCTTCTGAGCAGCACCCCAGGCGCCCACACCTGGTCTAGAAGCGCCATCGCGGTTCCTTCTGCACCGTGAACTCAAACTGTCCAATGCCGCACTCCAGGCCAGTTCTTGGTTTGTTCTCTGGGCGGTGACTTGGTGATTGGAAGAAACCATCTTTCGGATAGCCCACACCGGAACCGGAAATGGGCTTTTTTCCTTGACTTTTCTCTTCTCCTTACAGTTCCAGGCACCTCGGTTCTGGGCTCCTAAACATTCATCAAATCCATCCCATCTCTGCAACCCCCCCCCCCCCTCGGTGAAGCATGAATCACACTTTGACAGGAATTAATAAACCCTGGTCTGTCTCCTACCTAGTTCCCACTCAATTCAGCCTTTGCACTACCCCCCCCCCCCCAAACAGAATATATATGTCCTAACACAACACCTCCCATTTTAAATTCTGAAGGTTCTCTACTTTGGTTATATGATAAAACCTAATTTTCATGATCTGAAGAGGGGGATGCCCACCTCTAGCATCATCCCCTGCTCCCCTGCATCCCTCCCCCACCCCACCTTTCTACACTAGAGGAAAAGTTTTGAATTCTGACTGTACATTAGAATCACCGTCGGGGCTTTCAACAAAGACCAGAACCAGGACCCCGTGCCCAGAGCCTACAATTTAATTGGGTTCGGGTGAAACTGGGACATTAGTATTTTTTAAAAACCCATCAAGGGAGTCTAAAATCCTGCCAGAATGAGATCCACTTCTCACCAAGTTAAACTGCTTGAGTTCCCCCAGTTCTGTGTGTGTGTCTGCCTTTCTGCCAGGGATGCCCTTACTTACCATTTCAGTCTAGCAAATGTCAATACTTCTTGAAGTGCTTGGTTGAAATTAGTTGTGGCACTTAAAGAAGAGAGAGACTTTGGTCTCCTCCATAATATGTCAGCTTCTCCCTACATTTTTCTCTCTTGCGAACAACTGACATCCTATAGATTTTATATAAAGTGGTATAAAAACACAGCTTCAGCCCTGGCTGGTTTTGCTCAGTGGTTAGAGCGTTGGGCTGCAGACCAGAGTCCAGGGTTTGGTTCCCGCTAAGGGCGTATACTTTGGTTGCAGTCTATTCCTGGCCCCAGCTGGGGACCTGTGAGTGGCGACCAGTTGATGTGTCTCTCTCACATCGATGTTTCTCTCTCTCTTCTTCCCTCTCTCCCTCCCGCTCTATCTGAAGATAAATGCAAAAATGTCCTTGGGTGAGGATACAAAAAAGAACACAGCTTTGTGCCACCCATGTGACCACATTGCTGCCCCTAAGACTCTCCTAGCCAGTCATTCTGAAGCCACCGGTTCAAGCGTTCTACCTCAGCAGTCTCTTCTGTCCCTGGGGAGACTGGAGTGCCCCTTCCTTTGGGGGAACCTGCACCTTGCTGTATAGTAACTCCCCATCTGCAGGTTTTTAGGGTCATTGGATGGGACAAAATTGTAAGGTTCCTCCAGCACAGTGTCTTAGTCATCTTCGTGCCCCACCGTCTGACCTAGTGACTGGCTATATAATAGACTCCGTGACTGTTTCTCCAGTGAATGTCGTTGATAACCAGCCCAGCTGCTGCCAGGTCCCTGAGGGACTTTGGTAGGTGAGGAATCAAGTCGTAAGGAAATAACTCTCTGACCTCTTGAATCTTGGCTTAACTACCAATTTCACCTTAGGGTAGTGTTGCAATTCTATTATTAGCCTTTATTTTCAAATCTTTGCAGTATATCTGGAAAATATCCTTTCCATGTGTTCGAGTTTAAGTGGAATCATTTCAAACCTTACAACAGCGGTTTCTGCTTCGGGAGTGTGGACTGTGCTCAGAGTTCGGGGTTTATAATAAGTTCAGGATGCGCACCTCTCCGGGTTCTTTACATCTAAATAAATCACATTAATGAAAAGCCATTATTTACTGTGTTTTTAATAAGGCTATTGTCTTGAAACCGGGATAGTTAGCAAAGTCCAATTTATTTCTGCTCTTCTTAAGGGAAAATGTGCTCCTTCATCTTAATTAGTTTGTAGGAGTGTTTCTTTATTCTGTAATTTCAACATGACTGAAGACGTCTAAGTTTGTTGGTTGATAAGACTTACACTTGACCCTGTGCACTCTGCTAGGGCCCCATTCAGCAACACCCCCTCCCTTAGATTGGGGGTTAATAAAAATAATAGCACCAATACTAGTCTTGCTGCCATACTGGTTGCCTGCTTTGAACCAGACAATGAGCTAAGTGCATGTTGTGCATTATCTTATTTTATTTCTACTGCTGAAGTTCAAAGAGGTGAAGTCATTTCCCAGTGTCACAAGCCTATGAATCCAGGGAGCTGGCTGGCATTGTATGCACAACCTGAACACCAAGCTGGGCTCCCTGAAGGCTGCTAGGTATCCGACTACTGCACAGATACACCACTCCGAGCCCTGACCTGTGGGTGTAAGCTGCTGGATACAGCCGAGAGCTGGCTCCAGAGAGTTCTCTTGCACTCCCGCAACCATACCCAATTCAAGAAGGCATCTGACTTTTCAAACCAACATATTTTCTTGTGTTTTTGCATTATTTACAAAGCATGTAAGAAAATGATAAAGAGAGGTTAAGACATAATGTAAATTGTGTACCTAGTAAATTTGACCTTTGTATCTTTGCCCTCTGGGAAGAGTTATCTCTCAACTAAGAAGCACATATAGAGAGTTTTTGATAAAGTGTTTGTTGAAAGGTAGCCCCTTAATAGCAGGCATATATATATTATATATACATATATATGCAAATTTATTAGTTAATTTGTTAAAATAGGCTTAATATTTATTGTCATAATTTCACATAGATGTCTGTTCAGTTATGTCAACTTCTATTTTGTGATGTTCAAGAAAAATCATCATTAACTAAATTTCATAAAAATAAATTTTTTTTTCTGAGTATTAGTGATTCTGCAAAATAAGACCTTTTTCTTAGATGGTTATATATTGATAGTGTTTACTTGCTTTGGCAAATAAAATGTGATATATTGTGTTAACGCCAGGAAAGTTGTATATGATTAGTAATTTTCTGATCATGGGGGTGGGGAAATACTGTGTATGGATTCATACCAGTGACTTTATTTTAATTAAAATTATTCCCAAGGAAATAATTTTATAACATTCTCTATGTAAGGAGATAAAATTGCCTTTCATTTATCAAAAAATTTTCCCCCAAGACAGCTTGATTTCTGTAACTGGTGTAATAATTACTCTTTTGTTTAAATTTCACACAACCAAAGAAACTGAACCACATTTCCCAAGAATGACTAATTGTTTGATAAAGGATTTTTTCTCTCCCCCGCTTTCTCTCCAGCCTGCTTGCTCTCTCTTTTTCTAGTCTAGTTTCCAAAATGCTCATTGAGTGCATACAGTCTCTGAATTGTCTATGAATGTATGTGAGCTTATATTCCAAAACTACACTTAAAAAAAAAAAGAAGAAACTAAAGTCAGCCCATACCAACAACAATAAGAGCAACAACAAGAAGAGATCACTGTATTTGGGAAATACAGTATCAGCATATCCTTAATCTGTATTATTAAACCACTTCACATCATTCTGTCATGTGGTATTCCCCCTCCGCTAAAATTGAACACATTAAAAACACCTGGGTTAGGATTCTGTGATGAAATGCAAACCAGATGGATTTTGTTGAAAATGTGGTCCTCGACTCTTATGCTGAAATGGGAATTTGATTCTTTTTTTTAAGTGACATCTACAAATACACACTTAAAAGACAGCTTTTGTTGGTCAGATGTTAGGGCTCTTGGGTTTTGGCCTGTTGCAAGAAGTTGTTCTATACAGTATTTGGCTTCTTGCATTGGAAGATAAAAAATATATAGCTTCGGTTGAGACATAGTATTAAAAGTACAAAAAAAATGTTACTTTTTCCCCCAAATTCTGAGTCAGCATCACTTTTTAGCATAGTAATTCAAGTCATCAGGGGGCAGGAAAATTTTAATATTAAGATTTTTTTCAAATTAATGGTAGAATTAAAATGTTGTAAATTATAGTATTGACTAATTTTTGAGTGCCTACCTGTGCCAAGCCCTGGATGTACAATGGTAAACAACCAGATTTGATCCGCACCCTCATGCAGCCTAATCTTGTGAAACTATCCTGTTCTTTGTTTATGAACAAATGAATCAAGAATCAACTTGTTGCCCTGGCTAGTTTGGCTCAGCGGTTGGAGCGTTGGCCTGAGAACCGGAGAGTCCTAGGTTTGGTTCCCACTAGGGGCACATACCAAAAAAAAAAAAAAAGAGAGAGAGAGAGAGAATCAACTTGTTGAACAGAAGAGCGCAAGAGCGCTCACTCATACCAAATGCTAACTCTGCACCAGGACTGAGCTAGGAATTTTTTCCTCTTATTTATTGGGTTACGTCCCAATAACCCCGTAAGGTGGTTATCATTATCCTCATTGTGTCAAAGGGAAAACTGAGGTGCACAGAAGTGAAGTAACTTGCTGAAGGTCACAGAGCCAATAAACTAGTCAATGGCGGGCTGAGCACTTGAACGCCAGTCTGATCCACAGAGTGACATCAGAGTTTAGAGCCATCTCCACTTTTAAGAATTTTGATTCGATGGGACAGATTGCTCTGTCTTCTGTCCCACTAAATGATTTAACTTTACCCAAAGAAATAATATTCTGTAGCTTACAAAAATACCAGTTGAAAATATGGAAATCTGTACTCCCAATATTGCCATTGGCCATTAGAGCTTAATTTTTTTTTTTTTTTTAATTCTCCTCATAGGGCTGAAGAAATTAAGTGGGTAAATGCATCTAACAGATTTCAAAATTAAAAGTACATATAAATAGGATTTTTTTCTTTTAAGTTTAGAAAAGAGACCAATATTTAATAATTGCATTTTGATTGTCTTGGTTATTTGATGTCACGTGCCTGAGTCTATGCTGGGTATGGTGGGACTGTGTGAAACCTGGTTTCCACTTAATTTTATTATTTCCTCTAGGGACATACCATCCATGGAGGCTCATGTCCTTTCAGGCCAGTTAACATAAAACTTGTAACTTATTTTTTAATTTAATTCCTGTATTCTCTCTATAGCCTACTTGCCAAGTGTGTTCCAGTGTTTCTTTGGAATATCTACAATGATAGAAATCTCACACCTTTTGAAAGAGTTCATTCCAACTTTGCTTAGCTCTAATAATCAGGTCATTTTCCCTCAAAATTTCACAAGGATCATGCAGTTCCTAGGTGCAGAACATATTTAATTCCTATTCTGTGTGATAGTCATTCACATCTATCCCATACAGGACATATGTGTCCTCTGTGTGACAACCATTCTAACTGATAACTATCATGATCTCTACCTGTTACTTTTGTCAAGTGTCCCCACTTCCTTCATCTGCTCTTAGAATAACAGAATTTAAATGTTCTGCACTTGAAGTAAAGATGGTACCTAGGACTAAGCCCCATACTCCTACTGTAATTTTACAAATAGTGTATCAATTCTAAACCACTTCCCCTATGCTAACATTTCTATAAGTAAGGTCTAAGATCATGTTAGTTTATTTTGGAAGTCACTTCTTAACTTTGGCTGAAATTGAGTTTATTCTCAATTCAAAAAAAATTTTTTTTTCTTCTACACCTATGCTGAGTTTCAATTCGTCTTCCAGGTTGCTCTTTGGATATTTTCTATCAGTCTGATTTTCCTTCTTTTCATATTATCTGTTTTTTCTCTCTACTCGCTTTTAAAATGTGATTTTAGTGTTTTGTAGTTTTATTATGCTATCCATAGTTGTGAGTTTGTTATCTTCCCTGAAGGTAAGCATTTATATCTTTTGCTGATTTGGGAACTTTCTCAACCATTTTTTTTTTTTTTCTTCACATTTTGCCTCTCCCATATTCCCTGAATTTTCTGTTTCTGACTCTCCAATATTATATGTTAGGCTATTTTATTATACCCTGTGTCTTATTACCTCTATTTTATGCTTGTATTGTATTGTATTCTGAGTAATTATTCAGATCTATACATTGTTACATTGAGATTTTTTTAAAGCTGAGTTTGAATTTAGATATTTTTTAGGGATTTACAGATATTTTTATTCTTTGGTCCAATAGTTCCACTTTTGGAAGTTCACACAGTGCATAAAGATCTGTGTACAAGGATGTTCACTTCAACATTATATATAAACAACCTGAATTTCAATCTATCAAAAGTTAATTACATAAATACCACTTAACAAAATAGATTGTTATACAAGTGTTAACAAGAGTTAAGTGTGTATGTGTACATGCACACATACATACATACATGTATCTAATATATATACTTATGTTCAAATTGAAAATGTCTGAAAGGATAGTAAGAAACCTTGAAGAGTGATTATATTTGAGGAGTGAGTAGGAGTCTGAAAGAGTAGGAAAGAATCTTATAAATTTTACATTATGGCCCTCAGTTTTGTTTGATATTTTTCTAAAATCGGTTTTTACAATGAGCATGCCCTTCTATAATTAAAATATAATTTTAAAACATCCTATTCAATTCATCTCCTCACCTCATTTATCTATCTTTTTTTTTTTTTTTTTTTTTTTTTGTGGGAGGCATACATCTGGCAGATGGTCAATAGGTTAGATAGCCTCCTCAACTTCATGTCATCTGAAAATTGTTTTAACATGAATTCTATAACATCATCAGTCACTGGTAGAAGTTTGGAATGCCTTTCAGAACCCTCTTCCAGGGAGGTCTTAGCAACTGGTAAGCCTGGCACAAATGAAAATAATCTGAATCCATATTTCTTATTTTTCTTTCTTTTACTCTTTCTCCCCTTCCCCTTTTTTCTTTCTTTCATATATATATGAAATAACTCATATATATATATATGTTATAACTCACTGTCAAGTATATTTATTTATTTTAGATAAGTTTAATATAAAAATATTGACACAATCATGCTTTGTGTATAAAAACATGTACCATCATCTTTCTTGTACTATCAAAATTACTTGGGATTACTGAATTGTAAAATCCATATTTTGGACATTTTCCAAATCTTTTAAGCATCTTATTTTATTATCTCAAACCATAAAAGCATTCTTGACCTATTATTTCCTTCTTGACACTCATAAACTTCAAGATATAAGTCTAAGAGAGGAGACCATCTTGAACAAGGAAAAACTGGCTACAAACCACCAAAAATCTTTGGTTTGAGTCCATGTCAGACTTCTTCAGTTAACAATTCAAATTAGAATGAAATTTGAACTAAATTTAGCAGAATCTGAAGAGAGAAATACAACTGCTTGCTAAGAAATAAGTTTTCCGTAGTGATTAAGTTGGATTTTCCCTTGAGTGGTGTTGATTCTGAATATATTCCTGTGAGTTTACAGTGTCGAGAAGGTGAAAAGCGTTTCTTTTGTTACTGTACATTTTCAGCTCTGCAATACCTTTTCTAAAGGTCTCCAAGCCTTGTGGGACACTGCTGAAGACCCCAGGAAGACCATCCAGGAGCTTACGTTTCTAAGCTTTTCTATTCAATTCCTGGAGCAGGATTAGACAATTTTTTCCCAGTCATGTTTTGATTCTGTCCATTCCTAGATACTACGTGAGCTGTCAGTTTAAAACTACACATCTTTGTGTCATTATAACTTGTTACCTTTGGGATCCTTCTGGTCTTTCTCCACATTCCGTGAAGATTAATCATTCTGCTCCCCCCAGTTGGGTTCAACTACTGTGGAAAGCCTGGTGTGAAGACCCGGGTGACTTTCAGAAAACAATGAGCGTATCATTTTAGGTCACCTGTTCCTAGGAAGTCCAGAGAATCTGAATTTTTTTAAAGAGTGGTTTTATTTGCTTTTTGTCTTTTAAGACATATATCTTTCTTAAGACATGGACACTCTTCACAAACCAGAATCACTTTGAAGTGGCGTAAGAGATAGGAATAGTAGAAAGCCTAAATAAAAATTAATATTGTATTATTTTTCTTATAGTTGACGGGTCTTGATTTCATGACTACTTTTGAATTAGGCTTTAGAAATAAATGACAACATTTTGTGATTTCAGAATCAAGTCTAATTGAGGCAATGTTCACAGACAAAATTGGTCTGGCCATTTTGACTGTTTTGAGTGTTGAAACTAAATTCACATACTTCCCACAAATAAAAAGTAACCACTGTTTGCCATAAGAGACCAATTTTTTTTTTTTCAGGTAAACTATCTTGTGAAATAATTAAAATTGTTGATCTCATTATATATCTAACCCAATGTGTATAAATAAAATAATCTTTGTTTTCCTTTTATAAACTGACATGGCTGTAAAATTTAATATAATTATGTACACTATGCTTAAACACTTCAAAATATTTATTTTATTTTATCCTTGATATAACCATAAGTTAGAGGAATTAATATTGCTAAATCCATTTTGAAGATGAGAAACTGAGGTTTGAAAAGGTAAACTATCAGCCTCACGGTCACCCAGCTAATAAGTGAAAAATTTGTTATTACACTGGAGGTCTAAGTCAGTGTTAGAGTCCAAGCTCAGAGCCATTATAAAGTAACTTCTCAGTATTCTCAACTTTCTCAACATAACTTCTTATATCTACTCCATACTAAAGAAAAAGTCAAGTTTTCAATTCAATTCTGATCTACCTGATACCAGAAGGTGTTTTTTTTTTTTTTCTTTAAGGTAAGTGGCTGGCCTGGCCGGTGTGGCTCAGTGGATGGAGCACAGCCCCATGGACCTAGAGGTCCCAGTCCGACTCCCCGTCAGGGAACATGCCTGCGTTGCAGGCTCGATCCCCAGGAGACGGCGTGCAGGAGGCAGACAATTGATGTTTCTGTCTTGCATTGATGTTTTTATCTCTTTCCCCATTCCTCTCTCTCTAAAAAAAAAATCAATAAAAACATATTTAATAAAAATAATAATAAAATAAAATAAAAGGTAAGTGGCTGCAAAAGAGTGGCCTACAGTAGAAGTCATATGGGTATTACAGGTCAACAGTTACTGAGGAGAATTTCAGAGATGCTTGTACGAGGTCTGGTTCTAATTAGTAGTGCACAGCGAAGAACACTAAACACAGACAGGCACTCAAGACTAAATGAAAAAATGAAAAGGCCATTTTATCCAATGGAAACCATCTAAAATTTGTCCTGAATAAATTGTTGCATACCTAACAATTTTCTCCTGGTGTTTATTACAGGATGTTACCAAAGTATGCCTATCTGGGGCGCAGCCAAAAGTGTTGCAATTTCCCTCTGATCTGAAAACATTCTTGTCAGATTTTCTTTTGCGTCATCAACTTTTCCAGACATCACACACTTGAATCAATTAAAATAAAGTTAATTGGTTTTTTTTTTTTTTGCCTTTGTCAAATTAAATCATTCCATATGGAGGGGTCTGCCGATTGCTGGAGATATCTTACGGGAAGGTGAAAGTTCAGAGGTGAAGGCCAAGAAACTGTTTTACGCCTTTGGAACAAAATAAGTGATCTCTGTCTTAAAATAAGAAATGTCGTTTTAAAATAATCTAGATGCCAACCCTTGGAAAAATAATCTCTTGAGTTTCCTAGGGCTGTGCTTAAGTGTGCCCGTAAGTAGAAGTGATCATGGAGAAATCATCCCGAGAGCTTGTTCTCTTCTGTAACTGTTTAATCATATTATTTTATTCATTACTTTATGTGCTTTATTTAACTCTTAAAATACACATTTGGAAGTTGACTTATTTTGTGGTGAATTTATGTAAATTTTAGTTTAAAATATTCACATGTTCAAATAACTTCTTGATCTTTCTTATAAGCTCTCCCACATGGGTTTCTGCAATTTTTTTTTAGGTAGTTCAGTGACCAGAAATCATTGTAGGTTCACTGTGTTCTTTTCTTTTTACATCAAAATATGATTGCACTGGTAATTGTTATTTTAACAACTTATGATTAATAAAAACTACTATTTATTTTATCTACCATGTATATTTTGCTGGAATGTAAAACAAGTTTATACGTTTTTTTTCCCTTAATTTCTCATGAAGCAGAAATTCCATTAAGAAAGTGAGGTCCAGACAGGTTAGGTAATTTTCTCAAGGTCACACAGCTTTAAGTGGCAGGGATTCGACCCTTTCTCTGAATGTAAAACAGTTGTCTTCCCAAAGCTCATCTATTCATCCTGAACATAGTTCTTCATGTGGGCACAGAAATGATCAAAAGGTTGTATTTACAGGTAATGAGAATTGACTAGAAGTTTTGACAATACAGAGACAGCCAAACGACCGACCTGAGCGGAAAGGAAAGACTAGGTCGAACGGGAGCTTTAGAACAGACCGTGTGCCCGTCCGAAGGGCAGAGGAGAGGCTCCCTGCTTCGGGAGGAAGGGTGCCCGGGAGGCGCGTCACTGAAGACCCGGAGGGGCAGGTCCTCAATCAGGAAGCACCTGCCTCTCGCCAGAACTCTGTTCCCATGTATCATCTGGATTCTAATCACCATGTAGGAATTTGGGGCACCGTTTTTTAAAAAAGAGAGAACTGTACTCCATTGTTACTGAATTCCGCACCAACAGAAGAACTTGACTACCTTTGGAAAGATTTTACGCCTTGACATTTTTTGTTCATGGAATTCATCTTTAAAAATTGTTTCTATTCGTTACTGTCCTAAAATTTTCCTCCGCGTACATACTCTCGAAAGAATGTAAACCTCTGACTGGTAGACATTTCTGGAATAATACTTAGGATCATTTTTGGCACATGCTTTGGCACAGTGGTATCAATGATAAGAAAGAGATGTAGAATATCATAGATCCAGCTGTAGCTCTATCACAAAGCAAAAAAAAATTGAGATAATTTTAAAGAATTAAATCATATCACATCGGTCACTCTTCAATACTCTCCACTGCTCCCACCGTTCCAGGAAATGAACCTAAGTCCTTAAAATACTCTGTAAAGACCTACAGGCCATGGTTGCCGCCAACTTCTGCAAACTCCCCAATTACTCCTAGCACCCCACTCCTGCCACGTTGGCCCCCTCTCTCGCCAGCACACCCAGCACATGCCTGTCCCCCCTCTGGGACACTGTCCCAGAGCTATGGCCTCGTTCATTTCTTCATATCAAAGTCCCCTTCAAGCCCTCTTCTCGCTATTGTCTGACCACTTTCCATGAAACACCCCAGCCCCCCGTTCATTCTCACACCCTACCTGTTCACACCCTAACTCCCTCTTGACTCTCGCCAGAGGGCTCCGTGCCTCCATGTTTTAGAGTGAAAACCTAAGAGAAAGAAAGATTTGCCCTCTTATTAACCTAATGTTTGCCTTTTAAATCAGTCCTTCCTCTCCAGTGATGTTGACATGACATCCTCTACCTTCAGGAGAAACACCATCTCCAATTATTCATTATTCATTATCCATGACACATTTTTCTATCTTATTATTGGGCCCCCACAGCCTTACCCTCCACCCTACCCTGCACTGGGCTTTGCTGTTGTTTCGTCTTGTTTATGGTCAGATTTCCAAAAATAATTTTGGGTAGTCTGCTATTTGCCTCCACTCCAGTAAAATGTAAATATAATTACCTCCTTCCCCCAGGCCACAGATCCAAATTTCCAGATATATACTCACATTCAACGCCTTCTTGTAACACTAGTGCAATTATGGATTCCATTTTTAGATGTACATTTAATTAATGCTATTTCCTAACAGTCTGGTCTTGCTAAACTGAGTCTTCCAGCATTCCTAGCACACTTGTCATATTTGCTGCTCAGGGACCCATACTGATCTCTAGTTGGGGGTGACACTTCCGCGTATCACTGGTTATTCTCTTGATTTTTTGAGGTGACCTTCAATACATGTTGGAAGAGTTTTCCTTTCTCTTTCCTTGTTGAGGCTTTGGGAACCAAGCCCTAATTCTCACTTACTGTTTTATGAAGGGGAACTGAGTACCTTTATGCAAATAAAACCCTGAAGATTTGCCTTACTCTCCAACAATCTGGGGGGAAATGATGAATCAATTCTGTCTAGAGGTTCAGTATGTAGCAATCAGCATTCAGGGTGCGACAGAATCATGGACAAGACCTTAGTGCTGTAGAAAAATAAACACACTTGAGTGTGCTCACCCCTTAACGTTCCATTCAATTTCATATCAGAGTGACCAGCATGATACTGAAGATTTGACACAGTGGTGTCCCAACTGAATTGTTCATTCCTGATAATAAAATGCTGACTTTGTTTTTAGCTCTCCTTGGTGCCCCTGTAGCATTTTCACACAGTGGGCGTTCCATAAATACTGACTGGTTGGAATTTGGACTTTTAAGTGTCATAACTTAGGGGGTTATCGGCTCCTTATAATTACATCTGTGAACTACAAATGTAGCTAATATTGGAACTCTACCTTGAAACATTTCCACTCAGCTTCTGGTCCAAGTTACACAGAAAAATCTTAAGGTAGAAATTATCTTTTTTTTTTTTTTTTCATAGATCCAAGTCTATTATTTAAGGCCAATAAACAGTGGTTAATAATGGAGAAGTCTTAAATTTCAGGCATGTTTCTAGAGACTAAACCTAATAATATTATTAAGTGGAGGAAAATAAATATTATTTGTTTTGGTCATAGTCATTAAATGTCCAAGAGAAGCACACATATCATGTCTAGCGATGGTTTTGTGGTTTGACTCTTGCTTCCTTAAATGTAGGAAGTGGTACTTAGAATAATAGAATTTTTTATGGTTACAGTCTACCTTTTAAA
This sequence comes from Molossus molossus, assembly GCF_014108415.1. Taxonomy (NCBI): domain Eukaryota; kingdom Metazoa; phylum Chordata; class Mammalia; order Chiroptera; family Molossidae; genus Molossus; species Molossus molossus. Next base: position 49,788,035 of record NW_023425351.1, read on the forward strand.
TAACAGATATTTGTAATATTCTAAATCAGGTTTCAGATACTTGGGGACAGTCTGTTTTTAAGAATTATGATAAAATACAGCTCTTCTTAATGAAACTGGTATATCTCCCTAATGAAACTAACTCTGATATATCTATAATCAGTTTATTAAAAGGTGAGTGAAACTTAGATAATAAATGAAGTACAGTAAACTAGACATATTTTCTTTTCTGAAAGAAGAATTTGCTCAGTGGTTAGAGCATCAGCCCATGGACCAATGAGTCATGGGTTGGATTCTGGTCAAGAGCATGTACCTCGGTTGCAGTTGGTCCTCTGTTCTGGTTGGGGTCATGTGGGAGGCGGCCACTCAATGTATCCCTTTCACATTGATATTTGTCTCTGTTTCTCTCTTCTTCTCTCCCCCTCCCACTCTATCTGAACAAAAGTGGAAAAATGTCTTTGGGTGGAAATAAAAAATAATAAACAAAAATGTTTAAAAAATATATATATGTGTATATATATATATATACATATATATATATATATGTATCTTAATAAAGATATAATAGTTCAGTTCTTTTTAGTTCCATACATAGTTATTTAGCTTGTGCCAAATACAGAACTTGGCTAGGTTTACAAATATGAGTAAAACCTCGCCCCTATCCAGGAGGACCTTAAAAGAAAGAAGTGTTTTCAGAGTGGGGCATCCACACCAAGGGGGTCTGCAAGACAAGTCTTTGATTACTGAAATATTAAAACTTCTATATCTGTTTATAAAATAAAATAAAATTTTGCCCTGGCTAGTTTGCTCAGTGGTTAGAGCGTTGGCCCGCGGACCTGAGAGTCTTGGGTTCGGTTCCCGCTAAGGGCACGTACCTTGGTTGCAGTTTGTCCCCAGCCTCAGTTGGGGTTGTGTGGGTGGCGACCACTCAATGTCTCTCTCTCACATCGATGTTTCTCTCTCTCTCTCTCCCTCTCACTCTCCCTCCTGCTCTGTCTGGAGATAAATACAAAAATGTCCTTGGGTGAGGATAAAAAAATAAAATAAATAAAATAAAATAAAATTTAAAATAATAAAGAAGAAATCAGTAAAATAGAAAAGCCAAAGTTGTCCAGTACGAAGAAATTAAGACTTACTGATCATCCACGTGGGCCCTGGTGCCAAGCTCGACTCTCTCACATTCAGCCCGAGGAATTTGGAAGGAAGTGGTCAGAACATAAAAACAAACATCTATACCTTAGTATAATGTTTAAAGTCATAAGATACTCAACCAGACTTTACAAAATTTTACTAAACAAAACAATTAATGTTCAAAAGATTCTTTTGTGGTTTCTTACTTAATGATGAAAAAGCGGGAAGCCAAATACTTCTAGGGACATGCTTATTTTTCCTGCCACAATAAAATGGCTAAAGTAATACACAGAAAATAATATAAAAATATAGTTACATATTTAAAATTTTTTTCTTTATTAATTTTAGAGAGAGAGGAAAGGAGAGGAAGAGATAGAAACATCGATGAGAGAGAACATTGACTAACCGCCTCCTGCATGCCCCCAACTGGGGATCAGGCCCACAACCAGGGCATGTGCCCTGACTGGGAATTGAACCTGGCGACATGTTGGTGCATGGGTCAATGCTCAACCACTGAGCCACACCAGCTGGGCTATAGTTACATATTTAAATGCCTGCTTTTGTCATAAAATCATTGAAAGCTACACAAGACTGATACAGATGAGCAGACATGAGTAATAGAAAGAAGCCACCCAACTTGGAAGTTTTGCAATGTCATAAAAAAAAAGGCACAAATGCTATTAACATGTCACAGCCGATGGTATTTTCTCAATTCTATTTCAATAAGGAAATACACAAAGAAATCCTTATTTGATAAACCTCCAAAGGAAAGATGTAGCAGAGATGATGCATTCTCAGCAAGAAATTATTTTGTTAATTAAAACAATGTTTTGGCCCTGGCCGATTTGGCTCAGCGGTTAGAACATCAGCCTGTGGTCCAGAGAGACCCGGGTTTGGTTCCCGCTAAGGGCATGTACCTTGTTTGCAGTTTGTCTCCGGACCTGGTTGGTCATGTGGGTGGCAGCCACTAGATGTGTCCCTTTCACGTCGATGTTTCTCTCTCTCTCTCTCTTCCTCTCTCTCCCTCCCACTCTATCTGAACAAAAAATAGAAAAAAATGTCCTTGGGTAAGGATAAAAAAATAATAATTAATTAAAAAACAAACAAACAATGTTTTGTGGAAATAACTGGGAAGTGTAACCACTGATGAAGCAGCTGCTCTTTACTGGAATATTTCAAAATGATTCCAAAAAAAAAAAAAAATTAAGCAGAGAACATCATTTCCTAAATACTTCATAGGTAAGGCAAAAGGGTGCATATATCTAGAAATGATTAGAGGGCATAAACTCTTCAAGAATATCCTTTACATTAAAGCAAGGCTGCTAACATATTGTAGAATTTCAAAAAATACTTTGTATTGAGATAAAGAGTAGTTGTGAAAATCTTTTGTATAAACATGAATTAGAGAGATAAAATACTTTAAAGGAACTTTTAACATAGTATTGTTGGACCCAAAACTAATCTACACATTTATTCTTAAACATAAAAGAACATTCCAAATTCGTTTATATTAAGTGGATATTACTAATATAACAACTAACGGATAATTTTTAAAATTTCACACATTTTAAATAAAATTGATGTTCAAAGAAATATTTGATATGGAAAAATAATTTTGAAAAAGAAAGTTGAAAGATTTTTCCAGATTAAGTTATTTTGTTCCTGAAAGTGATATGAGTGTATTTACTTTGAAACATTAATATCAGCACATTTTTAAAAATTGAAAACATTATTTTCACTTGTTAAAAATCTTACAGCCCTTGCTGGGTGGCTCAGTTGGTTGGAGCATCGTTTCCTACATCAAAAGGTTGCAGGTTCAATTCCCACTTGGGCACCACACAGGGGATGACTGATCAATGTTTCTCTCTCCCTCAAATCAGTCAAAACATATCCTCAAATGAAGATTTAAAAGAAAAAGAAGGTCCAGCCAGTGTGGCTCAGTGGTTGAGCATAGGCCCATGCATCAAGGGGTTGCCGGTTTGATTCCTGGTCAGGACATGCCCAGGATGTGGGCCTGATCCCCAGTGGGGGGCATGCCAGAGGCAGCCAGTCGATGTTCTCTCTCATCGATGTTTTCTCTCTCTCTCCCTCTCACTTCCTCTCTCTGTAAAATCAATAAAGAAAAAAAATTTTTTTAAGAAAAAGAAGCACTGATTAATAGTTACAAAATAGTCATGAGGATGTCAAGTACAGCATAGGGAATATAGTCAATAACATTGTAATGACTTTGTAACTGTGCACGATGTCAGGTGAGTAGTTGAATAACCTTAAATACTCCAAAGTTACAGTGGTAACAGTATCCTCTCATGAGGAACAGCGGTACGACTTGACTGCTCTAATTCATTTCACTTCCTGTTCACCCCCCCACACACACACACACACACCTCAGAGAATAAGACAGTGATGTGCTATTGAGCTCATCATCAAAGTGAGCAACTGGAGCTCATTTCTGCTGGGAAATCTGAAAGATAGTGTCACATACTCAGTTCCCTTGCTTAAGGGGGAAAGAGGCGGAGGTGATTGTCTACAAACATCTATCAGCTCTTGAAGACTGGTTTCTGGAGACATGATACCAGATTCCAGCTCATCCCTGTAGGTGTTGCTCATACTCTCCTGACCACAAACAAACAAACAGCACACAAAAATCTCCTGTTGTTTGAGAAGCGCAGGTTTTCCCAGTCAACAGCCTTTGCTACACAGAGATAAACACCAAGGGATATTTGTACCGTCTGCTGTGCCATGTCTCAGAATCTTGTGGTCGAGAGACAGCCAATCAACAAATGTCACTGACCCCTGTCTACACACAGCACCCTCTTCAGGTGGTCATTCCACTCTTCGTCTACAGTCTCACAAAAGCAACCACGTAGGAACAGAACAGTCCAAGAGAGACTACCATGGAGGCTTTTGCCTTTTTGAACAACAGTGGAAATTCCCAGGTCTCCGTTCCCTGCTCCACTGTCCCCAGACACGCTGTCACCCTGCCCTCCGGGTCTCCCCACTGGAGTGAGCTCAGACCAGTCCCGCTGCTCTCTGAACACTGGGCTCACTGTGCTCAGCACTAGTTTGGACACAGGCCGCGCAAACATTAGCAAATGGTCTTGTCATGTGAGGGTCCAGTGCTTATTTCTGTTTTTTTTTTCTCATACTTTAAACAAAAAATCTTTAATTTTGAAGAAATGTAATCCACATGATTCTCATTAGTATATAATCTGATGTTCTTTTTACATGCGCTCTTTGATGTTTAAAAAATGTGCCTTTGTAATCTTTTTGTTGAAAGCAGGAAGGCGTTTTTCTTAAAACATAAACTCTCAGGGAAAAAAAATGACTTGGTCGATCATCTCGAGTTCCTCTTGTTTTGATTCATGTGTCATAGATCCATCCACCCACTCACCCACCCAAACTTTACTTAGCACCTAGGCTATCTGAGTGTTATGCCAGGTCCTGTAAACACGGAGGAAAATAAGACGCAGAGTAAGAATTCGAGGAGTTGATAGTCTGGAACAAAAAAAAAGACAGCAAACCATTAATTTGGATTCAAGAATGTGACAGGTACAACATTAGGTTCTAAGAACACAAAACGAATTAAATTTGATACCTGCTCAAAATGCTCATTATTTGGAGAGGGAACAAGTGTGTTAACAGTTGACCAGAATGCAAGTCAAACTGTGAAAATCCTGTAACATAAGTAGAAGTAAAAGTAGACGAGTGAGTAATTGAGTTTGGGGAAACTTGGGTGGACTTCAAAGAGGAGGCAAGTTTTCCTTGGTGTGAACAGTCAGAGGCACAAACGCTGTGGACTGAACCAGGCGGAGAGGTTGTAAAGTGGCCCAGGTGTGGCAGAGAGAAGCTGTTAAGAGTGATGCTATTCATTATTTTTGACACTTGTGAAAATCAGTGGGAAAAGCAGGTTAGCCTGGTAACATGCATGATTTCCAGGCTCAAATGTTTCATAGCCCTGGGTACAAAGCTGGAACTTCTCTGGTCAGTTAGTTCTCCGATTACCGTAAGTGACTATTCTGAACCCATTTTCAAACTCTGTTTAATTGAACTGCCTATAGTCTCGTAAAGTTTCCTTCCCTTCCACTTCCCCTATAAAACAGAGGCCATTAGGCAGCTGTTCTTCCGATGGCAACTCGTTTCCTCCCAGTCTCTTTTCTTAGAGGAAGAGACGTTTCTCCTGTTCAGACAAAGCCTCCGCTCACTCCTTGGCTCTTAATCCCGTGTCCCCAGCCACCTCAGACACTTGCTCCATCCAGGACCTTCAACCTCAGCCCTTCTGAAGGCTCATGTCCTCGGCTTGCAGACACACTCACACACCTCTCATCCCACACACTGTCCTGTCTCCCTCTAGCATCCTATCTCCTCCATTCTCAGCCATATTCTTTTATTGTTGTTGTTGTTAATCCTCACTTGAAGATTTTTTTAAATTGATTTTTAGAGAGAGTGGAAAGTGGGGGAGGGAGAGAGAGAAAGAGAGAGAAACATGGTTGTGAGAGAGACACATCGATTGGTTGCCTTCTGCATGTGCCCTGCAGGGCAGGGGATCAGACCTACAACCCAGGTACATGCCCTTGACCAGAATCAAATCCAAGACCCGTTGGTGCGAGGGTCAACGCTCTAACTGCTGAGCCACACCAGCCAGGCCTCAGCCATATTCTTGGAAGTATAATCTTAAACCAAAGCTTCTCAAACTTTAATGTTCATAGGAGTCACCTGAGGATCTTGTTAAAATGAAGATTCTAATTTGATAGTCCGGAGTGGGCTTGAGATTCTGCATTTCTAACCAGTCCCCAGCCTGTGATGCTGTTCGAGAAAGTCTAAATGGCAGGGGTCTATCTAAGTCTCCTCACGTACTTACTTTCCATTTCATCAGAACCCTCTTTTCATCTGGCTTCTAACCCTACACTTCTAATGCTACCTCATAAAAGTCACCAATTTTCCATTAAATTCCAAATCCAAAGGACACTTTGCATAATGCCTCACCCTCTGTGGCGAGTTCCACATCCCTGGTTCTCAATGCAGTCCGCTACGATGCCATTTCCTCCTGGGTCTGGTCTATCTAACCATCATTTCTCATCTCCTTTCTGAATTCCCCTGGTTTACCTGCTCCTTACAATTTTTATGTGCAACCAAGTTTTTCTGAGTTCTGTTTCACTATATACTCTCATGAAATGATCTCATCCAGTCATTTTAATTTCGGCCTACATCCTGTAGGGTCCGAAGTCTTCCGCTTTAGTCCTGCTTGAGCTCAGACTCATGTATCCAATCACCAGAAGAAATCACTGGCATCCCAAACTCAACATGTAAAACCTAACTCATACGCTACTTCCTTATTTTGGGCAGTTGTACCACCTTCTAGCTAATTAAGCAAGACAAAAACATGGAATGACCTTGATCTTGTTCCCACTTTCCACCTGATCTTAAAGTTCGTTTCTATTCTTTCTCTTTAATTTCTCTCAAAATCCAGTTTCTCCCGTCCATTCATTCCCACTATCACTGCTGCACAGATCACGTCCTTATCTTTGTGGGCTTGTTAAGAGCCTCTTTGCTGATCCAAACTTGTCCAGTCTTACCCTTACCGATGCATACTGACTGCAGCAAGTAGAGTCTTTCCAAAGTGTGCAGAACCCTGCACTGTCTCCCTCTAAGAACATAAAACCTAAGCTCAGGAACATGACTTGAAGTCCTTCACTATCTGGCCGTATCTCCAGCCTCATCTCCCGCTGCCCCTCCCGCAAATAAACTTTACAGTCCATTCACAGTGAGTGACTCGGCGGTGCCCATAACTCCATGATTCCTGACATTTTTATGCCTTTGTAGTTCCTCCTCTGTCTCCCTGTAAACTACCAATACACTTTCAAAATGAAACTTAGATGCACCTTCCATGAAATGGCTGATGTAAATTGAGGGAGGCCTACATGTTTCTTTTAAATTTAAAAACATGTATATATAAAATTTACTATTGAGTTGCATTACTCATTCTTTACACACATTATCATGCACAACTATACACAACACAGCCTTCAGCACACTTACTCTTGTCTCACTATTCTAGATGCAACTTAAAGATTCTTATATCAACTCTAGAAATTAAATTTTTTTCTACTGCTCAGTAATGTCTACTTATTTGCTTTTCTCACTAATTGTTAATTTCATATGCTTTAATCATCTGTATCCCTTGTATCTTCCTAATACTTCATCCGGATGCTATTAACTGTTCAATATATTTGTTAAATATAATTCACATTCTGCTATAAAATAATTTCCTAAGAAAAAGCGTATGTAACTATAATCCAGCATCTCATTATGATTGTTATGCTTATACCTTTCTTCTTAATGGAAATAGTCAAATTAACCTGGAGCCTTAATGATTTTCCTCTCTAATCTTTTACATGATTGTCTTGGTGTTTAGACATTGTATTAGCATGCACACAAATTAATATTTGCTGCCTATAATCTTTTATTTTAAATCCATGTTTCACTTACAATGGTTTAGCACTTTTTTTTTTTAGTTGATTCTGGTTCCTTATAGCAGATGTAGGGAAAAGATGCATTTAAATTTTTTATTTATATAAAAGAAACTTAGGTAGGGCAGTCACTGTTCTGTTGGCAGAATTAGGTGATGGTGGTATCCTCCTAGCTCCCACCATCACAACGCGCCCAGTAGCTCTCCCTGCTGGCCGAGATAGAGCAGACAGACAGGCAGGAGGCATTTGGTAACCGGCAGGACACAACAATCATGCAGTGGAAATGGGGGACTCAGACCCATTGCTTTCATGGACCATCCTAATGAAGCTAAGCTTTCTTATCATATCCCAGACGCAAAGCTTTTCAAAGATCGAGGCTTTAGTTCATTTAGTAGTTTTTTGTTTTTGTTTTTCAGTCATTCCATACTTCCATAGGTCTCTGATTTTAAAAAAACAACATTTATTTAAAATGATATAAGGTTGCACAAAGACGCTATTTTCAATTTTATTTAAATCAAATAAAGCTGTGACTGATGTGAAGAAATGTTCATAGAAACCATATGAATTTTATTGAAATAAAGATTTAAAGACAAAATCCTAATACCTAATTATCTTATCCTGAAATACTTAAATGCAAAGGATATACATGTTAAATGGCCCAAAACATGTAGGCATTACACAACGCACATAACGAAGTCATAAAACACTTTATACTGCTTTATTATAAATAATTGGAAACAATATTTCATTTTTCAAACCCAGATAAGAAAACAGTAAATATCATGCTTGACTTTTTGTTATTGTTATTTCATTTTATTCTGGTAATATAAGTTGGGAAATAGTATTTCTTATCAAAAAACTGGTATAAAATATCTGTAGAAACACAAAAGAATTAAACACTCATTTTCAGTCTTTTAAATGAAAACATTCAAGAGGGTTTTTAGAAGGAGAGACTAAACATACTATGAAGGAGTCACCAAGAATAGAGAAACTGTGTAACACCTGCAAATATCATGTGCAAGGCAAAACAAGGTTGTATACAGATGCATAAATATAACATTTGGATGGTAAATTTAAAAAAATACTCTCTTCAGAATGAACTAGCTCTGTTCTCTCAACTAGAGGAGAGCCGAAAGGCACAGCTGATGGAGTCACCAGGTTTGAGACCAGCACTGCTGCTTTGAAAAATACTTTTATTTTTCTAAAAGAACACCCAATAGGTATTTTAATTTTATATCTCATATTTTAATAAAACCTGTTCACTATTGTAAACTTGAACACTGAAAAACAGTAGTAACTTCAAATTTCAACAAAAATGTATGTCCTCCAATTCACTTAAAATCGATTATAACCCAGGCATATTTTCATTAAGAGATTTACAGCAACTAGCAGACTTTTCTTATTCCATAGGTGACTATGATTAATTTTTTGTGTTTCCCTTATGCATAATACAGAGTTTTGCCAATTTTTATCACTAATAATGATTTTTTAAAATCTGAAACTGCTTAAGAAAAGAATGCCTGAGGGGGAAAATATGAAGAAATGATGTATTTCATAAAGTAGTGTAGATTTCTTTGAAAACTTGTGTTTATTTGCATCCATTAAGAACAATGTTGGATATCCCAGATTAAACAGCTATTAGGTTTACTGTGGATATAAACACACTATATACAATATAATTCTTTTATTTTTCATAGACTTCAAAGTGTGTCTTTTATAGAAACTGGAACAGGGTAAATCTGGAAAGGATGTTTCAGTTAGCAAAAATTAAATTAGCATGAAATAACAGGGTGAAGAATTGAAGATCATTATTTTAAAAATAATGAAGTTACACTCACATGTACACATGCATGAAAATACTGTTCCAGTTTACTTGGTTTTACTTCAATTTAATACACTCTAAAAAAAACTGCTTTCATGTATAATATCATGGGAAATATTAAATGCATGTATATTATTTTTAAGAGCTTGATGATATATTTCACATTCTTTAAACTTTACTCAGGCTATAAATATATTTATATATCAGTCATTCAGTTTTTAAAGTAAATGAAAACTGTAGCATGGGGGAATAATTTTTTACCTTATAGGTCCATACTTGAATATGTCCATTTTTTCTGAGAACTGTATCACAAAATCAAAGAGTAATGAAGCATGTTCCGACATCACACTGTTATTCTTCACGCACTACAGTTCATTATGATTCAACAAAATGGAATTTACATTTGAAGATGGGTTAAGTGAAATCAAGTGGTAAGTATGATTTAGGAATTAGGCTTCTGAAATCCATTAACATGTAACTAACTCAGAGAACAATGCTGCTCTTCCTGAACTTTTACTAAAATTGTGCAACAGTATAAACTGATTGTTAGTAGGTTTGCATAGAAATAACACCATGTCACAGGTGTGATACATCTTTTCCAAAGGATTATGGCAGGCTGGTTTCTCTTCTTCATGTACATTCTTTTTTGTTGTTGTTCACTTTCTTCTTCTTCGGTTTTACATGACATAAACTATATTTATCACCTGGCTACCGCAGTTTCAAAATAAGATCCAGTAGTAGTTTGAAGCACAGTGAGCTGAGCAGTTTCTTCCCTTTTTAAAGCATGACAGTGAGTGGCATCCTCCATCATCAACCATAGGAACACGGTCACCCCAAGTAGAGCTTCTGCGAACTCGAAAGGCTCCAAATCCCCAGTCAATACCTCGGCGATTTCACATAACTGCCACCCGCTGCTGGAAGGGGTACACATTGTTTAGCTCCAGAAGTTTTCAAGCAGTTTCTCATCTGGTAGCTTCTCCAGATTGCTCTGTTGTTGTTATAACTGCTCCTGACACTGTGCCTTCAAAAATCCAAAGGCCGAATCATCATGGTTGCGGAATGTAAGGAGTAGCTGGGCCCTTTGAAGTAATGCCACTTTATCCCATTCAGCTTCCCCAGGTTTTGTCCCGCCGTATAGAACATTCCGTTCAGATTGGATGGACCGCAAGCATCGAACCACCAGCCTGAAGAATTTGTTAATAACGAAAGAAAGAAGAAACAATTACAAAGAAATTGAACATTTGGAAATTAATGGCATTAACAGAGGGGAAATTTATTCATTCTTGTTATGATCATTTGCAAATAGTAGGCATTCAGTAAATATCTTTTCAGTAGTAGAACTGTTTTAAATGACATCTGGTTTAGGCAGTAAGTATATGAACAATCAGAAAGAGGAATGCTCTCAGGAAAATGAGGTTTGTGTGTAACCCCATTGGGACACATTTTCCACTGTACTGATGGGAAGCTTCTGGGCTTCATGAAGTGATCTTAGGCTGGTTTATTTCTAGGGCAAGTAACATGCAGACACCCTTAAGAGGCATTCCACTCTAAGCCTATTCTTTGAAACAGAACAATGAATTAATAGTGAAAAAATTCAGATGTTTAGGCAACTGACATGTTTTCCATCTACTTCAGAATCTTGCCAAGAACTGGCCCTCGGCTGCTTCTGAAATTAATTGGACACTGGGCAATGACTATGATGCTCAAATTGAATTTGAATTTCTGTGCCCTCTCAGTATTTAATAGTAATATGGGAAGGGTTCGTCAATAGTAGCCATATCGTTCCTACGTAGCAGTATTTTTCTGAGATTGTTCAAGTTCTTTCAAAACGTAGTAAAAAGAAAAACAAACAGCTCGCTCGGAGATATGGGGACCCTATGCTTGCACAGCTCTCTATAAGGATAACTCAGTCCTTTATTTTTTTTTAATGAATTAAGTTCTCAGATTTTTTAGATAAAACAGAGTACTTTTTCTTTCTCTCCTGAAGTAACACTGCTGAAATCTTCAGGGAGAAATTGATGCCAGAGACATTCTGGCACATTTTTATTTGGATATAGCTGACCTCCTTTGATTGTAGAGTTATACCTGAGGGACTAATAGCTGAAGAAAGAGAAAGCTGTACAGCTGATGTTTGACTGTAACACGAGCATCAACTTGCAGAAACTTTAGAAAAAGTTAAACGGAGAAAAGCTCGTTCTCATTTTTCAATTTTGGAAGATGAATACCACTGGGTTGTGTTTATAAAGTCATCCTAGAGACATAGCAAGCTGTATTAATTACCAGTTCATACTGGGGGGCAGGAAGGTATGTCGATGAACTTGGAAAGACGCCGTACTTAGTGCTGTCTTCCCAACTGTATGCAAACGACTTAGATATTAACGTAAGGAAGACACAAGGGACAAGGAGGTTGTTTGCAAATTCTATCTTTTTTTCTTAAGATTAATTCCTTTAAATTTTTTTGATAAGTACAACTAGTAAAAATATGTTACTTATATGACAAAAGACATTGTAATATTAGGAAATTTATTTACCCTGAAGGCTCTCCAAGGAGAAAATGAAACCCAACCTGATTGCTTCAGAGTTTTAACTTTCTCCTCCTTTTCTATGACCTTGACGCACTCTTCCATCATGTTAATGAGCCTTTCGCAGTTTCCCAAACGTCTGCCATGGTCCCTGCAGCAAACTCAGCTAGTCTATTGTTGAGACCTACCCCCTGAGTTATATTCGGGTACTTATGGTAAGAGCGGGGTTTTGTTTGGTGTATAGAATGTGTAAGAATTCTGGAGGATGGTGGGAAGGTGGTCTGTTGCAGTGGCAGCCTGGCAATATAGGGCACAGGCCAAAGGATACACTCATCAGGACATTTTTGATGAGCTTAAGGAAATGACGAGAAACAGTTGGAGTACATGAGAGGATCAGATAAATTGACCTAGAATATCTTTTCTAATGAGTAAAGTGGGGTCATGTTTGTAGTAAGGAGAATGGCATTTTTTTTTAAATAATTTTTTTCTTTATTGATTTTTGAGAGAGGAAAAGGGAGAGGGAGAGAGATAGAAATGCTGATGAGAGAGAACATGGAATTGGCGACTTTTCGGTACATGGATCAACACTCAACCACTGAGCCACACCGACCAGGCAAGGAGAATGGCATTTTAGAAACATTGAAAGAAGACCCTATGGTTGGGTCAGAGTTAACAAGAGAAATAGTGGCCTGAAGCTAAGAAGGACTAAAGACCAAATCACAGTCTTCTGTTCATTATCCTAAGAGAAACGGAAAGGCATGGTCTGTCCAGGTTCTTCTGGCTACTTTGCTACTTAGCACTACACCTAACATTTGGTTGAACAGATGACTGATGGGTGACCACAGGCTTATTGGCAGACTGACTGACTTTGTTTCTTCTTCTTAAGTCTCTCTAGTCTAGTTTACTAAAAAGATACATGTGATAAACCATCCATGCTAGTATATTCATTTTTCATTATTTTGTAATTCAATAGGTAATTATTTTTAAGTATTGTCACACAATACTCAATAAGACAAATGTAGTCCCCGCCCTCATGGGACTTACTTCTAATATGTAAAACAGACAAAAAGTAAGCAAATAAATATAAGTACAAAGTATGGACAAAGAAAGAAAGGGAAAAAAGCCAAAAGCATTAGGGAACTGTGAAGGAGACTAGCAGGAGAGCTACCTGACTGTCCTCAGTCATGGAAGAAGCTGATGTTTAGGGGAGAGGGAGACTCCTAGGCGGAGTGAAGCGCATGCCAAGGGCGAGCAGAGAGGAGCAAGCCGGTGCTCAGGACACGAGAGAACAGCAGAGCCGGTGCAGTGCTCAAGGGGGACACCTGCCGGAGAGACTGGGAAGTGGGCAGTCTCGGTAGAAAGTGGAATAATGCTCATGGAAGAGTTTAGAGTTGATTCAGTGTACTTGTCCATCCCCTGGTAGACAAATGAAACATTTTCTAGGAATGGGAATCAACATTTAGCCAGGGGAACCAGATTGCCAGGTTAAATGTTTACTACAATAGTACGTGGAGCCCTCAGGCTGTGGCTCTAGTCTGCCAAAGCCATGCTGAGCTAAGTGGCGGTACGGTATGATAAAGGGGAGAGAAAGACATCTAGAATCATTCAAACAAATACTAACCAATGGGCAGATATGAGGGTCAAAGTTAAGTAAAACAAAATTCCTGACATTGAGGAGTGCATGGTTTTGTGTAGGAAAGAGACAATAAACTTAAAAAATGAGATGATAGCCATTAAACAGACATTTTAGGAAATCTTATAAACAGAGGCAGAAGGTCCTGTGAGTGGGTCTGTAAGGTTCACTCGTGTATCAGCTAAGCTGGGTCCTGAGGGTGGGTGTCTCTGGACCAAAGCGATTCTGAAGACAGTGTGCGTGTACTCTGGGAGAGCGCCTGGGCTGGCTGCAGTGCCGGGATGAGGGCCTGGAGAATAATCGGGCTGGCAAAATAAATAGGAGTCACACACAAACATTTTTATTATATTTAAACATTTTTTGCTTTGTTCTTGTGGCTCAGTGGTTGAGCGTCAACCACGCATCAAGAGGTTGCTGGTTCAATTCCCAGTCAGGGCACATGCCCAGGTTGTGGGCCAGATCCCCAGTAGGGGGCATGCAGGAGGCAGGCAATCAGTGTTCTCTCTCATCGATGTTTCTATCTCTCTCTCCTTCTCCCTTCCTCTCTCTCCAAAATCAATCAATCAATCAATAAACATTTTTGTTATAGGTAATGGGGAGCCTGCAAGCACCAGACCAGAAATTAGAAGATCTGGATTTTGATGCTGACTTCATTAACTAAAAAACAAGAGATTTAAGCCAACAATGTAAGTAATAGTTTATATTTTTGAACAGTTAATATGTGTCAGAGACTCTGCTACAATATTGATATACATTTTCTAATTTTATTCCCCAAACAGCCTAATGTGGTGGGACTAGTACCAATGCTCAGATAATTTAAGAAACTTTCCTAAGGACACAAAGCCACTTAGCTCTTCATTCATAAGATATAATTGATAGATGTCTGATCAGCATATTTTCCAGCACAGTTGCAGGGATCAAATGGGACGATGCACCATTAAGGCCTGTGAGATCCCATCTCCGTGCTCTGTGCAAGGTGTCTAGGAAGTAGGGCAGAAGGTTTGGAGCAGGAAGAAAGATTAGATCTTGTGGGGCATCCTAATGATTTAGTAACAAAGACCAGGTCGTCAGTGCCAACATAGTTCCTTATTTGCTTGGTAGGGTTTATTAGAGAAATATGAAAATAATTTAGATCCAAATTAGTATAGTTTTACAATGTCTACATTGTAAGACATGGCATTTAAGTACCCAATATGGGTTTTGTTTTCAAATATTTGTTTGATTTCACGAAGAAATCAAAGAGATTAAGGTGTTTGATTTTCTTTATCCAAAGGCCAGTGGGCCATGCACACTATGGACTATTAGATGATCATGAAGATGATGAATTAAGATGGCAGAAAACAAAAGGATGCTATTTCTCATGATAATTTCGGTTGCAGTGCCCTTTATAAAACACTCTAAACTTTAAAGTATCAAAAAGAGTCACTTCTCTGTAAGTATTCTGTTTTCTCAGACACATCAATTAAAAAAAATTCTTTGTATCAAATACGTCAGTTTTCCCACTCTCTACCTCCCTTTGAAAAATTCAGTATGACCAGGTCATTTAAACAAATCCTGAAAAGACATCACTTTAAGCATATTTATAGGAAACAGGCAAAAAGAACAGCAGGTTCATGGTTACTCAGATGTACTTCTTGGCACTTGTAGATAATCATAGGTACTGGGGGGGAGGGGGCAGTGCACAGGCAGTTGGCGTGGAATGAAGGTGTTCTGTGGACATACAAGGGGTATGCCTGGGTTTGCAGTTCCTCTCTCATAAGATAACTAACAGTTGAATTATATATTCTCTACAGTCCTGGGGAAATGTTCACTTTGTACTTTGCTCTCTATGTGTCTGGGAGTAGCAAATAAGCAACATGCTAAACAAGTTAATCTGGAAAAGGCACTGTAAGCTCGAAAGAACTCGGTGATGTAAGCAAAGGATAGGAGAAAGCAGAAGCTTCCATCTGCTGTCGGGACAACTGATAAAATGTCTCAAATGTTTTAAAATTGGCCACTGCTGAGATGTACTTTGCCAAGCATTTTTCTTCATAACCTGTAACCTCATGTATATTTTAATAAGAAATCTGAGATGCATGCTTCTAATTCATTTACACTTAACTCATTAAAATTTAGTTTTGTAATAACTATCCCGGGCTTCTCAGGCCTTTAAAAATCATTCAAGTCTTTTATCTTTGAAGCAGAAAATTCACATTTTATCACCAATAAATGAAACTTTGCCCAGAAAATAGGAATTTGATTCTAAACTTTGTACTCAGGAAGTTCAAATTTATTTAAAAGTCAGGAAACCCAACTCTCAAATTCTGATCTAAACAAAATGTCTCTCAACTTCCTTTCTAAGGTAAAAAGTATAACAAAATGAAAAGATATATCTGTTTTTATAGATTTCATTCATTCATTCATTTTCAAAACATGCATTCTAATCAGGTTTATGCAAAAGAACTTGCACAGAAAATAAGATTTTCCTCTTTTATCACTAAGGACAAAGCTGAACTAAAGTGATTGGTGCCATTGTTATCAATGGGATCATCACAAGAAAACCATTTGCTGAGTTCACGTACACAATTTTGGCCCTAGGCCAAGGACTTGGCTCTTTTCCATTTCCCTTCTTTTTGTTCCAAAGATGAAAAGTTGTTTATCCTGGCGAGTAATCTTGAATTCATTTAAAACCTCTAGGTATTCTCTTACTGTCTCTTCCCTCCCTTGGACTTCATTTCATGTCAAATTCTCATTAAAATGTGCTGCAAACAGTAAAATAGAGTTCAACTCCTGTGTGTGAACGTCATTCCCTTAAGCAGAGGCCATGGAAGGAGTGGACAAGGTGACGGCTCATATGAAGGTTGCGTTCAGGTCCTACATCTGACACTAATTCTGTGACCTCTGGCAAATTACCTAACTTTTCTGTACCTCAGTTCTGGCCATAGGCATTTTTGTGGCCCCTATTTCGAAGGGTTTTAAGAAGCATCATTTGAATTATTAAATATAAATCGCTTAGAATAATGCAAAAATGCCTGTTAGACAGTAGGACTGCAATAAACATTCACTATATCATTATTAGAGTAAAAAAAAAGTTAAGTGATTATTTCTCATTGACTGTCAATTATTAACCTTTGGTGATAGCCTCATGCTACAGGGCTATCGGTTCTGGTTCACCTTTTTCAAACTTATCTTTCAAAAGACATTTTCTGATATTTGTTGCTCTTTCCCAATAAGTAAAAATTTTCCCCAGAAAACAGGAATGCAATCCTAAACTTTGCACTTAGGATGTGAAAATTTATTAGAAAGTCAGGAACCTAACAGTCACATTTTTCTCATTCAGAAGTTTAGTCTTCTGGGGTTTAGGTATTCTTAATATTTAGTCCTGATCGTAGCCCTTTGTTCTGTGTGTACATGAAAATAGTGTATGTGTGTATATATATATATATATATATATATATATATATGCCACATTCATGCCTTTGTTAATTTATTTTTATGTCAGAATGATTTGTAATTTTGCTATGTCCTTGCAGATTCAGTGAAAACATATTCACTCATTGAACCCATATTTATTGAGCACATACTATGTGCCTGGCACTATGCTAGGCATGGAGAATACAGTAGTAGATAGCATGAGGACCCTGCCTTCAAGAAATACATATTTTTGTGGAATAGG
This sequence comes from Molossus molossus, assembly GCF_014108415.1. Taxonomy (NCBI): domain Eukaryota; kingdom Metazoa; phylum Chordata; class Mammalia; order Chiroptera; family Molossidae; genus Molossus; species Molossus molossus. The sequence goes on from NW_023425351.1 coordinate 49,805,244, forward strand.
TTTGCAGATTATGTACTAAATAAGAAATTGCTTTGAAATAAAGTAGCACAATGTTGATTTCTGTGGTCAACCTTAAATTATCCACTTGGATCTTTCCTCTCATATTTTAGCCTTAAAATTTAGGGAATGCAGTTATCTGACAATGCTTAGCACATCCTTCCTGGGTTGTTGGAATCTCTAAGGTGATTCTATTTCCCCCCCAAATCTTGTCACTTCAACCAGTTGGAGAAGCTACTACTTTCTTTCATTTTCTTTGTCTTCTTCAGATTGTATAGGAGGCAAGACAAACATTTATCAACTTTCTGCTGCTACATCTGCTGAGTTCTAGGGTGTACTAAATTTATGTGTACAGCTTTATCCCCGTGTAGGACTGAACTAGAGATATGCTTTGTTAGCTTTAGCGAAGTCTTGTCTGTTGGCTGACATGGTTTATGCGTGGGAAAACACACTGAAGTTTCTGCCACAACAGATTTCTTTCCGCAGAAGGTTAGGCCACATTTTTACATAGCTTTTACATTATACACTAAATATGGAAATTGTGGTGAAAGAAAAGTAAGGTAAGGGAAAGAATTTAAAACAATACCAGGTTTTGTGTTTGTCGGCAACCTTTAGCAACGGCAGTCTCTAACAGGCTTTTAGAAATACTTATTTTGAAGAATGCTCATTTACTACTAAGGACCACATTTGCGTTGGGTCTAAGTTTGCTTTGACTGTGACAATCTAGTGATAAAAGGTTTTCATTTTCATAATTTGGAAGTCAGAGGTTCCTTGCATTTTTATTTTTATACACAATAAGTCCATGTAAAAAAGCATGCATTGAGTGAGATTACATTTTAATTTTCTTTATGTTAATAGTAGATAAAACATTATGTTTATAAGAAACTGATTCCTGGAGGGCACAATAGGAGCTTTCCTGTGGGGCTAAATAATTATTTCCTAGTCATCTCTTACATTTACCCCTCCTACTACTTAAATATGCAGATTTGTCACAGTATGTTATATTAAAGGAGAAGCCTAAGGAGAAAACTTACAAATTTTCCTAAGGTCAATAGAATCACTGAGCACAGATGATTTCTGGCTCATAAATCTCTGTCGCTAACTCACCTCTATGTAATGATTAATAGAGGGGTCACATCCATAAAAATGTGTGTAGTAACTCTGACCCCAATTCCATAAGAAATGTGCAATGCAATATAAAAGTTATTCAAATTTCAAACTGGATGGAAGAATGGCTGGCTTTCTGGTGAGGACTATGCTTCTGCGAAAGGAGGGGTAAACCACTGTGGCATCTATTCCTATCGATGCGGATGTGCTCTCTCGGCTGGCTACGCCTCGCCTCCATCCCACAGTGCGCTCTGAATCACAGCCCACGCACCGAAAGGAATACTACTGCCACTGCAGTGAGGACGTGGGTAAGAGAATCACTGAACCTGAAGAAAACGTAAGGGACAATCTTTTCTTGAGCCACAGCTACCGGGACATGCATAAGTAAACTCTGTCATGTGAACAGCTTTATGTTCTCTTTGTAAAGGTGTCCATGGCCAGAAATGCACAAGGCTCCCTGGCAACTCCTTCCAACCTTTGACCCTGGACACTCCATCTAAAGTCACGTGCTCATTCCTCCCGTAGCTCTAGCACATGGTATATTGTGTCCCCAGAACTTGAATGGTTTTAAACTGTGTTACTTATTTACATTTTTTGTGGATGGTCTGCCTCAACAGAGGTGAACTCTAGTCTATCTTGGTCATTCCTTGAATAGTAGTTGACCTTTAATACTCATTAAAATATATTAAATTGATAGAAGAAAGTTAAGAAGTTAGAACGTTAGGAAAGAAGAAAGATCAAAATGTCCTACCACATGTCTAACTGAAATACCTTCTGCTTTCAATTAAGCCCCTCTCCTGTTGCTCAGTCTTTGAGAGATAAGGGTAAACAACGATACCGCATTTCCCAACTAAAGTCCTTCCATGTATTTGAAGAAAACTATTGAGGACAGTTAGTGGGCAATAAATCTTACTTTACCCGTAATTCCTTGTAGAAGAAACAAAGCAAAAACATAAACAAGATAAAAAAGCTTTAATTGATGATGACAGAGAACTATAAATTATTAGTTTCAAAGAGTATGGACTCTCACTGCTTAAAAGAGACTATTTTAAATAGGTGACAAGTTCAAATACAAATTAAAAGAAAATAGCACTGGATGAAGAAAGTGGTTCTGAGGGAAAATATGAGAGAGAGTATATAGTGGCAGCGGGGGGCAGCTAAGTAGACGTAAGTTCCAGGCAATACTCGCATGCCCTGGACTGCCACTGACATCCGACTTACACTCCCCAGTTCTTAGCTATCTAAATTCCACATACTAGCTTTGTAGACTGAATAGCTTTGCAAGACCTGGATTCTTTCAAGAGGATATTTGATAGGGTAATGGCATTTATTACAAAAACACATTTACTTAGACTATTCCAGCCCAAGCAATGGAAGTTTTCTCTCCCCAACATATGTGTTTACTGGTGAGTAAGAAGCAGGTCGGTCCAGGAATGATAATGGATGAAAGAACCTGACAAAGTGCAATCATTTGAAGCAGAAATAAAACCATAAATCTGAGCGATGATGTTTTCACATGGACAACCAAGAGTGGCATTCTCCTCTTTGCTCTCCGTTTTCATTATTGTGACAGACGTATGAACGCATTGGACGTTCTTGTAGGAAACATTTGAAAGATTTTACTGTTGGCCTTTCATGTGTTGTATTTATTTGGTAAGAAAAAACTATCTGTAAAAACAGACATGAAGAAAATGAGTGTATTTCACTATTAAAACGGGCAGGAAAGTGGACAATCAAAGTCCTTTTGTCTTTGTATCAAATTTCTGACAATTCCATTCATGGGATCAGGAAGGTAATAAAATGAAAATTTCCGCCTCTGGAAAAAAGTTCAAAACCTAATCCACCTGTGCTCGCTTCAGCCACACATATTCTAAAACCTACAATTAAAATATTTGAAATTTCTACCAACTATTCTGGAGAGGGGGTCAAAAAATTACACATAGAGGACCTGTCACTATTTGATGAGGTCCAGTGTGATGCCAAAGGGCATGTTTCAAGCTTGAGGAGAAGGTTTTGACAGGCAGAGTCACAGTGGGCACTGACAATACTAGGGCTGGTCTCATGTTGAAAGTGTGAGTAAGATGGAGTGGATGGGGACAAAGGGATGTTATTTGATGGCAGTGTAAATGGAGAGTTTGGGGATGGGGATGAAGGCAGAAAGATTTCTCCAAAAACTTCCCTCCATACTCTTCTATGCTCTGTTAATTGACGAGAAAAATGTCAACCTAATGATTCATTTCACTGGCTTCAAAATTAGCAAGTGATTTCAAGGGTGACAAGATGGCTATTCATTCATTCATGCACCGTATTTTTCAGTGAGTTCCTGTGTGCATTAGATGTTAAGGACAAAATGGCAAACATTAATTTACTTTTGTTTTTCTTACGTGCAGCGTGGAGACTAGACTTCCTCTCCCCCCTTATCTCACTGAGTTGGTTTGCAGTTCAAGTAAGACAGTACGACAAAGGTAATGATATGTGAGAATGATGGTGATAATATCCTATTTGGGTAAGAAAAATGTTAGATTCAAACAGTTTTTTGCTTGCTAGGATGAAAAGGTGTTTTGCTGGAGAATAACAGAGAGAATCAGAGCAGTTGGAGGGAGAAACAGTAGAACGGGGAGAAGAAATGCTGGGGAAAAGCTTCCTTTACAGTTTTGTTTGGTGGCAACCCCTTCTCTGGCGGAGCCTAGCACATCCCTGAGACGCATCATTTGCCCCTGGGGTTAGCTCAGTGCTTCTCAAACTTCAGTCCACCCTCTATCACCTTTGCAGTTCTTGCCATATCCGCTTAGAACTTTTATTAATAATTAATAAAAGTAAAAATATTTTTCTTTAAATCAGTGATTGGTTAACTATCAAAAATTATAAATACATTTAAAAATGCAAAGTTTATATCATTCCTTTAAATAGAAAATCAGTACCACTTGCTGTAATAAAAGTAGAGATAGAGCTCAATATAATTCAAACAAAAGCACATTATTTGGTTCTAGGTCGATGCCACCACCTCATCAAGGCCCGGAGCCTGTGGATGAAGGCGTTGCTCTTTCTCTGCTAAGAAGGGTGGTTAGTGAGAAATGATGAAGAATCATTACAGATATGCTAGCCTAGAATTGAGAATTTTCCTTTTACACAATCAGAATGCTGGAAAAATACTGAAAAAGTGCAAAAAGGATTAACTTTCTTACTCAGATACAATACTATTTAATAGCATCTCTTACATCAGCTCAGATGTCTTGCAGAGATCAATAGCATATAATGCAAAGCCCTGGTATAGCTGGTCTGAATTGTATGACTTCAGCTCTAACTATACCTTTTTATTCTTCTTATTCCATTTCAACTGAATTGTCAATGGACTCTGATACACAGTTGCAAAACATTTAGTAAGTCCCCCGCCCCCCACTATGCTGAATTATCAAATCATTGTTCATTCCACTGTGGGTATCATTATGATTATTTGGAAGGTAGAATAACTGGGATTTTAAGAGGCTAAAGAATGTACTCAGGCCCTGGCCGGTTTGGCTCAGCGGTTAGAGCGCCAGCCTGCGGTCCTGAGAGACCCGGGTTTGGTTCCCGCTAAGGGCATGTACCTTAGTTGCAGTTTGTCCCCGGCTCTGGTCAGTCGTGCGGGTGGCAGCCACTCGATGTGTCCCTTCACATCGATGTTTCTCTCTCTCTCTCTCTCTCTCTCTCTGTTCCTCTCTCTCCCTCCCACTCTACCTGAACAAAAAATGGAAAAGTCCTCGGGTGAGGATAAAAAAAAAAAAAAGAATGTACTCAGGACCAAACTTTGCACGTCTTGTCTTAGATGTTGGGGGAGGAGGCAAATGTCTAAATGCTAGCAATATCTTGCAGAAGAACACATGGGGAATTAGGAGGCAGAACAAATGATCTCCAGGGACTTGCTCTTACGCTTTCTGACCAGAGATCATAGCCCTTTCTCACTGATAAGAAACCTCAAGCCTCACACTGATGAAACATAACTTGGAGAAGGGCCCCAAGGACTCACCTCCTGTTAGCATGAGGGCACACTTGCACAGACAGTTGTCATTATCCGCATCTTTAGTGCTGAAATCAGCGCCATGTATGACCAAGCTGCTCTGTTGTCCTGCTGTCCCAGTGTGACCCTTTAAATACAACCTGAAAATAAAAATCAGAGAAAGAAAGATAAGTCATTCAACAGAACAGGAAAACTCAGAGGACCAGTTTGATGAATGTACACCTTTCTCATTATTTTCTTCCTTCTTTTCTTTTGGGAAACAGATTTATTTGGATGTTTCAGAAAATATCAGAAACTATAAAAAACAAGCTCAATATTTGGCCGTACCAAAAGCAAAATACAAGTACAAATAACATTCAGACATCATGTTTAACCTCAGAGAAACATGTTTGAAAATACCAGGTTTAACACTTTCCCTCCATCAAGCAAAACAAGTTTACTAAACCACAACACTGAAGGTGGACTTTTAAACCTGACATAGCCTTTAAAAATAAAAATTAAAAAGAAAAAAATAAAAGCACTCAATCCTAACCCTGAAATACCATCATTTATAAAATAACACGTTCACATGTCAGTGAAAATAAACAGTTGGTCAACCTGAAAACAAATCATTCTCCGAATGAATTCAGATTCTGACAGAATACGTTTGAGCGCTGGGGAGGCACAATCTGGCCACACTCAGGTCTCACCGAATCACATAATCACGAAAGGAGACTGAAAACAAACTACCAAACCAAAATCTTTCTGTAGAGTTGCAGCTTTCTTTCACAAAGCAAAAGGAACCCAGTTCCACAGAGTTGTATGTGCTGGAAGCATATCGCCAATTTTATCCCCAGAATCCCCGAGTCCTGCACTATCAAAATAAAAGCAATTTTTGTCTTGGAGCAAGTCTAACAAAGGCACCGAATTCTACCCTCTGTGTTCCCCCAAATGATACTTATGCTGCTCTTATCATCCTTTCTATATGACTTCAACCTATGAAGCGGTAACATTCGAAGTAGGTAAAGATACGTAAGGGAGTCCCAGCTCACCTGCATGAGCAAGGGCCAGTCTAGCCTCTGTCCCTCCCAACTCCTTCTAGTCAGGCTTGCCAAGCAGGACCCCTAGCTGGAGGATAAAAATATATTCTCACATTTACTAGTCACTAAGTAAAGATAGCTATTGATGGGAGAAGTCTTAACATTTATAATACTTCCAAACTTTTTATAATTGAAGAATAAACCCATCTCCCAAACCTAATTTCGCAGCCCCTTAATATTGTCAATCTGGCCCTTTTATTTTGCGACCCTCTTTGGTGTCTGTCTCTTCTGGCTTTTCTGATAGTTTTGCCTTGAGAAATCCTTGAGAAAGTGTTCGAATTGAGGTAACCCTCACAGTATGTGAGTTGTGAGCACTACGCTGAAGGATTTCACAGGAAGCCAGAACTGTCAGGTTGGGACTCAGTTCTGTCTTCTCTCAGACAAAATTGCAAGCTGAAGATTCAGAGAAAGGGTTCCTCTCCCAGCCATACACATGGAGGGGGAGTGCTATTTAGTTTGGTTTTGAAGTTCTTTTTTTTTTAATTAATTTATTTTTGTTACAGATGTTTCTCCTCCCTCCCCACTGATTCCCCCTCTCTCACCCTCCCCACCCTGTCCCCACCTTTGTTGTCCATGTCCATTGTTCATGCATACATGCATATAAGTTCTGTGGTTTATCTCCCCCCCCACCTCCTTTTCTGGGGATTGTCAGTCTGTACCCCACTTCCAAGTCTCTGGGACTACCCCGTTCCTCAGACTGTTATGTTCATTATATTCCACAAATAAGTGAGATCATGTGATATTTGTCTTTCTCTGCTTAGCTTGTTTCGCTTAGGATAATACTTTCCAGGTCCCTCCATGTCGTCTCAAAAAATAAGAGATCTTTCTTTCTTACAGCTGCATAGTACTCCATTGTGTATATGTACCACAGCTTTTTTATCCATTCGTCTACTGATGGACATTTGGGCTGTTTCCAGATCTTAGCTATTGTAAATAGCGCTGCTATGAACATGGGGGTACATATATTCTTTCTGATTGGTGTTTCAGGTTTCTTAGGGTATATTTCTAGAAGTGGGATCCCTGGGTCAACATCACTAATCATCAGAGAGATGAAAATTAAAACAACAATGAGGTATCACCTAACAGCTGTCAGAATGGCCGCCATCAACAAATCATCAAACAAGTGTTGGCGAGGGTGTGGAGAAAAGGGGACTCTAGTACACTGCTGGTGGGAATGCAGACTGGTGCAGCCGCTATGGAAAACAATATGGTGTTACCTCAAAAAATTAAAAATTGAACTTCCATTTGACTCAGTGATCCCACTTCTAAAAATATACCCTAAGAAGCCTGAAAAACCAATCAGAAAGAATATAGGTTTTGAAGTTCTTCAAGGAGTTTTCCTTAAGGCTTGAGAGCTGCTATTATCTTTCTTCATTCCCAAGCCCACAGCGCTGTGGACACATTGCAAGAGTTCCTTTGACCATATGATTGCTCCAGAGTCTATTTCTTTTTAATCTAAGAATCTTGTCACTTTCAAGAAAAAACATTTTCTCCAGGACCTTGCAGAAAATTGTTCATCTGTTCACACAATGAGAAATGCTAAGTAGACTTGTTTCTGTCGTCATTCTTCATCTTCACAGCATCCAGCGAAATCTGGCCTAATATTTTCTGGTGAGTACTCTGGCAATTCACCTTTCAACTCAAGTGTCCTGCTGAGACCTCTTGCTCTGATAAGCCACTGGGTTCCTGTATGTAGAAGAGTTATGTGCTCTTTGCTCAGGGTTTAATTTGGCTTTGTTTGGGGATGGGGGGGGGCACTTTTAGCAGTAGAAACATTGTCTTGAATTTCATCATCATTTACAAATCTTGCAAATGCTATAGAGCCTGTCAAATAATGGTGAAATCTCTGGACTGGTCAATCCAAATAGAGAAGTTGCTGCTTTTCAGTTAATCACACAAAAGCGCTTTTGCATCATATGACATAAGTGAATTTATTAAATTGGAGTGACGTGTTTCCAGTTTTGTGTACTTCTTGCCCTAGCATTTTAATGTTGGCATTGTCAGGTTCTTACGAACTATGTGAAGTTTTCTTTTCTCAAATGAGTCCTGCTACTAGATCATTCGCTCCCTACGCCTTTTCAGTGGATGTGATTTTTTTAAACAAAAACTTTGCTGTTTTGATACTCCAAAAGCCTTTTGAAATAATCAACATCTTTACTAATCAAATTGCTATGATTTATAGCTACAACGGCTGGACCAAATGCTGGACCTGTACGCTGCTTTGGACAGACAACGCACAATGGAATCGGACAGCTTGGATTATACGTCCACATAAACCCATTAAAAAGTTTTAAAAGCTTTTGCTGTAAAGAAGGGATTTCTTTCAGTGCCTCGCCGCACTGGTACACTGACGCGCCTCTGGGGACCGAGTGTCCATCCCCAGCCTCATCCGCGGGGTCTGCAGTCTGTGCCCAGCACGGCCCTCTCCCACCTCGCACCTCGCCTTCCCAAGCTGCGGCCCTGGGCTGTCAGACCTGTTTGTGATGAACAAAGGTTAATAAAATATAAACACAGGCATGATATCTAACTAAGAAATCACAGAAAGTACAAGAACGTCACAATCCACTTCTAACCTATTTGGCCGGTGTTTTGGCAACGTGAACGACCACAGGGCAGGACACCACTGAGTTACAACACGAACGTTCCTTCCTAGAATGAAAACGTCCCTCTAAGTTTGCACAGAGTGGAGCAGGGTCGTTCGGGTGAAAAAGAATACAATAATGAATAAATAACAATAATACAAGAAGAAACTCCGTATTTCTCATACTCACAACGATAGACCTGCTTTTGGCCCCCCTGTATTTTCAGAGCCTCTTCGCTCCCCTGAGTCAGTTGGCAGTGCTGAGGGTCAGGCTGGGGTGAGGCCACGGTCGCAGTCCTACCACACTCCCCTCTGTGGAACAGTGGTCGCCAGCTGTCCACGGCCTCTCCTCGCCCACCCAAGTACGCGGGCCCTCTGCACCCTGCACGCAGGCGGCGGACACTGACCGGCTGCTCAGTCACCCCTCCCCGCCCGGGACAGCGATCTGCAGGACCAGCTCAAAATCAGCATTTTCAGTCACGGTTTTATATGGAATCCCAGCAACATCTCACAGAATCCCGGGTGAGAAACTCACCCCCAACACCATTGATTTTCTTCCCCTATGAGAGGTCGTGTTCATTTGACTCAGATCCTCTGGGACTTGACTTGCAAGCTCAGGTTTATCTCCTCCCGCAGTCATCACCGTTGTCTCGGACACGGGTTTTGTCTGCCCCAGCTCCTCATAGTCTCTGGTACCTACCACCTGCCGGTCATGTTTTCCTCCTGCTGGGTCGTTTTGATGTGATGTGTCATCAGATTCCAGTTTAGCTTCTTTCCCGTTCCCTGCTGGGCTGCCCGCCTTGGCTCCGCTGTGGCAGGTCCCTCGCGCTCTGCACCTCCTCCAGGAGCTCATATCTTCGGAACAACGTGGACTCTTCCACAACACCCAGGCCACGGACAGCTTTAACGACCTCTGCTACCACCGTACGGTGGATTGGTATGATCCCTCTGTTGTCTGAACTGGGGCTTCCTGCTCTCCCTGCAGTGCTTTGAGAGCTTCTTCTCAATTCGTGTGACTGTTACTTCGAGATCAGTGTACAATGTGAAGTGTCCCTTCATTTGGAGCTTTGAACCAGGGTTCTGAAAAGATATTTTCCCTGTCTTCTGAGAAACCTTGCCTGTGCCTGAGATGGGTAACCATCGAAGGATGACCTGTCTTCTCGGTTTTGTACGTGTCCTGGAGAATACGACGCACCGATTTCTGAGGTTCGAGCCCAAGTGTCCTGACGAGGAAAACACTATTCGCTCCACTCCCCGCTGACGGAATCTCCTTAGCTTCAGCTCCTCAGAAGCCGTCCTGTAACCACGTTCTTTCTTCAGGGCAGCCACCAATCACTGTCTTGCCCCTCGCTTTCCAGCCCATGCAAGGCCGCAGCGTCCTCCCGGCACCTGCCCCTCCTTCGCGTCGCAGGTGATGAGAATGCCCTGCACCTGCACCGGGTCCTGGCTACCGGGCCACTGTCATTGCCGCACCCAGAAATGGCTGAGTCCTCACTCCTGCTGGTGTGGCTGGTTACCCTTCCCTCCCTTCTTCATACTCAGCCCTTCCAGCGAACTGCTCCAAGAGCCAAGCTCTCCGAAACCAAACAGGAGGAAGGAAGGGGGGAAGAGAGGGAGAGAGGGCAGGAGGGAGGGAGGGAGGGAGCATGGACTCCAGAGTCCCACAAGACTGTGGCGTGTGTGCTTGCTGTTTTTCTCACTATGCACTTTCAAACTCATACGGTTCTCTGATAATGCAGGATCAACAAAAGAAAAATTGGTTTATTTTATTACGAGTATTAATTGCTAAACAAAAATGGCTTTTAGAGTATCACTATAGCATATTACTCCCTGTGTTAATTTTGAATACTGGTGCTGTGCTAAACATGGTTATTAATAGCAACAGGAATAACAGTTCTCCTTAAGGACTTGGTCTGTGCCAAGCTCTCTGCTAAATGCTTTGCAGCCGTTATTAAATTTAATGTGTACATTACATTTGAGATGCAGGCATCAATATTCCCATTTTGCATAGCAAGGCTTAGAGATGCTAATCAAGCTGGAATTTAGCAGTACTTTTAAAATTGAAACTCTCATTCATTGTGCATTCCCTGGACAAATGTTTGTTGAGCACATACTATAGTCCAGAAATTGTTCTAAGCAATTCAGATACAGCAGCAAACTAAAAGACAAAACAACATGTCCTGAGGGGCTTGCACTCTAGTGGTCTCCCTAAAATTAAGTTCAAGATCCCAACTGTTTAGCCTCAATTACGGCATCCCTCAAGGACCCTGCCTTACTCTCTCTCTCTTTCTTACCTCAAATCTACATTAACCTCGATCAGGAGTTCTCCAGCAGTTGTATCTATAACGAATCATTTGTGCAAAAGACCTTTGCACCAGGGCTAGAAGCTGTTTTCACCCAGCATCTCAGATTACTCTTGGCAAACTGTTCAAGGAGTGCATTTTGAAGAATACTGGTCTAGAATTTAAAAAACTAGTGTACAAATCACAAGAGTTGCCAGCTGTAGTTCCCTGCCTGATGTCTGCTCACTTCCCACTGCTACTGCACACTCTTTCCTATCCAGCTGGGCACTCTGGGCAAATGCAAGCTTGCTCAGGTCCTTCTGGGGCTCCTCAGGGCCCAGAAGAACCACGCTAGGGTTGCCAGTAGCATCAATTTGACACCTAAGGTCTCTGGTGGAGACATTACCCCTCTACTTAACACTGTGCTCCTCTGACCTTCCCAAACCATCTAGCAATATTCTCTACAAACCCCCATAGGTGACCACTTCAGTGCCAGAGTCCTATTTATGAATCTGACCCGCCCACATATAGCTAATGAGCAATCAACACCTCTGAGTGAGACCTAGGCCAGCTCTGAATAAAATTTCACATTCTCGTTGAAAAGAAATGATGATCAGTCACTATATGGAGTTATCTATACTTTTGACTTGTGTTTGCACCTAAGTATTGTATGTATATGTCCCATTATTATTTTGTGAGATTTGATATTATTTTTAGCAAATAACAGTACTATTGTATGTTTGTGCCAAATGACTTTAGAAATGTTCTGCAGAGACTTTCTTGAGCCAGAGCACAATATACAATAATGACACCCTAGTCAAATCTTGATTTCAACGATTACTATAACTTGTAGCTAACTGTAGGCTGAAAGGAGCTTCTGATGCTGGACTGTCCCACACAAGCTTGCACTTTAGACTCGGAGAGGCAGGCTCACTTCACTGGTGATGCAAAGCTGTGGGATGTTTTCAGTGCAGATTCACATTTTAGGTTGTGTGCAGCCTGTGAGGATGTGGGTTCAACAAGGAGAAGCAAGGTGACACGTCACCAATGGGAGACTAGGGCACATCACCTGAGTGAATTCCCCACCGTCCAGATCTGATCAGAAGTTTTAATTTGAAATTTGATCATTTTCTCAGTCTCTCAGAGACAGACACACACACAAATTAAGAGAGACCTTTGTCAGGTCTCTATTTATAGTCAAAATAAGACCATGTGGGAGCCCCGTCTCCTGGTCCCCTTGGAGAGAATTTCATACAGAACACCAAACTACAGTTAGGAACTCGGTTAGACAGTGAGCACAGAATCAGAGTCAGAGGAAGATGAGCGATTCCAAAATTAAATAGGTGTAAGGTCCTGGCCATGTAGTACAGTTGGTTAGAGCGTCATCCTGATATGCCAAGGTTGTGGGTTCGATCCCCCATCAGGGCACATACAAGAATCAACCAACAAATGCAAATCGATGTCTCTCTCTCTCTCTCTCTCTCTCTCTGCCCCTGCTTTCCTCTCTGCTAAAATCAATCAATCAATCAATAAAAATTTTAAAAAGCAACTCACAAAATTAAGTAGCTGTGACTGTTAACCTGACGTTCCCTGCTCCACTGGGACTTGGTGAGTTTAGCCTTCAGGGGCTCTTGCAGGAGAAATACCAATTCCAGTTCTTGGGTTCTCTATGATTCGTGATGATTCTCTTCTTCTTTCTTAAGGTAAGTCAGTACTGTTTTCCTGCAGCTGCTTTAAGCTCACTGTCAGGGAAAGCCTTTCCAGGCCACAGTGATTTTCTTTAGTGTCTTTTGCAGGTAATTCAGCACACAAGTTCAGTTGCTATCAAGTGAGTGACTGCCATGTGCTGGGCATAATTTATATTTTTATTCTATAACAAGAGGGTTACAGGTTAAGCCTCATAATTTACAATGGTTTCCTTGTGTTACCAAGGCAATAGAAATACATAAATACAAATTTGGGAAGTAGAGGAAAACAAAAATCCACCAGAATCTCCTCTGAATGTGACTACTCTTGATCATATGGTTTACAAACTTTTAGTCTTTTCTTCACTCAAATTGAAAATATAGTTTATTTTTAGATATACATGCAATATCTGAACATATTCTTATAAAAATTTCCAACAATGTGTGAAGTTTTTGCCCATAGCCCCATCTCATCTACCTCTCTAGAGGTAATTACTGTGTTGGTTTTGTACCCTTCAAATCAGTTTCTTTTCATGTACAAATACAAATGAGAATGAAATCACACTTTACATGTTTCTTTATAACATGCTTTTCATATATAATTTCATGAGCATTTTCCCATGCCATTATACATTCTACTCCAGTATCATTTAGAAGCTACTGTATAATATCATCAATTGTCATAAGCTTAAGGGTGTCTTTATGTATCGCTAAATAAGTATGCAGGTATACATGTTAGGATAAGAATAAAGTCTACAATGTTTTGTCCTAACTTTCACCTCTATGGACCTCATCAATAATCTATGTTGGAGTCTGTGGATAAAACCATATATTTTCCCAGATCCATTTCATCAATTCTTGGCAGCTCTTCTCTGTATAATTGCAGAAGTCTACAACTAGTATCAAAGACTTAAATCTAGCCCCTTCTCCTTCCCTCGAAAATGCTTGTTCCAATGTGATGCATTCAGAAAGATGCATTTCTACATTCTTCTACTCTGGCAAAAGTCCATCAGTGTTCTCCCAACACATGAAGGATAAAGTTCAAACCAAACTTATTGTGGTTTGCAAGGATTCTGAAGATCTATCCCTCCTCTACCTTCTTCCACACACCCTCCCTCTCCCCACACACAGCTCTCATGTCCTGTCATTTTCTGCCCACTTACCAATCACTTGTGGCCTCAAGGCAACACACTCTCATTTTTCTGTACCTTTATATGTGCTGTCCCTGTTCTTGGAACACGCTTTCCAGCTTTGAGTAGCTGCTGAAATCCTATTCATCCTTTAATATCTCAAGTATACCTCAAAGACCATCAGAGGGATAACTTGATGATAATACATATTGTGCACACACTTGTGGTTTTACTTGTCTTCTCCCATAGTAAGCTGTGAGCTCCTTCAGGCATAAACTGTGTATTACTCATTTTTGAATCAGTGGAATTTAGGACTGAATCCAGTGCAGAGGAGGGGCTCCATGTTCACTGAATAAATGAATGATGGGTGTGTTAAGTAATTAATTCTCCATAGGCTAAAGATAGCAAGTAAAAGCCAACTCAAATATCAATAATCCTAATATTGAAAATATACCTGGTTCATGTTTCAGAGGAATAACTTTCACATCTCATTTAGCTGAGTAGTCAAGATCCCACTTATCTGTTATCCTATTCAAATAATTAAACACACACACACACACACACACACACACACTCTACATCCTTCTTGATCTTATTTCTGGTTCTTTTTTCAGTTTCATTATCTTAGAGACTGCAGAATATGAATATATGTTCAAGAATAAAATAAGAAAGGCTATGTCTCAATTCCTATTAGTTTTTTTTCTATGTTTTTTTGAATGAGTTATTTGTACTCTGTGCATAGCCAACTGATACCAGAGAACAAATTCAAAATAAAAACACGGTTATGATAAATCTTCCCCATAAAATGATTTTGAAAAAAAAGCCTAATAAGGTATAGAAATATTTCCTTAATGTCTGGCCCAGACTAGGAAGCAGAAGCAAAGAAGAGTCCTAAGATAGCACAATTATAAACACTGATTTATGTTTTGGTTGCTATGACTTAAAAGTAGAAGAGACCAATATTTTGATGACTGAGTAGAACTTGCAATCCATATATAATAGCAGTCACCCTCCAGATGTCTATATCCCTATATCCTTAGCCTGTCACAGAGGAGCTGCTCATGCTCTTCTTAGAACAGGCGGCCCTCTGAACAGTTATTATCTTGCATGGGAAATAGACACGGTGTAGCATAAATATAGTTTTTCTTGACATTGTTTTAAGAAGTTTGCAAATAAAAACAATTATGCTTCTGTGGAATCCCACAAGAATTCCAGGAGCAGCTATGAAGTCAAGGATGGGTCCTCTGCACATTTAGGGGCTTAGACTTCTAGAGCAGCTATTTAGCTAGCATAGAATAGCAATTACTGACCCAAAGCCAACAACTATATCTGGTTATTTGATGCAGGCAAACTAGGGGCCAGCTTTTCCTTAATGCCAAGTATTTTTAAAATTATATAAGAAGCATTTAAATTGAGGTCCAAACAGAATATTGGGGTGGTTCTTTTTAATAGTGGTTCTGGCTCATTTCTAAAGTCCTTATGTATATTTAATTATCCATAGCTTTCTCTATTTTGCTAATAGTTGTTCCAAAAGCACCTTCACTTTAAGAAAGAAAAATCAATATACAGATGGGCCAAAATTAGCTTTGCCTCTCCCTGTAAGTGAAAGGAAACTTGACGTCTAAGTCATTACAGAGAATACTTCCCCCAAACAACACCATGGGAATCCCAGACATTTACTTCTCGTCTTTAGCCAGTGTAGAAGTGGCTTCCATGAAGGATGACATGGTCGGAGATAAAAACCAAATGTTATTCCACAGCAAAGTATATGACTTAGGGATAGAAATATGGAAGATGCCAAAAAACAAAAACAAAATAACAACAAAACTCCCAAGAATATGATTAGATGTGACCAAAAGGGTGGCCACAAAGTAAAATCATGGTTCATCCTTTTAAACCATTTTTTTTTTCCTCATTAAGGGAAAAAAGTGTATGAGTATCATTTAATCAATGACTATAAACAATGTCAGGATTTTAATTTTTTTCATTAGCATCTTAAGGGTAAATAAAACATAAATGCACATTGAGATTGCTCATGATTCTCTAATTATCCTTGATGAAAATATGGTTACTTCTTTTCTCTCATTTGTAGAAATTCAATAAACATGGGGGTGCATATATCTTTCTGAGTTTGTGTTTTCGTTTTCTTCAGGCAAAAACCCAGAAGTAAAATTGCTGGATCATATGGTAGTTCTTTTTAAAATATTTTAAAGAAAACTCCATACTGGTTTCATAGTGGCTGCATTAATTTATTATCCTTCCAACAGTGCATAAGGCCTCCCTTTTATCCACATTTCCATGTACACTGCAGCACTATTTAAAATATTCAGCATATGGAAAAAATCTAAGTATTCATCAATGAATGAACAGATAAAGATGTGGTACAAATATACAATTAAATATTCAGCCATAAATAAAAAAAAGAAATCTTGCCATTTGCGACAACATGAATGGGCCTTGAAGGTATTATGCTAGAGAAATAAGTCAGGAAAAAACAAATACTGTATAATCTTTCTTATATGTGGAATCTTGAAACAAAACAAAACAAAATCAAGCTCATAGATACAGAGAATAGACTGGTGGTTGCCAGGTTAGAAGTGGGTCAGAGGTGGGAGAAATGGGTAAAAGGGGTCGAAAGATTACAAAAATTAAAATTAAAATGTAATTTCAATACGTAAAAGATTAAATCATATTTCTTGATAAATGTAGGACAATAGTGAGTTCTATTATGGGAGAGCAGACTTCAAACTACACCACATAAGTCATTCTATAATTCTGTGACTCTCTTTTCTTTCAAATAGGCAGCCCAATCTCATGCATACAGTTTCTTACTAATTTTGTCTACTTAAGAGACGGCCATACTTCTCACATTTTTATGTCTTCACTGCATTCAGGGGAGCAAGAGTTCTTTCATTATCCAAGGCAGTGGGAGTTGTATGTATGACAAATTGAAGTTTGGCCTCGGCTCTTTTAAACAGTAGACAGACTCTCAGATATGTGAACTTGAAGGTCTTACGTACTGACAAGCTGAGCAGATTTTATTTTGGCTCTGAGTTCTCTCCCTGCCACCATATGGAACTCGTTTGTCTTTCTAACAATCACTTGAAGAAAATGCAAAATGACCCCCATAGTTCTCTTTCAGAGCCTAGTAATAATGACTCAATCTGACAGTTTCCCAACACTGCTGCCTTTTAGTGGCCGCCCCAGGGCTGTCTCTGCTTTACCCACCCACCCCTGCCCTGCCCCTACCGCTACCCTACTGAAAAACCTGGGCACCATTAGCAAAGACAAGTAATGTGGTATGTCTTTCTGAACTAATTTAAATGATACAGGTGGCATCTTCTGACAAAAATAAAGACAATACTTCTCTTGTCTATTTATATTTAGATAAAACAGTGTTTGTCTTACTGTAGACCTAGCAATGTTAGCATTTGTTTGGCATTATGAAAACATCATTGGAAGAATACAAATAATTAGCATTGTAGAAAAAGGGTATGTATTCATGTCTTAGCCATCTTAGTGAACTGCATATACCATATACATAACAAGCATTCAGTAAATAGTTACTGAATCAGTTGTAAACTAAGAGTTCAAATTGTTTAGAATTAAAGTTTTATTCACCTCAAGAGATGGTTTATACATAGTAACATTTCAGCTCTAATAATATTTTACAATTCAAGTCCCATGAGCAATCTTTTTCTGATTTGAAATATTAATGACTTAGGTCTGCTCAAATCATATTGGGGCACTGCCATATGAGGGTCTGTGGCTGCCAACAGACATGTGAAGAAATAGCTCATGGAATAATGCATTAAAATAAATACTAGAAAGTTCATATGAGAAATAAAACTATCCAGTTTTATAAAGGGACCAACATCTATAAATGTGTCCGTTCTACTGCATAATTCCATCTGGAATCTGAGCATTCATAAAAAAAGTTTCAAAAGCTTTATCTTCTTGGTTAGAGGAGAGAGGATTTATCACCCAATGTTGAATCTTAGGACTGTGATCTCTGTTGAAGGAGGCTCTGTTAAGTATGTCATTATGTGCAACATTGTTTTTCACATGTTGCAGATACAGTCTGTTACTCTAACGTCAGTGCACCTATAAAAAAAATGAGAGAATAAATGCCTATGATAGATAGTTGGATGACAAAGATCTATACTCATAGATATAAATCTATAAGCAGAAGAAGTTCAAAAGAAGTTTAAAAAGTGGGTGTAAATAGGAAGATTAAAAGACCTAATAATGTACAATTTGACTAAGAATTGAGAAGATGAGATTTATAAATACCTGAAAAAGACATAAAGATCAGCAGATATAGGTGGTTTGGTACAAAATAAGAATGAATGAAAGAAATAACTGACAATAAACTTATTACCCAAAATTCTTCCTTTTTCTCTCGTCCTCTCCCCATTCTGCACAAAATGAATAAATAAGTAAAACTAGTTTCTGAGGAGTAAGACTGGGTCTGGAGAGAAGAACTAGCATATGAAGAGTTCACAAAGAACAGAATTTGGAGCTGAACTGTCTGGGTTTGAAACCCAGCTCTGACCCTTCCTGATCCTCAGTTGCTCATTTGTAAAATGGCTCTAATAAGAGTAATGTCTCTCTATCAGAATAAGAAAGGTTAAATGAGGGAAAACATATGCCATCTTTAAAAAGACTATCACAGAGACCGAAAAATGGCGGCGGAGTGAACGGAGCTACACAGACCGTCTCCCAGAACCAAACTGGAATTACAACTATAACACAGACAAATCGACGGGAAAAACCAACAGAAAAGCAGCTTGCGAGGACCATACAACGAGGGACACTGACTCCAGCCCGGTAGGCTTGCGAAGGCGCGAGACGGGGCTGGGAGCGCACGGTCGGCAGCTCGGCAGCGGCCTTAGCTATAAGCGGCGCCCGCGGGTTACACTCCCAGGCGGCCCCACAGCGCAGCCGGGACTGAGGCTAAAACAGCCACAGCCACTCACCTTGGGCTCCGGCAGAGGGAGGGCAGACTGGACTGGAACTGTGACGGGACACTCGGGGTTTGGAGGGCGCTCAGAGCTTTGGCTGAGTGCAGCCACTCAGGACGGTGGCCACATTGCTTCTTCCCAGGGCTCTGAGGAGAGGCAGCAGCCCCTCCCTCGGAGATCCAACCCCACCCTGTGGGCCATTGAAGTGTTAATTGAGGCTCACTAAGGACCAGCATCTGCCCCACCCTCGTGAAAGCCCCTTGGCTGAGCACCAGAGGGAGTTTTTCAATCAACTGACAACCCAAAACTCATCAATTAACCTAGACTGCTAGCTTCCAGGCAAAAAGCTAGAGGATAACAGTACGTTTCCTGGGCTGGCAACTTTAACCAGGAAAGTAAGACTTGACAGTGGTGTTCAACGCGGGTCCTCCCTCGCTCATCTAAACACAGGAGAGGGAGCCACAAACAGCAGAACACCAACACCCACAGGGAGAACTTGACAGGCTCCAAAGCCCAGAGTGATAGCTAAAATGGTGAAACACAGAAACAGAAGCCAAATGAAAGAGCAAACCACCTCCACCGAAGATGAGATCAATGTGGAGCAATTAGGCATGTTAACAGAGCTAGAATTCAGAGCCATGATCTTGAGGAAGCTGAACAGCATGAGTAAGGACATAGAGACACTGAAAATAAGCCAAATGGAAATTAAAAACCAACAAGAAGAGATAAAAAATGACATATCCGAAATGAAAAACACATTGGAAGGTTTAAAAAGCAGAGTAGGGGAAGCTGAGGACCGGATCAGCGAATTAGAAGACAGGGTAGAAAAAATCAACCAATCAGAAAAACAAAAGGAAAAAACTATTAAAAAACAGGAAGACAGCTTAAGAGAACTATGGGACAACTGGAAACGTAATAATATTCGCATCATAGGAGTCCCCGAAGAAGAAGAAAAGGAGCAAGGGATAGAGAATATATTCAAAAAAATAGTGAGAGAAAACTTCCCTAATTTGGTGAAGGAAGAAGGCATTCAAGTTCAAGAAGCACAGAGAGTCCCAAGTAAGAAGAACCCAAACAGGCCCACACCAAGACACATAGTAATTAAAATGCCACAAATTAAAGACAAAGAGAGAATCCTAAAAGCAGCAAGAGATAAGCAACAGGTTACCTACAAAGGGAACCCCATAAGGCTCTCAGCTGACTTCTCACAAGAAACACTACAGGCCAGAAGGGAATGGCATGAAGTAATCAAAGTCATGAAAAACAAGAATCTGAATCCAAGACTACTCTACCCAGCAAGGCTATCATTCAAAATAGAAGATCAAATAAAGAGCTTCCCAGACAAAAAAAAGCTAAGGGAATACATTAGCACCAAACCAGCACTGCAAGAAATGTTAAAAGGACTGCTGTAATTAGCAGTAGAAATGGGAACAAAAATAGAACCACACTAAACAAAAATGGCAATAAATAAGTACATATCAATAATCACCTTAAACGTAAATGGACTGAATGCTCCCATAAAGAGACACAGAGTAGCTGATTGGATAAGAAAGCATGACTCATCTATATGTTGTTTACAAGAGACCCATCTCTCAACAAAAGACTCACATAGGTTGAAAGTGAAGGGATGGAAAAAAATTTTCCAAGCAAATGGAAAGCAAAAAAAAGCTGGGGTAGCAATTCTCATATCTGATAAAATAGATTTCAAAATGAAGACCATAACTAGAGACAAAGACGGCCACTACATAATATTGAAAGGATCTATCCAACAGGAAGATATAACCTTGATAAACATATATGCACCCAATATAGGAGCACCAAAATATATTAAAAATCTTCTGGAGGACTTCCAAGGAGAAATCGACAACAATACAATCATAGCTGGGGACTTCAACACCCCGTTGACAGCACTGGATAGATCCTCTAGGCAAAAAATTAGCAAGGAAACAGAGACTCTAAATGAAGCACTAGACCAAATGGATTTAATAGATATCTACAGAGAATTACACCCCAAAACTACAGAATACACATTCTTCTCAAGTGCACATGGGACATTCTCAAAGATAGACCACATGATAGGACACAAACTAAATCTCTACAAGTTCAAGAAGATTGAAATCATATCAAGCATCTTCTCAGATCACAATGGCATGAAACTAGAAATCAACTGCAACAAGAACATGCAAAGACATTTCAACACATGGAGGCTAAATAGCATGTTATTAAACAATGAATGGGTCACCGAGGAGATCAAGGAAGAAATCAAAAACTTCCTGGAAACCAATGAAAATGAACACACAACAACACAAAATCTATGGGATGCAGCGAAAGCAGTTCTGAGAGGGAAGTTCATAGCACTACAGGCCTACCTCAAAAAACAAGAAAAATTTCTAATTGACTGTCTAACCTCACAACTTAAAGAATTAGAAAGCAAACAAAAAGAAAACCCCAGAGCAAGTAGAAGGAAGGAAATAGTAAAGATCAGAGCAGAAATAAATGACATAGAGACCAAAAAAACAATTCAAAGGATCAATGAAACAAAGAGCTGGTTTTTCGAAAAGATAAACAAGATTGATGGACCCTTAGCTAGACTCACCAAGAAACAAAGAGAGAGAACCCAAATACACAAAATCAGAAATGAAAGAGGAGAAGTAACAACCAACACCACGGAAATACAAAAG
Organism: Molossus molossus; assembly: GCF_014108415.1. Classification (NCBI taxonomy): domain Eukaryota; kingdom Metazoa; phylum Chordata; class Mammalia; order Chiroptera; family Molossidae; genus Molossus; species Molossus molossus. The sequence continues at coordinate 49,826,747 of NW_023425351.1, forward strand.
ATCGTTAACAACTACTATGAACAACTATATGGCAACAAATTCGACAATCTCAGCGAAATGGACAAATTTCTAGAAACACACAGTCTCCCAAAACTATTCCCGGAAGAGATAGAAAACTTGAACAGACCAATAACAACTAAGGAAATTGAAGAGGTAATCAAGACTCTCCCAGCAAACAAAAGCCCAGGCCCAGATGGTTTCACGGGGGAGTTTTACCGAACATTCAAAAAAGAACTAACACCCATTCTCCTCAAACTATTTCAAAAAATTCAAGAAGAAGGAAGACTTCCAAACACGTTCTATGAGGCCAGCATAATTCTAATTCCAAAACCAGAAAAAGACACTACGAAGAAAGAAAACTACAGGCCAATATCCCTGATGAACATAGATGCCAAAATCCTGAACAAAATACTAGCAAATCGGATCCAGAAATACATCAAAAAAATTATTCACCATGACCAAGTGGGATTCATTCCAGGGATGCAAGGCTGGTACAATATTCGCAAATCAATAAACGTGATACACCACATAAACAAAATGAAGAATAAAAACCACATGATCATATCAATAGATGCTGAAAAAGCATTCGACAAAATCCAGCATCCATTTCTGATAAAAACGCTCAGCAATGTAGGAATAGAGGGATCATATCTCGACATAATAAAGGCCATATATGAAAGACCTACAGCCAACATCATACTCAATGGACAGAAACTAAAAACATTTCCATTAAGAACAGGAACAAGACAGGGATGTCCACTTTCGCCACTCTTGTTTAACATTGTACTGGAAGTCTTAGCCACAGCAATCAGACATGAAGAAAAAATAAAAGGGATCCAAATTGGAAAGGAGGAAGTGAAACTGTCATTATTTGCAGATGACATGATATTGTACATAGAAAACCCTAAAGACTCCATCAAAAATCTATTAGACTTAATAAATGAATTTGGCAAAGTAGCAGGATACAAAATTAACGTCAAGAAATCGACGGCATTCTTGTACATCAATGATGAACTCACAGAAAGAGAAACTGAAAAAACAATCCCATTTACCATCGCTCCAAAAAAATTACGATACCTAGGAATAAACTTAACCAAAGAAGTAAAGGACCTATTTGCAGAAAACTACAGGTCATTGAAAAAAGAAATAGTGGAAGATATAAAAAAGTGGAAGAACATACCCTGTTCATGGATTGGAAGAATTAACATAATTAAAATGTCCATACTACCCAAAGCAATCTATAGATTCAATGCAATCCCCATCAAAATACCAACGACATACTTCATAGAACTAGAACAAATACTTCAAAAGTTCATATGGAACCAAAAAAGACCCCGAATAGCCACAGCAATCTTGAAAAAGAAGAACAAAGTTGGAGGGATCACATTACCAGATATCAGGTTATACTACAAAGCGACTGTAACCAAAACAGCCTGGTACTGGCACAAGAACAGGCATATAGACCAGTGGAACAGAACTGAAAACCCAGAAATGGACCCAAGGCAATACGCTCAATTAATATTTGACAAAGGTGGCAAGAGCATACAGTGGAGTAAAGACAGCCTCTTTAATAAATGGTGTTGGGAAAATTGGACAGCTACATGCAAAAAAATGAAACTCGACCATCAACTTACACCATACACAAAAATAAACTCAAAATGGATAAAAGACTTAAATGTGACCCGTGAATCCATAAAAATTCTAGAAGAAAATGTAGGCAACAAAATTTCGGACATCATACGGAGCAGAATTTTCACTGATACATCACCTAAGGCAACAGAAATAAAGGAGAAAATGAACACATGGGACTACATCAAACTAAAAAGCTTCTGCACAGCAAAAGAAACGATCATCAAAATGGAAAGGCAACCCACTGTATGGGAGAACATCATTGCCAATGATGTATCAGATAAGGGGTTAATTTCCAATATATACAGAGAGCTCACACAACTCCACAAAAGGAAGACAAAGAACCCAATTAAAAAATGGGCAGAGGAGCTGAATAGACACCTCTCCAAACAGGACATACAAATGGCCAAGAGACATATGAAGAAATGCTCAACATCACTAATCATCCGAGAGATGCAAATTAAAACAACAATGAGGTATCACCTCACACCTGTCAGAATGGCCGCCATCAACAAATCATCAAACAACAAGTGTTGGCGAGGGTGTGGAGAAAAGGGAACTCTAATACACTGCTGGTGGGAATGCAGACTGGTGCAGCCGCTATGGAAAACAATATGGTGCTACCTCAAAAAATTAAAAATTGAACTTCCATTTGACCCAGTGATCCCACTGCTGGGAATATACCCTAAGAAGCCTGAAACACCAATCAGGAAGAATATATGTACCCCCATGTTCATAGCAGCACTATTTACAATAGCTAAGATCTGGAAACAGCCCAAGTGTCCACCAGTAGACGAATGGATCAAAAAGCTGTGGTACATATACACAATGGAGTACTATGCAGCGGTAAGAAAGAAAGATCTCTTATCCTTTGAGACGACATGGAGGGACCTGGAAAGTATTATCCTAAGTGAAAGAAGCCAAGCAGAAAAAGACAAATACCACATGATCTCACTTATATACGGAATATAATGAACATAACAGTCTGAGGAATACAGTAGACCCAGACACATGGAAGTAGGGCACAGACTGACATCCCTCAGAAGAGGGGATGGGGGGTGGGGGGGTGGGAAGAGATAAACCACAGAACTTATATGCATGTATGCATGACCAATGGACTTGGACAACTAAGCCGGGGACAGGGTGGAGGGGGTGGGGTGGGGGGTGCCAATGGGGTAAAAAGGTAAAATATCTGTAACAAAAAAATAAATAAAAATTCATAAAATAAAAAAAAAAAAAAAAAAAAATAAAAATAAAAAATAAAAAATAAAAAAAAAAAAAAAAAAAAAAAAAAAAAAAAATAAAAGACTATCACATGTAAATAGTTGGTGAATATTAATGAAAAATTAAACAAACAGTACTTCCCTAACCGATAACCATAAAATACACCATAGCTCAGTAAACATGAGTTATATGGATGACAGTGCAATTAACCTGGTATCAATACATATGACATTAATAGACATATGTAAGCATGCCAAGAGTGATAAAAAAAAAACAACACTGAGATATGCAATGTAGGCAATAAACTGGAGAAATTAAATATGCAAAGGACCAATTTTCTCAAATCTAAAAGGCCCCATTTCCTTTGAAAGTTTTTTTTTTTTTTTAATTTATTTTATATAGAACAAGCAAATACCAAGTACAAAGAACAAGAAATCAAAGAGCTGCTTTGCTGACTGACTACCTAGATTAAGGTCTACTTTATTTTGAAACCAAATGCCTGAATATTGATCCTTTAATTCAAATGTTTATTCCTTTTTTAAAATTTGTCTTTTTTGTTGATAGTATTACAGACGTCCCTCCTTGTCCCCCCGCTGACACTCTCCTCCCTGCTCGTCCCCGCCCTGCCTTCACCACACTGTTGTCTGTTTATTCTTTAATAAATTAAAATTCCAATCTTTTGAGAAACCAAGATTTTCTTGACATATAATAGGGTGCATTACTGACAGAATCCACATGTGTTTTTTCCCTTTCTTTACCCATAATTAATGCTGGAAAAAATTCCCTGAGAAGATCATCCACGCTGACCTACCGCTAACGCTCATCTCTTCCCGAAAGCTTTCTTGATCACATTCCATTTTCCTTAATCGCTGTCATTTGTTCTCAGATGAATGAGATCATTGGGGAATTGCCCGAACTTGTATGTGTTAACCTAACCAGTATGCGAAGAAGGGGTACATTTTCGTATTTGCTTTTAAAGCCTCAGATGCTCTGAGGTAGACATGTTATATATCTTTGACATGTTCAGTGGACATTGTGCAAGTGTGAAGGAAAATGCTTGAGATAGTGAGGGTCATGGAAATCTGTGATGCTCTTAAGGAAGATAAAGCTCCATACTTACGGAAAACATCAGCCCCAATAATAAGAAACTTCAGAAAATCCAGTTTCTTTTTTTCCCCTCTGGTTCTATGATGATTATTTTATAGATTAGTTTCATTATGAATGCATACATTGTACAGTAATTTTTTATCTATTTAAGTTTTGAAGGTATACATTTTAATGTCTCTCCCTTGACTTACAAATATTAATACGATGTAGAACTTTGATGAAAAAAAATGAGTTTATCAACTATCCAGTTCTTCTTAAACTCTTGATACTGGGAACAATGACTCCTATTTCAAAATCCCAGCAAAGTAGAGTTCTCATTGTTTCTCAATGACATAAAGATTGCATATGTTCAAACTCATGATAAATTCTTCCTCCAAAGAAAACAGAGAATTCACATACTGTTATCTCTGAGTTCCCATTTGCATAGGGACAAGAGAGTACACTCTATTCCATAAATTAAAAAAACAAAAAAAACAAAACAACAAGAACTAACCTCTTTCATGAAATCTGTGACAGTGAAACCATATTTCCCACAGTTCACAAACACAGTGTAGTGATTCTCTGTTTTTGGTTCTAAATAAAATAAAGTTCTTTCAATATCCCTCTCCTTTTCTGAGAATACAATAAAAAAGTTAGTGTCCAAATGAATTATGTGGCACTAAGACCCCTGTAAAAAATACAAACAGTCCCTTAAATGTAGTTCAGTTCCCGTGGCGTCATGTGTGGCTGACAGTCAGCTCCAAGTGAGCGGCTCACGGACCAGACCCTCCGTGGTGCCTAGAGACCAGGCCAATGGCCACCTCAGAGAGTTTATGGGTTTTCTCTTTTATCAAAAATTAAGTTAAGACCTTGTAAAACTTGTGGCTGAAATTGGCGATTTTTTTTTAGTATAAACAAGTTCAAGGGAGGAAGGCTTGTTTGTTCTCATTTCTATTTCTGTTTAAAGAGCAGCAAAAACTTTCTTTCCAGCATCCCTGAGGGGAAGACAGAGAGAGGGGAAACGGTGAGTAGAATGTTGGAAACCATTGAGAGACATTTTCTGAGGTTTTTTGCAAAGAGGAAATACTTTCTCTTGTTATACTTGGACAATGTGTTGCTATAAGCTCTATCAATAAGGCTCCAGCATGCATAAGCAGATTCTTCTGTTGACCGAAGTCATCTGTGTGCTTATTTCTCTCCACGATTAGTGTAAGATAGAGTCCAAACTCCTTATCATGGAAAATGGTACTCTGTTTTCTGTAGCACAGTGAACCCTACATAACAAGATACTTGCTATTCTCTAAGGCAGGCTCTGTTCCACTTCTGGGTCTTTGTTCACATTCTTTCTGGCTGAAATGTGAAGACCTTCCTCTTTGCCACCATCCTCCATACAAACAAACACTCCTCACGAACACGTACACATATTTCACAAATCTCTAAGGAGCTCCACTGTAAAGCCTTTCCTGGTCCCTCAGTCTCTTCCAATGTACCTCATTCAACCTCAACACCAGTTAATTGACAACTTTTATTTAGTACCCAACTATAGCCTAATTACGAGGGTTCTTACCCAGGGACTGAGTGTTAAGCTAAATCACACATAAATGTAAGCAAAATTTTGTGTTTGTTCATTTATTCTGCAGAAAAGACCTTTAGCTCCATTAAATTTTTTAAACAATGCATGATTCCTTGATCAAAAAACAGTACAAAACAAAAACAACCAACCTAATATGCTAAAACATATCACAGCTAAAAGTATTGTTTCAAGCCAACTTGAAACAAAAGGTTTTCTTCCTTCTCCTTAACTATTATTAGCCCAACAAGGCCAACAAACATAGTATCTCCTTTTACTGTCACTCAAGTGTTATTTCTACATTAGCATCACCTGGGTGTATTTGGTAAGCCTGGGATATTTGGGTCATCTACCCCACGATTAAAATATCTACACATGGGAGTCAGAAACACTCTAGTTGACTATATGAACAGTCAAGTTTGGAAATGACTGAATAGTACCAGGAAAATAGTAGCAGTGTGATAAATGTTTGGTTGCTGGCTGGCTAATGAAGGAATGCAGAGTATGATTCAAAAGAATTATAACAACTTTTAAGAAAGTAATTTTATATAGATTAAAGCAAAACTATATCCAGTTAAGAGAGGAATAAAACAATTCTGGATATTGGACAACTACATATTTAATAATTATTGTTTATTAATAAGCCAAAGAAATAGTGACTTAATGTCTCTATCAGCATATCTCTAGGTTAGAAGATGTTAAGAACGTATGCAATATTCAGACATAGTTCTGCTAAAAACACCATGTGTACTTTAAAAATAAAATTATAAATAGGCACAATTTATTTTATCTTTAATACATCTATTATTTTTAAAGCCTAGTCCATTAAAATAATCATTTTATAATAATGATGTGACTTCTGATTGTTTATATAATGACTTCTGATCTTCAGAACTATAAAATGTTCTCTAGAATTATTCATGAGGACATGTAAGGGGGGAAAAAGTTGTTTTTTATTTGTAGCTAAAAATGAATAAGACTAAAATTATTTTTTATCCAACTGATTATTTGAGCTTCTAACTCAGGGAGGTTTTAAAATAGCACTTCTAATTCTTTTAATAGAGAATGAACAGACCAGGATAAATATTGACATTTATAATGTTAATGCCAAAAGAGATATATCTAAGGACTTTGGAATGGAATAAACGCTCAATAAATATTTGTTAAACTTGAATATTTGTTTTTCTTAAACCTATTTTTTTGCTTTATTGGTTTTACAGAGAGAGGAAATGAGAGGGAGAGAGAGAAAGAAACATTGATGAGAGAGAACATCGACTGGCCACCTCCTGCATGCCCCCCACTGGGGATCGGGCCCACAACCTGGGCATGTGTCCTGACTAGGAATCCAACAGTGACCTCCTGGTGCATGGGTCGATGCTCAACCACTGAGACATACCAGCTGGACTAAACTTGAATGTTATGATGCTACTATCAACACAGGATCTGCAGTTGATGCATTTAATGCTACTATTTGTTGATACCTGAGAAAATTATTTTAAACAGTTTTATGATGTTTATGGTTGAAATGAGTAAAGACTCTTAAAAAATCATCTAGAGAGGAAAAGTATTGCATTATGTATAGGGTAATCAATATTTTATATTGTTATTTTCATAATTTTGAAATTTTTACTAAAAAATATAACAAAACACTAATTTGAAAAAAAATACATGCACTCCTGTGTTCATTGCCGTATTACTTACAATAGCCAAGACATGGAAGCAACCCAAGTGCCCATCAATAGATAAATGGGTAAAAAAGTAGTGGTACAGGGTGGTGGGTAGGACCAGAGGTAGGGTGAGTGTGTGAGAGGGTGACCTAGTGTGTGAGAGAGTGTGAGTGGACTTGAAGGTGGATGACCAACTCCTGCAGTGCAGAGACTCGGAGCAGAAGGTTCCTGTGCTGTGGATGGGAGCAGCCGGCTACCTTAATAAGCGGCCCTTCAGGGCGCTTCTCCCTGCACCACGGGGAGGTCCCACCACTCTGGAACACCCAGGATCTTCCCTGGGAGGAGGCAGTGGGAGCAGCTAGGGCCCAGCAACCTGAGCCCATCAGTGCACCTGGCACCATCGGACCAGTGGACACTCTGTGTCAACACAGACCAGTGCAGAGTGGTGGAGCTCCCAAAGTGCTGGTCCTGGAAGCCTCAGACAGCCGAGGGCCCAGCACCATCCCCCATAGTAGCAGCACGATCAGAGTCCAGATATACCCCCAGCAACAGAGTCTGGGGAGCAGACATCCATCCCCAGGCAACAGAAGTACAGACCAGCAGCTGAGAACCATCAGCAAAAGCTGAGCAGGAGTTGAGCCCCATGGGGCAGCAGCACTCCCCAGCCACCAGCTGCAGGACCAGGGGCTCCACAGAGGCCTGTGCAGTCCAGCAGCTCACAAGAGCAGTAGGAAGCCGGAGCTCCAGGGAGACTGGTGTGGTCCAGCTGCCCGCCCACGAGGCCTGCAGGGAACAGGGGCTCCAGAAAGGCCTGTGCAACCCAGCAGGGATTGTGCCATCCAGTTACCCATGGGACCTGCGGGGTGCTGAAGCACCAGAGAGGCCTGTGTGACCCGGCTGCACATAAGATGGGCATAGAGGATGTAAAAATGGAGATGGAGTGAATGGAAGTTATATAGACAATTTCCCAGGACCAAATGGGAATTACAACTAAAATAAAGACAAATCCTTAGAAAAAAGCAACAGAAAAGCAGCAGGACAGGACCATGTAACCAGGAACACTGGTAGGATCTGCAGAGGCAAGAGGGTGGCAGGCTGGGAGCCCATGGACAGCAGCAGTGTTAGCTGTGAGCAGCACCCTTAGGGAATGAAGACCAAGCCCACTCCACAGCACAGAGAGCCAGGAAAGAGCGCTAAAATAGCCACAGCCACTCACCTGGGGGCTACTGCAGAGGGAGGGCAGACTGGGCTGGAACTCTGTGGGGACACCCGGGATTTGGAGGGCACTCAGAGTTTTTGCTGAGTTGCAGCCACAGAGGATGGTGGCCAGTGTGCTCATTGCCAGAGCGGTGGGGAAAAGCAGCAGCCCAACCTCGGAGATTCAGCCTTTCCCAGGTGAGGCAAAGAAATGCAAATTGAGGCTCATTAACAACCAGCATCTATCCCACCCTCTGGAAATCCCCTTATGCAGAACACCAGGGCTACATTCCAAGGCACTGAGTAACTGAAACTACCAGCCTCCAAGAAAAAGCTGGAGGATAACTGAACCTTTCCTGGGCTTGCAAATCTACCCAGGAAAGTAAGACTTGACAGTGGTGCTTAACGTGGGCCCACCCAGGCCTGTCCAAACCCAGTAGAGGGATCCACAAATAGCAGAACACCACCACCCACGGGAAAATTTGGCAGGCTCCAAAACCCACTGAGATAGCCAAAATGGTGAAACAAAAAAACAAATCCCAAATGAAAGAACAAGAGAATTCTATCGAAGATGAGATAAATGAAATGCAGTCAAACAAGTTAACAGAGGTAGAGTTCAGAGCCATGATCTTCAGGAAGATCAACAGCATGAGTAAGGACATCAGCACCATGAGTAAAGATATAGAAACATTAAAAACCAACCAAGTGGAAATGAAAATTGACAGAGCAGAAATTAAGAACACATTGGAAGGACTAACCAGCAGGGTAGAGGAAGCTGAGGACTGGATCAGTGAATTAGAAGACAGGGTAGAAAAAAATCAACCAATCAGAAAACCAAAAGGAAAAAAAAAAAACAATTAAAAAACAGGAAGACAGCTTAAGAAAACTGTGGGACAACTGGAAGCTTAATAACATTCGCATCATAGGAGTCCCTGAAGAGGAAGAAAATAGGCAAGGGTTAGAGAATATATTTGAAGAAATAGTGACAGAAAACTTTACTAACTTAGTGAAGTAAGAAGGCATTCAAGTTCAAGAAGCACAGAGAACCCCAAGTAAGAAGAACCCAAACAGGCTCACACCAAGACACATAGTAATTAAAATGCCAAAAATTAAAGACAAAGAGAGAATCCTAAAGGCAGCAAGAGATAAGCAACAGGTTACCTACAAAGGAAACCCCATAAGGCTCTCAGCTGACTTCTCACAAGAAACACTACAGGCCAGAAGGGAGTAGCATGAAGTAATCAAGGTCATGAAAAACAAGGATCTGAATCCAAGACTACTCTATCCAGCAAGGCTATCATTCAAAATAGAAGGTCGAATAAAGAGCTTCCCAGACCAAAAATAAAAAGAGGCTAAGGGAATATATTAATACCAAACCAGCACTGCAAGATATGCTAAAAGGACTGATATAATTAGTAGAAGAAAAATAGAACCACACTAAACAAAAATGACAATAAGTACATATCAATTATCACCTTAAATGTGAATGGTTTGAATGCTCCGATAAAAAGACACAGAGTAGCTGACTGGATAAGAAAGCATGACTCACATATATGTTGTTTATAAGAGACCCACCTCACAACAAAATACTTACATAGGTTGAAAGTGAAGGGATGGAAAAAAATCTTTCAAGCAAATGGTAAGGAAAAAAAAGCTAGGGTAGCAATACTCATATCTGATAAAGTAGATTTCAAAATGAAGACCATAACTAGAGACAAAGAAGGCCACTACAAAATATTGAAAAGATCTATCCAACAGGAAGATATTACCTTGGTAAACATATATGCACCCAATATAGGAGCACAAACATATATTAAAAATCTTCTGGAGGACTTCAAAGGAGAAATCAACAGCAATACAATCATAGCAGGGGAATTCAATACCCCACTGACATCACTGGATAGATCTTCTAGACAAAAAATTAACAGGGAAACACAGACTCTAAATGAAGTGCTAGATCAAATGGATTTCATAGATATCTACTGAGAATTATACCCCAAAACTACAGAATTCACATTCTTCTCAAGTGCACATGGGACATTCTCAAAGATAGACCACATGTTAGGGCACAAACAATCTCTACAAGTTCAAGAAGACTGAAATCATATCAAGCATCTTCTCAGATCACAATGGCATGCAACTAGAAATCAGTTGCAACAAGAACATGCAAAGACATTTGAAAACATAGAGGCTATATTTATTGTTATTGAACAATATGTATGTTATTGAACAATGAATTAGTTACCATGGAGATCATGGAAGAAATTAAAAACTTCCTGGAAGCCAATGAAAATGAACACACAACAACACAAAATCTATGGGATGCAGTGAAAGCAATTCTGTAAGGGACGTTCATAGCACTACAGGCCTACCTCAAGAAGCAAGAAAAATTTCTAATAGACTATCTAACCTCACAACTTAAAGTACTAGAAAGCAAACAAAAAGAAAACCGCAGAGCAAGTAGAAGGAAGGAATTAGTAAAGATTAGAACAGAAATATATGACATGGAGACCAAAAAACAATTCAAAAGATCAATGAAACAAAGACCTGGTTCTTTGAAAAGATAAAGAAGATTGATGGACCCTTAGCTAGACTCACCGAGAAACAAAGAGAGAGAACCCAAATACACAAAATCAGAAATGAAAGAGGAGAAATAATAACTGACACCACAGAAATACAAAGGACTGTTAACAAATATTATGAACAATTATATGGCAACAAATTCAACAATCTAAGCAAAATGGACCAATTTCTAGAAACACAGTCTCCCAAAACTGAACCGGGAAGAGATTGAAAACTTGAACAGACCAATAACAACAAAAGAAATTGAAGATGTATCAAGACTCTTCCCGCAAACAAAAGCCCAGGCCCGGATGGCTTCACAGGGGAATTTTACCAAACATTCAAAGAAGAACTAATACCCATTCTCCTCAAACTATTTCCAAAAATTCAAGAAGAAGAAAGACTTCCAAACTTATTTTATGAGGCCAGCATAATTCTATTTCCAAAACCAGAAAAAGAGACTACAAAGAAAGAAAACTACAGACCAATATCCCTGATGAACATAGATGCCAAAATCCTGAACAAAATACTAGCAATTAAATCCAGCAATACATCAAAAAAATTATTCACCATGACCAAGTGAGATTCATCCCAGGGATGCAAGGCTGGTACAATATTCACAAATCAATAATGTAATATACTACATAAACAAAATGAAAGATAAAAATCATATGATCATATCAATAGACACTGAAAAAGCATTCAACAAAATCCAGCATCCATATCTGATAAAAATGTTCAGCAATCTGGGAATATAAGGATCATATCTCGACATAATAAAGGCCATATATGAAAGATCTACAGCCAACATTATACTCAATGGGCAAAAATTAAAAGCATTTCCCTTAAGAACAGGAAAAAGACAAGGAGCCCACTTTTGCCACTCTTATTTAACATAGTACTGGAAGTCTTAGCCACAGCAATCAGACAGGAAGAAAAAATAAAAGGGATCCAAATTGGAAAGGAGGAAGTGAAACTGTCATTATTCACAGATGACATGATACTATATGTAGAAAACCCCAATGACTCCAACAAAAATTTACTAGACTTAATAAATGAATTTGGCAAAGTAGCAGGATACAAAATTAATGTCAAGAAATCAATGGCATTCTTATACACCAATGATGAACTCACAGAAAGAGAAACTAAAAAAAACCAATCCCATTTATCATCGCGGCAAAAAAATTGAGATACCTAGGAATGAGCTTAACCAAAGAAATAAAGGACCTAATCATAGAAAACTACAGGTCATTGAAAAAAGAAATAGAGGAAGATATAAAAAAGTGGAAGCACATATCTTGTTCATGGATTGGAAGAATTAACATCATTAAAATGTCCATACTACCCAAAGCAATCTATAGATTCAATGCAATCCCCATCCAAATACCGACATACTTCACAGAACTTGAACAAATACTTCAAAAGTTCATATGGAACCCCAAAAGACCCCAAATAGCCACACCAATCTTGAAAAAAAAGAACAAAGTAGGAGGGATCACATTACCAGATTTCAGGTTATACTATGAAGCCACTGTAATCAAAACAGCCTGGTACTGGCATAAGAATAGGCAGATAAATCAATGGAACAGAATAGAGAACCCAGAAATGGACCCAAGACAATATGCTCAATTAATATTTGACAAAGGGGACAAGAGCATACAGTAGAGTAAAGACAGCCTCTTTCATAAATGATGTTGGGAAAATTGGACAGCTACATGCAAAAAAAAAAAAAAAAAAATGAAACTAGACCATCAACTTACAACATACACAAGAATAAACTCAAAATGGATAAAAGACTTCAATGTGACTCATGAATCCATAAAAATCCTAGAAGAAACTGTAAGCAACAAAATTTCGGACATCAGGCGCAGCAGAATTTTCACTGATACATCACCTAAGGCAACAGAAACAAAGGAGAAAATGAACACATGAGACTACATCAAACTCAAAAGCTTCTGCACAGCAAAAGAAACAAACACCAAAATGGAAAGGCAACCCAGTGTACGGGAGAGCATAATTGCCAATGATATATCAGATAAGGGGTTAATTTCCAATATATAGAGAGTGATCATACAACTCAACAAAAGGAAGACAAAGAACACAATTAAAAAATGGGTAGAGGAATATAATGAACATAACAGTTTGAGGACAATCCCCTAAGGAGTGGGGAGGTGAGAGAGGGATGAACCACAGAACTTATATGCATGTATGCATGAACAGTGGACATGGACAACAATCTGGGGAAGGGGCAGGGAGGGAAGGGGGAGGGGGGAATCAGTGGGGGAAAAAAGGAGAATCATTTGTAACAAAAATTAATCAATCAATCAATCAATCAATCAATAAATAAATAAATAGAATAAAAAAAAAAAGTGGGCAGAGGAACTAAATAGACACCTCTCCAAACAGGACATACAAATGGCTAAGAGACATATGAAGAAATGCTCAACATCACTAATCATCAGAGAGATGCAAATTAAAACAACAATGAGGTATCACCTCACACCTGTCAGAATGGCCATCAACAAATCATCAAACAACAAGTGTTGGCGAGGCTGTGGAGAAAAGGGGACTCTAGTACACTGCTGGTGGGAATGCAGACTGGTGCAGTCAGTGGAAAACAATATGGTGTTACCTCAAAAAATTAAAAATTGAACTTCCATTTGACCCAGTGATCCCGCTTCTAGGAATATACTCCAAGAAGCCTGAAACACCAATCAGAAAGAATATATGTACCCCCATGTTTGTAGCAGCACTATTTACAATAGCTAAGATCTGGAAACAGCCCAAATGTCCATCAGTAGAAAAATGGATTAAAAAAAACGGTGGTACATATACACAGTGGAGTACTATGCAGCTGTAAGAAAGATCTCTTCTTCTTTGAGACGACATAGAGGGACCTAGAGAGTATTATCCTAAGCAAAACAAGTGAAGCAGAGAAAGACAAATATCACATGATCTCACTTATTTGTGGAATATAATGAACATAACAGTCTGAGGAACAGGGTAGTCCCAGAGACGTGGAAATGGGGTAAAGACTGACAATCCCCAGAAGAGGGGGTGAGGGGAAGAGATAAACCACAGAACTTATATGCATGTGTGCATGAACAATGGACATGGACAACAAAGGTGGGGACAGGGCGGGTAGGGAGGGGGAGTGGGGTATCAGTGGGGGGAAAAGGAGAAACATCTGTAACAAAAATGAATTAAGTAATTAAATTTTTAAAAAGTTGTGGTACATATAAACAATGAAATATTACTTGACCATAAAAAAAAAAAAAAAAGAAATCTTACCATTTGCAAGAGCATGGATGGATCTGGTGTGTATTATAATAAGTCAGAGAGAGAAAAACAAATACCATATGATTTTACTTATATGTGGAATCTATAGTACAAAATAAACAAAATAATGAAATAGAAAGAGACTTATAGATACAGAGAACAGGCTGATAGATACCAGAGGGCAGAGGTGTTAGGGAGTTGGGTGAAAAAGGTGAAGGGATTAAGAAGTACTAATTGGTAGTTACAAAATAGTCATGAGGCCCTGGCCGGTTTGGCTCAGCGGTTAGAGCGTCGGCCTGTGGTCCTGAGAGACCCGGGTTCGGTTCCCGCTAAGGGCACGTACCTCGGTTGCAATTTGTCCCCGGCCCTGGTTGGTTGTGCGGGTGGCAGCCACTCGATGTGTCCCTTCACGTCGATGTTTCTCTCTCTCTCTGTTCCTCTCTTCCCCTCCTACTCTACCTGAACAAAAAATGGAAAAATGTCCTCGGGTGAGGATAAAAAAAAAAATAAAAAAAAATAGTCATGAGGATGTAAAGTGAAGCATAGGGATTATAGTCAATAATATTCTAATAATTATGCATGGTGCTAGGAGGGTACTTAAAATATCAGGGAGAACACTTTGTAAAATATATGATTATCTAATCACTATGCCGTATACCTGAAACTAATATGAAATAATGTTGAATATAAACTATAATTGAAAAATAAAATTTAAAAATGTATCATGAACTAAATCTTGTACTTTCTGATAAGCTCTCAATTAATTATTCGCCCATGGTGAGTTCTATAAAATCAAAGTTCACTGCCACCTAGTTACAGTTATAAGAATTGCAGACAGACTACTTAGTCCCAGTAATTCACAAATTACTTATCAGTGCCAGTAATTATGGATCAGGATAAGTTGGCCTACAGAATAAGGTATGTTGTGTGTCTATCTTATTAACATTTTACTTCATTTGCTTGATATCATACAATATAGAAATTCTTTCATATCTTTTTCGAGTAAAGAAAAGGAACTGATGAGCCAGCAGTTAAATACATCAGGGAAGTGAGTCTTATCCAAGCAACAATCCAAGAAACCAAAGGACCTATCACTTTATTAAAAAATCTGACATAGAAACTATAATATGCTGTCATCTATACCATAAAACCCTGGGGACAGAAATTTTTACTTGTTGGTCTCTGGATTTCTGGCATCTAGGTCAAAATAAGCAGTATTATTGAATGCATAAAAATGCCTTTGTTGTCTTTCACATATTTATTAGAAAATACTTCCTCTGCAGACATGTACCAAACATTGCAGAGAAATCCTGCCCTCCAGGATGAGGCATTCTAGTAACAGGGAATCGCCGATTACAACCGTGAGGTAAGGAAGGACTCTGGTACAGATACTCACCCAGCCCAGGGACAGCACATGGAAGGAGCTCCTTATCCAATCTAAAAGCAGAGCTCTACAAACTGAGTTAAGACTTAAAGGATAAAAAAATCAAGTCAGACCAGTAATTTAAACTCTTAAAGGATGGAGGTTAATTTCTGTGGGTTTTGTTTCATACACAATGCCTTGAAAATTGTTGTTACTCATGAACAAAGTAATCAAAGCATGGAGCAAAAAAGAATTGATTGGAACGTGATAACAGAACGCTTTAGATGGCTATTACTAGTTGGCAGTCCAAAGTCTTTCAGATATTACTAGTTGTCTGGTTCTCCTTTGCTCTTACCATCATTATACTCTATGCTTAAAGTATTGCTTACGATTGCTTATAGACATATTTTCTCTACCTTAATTAGTCCAGGAATTCTGTAAAAAATAATTTTCCTTATAATGCTATTCCCAATTCTACTTCCAACTTTGAACCATTCCTCCAGCTAATTCTAATTTTGCCATTTTTATGTCAGCTTAGGTCACCCCTTGGAGGCCCTCCCTACATCTCCAAATTGGTTGGATACCCCTATTCATTAATAAGCTGACTATGGTTTGTAGCATTGCAATTACCTCCCTGCCCGTGTACTATCTACCCCTTCCCCATCCCGTCACACATATATAACTAGTCTGAAATCTTTGTGGACATTTTATTTCAGGATAGCACATAATTTAAAAAATGACAAATATTTCCCAGCTGGTGTGGCTCAGTGGTTGAGCATGGACCCGTGAACCAAGAGGTCACTGGTTTGATTCCAGTCAGAGCACATGCCCAGGTTGTAGGCAAAATCCGCAGTGTGGGGCACACGGAAGGCAGCCAACAGATGTTCTCTCTCATCGATGTTTCTCTCTCTCTCTCTCCCTCTTTCTTCCTCTCTCTCTAAAAATCAATGAAGAAAAAAAAAAAGACAAATATTTCATTCATTGAAGATACTGCCATCATCTTCTCAGTGGTGAGCAGCATTGGGAAGACTCAGAGCAGATCACATGACATATCCCTGGACTCTTTCCTGGAGGCAGAGGAACTGGGTCTAGCAACCTTTGCCAACCTGTAAGTTTCTAAGCAGCACTTGTCTGAGTCCCGCCCAGTATTACTCATTTTGGAGCAGGAATCCTTAGACCTAACCGCATTGGGACATTTGTTTTTGTCGCTTGGAAAAATACAAGACTCTAGAGATTGACATGAATCTGCATTAAAGTCAAGAGATTTTTCTGAACCTCAGAAAACTCAAAGAAAGTACAAAGTGACTTTGTAAGACTGTGCCTTTTTTGTCTTGAATATATCTTCTCAGTCAAGAACAAAATAATTCCTTCTCTGTTTTAGGAAGTAGTTACAACAAAAAATTAGTCTAAATAAAAATAATATGCCTCTCAAGTTGGAGAAATAATTTGAAAATACAATTAAAACTGAGTTTTATATCTGGGCTAAGAATTCAAGAGTGTAGAAACTGCCAGGAGATTCCCTATATATTTTTTTTCTACTTTGATCAGCCCAAGAATGCTGTAAGAAATAACTTTCTTAGAATTTCAACACATCTGCTACTGGTTCCAGCCAGGACCGTGTAACACAGAGGATCAGAGAAATAAAAAACATTTCACTAAAGAGAGTGAAACAAGTTTTGCAATACCTATAAAAATGCACGGTTTAAATTTACATGAAAGGCTCCAGAGAATTCTTTTCAATCCACACTAATTTGTTTTGTCCTTGAAATACATACATGGTATGGTAGTACTTTAATTTCTTTTTTAAAAAAAGGGTTCTGTAATTGGAAAGACTGCATCCTTACGTCCTCCTTTCACTTCTGAGACTTGAGACTTGGAAAAGTGAAATAACTTGTTGAAGGTCATTCAGAAAAGTATCTACATATCCAAGTCTAACGTCCGTGTCTCTTGATTCCCAATACAATGCTTTACTCACTACACCAATCTTCCCAAGAAAGATCTTGGCCCAAAATAAACTTGGTACAAAAAAATTTAATGGCCAAATTATTTTCAAGTTTTTTTTTCCTTTTTCTTTTATTGGCATTTTTGTTTCAAACATTCTATTAATCTCTTCATTTGGAATCTCTTTCAGAACAAGGTTTTAACAGCCACGGTCAGTTCTAACCTGAAGGTATCCCAACAAATACTATAGAGATAAAATATAAGAAGTATTTCAAAATTATGCATAAATGCTTTGGGAAGATTATAATTCTAAGATGTTCATTATAAATGGTTAAACATTATCATTCAGATTTTGCTAATAAAAATTTTCTATTGGTCCAAAGGAGGGGATCTCTTTAAGCCTATCATTATACTACTCATGATAAAGAATGTACTAATCAAGTTAATACAATAAATATATAAAGGAATTAACTATAGGGAAAAAAATGTAACCAAGATGTGAAAAAATTAACATGCAAAAATAACTTTAATAAAATACATTCAGTAAATCTGTGCCTTTCTAATGAGGCTGCACATTTTTTTATATTCTTTTCTTTTTCTTTTTCTACTGGAAAATAGTATAACTAAATTTATTTCTAATTGGTGCATCTTTACATTTTTAGTTATAAGTACATGATTCATTGGTTTTTAGACAATGCTCTACAAATATCAGAGGCACTAGCAAGGGAAGGCACAAAGGGATATTGTATTAGGCCCATAGCCACTTCAACCAAAGTGGATCAGCTTTATGTGTTTTACATTTATATATATTTTATATATTTATATGTATTTTGTAAGAATTTTCTTTAAGGGACTACATATCCCATTGCAAAAAGAAAAAAGCAAAACCTTAACAAGTGAATAAAACTTAGCACAACTAATAACGGGACACATTGACTTTTGTGCCTTTGGATTTGATAAAATAGAAAGCATGCATCAATTATATAGCATTCTTATAAAAAAAATCTAATTTGAATCTCATCACAAAGAAATAATCAGATAAATCCAGAAAGAAACATTTCTGAGGAAACTAACCTGGTTTCTTCAAAAACAGTATTTGTGGGTGTGTGACCAACTGCTCCAGGTAAAAAGTGACTAAAGAGACCACAGATGCAATGAGTGTATCTAGACAGGGTCCTGAACCCAATATATACATAGATCAGGAAATTTATTTTGGGGACAGTGTGGGGGTGGATTTTAGTATAGATATATAGTTAAAAATTTGTATTGAATCAATTATAAATGTCTTGGGTTAATAAAAATTAATTATAAATATCTAAATATATTTCATAGTTGCATGGGATTTTAGTTTGTCCAATACAAAATGTGTTTGCATACACTTTCTGCTTGAGTCCCTGTAACAGAGTGGTGCAGATGACAGGAGAAAGAATAATTTTCCTACTTAAAGATTAAAAAAAGAGAGAGAGGTATAAAAGTAATAGGTGATTTGCTTAAGGTAGAGCTAGGTTACGCTATTGTCCCCTTGGTTAACCTGGGGACTAGGCTTCTTGGAATCTTCCTCCTCACATGGTTCCAAGTTAGAGTTGGCTAAAAAAGGGCTTGTGAGGTTTTGATGGTGGAAGTGAAGCAGCAGCTGACCCTCAGGCCTTCTTCAGGTACGGCGATGTTCAAGGGCAAGGTGCCCGACAGTTAGTTCCCAGCTGGTCCTCTTCTATTCTCCCTCCCACTTGCCTCCCCCAGACCCACCACCAGAGGTTTAAACTGCACGACCACAGATAACACAGCTCTGCTGAAGCAACAGCTTTCCTTAGCTCTCCCCTTTCTGGTCCCACTCTGGAGGCTGGACATGCGGGATGTCTGTGATTTCCCTGTTAACCCTTGGTTGTCCACTGTCCACCACCGTGCCAGCTCTTAACCACGTGTTAGTAACCCTTTCTGTGATTTCTCTACCAGAACCTTCCAGACCTTCACTTCTCCAGCTCATCTCACATTTGTGTAAATTTAAGTTTGTAGAATGAATCCCTGATTTTCATAACAATCATCATGTCTCTGTTTCCCTGACTCAACACTGATACAACGAAGCTGGTTTTATAGACAGCAAAACCAGACCTCACCATGTAGTAGCTTCCAAATATTCTATTCCAGAGCTCTTTCTAGTAGATCATACATTTTTTCAACCTGACAAACTATGTGCTACTTTTTTAAGCACTTACTTTGGTAGTGGTGGATATATTTGTTTTGTTTTAATCCTCACCCAAGTATATGTTTTCATTGATTTTTAGAAAGAGAAGAAGGGAGGGAGGGGGAGAAAGGGGGACAGAGAGTAGGGAAAGGGGGAGAGAGAGAGAGAGAGAGAGAGAGAGGAGAGAAAAACATTGATCAGATGGCTCCCGTACATGGCTGGTCTGGGGATTGAACCCACAACCTGGGTATGTGTCCTGACCGGGAATCTAATCTGCGACCTTTCTGTGTAGGGGCGATGCTCCAACCACCTAAGATGATGGAAGTTCTTACTGAAGTATTTATTAGAGAGATCAAAATTTAATCATGTATCAAAGAATTGAAGGGCTATAAAATAAAAAAGAAGTGTGTACATAAAGGTAATTCTATTCTAGAAAATAATTTCTGAGCTGCAAGAAGCTTTACAAATACTTTAATTTATAGGACAGAAAATTAAGAACCAGAGAGATGAGATAATGTGTTTATAAATATTCACATTATTAAAGACAGAAATGGGATTAGAAGAAACATTTTATCTCTTAGAATATGTGCTTTGAGCCCTGGCCAGTTTGGCTCAGTGGTTAAAGCGTCGGCCTGCGGTCCGGAGAGACCCGGGTTCGGTTCCCGCTAAGGGCACGTACTTCAGTTGCAGTTTGTCCCCGGCCCTGGTTGGTCGTGCAGGTGGCAGCCACTTGATGTGTCCCTTTCACATCGATGTTTCTCTCTCTCTCTCCCTTCTTCTCTCTCCCTCCCACTCTATCTGTACAAAAAATGGAAAAATATCCTCGGGTGAGGTTTAAAAAAAAAAAAAAAAGAATATGTGCTTTGAGTGTTTTGAATTCTAGAAATTAAATAATGGATTTTCCTTTATTAAAGGATAATAAATATGGTGAAGTTATGAGATCAAAGCTCAGATCTTGACTTCTATTCATATTAGTGCCTGTGATGTTGAGCAAAATACAATGTCTTAGTTTTCTCATGTGAAACAATGTGTCTGGTGCATAATACATAGTCACCAAAAATTTAGCTATTAACTGTCAATCAATAATTAGGCTAATTTAGTTATATATCTTAAACTTTGATAAAAATGTTTCTTAACCTCTAGAAGTTTTGACGTAGTGTAAAAGGACACACACACACACAGTTATTTAAAGATAAAAACCGAACACTTGTTAATGAGCTTATAATAGAATGCGGACACTGAATAGTGACTATTTGAGAACACAGAGCACCCCAATTAGCCTGAGAGTGAGGGTGGTGCATTTCTCTGGCAGATCAGAGTAGGGAGACTTACAGGGGAGAGCTCGTAGGATGCATCCCGGTGGCAATGTGAAGAAAGCAGGGCTGAGCCCAGGGAGAAGCTGGGCTCTCACGCAGTCACAGTGAAGACCTCAGCTAATCACAAATGCAATTCTGGACCTTGGATGGCCCATTAGATATGCCCCCAATACTCCTATATTGACCAATCATTGAGTGTAATCTCTCTGCAAGAAGAAGCAGTGACTTTGGGTGATGTGACTTTCTTCAGCCATAGGCAATGCCCAAGCAGGGGCCTTGACTATACGCTGTTACCAGCAACCCAGCAGGTGGGAGGAGAGCTTCAGTTCTGAAGAGAGACAGGGGGTTGGAGCATCACAGTATCTACTTTAGGTATCAGGGAAGACTTCCTGGATTAAGGAGGATCTTACAGATTTAGAAGATATATCCAAAGCTGGGTTTATGTATATAGAGTAAGGATATAGCATAAACAAAGGCATGAAAGGTATAAGGAAATTGCAGGTAATTACTGAAACATAATCATAATGAAGGAGCATCTGGTTGGGGGAGGTAATGGGGACAGTATGATAGCAACAGCTCAATAAGTAGGTAGTGGCCAGGTCATGAAGAGTTTTAAATGGCAGATTTTAACCTGCAGATATTTGAACATTGTTGAAATATATGAAGGGAGCAGAGACCAAGTCAGACTATCTTTTAGAAAAAACATCCCACGACAGTGTGGAATATATATTGAGAGCATCGAGACTGAAGGCAGACAGGCTCTATAACAGTCTGGTGTTAGGTGATGAGGTTCTAGATGATACTACCTCTCTAGAGGAAGTATTTAATCATTTCACCTTGATTACATGTTATTTCACATGATGTGTTCATCATGACACTCTTACATTATTGTTGTTTTCTTTTTATTTATATTCCTCTGGGTTCTATAGATTTTATTTTCTATCTGAGAAAATCATTTGAAATTTCCTTAGAGGATAAAAGGAAAATATGTATATTACAAGTACATTTAAGCTTACAAGTACATTGTAAGCTTATCTATCCATTCACAACACTTACTTTTAATCAGTATATGTCTAGCATGAGAAAGACTTTTTTCAAATTAGAGTTATACATATGGCTATAGCTATCAGAAGAGTTTTTAAAATATAATTTATGTTAAGATAGAATAATAAAAAAATAAAACTCTTAAAGAACTTCTGAATTTAATTTAAAAGAGGAAAAAATACAGAAAATGTGAAAATAGAAAACAAAAACCTAGCCTAAATTCCAGAATTTTGATTTCAGTTGAATCTGAGCAGGTCAATTGACCCCAAATCTCAGTTCTACATCTTTACAATGTGCCTAATAATAACTACCTCAAAAAGTCATTGTCAGGATTAAATAATAAAGTGTCAAAAACCTTTTCCTACATTATAAGATACTATACAGATGTCAGTATTAACACTTTAATAGTTTATCTCAATGAGGCATCCTCACTGGGCGAGAACAGTGAGTGGAGGAGAAGCAGAAAGAGGCGGCTGGACATCTGGAGTGTTCCACCTCCAGGCCCCACGGGACCCGCTGGGCCCGCAGCACCAGCAGTGGGCAGAGTGAGCGATGATGCCAGTGGAGAGGGGAGTCACAAGGATGCAGCTTCCCTTTCCAAGCTTCTGTTTGATTTTCTCAGTGAGCTTATTTTAACCGAGCTGTCACCAGGACAGGCATTGTGTTTTAATGAGTTCCAATTTCCCATTGGATGCCAACATGAATCTTAATACTCAATTACATGAGAAGGTGATGATTACAGACCTATTTTCTGCTGAGTCTTGGCAGGAAAGAGGACTGGAGCCACCAACTTCATTACAACAGCAAATAGAGTGAAAACCACAGCGAACTAGGTAGGAGTCAAACATCCCATATTTGAGTCTTTCTCTCTCCTAGGACAAAATATTACGTATTTCTGAACCTCAGCTTTCTTTTCATTAAACCCAGAGGTTTAGAATTAAATGGTTAATTCCTCCTGGACTTATAGTGCTGATTCTCCAGGTTCATAATGCTCTCAAGTGAGAAGCATGGGGACCCCAGAATGTATGCTCACACTAGCTAGGAAGACTTACTTTAAAAAAACACATTTCATTAAATTATTGGGGTGACATTTGTTAATAAAATAATACATGTTTCTAGTATACAATTCTATAATGTATCATGTATGTATTACATTGTGTATTTACCATCCAAAGTCAAAACCCTTCCCCCACCATATATCTGACCCCTTTTACCCTTTACTACCTCCCACCCCCACTCCCCTTTCCCTGTGTGTCTATGAATGTGTTTGTCTTATTTGTACATTTGTTGCATTCAGTTTTCTATCCCACATATGAGTGAAATTATATGGTTCTTGACTCTTTCCATCTTTTTTATAGAACTGCATTATATGGGTAAAGATCAGAATCACAGTGTTGAAGGAATAGGAAATGCTCAATGAGAGCATGGGGCACTCAAAGAGAAGGTACATGTTCTTTCCTCATGCAGCTGCAAGAAAGATATTCATACCATGTGCCCTAAATCCTCCTCAGAGCCCACAGTCCTCCTAGACCTGCCCAAGGACTCTTTGTCCCCTTAATACCACTCCAGCCTCACAAGCACACGTATGCAAGCCCAAGTGTGTGTGCACATGTGCGCGCACACACACATACACACACACAAGAACTGAGAGACATTTTGGAAAAGAACCAAAGAAAATTCTTCAGGAGCCTAGAAAAAGACTAGACTAATTATTTGCTAGTCCTATTGTCAGGCTGTCTGACATTAGCCAAGTTTCATATAGTTTCAAGTTTCAGGTCAAAACATTTACATAAGAGTACCCCTGATGTTTTACAGTGGTTTTCCTTGTTATAAAAATCTCAAAATATTGACCTCCTTGGAAACATTTCTTCTTACACTCCATTGCATTTTATAAATGTCTCTTCTTTGGTTTCTTGAGTTGCCGTTATGTACACCCTCACTCCTCCCTGCCCCCTGAGACTATGAACTCTTTAGATCTATTTCTCATCCTCTGTTGATGTGGTGACATCATCACTATTTGTTAAGAAAATGATTATTATCTCTCCAAGGATCCAACCCCATACATAATCCATTAAAATAAAATGAGATGTGTTCATAAAAATGTTGTAGATTCAAAGTCTATGATATGTCTCAAAAAGACAAATAAGCGGCAGAAAACAGCTGAACTATGAGGAGGGGGCCACACAAGTTGGTAACAAAGCAAAAGGCTCTGGTTGCTTTCACTGCATTTGCTTGTAGCAATGAGCCAACCCTTTAACACACACGGTTGTGTTTCCCTTACCAGTGTAGCACAGCCACAAGGTTGAGAGTTTAAAATCAGTGCAACTCTAACTTACTGATTACTAAACTGAGGCACGCAGCATTATCAATGACCTGCTATGTGCCAGACATTGCATTAATGGGTAGGGACATAAAAGTAACTAAAACATATTCTCATATGTTTAGTGATCTAGTTAGTAACGAAGCTGGGGTGAGGTTTGGGAGACTAGTGATCTCGATGCTGACTGCAAAATTGCTAGGGCAAGCAGAGTTCCTGCAACACAGAAGTAACACAGTGAGTGTCTGTGAAATAAATGTACCACATCGCGTTACTTGCTTAGCCTTTTTTCAATTTTGTTTTTCTAGTATATAAGCTTCTCATTGAAAAAAAAATCAGAGATGCTAACAATTAAGTATATAGATTGTCTATTTTTGCATCTGCAATGATGGACTGTGTCTATTGATGCCATTATTTGGATTTATTTTTGCCTTTTACATTATTTACCCCCCAAAAATCTAAATCGCACTTCACATAATTTTTATGCCAATCACACAAAAACATAAAATTTTACTCCTCTCAAAATAATATGAAAAAATAACTTAAAGGTAAATGAAGAACGTATAAGTAGAAAATCTTTTGCTAGAAAGGAGTATATATTTCAAACCACTGCATTTGAGTCAATTCTCTGTCATCAGCTTTGTATGTATGAATCCACTGAACCTTTATAACAGTAACAACAATACTAGTATTATGCTGGATTTAATTCCCTATCTTCAAAAATTTGAGCCAACGTCAAGAAAATCAGTCTGTGAAAACTGAAATTTTAAGCTTTTAAGAAGTCTTTACAGGGTTTTTTGTATCTCTTTGTCAGAGGCCTAGACAAACAACCTGATTTTCAATTTGAAGGTGACTTTCATCATTTCTTTTTTTTACGCTTTTCCACTAAAACTACTACGTGGGCTGGGCGCGGAGCACGGCAGGGAAGGAGGACTTACCTATAGTTCTGCTTTTCGTTTCCTATGTGGAATCTGTCGTACTGCGAATAGGCCTGGTTTCCCTCCCAGTCCACTAACTGGATTCTGAGTGTGTACTGCCTCTGACTGGTCATGGCAAAAATGAACTCATTCCCCAGCCAGTATTCACCAGAGGGATTTCCAAAACCCTGCGAAAGAAGACAGAGATGCAGTTGTTACTTCAGAGAGTAAGTCTTTTCATGTTTGGTGTTTAACTATGTTCTAAATAGTAATTAAACATTCTTAAAAGTAAAGATTTTTCTTTCACACTTTTTCCTACTTTTTTAAAATTACTGACTCAATATTTTTCTGCTGTGTTTCCCTCCATCAAGGCTTACGTCTAATTCTTATTAGAATAAAACCTTATATTCACATCTGTATAGATGTTTTTGGGTTAATCTGATTAATATCTTTAACCAGTATACACTTCTCTATCATAGCTTACTTTTGAAAATGTTTATAAAATACTAGTTAATAAAATATTTTAACATAATTAAATATTTTCCAATAAATTACCAGGGTAGTATCAGACAATTATTTAAGATTATTATTTGTGTTTTCATTATTATTGAGGAATCAAAATATGCTCAGATAATAACTTAAACAGATTATTAGACCCTTGACTTTTCTATCTATAACATTCTCATTTTTTAAATTTAATTTTAATTACAGTTGAAATATAATATTATATCAGTTTCAGGAGTTTAACATAGTGATTAGACATTACAAAGTGATCCCCCAATACCTCCAGCATCCATCTGACACCATACATAGTTATTATGATATTATTGACTATATTACCCATGCTATACTTTACATCCCCATGACTATTTTTATAACTGGCAATTTTTACTTCTTAATCCCTTCACCTTTTGCACCCATCCCCCCAACTGCCCTCTCATCTGGCCGTTATCATGAATTCATTCACTGCATCTGTGAGTTTGTTCCTATTTTGTTTGTTCATTCATTTTACTTTTCAGATTCCACACATAAGTGAATGCATGTTATTTGTCTGTCTATGTTTGACTTATTTCAGAAGAATATTTGCCAATGATACTTTCAATAGGGGGGTTAATATCCAAAATATACAAGGAACTTACACAATTTAATATCAAAATAACAATCTGATTTTAAAATAAGCCAGGTCCAGCCACTGTGATTCAGTGGTTAAGCATCAACCCATGCACCAAGAGGTTGCTGGTTCGATTCCCGGTCAGGGCACATGCCCAGGTTGTGGGCCTCATCCTCAGTGGGGGGCATGCAGGAGGCAGCCAATCGATGTTCTTTCTCATTGGTGTTTCTACCACTCTCTCCCTTTCCCTTCCTGTCTCTCTAAAATTAATAAAGAAAAAAAAAATGAGCCAAGGCCCGGCCATTGTGGCTCAGTGGATTGAGTGTCATCCCTTGCCTGAGAGGTCCTGGTTTGATTCCTAGTCAGGGCACATGCTTGGGTTTCAGGCTCGATCCCTAGTACAGGGCATACAGGAGACAGCTGATCAATGTTTCTCTCTTGCATTGATGTTTCTCTCTTTCACCTTTCCTCTCTCTCTAAAAAATCAGTAAAAACATATTTTTTTAAAAATGAGCTGAGGACCTGAATAGACAGACATGTCTCCAAAGAGGACTTACAGGTAGTCAATAGACATATGAAAAAATGCTCCACATCACGAATCATTAAGGAAATGCAAATTAAAACCACGAAGAGTTATCACCTTATACCTGTCAGAATGGCTATCATCAATGAGTCAACAAACAAGTATTGGTGCAAATGTGGAGAAAAGGGAACATTTGTGCACTGTTATGGGATTATATCTTGGTGTAGCCATTATGGGAAACAGTGTATAACCTTTGTAAAACTACCATATAACCTAGCAATTCCATTTTTGGACATTTATCCAAAGAAATCCAAAACACTAATTGGAAAAAATACATGCACACCTATGTTCATAACATTCTTGTTTTTAAATAGCAATTGGCAGATCTGTAAATCCAGCACTGGAATCATTCACTGGCATGAGTTTGGATTTGAGGCAGAAGCTGAACGTAGGAGCAAGTGAGGAGCTAGTGAGATTCAGCTGCTCTGCACCTGCATCTCAATATACTTCTATTGTTTCCTTCAGGACAACCACAGTCGTGGTTGCTAAGTGTTCAAAATAGTTTCTTTGTGGGGAAAATAAAAGTAGTCCTCAAAAGAATGCCAACTGCTGGCATTCTAGACTTTGTGTATCCACAACCGCCTCAGAAAGTATTCCTTGGTAATGCTTGAAGTGCAACATAATTCTTGATCTATATGTTTGTCTTCTGACCAGGCTATGAACTCCTTGAGGACAGAAGTGTTGTATTTGTGAATCCTCAAAGGCTAATAGAATATTGACATATCCTGAGCGTTCCATATGTTTTATTGAAATTCAAAGAAAAAGGAAGGAAGGAAGGAAGGAAGGAAGGAAGGAAGGAAGGAAGGAAGGAAGGAAGGAAGGAAGGAAGGAAGGAAGGAAGGAAACAGAAGGAGGAAAGGAAAGAAGGAGGGAAGGAAGGAAGGAAGGGAGGAAGGAAGGAAGGAAGGAAGGAAGGAAGGAAGGAAGGAAGGAAGGAAGGAAGGAAGGAAGGAAACAGAAGGAAGGAAGGAAACAGAAGGAAGGAAACAGAAGGAGGAAAGGAAGGAAGGAAGGAAGGAAGGAAGGAAGGAAGGAAGGAAGGAAGGAAGGAAGGAAGGAAACAGAAGGAGGAAGGGAAAGAAGGAGGGAAGGAAGGAAGGAAGGAAGGAAGGAAGGAAGGAGGGAGGGAGGGAGGGAGGGAGGGAGGGAGGGAGGGAGGGAGGGAGGAAGGAAGGAAGGAAGGAAGGAAGGAAGGAAGGAAGGAAGGAAACAGAAGGAGGAAAGGAAAGAAGGAAGGAAGGAAGGAGGAAAGGAAAGAAGGAGGGAAGGAAGGAAGGAAGGAAGGAAACAGAAGGAGGAAAGGAAAGAAGGAGGGAAGGAAGGAAGGAAGGAAACAGAAGGAGGAAAGGAAAGAAGGAGGGAAGGAAGGAAACAGAAGGAGGAAAGGAAGGAAAGAAGGAATGGGAGAAGAAAAATACTATAGCAATTTCTAAAGACATTCAGAGAAGTAATCTTAAAACATGATTCTTGTTGTAGGTAATTTGGTTGAATTCCAGGAAAGTGTTGAAGTGCCCAATTGAATCATAATCACTGGAGCTCTGGTGGAAAACAAAACTTCCTGGCTCCACATTGAATTAAAGTATCTGAGAGCCAGCTCCATGAATCTGCATCTGAATAAGCTCCCAATCTGTCTTGTGTACTTTCTTATTTAGAAGACACACCTCCAGTAATAACAGGATATACTCTGCTTCAGAAAGAAACAAATTCTTATTAATATTTATTAATACAGGTTTTATTTTTATCTATATTAAGAAGGATAGCCCAGCCAGTGTGGCTCCCAGTCAGCACACATGCCCAGGTTGCTGGCTTGATCCGCAGTAGGGGGCATGCAGGAGGCAGCCAATCGATGTTTCTCTCTCACATCAATGTTTCTATCTCTCTCTCCCTTCCTCTCTCTTTAAAAAAAATCAATAAAAACATATTTACAAAAAAAGAAGTATGATAGTAGTAGTAAAATATCAATCCGTATTTTCTCAACACAAATGATAGAATTTGAAAAACCTTTACTTCCTTTCAAATTTAATGTCTATCAACTATATAGAATTATAACTACAGTAGAAGCATTCTTAACTGCGTTCTCCTATATCCCACTTAATACATGAGTCAGTATTTTCCATTCCTTCTTTAAAATACATTGACGCCCAGAGTATATGCACAGCATTAAGCGTATGTGTGCACCACTGTCTCTGCCAGTTGTGCTTGGTCCCAAATCTGCTTCTGCCTGATCTGTTATTGCAGTGGTAAGATTTATAATGTTATGTAAATATGCTATTAGTGTGTGAAGTAAGTTTTTCATTTTTTAAAATAGAACCTAATTGAAATATTTAGGTTTGCTTAATAGAACCAAATCACTAAAAAAATTGTTTTTGCATTATGTATCTTGCAACAACTCTAAAAGACTGGGAAAAATAAAACATTAGAGGATTTTTAATTGCTTTGCATATGTCTTACTTGCTGTAGTTTAAAAAAACACACAAAAAAAACAGAAGCTAGAAAATTGATGTAGTTCATTATGGAAAAGTTTATGAGAGAACCACTTACCCAGAATTTCAGGGTTTGGCCTTACAGTTTAAAACACGAATAAGTGAATGCATATTTTTAAAACTAAAGTTAAAATAAAATGTATTATTATGTGTAGGCACACTTTTAAAGTCATTCACCAATTTAACTTCGATGTTCATTAACTGAACACCCTTCATACAGAATGCACTGGGTATATGCTCCCCTGAAGACCATCTACCTGAGGCTCAGAGTAAAGATATAGGACCCATTGAAGTCAGCATTCCAGTGGCTCCTTTCTCTGTTCCTAAGATGCACAAGTCACACTTGGCAAAAGTTCCACAGTGGCAGGAAATATTGCAGCAAGTTAGGGTGTGCTAACAATGTTACACATGCCTCTGGCGGTTGGTGCCACCTACCAGGGAGAAGAGCAAGGCTTACCTTCTCCAATGAATAAGAAAAAGAGAAAGTTACAGAGGACTGAAGTCAAAGAATTAGCACATTCTCAGTTGCACCAGCCACTGGGAAGAAAAAGACGACTGCTGGGATTTTCCTTGCATTTCTTCTCAGCTCAGATATGTCAAAACTCTCCCTCCAGTCACTTGACAATTCCCTCTTCCGCGTAGTCAGAAGGGATTCGGTAATTGTACTAAATGTGAACAAGGAGGCTGGGAATGATGAAGTGTTAAGTTTTGGGTCACATATTTCCATGCTGTTGAAAGCGTTGCATGGATAAAACTGTCCAGTGTCCTCAGGGAAATGTGCAGAGATCTCCAGCAAGCCTCGGAAACGGATGAGCATTAGTATCTTTGCTACAAGTCTCCATCCCCATTTGGCATGCAGGCTTGTACCTCCCTCTAAGTGAGATAAACATCCCTTCCTAAACGGTTTGCTCTTTTCTCTCTGAAAACAGGGAAAGATGCAACTGAAAAGTAAGCAACAGCATTTGGTTTGAGAAACCAAAATTCTGTTTCATGCACCTTCCTGAAAAACTCTACACGTGTTCTATTGTGGGATCAGAATGTTGGGCTACAATGAATCAAAATGGCTATTAGAGAGATAGGGCAGGGAGGAAACCTTCTAATAGCTAAAAGTGCAGTGATGCAGAAACAACGGTTTCATCATAAAGATGAAAAATACATGAAAGAAGGGGAAATGGGTTCCCACATTAATAAACTGTCTATTGGATAATTTATCAGGCGGGCTATGAATCTGATGCCTAGCGGCAAAGGTTTGGCCTTGATTAAATAACTTCTACTCCCTGTCTCTGTTCTAATTGGAAGTCTTTCTGCCATGTATTTGCTTTGAACTGTCTGACATTATTTCTGAGCCTCAGTTTCCTTCTGCAAAACACAGATGAAAAGGTTGTGTCCATGTAGAGAAGGAAATGAGATACTATACCTAAAGCATTTAGCTCAGTGTTGATACACAAGAAGGACTTAACAAAATTCTAGTTGTTGTTGGTATAGTTAGAGGATATATCTCAATACATAGTAATTTTCTGTTTATTTGCCTCTCTCCCACCCCCAAAAGACTGTGATCTATTTGAGGGTAAGCAGGTTCCTTTCTACTTTGTATGAGAAAGGGAACAAAAATAATAATCAAGAGTCTTGTCTTAGCCTAAAAATTAATAAGGGGATATATAAAACGCCTTATTAAAATTTTTTTTCCTTTATTGATTTTAGAGAGAGAGGAAAGGAGAGGGAGAGAGAAAAAAACATCGATGAGAGAGAACATTGATTGCCTGCCTCCTGCATGTCCCTCACTGGAGATTTGGCCCACAACTTGGGCATGTGCCCTGACCTGGAATCGAACCAGCGACCTCTTGGTGTATGGGCCGACGCTCAATTACTGAGCCACACGGGCTGGGCCAAAAGACTTTAGATGATAGGAACTAATGTATTCTTATGTTTAGTGTTGGTTTATACAAATAAGTACCATCATTTTAGTCCAAGAAGCTGATTACTGAATAAGAAATGAAAACAAACAGGTTGCAATTGGGTGAATCGATGGCATAAAACAAAGTGTAGACTACTTTCTTATTCTTACTTCTGCTTCCTAATGCTAAAGAGAAACTGTCTCCTTCAACTTTCCTCTGTTCCTATTTATTTCAATCCTTTTCTCTTTATCTCTCATAAGTTTTAGGATCTATAAAAGAGGTAATTTTTGAGATCTCAAACCTATGCCAATAAATTGATAGTCCTGACAGTTGCTTTCAACCAGGAGTGCATATCAAAAACAGCTGCTGGTGCTTTTAAAAATATAGATGGTTGGGTTTCTCCACATGCTCATTCTGACTCAGGGTGTCCTGGGTGGTTTCACTGCGGAGTCTGCTGTGCGCCAAAGGTGAAGAATCATACAGTCATGATGTGAAATAGCCATTCCGGGGGCAAATTAGAAAAAAATACCTTAACCAGATCAAATTATGTGAGTGGTACACAGGGAAGAGACAGGCATAAAACTTCATCTGCATATTCAGGTCCGTATGAGGAGGCAAGTTTTTATTATGTATTATGCACTGTCCTTGACAAAAATTCATATTCATGCCTGAAATACAGACTTGGCCAATGGACATTAAAAATAGGTTTACACATTATTGCATACATAACAGATTACCATAAGTCTATATTTTACTCTAAATAGCCTGTAACATCCATAAGAATAAAAATACAAGCTTAAACAAAATTCAGTGCTGATGTTGCGAAAGCAGCAAGTCTTTAATGAATTAATAAACACTAGTGATAAAAACAGAATTTCTTCTTTTTTGTAAATGAAATCTAAGAAGGTCATACCATATTCTTTCATGAAAACTACTATGTTTAGTTACGCAAATCACGATCACATGAAAGATTTTTATACCATAATTCAGATAGATTGTTAAGTCTATGTCTCCTTAACTCTTTAATAAAAGGCAAAAAAGACACAGGAATTTAGCCTAAACTAATGCTGACCTAAAATTGCCTTAAAACCACATATGGCTTAAAAACAGCACACAGAAGAAAGTCCAATGTTCATTAGTTTTGCCAAAAGTTGCAGAAATGTTCAGTTGTGGTTTATATTTTTCCAAGTTAATAAAATAATTGTCTCAGATACTTTGTTTTGTCTGATAATGCTCATAGGAAGTATTGACTTTTTATAGCTGCACACAATTGAAACCAGACACAGTGCATGTACCCTATGGTTTCATCTCTTTTCATACAAATAATTAAAGAAAACAGATAAGAAGTCAAGGTTACTGAGCTGTGGTTTCCCAAGGTGCTTTAATTCACAATTGAATTGTGTATCTCCCCTAAATGCTGAGGTACTCAGCCCAAGAAGGATCAAAATAATGATTTCTCTCCACATTTTAAATTTCTTATAGATTCTTCTCTTTTTAATGTGAAGATGACAAAATGAAGTTGAAAATGTGCTCTTAATTTCTTTCCAGAAATAAAGAACTCCCAGAAGGTATGGTGCTCAGACTGAAATATTTGTGTTAATAGGAAGCTCTGTTTATGGGGGTAATTGTTTTGAATACAAAGCCAGGTTGTCTCCAGGGCATTAGTCACTACCTTCTATAAAGTTAGGCCACTAGGGGACTATTTGGAACTCCTAGCTTGATTGGGCTTTATGTGCAAAAGTACTGCTGATAAGTGTTATTGCTGGAGGCCACTAAATAGTATCCTCAGCTTGAAGGAGTTAGTATAGTTCCCTAAGTGCCTCATTAAAAGGGCTCGCTCCAGACTTCCCTCTCAGCAAACATCTTTACAAATCCATAAACCAGATTTTGCTGAATCTCCTCATAAGGAAGATTAAGTGAAAGCAAAGCTCAGGTAAAAGACCTTTGTAGGTTTAAAGACAATGTTAAAACAAAAAAGTCATCAGACACATTTTTGCCAAAGTGTTTCAGAATTTTGGAGCTTATCTCATTTTCTGCCCATGCAGAATTGGCACTCAGTTGATAAATTGTTTTACTTTGAATAAAACATGATAGCCTTTCTATTTTAAAAAGGGAGAGGAGAAACATCATAAAAGCTATGATTAGAAAATAATTCATTCTCCTTCCAATAATGAAAAAATGCATACTATAAAATGCACATATATATGGTAAATACTTATAAGACATAAATCAATTCCAGACTTCATAAGTCTGTCTCTCTTATTTAATGTGACTAGTTCGTCATGGCAGCAGATGTTTACAGCTAATAATTCACTATTTTGGAGGGTCACCATGATGGCAACTTTGTATTTCTTTTTCTATTATCATTAATATTCATAATAATGTATTGTAGATTTGCCTAAATCTACATATATATTGTGATTCTCAGATGACTTCTTCACATCCATTTTAGTCGTGAAGTAAGTAATCATGAGTTAAGGTGGTTTGCAAAATAATATTTTTGGCAGCGTTAAGTTAAAATGTTGCAGTCTTTGCACAATAATAATAACTACTGTTTAGTGAACATTCAGTATGCCAAGTGCTTTACTTGTATCTAATTCTCACAACAGCCCTGCAAGGCAGGTGAAGTATTCTTATTACTGTCCCCTTTTCATGAGTGAGAAAGCTAGGCACATGTTACAGGATTTTCTAGAAGTCACTTCATTTGTAAATGACAGTGTGAAGACTCAGTTAATATAATTCAAGGGTCTCTTTTAGAACTTAGGTTCCTTTCCCCCCTATATGTTTGAATGACATGGGCAGAAAGAAACCTTAGAATCAAACCAGCTTTCCAGTTCTCCATGACAATCGTGAACCATGGTGATCTACCCTCTACCTGAGCGTGTCCACTGAAGAGGGGTCCTCACCACTTAAGGGGCAGTCCATTCAAGTTGGGAAAAAACCACTGGAGAGTTTTGTTGACACTTAGTCAAATTTTGCCTCCCTGGAATGTTCCTCCGTCCATTATGGGGATTTCTTCTTTTGAACAATGTTGAAATGCAGGTTCTAACTCAGGAGGTGTGGGGTGGAGCTTCAGATTCTGAATTTCTAATAACTCCCAGCCAATTCCCCTGCTGCTTGTCCCTGGACCACACTTCGAGTAGTAGGCTCCAGTGCTGCATACCTCTGACCAGTCATTTAAAACAACTCTCAGACAGGTTTATACCTAACTCTTTTGTTTCTCCAGGTTAGACACTGAACTATTCACCTGCCCTCAATATGGTTTCTAGATTCCTCCCATCCTGCTTGTACTGTCTGGGATACGTTCACTCATAAAACCTCCAGAATTGAAAACATATTCTTGATGTAACCAGACCGTGGCAGAAACAAGTAAGTTCTGTATTTTTGCAACTAACAACTATTATTAAGTAGACTGTATACATGAGTCCTTGAGTTTTAGTAGCCAACAACATAAAATGAGCTTATAGCCAAGTAAATCTCTCCCTCTTTCAAATACTAGGGTCTTACACTTGTCATCTTGATCCCATATCCTCAAAGTTAATTTTGCATATTTTTGGTCTAGATAAAATACTTAACATTTATCTCTGTAGAAATCTATTTTGTTGGTTTCCTATCTTTCTATCTTGAGTTTATTGTTTATTGAAGACATAAAGCTTCCAACTTTGTGCAACTCAAACTTTATTAACCTATAAGCAGACTGTTCAACTGAGTATCTGATAAAAATGTTGTGGACACAGAGACACCACTTGAGACTTTTCTTTACTTATCAAAACCCTTTGTTTACTGTCATTCAACCAACTATGAACCTAATGATGAATGAACTGTGATGTTGACCAACCACAGTTTTTACACATTGTGTATGAGACAGAACTTAGGCTGGTAGAACCTTTCTCTTCACCATTTACTTTCCCTCCTTTCTGAGAGACAAATTTGTCAAAAAATGGTCAACAGAAGGATTATCCAGAAGATTTAGATGTGAAAAAATGACAATTAGTCGATAAATGAAAGTCCCCTTCCATGACTGTGCTCTGGCATTCTGTCAACAGATTTCAATACTTAATATTATAGGCATTGGGTATGTGATTACTGGATTATGAATTATTTCAACCATCTACTATATGATCTTGGAAAAGTTCATCTTCCAACTTGTTCATTTTCCTCTTAAAATGGAGACAATATTAGCCATAGATTTAATATGAAATTAAGAAAAGAATTTATGTATAGGGCTGCTGATACATGTTAAGCATCGAAACGTTAGCTGTGAACACGGTGATGAAGAAAACGAGGTTTCCTGTTACTATGGAGACCCCAGTGAACCATTCCTCACAGTTCACACCCTGGTGTACTCCTCTCACCCTGAATCCAGATTAGCCCTGTCATCAGCTTTAACCAAAAATAACAGAAAAATGCAGTGAAAGTGAAGCCATGCTATTTCTGAGTCTAATAAACCTTGAAAAGGCCTGGATGCTTCTATTTTTGTGCTTGAGGGATGCCAACTGCCACATAAGACGTCTGTTGACCCTGATTACCATATTCGAAGTGCACCCCAAGCCACATGGAGGAGCTCTCAGTCAACAGCCAGCAACGACTTGACTCTCCAGCCCTGTGAGCGGGGCCATGGGTAGTAGCTGTTCTGCTCGCCGACCTGCAGCCCTGCACAGCTTCCTCGTCCTGGCTCCTGTACCCAGCTTGGGTCTGAGTTCTAGCTTCCCCCACCCTCATTCAACCAGAAAGAAATCCAGGCAATACATAACAGTTTCCCAAAGAATTTCAGTAACACATTTTTCTTTCTAATGCACACATGGAAACAATTTACGGAAAATGATTTACGAGTGTCTTGTGTTTAATGAAAATAATGTCACTAATTTATCATTTTATTCTTAAAATAACTAAAAAACATCTAAAAATACAAGGGTTTATCACATAGTGGGGTAAAGATAACCTCATGATAAAACATCAAAAACTACTAAATTCTTCTATCTTACCATTTTATATTCTTTCCAGCCTCTTTGGAAATCCACACTTCCATCTTCACGATGTTGTATTACAGTCCAACCTCCCCCATTAAGATCCATATTGCAAAATACCTGACAGAAAAGGGGAAATAAAGTCAAGTAAAAAAAGTATGTCTGTTTTAAAGAGATATGTATCAGATATGTTTTAAAATAGAAATAGAATGGACAAGCCTAAAAATAAAAAGAATACAAATTACTATGTGGAAACGTTAACTTAGACACATGATTGGTTATTCATATTATATTTGAGTTATTTCTGATTAAATTCCATCAAAGATGCATTAGTTACTTATAAACATTTAAATCCATCACCTGAAAATAGTCTGAGTTTCAAATTATAATAATTATTTTAAATCTTCATTTTAAACGGTAATAGGTACTTGTATATGTGCAATTTTTTAAAAATACTACTAGTTTCCAAAAGTACAGACCATTTTAGCACCGAAACACAAGACTGGAAGTTTTAAAATCTTTAGTTAATTGAAATGGCAATATAACAATAATAAAGGTTTTAGAAAAACAATTTTTAAAAAAAATCATTTGTATGTACTTATTACATATTTCACTGAATATTAACTTCTATACACTTACATACTATAATAAGTACTCTTGATGGCTCAGTGTTCTATTAGAGACATAATTTTGTCCTTGGCATATGGAGAACACATTATTTGCATGAATTTTCGTCATGAACAATAAGAGAAGAATATGACATACTGTATTTTTTCTGACTGAAACAAGCATTTCTTTCTCATGTGGAAAAGTCATCCAAATTTTTCAAAGAGT
The DNA here is from genome assembly GCF_014108415.1 of Molossus molossus. NCBI lineage: Eukaryota > Metazoa > Chordata > Mammalia > Chiroptera > Molossidae > Molossus > Molossus molossus. Next base: position 49,863,914 of record NW_023425351.1, read on the forward strand.
TATGCTTATTTCAATTATTCTAAACAAAATAGCATTTCTTTTGAAATGGATTCATTTCCCTCAGGGTCCACCCAAGGAGAGGAACACATTTGCAATGGACTATCTTTGGAGCGCAATCACGGTGACAAATGCAGCCGGAATGCGGCAGTTCGATTGGGCCCAGCTATGTACACCATTGCCCGGCCATCGACTACAAAGACTTTGGAGGCTGACTAAAGGGTCAGCTGTGACGCAGCAGTGGCAGGAGGCTGTGTGGGCACAGAGCTAAACTGAGTAAAGGAAAAACTTGGGTGTTTTCCCGGAGGCATTAAATTTGGGCAACAGATAGCTAAAGGGTAGAAAAACAATGACAAGAACTGTCATTCAAAGGACAAATTATGCATGTACTTCTTCAGAGTGAAAGGAACTAAAAGATACATGCCTACTGGTGAACATACAAATAGGTAAACTGCTCTCCTGAGGGCTGGCTGTCCCTCTGATTTGCCAACAGCCACCCATTAGTATGTCTTCATAATCCCTAGGAATTGACTCACCTCCAGGATTATAAATGTGGAATTCTCCTCCCTGGTTCCCCCTCAACTAACCCTTAACCCTTCTGTACCTATTTATTGTCCTCAACATAGCCTCTAGTGAGTCTTTTTTCCTCCTTAATTCTTATTCATTCATTCAATTATTTTTCACTCATTAGACATGTTGGCATTGATTCTGTGTTGCAACTGGAGATATTAATGAAATAAAATATGGCTCATGTCCTGAAAAATGCCTAAATGTTTCAGGCATTTTAGTGTCTCCTCCCATGGGATTAAGGACATGCAGGAGCCTACAACTGTCAGCCCCTGTGACCTGCATGATGATGAAGACAGTGATCTAAATGAGAAATGTAAGGAAGAGAGCTAATATATGAGGAAAGAAAATAATCATGGGTTTGAACATGTAGAGTGTGAAGTAACATAGTCATCTAAAAGGGGGAGTTTATTGATCATTTAAAGATGATCTACTGAAGGTGGAGCAAGGATAGAATATGGATAAGAGAATGAGGGAATAGGAGAGGAATAGCCATTAACCATAGCATGGGTGTTAAGTGCCAGATGATTTAAACTCTTTGTATGCATGTTCTAACTTACCTCACAACAATTCTATGATGTAGACATGATTATTATCTCCATTTTAGGGATGGAAAAACTGAGGCTTAGAGTACTTCAGTAGCTTACCAATGGTTATTATTAACAAGCACTAGATCCAAGATTTGAACCCCAGGTCTACCTTATTCAAAGTTGTATTGGGCATAATGTGCTTGAAAGTAGTAGTTGATAGGTTGAAGATAGATTATCTAAAGACAAAAAGAAAAAAGTGGGAAGAGATGTGTGTGGGGTGGGGGAAGATCCAAGAATGGGCTTTATAAAGCAACTGATGGAGATAAAATACATCAATAACCTTTAAGAGGACAGGGATTTCATTTTATCTGCTACTGTTCCCAGTTCCTGGAACAGTGCCTAGCCGCTAGTGGGTAGTAAATGAACATTTGTTGATTAAATAGAGATGCAAAAAAGGAAGAAAAAAAAAAAAACTTGATTAATGTAAAACAATAAAAGAAGGGGATGAATTTAGAGCTGGGGAAGTGATCAAATTAATCAAATATTCCAGAGAAGTCAAGACAAATACAGATTAAGAAAATACATGCTCAAATTTAAAATGAAGGAGCCACTAGTGACCTTGATGAGACAAAGTACAGGATTCCCATAACAATAAAATCCAGATGGCACAGATTAAAGCAGGAATGGGTGGTGACTCAAGACAAGTGGCCAAGGTGGAACTTTACTGGTGAAACTTAAGAGTAAATGAGAAAGTCAAGAAAACATTTTGCTAGGGAAAATTGATGTCACCTGTTTCTTAATTAAATTTTACCCTGCCTTGACTGGCTAATCTAGATTTTTCCCCGGATTTCAAATTCTGTTTGTAAACCTATAAAGTCCACTCACATACTCAGGGGAAGAAATAACTACATTTATAAATATATAGTGTGAGAGAAAACTATTGTTTACAGTTTTTTAAAAATTTTTTTATCCTTACTCAAGGATACTTTTGCATTCATCTTCAGATAGAGAAAGAGGGAGAGAGGGAGGAAGAGAGAGAAACATCAATGGGAGAGAGACACATTGACTGGCTGCTACCCACATGGCCCTGGTTGGCAACCAGAAGACAAACTATAACCGAGGTACATGCCCTTAGCGGGTACCGAACCCAGGTCTCTCTGGTCCATGGGCCAACGCTCTAACAGCTGAGCCAAAGTGGCCAGGGCTCTTTACAGGTTTTTATTACCAGTATCTATGCTATTAAAATCTATGCAAAGTTTTAGAGTCACTCACAGAATTTAGAAAAAGACAACTTTCCTTTTAAACAAAGATATTCAGTGACTTAAAATTGTTAAGATGTTTTGAGAGCCCTTCTCAGGTAAAAAGCCAGAGCAAATTGGACTACATGGGAGACAGAAGTTACCCAGAAAGATTGCTGTGTTGGGAGCTGAAGTGAAGAGAAGTTAACAGGTTGGACGTATACTCCACAAATCTTACGAGGACTCGATAATAACAGAAATAACAGCTGCCATTGTGGAGTATGGGCATAATAGTACTGAACGGCACCTTGGTTAGGGGCATGGACTTGGGTGCTAGGTTACCTGTGTTCAAATTCCACCTCTGCTTTCTCTCTCTCTTAGATCTTTTACTTTTAATTTTTTTTCCTTTATTGATTTTTAGAAAGAGAGGAAGTGGAAGGGAGAGAGAGATAGAAACATCGATGAGAGAGAACATCAACTGGCCACCTCCCACATGCCCCCCACTGGGGGTCAGGCCCACAATCTGGGCATGTGTCCTGGATGGAAATCGAGCCGGAGAACCCTTGATGCTTGGGTCGACGCTCAACCACTGAGTCACACCAGCCAAACTCTTAGATCTTTTGCAAGGACCAAATGAGTCAATGTACAGTATATAGTGTTTTTTAGAATAGTGATTGACACATATTAGGCTTTATCATTACTCCCATCTCTTAGATGTAAGTAAATAACATATAAGATAATATGTATTTATGTTACACATTATATACTCTATGTATATATTTCATAGTACAGTTCACTATTATATCTAACTGCATATAATTTATTATTTATAACTTATTATAAATAATACGAAATGTAGAAAGCCAAAATATGTATAAATTCAATAAATTGTCCTTATGATTACAATGACCAGCTTCTTGTTATTAATACTGGCATCACTAATCTTTGCGTACGCTACTTTTTCTTACAGATATATTTAAAAAGTCGGATTCACTCTAGAAAAAAAAAGACCGTGGAAGAAAAATAAAAAGCCTATGCTTAATAGATGAAGGAAGTTCAAGAAAAAAGGTGGTTGGTTTCAAAAGATTTGAGACATGAAAGGACTTGAAAGGTTCATTTGCCAACATTGTGTGGTCTGCGCTACCTTCCTGCAGACAAGGGCCTCACCGCATGTACTATGCTGGTTGCATTTATTGATCAGATGACTTGGACTTAACTCTATCCAAGAAAAGATTGAACTGGCTCCTATCCCAGGCAAGGTCAAAGCTTTTAGGCATTAAATACCTTTTAACATAATACAGAGATTTAAACCCAAACAAAAAAGGGAAATTTGATTCACATAGTTCTTATGTTTTTACGGTCCATACAAGTTGGAATGATTAGACTTGTGGATGTTAATTATTTTTCCATAACCTTAAATAAACAAAAGGCTGAAAACATTTGTTATAGTCCTTTTCTAAGAATTAGGAAAATTATGAATGCAGAAACTAATTTTTAATATTTTACAATAAGCAGATTTATGATTTAATTTTTTTTTTTTTTTTTGGATGAACCTAAGCTAGCTTTAGGGCATTTGGTTTTAGAAACATGAAATGAAAGAAAAAAATTTTATTTCCTCCTACTACACATGCAAGGGAATTCAAAAAGTAGAATAACCACAAGCTACTAATAAAAGTAACAAAGAAATATATAAATAATATAATTCTCATTTTCTATGTACTTGAAAAATTAAGTAGTCCTAGAAAACTGCCTTTGGCTTCCACATTACATTTGAAAAGATAACACTTCTCTAACTTTTGCAGACATTCTTTGCTGGCAGGGAATGAAGGCAGTCAAAGCAGCAATTGCATAACAATTCCGTGTACTTGCAATTCTCACTCTGCCTAAAAGATGAATAATTCCTGTTAATAGTTTTCATCAGCTGCCTACAATAGCCCACTTTTATTGATTGGCCCATATCCCATATCAGATATTTTTTGAACTTTTTGTTTTCTTTTGTTTTTATATAGGCTTTCCTTGAGTTTCTGACCCCTCCTAGAACTTCTGCAAGCATTACAATGAGCAAAGTTTTGCTAAGTATATTCAAAGTATTACCAAACTTTGTATCTACAAAGTACAATCTACTTGGAAGGGTGAAAGTCCTACAGAAGACTTTTCTAAGCACTCTTTATAGGATTGAGAGAATACCAGAGATTTATATCAAAATAGAAAAACAAAATGGATTACAAGGTGAAAGGGAGGGAGGTGGCTTGTGATCAGAGCATAAATCAAATTTATATGATTTTCTGATTCTAAACTCCTGAGTCACTCACATAGGTTCATATTTAAAAGTTATGAACGGTGAATCTGGCCGGTGTGGCTCAGTGGTTGAGTGTCGACCCATGAACCAAGAGGTCGCTGGTTTGATTCCCGGTCAGGGCACATGCCCAGGTTGTGGGTCCAATCCCCAGTGGCGGGCATGCAAGAGGTGGCCAGTCAATGTTCTCTCTCATTGATGTTTCTATCTCTCTCTCCCTCTCACTTCCTCTCTCTCTAAAAAAATTCAATAAAGGAAAAAAATTTTTTTAATTATTTAAAAAAAATTTTTTTAAACTGGCCCTGGCCAGTTTGGCTCAACAGTTGAGCATTGGCCTGCGGCCCAGAGAGTCCCCCGCTAGGGGCATGTACCACCAAAAAAAAAAAAAGAAAAATTAAAAAAATTTTTTTAAAATTATGAATGGTACAACTTCAGTCATCACTAATAGAAGTAATTATCATACTTAGCCCCTGTTACGATACCACAGTGTACAGTTGATTCCTTTGTTACAAAGCCTGTATGTGTTCAATATTTACTAACTACGTGATTTGGGCAAGTTATTTTTCTAAAATGGAGATGACAGGAGCACTTATTTCACAGAGTAATTGAAGAGTAAACAAGTGACTATACATGTATATATGTGTGTGTGTGTGTGTGTGTGTGTGTGTGTGTGTGTATAGTACTTAGAACAGGTCCTTGTACATTGTAAATCATTAATACCTTTGAACGATTGTATTAATCAGCTCCTAAATTACATTGGGGGAATTCATGCAACATTTGTTCTTACTAATACCAAGCTATGTGAATATAATAATGAATTTAAAATACAATTTTCTGCCCCCACATTTGGCTCAGTGGTTAGAGCACTGGCCCATGGACCTAACGGTCATAGGTTGGATTCCTGGTCAAGGGCATGATGTACCTGGGTTGAAGGTTTGATTCCGTGGTCATGCCTCTCTCACATCAATGTTTCTTTCTTTCTCCCTCTCTCCCTCCCTCCCTTTCACTCTGCCTAAATAAATAAAAATAAAAATAAAAATCAATGGGAAAATGTCCTCAGGTGAAGATTAACAAAAAATAAAATAAAAATTCCTACCTATAAAAAAGTGTAGCTATATCAATCTAAAGTATTCACCTCCATAATAGAACAACATTACTATTTGTAAGAGGGTTCATGATCATAACGGGGAACGAATAAAACGAGGGAATACGTACCGAAGTCAAGAAGTTATCCAAAGTCTCTCTCTTTCCCTCTGCTCAGTTACCTCCCCCTCTCACCATACTCCGCTATTATTTCCAGTAAAACTAAATCTAATAGCAGTCCTGACCAGATGATGAGTGTATGGCCATGTGGCCATTTCTACAGTGATAAAATTTGCCTGTTACAGGCCTGTACTAATTTCACCGCTAATCTGTTCAGGATACTATGTTTTCCTAGGCCTGAATCTCAGAAGTTTAATCCAGCAGATATTTGACACTTGTGGATTTAATATTTTAGATGTTGTTTATTCAAGAACACTGAAGCTCCATAACATGCAAAACTCACCACTTTTCAGAGGTAAATTTAAATCACGCTATCCTGGTGAAACCAACACAGGAATCAGCCACTGAACTAATGAACTGAATCCTCCAACCCACTCCTTTTCATAAATATAAAAAGCACATTTATTCAAGTTTGTGAGCTATTATTCAAGTTTATGAACTATTCAGGATAATGAGTTAAGATCAGCTATTTTTCTTCCACCCGAAAAGGAGCACGGTTCTGCAAATGGCCTATGCATCATTTGTATCTCAAAACATTTTGAACAAGAATAGGGTTGTGGTTATACATGAATTAAAAGTTCATGGAATAATCAAAACTATATTTGTATTGTCTGCACCAAGGCTACGTGGTAGTACTGTGATGGAGTGAAACAATTCTAAAAGTGTGAATGTTAATCTAAAAACTTTAAAAATTGCCCTGGCTGGTTTGCCTCACTGGTTAGAGTGTCAGCCTATGGACCAAAAGAGTCGTGGATTTGATTTCGGTCAAGGGCATGTACCTTGGTTGTAGTTCAGTCCCTGGCCCTGGTCTGGGTTATGTGGGAGGCAACCAATCAATGTGTCCCTCTTGCATCAATATTTCTCTCCCCCTCCCCTACTCTATCTAAGATAAATGGAAAAATGTCATCGGGTGAGGATTATAAAAAATAAATAAAAACTTTAAAATTATTTCATTTTTATATTCTTTTATATCATAGAATAATTAGGAGTCTAAAAGGAGAGTCACTTAATATTTTTAGTTAACTTTATTTTTATAATCAAGTTATGTTATAGTGGAGCTATATCTTTAGGGGCTCTATTATGCATCTCTGGATAAATGACAGAGAGCACTGGCATTCGCATCACTACTCTCCCAGGACAGCTTCTGACCACTCCGTATGTGCTGTGCATGGTGTGGGAGCGTGTGCAGTATTTACAAGCCTGTGTGTGTGCATGAATTGAATTGAAGTGTCAGTAAGGTTTTAAGATATCAGCAAGCACAGCAGGAAGGCTTCATATCATATAAGCCAAGGTATTAAAAGGTTCCTCCTATAAGTAACTCTTTTCTCTTTATTCCTAGACTTGCCCTTGTAACTTCACAGTTTTTTGTCTGTTTGTTTGTTTTGAGCCATGGAGAACTTCATTCAATGAAATCTTTCACTGCAGCCCAAAGTAAAAAACAGGTGAAACTAAACTTCTCTATTAGGTGGCCCAGGAGCAATGTGCAGACCTGCGCCTGACACCTTTCCCCTTGTGCTTTCTTGCCCCACACTCACCCCACTGAGCTAACCTAAACCACTAATCCTTACTGAAATCCGCACAGAGAGAACACTGGTAGAGACTCTCCCTCTTGACAATTGTGTGGCATCGGACGAACTGGTTTCTAAGATTCATTTTCCTCACCAATTAAAGGAACCCAACAACAGGAAGACTAAATAAGTTACGCTTACTTATAATGCCCTGCATAGAAGCGTTAATATTATCATCAGCAGACCATTTATTCATTCATTCATTTCAGCACATATTTATTGAGAACCTATGATGTGCCAGAAACTGTTGGGTCCCAGGAAATAAAAGAGAAGAAGGTACATACAGAGGAATACTACTTGGTTATAAAAAGAAGGAAATCTTGCCATGTGCAACAACATGGATGGACTTTGAGGGTATTATGCTAATTTAAATAAGGTGGACAGAGAAATACAAATACCTTATGATTTCACTTATTTGTGAAATCTAAAAAATGAAACAAACACATACAAAAAACCTCATAGATACAGAGAACAGATTGGTTATCAGAGGGAAAGAAGTTTGCAGCGTGGGCAAAATAGGTGGAAGGGGTCAACCATATGGTGATGGATGATAAGTAGACATTGTGATGATAACTTTATACCATACACAAGTATTGTGTACAGTACAAAGTATAGTTACAAACCTGAAACTAATATAACATTATCTACCAATTATACCTCAATTAAAGAAAGGAAAATACAGATAAAAGAGTATAATTCTTGGCCCTGTAGAATTCTGGTATGAGAAAGTCATGCAAATTTGTTGAAGGGAATCAGGGAAGGCCTTCCAGGAGCATGTGCACAGCACCCAGAGGAAATAGGGAAGAGGCTGCTAGTTTAGGGGACAAAGAGAGGAGAAAGCTGGTCTGTCCTTTGATGAAGCACTGCAAGGGCGGGGAGTCTTCTTGGGCCCTTGGGCATCTAGCTAACGCTTTATGTTGAAGAGCAGGACTCTCCTCAAGGGTTTCCAAAGACCCTGCTTCAAACACTGTCTCCATCACTACACTTCTACCCTATGTTACAATTATCTGTGTAATTGTCTGCCTCTATCACACACTGGGAACTGTTTGTTCTGTGTTATGTCCCTACGTCCTTAGTCAGTGACTGACAAATGAATGACATACACTTAATATCTAGTGAATGAAGAAATGGATCGATGATTTAACGAGTAAAGAGGGAGAAACAGTGTATATAGAAGACGGGACAGCAGGAAGACAGTGTTTTCTTACTTTCAAGTTTACTTTGGATCCCGCTCAACATAGTGATGAATCCTGTCCTCCAACCCACTCTTTTAGGTAAATACCGAAAGCAAATCCTTTCATATTTAAGATAGAATATGTTTCTCTCACCCCAACAGAAGCAGTGATTCTGGAAATATGTCCCTAGCTCCCTCTCACAGTGTCCGGCCTGTGCATGATGTGTGCCATCTGGGTCCTTGGGACTCTTCCCCATGCACTTGAAGTGCATGACTTCAACATGCAGTCTGAATCAGGCAAGCATTTATAAGCAATGGGACATCCCAGGAATGAGAAAGAATAAATAGAAAACTTTTAAAAGAGGGATGGATGGTAGGTGTGGGAGTTGGGGGAGGTCTGTACAATAGGTTTTCATCTTTTATGGACCTGGGAAACAGAGTATTTTTTGAGAGAAAAGAGCTCAGGCATATATATTTTTCATTTAACAAGCTCACAAATCAATCTGATTATTCAGCAATTCAACTAGGATCTGCTTTACATCTCATAAACAAACACTTCTGGTTTTACCTTTTTGGGTTCTGGCATATTATTAATATAAATAGTGTAGATTCCACTTTTATTAAAACCAGCTTGATATACATCTGCACAGTCTCTAAATGGTTCCTCTTTTTTTCCTCCCTTTAGTAAAACTGCAAAAAAAAAAAAAAAAAAAGATTGCAATATGTGAATAAAAATATTAGTACCATTAGTACCCAAATGGACTTCACGTATAACTAAGCAAGCCTTCGTTTTCTCCAGACAAACGTCAATATTGCATTTACTGAAAAGTCTATCATAAAGACAATACTAGATTTCAAGGTGACTCATAGAATTACAAAGCTCAAGAAAGAAATCTGTAGAGCAATTTACAGCTGAATATTTTTTTATATTTTGCTTAATTTCTTTAATCTTGTTTTTCTCTACAGGTTTTCCAAAACTTCAACTCAACTGATGTGATTATGAAATACCTCTAATCAGTAACAATTATGCTAATATTCCTGCAAATTTTCTAAAAAGTCCTTACCTACATTTCATAGGGAAGTTTTTTTTTAAAATGCTGAAGCATTTTTTGGAGGAGGAAGAGATGAAGATAACAAAGTCAAACATAAAAATACAGTATGGAGATTTAAAACACTAAAAGTAGGTAGTGCTGCTTTCTCTGTGGCTTTAGATTGAATAGGTCCCAGGATTTTTTAATAAAATAAAAAAAAAAGAACTCTTAAAATAATTAGATTTAGAATTTAAAAAGGCTCTCTGACCCAATATAACTGTTTAGAAAGACAAGGACTCTGAACTTTTTTTTTTATTTAATGCCCTAAAGTTAAACTATTAGGTAGATGATACATAAATAAAAGAATGAAAGTAAATAAAGTCTGAAATTAAGTTATATAGGGAAAGAGCTCAGAAAAAGCTGGAAGTAAAGTGGAAAATAAATTTAATTAGAGATAGTCTATACTTACAACTTTATTTACTAAACTTCATCCATTATTACGTTCTTATTAATAAGATTAAAATACAAAAATGATCCATATTTAGTAGTCTTTGGCTAAAGATATGGGTAGTATATTTATAAAATATTTATGATGTAGTATTTCCTAATAAATATATATTATTTTAGTAATTGGTTTCATTAAACTTTTTCTGGAAGATTAATAATATTTTATCATTGTGCCCTTAAAGTCTCATGTTATTTAATAAATATCTGTTTCAGTCACTTTGAGTTACAATGGTCTTTTATAATAAAAATATAAAACTTAAAGTATGAATCAATGCTTTTAAATTGATTTTGAATTCTCAGTCTAAATATTAGCCCGACTTAAACTTAAGATGCATGGTGTTACTAATTTATAGGCAATTAAAAATAAACAGTCTAATCTTGGTAGAAAGAAGGACTATCTCAATATAAATATTTCAAATTAAAAAATAACTTATAGCCTGGCCAATGTGGCTCAGTGGTTGAGCGTTGACCCATGCACTAAGAGGTCGCCGGTTCTATTCCAGGTCAGGGCACATGCCCAGGTTGTGGGCTCAATCCCCAGTGGGGAGCAAGCAGGAGGTGGCCAGTTAATGTTCTCTCTCATTAATGTTTCTATCTCTCTCTCTAAAAAAAAATTCAATAAAGAAAAAATTTTAAAAACCTCTTATATTTCAAGAAAATGAAATATCCACATCAGATATGTTACCATAACAAGAATGAATTACTTAATAGTATCATGTTTTTTCCAATAGTGCGTGTCTGCTCTAATGGTTTTACCTACTTGTATTAATAATTACATTTAAACACCATCATTACAATTGCAATATCAACACAGAATCAGTAATCACAAGATTACAGGTTCATATGATAGTGAAGAAGTATTGCACAGAATGTATGCAAATAGCAATTTAAAAATAAATAGATAAATGCTTACTAAAAAGCCATCTGAAATGTCATTGGCATGTCAATAAATTATATAAAGTTATTATTGTTGTAAAAAAAATGAATGCAGTTCAGTTATGCTTGCTTATTTTAAGGTAATAGACTTGTATTTTCTAGAAAAAGGTTTTAAGTTCTAAATGCTCGATCTTCTGCTAAAAAGGTTAAAATAACTGAATTAGATGCAAAAAAAAAAAAAAAAAAAGGTTGTAAAGAAATACCAAATAAAATTTATGATCTTTTAAGAGGATGAAGAACACAGGAAGATGTGGTCAACAGAAATTCAATGGAAAACCCATTTTTCTTTTCAGGGTGAAAGACAGAGAAAGCAATTTATCTAAAGAGAAAATGCTTCTGGTTGCATAGACCACTTCCTGCCCTCCATTAGTCAGTTATGTAAGGAGAATACATTCCCTTCCCACTTCTCTGCCATGGCCCCCCCCTCCCCTTTTCTTTCCTCTTCAGGAAGATGTGGGCAAAGAGGCTGTTGTGTGGGAAGAAAGAAGCTGTTTCACACACATTCTAAGTAACGGACAAAAAAATAGGAAAAAATGGGTATTATCTTGTTTTTCTGCAAATTAATGATATAAAAATGATGTCCAAACCATAAATGTAAGTTTATAATGGGACAAATGGTTTGAGGATTCTACTATAAAGGGTACAGCTAGTACTATGGTTATACTAAGGATTCGTTGTCATGGCAACATATATAGATAATTAATTTTCTTGAAATATAGTTTGGTATTTTTGAAAAATTGAAACACTTGGCATTCTTTTTTTTTTTTTTTTTTTTAATCCTCATCCGAGGACATTTTTCCATTTTTTGTACAGACAATGTGGGAGGGAGAGAGAGGAAGAGAGAGAGAGGGAAACATCGATGTGAAAGGGACACATCGAGTGGCTGCCACCCGCACGACCAACCAGGGCCGGGGACAAACTGCAACCAAGGTACATGCCCTTAGCGGGAACCGAACCCGGGTCTCTCCGGACCGCAGGCGGACGCTCTAACCGCTGAGCCAAACCGGCCAGGGCGCACTTGGCATTCTTCACAGAAGAAATAGTTTTTTCTTCTAAGAAAAGTTAGATTGCTTGTTTTTAGTTAGATATTAATTAGTAAATGTTATGCTTAAAAGTTTGATCCAGACTACGTTTTAGAGTATTAGAGCATTTAAAATCAATTTAAAAGCTTCATTAACAGCTTACTTTTAATATTTGTATTATATACGATGGTTTGAAGAAGCCTCCTTCTATAAGGGTAGATTGACCGTCAGAGTTTTTCTTTCTTTTATTAATGTATAAAATGGGACAATAATACATATTTCTGAGGTACATGTGTGAATTATGTAACAGAGCCAAGTGATTGAATTACAGTAAGTACTCAAGAAATGGTAGTCATTATTGTTGTTATGGTAATACAATAATATTATTACTGATAACATTGTATTATTATTTTCTCTTATGGAAGGACACTAGCAAGCTATGGAAAGCCAGCCAGTCTAGTCAATGGAATGGTGGACACTGTAGTCTTCTACCCTCAAGTACAAATACTACAGCTTAATGCAGGGCAATTACAATTGACTGGTTACATGTAGGATTAGAACTGGACTCTCCTTGTCAAAGCTAATTGGCTTATTTTATTCATTGACTACATGGGTCATACCATCATTGTTTAAGTCTAAAAGAAAAAAACCAACAACCCAGGTAATATAATCTTGCGGTATAGTGTAAGCTTTATCTGAATAGTTAAAATTTAAGGATTATTACAGGTGAAATGACACATGATGAATCCACCAATATGTTGATTATAGAGGTTTTCATTTCCTAACTTAAATCTGCAAGACTAATTATTTTCTTTGTTAAGTACCAGAGTTCTGAAACTCAGTGTAATGATTAGATGTTATAAAATTGGACACATAATAAACATTTTAAAACATAAAAAGACAAGAACAAAGATGAGTTCACTGAAGATTATAAGTCTCAGAACTAGGGCTATATTTTGTAAGAGATCTTGAGATTCAATGAGATTGAAGATGTAACAAATAACATAAATGGAGCCACTGTGAAATGGAGCCAGAGCCGCCATCCCAGAGAGCTGCCTCGCACGTCTTACTTCTCAAACCTTTGGAATGTTAAAACAGGGCAAAATAACCTTTGGACTTAGCTTAAAGTAACATTGTGTCTCAAAGAACTGTTTGTAAAGATAACAAAAAATCAGATATTATGGCTACTGGACTGATGGCTACTGGGCTGAAAATTAAAAACATTGTTTAGAATTACTATCACTGTGTTAGCTTATCTGCATCACTAGAAATGCCTTCCTTCTATTGATGTACTTGTTCCCCTTCCTTTTCTCATAAATACTCTTTGCCTTTGTCTCTTAATCAGAACACTGCTGGGTTTCTGCCTGAATCAATGCTTCCCAAATAGCTGTTCTTTTTTCATTTCAAATAAATACTTGCTGCCTCTCACGTTGGCCTTTTATTTTGAGGTTAACAAAGACCATGTCGGGGAGGAATGGGTGGTGAATGACGAAAGATAGATATGGAAAACCTGATGGAAGAGGATAAAAGGAGCATCACATGGACAGTACTGGGGAGAGTGGTCTGGAGACCCAAAGAGGTGTTTATCTATCTGTCAAAGTGGTTTAAACTTTTTAAAAAATAAACTGGTTTAAAAGCATGAATTAAAAAGTAGATCTTTACATCTGAAAGTTCCTTCTTTGACCACATACTCTTATCTTTTCATCTCCCATTCTTTAATTCTTGAGGAGTTTGTTTTTTCTGTAAGTGGAATCTAGATCCCCATCGTACTATTGCCCCTCCCTGGCCTCCAGTTTCATTTTCGTAACTTTGATCTCAGAGTCAGGCAGTAAAGAACAGCTCAGAAGAAATAACACCTGAACGAATAAAACTTGTAAAAGAGCTTATCTGAACTCTATTTTAAGAGCCTGCTAGGCCAGTTCAAAGACTTTACCTACACCACTATTAGCCAGTAAAATTATTCTTTTCATTTTGTCTTATCTGCACAACAAAATATTTATGATCTAAAGGGAAAGAATAGGGACACAAGCAGGTGCATGTCTGTCTTTCCCCTGCCATCATTCAGTCAATAAGCAACCTGAGACCCTGACTCCAGCAGCTGTTGACTTTATCAGGCTCTTCCTTTTATTTGCCCAAACAGTTTCAATCCAGATGGCATATCTGCCAACAAGCTGACTTCAGGGAAGAGCCATGAAAGTTGAGGCAGAGGGTCACTTCAATTCAGATGAACCCTCAAGAGAAAACTTCCTGGAATGTAGAATTGGTAATTATGAGCCTCAGCAGACCTAGTAGAAAACACAGATGGCAATTAGCCTTGCTATCAGGGAATATGCAAAAAGCCAAAGTCCTTGAATTCCACTCACGTCCTAAAATGTGACTATAAAGAAATCAATTCTTCAAGCATTCTTTTTCAATCTTAGATGTGGCTAATATCTCTCCAGTGTTAGCAAACATCAGAATGAATGTGGACCAAGTTACTGGTTTAAGGATAATCCTTATGGTACTTTTTGGCCAATCATTACCATGATCATAGTAATAAAAATTGCCTCTAAATCTGTGATTTTCAACATGACAGGTCACTGAAGTTCACTGAGTATATGGCTGAAAATAAATGGCGTATCTGACAAGGTGAAAACAAGCAAACGATTCGTTAGACTCTACACTTGAGACAGGTGTGTGGGTAGTTCATGGAAAGCCCATTTAAAGACACGTCCCAGAAATCTCATTTGTTTGAAAGTACTTTTAGAAATGGAAGAAGGTAATACCTGCATTTCAAGGGTGTGGGAAGATTAAAGAAGGTTTGCAAGCAATATTCAATATTTCAATATTTTGTGGATAGGTGTGAGGGTGAGACATCAATGATCTCATAACTATATTATCACATCTGTAGAGCTACACAAATACATAAAACCTTTATGCTTCCAAATTAAAATTTTCAAAGTTGATGTTGTATGTCATATAAAACATATGCAGATGAGCCTAAATATCTGTGAGTTGATATCTCAACATGATTGTTTTTAACCTACAAAAATGGCAATTGAATGTGGTTTGAACTACTACATATATTTTTTTTCTTTTTTAAATTTATTTTTTATTCAATTTATTGGGGGAACATTGGTTAATAAATTGTATGGGTTTCAGGGATACAATTCTACAATAAGTCATCTTTTTATATACTACATCATCTGTACATTGTATTGTGGTTCACCACCCCAAGTTAAGTCTCCTTCCATCACCACTTACCAACCACCCTTACCCTCTCTTACCTCCCTCATCTCACTGTTTTCCTCTGGTAATCACCATACTGTTGTTTATGAGTTGTTGTTGCTTGTTTGTTTGTTTTTGTTTTTTGCTTAATACCTTCACCTTTTCACCTAACCCCTCAACTCCCTCCCCTCTGAGAGCTGTCAGTCTGTTCTCTGTATCTATGAGTCTGTTTATTTTGTTCATTAGATTTCACATATAAGTGAAATTATACGTATATCCATATACATTTTTAAGTCACAGTATAACAAACACATAATATATTCTACTTGTAAATAATTTAAATCTTAAGTTTTTGGTTAAGTAACTAAAAACTTCCCTTTTTAAAAATCTACTATTCCTTTTCCCCACAATCCTTGTGTAAAGGAATGCTTGAACATCATTTACCTGTTGCATTACTATTTTAATTATGTTTTTTGTTTTAAAAAAAAGGACTGTTTTACTCATTTAAATTCCTTATGTGTTGTTATTATTTTGTAGATAATCTGTAACATCTTAAATATTCATCACTTTCTTGGAGGAACTATAGTAATGATGAGCATAATGAAATCAAGAAGCATTAACTGAACACTAATTATGTGTGCTCAACTCTGATTTCAATGTGCTAAGTATGTTTCATATGCTTCATTTCACTTAATCCCCATAAATACTTTCAAGGTAGGTTTGTCAATATAATGTATTGTTTCATATACAAGGAAACTGGGGCTCAGAGATGCTACCTAACCTCACAAACACTTATAAGTGGTGGAACTCTTCAACTATGAAGCCGAGAATCTGAACTGCTTCTTACTCACTTCAGAGTAAAGTCAAACTCAAAGACATCTCCAATGCGCCATCTGTCACAGAGTCCCCAGCAATGCTTATATCAGCTGACAATGTCACACCAGCGTCCTGGGTGAATCAGGACAGGCCTCGATTCTGAATGGGTACAGGCTCTTGACATGGAAGCAGGAAGTATGAGAGGAATGGCAGTAGGCAGAAATGACAAGGAAGAAGGACAATGTTGAAATGAGGATAGACGGAGTCACAGGGAGCAGAATTACCTGACAGAGGGGAACTCAACTCGCAGCAGAAATGTGAACAGAACTTCGAAAGCCAGCAGGGAGTTAGAAAGCAGAAGGTCCTTGAGAAGCCGTCCCAAATGTCATAATGTCCGTACCTTGGAGTTATGCTATCCAGGATTTACCCCGTGCTTTGTAGATATTATTTTCACAAGGCTAGTATTTGATTTCCCAGCCTGCGGACTAGTAGGTAGAAGCTACAAATTTAGAAGTATGGGTGCGGGGAGGTGAGCGTAGGCATGTGTGTACATTTGTGAGTGTGTGTTGGTGTTCATCTGCCAGACTCAGGCATGAAAACAACAAACAATTGATAGTAAAACGTTTTTGTGTATGAGGAAGATACAGTAGAATTTTAAGCATAAGCAAAAATAAGAAATGATAACAGTTTAGGCACTAAGAGACAAATTACATACTTTTCCAAAGGCATCATGGTATTATGATGCATATTAATTCATGCTGATGATAATAAATTTTAAAAAAATGTAAAGCTTTAATTTTATTCAATCTTCTCTTCTCTGAGGAAAAAGAAAAAAAGAATAAAAACAACACAAAAAAATTTATCGTCACAATGTTTTTAAATTTTCTTAAAATTTTACTACTTAAAGAGATATATTGTAATTGTCTAGACAATATATTACTCATTATATGTAATTTGTGGATAGATAGATAGATAGATAGATAGATAGATAGATAGATAGATAATATTGAGATATACACATAAGGTATATAAACTATTAAATCTATATGGGCATGCAAAGCACCCTATGGCATACATAGGGTGGATTGCACAATAGCACATCAAGTAATTCTACATATTTCTACTTTAATTTGATTAGAGTATTTAAATAAATTTTCTAATGTTCATCTAATGTGAGCTGATTTACATATATGACTGAATCGTATTCAATGTGTATTACACTTAAAGCAACTAGAATAAAAACAAATAAAAGTTAAAAATGGATTGGCACACAACCTTTGTTTAATCAAGTAATCATTCATTTTTCACAAAATTTATTTGTGTTGTCCCATGTAGGAAGTTCTGAGTGCTACATGACCTTTGCCATTTGTTCAGAAGGTCGTTTCATTAGCAAAAGTATTTCAGGTGTTTCATGTGTGTTAATTTCTCATGTGATGTTTTCTGGCATGGCTGGAATATATTGATTGTGAACAAAAGATTTCCTATGCATGTGGGAAAGCTTAAAGGGCATCTTTTGTGCCTTATTATGAGACAAATTGATCTCAGCAAGAGCCATTAAAAATGGAATGAAAGTCCTCAGGCAATGCTGTAAATGTAGAAAGTAGTTGCCAAATGCTTTTGAAAACTGACACACACACAAAACACTTCACTTTGAAGTTGTAACTAAAGGCTGACTGTCACCTTAGGTATGGAACTTTGCTTCTGACTCTTGTGGTGAAATACACTTTGTTCTCAACTACTGGCTGGGGTTCTATGTGGAGTTCTGCTCTGAACTCAGGGTGTCTTCCATCATGACAAGTGATACAAAACCAAGCGAAGATATGGAATGACTGATTAAAGTTATAAAACGTGCAAGTTTGTCCAGGCCACCAGGCCAGTTCCCAAGGTGTGCGGTACTTGTCTGCTAAGCAAGCAGAGCTAGGACTAGAACGTAGATGTCTAGATACCTGTTCCTTCTAGACCACCCTGCCCTGCACTCCAGGTGACATATATCATAGCTGCTCCAAGACACTGGTGAGGAGACCATCTCAAACCAAGTCCTGGTTCTAGGGACATGGGCTGCATTCATTACGGCTGAGATTCGGTTTATTTGCGCATTTGTAAGCATGTGCACGAGGCTGAAACAACTGGTTGAACCTTCTGTTAGAACACAATCTCCACTTGAAATTAAACCCAAGGTTCAAATTCACTGTTCTAAAATAACTTACACTGGTTGTGAAAACAGAATGTTCACACCTAAGAGTAATTATAAGTACATGAAAGGACACAGTAAAATTAAAAGATATTTGACTTAACTGGTAGTACATTGAATAATTGAACTTCATCATACACTCACTGGAAAGGTAGGTTATTCTTGGTGGGTCACTTATTGACATGATCTGTCACTGAAGTGGGTCACATCAGAATGTGAACACCTGAGCCAGTAGCAGGAAGAGATTACATTGTATTTAGAATTACAGTCATGATGCTGGTATCTTTAGTTCAAAATAAATGATGGCCTTCCATTGGGAGCCAAAAATGTTTTTAATCAATAGTTTTAAAGTTTCTCTGCAACTGACTTTAGAAAAATCGTATGCTAAAAATCAATATTTTGTTTATATGCATTTAAGCCTAACTATACAGTTGTAACATGTCTCGGGTTTTATTTCTTTCTTTTTTTTTTCCTGCCTTCTTAAAGCCTAAGACATTTCATGAGGCGGTCACTCTACGGTTGATGTGATGCATACGGACTGAATGATGTGAACAAAGTGTTTTCTCCGTCCTTTCCCTCTGAGTAATTATAGGTGCCATCCGGCTCAGCGTAAAGTGCCATAGCTTATCTGGAACAAATGTCCGAAGTCCCATTATATCCCCGGGCTTAGAAAACGTCTGTTGAATTTGACTTGAGTGTGGATGAGTCCAGGAAATGACTTAGTTGATATTCTATTCAAAATATTTTGTGCTTCTCTGCTTTAGACAACCAGGCCGAGGAGGCATATGCGAAGAAGGAACAGAGTTTACTCCCAGTCGTGTTGGAACATCGAGGCAACACTCTTCGGTGTGGCCTTTCGCCCTGGGAACGTCCAGGCCCGGCTGGAGCCAGGAGATATGCCTCTTCGGAAAGTCTCGTTTCTGAAGCTGAAACTCTAATTCCAAAAGCGAATTAACCACAAAATTTCAAATCTCCCCCAAAAGATGTGGTTTAGAAATAGTTCATGGGAGAGGTCAAGGACTATATTATTTTTTATTTTGTTATCATTAGTTTGGCTAGTCACTATTCACACAATTTTTTTTCCCTACAGAAATGACAACTTTTCAAAAGGCAGATAACATGCTCCATCAAAAAGGAGAAATATACCATTTCCAAAAATAAACAGTCACTTTCCCCTAAAGCCACTGGGTTTTATGAAAGGAAGTGCTAGAAAGTGTGGTTCATTTTAAGGGAATTGTAAATGTTTGACGTATAATTTTCTGTCAAGATAAAGCATTTCCCTCATTAAATGTGAACAAATGCTCACAGTTGTGTTCAGCAGATAACTTCCTGGATCTTTCTTTCTCTTTCTACCTAATGCTAAATTATGCCTTACATGTAGTCAACGAAAAACCAAATATTTGACGCAGTCAATGAAAATAGTATTTTCTATTTTTATCAATGTTTATATGAGTGACCTTCAAAAACTTTTAATTTCCTCCCGTTGCTTGTGATGTTTTTAGAGTCATTCTTAACTCAAGGGACCTGCAGGAGGAGTTCCAACTATCTTATCCGTTGACTGAATGATTTACTTCACAAAATCAATAGACACTGCACAGGAGGTAAATTCCTTTCAGATGGCAGAATTATTCTGAGAACAGAGCCAAATGTCTCCTCAGCACTGGGAAGGAAGCAAATGCCTCATTTACCCTTTTCAGAAGGCCAGAGGACAGAAAATAATGGTCAAACGTTCCATGCCACTGCAGTCAGCCTCTGGGAAAGACGCTAAACCAAATCATTCAGATCACTTCAAAATACTAGTGTCAGTCACTATGTGTTTCAGATGATGTGAAAGAAGTTTTAAAAATTAATTTCATGAGACGCTCCTCAGGATTTGAAATTTGAACTTCAGAATAGAGGAAAGGAAGTCTTTGAGCATGCTCATGCCTCGGTACTTATTTTTACGTTTGTTTTAGTCCTCTCTGCTGTGTGTGCCTTCCTCACCAACAACACTGTTGTCTCTCCTTCCATATGCTAGTTTCTGGGGTGTGGGTAGACAACATTTTTTGCTTTTACTTCCTTTTACTCATTCTAGTCTTTGATCTCTGCATGGAGCGTACATTCACCCAAACTCTCCCTAGAGAAGTTCACCCCAGTTCCAAAATTCAGTTCTTAGTCTTTTTTTTTTTTAACCTGACTTTCTGCTTATTTGCACTAAAACAGACCTTTCCTGACAGCATTTTCTACCTGGCATAACACTGCTCACTACTAGTTTTTCCCCCTGATTGTTTTCTTTTTGGTCTATTTTTTATCTGTCCCGTAAAGAACTCCCAATTTTCTGTCTTTGATTTTACATTCTTACTATATTTAAATGGGTTCATAATCCGTCAGTTCTCTGAAACTGTACCTAAACGTTGGGGGGGGGGGCTGCACCAGGTGGGGAAGAGAGGTCGGCGGGTGTTTATCAGATTCTGACACGGATTTCTAACCCAGGGCTTTACACACACGATCAGTGCCTTACTCGTGGCCCAGCCTTTCCGCCTGTCTTCTCTGAGGGCACGCCTATCTATGTATGGCATCCAGGCTTCACTCCTGAATTCCACATTCCTACTCCTCTGCCTTACAGATTCAATTGTCCCCCAGGTACCTCAGTCACCGTGCCCGAAACCAGTGCCCCTTCAACTGGTTTCTTTTCCAGAGCCGGGGACGAACTGCAACCAAGGTACGTGCCCTTAGCGGGAACCGAACCCGGGTCTCTTCGGACCGCAGGCCGACGCTCCAACCGCTGAGCCAAACCGGCCAGGGCACAACTGGTTTCTTTTCACACATTGCTGATTTTAAGGAATGTCATCCACATCCCTTCAGTTATTCAAACCCCAAACTTGGAAGTTATGCTTAACTCTTCTTCTAGTAACTCACTATTTCTTACTGATTCTAATTCTTCTTCGTCACAAATTGCCCGTCCACCTGCCTTTCCACTTGCTTCTACTTAATCCTGACCTCATTTTTTGCTCTCCTCAGAGAGCCTTTTCAGAACTGATGAAACCATCATATCTCTGCCTTTCCTTCACATCATGGTACAGTGGATAAAACCAGACTCTCTGGGCTCAGCGGACAAGCAGAGTGGTAATTAGAAATCACTTGTCAATGTGTTTAGTTTTCTCATCTATCGTATACGGTTAATAATAGCACCTAGCTTATAGACTTGTTACTAGAATTAAACGAGTTAACAGGCAAAGGGCTCAGAAGACTGGCTCGCACTCTCTAAGCGCTTTTGTTAATATTTTAATAATGACATCCATCGGGTCCCTCTGCTTCCAGCTTGTCAGCTTTCCAATACAACCTTCCTACATGGTGACGGGTAATTTTTCTGCAATGCAAATGTCAATAACATTGACTCCCTTTTTGTGTTAAGAGGGGAAAATGCAGCTTCCTTGATCTCCCTCAGTGAACTTTTCTGACTCCGCCTTTCGCTGTTCTCCTGCCTTTGATTCTGAGCTTTAGGCTGTGAACCCCCTCAACGCCCACCCTGCTCCCATAACTTCTGGCAAATATCTATGCTGTTTGAGCTCTGCATAGACTCTGCTTTCTTCATTTTGAAGACGTAGCCATGATCGCCCCAGGAAAGCCACCCTGTCTATGTTTTAATCCCGGGTCAATCTTTTCCAGGCATGTAGCCTTGCGCAAACTACTCAAGTTCCCTGTGAAATTTATAAAATGTATAAAATTAGGCTAAGCGTAGTAGTTTCCTCATACTGCTGTTGTGAGGATAAACTAAATTCATGCACGAAGCTTAAGCAACGGCTGAATCATAATGAACATTGACAAATTCCTTAAAGACGCTGCAGGTGTGGGATTGTGCCCTCACCCGCTGCCTCTGGCGAGATTGAATGTCCCTCCCGTGCGTTTGGCTGGTGCCCTGGCAGCCTGGCCTCACCCCAGGCAAACAGTTACAGAATGTTACTGTGTGTTCACCTGTCTTTCTCCCCACCAAACTCTAGTTTCCTTGTAACCAAAGACTGAATTACATCTTTTCTCTCTTTCCAGTGTTCTGAAGAGCCTGGCATATTACAGGAACTCAGCAAATATTTGTTAAATAAAAATGGATGGATATCCTTATCCCCAGAAGGGACTTTGAAACAGAACATTCATTGTACAACTATTTTTTGAATGAATGGATAACTTTATGAATCACTTCTTGGTATAGCAGGAGTATGTTCCAAGCTGATTTGGACAGTAAGATTATCAACCCCCATCATTTTATGATGGAGCTTAACTACCATTTTCTTCCCTTTTTATGCTTTGTTAGTAATTACATTCGTGGTCACATAATACGATGTTTGCCTTGTGTGTGTTCAACATGTGTGATGACATTTTAATCACCTTTGTACACAGATGACTGGTGAATGTTTGATAGTCATTATTCTCCCACAAAGAAGTCCAAACCTCATTTCCATGCCATTATCAATGTGAACTATTTAATTCCTGCACTAACTGTGACTTGCCAAAAGTATGAAGCAATCAGCTAAGCTTTGACGCTATGGTAACACTGGGGGCAATAGGCAATATTTCTTTAGTGGGTAATGTTTCTAAGAATAAATGTGACCAAATGTTGGCAGTCAAAGTTTAGACAGAAATAAATGTGTTACCCGATGTCTTACAAAGCGGATTCAATTCACTTTGAAATGACTGCCTAAGACACCACTCTTGTCTGTTTGAAACAAGAAGAAGGAGGTTTGGTGAACTGTTTCAGAAAATGTGTATATTAATTATACATAGCTTAAATGTATTTTATGATATAGATTTTTGGTAGGAAAATTTCTGTGAAAATAAACAAAAATACTCCCTCCAAGAAAAGATAGAGTTACAGTTCCTGGCCCCAACACACGTTTAGGGAAAGCATAAACTCCTCGCCAACACTTCCTAGGAATCGTTTTGTCATATAACTTCAGTGAGTTATACCTACTTTAGTACAAAAATAAAAACTACTGCAATTGTTTTAGCCTTTACCGTCATACATCGCTGAATGACAGGGATACATTCTGTGAAATGTGTCCTGTGGGAGATTTCATCATCGTGCAAACATCGTAGAGGGCACCTACACAAGCCTACATGCTACAGCTCACCACATCGAGGCTGTACCTCTGCACAGCATATTACTGCCCTGACCACTGTAGGTGATTGTAACACACTGCTAAGTATTCACGTGTCTAAACCTATCCAAGCATAGAAAAGGTATAGTAAAAATATGGTAGAAAAGCTTTAAATGCTCCACTTGTCCAGGGCGCGTCCCTGCATGGAGCTCGCATGACTGGAGGTTGCTCTGGTGAGTCCGTGAGTGGCGAGCGAACGTGAAGGCTGGGACAGTACAGTATATACTGTGGGCTTATAAACACTGCACACCTAGGCTGTACTACACTGATACAAAGTACTTTTCATTCTTCGATAATAAATTAACCTTTGCTTACTAGAACTTTTTACTTTATAAACTTCTAAATTCTCCTCAATTTTTCAACTCTTGTAGTAACACTTAGCTGAAAACACATTGTACAACTACACAGAAATATTTTCTTTCTTTATGCTCTTATTTTATAAGCTTTTTTCTATGTTTAAAGTGTTTGTTTTTTTAAACTTATAAAAATTTTGTTGTTGTTAAAAACTAAGACACAAGGAGACCTAGGTCTACACGGGGTCCGGATCATCAATGCCATTCGTGTCTTCCACCTCTACCTCTCGTCTCACTGGGAGGCCTTCGGGGCAATAGCATGCACGGGCGTCATCTCCTCTGGAGCACATCCTGAAGGACCTGCCTGAGGCTCTTCTTCAGGAGCTGTCACTCTTTTCAGGATACGTCTACTGGCTTGTTTCATCTTCTCATCACCGATTTGCTTGCAAACAGATAATGTTCCTGAATATTCCTTTCTATTAATAAAAACATTCTGTGTTGGGGTCCATTTTTTTTCAAACTTTTATAGAAGCTTGTTGAGGTTTGCAGAAACTTCCGAAAATCCTTTCCTTGTTCATTTTCTTGGGGTTCTTCTATTTTGTCTCCTGCAGTTTCCTTTTTCTCTTGTGTCTCCTTCAGCCACTGCATTTCTGTTCCAGTTCCTACAACTCCTCATTGGCCCCTTCCTTAGGAACCACCTGCAGGAGGTCCTTGATGTCACCCTCATCCACACCCAGGATAAAGTGTCTGCTGTCTCAGCCACAGCCTTGTTGATCTTTGCAACCTCCTCATCCATGGAAAATCTATTCGAGTCATGAATGAACCTTTTGAATGTCTTCTTCCAGATGCCAATCATATACTCTTTGGTGACATCACCCCAAGCCCAAGCAAAGTTCTTGATGCAGTCATCAATGTAGTAATCCTTTGACATTTGTATCAGTGTCTTCCTCCATTGCATTAATTATCTTTGCAAAGGGTCTCCTTAAAAGTTGCTGTAACTCCTTGACCCATTAGTTGGATCAAAAAGATAATGTGTAGAGGGATAAAAACCACTTGGATATTGGGATAAAGATCCTCAATAAAAGGAAAATGTGCTTATTGTCAACAATAAGCACAATCTTGAAAAGCATGCTATTCTACAACAGCACTTCTTAATTTCGCTCGCAGAGCTATTCAGGAGGACATCTTGGAGGAGGAACTGGGTCACGTTTGACTTCTTATCCTTCTGTAGTAAATTGGCAGTATGTGCTCATTGATATGAGTGAGAGACCTGGGGTTCTCACTATGCCTGATCACAAAGGGTGTCGATTTGTAGCCTGCAACATTGTCCCAGAGCAAGACTATTATCATGTCCTTAAAAGCCTTGAAACCGCCCTGGCCGGTTTGGCTCAGCGGTTAGAGCGTCGGCCTGCGGTCCTGAGAGACCCGGGTTCGGTTCCCGCTATGGGCATGTACCTCGGTTGCAGTTTGTCCCTGGCCCTGGTTGGTCGTGCGGGTGGCAGCCACTCGATGTGTCCCTTTCACATCGATGTTTCCCTCTCTCTCTCTTCCTCTCTCTCCCTCCCACTCTGTCTGTACAAAAAATGGAAAAATGTCCTCGGATGAGGATTAAAAAATAATAATAATAAAAAGCCTTGAAACCTGGTATTGGCTTGGCCTCCTTATGAATAAAAGCCCTTTTATACATCCATTTTTGGAATAGGGAAGTTTCATCCATATTGAATATTTGCTCTGGCAAGTAATTTTCCTCCACAGTCAACTTATCTGGAGTTTCCAAACATTCTTCAGCTGCCTTCACATCAGCACTCGCAGACTCACCACTCACTTGCACATTATGTAATAAATAATGATTCTTGAACAGCTTAATCTACCCAGAGCTAGCAGTAAATTCAATCTCATAGTCAGGTCCAGTCTTCTCTTTCAACAAACTTTGCTTTGGCTGTGATCATCACAGTGTGTACAGAGACACGCTTTTGTGTCTAGTCTTCAATCTCAGTCATTAGAAGTTTCTCCATGTCTGATATATCCTCTTTTGAACTTTTGTGAGTCCCATTGCCTTCAATGAAGTAGATCCTTTGATAGCTTCCAAGACTTTATTTTCTTGTTCTTCAATATTGTAGCTATGGTGGAATAGGACATGCCTGACAGGCGAGCAGTAACCATCACTGATTTTCCACTGGGGTAGTCCTTATTCACTACTAATTTCATTTCTATGTCAGTCACTCAATGTGGCCTCTTACTGGCAACATTAGCTGTGGATCTTTTATGTTTAGAGGTTATGATGAACAAAACAACATGAGATGAAATCAAGCACAAAAGAAAATGATGCATTCAAGAGACTCCATAAACATGAGATGGATGAGGCTGCTGTCAGTGTAACATGACAATTGTTTAGAGCAAACTTTTTTGTATAAGTAAAAACAACAATAAAAAGTATAGTGTAGTAAATACATAAACCAGCAGCATAGTCATTTATTGTCATTATCAAGTATTGTGTAATGTACATAATTGTAAGTTATATACTTTCCATGACCAGCAGCACCATAGGTTTCTTCACACCAGCATCACCACAGACATGAGTATGATGTTGCAATGGCTACAACATCACTAGGCAATAGGAATTTTTCAGCTCCATTATAAACTTTCATATATGTGGTCCATTGTTGACTGAAACATTGTTATGGAGCACATAACTATATTTATCTACTGTTTTTAGATAAGCAGTGTTTATACAAACCTCTTTTAACTGATTACAAATGTATCAGTAACGTATTATGATCCCATTTTAGAGGTAATTAAACTGAGGCTAGCTGGCCGGTGTGGCTCAGTGGTTGAGTGTTGACCCATGCACCATAAACCAAGAGGTCACTGGTTCAATTCCTGGTCAGGGCACATGCCCAGGTTGTGGGCCAAATCCCCAGTGGGGGCATGCAGGAGGCAGCCAATTGATGTTCTTTCTCATTGATGTTTCTATCTCTCTCTCCTTCTCCCTTCCTCTCTCTCTAAAATCAATAAAGAAAAAATATATTTAAAAAAACCTGAGGCTAAAAGAAGGTGCTTGAATGACAACGGTCAGACATTCTGGAGCATTGTACTCAGACATTTTTCATGAAAAAAATTTTACTTATAGCTTAGCAGTTAATAAGTTTATGTTTAATCAAATCTTCTCACTTAGAGGGGAAGGAAGGAACTAAAGTTAGTAAGTCTTTTTGCTTTTATATGTAGTATCTAATTTAATTCTTTCCCTATCACTATGAAGTAGACTAATTTTCCTCACTTTATAAATTATGAAACAGCTTTATAAAAGTTAAATTAGTTGCCAAGGACAGAGAAAACACTAAAAAATCTTCCCTTGCCTTGTATTACATTCAGGCTGTCTCTATAAACAATTGAGTCAAGTTGGAACTAGAGAACCCTTAGGGTCAATTAAAATTTTTGGCTTTTTAGATTAAAACATAGTTCATGATGTTTTTGGAAAAACTTTCAAAAGAATATTCTAAATTTTTAAAATACACATTTTGGAACATTGATGCATTTATTGTAGTATAATGACTTAAGCATACTTATATATTTAAGTTTAAAAATAGAAAATTTACATATAACCTGATAAATAATAAATCCATTTGATAAATAAATTTTTGTTCATAAAAGTAGGAAAAGGTTTTACTTATGTGTTCTAGAATTAGAATGAAATAAAAGTTAATTTTAGTAACTGATATTTAGCCAGTACTATGCTCTTAGTCATTTAAAATTTTAAATTTACCATAACTAAAGACAATGGTGCCAGTGAAAATAAAGATTTACAGACAATTAAAATCTTGGTGGAAACCTTAGTAAAAGGCAATTTCCATTTTTTATGTCTCTTATGAGTCCTTAAATGACCAAATATTTAGTTAGAATACTTAAGTGTGGGATTAAAGAAGAAAAGATTAACAAGAGCAAATAAAGTCTATGACTATGAGAGCACAGAGCCCATTGGAAAATAGGACAATAGGCTTACATTAGAATAGCAAGTCCTGTAGTTAAATCAGAATTTATTTTAGGACTCTATCATTAAAAAGAAAATAAATACTTAGAGGCCTGAAATATTAGATAATTTGTCTCTATTTTTTTTTTTTTTTAATATGTTATATAACAGAATAGGCGCCTACTTTTCTTATACCCTGGGTGCATGTTATGGGTAGCATCTATCGGGAGTGCCATCATAATTGTTCAATAAATGTTTCTCGAATTGAACAGATGTTTGCTTGCCCGATGTTGCATCCAAACTCCAAACCTAGCCAGGAATTTTAATTTTGAAGTCATCCCCCAGCTTCTAAAAGTTTAAAGTCACATTTATTAGACAAATACTCAGAGAAGAAGTGAAATTATGATAAGTAGGCAGACATACGAGCTCTGTGAGAATCACCAGGGCCTGATATTTCTAACATCATGAAAAAAACAGAACTACTTAACTCCATGTGCTTTAAGTCTCAGTATGATAAGAAAAATATGTTTTCAATCTTTCCCCAAATGTATTCAGTTCAATATGAGAATAGATATGTCTCATATTAATACTTAATTTCTAAATACTCATGAGCTCTATTAAAATTCTCTGGCAAAACCTGACCATGCCTTCCTTCCAGTGGACTTTAACTCAGGGTTTTGGCAGGCTCAGAGTCATTAGCAGGTTTTTTCCTTCCCAGTCACATTTCTGAGTACACCCAAACAGAGCTCTGGGAACTCACTGTTTAAAAATATTCTTTACGGAGAATGTGTAGGGTTTGTTTTGACTATCTAAAGGAGATAATACTCAAGGTAATGGAGTATAATAGAGAAATGTGAAAAGTCTTTAAAACAAGATCACTTAATATGGGGCTATCCTCTCCATTCATATCTATACATGAAAGTATGAAATTGAACTAATTTTTCAGAGAGCTCAAGTTCACTGTTGAATTAAAGGCGCCTCCACTTTATGTCTAGTGCATATGCACACTGAACCATGGCACGCGGGGCCACATCAGCCCCTGCTTAATGGCAGTGATAACTCTCAGATGGAGGTGGTGCTCTCTTTCACTCATCACCACTTACCATTCCATCTTCACTCAAGAAAGGCTGCTTAGCAAGCAGAACTGCAGAAGGTGACCTTACGCTCCAAACTGTGAAGAGCTCCTTAAGGCTCAGGAGAGGCTCTGCTTGAAGGGGATAAGGACACACAGAGGCACTGATGCAATGACTGTTGGGTGGATGGATGGACAGACGGAAGAATGTCTTCTAAAGAGACATGGGCCTGCAATATGTCCAATGGTTAAATGGCTCCAGGTATTCTAATGATACTAGAAATTTGTACTTCACGGTCACAAAGACACCCCAGAATAAATATGCTTAGCTGCTCTGGTTAGGTCTTTTCCACACACAACAAGCATCAGTGATAAAGACTTCATAAGGTCTTAATAAAGACTTTTAATAACAACACTTCTTTCCCCCTAATAGTTTTGGGGAACTTCTATATTGCCTTTTCAGGTAACTCTTCCCTCTCCCTCATCCACAAAAGAAATTATTCATATTAGCTTTAAAATGGGAACCCTCCCTGTCACTGTGAACTAAACTCCAACAGTGGCTAGTTTCTGACCTCTATAATTAAGTGTCTAAAACCAAAACACTAACTACTTAGTTGTGAGAGTATCACAAATTTTATCTAAGACTAAAAGGACCGAGAAAGAAGGAACTGGATGATTCTTTTAGAAAGATATTGTGAATTCACAAATCCAGGCTTATGAAAACACGCTCTGAAGTTAAAACTATGAAAATATTGTCAGTGCAAACTTCATAAGATACTGCCAAAAATAAAGTTCTTTTGCTGCTTTTATACAACAATGAATGCAACATAAGTTAGATTGAATATTTACTTGCTCCATATTAAATAAAATATTTACTATCCCAAAGTGAGAAAGAAATTCTTACCACCTTCTTTAGTGAAAAGGTTGACGAGGTTGTGCACTGTGTCCGTCAGCTCCAGCTGCTGCTTCTGAAGGGCACTGTTGTTGGTAGTAGCTCTGTTCAGCTGCTTCCCTAGCTCCTGGATGATATACGTTTGACGAGTAACCAAGCCTTGGAGCGTCTCTTTCTCTTCCTTTAAGGTGTCCAATTCTTCCTTGTGTTTTCCCTCCAATTCTAAGATTTTATGTTCTAATAAACTACAAGGAAATGAAGATACATTTTAGTTTTTAAAATGCCATAAAAAATGGTGATTCCACTAGTTCCTGAGTATGTTTGAAGTTAGAAATTGCAATTAGATATTTCACCATAGAAACATTTTGTGAGAGATTCAGGATATACATGCATGTATATGAAACAGAAGTGACACAGATAAAATGTCAAATGAAGAATTATTAGACCAGTTATTGTCAGAAAAGTTTTTGTTTCCTAAATATAATTTATATCCTGGAGTATATCTTATATCCAGGGTAGCTGACTTGGACCCAAACAAGTACAGTCTGGACATGTAGTTTAACTTTCATTAAGACAATAAGTCTAATAAGAGATTTAAAAAAAAAAAAGAATGAAACAAAATATAGAAACTATTTTTATTTACTGCGCTCCATTCATTTGGGATTCTTAAAACATTAACAGCTATTAAATTCCTCAATTGTTCTGTGGGGTCAGGGAATAGTATTTCAACACAGAAACCTCACAAGCAGAGACTAAGCTATGTAAAATCGCAATGATTAGATTTCTTGGGATTGTTGATACCTGCTCTGCTATCATAACCACTAACTTACTTTATCTCTCAACCTAAGGTTCACAATGAGGCCTAAAACCACCATGAATTCCAAAATCACTGCACACATCCTTCCAAACAGAAAGACCGCAGGCTGGAGGCATGGTCTCAGAACAGGAACTGAGAGGCTTTGCCCAGGGAGATGCAGTCCCCCGCTGAGAACCGTCCTCGCAGGCTCTTCAAAGGACACTCCCCTTGCAGACTGCACATTGAAAATGACAGTGAGTGCAGAAGCACGCTTGGATCCTAGCAACTGACTGGAAATAAAAACCATTTGCCTTTTATTGAGTGTATAATGCACTGGTATTCCTCAGAGGGGAGCCTGATTCCGTCTTCTCAGTTCCGTTTTCAGAAGGCTCTACCAGTTGTTAGTTTACAAGGTGTTATTCAAATGTAACATACCAGACTGGGCACTTAATTTACCTTGGAGAAATAGAACACTGAATCATTTTTATAAGTTTTCATAAAAGGGACACTAGGGAGTGTTTTAAATTTAATACTTAAATAATAAAATAGAGCATGTTTGAAGAGCCGAATTTTCCAACTCGGTGTACTGGAAGACGAGCTGGAATATCTATCTGATTATCTTTCACACAGATTAAGTGTGAAGAGAGCTGCTCATGGGTCTTTCAGGTCTTTGCCAACAAATCTGTCCTCGAAGAGAATGTGACCCAGACCATGGCAGGAAAGCTGCCTGTTGAACCAAGCCTGAGAACACCTGGATGCTGCTGAGTATAAGGCCCTATTAGTTTACGGCACCTTTGGTCCCATGCCCAGATTCCCAGCAGAGAATTTCATACTGAGACCTGGCCAGGGCAGCTCCGTGACTTCGGGCGCTAAGCAAAGCCAGGCCTCTATTTTGAGTCGCTCTGGTTCTATAGGACACCAGCGGTGAGGAGCAGCTCTGCCCTGACGGATCCTAAAGCGAATTCAATGCAGTGACATGGGGGAAATGTGATGATCATTAGTATCTTTTAAAGTTGTTGTTTTTTTTTTTTGAGAAATGAAAAATTTACACAAGGAAGTCAAAGTAAGATGAAAGTATCTCTAAGGAGTAAGTATGATTCAGAGTCTTGTAGTATTTTGTTCTGTGCCAATAACTTGCTGCTAGAGAACTTGGTGGTTAAAACAAACAAACAAACAAACAAACAAACAAACAAACAAAAAACCTTTTTTATTGGTTAAAAAGTCCATCTCACCCACTGGTTAGGTGATTAGTGTACTTATGTGGATGTCAAAGGAGGTTTGGCCTTCAGATCTGAGAATTAACTATAACTGGGGCCATAATTCATTCTCAGCTTACTTTTTAAGTTATTTTCATTTCTCCTAGGACAATGATAAGATACAAGATGCCAATAACATAGAGTCAATTGACTTATAGGAAAATTTTCTGTTAAATTCAGAAGTTATTATATACTACCAAGAAACCTCAAAATTAACTATTAAAATGACAATAGTATAAAGATCAAAATACTATATGATACTACATAAAGATTCTAAATTCGTATTTTGTTCCTGAAATAAGATGAGCATTGGTCTTTCAGTTTTCCTACTCAGTAGGTAACTTGGTTTGGAAAATAACAAGCTATGGTTACAACTTGTATTTATTACTCTCTGAGCACCAATAGTGCTCTCGGCACTATGTAAAATATAAAATGACTCTGTTATTCCCACTCTAAGGATTTATTTTTAGAGAGAAAATCTCAATTAAAATAACAGCAGCTCTAAGAAACTTCAATTTCAGACATAATACTCTAAAACAATTTTGCATCAATGTTTCTCCACTTTCTACTTTAAATGCACTTCTTGTTCACCAAGAGGACATATGAAGATGGTCACTCTCCGAGATGTCAAGAAAGGAGTTTTGTTTTTCAGGATAATTTGGAAAGAGTTACACATAGAAAGTTCATCAAAGTAGTCCTGGTGCCAAAGAAAACAGTTCTGGACACTGATTTGTGAAAGAAAATGCCTGCATTTCCTAAGTAAAAGGCATGTACAATTAGCATGTTGGAAAGAACACCAATTTCCATAATTCACTATACAACCTTTAATGCACAATGACTGCCAGGTATCAAAGAACATCAACATAGCTGTCATCCTCAAACAGATATTCATGTGCACATGGGTGCCATGCAAGTGAGAAGCCTGCTGTGTGTCACAGACATCTCACAGGGCTCGGGATGAAATGTGCACATAAAAGCTGCGCACCAACTCTACCAGCAAGCTGGACACCCGCCACTGTGTTTCCCAAACAGCAGGTCTTCCCACCAGTTATTCATCTCTTCCCGTCATTTTCCCATCTCATTTCATCACTCGGAATCCCTTTAATAACTTTCGTTCTCTAGTAATTCTCTACTAACTTTATTTATTAGGTATATCCTTTATATTTACGATGACTTTTAAATCTCTTCAGGCAAGACTGGTCTCTTCTTGACCCTTCCATTTTCTTTGACACTGCTCATCCCTCCTTTCTGTCTTCTCTTCATAGTTGGCTTCCAAAAACCTACTCCCTTTTCTTTGACACTTCTATCCATTGGTTATTATCTACTTGGGAAGTCAGCCCTTCCCCTTCACTCTTTCCAAACTGGTTTCAATCTAAAACTTTATTGCTAGAAAAATTCATATGCTGTCTCTACTTACTAATTACATTGTTGTAATATACTGTTATAGTGGTGTATTATTTTAAAACTCTATCTCTTTTGATTCTTAAAGCACTATAGTGATATAGACTGAGTAGATATCACAAGCCCCCATTTATGTAAGAATCTAAAAATCTTGTCCAAAACTGTGCTCATATTGCGTGAAAACCAAAATAAAAACCGTGTCTTCTAACTTGCCAAACTGGAAATCTGCCCACAACATCCCAGGGCTGTGAAAACTGGCATCCGATTTAGGGTGCTTAATCTCTCCTGTTTCCACCCACTTGTATTTTATGAGGAGCCAGGGCATCGACTTCACATCCCCTCCTTAGTACTTGCCGCCCTCCATCTGGTTATTCTGGGAGTTTGTCTTTCACGATATTTCAACCTTTCTGTCTTTCCCATGTATAAAAAACAAATGTCTTAGCGAAGCCAAGTTTTTTTTAATCTTAACTGTTATTTTCTTAAGCACACTCTGCCTTACCAGCTCTGTCAGTAAATTTTATTTTCTCACTCAGTATATTGATCATATCCTATTTTGTCCTGAAGCCTTTTATTGATTCTCTTACATTTTCCCTGTTCAGGTCAGTTGGGAGAGGCTGCCTCACACGAACCCCTCTATATGTAAAGGTTTATCTGAAGGACATTACAGCTCCAGTAATGAGATAAGCAAAGTAGGTATATTTTCCATGATGATGGCCGTTAGCAAAAAGTTTAGTTTGGGTTTATATGCCTCATCCCAAACCTGGATGTGGATCCCAAACTCCAGTGCACTGTTTTCTAGAGTGCTTTCAGTATTTTTATCAGTTAAGAGTTCCACTGTCAAGTTTTCCAGAAGCCTGGATTAAATAAACAGTTTTTATTAAGCCGCGTCTTTGAGAACTAGTGTTCCATGGAACGATATGAGAAACTGTGCACTTACATCTTAATATACAAATCAAGCTAGAAATCCAAAGACAGTTTCTCACAGGACTCCCAGAGCTTCCTGTTTCCCATCTTTCTGGAAACACTTTGAGAAGAGACATATATAGAATGTTGGCACTTTCTTCTAGTTAGAGGCAGAGGTGCACTTTAATGAAGAATAAAATAAACAAAGCTATCTCGGTCTTGAACCTCAGCAAAAGGTTCTAATTGAGTGTATACAGAGCCTCACTTAAAGTTTTTGGTTAACTTTTCCTCTGCTTTTCCACAGACCGCCTCCTCCAACATATCTTATTGGAAATATTTCAAATCATTGAACACATCTTGAAACTTTCACAGAATAAGCTCTGCCTTTCAAATTGTTTCCCACAATAGAGTTCTTAACATAGCAGCCAGTGAATTCACAGCGGTGACAGCAGCCTAAGCTCCGTGCGTGTAAATATAGCTCTCCGACAAGGAGGAAGATGTGAAAATATAGAAATCTTCTCATTTTATCTGTCTGAACCTACTGACAGATGTTTCCACTTTTTTAATTTTACTTCCAATATGCACAGTGTCAAGTTGTGTTGCAAAGATGAATTTTAAAAAGTGATTTCTCCTCCCATTCAAACAAGGGTATATAGTAAGTTCAGATTAAATTTATACTTTCAGTTTATACTTGTACAGAACAAATGTTCTATTAAAATATGAAGTTAAATATTATTGAAATTCAAATGAGGACAGAAGTATAGATTACGACAAGTGAACATTGGCAAACAAATGTTTTAAAGTTTGGGGTAAATCAGAATAAGTTAAATATGTTGTAGAAGCCAGAAATAAAGAAGAAGAAAAAAAAGATACTGATACACTTCATGACATAAAAATGTAATATTTGTATAAAAAATAGATTGGACAATAAATGACTGATTAGAGAAAATATTTATAGGGAGACTTTTAAATATTCATTAAAGAGCTTATATGAGTTAATAAATCAAAGATAATGCTAGTCACAAAGAAATGCAAATGGTCATAAATGTGAAAAGACACATGAGTTAACCTCTTAGGTAGACAAGATTAATAAAATGGCTAACGAGTTTTGGGGAAATTAGAAATCTCATGCACACTTGCAGATAATGTAAAATTATAGTGCATCTATACCAATGAATGAGGTATATTTGTATATAGTTACATGTGTAATATATCCATGATAAATTGTTATAAAATAAACTATTGTAGAAATAAACTCAGAATTTAAAAAATAGTTATAATCTATACACATACATCATATAAACATGCTCTTGTATATGTGTGCAATTGTAGAGGGGTGTGTGTCGGTGAAAACACACACATACATATGTTCACTCTATATACACATGTGCATAATAGTATTCATAAAAGAGTCTGAGAGAATAAGCCCCAAAATGGTAATCTGTTGATTCTTTACAGTGGGTAGTGGTGGTGGAGGAGGATACAGAATGAAAGAGACTTTGATTTTCAACTGTTACACTTCCATGTAATTTAATGTTTAAATCAAATTTGTGTTA
This sequence comes from Molossus molossus, assembly GCF_014108415.1. Classification (NCBI taxonomy): domain Eukaryota; kingdom Metazoa; phylum Chordata; class Mammalia; order Chiroptera; family Molossidae; genus Molossus; species Molossus molossus. Next base: position 49,899,525 of record NW_023425351.1, read on the forward strand.
CATTATTTTATTAATCAGAGAGATGTGGTAAGCAGTCATGAATCTAGACTGGTCTGGGAAGATGCTGTACAGAGATTTAAAAATTGGACTGTATTAGTGAATATCAGAATGAGAACTATAATAATTTTGATGCCATGCAAGGGCTTTTGGGGATGCAGAATAGTGGTTAAAACACCATCCCTATTTTATCTATGTTAAGAACAATTACTATATTCATGATATTTAATGTAAACTATGTGATTTGTGTTTAAAATTTTTCAGCCATGTGTGTGTATGTACATAGAAAAAAACATTTGTTGGGATAGAGCCACTGGGACATTTACCAGTTCACCATTCATTCAACATTCAGAAAGCATTTAATACTAGATATACTATCTGAGGGAACTGTGTCTGGTGTCCAGCCAGTGTGGCTTAGTGGACTAAGCGACGTCCCATGGACTGAGAAGTTCTGGTTCTGAGAAGTCCGGGTTTGATTCCTGTTCAGGCCACATGCCCGGGTTGCAGGCTTGATCCCCAGTAGGGGGCTTGCAGGAGGCAGCCGATAGATGTATGTCTTTCACATCAATGTTTCTCTCTCCCCTTTCCTTTCTCTCTAAAAAATCAATAAAAACATATTTTTTTTTAAAAAAAGAGAATTGTATTTGAGAGCATAAAGACAAAGACAAATAAATAAAAGCCTCTGTGTTCACACTGTGAAAGTAGAGAGATAAACATGCACATGCACACATGTGGGCACACACATGCACACATGTGCACACACATGCACACAGGCACACACATTACACACCGATGGGATAAGTGAAACAACGGAGAAGAAACAAGGCACAGTGTTATCGCATAGGTTGTAATGATTAAGTCTATTTGGCAGAGTCAGAGAAGGGTTCTTGGAGAGGGAACATCTGAGCTTTCAAGGGTGGACAGAAATTTGTGAGTTGATTAAGGAACTACAGGGCATCGACAGAAGTCAAACATCAAATGTGTCTGAAATGACATCAAACCTCCAGCGTGATACTAACCACGGGCATAACTGAACACCTACTGTGTGTGAGCACCCTCGTCAGCACTTTACGTGCGTTAACTCAGTCTCTCGGCAACTCCATGCAGTATTTTCATCCCCTGTGTTACAAATTAGGAAACTAAAGCACAACGAGCTTGAGTAACTTTCTCAAAGTCACACAAATAATATGTGGCAGAGTCGATCTTAACAGGAACAAGGAAAAGTGGGATTCAGGCTGTCTGGTCTCAGAGCTCATGCTCTTAGCTTTCAGACCATATTTTGTGAAATTTAAGAAGGCTTGTGGAAGTAAGGTTGTAAAATTAGGACTCTAATGATCATGGGCTGTGTTCTAGGCTGAAGAACTTGAGCTTTCTTCAGTCAGTCCAGAGAATCATGAGGGGGCTGGGCAGTGCTGGGTAGAGATCTAAAAGCTGGGCAGAATTAGTATGTGGGGGACCTAAACAAAAGGGGAAAGGAATCTGACTTGCCTTTGGGAAGAAGGCTGGGGTGCAGCTCTGGGTGAGAGGTTTGAGAGGCATTAAGCCTCACAGCACAGAGGTCACTGCTAAGACTGAGACAAGAATTAACAGGAGTCTGATCTAAGACATAGTCAGTGGAAATAGAAAAACAGGATAAATTGGAAAAATATTTAGGAGATGGATTTTCAGCATTGACAGTCATTATTGAGTTGTGAAAAATCAGGGAAAGGAAAGAATTAAGAAGGCCCTCAGATTTCCAGTGTGATTCAGAATTGTTCTACTGTCATATCCTAAGGTTAACAAAATTTAAAGGAAAAAACAGCTATCCCCATTAAATTCATTTTAAAAGCATGAGAGGAGAATAAAATGTTCTATTCCACCAATGTCTGTAGGTGTCCCATTTACAGTGCATGGAATAGAGTAGCATAAACTCAAATACTTTTCCTGGATCCCGTCTACATACAACTAACATAATTCAACCTAATTTAATGCTAGGAGTTAGAGAGATTTTACTTACGTATTTTGTAAAGATCTTATCAACTGGAAGAGAGTTTTAATTAATAAGATGGTGATCTAACTTTTCATTTGTTTGGCCAGATTAAGTACCTCCCAAAATCAGTATTTCATTATGCCATTATAATACTTTGTTTGTAAGGTATAATTCAATATCTTGAAATTACACACATTTCAATCACTTAAAATGAATTAACTTCCCATTAACTCCAGCTAGAAGATAGATGAGGCTTGTCAAAGAAGTTCAGTGAATTCCCAACGTAAAATAAATAGTTTACATTTCCTACTCCAGTATTAGGAGGAATAAATAACGATCTATATAGGAAATTGCCAAAAACAACTGGCCTACTCCTTTCCTCAAATTTATATTTGTTTGTGTTAAGAGGATAACTTGACAACCACATCAATTAACGTGGATGCTGCATCATGTTGGGAAAATATTTTTATAATAATCGAGACAGAGAATCATCATGCACTTGAACCCTAATGTTGTCATACACTAGCTGTTTGGTCATAGGCAAGTTACTTGACCTTTGTGAACTTCTGTTTCTTTATATATAAAATGGAAATAATGGGAAGTTCTTGGAAGAATTAGTTGGAGGAGAAGCATACACTATGTTAATAAACCTGGCACAGATGTTCACCTGATATTAGATAGCCAGGTAGCAGATAGTTTTGCTAAAACTCTATCAGAATGAACATCACTTCACTCTGGATGGTCTTACTAAAGATTTCCCTAATCTTCACTCTGCTTAAACACAAGTATCAAGAAAACCCAAGCGTTCCATCTTTGTATACATGGAATGTTTATTTCCCTTCCTGCATATCCTAGTGAGGTGGAAGAATTTCCTCTGAAATATATTTTCACCTGGCTGTACTCCCACACTGGAAGAAGTTGGGGTTAAGTTAGAGATGGATAGATGCCTTGAAACCTAGTCACTTGACCAAACCTTTAGACTAAAGGATCTATTTACATATTCAGTTCAGCTGAAGGAATTTGCACTATGCCATTTTTCCCTGTTCACCTCTCTTTTCTATTGTTTTAAGCAGAAGTGACAGGAAACATGCTGGAGGAATCCAATAGAAGTTGACAATTACATGTCACATTCTGGGCTCATACCAACCCCCTATGTGCAAGGTATGTATTAATGCTTCCCGTTTCTTGGGTTCTTGGTTGTATAATTTCAACTATATGGGCCAGTTACTCATCTCTTACTCCCGAGTGCTTTTTCCTTAAGTTAAGAAATAAAACCAAGTTTTGAGATTAGGATAGCATCCAACAAAAGAAAAAATAGCCTAAAGAAAACAAATGAAAAGCTTCTTGGTGTCACCCCTCACTAGATTGTTAGGGAAACAAAGAGCAGAGCAAATGTCAATCATATCCTTGCTTTATGCCTTTTGCCATTTAGGGGATAAAGAAATGAATCTAACGAGGCCAAAAACCCATTTACAACCTTACAAGCGATGCATTTAGTTTGTCTAGTTTGTCAGGAGGTAACTCAGCAGGACCTCTCAGCAAGACTGTGTAGTATAATCCTGTTCATAAAATATTCCTCTTTGTTCTGCCAAAGAAGTGGTTGACCTTCCTAAGGACCAGCTCACCCAAATGGCTGTAAGGCCCCATTCTACTCAAACTGGTAAGTCACACACCCAGATACAACCTCGGACATTCCTTGGAGAGGAAGCAAAGCTTAATTTAGATAAAACCCTTTGCAAAGTGTATTAGCTGATCCAAACCAGACCTGGCTGTCTAAAGGCATGTTGTTCCTACATTTCAGAGATGCCTCAAGGTAGAAATAGCTTCTTTTTTATTTGGAGGATTAAAATTCATTTATAGAATAGGTAAGGATGATCCATAAACTATTTTAAAAGATGTAAACCAGCTTCATGTTTGACTTTGAACTTCTATCTTTGTAAATGGGCTGGGTCCCACATTTCTTTGCTGGTCTAGAAAGTGCTTGGCAGAGTACCTCTAATTCTATGTCACACATGAAAATAAACAACAATACACAGGATAGGGAAAGCATGCTGCATAGTTTCTATGAAGAAGACGGTTTCTATGAACCACTTTTTTAAGTGGTTCACAGAAGAACATGCCTGGTTTGGGAACAGATGCCCTCCCAGCACTCCATTACACACATAGATCCTTCAACAGGAATACCCAGATAACAGAGATACGCAGTGTCTGGAGACACAGCGCCCGGACAGGAAAGTACTTGCGGGAACCACACATGGGGTAATGTCGTGACTGAGGGTCAAAAAGGAATGGGGTGCAGAGCACGAGTAAAAGATACATATTTTTGTCAGCATGAACACAGAACTGAGTTTCAAATTAAAACATAAATCCCTGAATTTATTGTGAAATACCTGTGTTGTTGGAAAACAGAATTGTTATAGTTCTGGGAAAATGTCATTAGCAATAAATGGTGTAATTTGTACATGTAGGAAACCTGAATTTCCCTTAGAAATTAGCATTCGATGAGGGGGAAAGTTCCTTAGCCATGTACAGGCTTGGATCTGGGATCGGGGTCCAACTCCTCGGAGGGGCAACCTCTTCTCCCTGAGCTGCAGCAGAGTAACCAACTCCACTCTGCTGATGCAGCAGAGAGAGAACTTGAAAGCAAAGGGCAGTCCCTGTTGAGAATTCCACAGTCGGAAAGGATATCAGGCGTCATGTCAAGAATCATGTTGGAAAGACAAAAAGTCCAAATAGAAGAGAATTAGGGTAGACGGGATATATATTTTTATAAAGAAGGAATAAAAGTATGAATATGAGAAGGAATAGGGAAAGAGAGAGACAGAGAAAGCTCTCCTTTGATTTTATATTCAAAATTAACTTGGCTCTAGATTTTTCTTTTTCTCCCAAACAACTTCAATTTTTTTTATTTTTTTTTTATTTTTTGTTAAGAGCAGAGAGGGGGAGGGTATAAGTAAGTCATGTTAAGTAGTTTGGGAATACAGCAATCCTTACCTGTTTTTCTCATGAATCTTTAGGATTTCATTTGTCTGTTGAAGAAGTTGTTTCTCCAGTTTGTATGTTGATAATGAATTCTCCAGCAGTTGTATTTCAAGTCGAGATGTTTGATTTAGCATCTGAAATTAAAAGATTAAAACATTACAAACTTCCATCATAAAGAATATAGCAATTATTTTAGGTTTTGTACTTAGTTGTGTTTTTTAATTAATATTTCTTTCAGAAATGTTAATTAAATGGTCTATATTCTATAAATTAATACTTTACATGTCTCTTACACATGCTATTCATTTGAGATTGAGGTTGCAATTGAATGAGAAAATTGAGTAGTTAAATCCATTTTCATATTTAAATTTTTGTGTCCTGAAGCCCTAGGATGTTTCACTGAGCTAGTTGCTTTATATGTATTACCACCAATATTTACGAGTGAAGAATGAGTATTAGTACAAGGTCTTAGATGTTGTGTATAATTAAGAATAATTTATAGGGATGCGAAATATGTCTGCCTGGATCCATCACTTAACATATACCAATTAGAAATGTGCACATCACTTTTGACATAGTTTAGCCAGATTCATGATCACACTTGTATTGATCACCTATGTTGTTAGGTCATGTCAGCCCTTCCAGATATCATATAATTTCATACACATGGACACCTGTTGAAAGGGGAATTATTATCATTACTTTACAAATGAGGAAACAGGTTCAGCAAGAGGCTAAGATCCACACAGGAACCAAGGGATTCTAATTCTAATGCTCTACATAGAAAACTAAGAAGAGGGGAGTCAAGCTACCCCGTCCTGGGACTTAACCTGAAGTTACCCAGGTCACAGTGAAGATAAATTGTAGTTATCCTTTCAACTGCACCACACTGGTCCTCTAGAAACTAAATGTTCAACCCACCTGGAATCATGGAGACTCACGTTGCTAGTTAAGCTTTAATATAACACGAGTCTGCGAGCCATGGAACCAGTCATCCTTTGAGTCAAGACCATATACTCCAGTCCTAAAAGATGTCTTCAAACTGTTCCAATGCACTTGTCCCTCCCTCTCTCCGTCCTGCCCCCATCCCCTTCTTCTTTAAGGGAGATAAAAAGACAAGAAAGAGGTATAATTAACCTTTTATTTTTATCCTCACCTAAGGATATTTTTCTATTTATCTTCAGATAGAGTGGAAAGGAGAGAGAGAGAGAGAGAGAGAGAGAGAGAGAGAGAAAGGGAGAGACAGAGAAACATCAATATGAGAGGGACACATTGACTGCTTCCTTCCCACATGACCCTTACCAGGGCCAGGGATGAACTGCGGCTGAGGTACCTGCCCTTGGCTGGAATTGTACCTGCGACTCATTGGTCTTGGGCTGATGCTCTACCACTAAGCCAAACCCGCCAGGGCATATAATTTGTTTTTAAAGCTCCCCATGCCATTTGAAAACTTTTACAATCATCACAGTTTTGCTATAACTACTTACTGAATGTGACCTGGGAAATCTTCTGAAAGGCTGTTTCCAGATTTTAGCTATTGTAAATAGTGCTGCTATGCACATGGGGGTACATATATTCTTCCTGATTGGTGTTTCAGGCTTCTTAGGGTATATTCCTAGAAGTGGGATCACTGGGTCAAATGGAAGTTCAATTTTTAATTTTTTGAGGTAACACCATATTGTTTTCCATAGTGGCTGCACCAGTCTGCATTCCCACCAGCAGTGTATTAGAGTCCCCTTCTCTCCACACCCTCGCCAACACTTGTTGTTTGATGATTTGTTGATGGTGGCCATTCTGACAGGTGTGAGGTGATACCTCATTATTGTTTTAATTTGCATCTCTCTGATGATTAGTGATGTTGAGTATTTCTTCATTTGTCTCTTGGCCATTTGTATGTCCTGTTTGGAGAGGTGTCTATTCAGTTCCTCTGCCCATTTTTTAATTGGGTTCTTTGTCTTCCTTTTGTTGAGTTGTATGAGCACCCTATATATATTGGAAATTAACCCCTTATCTGATTCAATTATCAATTTAAAGAGTCTTCCTCTAAAAATGACACCATTAGAGCTCTCCTTTTCTGTAGCAGATCTAAATTTATGTCAGATGCACATAAAAAAAACCTTTAAAAATAGACTGACATGCCCTGACCTGTGTGGCTTAGTTGGTTGAGTGTCATCCTGTGGATGGAAAGGTTGCTGGCTGGATTCTGGTCAGGGCCCGGTTTGCTGGCTCAATCCCCAGTAGGGGGCATGCAGGAGGCAGCCAATGGATATTTTCTATCTCTCTCCCTCTCCCTTTCTCTCTCTAGAAATCAATAAAAAAGTATTTTAAGAAAAAAATTGACTGACATGCCCAGGGCCGGGCTTGGGCTACAGGAAGTTTTGGGGGAAGGAGACATATTTCTAGGGGAGCAGGACAGGGACTAGGGTGATGAGAGAGGCAATTACTTTGCAAAATTTAAGGAGGTGCCAAAAGACTTAGCAATCAAGATAAATAATATTTTAATGCAACATTTTGACAGATCAAAATTAAAGCAAAAATCCCCATGTTGAACATAGTATCATTTTAAAATAAAAAAGGACCTGGCCCCTATATGTATGACTCAGTTTTGCATGACTCGTTCTCACCCCCTCACCCTAGTCCTTGCCCTGCTGGGCAGGATGGGGGTGGGGGGTGGGTGGAGAACAGAATAGTGAGATGGAGCGTTGTGCTTCTTAGAAATGTTAAGGGCTATGATTCATTTATACAATTGTCATGAAGATGGATCTGAAAGCCAGTCTAAAAGTTACTACAACCTGTCAAAACTTCTATTTGAGGAGTGTTTTAGAGTTGTTAAAAATACTTTATTATTCTGAGTCCTTTCATTTGAGAGAAAACAGGAGCAAGAGGACCTGGGATTTGAAGATAGAATTAGGAGCAGTCCATATGAAAAAATGGAAGAAAATGTAAGCAGTGTGAATATACAAAACAGAACTTTCAACTATTGAACATATTTTTGTACAGGCAAATTTTCTGTTTATTAGTTAGAATGACAATTTATTAAATAATTACATGGGGTGACGGTGCTTGGCACAGAGAAGACAGTATTGAATAAACAAAAGGTACGTTGTCTCACTTAATCAAGCATATCACATGCATTAAATAAAAGATTTCTCTCTTATTCACCATACTCTCTGATCACAGTTACTGATATTCTGAAATGCCAACATTTTTATTGAAATTGTTCTTCTCCATGTCTGAGAAGAGCATGTGAAAACACCGAGAAAACAATGGAACCATCCAAAATTAAAAATGAAGCTGCCTATATCTAAATCTGGGACTACTCTAGTTTCTAATTTTTCTCTACTTTGTCCTAACTCTAACCCACTTGCTACAAAGCACACAAAATGATCTTTGCAATAACATAAATCAGATCATGTCATCTCCTATGCTAAATCTGCTAATGACTTCCTTTTGCAATTAGAATAAATTCCAAAGTTCTTAGCCTGGCCTACAAGGTCATATATGATCTGGGCCTTGCTCAGTTCTCAGATCACACTCCCACTTTCTGGCATCACAACATGCCAAATTAATATCTACCTCAGGGCCTTTGCATTTGCAGTTCCCCCTGCCTGGAATGCCCACCCCTTCCCAGTTGCATCTCTACTTTCTTCTCATCATTCAGGTCTTGCTCAGGGAGGCCCTTCCTGGCCACTCTCTATAAAGTAACTCCCCTATAATCCTCCACCAAGTCACCCTATTTTATAAACTTTCTTTATGGAATCATCACTATTTGAAATCATCCTACCCATTCACTCATTTGCTGTCTTTCTTCCCCATGAGGGTGTCAGCTGTACAAAGGCAGGACTACTCCAATTTGCACGGAGGCCTCCAATCCTCCAGAGCCCAGCATGGGCCTGGCAGAGCTATTTGTTGAATGATATGCTAGACAATGGACAGTGAGTTTTTCCAGTTGAGTAATAGTTAGAGGAAGGGTAAACAGGCCATGTGAATATCAAGCTGTACTTCAATAATAACAGCCCCAATTTGAAGCAGCATCTGAATGTGCAGGGGAAGGAGCAATCTCAGAGGTGTAGGCTAAGTATCAGGTCATCTCAGGCCAGTTTTGAGCACAAATGCCACTCCCTTCTCTTCTTTCCCAATCACCTTGACCCAGTAGCTGCGTTACTTCAGCTCTCTCCACTGATGTATTAAAATATGCCTGAAGTTCAAAAGCAAGGAACTGAGAGAACTGTATAGGAAACTATGATAAATTGACCACTTTCTTGCTCTGTGTCCATGGAACTTGCTGCTTAGCAATAATCTAAGTGTTCCATTAAAATGACAAAAGACATTTCCTTCTTTAGCCTAAACACATTCCAAAAGCAGTGCTCTGCAAAAAAAAAAAAAAAAAAAAAAAAAAACCAGAAAGAAGAAAGGGAAGAAGGGAGGGAGGAGAGAGGGTGAGGGCGAGAGGAAGGGGAGGATGGAAAGAGAAAAAAAATGAAGAGTATGTGAAATAAGCCATCACTAAACAATTTCAAAGTTTAAATATTCTGGAATATACCAGACAGTAAGGAAGACTTAAGACTTAACAACTGAGGATTTATAGACTATAAAATTTTAGTTCTTTCTTTTAAAAATAAACAAAAATTTAAAATAAAAATATTTAATTTCTCCATGAAAGTGAGAGTTTCAGTCCGTTTCCCTTTAATACTTTTAAAAGTGCCTCTGATTTTTCTTAAAAAGAAAATCTCCCACAAAAACAATTTTGTTCACCAGCATATTAATTTTGAAATCAGCCTTGTTTGTAGGTTTCTGTTTCCTTTCACTTTAATCATTTTTTTTGCAAATGAAAAATAGAACACTAGTTATGCCCTGGTGGATGTGGCTCATTTGGTTGAGCATAGTCCCGTGAACCAAAGGGTTGTGGGTTTGATTACCAATCAGGGCACATACCCAGGTCATGGGTTCAATCCCTGGTCGGGGTGGGGGTTATGTTGGGGGCAACCAATCGATGTTTTCTCTCACATCCATGTTTCTCTCTCTCTCTAAAATCAATTTTAATAAAAGAAAAATATAACACAAGTTATAATGCTTTGGCAACTAGATTTTTACAGAAGAATAAAAGCTAATATATATATACAAGGAATGAGAGTTAGGAGATCATCCTTTTACAAAATCAATGAAATAATTTATTTGGTCAATGATGGGCAATGTGACAAAATACGATCCTATAGGTTATTTATTAATTTCTAAGGGGAAAGCAGACGATTGGGATGAAGAGACATGGAAGCTTCTACTCTAACTAGCCAAACTAAAATAGCCTCCCTGAGAGTGCGGTGAGCTAGCAGGTGCTTGCTGATGAGAGGTAATAGGAAGTGACCAGCAGTTCCACAGGGCACTCCCAGCACAATGTTCCACTCAATGTAACTGAGCCTACGGCCCTAATTTCCAGCTTAAAGAAATCAAAAGAAGAGTAAATTAAAAGGCATCTTTTAAAAATGTTCAGACTAACCTTGGCCAGTTTGGTTCAGGGTGTCAGTTAGGGTGTCAGCCCATGAACCAAAGAGTCTTGGATTCGATTCTGGTCAAGGGCACGTATCTCAGTTGAGGTTGGGTTCCCAGCCCTGGTCAGGGTTGTGCCGGGGGCAGCAGATTGATTTTTTTTTTTTTCTCTCTCTCTTCCTCACACTCTATCTGAAGATAAGTGGAAAAATATCCTTGGGTGACGATTTAAAATAACTAAATAAATAAATAAATAAAAGCTTTAAAAAAATATTCAGATTAATTCAGAATATGAGACAGTTTAAAAAGCAATTAACCTAGTTTCTTAAAAATCTCAAGAAAAAATTATCTGAAGACTGCTCCGAAATAAAAGGGACTATTAAATCTTTAAAAAAATAAAATACCTATAACTTTTTGGTAGAACCACTAAGGAAATGTGAATACAAAAATCAGATGATCTTACAGAATACTCATTAATTTTAGTCATGATAATATAATAATATATAATTGATGCTATGTAATTATTTCATATATATTTTCATTTATAGTATCAACAAATATATATTATATTTATAATATAATGATAACCTCGCTGGGTTATGAAGTTTAATAGAGATAGTACTTATATTATAAGCAGAAATTGTGGGTAGAAGAAACCTGCCCCATAGCAGAGTGGGATGGGACCCAGTGTTCTGTCTCGAGTCTGAGTTCCTTCCTACAGGCTCATGTAGCTATGCACAAGCAGCTTCCCTCCGGCAAAGAAAGACAGCTCCCCTCCATCAACAACTGCTATCAAAACGGTTTCTTTAAAATTACCATGAGATCTGCTTGTCTTAGCTGGTGGCATCTGATTTCTTCCCTTTCCCTACCCCAACGCTAACTAGCACTTATGAGGCAGGAAGGTGGACACATTTGTCATGCTCTTCAGAATACAGAGAGAATATATTCATCCAATGTTCTTAGTCAGTCAAAACGTCTTTGCAACAGACTGCTTCTGTTCTGATCCATCACCTAACTGTGAGTGAGTATATATTGGCATCCACACACAGCCCTTAGGATATTGCCTTTGGGCTTGGAACATTGGGCTGAAATCCATAGAAATTAAAAGACTAATATTAGCTAATATAATCATTTGACAAATATTTATTGAGAGCCTACTGTGTACCAAGTACTGTTGTAACTCCCAAGAACAGAACAGTGAACAAGACAGACAAAATCCATGATCTCTAGGAGTTCGTATCCTAGAGCAGGGGTTGACCAGCTCTTTCTGTAAAGGGTCAGATAGTAAATATCTTAGTTTGGGAGGGATAGATGGTTTCTGATGCAACTACGTAACTCAGCAGTTGTGTTGAGAAAGCCGCCATACACAACATATAAATGAATGTGTAGCAGTGTTCAATAAAACTTTATTTAAAAAAAGAGATGGCAGTTCAAATTTGATCTGTGGGTCATAGTTCACTGAGCCCTCTCCTTTTCCAGACCTTGTGAGAAAATTAATTAATTACCAGGATATTTTTCTCGGATGAGCCCACTAGCTCATTTATTTTATTGCCATTTCAATTAGGCCAAGGCTAAATGTTTATTTGACTATTTTCTCATCAAGTTCAAGAAATCCAGTGGCTCAATTTTGCAAGTTGCCCTTTCAAACATATTTCTGCCTAGAGATTCATTCTCATTAATTAAGCTGTCCCTGAACTGTCTTAAGTGTGTAATCGCACAATTGAAGTGCAAACAATGGGTGTGATAGTTGATGTTTTTGAGGCGCAAATGATAAAATGAGATCAGACAGGCAGGAAATTGATTAGGGGAAATGTCTGTAAGGGAAAATTGAGAAGAAGCCAGAGTTGTCTAGGAGCCTAGCGGTCCTCTGCCTGGGATGCAGGTCTTACCACAGTGAAGAGGAGAGAGAGAAGGGAGACAGAGTGGAAATCTTAGTTTGCAGAACAGTTGTGGGAAAGTGTGGCAAGGCCAAGTTCGTGTCAGAGGAGTCCTGCAGCTCCCAGGAGGGGGTCTGACCAAGTATCGCTGCCACCACATGTCACTGGCTGGAAGTGGCACTGGAAATTGTGGGTTTCAGAACCCAGCGACTCAGAACACTGGTCAGTTGCACTCTCCAAAGAAGGAGATTGGAAAGATGTATTTTTATGACTTTAAAGAAAGGTTTCGTAGCTAAGTAATTTAATGGAAAGTTAAGAAAGAAATGGTTTAGAAAACTTTGCCATATTCACTCAGTCAAACTCACTGATGATAAGAACGGCTTTACTTATTGTTGTATTCTATCAAAGAGGTACTTTGTGAATTTAATATATCTTTGTAAATTTGATAAAATTCCATTTCTAATACTATGGGTCCCATATAAGTCATTGAAAACTGGAGAAAACTGGGGTGCAGTATCTGAGCAACTTCCCTACAGCTGCACAGCCAGCAAGGACGACTCTGGGCCCTGGGATTGCGAGGGATGGTGTGTGGTCACATGGTAAAGAGGAATAATTGGGGGAACCATCAGCACAACAGAGAAGCGCAGCATCTTCGTCACTTTCAGAAAACATTCAGTGGCTACTACTAGGTTTACCTTTACTTTTGCTTTATCTGATTGCCATCTTACCCACTGCTTAAATTCATTTAGTGTCCACCACCTTGGAGAGAGGAGGGAGGCACAAGAGAGAGGCAGAGAGATGAGAGCTGTTAAAGCTTGCAGACTCCGATGCCAGCTTCCTGGGTTCAAATCTTTGCTCTAACCTTTACCCCCTTCTTTCATCTGGGGCAAGCTGCTTCGCCTCCCTGGGTTTCCGCTTCTACTTCTTTAAACAAGAGATGCTAACAGTACCTACCTCACAGAATCAAAAAAAAAAAATTTATTGAATACCTAATATATGTAAAATTTCTTAAAACAGAGTTGAGCACAGATCATTAGAGGTGAATTTTAATATAGTTTGTCCATTATTGTGCCTCCAATCGAAATTGGCCCAAGGAACAAGTCAGAAATAGACTCTCATTACAGGAAGGGACACAAATCACTTTTGAAACGAAGCCCTTCATATTGCTCACTTGGAAAGAGGAACTGGAAGGAGAGGAGACATTGGTACAAACTGATAACAGAGTGAGAAAAACACTGCAAGCTGGAACAGAGAGGAAGAAACAGGCAGGTGTTGGTTCCTAATTCTCACCACCACGGCCCGCAGAGTTATTTAAATGTGCTCATTATCTGTCTCTCTTCTGATCATGATGCTTATTGAGCACACGAGTAGTTTTAAATGCCATCACAGTAAAACCATGGCTCCAACACCTTTTGCTAAGTTCAAGCCTAGGAGGTCAGCAGAGGCCTGGAAAGCGATGCGACTTCTCTCCAGAACATCATCACGTGAAAGCTAGGACACTGAAATATACAGCAAAACCACTGACATGAGCTCCTGAAATAACTGAGGACCTGACGTCAGTTTAGGAAAAGCAGCACTTGCCAACCATAAAACAAAGTAGGACTAATATGGAAGCAAAAACCTGGGAACACACCTGGGTAGCACAAAAGGCTTTATTAGTTTACAAGTGCGTACCATAAATAACAGAGCATGTTGACATCGAGGACTAATTCAAGATTCAGTTTGCAACCCTGGCCCTGCATCAGGACTTGAGTGCACCTGAGTAGTTGGGCCTGAGGAGAACATGTCCTGTTGCAAAGGTTCCAACAAGCACCGCATAGGTATACTTTCACACCAAAGGGGTCTGGAGCCTCCCTCTCAATGCGACTTGGGATAGATTTAAAATTTCTAAGATGTTTGCAAAGTTTTAGTTATCTTAAAGATCTTGGTGCATCCAAAAATGTCATTGGCCTTTAATAACTACTTAGTTTTAGCTGCTCAACATAGGGAGTAGGTTCTCTTCCTATGAATTTTTTGTACTATTTTCCATAAAGCATATATCTCAGCCTTAAGGATGGAGAACTAGTTGTTATGTCTTAAAATCTTACATAGTTTGTACCTCAGCAGTGATTAGTATGCTGACAATGGGGATTTCCCCCCACAACTCCAATTCCTAGGTAGAAAGAGGACAAGAACAACTCAAGAGGTTTTATGGGATGAAAAAAAAATCCTGTCATGTTTGTCTTAAAACTTATGATGATATTCTAACAGAAATGCATACAAATTTCAAATGTTCAATCAAGTAAGGTAATAGTGATTGTGTATTTCAGGTTTTGAATATATAGAATGCTTTGTAGGAGATGGTGAGCATCCTGTTCTAATGAAAATAGAGAAAATACACTCATAGCATTGATACCACAAGAAGCCAATGTTCATAGACCACCAAGCTTACTTACTGTGATGATAAAAGACTATATGAAGTCTCATACATTTTAGTAGTAATATGTAGTTTTCCCTTCCCCACCACCCAAGGTTTTCTGATGACAGTGTGCTATCGTCAAAAATATTTTCCAAAGACTATGTAATTTATTGCTCCAATGTAACCCACAAATTCTCGTTCAATTAGTTAATTGTTGGTATTACTAATCAAGGGGACAGAAAAGGAAAGAAAGGAATATGCCTCAGTTGGTTTTCCAGATTTGATTTACAGCTATAATAATGTGAGAAAATCACTCAAACCTCCTGCCTGCTCTAAATGTTTTCAAAAAAGTCATTCGTAAAAGGGAAATCGGTTTGCGTAATATAATATGTTCTATCCATATAAATGATTGTTATTATTTCTCTTTAAATATCAACAGTGTAATTCCATTAACTCAAATGAAATAAAATACAAATAAGATTGCATCTTACTTTTATTTTTATCTTTGTTAATCCTCACAGGAGGATATTTTTCCAATTATTTTGAGAGAGAGTGAAAGCAAGGGAGAGTCGGGGAGGGTGGGAAAGAGAGAGAGAGAGAGAAATATCAATGTGAGAGAGACACATCAATTGGTTGCCTCCCACATGTGCCCCAACCAGGGCCAGGGATCAAACCTCCAGCCAGGTATGTGCCCTTGACCAGTAATAAAACCCTCAACCCTTTAGTCCATGGGCCAACACACTAACCACTGAGCCATACTGAAGGGTGCATCTTACTTTTAAATTTACATTGCTGAAATAATTAAACAAGGAAGCCATTAGACTGATGTGGCTCTAATGCTCTGAAACCAACCTGAGCAAACCAGAACCTAAGCCAGAGTCAATACACTTGAATCCAAGAAAACGAAAATTAAGAACAACCAATCACAGCCAAACAGTCTTCCCCAAATAAGGCAACTACTTAAGCTGTAGCCAATCGAATAATTGCTTTGCTTCTCCATCTTCTCTCTTAAAACCTCCCCCTTGCTTCTGTAGTACAGCACTTCTGTGTAGTACTGTGGACAGGCGCTGCCCAGTTCTAACCAATGTTTGCTCAAACCAACTCTTGAAAATTTTAATGTGCCTCAGTTTATCTTTTAACAGTACTATCTTAGCTTTAAATCCAGAAATCAACCATACTGGGTTTCAGAATGGTAACTGAAATAACTATTTTCATGTTTTAAAGCAGACCAAGAGATCATCTTCTAGTCACCAAAAATGATATTTTCATTACACAGTGATAATAGGTTTGTGACAGCGACAATTAAAGGTATTTTACGGACTTGTACATAGATAAGTATGACTGTACATAAATAAACATGTCATTGCCCGTGGTAGGATAATATATACTATATATGTATGTTCATGCACATATGTGTATATGTATATATATATATATATGCAGAAAGAGTTTTAATCGACTCCTCATTATTAATTCATGCTGAATAAAAAGAAAATACACGTTCCTGATTCGTTTATCTGAGGTCTTCCTTCCTATCCACGGAGTGCACACAACCTCTGCAGGTACTATCATGGCTAGCAAACTACCAGAGATGAAACAGGACAGGTGAAAATGTTCATAAAAGGTACCACTTTGACCCAGATGATCATTTTGTTTGACACATATCATATCACAGTTGGTAGCTACAGTGTTTCTTTGAATTTAAGCACTGATTTAATCGTTTGCCAGTCCTGTTTTACAAACACATGCAAAGCTAAATATACCAACCCTCATTTAATCAAAAGAAACATGCATAGTATGTCAGGCAGTCATTGTTGTTAGTACCAATAAACAAAAATGTATATGTTTCCCCAGTCCCCGTGCTGAAATGTGCTCTGTGTTTATGGAGTAAGCTAAAGGAAAGAGAGAAAAAAAAAAAAAACCTTCCCGATTAAGCGTTTGTCGACTGGCGTAGGGGGGTACCTGGGTTTCAACATCTGTCAGCTTTCTGGTTTGCTCTGCGGTCTGAGAGAGGAGGCTGGTTCCTATCTCGAGCATGGTGGCCGTGTGGTTCTGAACTGCATTCTGCTGTATCTGAGCCATTTCCGACTTCATATTTTCCACAACGTAATTCTCAATCTGCAAGAGATAAAGGACAAAATATACTACATTATAAGCAAAGTCTCTCAGTTGGGGCATGTAATATTTACAATGACAAAACGAGACACAGCTGGCTAATCAGCCATCTGGCAGGGATCCTCTGTATCTCTGGGACTTAGGGAAATCAGAGCCGAACACACAGAAACCCAGTTGTTAACAAACTGCTAATAGACTGATACATGTATGTACTCATCACAATCATAATGAACATTTGCACTTGGACAGTACTTTCTGGTTTTTGACATCATCTCATTTCACCCGCAGAGCAAAGATGTGAGAATAAGCCACAGATTGCCTCCTCGTTCTTTTTATTTTATAGCTGAGGAAACAGAATAAGAGAAGGTCAATAATGAGCCCAAGGTCACCCAACAGGAACGCAGCGGAGTTAGCATTAGATAACTGGAATATAAATCTTGGTTCTCTGGTCTTTCCATTACACCATATAGACCACTCACTCATCTCAGAAAAATTCAGCCTTCTTCCATTTCTATAACAAAAAATAAAGACCATGCTGAGTTTGGGGAATGAAACAAGGGGTGGGAAGAAGGTAAATGCCCAAAACACAAGCTTGTAAAGGAATATTAAAGTACAGGCAACCGCATATGGAGTGAGCTGCAAAGCCTCAGAGCTAGGCAAAACCATTCTCATTGCTCCTTTGCAAGCTCAAAATAATAATAATAATAACTGCTCTGAAGGTTGCCAATAAATCTGCATTTGCCCTTCTCACCTTGGGTAACATTTAGTCCTGTTTATGGTGCCATCTTACAGAATACTATAGTTATAAATTAAAAGGTATACCACAGGGGGCCAAGAAGAATTACTAGGTGACTTACTATGAGGGAGTCTGGTAGGCATCTGGGAGAATACAGCTAATCATATGCACTGTTTGAAAAACACAGAAGAAGCCTGCACCTCCCTGTCAGAGCACTTAATTCTCCCCCACCACTGTGTGGTGACTACATTTTATTACCCAATTACACATATGGGGAAATTGCATCCCAGAGAAGTCAGGTCCAAGGCCACACACCACAAAAACAGCCAGACTTGGATTTGAGCGCTGAGGTCCTTAACTTTCGTACCAGCAATTTTAACCACTGGTTAGCTCTGCCAAGCGGTGCTTCCCAAGCTGGGCTCCAAGTCATTAACAGCTACGTGATTTGTACTGATTCAGTGATCCATCATGCATCCGTCATTTTATAATCCATAGTAACATACTGTCATGTAACAAATACAGTCTAAGACTAAATTCCCCTTTGTGAAACTTTGACAGCTTACTTTCTCACACCATCTCTTGCTTATTTCTATTTATAAATATGAATGAATCTGCCTCAAGCTAAAGAAGATGCAAGGTTAGAACCAAACTCATATTGTTGTTAATCGATTCTTTTGTTCTTGGTCAATATAATGTAACTCCCCTTCATCCTTTATTCCCAAATTAGAAGTAGTGGAGAAAATTTGACCTATAAAATTTTATTATAAAATAAATAAAAAGTAGATTAAAATAAATATCTGGAAACCATCTTAACAAAATGTAAGGTCTCTAAGCCAAATTTTGGCTTTGTTCCAACTGAACTAACACATTTAAACAGCAGTGGATGGGTAGAGTTAAGCAGGGTCAGTCAGAGTATCAAACATCTGATGTTTTGGATTCTGCATTGCATGTTCCCTCTTTTCCTAATTACATTCCTTAAATGTCTTTTGGAAAATGATCTTTCCCATCTTCCAAACAAATGCTCAGGTGGAGTTGTCCCCTCTAGGGTACATGTTTGAGCCTGAAATCCAGAATATTGTGTTCTTACCTAGAGAGAGTGAATCTTTCATGACTAGAAAAATATTCTAAGCAAGGCCACTAAGTCTCAGTTCTGGAATTTTGTCCAAGTAGTTCACTAAAGAAGTTCTTTTACCTCTGTGGTCAGTAGGATGGTAATATACATGCCTGAGACTTCATCACAGAACCAGAGCCAGCTTAAGAATGAGGCCAACCCAGACAGACAGTTAGATAGATAGATAGGCAGACAGGCAATATAGATAGAAGGATATCTTATATTTTTAAATCCTCACCCGATAATATGTTTTTATTGATTTTAGAGAAAGAGGAAGCAAGTGAGAGAAACATCGATCAGTTACCTCCCAAACACTCCCTGACCAGGAATCAAACCTACAACCTAGGTATGTGCTTTCACTGGGAACTGAACCTACAACCTTTTGGTGTATGGAATGATGCTCCAACCACCTGAGCTACCTGACCAGGACAGCTCTAAAGAAGGATATCTTTAGAGCACCTGGACCCAATCATGTTTTGGCCAGATCCACCCGTGGGCATTCAGTTGCAAAGTGTGTGATCTAATAACCTCCTCTTGAGCAGCCCACTTTTTTTTCTCTTCAGTCACTTGATTGAGATTTCTAACACAACCTAAAGAGTCTTGTTAATACTGCTGATAGATGTTTAGCAAAGGGAGGCTCAGACAGGCAAACATCAGCAGTGTGTTCTTTGCTTATCCAGGGAATTGGGGGCTGTGTATGAATATGTATATTCTTAAATATGGCTGGTAACTCTCCATCATGGAAATGATAACTGTCACTTATGTGTCTAGTCTGTGGCAGGCACTGAGCTAAGTGCTTTTATTTTTATAACAGCACTTTTTTATAGATGCATCGTAAGTGGAACTATTGAGGCTTAGAAAATTCAGAACTTGCTAATGAAGAAATCAGAACTCAACCCCCACTGCCAACCCATGCTCTTAACCTCTAACCTATTCAGCTTGGCACTACTTAATTACTCTACATATTTCATTATGTAGCTCCTAAACCTTGTATGTTCATCAAAATACTAGATAGGGAGTGTTTCAAAAATGCGGATAAAGTTATAACACACCAGAACTCTAAGTCAGAATTTCCAAGGATATACTACAAGGGGACTATATATTTTCAAAAGCTTCTGACTGCAATTCTCATTCAGGCAAAGACCAGTGCTTCTCAAGATGTGGTCCACAGAATAATGGCCTGTATGAGAACTGTTTGTGAACAGTCTGCCATGAGATAAAGACCTCATGCCAAAATGTAAATTAGCATCACTAAGCACACTGTTGAGTTCACTTGTACTATATACATATATGTATATATAAGACATTGGAGCAAGACTTTCTCAATAAAGAAATTGATGCTCTAGCACTTTAATTTACATTCTGCTGCAAGCTTCTTACTTTGTTTGCAAAATATCCTTGAGTGTCAGTAATTTAGACCATCACGTTTATTCTAACATGTCAGAAGCCCTGCTTACAAAGAAATTTCAAAAAATGACTTGGGCCCTGGCCGGTTTGGCTCAGCGGTTAGAGCGTCGGCCTGCGGTCCGGAGAGACCCGGGTTCGGTTCCCGCTAGGGGCACGTACTTCGGTTGCAGTTTGTCCCCGGCCCTGGTTGGTCGTGCGGGTGGCAGCCACTCGATGTGTCCCTTTCACATCGATGTTTCTCTCTCTCTCTCTCTCTCTCTCTCTCTCTCTCTCTCTCTCTTCCTCTCTCTCCCTCCCACTCTATCTGTACAAAAAATGGAAAAATGTCCTCGGGTGAGGATTAAAAAAAAAAAAAGACTTGGTTTCCCGTGTAGATTTCTCTCCTGAGAAAGAACCCACTGATCAGTGAGCTCTGATACAATCTGCTTGATCATTACACATCAATTTCTATGCAGTTGGTTAGTGGAAGTCAGTTCCAGAGCTTGACTTGCTCTGGGTGTAATAATAATAATCATGTGCTCAGACTCCATAGAGGAGGACACCTCCAGCACAGGGTGACCATGTCAGGGTTCAGTTGCTTTGTGATCCTACCTGTGATAGACTATCTATCTATCTATTCTGTATTTCTGTGCTTTTTTAAACTGTAGGAAGTTAATACCAGTAAAGCAAAATAACTTCTTTATGCCAGCATTCATCACAAAGAACCTCCTAATTTTGCTGGTTCTATTATAGAAATAGTCTCCAATCTATACTAAAATTCTCATTTGGGCTGCCATGACAAGTAACATGAATATAACTCTAGTTAATTATTTCTTAATCAAATGAAGCTGCTTTCTTTAGGAATAACTTCCTTTTAATGCAAAAAAGGTAATGGTACACTTAAGTAGCAAAACCCAGATGCAGTTGATTTAAAGGCTGAGGAGAGAGGCAGGAGTGAAATATACAATGTATGACCAATGAGGAGGACTACTTTCATCCTATCTCTGAACACACCACTGTACACGTATACCTATGAAAATTCATCTTGATGTGCCTTATCAGCTGGGTTAAGGAAAGTTTTGCAACAAATTTGATTGTTTTGATGTATTACCTACTGTTTTTTTTTAAATGTTTACAGAATATGATGGCTATGTCAAGGTTCAATATTTTATAAATATCTATGATGTGAATTTTAAGTTTAGAAGTTGCTGAGCACAAGAGCTGATAGGTTATAAAGTAGGAGACATCCAATCTGAATCATATAATCATTTGCTAGACTGTCTCTCTCAGTGTTTGACTCCAGAGTTGTATAATTATTGGTCAAAATACTTATCAATAGTATGCAGGATTTGATTTGAAAGGAGATAATGAACAATGAATAATGATTTTTTATTAAATATGTTTTCATTGATTTCAGAAAGAGAGTAAGAGAGAGGGAGAAACATCAATGGCAGAAACGTTGATTGGCTGCCTCCTGCCCACCCCACACTGGGGACTGAGCCCACAACCAGGCATGTGCCCTGATTGGGAATCAAACCAGCAACATTTGGTGCATGGGATAAAGCTCAACCAACTGAGCCACACTATGTGGCAGAGCTAAGTGATGATATTTTTAAAATATGTTTTTATTGATTTTTTAGAGAGAGAGGAAGGGAGAGAGAGATAGAAACATAAATGTGAGAGAGAAACATTGATCAGCTGTCTCCTGCACACCCCTTACGGGGGATCAAACCCACAACACAGTCATGTGCCCTGAGAAGGAATCAAACTGGTACCTCTCAGTTCATGGGACAAAACAAAGCTCAATCCACTGAGTCACACTGGCCAGGTTAAATGATGATTTTTAAGTAAATAATGTTACATTTCTAAAGTGATTTAGTGTTTACAAAAAGCTTTCATACACGTTGTCTTGATTCTTACACCAACCCTACCAGGGGAGTATTGACTCCATTTTATAGTTTAAGAAATAAATGCTCAGAGACCTCAGGTGACTTGAAAGAGATGAAAGAAAAGACTCAAATCTATCTTCTGATGTTCCACACACCTCAGAGTTGTGGGAAATGCTCTGTTGGTGGATTGTTTGGCTGGTTGATTGATTAATTATTGGCTAATTTCAATTTTTACCTAGCTCATTGAGAATTCACATACTTATTCCTTTGAGGAAAACATGAATCATGATGGTGATTATTTCCCTCTGCTTGACCATGTTGGAGGCTAAGTTGAGGTCAGGTGAGAAGCTCTAGGGCCAGGTATATAAAATTTACTTTGCTTGTACTTTTAATACAATGGGTCCTTAAAAATCCTCTTATCAGTTCCTACCTTTAAAAATATTATGAATATTTTTTAATATATTTGTTTATATCTGCCCATTCTATTTCTATAAACTATTATAAAATATAACAAAGGGAATAACAACAACAACAATCCACTGAGCCTCTACTAAGGCTAGGCACATACCAGGTTTTACAAATGTGTAGCTCACTGACTCCTTATAACAATCTAGGCACTGTATTCATTGTCCTCATTTCACTGATAAGAAAACAGGCTCGGGGAAGTTAAATAAATTGTCTTTGAGGTAAAACTTGTTCAAAGATATAATTTCTTAGTTTTTATTTAATCATTGTCATATTAAATACGATGGTAATACAATCTTGGAAAATGGTATAGGTGATGAGATTATTAATTAGAAAAAATAATATTTTTAAGAAGTCAAGATTATCAGCCATGTGTAGTTCACACATATATTGCTTGCCCATGTCTTTTGTTCACTGACTAATGGAGAATTAATGCTACCATTTTCTTTTATAAGTGAGTTTTGGAAGAACTCTCTTACTGGGCCCTCAAAATTCTTGGTGCTTCATGTTCATGAGAACCAAAATCTGTGTGAGATTATAACATGTCTTACATATGAAATGCATTCTCTATCATTTCACTTCAAGAGATAACTTCAAGGGATCTCTTAAATAAGAGCATATCTTAAAGCACAAAGAATAGAATTTCTCCATGTAATTCTTAAGAAAATAACATTTTAAGCCCTATAAAATTGACAAAGGCATTGTTCACTTAAAATATGTTGTAGATTAAGTGGACTCTCAATAAATGTTGGTGCATATGGTATTACTCAGTTATGGCAAAACAGCCATGAAATAAAGTAAAAGGGTAAATATGGGAAAGCAATAAAAAGGTAAAACAATGCAAAAAAAAATGCCTTATCATTCTTTCATAAATCAGTGGCAATATTGAAAAACTAGGTTTATGGTTTTATAAAAAATGGCTGAAGCCATATATATTATTTACAGGAATTTCTATTATTAGATCCCCCAGTATACTACTTCTTTTACCAAAAGGAAAAGTATAATTGTCTCTTTAGACAACAGATCTACTTAGCTGGCATTTGAAACAGTTTCTGTACTGATATGTGTGACACGAATCCCATTTCTCATTTTGATATCTGGGGGAACATTTACTATTTATAGAAGAAAGAACCATGAGAATGAGTGAGCTGGAAGAGACATTAAATATTATGAGCTCCAAGGATCTCGTTTTATACCCATGGTAACTGAGGTTCAGAGAGTATGCTATGGAAAGCAAGGTGAAAAAACCAATTAATGTCAGATGTCGGGCCATGGCCACTCAGTGTGTGGGGACCTCAGACTCACAGCAGCACACTGAGCCAGCGGCAATGGCTGCTGTCTTGTTGGCTCACCCCACATTTCTTTCCCAGGTCTTCGCTGCTTCTTACTACTTGCTTTACCTCTGATGGCTCCTAACGTGAAGCTCCCCTTCACAATGCCACCTCATCGCGTCAGTTTTTGGGGCACTGGCTTTGCTTCCTGCACTATGCCTTTGCTTCCTAGTACTAATGCCCACCAGCTGCTCCTCAGTCACTGAAACCCAGCATCCCCCTGATTTTGTTCTTCCAATGTGGCAACAAACCAGGACCACACTTTAAAACTAGTTCTGGCTTATTAACCCTGCATCAGTTCAGTTCAGTTCTAGCAGAAGTGGGATAAATGCATCCTAACGCTGGCGCCAGATATTACAAGTACCAAGAGTTGTCTCATAGAAAAAAGACAATGTGCCACTTTAACAGAACTGGAGAATACTCTGATAGAGTTTACCTCTGACTATGTTTCTTCCTGTAAATATTCTTATCTTTGTTTGATAGGGAGAAGCTCTCAGCTGCTGATGCTAATAACACGAGGGGACGTTTGTCACATCACCTCCAATGCAGTAGCAGCAGCACCTCCACCAAGGCACATGGAGACGCTCAGCTATCAAAGGCACACCAGGAAATCCCATAAACACAAAATCTTCTGCCTTCAATTTTCTTGGTTAGGATTCTTTTAAGACCACATTTTTTGTGGCTTCTGATAGTTGCCAGTCACATATAGTGTCCCAGATTTGGGCCAGGATCCAACTCATTCTCTCCTCATATAAACAAAAGAGATTACTTCCTGTGCCAAAACACATTTTATGAGCCTGGCACCTCTCCTTTACACCCACCTTCTCACACCCAGAGTCAGAGTCATGAAACTTTGAAAATATTTCTATGTGTCTGCTTAATTCTTTCCTTTACATTTTTTTTTAAAGGCACACTCAGCCAGGAGTCAGGTTATCTGGATTCTAATCTAGGTATTGTTGATTTACTCCATGAACTTGGGCAAGTCGCTTAAGCAATTTGTGTTTCAGATCTTCATCTATGAAACAAAGGGTTGGATTAGGTTATTTATAATGTTTCTCTTGAAGCTCTACAATTACTTGATTTAATACTTCCTTTATAAAGTACAAGAGTCCACAAAATTTTAATTTTCATTTATTACAGAAAATTAAAGTATAGATGTACATGTCTATGCCTATAAGATATACAATATATGTCCTTAATGGCAGTTAGGACACAATGATATACGAACACAGTAGAAAAGCCCTGGATCAAGTCTCTAGAGCAGGCACATCTGTTTTAAGATAAAGAGCTAGAATTTCTGATTCCCTTAATCCCCAGGCACCATTCTGTCCAAAATATATCCCTTGTCATTCATCAGTACAACCTGGCTTTCTTCGTATGTTCCTTCTGTCAATGAAGGGCACCACCACCCACCCATTCATCCAAGCCACAGGAGTCATCTGCACTAGTCCTGGCCCTCATTTTCTGCATTCAATCAGCCCCAGATTGTGTTGCTTCTATTTCTTGAAGGGTGCCGAGATCCATCCTTCTCCCCGCTTCCCTTCCTCCCTACCACATCTCTTTATCTTCACTGGCACTGACTTAGGTCAAACTCTCATCATTTTTCTTCTGGATTTGTTAATGGCCCCATAACTGGTCTCCTGACTCCAGACTTGCTTCCTCCAATCCATCATCCATGGCAT
Source organism: Molossus molossus (assembly GCF_014108415.1). NCBI lineage: Eukaryota > Metazoa > Chordata > Mammalia > Chiroptera > Molossidae > Molossus > Molossus molossus. The sequence goes on from NW_023425351.1 coordinate 49,924,947, forward strand.
AACCAGAGGGATCTATTTAAAACATAAATAGGGCCTCATCATGCCACTGCTTAAACTCTTGCAGTAGCTTCTACTACCTGCAGATCAAGTCACAACTCCCTCATCAGCACAGAAGAATCTTTATGAGCTGGACTCAGCTTCCCTCTCCCTATTGTACCATGTGTTTCATACATACCAAGTTATTTGCACTTTTCCAAACAGACATTATTTCCTTTGTTTCCATGCTTTTGCACATGACTTTGCTCTGACTGGAATGTGCCTTTTCTACCTGTTCCCTTTTCCTGGGCTAGGTCCTGTTGCTTTTTTTAATCCTCACCAGAGGATATTTTTCCATTGATTTTCAGATAGAGTGGGAGGGAAGGAGGGAGGAAGGCGGGAAGAGAGAGAGAGAGAAAAAAACATTGATGAGATAGAGACAGACACATCAATTGGTTGCCTCCCGCATGATCCCAACTAGGACTGGGGATCAAACCGCAATCAAGGTATGTGCCCTTGACTGGAATCCAACCCATGACTCTTTGGTCCACAGGCTGATGCTCTAACTGCTAAGCCAAACCAGACAGGGCCTAGATCCTGTTTTTTAATATTCAGTTCAAGTTTTTCCTCCTCAGCAAAACTTTTCATGACCCCAACCCCTGCATACCCTTTGCCCTTCTAGAGAATCCTATGTCTCTTGTTTGCATCACCTGGTATATCATTAGCTCCTTGAAGGCACACACTATCTTGTTCAGTTGGTATCATTCAGTGCCTGGCATATGTGATATTATATTTAGAGAAGTAATTAGAGCATGAATGAATAAACTGTATGGAAAAAGTAACAGCCCCCAGTTATGAGCTTAGCCTAGTTACGTTTGTTCCTGAAAGTACAATATGTCATGTTACCAATTTTTAATGAAGCCTTTTTGAATGTCAAGGGGAGCAATGTAAATGATGCAAAAGTAGACAGGTATGAAGACCAACATTCCCACTCACTGGACGACCACTTTGTCTTGCTGTATCTTCCCTACTTTTATTTTCCCACTCATCTCTCTTATGGGTAATTATTTAAATGAAGTAAAATCCCACACGCGTTGAGAACTAACCGTGTTTTCATCACTGTGCTATCCAATTACAGCCAAGGAATGACTAAAACTGGGTTCTGATGATCAAGCCTGTTCATACTGCGAGTGTGTGACAAGTGCTGAGATGAAGAGCCCCGTGCCCCGCCTGCCTGGGCAGGGTGAAGGGAGGAAGGAAGCTTCTACATGAGCGAATGAAGGAAGTCTTCCCAGAGGAAGTCCCACATGAGCGTGCAGGGAGGACATACATTTCTTAATTCTGCCTTAATACACAAAAATGGGACCTGGAAACCCTGGAGGATGGGGACAGAGAAGGAAGCTGAGGACTACAACAGTGCACCAGGAGTGTGCCTGCTGCGGCAAGATGACTTGCCTGAACCCCCCGGAACATGCTGTCCCGGAAATCAAGGGATAAGTCAGTCAGACACAAGGCCATGTCATCGAGACCACACACACAGGGCGATTACATTTTTAAAATGAAATTCATATAAAAGACTTAGGTAGATAATTTCTTTACCATATTTTTAAAACACTAAGCATTAAGTTAAACCCCCTTTAATAACACATAAATGCAGTGTGTGTGTGTGTATGTGTGTTTACTTACACATATATGCTCTCACACACATTTATTTCCATACTCCCAACCTATGTGTGTCAGGTTCTCGAGTCCCACCCTGTGGTTTTGCTCACTTCATTGTCGTTTACTTCATTAAAGGCCACTTCAAATAACCAATGCATCACTTTCCTTTGGATGAGGTGTATTCTGTGTCAAATTTAATCACTATAAATCAACAATTTTTAACCTTTTCATCTCATGGCATACCTAGACTAATTACTGGAATTCTGAGGCACACCAAAAAGTATATTTTTTGGCAACCAGTAAAAAAAAAAATAGGTATGATTTTGATTGCTTCACACTGAACAGCTATTGTTGTGCTGGCTGTTGTCATTTTTTTATTTGACAATGTAAGGGGAAAGAGGTCAGTGCCCCTGACTGAAGAGTCAGGTGTTGCATGTTATAAAGACTCCCACGGCACACCGGTTGAAAATCGCTGCTCTAGACTTGCCTGTCAGACAGTCACGGACAGCTCCAGTATTCTGCCTAACAACTGAGAAACTTTTCCCCCAAATTCAGAAGTTATACTTTGATGGCAGAAAAATTGGAAGAACCACAAAAAAACTTGGTACACATTGTTTTCGTATCAGTGAAAGTGATAATTTTTAAATTAAAAAAAATATTGTTTCCAATAGAAAAATGGAAACACGTCTTCCTTTGCTTTAATGGTTTTTAGTTTCTAGGTTATCTTCTGGAATGAGATTTTACCCCCTGAGTGACATATAAATACATTCTGGTTCGCTTAAAAAAAAAAAAGAAAAAGAAAGAAGAAACCTTTGCCATGTGAACTAGAGACCACCCCAGCAGACAGCAGATTGTGGGGACTGATGTGGTGAAAGAGACTCTCCACAGGATAATTCTAAGGGACATCTTTGCAAACTACACTTTTTTCCTCCTATGACAAATGGCAGTGATACAAGCGAGCAGCTCACAATGTTCGACTTTTTAAAAAACACCCTACATTAAATGAAACGCTACAGGACAAATCATGCAATTTAAATACTTAGCAGATGATTTAAGGTACTCAGTCTCAGAAATTCAAAAGCCTTAATAATTAAGGGATTTATAGACTTTTTTGGGAATACCATTATTAGATAGAAAATTGCCATCATTTTACTCTGATATTTCATATGAAATTGCAAGGTATTAGCACTTAAAACCTAACCTCATTCCAATAAAATCCCTCTGTTCAACATTCTGACATTTTAGGCTATTACTTTTCCATATATGCGTCTTCTTTTCATGAAATGAAGTTGCTCTATTAGTCTTCCTTCTCTTCCGTAATATCTCTAAAGTTCATGGTTACTTTTTAAAATTAACTTTCATTTGCTTAAACAGGACAAATTAATAGTAAAAATGTATGTGTGTGTGTGTGTGTTTCTACAAAATGGGATTACTCACTGTAACATACATAAATCTTCATAAGCATAAAACTGTCAGCGTCATTGTACAATAAACATTCCAAAGCATTATGTGTGAGGTCTAACTAATTTTTCCTGAATAATATTTGTTGAGTAGTTCTCATTTAAATTACCCTTGGTTCAACTACTGGAAAGATTACTAGGATAAAAACAGTCATTTAAAACATAAGAAAGGGACAATGATTGCTGACATCTTATAAATGAAATGAAATCTCTGTTTTACCCTACTATGATTGAAGGAATACAAACACTGGGCATTGTTTCTTCTTTTCTAAAGACCATTTTGGTGCCCTGGTGATACTTGTTATGTCTCAAGTGTTATTGGAAGAGAGCCAAATTAACATTACAATGAATTAGTCTTTTTGAATTAACCACACACCAGAAGAGAGAATGAAAATAAGCATAAATAACTGCTAAAATACCTGCTCTCATGATTACATGTATTGCCAGCGGAATTTTTAAAAGTCTATCTTAAAGAATCACAAATCTAGTTTGGGGAGCTGTAGGTCACCTCACAGTGTTCCTTCTAATATCATTCCCATTCACAACAAGCAATGACCCCTCAAAACCTCATATTTTCCACTAACTTAAAGAAGACTGGTCTAATTTATTGGAAAGTCTAAATCTTGGAATCCTAAAAATATTTTTAAGATCATGAAACATTGATAATAGACACCATGACGCTACCATTAAGATTTAGCAGATGTCATTTTGACATATATGCTTTGAATTTATTTCTTTTTTAGTAAGAAATAAAATGTAGCATAGAAAACCGAAGCACCCCTCCACACACACCAGAAGTCACCATTATCCTGAAGCTGATGTGGACTTATGCTATATAGGTGTATACCCAAAATAAGAAACCTTACCATTTAGTATATTTTCAAGATTTATAAAAAGATTACCTTACTTCAGTGATTCTGAACCTTTTAATCTTATGGCACACATAAACTAATTACTAAAATCCTGTAGCACGTCAAAGAATCTTTTTTTTTTTTTGCCTATCTGACAAAAAAAAATAGATATAATTTTGATTTATTCACACCAAACAGCCATTTGTTGTGTTGGCTATTGTCACTTACAATTTTTTTTAACTTTTAATTTTTGGGGTAACATTTTTATTAACCTAGCATTATTTGTGGGCATTATTTTTCCCATCTCAAAAAGTCTTTGTAAGATTATTTTAATGGCTACGTATACCAAAATTTATTCTCCTGTTATTACATATTTTAATTGGTATAAAACATTTTATAAAGTATACTATACTGTATACATGACAAGTCATTTACAATGATCATTTATAAGGTCTAGATACAGAAAGATTTTTTTCAGTGAGCAAGCTGATCAAACACCAAGAAAAAAAAAAGTAAGTTGTGGTTTGTAAAACCAGGTTATCAAATACAATATTTAAGTCCAATGAACAATCAAGACATTTAGAGAACCAAGTATAGAAATAAGTTTGGGAGCGATCATGTTAAGGGACTGTGGATACCAGCAATAAGAGAGCTCCAGTTAAGAGAATTCTAGATTCCAGTTACTGACCACGTGCCAGGAAAGCAGCATCCATTAACAACCCAGTCACTGCTCATTCATTAAGCAAACAGTCACTGAGCACTTATTATTTAATAGGTATCATGCTGGGCTGCATTAATATCAGTATTAAGAGACTCTTTTGTAGAAGCCTTAAAAATAACGCAGCTGCATTTAACAGATTTTGACAAATGGAAAAATTCCCTCCGAATCCTACTCTACCTCCTCCACTCACTATATACTTAGTGCCCAGTGTCTGTCTCTCCCACTAAACCGCGAGCAACTTGAGAACAAAGACTGTCATCACCTCTATATTTCCTCTATAAAACATAAGTTCAACATTGGTTTGCTGAATTTCACCCTTACAATCCAATCTTTTGGGGGTTGGGGATACATTTACATAGTGGAATACTACTCAGCTGTAAAAATAAAAATATTTTTAAAAAAAGAAGGAAATCTCACCCTTTACGACAGAGTGGATGGACCTGGAGAGCATTATGCTAAGTGAAATAAGCCAGCCAGAGAAAGACAAGTACCATATGATTTCACTCATATGTGGAATCTAGTGAACAAAATGAACTAACAAGTAAAACAGAGACAAATTTATAAATAGAGAGCAGGCACACAGCTGTTGGAAGAGGGTATTGGATCAGGGGGCTGGAGGGATTGAGCAAAAAGAAAGAAAAAAAGATGCCATTTTAAAAAAAACTGACAATCTAAGGGGAAAGAGGGCCATGCCCCTGATTAAATAGTCAGGTATTGCATGTTTTAAAATTGTTGTGACACACTGGTTGAAAAATCACTGACTTGTATGATTCCTTCAACACTTGGCATTTTTAAAAAAAAATAACATTATGTTTTTTAGTCTTGGCTGTATTAGGAATGTAGTTTTATTACAAATTATGGGACAGAGTTAGTAAAGTTAACTGCTAATAAAGTAGTCTTGTACCCAAAGGCCTGACTCTCTGAAGAGAATGCCAGTTAGAACATTACCCAGAGTTCTGTCTCCAGGAGGAACAGCTTGTCCCTCAGCCTCTCCCAAAGCCCCTGGGATTCTTCTCGAAGGAGCAGAAGGAAGGTTGCATGCTGAATCTTCTCCCATTTATAGACTGCACCTCAAGGATCCATATGAATAAGTTATATCTTTGGCAAATAGTTATCTCCCAAAATAAATTGAGAAAGCAATTAGGGGGTTGAGAAAGAAAGAGAAACAAGGAAACAGTTAACAAAACTAAAAATGAATTCCATAGTCCTTCTCACAAATTACTACATTAAGATTTTAAAATAACCATGACCACAATTCTACAAACCGCGCTCTCAACATCCTAGGCAGCATTCCGCAGACTACATGGTATAGTTTAGATTTGAAGGTACAAAGTGACTAAAAAGTACCAGCTTTACATGGCTTAAAAAAACTTTCTGCTCAACATAATAAGTGGTATACAAAATGATATATTTAGTACGTTCTCAATTATGGGTAAATATATACTCAGACACATTTGTATGCACCGGAAAAAGAAAAGAAAAAACACTTAACTATGAGTAGTGCCTATCTCTGGCTTATGGGAAATACAGGTGAATTTTATTTTTTTCTTGAAATGATTATAAATTTTCCACTTTCTTTAAGAAAATCGAGAACGTAATATATTCAGAAAAAAACTATAAAGGATAAAATAAATGTTCTTAGAATGCACAGTGCTGTCCCTGTGTCATGGAAAGTCTTTAACAATAGCCATTGTTTATTGAGCACTTCCTATGAGCAAGGTTGTTATATATTTCCTTAAAACATTCCTCACAGCAGCCTTTTGGAATAGATATTGTTGCCACTTCGTACCAATGAGAGGGCAGAAGTTCTGAGCAATTAATTAAGTAACGTGACCAGGGTCACTGAGTCCAAATGCTGGAGCTGGTATTCAAACCTCAGTCTGTCTGAAGCCCAAGTATATTCTCTTTCCACGTCAGTCAGCGTCAGCTCCTTCGTTAGTGCAAGGATCACAAACAGGCCATTCCCTGCCCTAATCTGTCCAGATGAAGTGTTCTGTTTGGCTAGCATGTTATTTTTCAAGTAGTGTCAAGCCTTTAACCAGGAAGCATGGTCTCCAATTAGCCACTGCCCCTACCTCTCTTGGACATAAGACTCCTGGCCCTTTTAGTTATTAAGATAAGCTGCCCTAGAAAAAGACATTTGAGTTGCCACTAGTTGGAGGGGAGGGGTAAATAAAGGCACCTAACATTTGATCATCACCATCTAATATTAAAAGAAAAGAAATGCTTCTTCATTCACTTGTTCTCCCTTTTTAAATACAATGAAAAATCCGTCCCCACTATCATGTTTAGGAATTTTAAAAGAATGATTGCATGAAGAAGTAGTAGACTCTTTGAGGCCTTCCTAAACTAAGCATAAAGTAGTTATTTTATAATATGACAAGGTGACTTATTCTTTCCTCAGCTCCTTGATTAAGCTATTTACGGCCTCATTATTTGTCCTTGCTGAAAAGTGTTAGTTTTCTCTTTTCTTGACTCAACCAGAACAGTGACGCCATGTTCACATGGCATATAGGTTAGTACCATGCTTGTTCTCCTGTTCATTGCAACATCACACCTTTAAATAAAATTTCAAGCAAATATTTATTCTGATGTTCACAGATACACTGAAAATGTTTTCTCATAGAGAGCTCTCTAATATCATGATTTTGAAAAAGCTTACCACCCGGCCAGTGTGGCTCACTGGTTGAACGTCAACCCGTGCACTAAAAAGCTTACAAAAAGAAAAAAGAAAAATGTCATCAATAACCTTCAAACAATCTTTCTCTCTTTTGGAAATAAATGTTTTCTAGGATAGTAAATTAAAACATGCTAAACTAGATCTAAATTAAAATTACTGAACTGAGATAATTTTTGCTCAAAAAATTTTAACTGTTAAAAGTAAAGTTGTACTTACAACTAAATATACTTACAGAAATGTTGCAGACTCATGTGTTTATATGAAACACATATGTATAATAAAGTCGTAGTCTATAACTGTTTCTCTTTAGAAAGGCCATGACTTATCAAGTAGGTGTAAGATTACAGAACAGATTAGACAGCAACCAAGACATACAGGCACATACACAGATGTGGGTGTGTAATTGTGTATGTTTATGTAATATATACATTTATATACTTTTTATATCAGATAAGCACAGTTCAATAAACATCTACTGAGTTACTTTTATACGTTTTCTATGTTAACAGGCCTTGTTGCAATGGAGATATAAAAATGCAAAAGATAACAATTCTTGCCTAGTCCCAGTCTAGTGGAAAAGACAAGTATATAAAGAAACACCATTAAAATGTGGAGAAAAGGGGACCCTCGTGCACTGCTGGTGGGAATGCAGACTGGTGCAGCCACTATGGAAAACAACATGGTGTTACCTCAAAAAATTAAAAATTGAACTTCCATTTGACCCAGTGATCCCACTTCTAGGAATATACGCTAAGAAGCCTGAAACACCAATCAGAAAGAATATATGTACCCCCATGTTTGTAGCAGCACTATTCACAATAGCTAAGATCTGGAAACAGACCAAATGTCCATCAGTAGACGAATGGATAAAAAAGCTGCGATACATATACACAATGGAATACTACGCAGCTGTAAGAAAGAAAGATCTCTTATCCTTTGAGACTACATGGAGGGACCTGGAAAGTATCATCCTAAGTGAAATGAGCCAAACAGAGAAAGACAAGTTTCATATGATCTCACTTATTTGTGGAATATAATGAACATAACAGTCTGAGGAAGGGGGTAGTCCCAGAGACGTGGAAGTGGGGTACAGACTGATAATCCCCTAAAGAGTGGGGTGGTGGGGGAGAGATAAACCACAGAACTTATATGCATGTATGCATGAACAATGGACAAGGACAACAAACTGGGGAAAGGGCAGGGAGGGAGGGGGAGGGGGAATCAGTGGGGGGAAAAGGAGAAACATCTGTAATAAAAATTAATTAATAAAAAAATAAAATAAAATAAAATGTGGTAACTGTTAGAATAGAAATCGCCTGTACAAAATTGTGAAACGTATGCTTCAAGTTTATGAAATTTGTGATAATTTTATTCCATATACTCTTAGAGAAGAAATAAAGAGTTCAATGGATCTTCTCAGTTAACTCAATGTGACTGAGCACAAACAATTTGGAGGAAGCTCGTGCTTAATCAGCCTCTTTTCTGTACTGATGTGCATTCCCACGCAGGATGGGCTCCTTTCAGAATTCAGTTTCATCATGACTTTTTATATTAAAATTACATCAGCATCATTATTTCTAGTACACCATGAAGCCCAAACATTATATATCCTAGGATTTCACTAAGACCTGTTACATCCTTGACTTCCTAAAGCCAAGGATTCTCATGCCATAGCATGAGTTAAATTATATTAAAAAGTCAAGTGAGTTTGCTGGAAAAGCACCATAACTTCAGGAAATCACGTTTGTTTTCTCACCACTTTTTCATCTGTGGGAAATGTAGAATCCGAGAAAATAGGCAATTTCCCCAAAGATACATGGTTAAATAGAGCTCACAGCAGGACCAGAGTTCTCACCTGCCTTGTCTAAATCCAGAGTTTATGATGGTGCTAATACACACCATGCCTGTCAGCCCAGTTGTAAGGGTCTCTCACTTCAAAAGTTTGAGATTCCTTATGAGCTACCTGATTTCTTCCGAAGTGGGAGCGCAGGCAGGTGAGATCCTGAGGAAAGATGGGCTCTCTTTAGTGTACTGTGGGGAGTTCCCAGAATGTGCCATCAGGAAACTTGAGTGATTTGTTTCTCTTTAGTCATGTGAACTTCACAGCCTTTTACTTCTCTGAGGTAAGTATTTCTCATCAGTAAAATCACCCTGTTCTTGGTATTTCAGAAATTTGTTGTAATGATCAAATGCAATGTATGTGAAAACACTTGGTCATCTATAAGACGCTCTGCAAATCACAGATACTTATACTTTGGTCTGGAGCCAAATTGGAAGTAGTTTCAAAATCTATTAGGATTGAAATATGAATTCTCCTAATAGAATATAAATATAAATATAAATATAAATACACAATGAGAAGGCAATTAACAGTTAGAGTTAAAATTAGCCATCATATTATTCCTTTTACCAAATTCAAATTGATAGGCATGTGAGGAGTAGGGGTGTCTGAGACAGAAGAGGGAACCTTGGACTCTGACAGCTTTAGATTGGCGACTAATTGTATGACTTTGAGCAAGTTGCTTTCCCTCTCTGTGTTCCAGCTTCTTCATCTAGAAAATGGGGATAATAATGTACTTCCATCATAGTATTGTTTCAGGACTGAAAAAGAAAAATCAGGAACATACCCACATGACAAATAAAATAAGCTTGTTCTGGAAAGAGATGGGGTTTGAACTTCTTAATTCGCTGTGAATATAAGAGGCGGTGTGGGAGAGTAACAGATACATTGAGGGATTCACTCTTAGGGGTCTATTTCACTAACACATCAGCATTATGACTATGAGGATGTCACATAACTATTATGGGCCTTGATTTCCTCTTCTGTAGAGTACATGTAGTAATACATCAAAACAGTTTTGAAAAGTTAATATTTTGTAAACCATACCAAGATAAAGGATTTATTACAGCATATTACTAAGCCCTGATACTATTGTCTGCCTACTGCTAAAAAGTTTTGCAAATCTTCATTCTTAAAGAATTGTATCTTTCCTGTTTCCATTAACTCAGGAATCTATGTGCTATAGGGTGGCCAAATGTCTGGGAACAGATAATAATATTTCATTGTATTTTAATGCAATGTCAGAAGTCATTTATTATATATATTCGCTAATTCTTCCAGGCTTTATGGCCACAGGGTATAAAAAAAAAACCTCCTGTACAACATGTGCTAGTTGTTTCAAACCTTCAGGGGAACATTCTCCTTGAGCAATTTTAACACAGAAATATCTATAATTATGATTTTGGTGATGATTAGACTCTGAATTGCTAGGCCAGCAATGAATAAAGTGAGAGTGCATGAATAAAGTTACCAGATGTCCTTCATAAAAATACTGTGGGGGAGGGGAGAGCAGGATTGAGGAAAGACTATAAGGGGGGGCATTTTTAAAAACACATTTTAAACATTATAGTTAAATACAATGAGCTGAACATCTCACTTAAAAGCTGATAAACTCAAGTATAAAATTAGTCACATTATAAAAGTATTCATTACTTAAGATAACGGGAACCTGGAAATTAACAATACTGTGTTTAAGTTTTATTTGTTTTCTGATAAAACGACTGATAAATTGAAGATGAAGCATTTCAAGCTACTGATAACTATCAATGAAAATTCAAGACAAAGAAAATATGACATTAAAACAATAAAAAGCATTTGCTTATATGGTTCACTACTGGACATTTGGAAAACTTGCCAATGAATGGCCTCAAATGGTTCTTTCTTCCATGAGAAGCAGTGTGTTCCTCTTTCAAGATAAATTGATGTTTAGAATTTCATAAACCTCAGGGGCTCAGCACTTCTTTATTTAACCACACAACTAAAAAAATCTTTGTGGATGCTTGCTATATAAAAGATTCCAAACAATGAAATCCATCGAGATTTCTGAGCTTCCTATGATGCTTACCATTAATGCATCTAACCACCTAACTATTGGGCAGGAAGCAATCAATGAGCCTTGTCCTTGCCTGGTGCGCATCTGATGACATAACATGGAAAGGTCGTGGCACTATGCACACTGGGATTTCATCTTTGATGGGATTCTAAACAGGAAAGGGCTCTCCAACAAAGAGGCATTAAAATATTCCAATTTCCAAAACATTTAGGGAGATACGATCACTAAAACAGAATGAGATTTGTTCTTTGTTCTCAGGAGAAAACACAAATGTAACAAAGTCAGGTTAGAGTGCTCTCTCTCTCTCTCTCTCTCTCTCCTGTGACCCATAGAGGAATAGTTTTAATCAGGACAAGAAACAAATACAACATACACACCAGCTTTTGTGTACACACAAATGAGAAACAAAAGTTTTATAAAACAATATAAATTTAAATAAATAAAGTAGAACAACAAATAAAAAAAAGAAAGAAAGAAAAAAAGACAATAGACAGGCTCACTTAAGGTCAAGGAAGCTATAGGCCTAGGGTGTGACTATCTGTCATGACCTGCTTTTAGTTAGGAATTTTTACCTTTAGTTTCCTACTCGGTTACTTTCAATCTCTGTGTCTCTGAGTACGTAAGGCCTGCCAAGCAGGCTTCCCCTGGGCTTGTCATGTTTCGTATGTGGCACCTTTTTCTTCAGCAAGAGGTTCACATAACCCCTATTGGGTTCAATTAATTAGCTATAACTGCTCATGGAACTCAGAGAAACATTTACTTACTAGATCACTGGTTTATTGCAAAAGGATATAACTCAGAAACAGCCCGATGGAAAAGATGCATAGGGCAAGGTATGTGGGAAGGAGTGTGTAGCTTCCATGCCCTCCCAGAGTGTACCACTCTCCCCAAATTCCCGAGTGTTCACCACAGGAAGCTCTCTAAACTCCATCCTCTAGGGGTTTTTGGAGGTTTTATTGTGTGGTTATGACTGATTAAATCATTGGCCATTGAGAGTGACTTAATCTATAGCCCTTCTCCCTTCCTTGGAGGAGATGGTGATGATACTGAAAAATTTCAACTCTCTAATCAAGTGGTTGGTTTTCCTGGCAACCAGACCATCTTAGGTGCTTCTGAGTCACTTCATTCACATTACAGAAGACATCTTCATCATTTCCAACACTTGGGATATCCAAGAGTTCAGGGCACTGTGAGCCAGGAATTGTGAATGAAGACCAAATATATTTTGACCATTTGAAGGACCAAACATACACTTCTAACAAATCACAATATCGCAGAAGCTGATATTCATAACTACTGTTTAATATGTTCACAGTGTGTGAAGCAATGTGCTGAATAGAGTTCACTCACATTATAGCATTTAGTGCTCAAAACAACTTTTGGAGATAAATGCTGCTATAGCTATTTCACAGATGGGGCACCTGAGATTAGAACCTGGCTTTGAACATGCAGCCAGGACATGAAAGAACAGGGACTTAAAGCTAGTCTTACTCAGAATTATCCTTTTTATAGCACCTAAAGCCCAAAGTTCTATTTCAGGACAGACTAGACTAGACTAGCACAAAAAACTATTTCTAGACAATGAATACATTGGCAGAACCTAATACACATTTTTAAAAACCATTGGGTATATGTACTATAAATTCAATATAGTTCTCACAACATGGGTTCACCTTTTTTTTGTTTTAATGCAGTTTGTTGTCACTAAGTGACCTGTTTTAGAGTTCATCTGTGTATTGTTTTATAAAGACATTTCAATAAGATGAATCCTAGCTGACTGTTGATTTTATTATTATTATTTTTTTATCCTCACCCGAGGACATTTTTCCATTTTTTGTTCAGATAGAGTGGAAGGGAGAGAGAGGAAGAAAGAGAGAGAGAAACATAGACCTGAAAGGAACACACCGAGTGGCTGCCACTCGCACAACCAACCGGGGCCGGGGATAAACTGCAACCGAGGTACATGCACTTAGTGGGAACCCAACCCAGGTCTCTCTTGACCGCAGGTTGACGCTCTAACTGCTGAGCTAAACCGGCCAGGGCCTGACTGTTGATTTTAAAGGCGACTTTAGTATGGCAATCAGACAGTCCAATGATACCCTCCTCTTGGTATTCATATTCTTATGTAGTCCCCTCCTGCATTCTAGCAGAGTTGTCTGTGTGACCAATACAATATGGCAAAGCATATGATATGCCACTTTAGATATAAGACATCAGGCCTACCATCTTGGTCTCTCATCACATACTCTGGTGAAAGCAATGTTATAAGCAGCCCCAACGAGAGGTCCATGTGGTGGGGAACTGAGGCCTTTGGCCAGTAGGTAGGTGAAGGTGCTTCAGATGAATCCTCCAGCTTGTCAGGTCTTCATAGCCTAGGGCCCCAACCAACAGCTTGACTGTACCCTCACAAAGGATCTAGGGCCAGAACCATCCACCCGAGCTGTCTCCAGATCCCTGATTCTCAAAAACTATGTGAGATAATAAATGATTGCTATTTGAACTAGTAAATTTTGGCATAATTTATTAGGCAACAATAGATCACTAATGCAAACAGTTACAGGTCCAACTTTGCAGGATGCTATCTCAACAGGGTTTTGTCTGCATGTGTTACATAGCACCTTTATCAGCAGAAATGCAGTCCAAAGGTAACAGAATACTCAGGTTGGAGAAACTGAGAGGAAAAAAGAAAACTAAATAATGAATGGTTTAGGAAAACTGATAACTCATTATTAGGCTTCCAAGTCAACTTACACAGTTTAAACTAGAGGCTAGTGATGAAATTTATGTATCATTGAGACTCCTAATTCCAAGCAGTTAATATAACACTTTGTCAGCCAATCTATTAATTAATCAGCATTTCCTTTATTCTTATTCTCCTCAATCACTGGCTATTTTAAAAATCACTGGCACATCCCACTTGAAGTTGAATTAAAAAGAGAAGAAAGTTAAACCCCACATATGTGAGTTCTGCTACCCTTTGTAGCTTCAGGTGGAGCTAGTTTTTGAAATTTGAAAAGTAGGCAAAACCATCATCCTTCTTGAATCTCCCCTCTTAGTGCAAAGGATTCTCGTCCTATCTTTTAGTTCCCTACCCCTTTCTACATGGCATTCCCTCAGGTCTGCCTTCCCCGCAATGACTTCTCATTGCATTAACGTACTCACAGGTGTGAATAAATAATCCAACTTATTGCTCTTCTGGCTATTTTAATTTTCTAAAAGATTCTTGTTTACTCAATTAAATTCTGACTGTGGATTTCAGTGAGCATTATAGGCAGAAAGGCAGATTTCATCATTAAAAATAAATGTATCACATCTGTGTCATATGGACCAAAACTGTAATTCCTAGAAAATAATGTAACTTCGTTTGCAATGTTAGGCTTGTCATTCAACTATTTATAAATTTAAATAGTGTTTCTCTATTTTAGTACTGTCAACATTTGGGGCAAGACAATGTTTTGTTGTGTATGAGTGTGGGGACAGACATCTGCAGTTTATAGGATGTTTAGCAGCCTCACTGGCCTCCACCCCCTACATGCCAGTAGCACCCCCAGCTGTGCAACCAAAAATGTCTCCAGACATTGTCATATGTCCACTGAGACTAAAGATCATGTCCAGTTGAGAACCACTAATATAAACAATCGCTACATTTTTTAGCAAGTATGTGTGTATATTTATTAAGAGGATAAAGAAAATAATTTCAGGAAATGTTGTTGGGGTTATTTGGGAGGTGACCACTCTCCTGGTACTCCTAAAATTACAATCATATCAAAAAACCAATGTGTTTGTCTAATTCTTATCCTGTACTCTAATAAAAGGCAGAGATTGAAACTACGAATTTTATTTTAACTCTATTATTTAACTTATCAGATAACTGAAATCTGGCCATATTTATACAATTTGAGGGCTGAAAAGGATCATAGCTGCTGTCTCCTGAAATTTCCTGTCCTTTAAAGACCATGGCCCGGAGAAAGGAAGGTCTCAGAGATTCAATCATGCAGTAAAGACTAGAATCCAAGTCTCTGACCTTTATCTGCTCTCAAGTGAGGTGAAAACAAAGATCCTTTCCTCTTGGTTAGTCACTCACCAACACTATATATAACATAATTTCCTCTGGATTTGTGTGTTATACCTGTTATGTACTACTTACCTAGGGGCACCAAGCAGAAGACGTGCACTCTGCCAGGTATTAGCATGACCTAGGGGTAAAGCTCAATTTCTCAGCCTCAGTTTCCTCATCTTTCATTTGGGGATAACCATCCTAGGTGATTAAAATATGAATTAGCTTATTTGCATGCTAAAATGTTTGAGATATTTATGCAAAAGGTGAATACATACTACATTTACCTCAGATAGAAAAAGTGATAATCCCAATGTTGTCAAAACTGAGTTTACAAAGAGCATTGTTGTTGCTGTGATAAGGTGCTAAAACTGGCCTCTTTGACAAAGTGTAAATCCTTTTCCATTTCCTAACTGTTCTTTTCAATATCTCAATTCCCTTCTCTCTTAAGTGGGAATTGACTTCGACACTATTTTTAGTCAAGTACAAAACAGATTCTCTCCTGAACAGGAAAACGCATCTGAAAAGATACGAAGAAAATATATGAATTTTGAAGGAACGTGTTTGTTTGTTTGTTTCCCAGTATGTTTCTAGGTCACAACATCATATTGCAAATTCAGAGGTTGAATTTTAAAACATGCTGTAATGATCTCACTTATATACGGAATATAAGGAACATAACAGTCTGAGGAAAACAGTAGACCCAGAAACATGGAAGTAGGGCACAGACTGACATCCCTCAGAAGAGGGGGTGGGGGGGTGGGAAGAGATAAACCACAGAACTTATATGCTGTATACATAACCAACGGGGGGGATGGGGAGGAGGGTGTCAATGGGGTAAAAAAGGAGAAACATCTGTAACAAAAAAAAAAAAATTTTTTTTTAAATAAATAAATAAATAAAACATGCTGGAACATGAAAAACAGACAATTGACCACTCTGGGAATTGTATGGCAAACACAGTGAGTATGAGTATGTTTGCCAAGCTGGAAGATGAAATATCTATCTGAGGGGTGAAATGATGTTTGCTGTCCAGGGGAAATCATTCATAGAAGCATTTCCTCTCCAAAAAGGCACTATTTACCCCTTGAGCCTGAAAAAAAAAGTTTGATAAGTTCTACCCTGAAAGAAGTTTTTCCTTCCAGAGGCGCTCCTGAAAATCTTTAGTTCGTCATTGATTTCTGATGGGCTGAAAGATTTGCTAGATTTCTCTATATGCTTCACCTTCCCCTGGGGAACATCTTCCAGCTTTCAGGAAACATCTGATTCACTATAGCTTATCACGGAGTAGAGGGAACTAGTTAAGAATAAAGGATTAAATAAATGAATATAATGACTTTTTTTATGGTCTCTCATTATTCTTTCAGAAGAGATGACCTAGTTAAAGAGAAATGACTTGGAAAGACAGCATCAGGGCTCTGCACCTAAATCCTGAACTGCCTTTTTCTCTAGAGAAAGTCAGCTGTTTGGTTTCCTTCCCAAAGAATGTCTGAACTTAGCACCATTTCAGTTGGCTCTTTTAAGAATGCTGACCTTAATTCCCATTTAAGAGAGTGAAGGGTTAGGATTAATGTTTCCTTTTTATATATGCTGCCTTGCAAAACCCTTTCCATTTACTCATAAAAGAAGTTTGCCAACCTTTTTCTTATTGCACGGATTTAGACTAGGTTATTTCCATCCTAAAAGTGTGATCAAAGATAGTTGTGGTAAGCAAAGAGGACACCAGGAGAGCCAACTGCAACAGACTGTGAAATAATGCTACAAACTAGTTTATTGAGTATATTTATCAGGGAATTATTATAAGATTACAAAGTATAATATTTACATTTCATTATAATTTACACAATGTCAGTTCTCATGAGGAAATATAGTTTAAAAAGAAGGCAAATTAAACCAACATGCTCAAATGCACTATATATTCTGGCCCGTGATCACCACAGTAGTATCTGTCCTGGCCAAGGGCACCCAGCACGGAGAGAGTAGAGGCTGAAATCTGTCTGCTTTTTGCTCCCTAAGCCTTGGTGCTGGGTGCAGGACTGGGGTACTCTCTAATTCTTTCAAAGCATTATATTGCTTAGTGACCATATTTATATGGTCACTTCTGGACTATTTGAGGTCCCAAACTGCCTTCCATCTGATGGTCCAGATGCAATCTTTCTCTTTTAACAACACTCTATCAGAGAAAAAGGAAGCGCATGGCTATAGGCCATGACCTGCATTTCCCAACCTGACATGATCCCACACTCAGTCCCCAGACGGGACTAGGAAAATCCAGTCTTCACTGTTAGAAATTCTGGTCGAAATTTGGATGGTATCAAATGATATATAGCCAGAGGAATAAAAAAAAAATGCTTACATCCTTCTTTTTTCCAGTCAAAACCCTGTCCCCTTGAGGAACCCTAGGAAAATACAACCCAAGGGACAGTGGCAAAAAAAAAAAAAAGCTAAGTTCCAAATTATTATTAGTTGGGCTTTTGTGCCAAATTCCAACACAGAGCTCTTAGATGAACTGTAGTGGAGCATGAAGCCTAGCAATGAAGCATAGGAAGGCAAGTCCATCCTCCCCTGAAACCAAACTCAAACGTGAACATGTGGAGCAGAGCACTGTCGTGCCCCTCTCCTTCCACGCCCACATTCCAGGCCCACGATTCTGCGTACACCACACTGAGCACACTGAAGAAAGTTCAATTCACACGTCCTGCCCCACGTTGTACACCACGCAGTTGTAACGACAGGATCTATGTCCATGGCAAAGTCTAGCAACATTTTAAGAAAGAATCTCAATATACATTATATGAATCCTATGAGTTTATTGCAGGAGAGAATACTACGGTGATTTAGAGGGGAGGAGAACATTTTCAAGGGAAATGTAGAAAACGTAAACCTGATGGATGTCGAGGGAGGAATAGAGAGGGGACTGTTAGCAGAAAGAACAGCTCTTACAAAGGCCGAGAGCCATAAAAGTGCACGCATCATTTTGGTGCAGGTGGGAGGTAACGACGCAGGTTCTACTCCAGCTGTAGCGGAGGCTTGGTAGGAGAAGATGGTAAGAAACGAGGGAAGGCCCAGACACATTGTGGTGGGTATTTAATGTTAGGCTAAAGGGCATTTGAAATTTATTCCACTGAAAAAAGGAGAAAATCCAAGGATATAGGCCTTCAACTCTGACTTTGAGTTCTCACTAAATTTTAAAACTTTAAAAGATCTGATGTAACAACTGGAAACTTTATTTCCAAACTGTCAACATGTGATTTCTGGGTCCGAGCATCGGAGAAATACAGTATTTCCAAGATATTTGAACTTGAAGTTTAGGAAATTTCCCATTTTGCAGCAAGTATTCTCTAATGTTCCAAAAGATCAAGTACAATTTTCTCTTTTTTTTCCCCCTCTAATGCTTAATCTGCAGCACTCCATTTCAAAGCACAGCTCATCACTGATTATACAAATACTTAGAAGCAGGGCTCATTTTAGTAGGTAATGAAGTGTAAGGACGAAGCTTAAATGATGCAATATACCCAATGACTAGCCTTACATAAATAAATACAGGACCATTTGTTTCATTTCACTTCAATACACACTTTTGCAAGGGAATGTTCTATTTCTTTTGGCACACATGAAAAATTCAAAGTATACATCAACATCTTTTAATGTTGAAATATAGCTTTTGTTTGTCCTTTACTCAAAAATAACTATATAATAAACATACTGGAAAATTTGGGGTGCCTTGTTCAAAAATGAGCAGGCTGAATTTCCTCACGAGATGCCTCCTGACATTGGCAATAGCATAGTAAGAAACTGACAGATTCCAGTCATAACCCCATCTGGATGAATCTGCTCTGTGTGCTAGCCAGGCCAGACCTCACCTACAGACACTGCAACTGAATCCGTCTGCAAATCTTATGTAGGAACTTCCTACAGACAGTAACCCAGTGGAGGAGAAGTTTCAGTGTTGCTACTCCATGGGGTTACTTTCAAGCACTGCAGTCGGCCCTCTGAATCTGCAGATTTCTGCCTCCGTGAATTCAATAACTGCAGATTGAAAACAATTTTCGATCCATGGTTGGAAATCCACGGATGTGGAAGGCGAACTGTGTGCATTGTTCTATACCACTTTATATAAGGGACTTGATCATCTGTGGGTTTTGGTATCTGCAGGGGTGGGGGTTCTGGACTAAATTTTGTCTGACACTGAGGATAAGTGTATTTTGGTCTTTGGAGAAGTGGAAGAAGTAGGAAGATGTGAGGGAAGAAACTAAGATTTTTTGGGGTGTTAGCCACATAAACAGGAACAAAGCTAGGCTTTATCCATTTAATTCATTTACTCTCCAGAGCACACCCTGTCATGTATTGTTCCACTTGTTTCCACAGTAGGAAACCGAAGCTGATGTGTGAAAGCCAGTGTTACATAACGAGGTGGAGGTGAAATTCGAACCTGAAAAATCGTAAGGTTTCAAAGTCCAAAGATTTCAATTACACAATCTTGTCAGGATTTTAAAAACAGATAAGTAGATTCCACAGGGGGGAAAAAAATGACCCAAGGATTGATATTTGTAAACCCAAACTAATATTTTTGTTAAATTGACTTAATCCTTAGAGGGTACATCCATCCACAATAAGCTTTGATATTGTCATTTTAAAACATTGCCATCAGTTGCCAAAATTAACTTCATTACATTGGTATATACTGCTCAACATGTCCCAACTGACTGAACAGTTTGACAAGTGAATAACTGAAAAATTGTACATTGGACCTCTTTTTGTTAACTAGTTAATCTTGGTAATTTGCACCATAAAATACGACTTTTCCATATGACGCTTGAAGCTGAATTGAGATAGATTCACTACTCAATTAAATCAGTCTTTATAGGGCTTAAACCACCTTTGAATTTTTTATTTTAAAAAATAATGGAAGAAAATATTCCTTAATTCTGTTTTGTTATTGTTGTTGTTGTTATCGTTTTTGTTATTTTAGGAACTCTACGTTTTAACCTGAAACTGCCTCTGAAAATGTCTATCTACATGATTTGAAAGAAAATATTCAGTGAGGAAAGTGCATTTAAAAATTTTACAAAATTCTCATCTCCAATGAACATCATGTGTATAGTGAAAAGGCAAAATGAAGATGCCATTGATATGCAAATTAGCCTAAGAGAAAAGTGTATGTATACAAACATAGGCAAAAGTAGATTTATAGTTATGAGCATTTAAAACAGTTTATTCTTGTATTATTATTTATTATTATGTTATTTTCCATATGAAAAACTATAAACCTACTTTTGCCCACCCACCCATATACATATAATTTATACATCCTAGAATCTGTTTGTAGTTTTGTAAATTTTCAAAAGTTTCACAAGTTCTGTAACTTTATTTTTATTTATTTTTTATCCTCACCCAAGGACATTTTTGCATTTATCTTCAGATAGAGTGGGGGGGGGGGGAGAAACATTGATGTGACAGAGACATATCGGCTGGCTGCCACCCACACGACCCCAACTAGGGTGGGGACAAACTGCAACCAAGGTACATGCCCCTAGTGGGAACCAAACCCGTGACTCCCTGGTCTGCAGGCCGACGCTGTGACTGCTGAGCCAAACCAACCAGGGCTTTTTTTCTTATTTTAATTACAAAAGTAATGCTACAAATATTGAGGGTAATGGGTATTTAGGGATGAGGGGTAGGAGTTTCTATCCTGAGGGGAAATTTTATCACTGACATTGTTTTGAATTGCTATTTCTTGGTGATTATAAAACACAGGCCAACTTTTAGTTGATTTTGTTATTAATTTTAAAATTATCTACAAAAGACACCTGGAGTGGACCATGTCCATTGACCTTGCCTTGGTATGCCACTGTCTGAGGCACATTCTAGGTGAAAATCACCATGTTTAAATGTCTTGTTTCCTTATCCTTAAAGTGGAAATAGAATCTAGAAATGCAGATTTTTGTGCATTGATTTTGTATCCTGCAACTTGACTGTATTTGTTTATTGTTTCTAATAGTTTTTTGGTAGAGTCTTTAGGATTTTGTATAAAGAATCATACCATCTGCAAAAGGTGACACTTTTTCATTCTCAATTTGGATGCCTTTCATGTCTTTCTCTTGCCTGATTACTCTGGCGAGGACTTCCAGAACTATGTTGAAAAAGAGTGGTGAGAGTAAACTTCCTTGTGATGTTCCTGATCTTAGAGAAGCTTTCAGGTTTTCACTATGGAGTACGATATGAGCTGAGGGTTTGTCATATGTGGCCTTTACTAAGTTGAGGTACTTTTCTTATATACCCAATTTATTAAGGGTTTTAGTCATAAATCGAAATTGTATCTCATCATATGCTTTTTCTGCCTCTATTGATAAGATCATTTGATTTTTATCCTTATTTCGTTAATGCAATGTATTGCATCGATCAATTTGCATATGTTGAACCATCTTTGTGCACCTGGAACAAATCCCATTTGATTGTATCATATTATGTTTTTAATGTTTTGTTGTATTAGACTCGCTAGTATTTTGTTTAGGATTTCTGCATCTGTATTCATCAGAGATACTGGTCTGTAGTTTTATTCTTTTGTGTAATCCTTGCCAGGCTTGGTATCAAAGACCTCAACATAAGATTTGAAACTATAAATTACATAGAAAAAACACAGGTACTAAACTTATGGACCTTGGTCTTAGAGAAGATTTTACAAATTTGATCCCAAACGCAAGGAAAGAAAAGCAAAAATAAATGAATGGGACTATATCAAACTAAAAAGGTTCTACACAGCAAAAGAAACTGACAACAAAACAGAAAGGCAAATAACTGAATGGGAGATAATACTTGCAAACAACAGCTCTCACAAGGGGTTAATATCCAAAATATATAAAGAATTCATACAACTCAACACCAAACAAAATAATCCAACTAAAGTTGAGCAGAGGACCTGAACAGACATTTCTTCCAAGAAGACACACAAATGGCCAACAAATATATGAAAAGATGCTCAATTTCACTAGCTAGTAGGGAAATGCAAGCCAAAACTACAATGAGATATCACCTCACCCCTATTATCAATGGCGATTATCAACAAGACAGGAAATAACAAGTGTCGAAGAGGTTGTGGAGAACAAGGAACCCTCATTTACTGCTGGTGGGAATGTAAACTGGTACAGCCACTGTGGAAAACAGTATGATGGTTCCTTAAAATTTTAAGAACAGGCCCTGGCCAGTTTGGCTCAGCAGTTACAGCGTCAGCCCACAGACCAGAGAGTCCCAGGTTCGGTTCCCGCTAAGGGCACGTACCTGGGTTGCGGTTTGTCCCCGGCCCCGGTTGGGGTCATGTGGGTGGCAACCACTCAATGTTTCTCTCTCACACTGATGTTTCTGTCTCTCTCTCTTCCTCCCTCTTTCCTTCCCACTCTATCTGAAGATAAATGCAAAAAAATAAAAACAAAAATGTCTTCGGGTGAGGATAGAAAAAAATAAATAAATTAAGAACAGGGTTACCATACCACCCAGCAATCCTTCTTCTGAGTAGCTAACTGAAAAATTTGAAACATTTATTCACAAAGATATATGCACCCCTATATTCACTGTGGTATTATTCATGGTGGCAAGACATGAAAACAACCAAAGTGCCCTTCACTAGATGACTGGATAAAGAAGATGTGGTACATATATACACTGGAATACTACTCAGCCATAGGAAAAGATTAAATACTGCCATTAGCAAAAACATGGATGGACCTTAAAAATATCATGCTATGTGAAATAAGTTAGTCAAAAAAAGCTAAGAGCCATATGATTTCATTCATGTGGGAAATAAAACTGATACTCATGGAGACAGACATCCATATGGTGGTTACCAGTGGGAAGGGGGTGTGGGGGAGTAGTAAAGGGTAAATGGGGCCAAATATATGGTGACTGAATGATTTGACTTTGGGTAGTGGGCACACAATGTGATATACAGATCATGTATCATAGAACTGTCTACTTGAAACCTATAAAATCTTATTAACTAATGTCACCCCAATAAATTTAATTTAAAAAGGAAAAGAAATAAAGTGGAACTAGAAGTGGTTACTCCATAAGGCTTCCATGAAAATTAAATAACTTACAATTTGGGAAGTGCTTAAAGAGTGCTTGGCCTATAGTAAGTATTAGTACTATTCATTTGAAAATTAAAAAAAAATAAACACTATCACCTGGCTGTTGTGGCTCACTGGTTGAGCGCCAACCATGCACCAAGAGGTCACCGGTTTGATTCCCGGTCAGGAACATGCCCAGGTTGTGGGCCCAATCCCCAGTGGGGGGCATGCAGGAAGCAGCCAATTGATGTTCTCTCTCATCAATGTTTCTATCTCTCTCTCCTTCTCCCTTCCTCTCTCTCTAAAATCAATAAAGAAAAAATATTTTAAAAAAAGAAAGTAAACAATGTTCATGAAAAGCCTGAGGTATGGACCTACCAATTTTGTAGATTAGAAAACTGAGTCTCAGGGGGAATTTAAAAATTTCTCAAACGTCAAATGATGAAATCAGGGTTTGAATTTAAATTTATCCACACTAAACCTGTATCTACTCTACTTCTTCTACACCCAACAGGTGTTCTATGTTACCTATGTGCCTACCACCACTTCATTTCTCTAGCTTTTATTGAATATTCCAAATATTTCCATATTTTGCATATTAATTTACTAAATTATTTATCTGCAAACATGTTTTTAACCTAAAGTTTTATGTTCTTTCAGAAGAAGTACATTGAAGTATAATAAGGTAAAGGTTGATATTTATTAAGAAAAAGTTAATTTTACTAAAGGAATGTAAATTAGGTTGTTATTGTTATTTTAAGAAAAGGGACATTATGTATTTCAAAAGTGTGCCTTTCCAAGCAACCACTAACCAGATGTTGGGTGTCTTGAGAAATCCCAAAGGGATATTGGTAGAAGAAAAATGATGAAAGAACTCCTTCCACACAAAATCCAAAAAAGTACACACATATTTTATAACTATGAATATTGTTTGCAAAAAAATGAACAAATGTGCTTTATCATCAGATACCAGAGCCCTGGAATATTCTAGTTTTGAAAATGTGGCTTAACAGAGAAGGAAAGCACAAATAGCCAAGAAAAGTTCCTAGGAAAATGTTAGTGCAATAATTAAATGGAATATAGAATGGAAATGCTAAATATCTAAAGTTTACTATACGCATATCCAGGACTTAAAATCTATATGTGGTGATGAACTGTCCAGTCTTTGATTCTATTTACAAAGGCAGCATTTACATGATATATTCATCACCCAATTATTTGTTATCAAATGCTTATTGAGCGTTTATTATGTGTAGAGCACTTTATTATATAATACATATACATATATATATCTATATATAAAGAGAGATACACATGAAACTAGATGCTATTTTAAGCTTTTTTGTTTTCACTCAATTTTTATTTTTATTTCTTAAGGTAATTGTTTTTCATTTTGTTCAGACAGAGCGGGAGGGAGAGAGAGGAAGAGAGAGAGAGAAACATCGACGTGAAAGGGACACATCGAGTGGCTGCCACCCACACGACCAACCAGGGCCGGGGACAAACTGCAACCGAGATACATGCCCTTAGCGGGAACCGAACCCAGGTCTCTCAGGACCACAGGCCGGCGCTCTAACCGCTGAACCAAACCGGCCAGGGCTGTTTTGTCTTTCTTGACAGGTGAAATGGATACAGCCAGTTGAGTTCATCCTCTGAACTGTAGCTCCCTTTATGCAGATTGTTTTTTTAATCAACTAATCTGGTGACATGCGAATCCTCTCTCATTTTATCAAAAAAAATTTTTTTCCACCTCATTTTTACCCTATCTTATCTATGTATCTCCTCTACTAACATGGGACAGACTTACAGAGCAAAAACTGAGTTTTACTCAATTTGGTGATCACTGTGTGGGGCAAAGTGCCTAGAGGACCCCATCATTTAGCCATTTGTGTTTGTTTATGGGGTTGTGTGTGTGTGTGAGTGTGTGTTTAATACTTTGTCACAGGCAAAATAAAAGCAAGTTCCTTTGTGCTGGGAAATGTACTGCATACTCTTCCAGATGGATTTCACTAATTCTTGGGAAGGCCTGAAGTTTAGATAAGTGGAGACTGTGGAAAAGTTGTATTCTTCCTGTTCCTGGTATCCTTAGTGTTTTAATTTCATCTCCTAGTGGGCAGCTTTTTGTTTTATGTCACTGGGCAGATGGCCATTGGCTCTCTTTCTGGTTTTATTGGAAGTTTCTTCAAATGAATGTGGTAAATTTCAATGAACTTTTTTTATCATGCTCATTTCATTTAATTTTGTAGTTAGGGAGTTCCAAGTCAAACAGAAATTTCAGGCAAAATGCTAAAAGGGAAAAACTTAAATCCAAATCAGCAGGACTTAAAAGCAACACTGTGTGTGCCGGGAACTTGCCCAGAGATCAACGCTGTTGGATAGTGACAGGCAGCTGTGACATTACCTGTCAATGTTTGCTTCTCCAGAGGTTCCCGGGAACCACTTCATGCTTACTAAAGCCCTGCTTCATAGCTTGGAGACGGAGTAACTGGATATCTCTCAGGGAGAAGACGAGGTGCCCTCATGAAGGCACCTCGCTGGGTCTTGGCAGGAGTATGAGGGGGAGCCCTGAAGAGGAATTACACTCACAAAGTCTCCTGAATTCTCTCTTTGTGAAACCCCATCCCCTTTGTTGCTTGCTTCTGGCAAACTGAGAGCATCCTGAGAATGGGTCAAAGATCTTTCAAAGGAATCACGGCCAGCAAGAGGGAATCACATTTCCAAAAGCAAGCTGAACATTTTTTTCATGTCAGACTGGGACGTTATGACAACCGGGTACTGAGACTGTGGGTACAACAGGAGTGGGAGATGGAAAGGTACTTTTCCCAAAAGACAAAGTATGTTCTACAGGGTCTTAATTTTAAAAAACTAGATAAAGTTTCTTGGTTGATTAGAGTAATGCTGTTTCTCTGCTTGTTCCACCACTTTTTCCTGCTCTTGGACTATTTTTCGTCTACATTGGGGTGGTCAAAAAAATTTTTTAGGATACAAAGGATAGACATGTAGGAGTCTTGCTAAGAGAGCCAGGCTTAATTTATGTCAGGGATTGTTAGTCTAAACTACTGACTCCATTATTTATTTCTGCCTATATATTCTGAATTGGCCCAAACAGTCAGTCAGTTTATTATATCAGACACACCAAAGGAACTTAATTTTTATATTGTATAAAATGGAAAAAAAAAATATGAATATGTCATAAATCTGAAGAATTTTTTAAAAAGAAAGAAAAAAGAATTTTGGCATATGTTTATAAAACCTTCACTTTCCTATAGCATTTTATTATTATTGCCCAACAAAGTAAATGACAAGAACACAGAACAGTTTATATAAACCACATATGATAATTAGGAAAGAACATCCACGTCAAGCTGAAGTGTGTGTGAATCCCATACTCGTCACAAGATCCAATACATTAACTGTGAGGTGGGTACTACAAAAGCTCGCAGTTATTATGTATGTGCTGTGCTGGTAAGTTGACTCTTCCAAAATATATGCTCCTATTTATAGGAGCCATTTTCTGTGGTGTAAATGCTCCCAACATGGCAGACTTCAACCTAACAGCTAATGTCACTAAACAGAGTTGGGAAAAGATGTGCAGAATGACTTCTGTGAGCCTGTAACAGTCAACTTCAGCAAATTACATAGAGACACACTTGAAGTAGGAGGCAACTTACCCCCAAACCCCTAATTTTTAAAAGTAGGAAATGAGGCTTAGAGGTGGAGTGGTTCAAGCCAAGCAAAAAGTGGCTCAGTTGGGAATAGATACTTTACATCTCTTCTAGTTCAGGGCCCTTTCTATTGCACTAAAGTAGAATAAATGAATCTGCCTGTGAATCTTTATATTTCAATCTGCACAATGATAAAAACAAAACGAGTGGTTATGTTTTTAACTACAGAGATGACCAAAGCTGATGGGTTGCATCGGGCACTGCTGGCGGCTGAAAAGCTCCCCGTACTTCTTCCCATTGCAAAAGTGTCAAACAGTACCACTGTTTTCACTCAACGCTTTGATTTAGAGATATTTTCATTTGAACATGTTACTTACGTTAACAAGCAGGTTTATACTTGCTAAATGAATGCTTTTTAAATGTCTCCATTTTAATCTCTAATACAATAAACATCAATAGATAGAGTCCATATAGACAAAAGGGTCTCAATAATTTTTTTTAAGACTGGGAAGGGGCTCTATTATAAAAAAGTTGCAGAAATGCTAGTCTAGACTTACCATTCCAAAGAGATATAATTTAGGGGTTAAAAGGTGAATATGGTGAACGTGTGACATTCATTAATGATTTCTATGAATCCCTCTCTCCCTTTAAGTGCACCCTGCTCCTCACATCAAGAGGTGAAGTCTGTTCCCTTTCTCCTTTCACATGGGATAGCCTTTTGACCTGGCTTTACTGATACAACCTGGCCGAATTGACATTCTGGGTTCAGATCTTAAGAAGACTTGCAGCTTCTACCTGGGTGTCTTGGAATGCTCATTCTTTGGACACTAGGAAACTAGCCCCATGGAGAAGCCACATTAGTTTCTGTGGTCATTAGACTTAGGTGAGTCCCCAGCCAATAACCAACATTGACTTCCCGTCATCTGAGGAGGCCCTCTTGGATGTCCGGCCCATTTGATGATACCAGCCCCACGCGCCATCTGACTGCAATTGCATATGAGAAGTCCAAGCTGAGCCTGGTTAACCTCCAGGAACAATAAGATAGAACAATTTATTTTAAGCCACAGAGTTTAGGGGTAGATTGTTATGCACCAGTAGATGACCAGAACGGGGAGTGAAACAACAAACTAGTAGCTCTAGTCTAGCTGTAGAGGTGGCTATGATTTCAGGTGATCATGTGCGTATCCCGTCCAGGTTAAGATCCTGAGCCAGGCCTGAGGAGATGTAGTCAGCGAGTGAGCGGGTCAGCCTGAGAGGTACTCAGTGAGCATTTGGCTGGTTGCAGAGGTCCAGCAAAGAAAAAAGTGATTCCAGTCAGAGCTCCAAGAAAGAAAGGAGCATCCAGCTGAGACTGCAAGAAGTAGGGAGAACTGGCATGTTAATCATAGCCAAAGCTGAAGTCCAGCCTCAGGGACTGAACAAACACAGCTGGTCAGAGAACAGCTTCAACTGAGTTTATCTGTATCCATTACTCACTCCTGTCAGACCCAATTCCAGGTTTAGCACAGCAGAAACATTAGCAGCAGCAAGTCGTACTTTAAGTCCCACTGGCTGCGGAGTGTGGAGGTGCTGCCTGCCGCCGTCAGAACCGCTCAGATTACTCAGAGGTAGGCACTTAGTAACTCACAACACCTTGAAAACCCACAGACACCCTGAATATTTTCAGCCAGAAGAGATACCTAAGAGAGATAATCCAACCCCAAAACTTTGATAGAAATTGTTAGGCTATAAGGAGAAACTCCAGAATTTTACGTTTGAGGGGTTAAAGGGCTACAGTCTTGGAAAGGAAGGCTAGAATTCTCCTCAAAGGACGTTTGTCCGGCAAGCATAATATTTTATACACGCTGTTCAGTTGGGAAGCTTCGCAGGACCTGACAGAGGTTTCGGTGTGTGTGTTCTATTTCCCACAAACCTCCCCACGGCACCTCATCTTTCTATAATCTAAATGAGATTTTCCGAAGTTTAGGCCATCGATAATTGCTCCTGTTCATCCAAATGTACTCTTCAGAATGAACAAAGAATCTTCCAAGGCACATGTGGCAACATAATTAAGGGTGTCAGTATTCCTTAGAAAAAGACACCCAAAGTGGTTTGTGTTAGAAAAGGTAGACATGACCTACCACAGTTTGTGCCGTCAGAAGTCCGGGATTTAAGGTTCCTCTGGGGAGTCGCCGGTGATTCATTTGCCCACTGGTTCTCAGCCTGGCTGCACATCAGCATCACCTGGAGGTCCTTACAAAATGCCAATGTCTTGGTCCAGCCCAGGGATTCTAAATTAATTTCTCTTGGGTAGGCTCCTAGGTGTCTGCTTGTTTCTTGTTTTTTCCTTTGTTTTAAGAATCCCAGGTGATTCTAAAATGCATCCAGAGTTGAGAACCTCTTATTAACCCCTCTAAATCTCAGTAACCTTCTGTGTTAAATGGGAAAAGTAACTAACATCTATCATCCAGAAATGTAGAAAGAACTTCACAGACACAGCATATGAAAGCTCTTCATAATCAGGAATGACACTATATAAATATTTTTTATTATCTGTATTAACTGTGAAGAATAAAAAATAAGCCCTGGCTGGTTTGGCTCAGCTGTTGGAGCGTCGGCCTACGGTACAGAGAGACCCGGGTTCGGTTCCCGCTAAGGGCATGTACCTCGGTTGCAGTTTGTCCCCGGCCCTGGTTGGTCGTGCGGGTGGCAGCCACTCGATGTGTCCCTTCACATCGATGTTTCTCTCTCTCTCTCTTCCTCTCTCTCCCTCCCGCTCTATCTGAACAAAAAAATGGAAAAATGTCCTCGGGTGAGGATAAAAAAAAAAAAAGAATAAAAAATAAGAAATGATGTAGTGGTTTTTTTACATTATAGCAGTGACATTTCTTGATCAATAAATATGTACTTCTATCCTATAAATTTTTTTCTTTAGTCGTGGCAAGTCTCGACGTGTTGTATTTTGCTGGGAATTATGACAGGAGAAGGGGTAACAAGAAATACCGCCTTAAAATGTAAAGTCATTCACAAGCTCTGTTATCCATTATGTGCAGCATCCAACAGGTAGTGTTGCAGTGGCATATTTGTTAGGAATCAGCTTGGTCTGGTGGTTAAGAACAATGGTTCTGGAAACAGCTTGCCTGGTGTTGAATGTCCCCAAAACATGTAAATTCAGTGAAGTATTAATGGTGTTAATAATAATTATATCTTAGAATTCAGGAGATCAATACATGTAAAGTGTTCCTAGTTGTACCCGGCATATAGTAAATTCTCAGCAGATCTCAGCTGTTATTATACCCTAACAGAGTCTCACAAGTGAATAACTGGTTAATATGCATGTGCAGAATGCTTTTTCTTTCCTGGTAGTAGACTTGAAGTAGTCTCCTTTGGAATTAATATATGGTAGAAATTCAGTAATCTAAGGGCTACATGACATTATTACATTGTTTTTATATGGGAATTCATTCATTTTAAATCACCAGACACCAATTGTGTGCCAGGTACTGTGCTAAATGATAGTTTACAGAAACTCATGAGATCCCTTTAAGAATTCATAGTTTAGTGGACTAAACAGACATGTGAAATATAGGAACTCATAACCAAAGTGTGTGCACAGCAGTATGGCAAAAGAAGAGGTAAGACACCATGGATTGTTGGGCAAGTCTCTACAAAGAGAGTGACTTTTTTTAATCCTCATCTGAGGACATTTTTCCACTTTTTGTTCAGATAGAGTGGGAAAGAGAGAGAGGAAGAGAGAGAGAGAGAGAGAGAGAGAGAGAGAGAGAGAAACATGGATGTGAAAGGGACACATCAAGTGGCTGCCTCCCGCAGGGCCCAACCCCCAACCAGGGACAGAGACAAAATGCAACCGAGGTACGTGCCCTTAGCGGGAACCGAACCCGGGTCTCTCTGGACCGCAGGCCAATGCTCTAACCGCTGAGCCAAACCGGCCAGGGCAAGAGGGTGACTTTTGAGTTAGGCCTTGAATAGGTTGTAGGAGAGAAAGGAGCACATTATGGATCGCAAGTGCCGAATATCAGCAGCACTGACATAATGACCTAAAAGATACTCTCCAAGTTCAGATTCCTTTGTTTGTACCCATCTCTGCCTTATTGAAATGATGTGGAGTTGCTAACATCTTACCGTGAAGTCCTTCTCTGTTAAGCCCATTATTAAGGCATTATTGACATATGACATTGTACCCAAAGGCTAGCAAACACCTCCCTCTGCACTGCACAATCCTAGGGGCAACAGAACTTTCATACAGATAGTTCTTAAACTGAAATGACCTTCTACACTTGATGAGCATTTGAGGGAATTGTAATATTATCAATAATCAATTGTTATTGAATTATTATCAATAATCTTAAGCAAGGTTAAATTCTGAAAAGACCTTTGACATAGGAAAAAAAAAAAAAAGGTAGAAAAAGTTTCAATATTTCAGAACCTGGATGGGGGTGCTATTTAAAGACTTGTTTCTAATGACTGTTAAAAATAATAATAAAGACTTGTTCCTAAGCAACATTGTAGTATCTACCTAGGTCAATGTTTTTAAGATGAAAGTTTATACTGTAGAGGAACTATTGAAACTCTCCTTTATTTTTCCCACAGCTCAAAAAAATTAATTTCCCTCTTTCACATACATTATGAGGATGTCTGGACCCTACTCCTCTCAGTTTCCAGTGTCCGAAAGAATATTTCAGAAACTGATATATATTTCTTGGTTCTGCTCTACCACGTAACAGTATGAATAAGTTGGACACCAATTACTAGTGATATATACTAATTATTTCTCAAGAGGCTTGCTCAACTTGTAATGCCAAATTGAAGGTTTTCTATGAAAGAATTTTTATTTTTATAACCTCGTTTCTACCATCAACAGCATAAAAGTCATATTGTGAAGAATTCACAGTGACCTTGACAATTTTGGCAAAGGTTCTTGAAGGAAAATAGTGTGCAAAATATCTTGATCAATGACCACTACACCTAAAAGGAGTCAAGTTCCATTTTGTAAATGGAACTTTAATCTGAGCCTTCCTTCCCAAAGTATCCTAGTCCACCATCACTTGAATGAGCAAAACTGCCTGACTGTACTGTCCTGTACATCAGCATAGTCTTTATAAAGCATAGTCTCTAGAGTGGGCCTCCTTTATTGCAGAATTTTCAATGGATATCCTTGAATCTTCAAAGAAAGAGAGGCAGTCATCTTCAGTGCCCTAGCAGGAATTGATGTAAAAATGAGTTAGTTGACTGGCTAAGAGTGTGAAGCATTTGCCTGCCAAGAACTCTTCCTGAATTGTATGGATTATTTTAATACTAGGAAGTGCTCTTTAGAGCACTAGAAAAGAAGTAGAAAGTTCCTGCATGATTTAACAAAGAGACACTATGAAAAGTGATCAATGCTTCCTCTTTAAAAATCACTGCAGCCCAGTATGTCTTTGATGTGATGTATGAAAAGTACATTTTTATGGGAAAGAGGGAGACATAAAAATGGAAAGGTAAAGACCTTGTTACTCTAAGAGATACAAGAGGGAAGAAACAAGAGGAACAAGGAGGAACAAGAGGAGGAAAAAGAGTTCCAAGAAGAAGATATGCAATGAGTTCTTACAATGTCTCAATACAGTTTTTAGCACTTTACTTACATTATTCTGTTTATAATTGTACCTTTAGTAGGTAGGTACTATTATTTTTCCTGTTTTATAGATAAGAAACTGAAACAATGAGCTACATTTTGGTGGATCTGGTATATATTCCAGGTACAAAAAGAAAAGATAAAAGAAAGCACTTCCTTAGTAATGTGACAGATTGAAGCATTACCAGGTGGAGCATTTTCAAAGGTCATTATAGACTGACTTAGACGAAACCAATACTTGGTTGTTTAATTTGCAGATATATGTCTACATGGCTGCACACATCGGTAATACATTCATTCACACAATTTAAATAGTCTCTGGGACCCAGACAAGCCAAATGGACCAATATTTGAATTCCATGTAGTCTATTCTCACAATGACACAGTATTAACATGATTTTCTAGAACAAAAATGTGTGAAATGAAAATGGAGAATTATTGAGCCCAAAAAGCTGGATTCTAATCATGACTTCACCACTACCTAGTTCTACAACTTTGGGAATAATTTTATAAAATGGGGGAAAACCTGGCAGGGATTCCATAAGCTGTTTGAATGCCCGGCATCTGGTCCTGGGCTTTCTGTGGGAATATCTAGACCTACCAAGCTTAACTGTTGGAGTTGTTATCTCAAATCAGGTTAGTTTGGGAACTGAAAAGATGGATAATTCTGCAGAGGTCTGAGAGAGGTAAATTTGATATGTAAAGCAATTATATTTCATAATAATGGATGTGGCAGAACTTTGACAAGAGAGCAAATTAAAGAGGATCCTTAGTCTCTGTTAGTTCCACTGCAAATCCTCCCCTGGGGACTCCTCCATTTCCAGATTTGAGAACTGGCTTAATTTTCCTGGACATCTTCTGTCTGTCTTAGCTAACATTAAGGCCAAACAGAGGATAACATATAATAAAAACAATTACATACTGCCAAAGTAAACCTCTGTGCAAAAGAGAGGGTTTGTAACTTCTTAGAAACATTTAAAATAGAATTAGGAATATATATAACGCACAGAGTAAATCCAAACAACAGAGCTGTAGAAAATAGTTGTGGCTACTCCCTCCATCTAAAAATAATTTCGACCCAGGCAATGTGGTAAGGGTGCTGTAATATCCTTTTGTACATTCTTACATGCCAGAAATATTAAAACAAGCTTTTTTCCTAAAAAAAAAAAAAGGGGGGGGGGGTCATATTGTAGCAAGAAGCACTTTGAGAGTAGTACCAAATCAGCATCTCATGGTTCCTACTTACTTACTTTCCAAAATGTGTGGTAAATTACAAATTCCACAGGCTCAGACTTGAACTCAATAAGTACATTCCCATTAAGGCCAACAGGCCAAATGCACCATAAGGAAAACGGCCTGTAATAATTTTACCACATCGTTTACTCCTTTATTTACTTTTTGAGCCAAGAACTGTGCTAGTATTGCTGGGAGGGCTATAGAAGTATATAAGATATAGCTTAATTGCATTTCATTTTTTTTTATTTTATATTTGTTTCAGGTGTACAGCATCACATCACTTACTCTTCAATGGTTTCAAGGATTTCTTATTTTAAATCTTACCCCCAAAACACTTATTTCCATTATCAACCCGCCCTTTTAATATACATACATACATACATACATACATATACTGGAGAGAGACCTATATGTATACACTTGCATTTTATTAAACAGAGCACATAGGAACCTAACACTATCCCTACAGTAAACAATAATATACACTTGCTTATGATTGGAAAGCAGGACTTCATTCATTATAACCAAGAGAATTAACTGTTCAGTTCAGTTTAGTTCATAACATTGAACCAAAACCTTGAAGCTTGTCCTGTGTTAGTACAGAGGTATTTCTATTAGATACCAGTTTCTTAACCCCAGGAAGCTCACAAAATGGTTATTGTCATTGTCCAAAAGGGTGTAACCAACATCATGCTATGGGATTAAATCATCAAGGACTCTATAGTTTGAAGGTCCTGAGAGGATCCAAAATAAATCCCCAAAGAATTACCTAGAAAATGGTTCAGAATGGTCAAAAAGAAATAAATAAAAGGTCTTTACCATTCATTTATCTAATAAACACATGCACAACAGTTCCTGTTTGGCATTCTTTCAAATGTTTTACAGATGATAACTCATATAATTCTTAGAACACCCTTCTGAGATAGGCCCATAATAATCCTGAATTATTATGCTCATCTTGCAGATGGAGGAACTGAGGCACCAAGAGGTTGAGTAACTTGCCCAAGATCACAGATCTAGAAGAGACCAAGTGAGGTCCGGACTCCAGAAAGTCTGGCTGCAGAATGTATGCTCTGCCAGTATTCCCTCCGCCATTAAACCAGATGGGCTTAACAAAGACCTTGGGCTCAGAATCCCAATGTCTAATACTTGCTATCATTAACTTTTTTAAAAGGTCGCATTTTCAAATTGACATATCAGTTACCAGGTACCACTGCAATAAAACAATTTTAATTAAAAACATTAACTACTGATCAAGAATTAGTTGAACCCACAAATATAGTTGCCCAAGCTCCAGCCCAGATTTCTCTCTGTGACTATGGCCTCAGATGATGTGTGTCTTCGCACCTCTGGTTCCCACCCCAATGTGGGCATAGTCTCCTGAGCACCAGGGAGCAAGCTTCTCAGCATATGTGACAGTCTGTTTATTGTCTTTGGCCCCCGTTCACTTAGAAGCCTCCCTCAATCTTTTTATTTTCCCATTTATTTTAGTAACTTCAAATTTTATATGTATTCATTCTAATAGGAGCAATAATCTAAAGATATATAATATCTCCTCTGATACTCTTGGGATAACAGCCTGACATTCTGGTCATTCTGGTGTGCATAACTTCACAACCCTTTCTGCGTTCATACATATGAATACATGCAAATGTATGTGTCTTAAAACATAGGCACACTGTTTTACCAAAGTGGGATCACTCTAGACACCTTACTGTGCAATGTGCTTTCTCAAATAAAAAACACAATGAATATCTGAGTCAACTAATAAATATATTTCATCTGTGTTTTGTCTTTTTTCCAAATTATAAAATTTATTTAAAAAGTTACAGAGGTAGTAGAGGTGAACCAGCAGGCTGTGTAGGGTCAGGAAACAAGTTACAGAAGCAAAAGAAGGACTCCTAGAGCTTAGAAGAGAGGAAGGCAAAGGTAACACTCCTTGGGAGGAGAAGGGGGAAGGGAAAGGCTTGGGCATGCTCCCAAGTGCGAGAGTGCACCTACTTCGTTTGTTTTAATGGCTACATGAAACTTCAAAATGTGTCTGTGTTATAACGTATTCAATTATTTACTCTTGAAATAACTTCATCTTGTCTCTTGCCCCTTAGAAAACAATGCAATAAATATCTTTGAAAATAGTCTTGTATATAATGGAATGAGTACTGGTACTTTTATTGCAATAGGATAGTTCC
The DNA here is from genome assembly GCF_014108415.1 of Molossus molossus. Taxonomy (NCBI): domain Eukaryota; kingdom Metazoa; phylum Chordata; class Mammalia; order Chiroptera; family Molossidae; genus Molossus; species Molossus molossus. The sequence continues at coordinate 49,961,011 of NW_023425351.1, forward strand.
CATAGTGATATGTAAAATTTCAATCTTGCCATATCTTTTCAGAATGATGGAAGTTATTTGTACCCACCCCAACACGTTAAGATATCTGGTTCCCCACATCCTCAGAAAGCACTGGGTATTACACCACCTTAAAATTTTGCCAATCTTATGAAATAAAAAAGAATTCATTGTCATTTTAATTTGTATTTTTACTAATAACAAAGATGAACATCTTTTTATTTATCAGCCATTGGGGTTACAAATGTGCCAAGATAATGCTGTTCTTATCTTTTTGATTATTTATCACTTTTCAGAATAATTTTGGATATGAAAGATGTTTACTCTTTGACATAAACCAATCTCTTTTTTTTTTTACCTAGTTTATGTCATTTTTTGCCATGCAAATACGATGCGTGTGGCTTTTGGATTTTCTGTTTCTCCGACGAATGTCTTCTCTACTCCTATTCTTCTCCTAACTTATTTTAAAATATTTTAATAGCATTATTTATATTTACATTTTTCAATCTATTTGGAACTAGCCCATGTGCGGTGTGAGATAACTTTATTCCCCTCAAGAAGGAGAGCTGCTTTGCCAAACTGTCCACGAAATAAAATGATCTTTTTCTCTTCAACTTTGCCATATATTAAGTCCCCATATATTCATGGGTCTATTTCTGGTCTCTTTATTCCATTCCACTGAGCTCTTGGTCTATTCCTAAGCTGAACTGTTTTGATTATGGTGGCAGCTTCATGTTTATTGTTCACTGAGTAGGACCTAACACTGGAGAACAATGAATGTTTAAACAAGGCATGTAAGTATAGAAGAAAAAAGTTAGTGTTCAAATCAGAAAATATAAACTGTAATTTTCATGCCAATACGTTACTTTTTTTTAATTCTTCCATCAGCTCTTGCTAATGTCTTAACTTCTTACCTATAAGTATTTATTATTAGTTTTATTTTTAGTCTTCTGACTGTGAATCTTACATAAAAGACAAAACTGTAAGGGCTAAAAATAGATCAGTGGATGCCCAGGGTTTAGGGTACAAAAAGGGGATTGACTGCAAAGAATCACAGAGGTATTTCTTAGAACCATGAAACTGTGTACATTTTCACAGTGGTGTTGGTTAAACGATCATATACATTTGTTGGAGCTCATCAAAGTTACAAAATATGAATTTAATTATATCTCAATAAATTTGAATTAAAATGTATGGATGTGAAATGTCTTTTTTCCCCCTATAATTAAGGGATAAAACCTGATCTACCTTCTGCAATAGACAGAGTTGCAATCTAATCCTGACTAACCCCGTGCTCAAAACAAGACCAGAATCTTAAGTGAAATTCTATGGGGACTCCTGCTGCTGACTCATTTTGCCCTTCGGTCTTTTGAATTTACATCTGACGTGCTTTAACTACACAACAATTCACACTGGCTTACACAGGTTCATAAATTTTATTACAGTTCCCAAGCATTCTATGAACTGTGAAAGATACTGACATTTTCCTAAAACGAGGGGTTACACCTCGTGGTCTGGCCTTCAGTAGCATCTGAGCAGTAATTTTCCATTTAAGAAAACCAAGGCTTTATGAGGTTAAGATGGGCAGAGCCATGGAACTACAGTGTTCTCATTCCCAATTTCTCTACTTCTGTCTGAACATTTTAAGGAAAACTCTTCTCCTTCCTGACTCTTACTAGAATATACAAGCAAGAAACTAGACCATCTCTCAGAAACCAGAGGCCAAAGGCAAGGGAAGATTGATGAGCATTTCTGCAGAAAGCCAGCCCCCATCTCAAGTCCCAGACATAAGGCCAGGAGGTTCAGCATGGTAATCTATTGAAACAGCCCTGATGGTAACTCCAGATCTAATGTTATCAGGGTTTATCCTAGTTTTCAGAGTCAGAACAAGGAGGAGCGGAGGGGAGGAGGCTAGGTTTAAAAGATATCATGACAATGTGCCTGCTTTTTCTCACTTGTGAAAATGTAGGCTATCTGGAGGTAAATGATAGGAGCCATCTTGAATGTACAGATTATCATTAATACCTTTTAGCCACTTACACTAAACTGCAGAATAAACGTATGTGCATTTTATTCCCAGTACCATTCTGTCTTCAGATGATTTTGCTAAACTTTCCCTTCCATGTTCATATTTACATTTTAATACATTAGTCTCTGTACTCATTTGGATAGGATAACTCATCATATAAAACAATATAGAATATTAATAAGCCAAAGCAGATAAGATGACTCTTCCTAGAGCTTCCTTATGGATCTTCTTTCCCCTTAAAAAGCCTAAGGGTGACAAAGTTTGGCACAGTAGTCCTGTTATTTCTTTCAACTGGGATATCTCTTTTTATAGATTAGAGGTTATCAATATAGTATTAGTAATAATTAATAATAAAGTAATAAATGCCATAAGAGCATTCTACATGTTGCAACTGGTCAAAAATAGAGTGGGCTGCCTTCAGAAGGGAATTCCTAGAAATGTCTTAGCTAAACCTAGATGCTTTCGTTCTTTTGTTCATTCACCATATCTTTATTGAGCACCTGAAGACTCTTGCCAGGTGTGTGGAGAATAGGACAGGACACAATCACCTGTAAGTTTTCTTCCATTTCTATGCTTTTTGATTCTGTGTTTCCACATTATTATTAGGAATTTTTAGCAGAAGGATGAGGCCATGTGTAATTCACTGGTTTCATAGTTTCATCTACTGCTGAATAATTTCCCACCATATCGTTGCCAATTAATGATGACAGTAAACACTTTTAAAGTTTGCCTGATTTATGGAAATCATAACAAAATGGCAAATGAAAATACCTCTCATAATATTTCGTTTTGGCCTGAACTATAACTCAGGATTTTTCATAACATCTAAAACAAAAATATGTCACATCAATACATTAGGAAATAAGTAAAAAATATATAGACAATTTTTTATGTATGTGTTTATTTGAAACATATTATATAGATTTAACTGTCAGTGTATACCATTAAAAGGCACATAGAATCGATGCTTCCCAGTAGCAAGAAAACTGTAAAGAGTTGTCAAGGAAAAGCTGGGATGTACTTCTTAATCATTATGTGCCAAGAGCTAGAAACTAGGAATGAAATAATGTATCTCAATTATATGTATGATCAGAGATTGAGCAAATATCCTGCGTGTACATGACAAGAACACTCTATTTGCAGTATGGTTACCTATCCTATCCAATTAGCTGAATTATTTTTCATTTATCTCTGCATTTTACCACATGTAGATATGGCTTTAATCACCAAGGGACACTGCAAGTCCAGATTTTCAACCACAAAATAATAATGAAAAGTTACTATAATATGCAAGTCATCATTATCTTTAGAAAAGGAAGATAAGGAAGACATGTAAGAAAATTTAACTCAAACATAACTAAAAGCAGTTCTTTTTATTAAATGTTTTCAAACACTGCCTAAAAACAGTCAGTGCTCACAGTTTTATTACCTTCCGGCTATTTTGTGAGATAAAGTAAAAGGAAGCAGAGGTGGTTGATTGGCAGGTCGGCAGCTCCCCTTTGACTGTCCAGTGAGCACCGGAAGGGGGTGGACAGCTGCCGCCAGGAAGCAGGGGGAACCGGTGAGCAGGGAACTGCAGACCTGTCCTTGGGAACCACTAGGGTTGCTGCACTTGAAAGGGGGACTTGAAGCTCAGTGAGGTCATTTTCATCACCTGCTTTCAACTTTTTCAAAAACGACATTAGTTACTTATAGAAAGAACATGTGATGGATCTTTTTGAACTTAGCAGAAGAGTGCTACAAGAGCGTCGTTCCGAGAGCAGATGCACATGTATTTGTTTCTCACCTCTTTGTCCTCCTGGAAATGCCCAGAAGGACAACAGCCAGGGGCGTTCAAAAAGCCCATGGCAAGCAACACAAAAATGATGCCAGCTGGAAAATTTTAGGCTAAAAAAAAAAGCCAGATGCTTCCTACCCATACAAACATTTCCTGTTTCTTATGGTGGCATGAGGGCCCTCCTACTTTAAAAAAGTCTCTTTATTTCCTTCTTTATATGAGCCACAGGTCTGTGATAACTCCCCCAAATTCCAGGTGTTCCATGAACATAACTTTGTCATTAAAATGTTCCCAAGGACCACTTCTTTTATAGTTTCCAGATCATAGAAGCTATGCTAGAGAGCCACACAGCACCACTTTCTTCCAACCTGAAGTCATGTCTGGAAATACTGAGGAAGGTGATCAAAAGAACTAGTCAGGTCTCAGAACCAACTATTCACATTGGAAGCATTTTTCATTTGCCTTCATTTCCCTTCCCCATTCCAGTCCCATAATCTTGGGTTGGGTTCTGTTGAGGTCATATTATCAGCTCTCAATGGCCACATGGAAACCCAGTTAGAAGAGTTATATGTTCATACTCAAAACATTTCATTCTATTCAACAAACCATCAAATGCCCGAAAAGACCAACTTGCCCATGCAAGGAAGGGCTTTGGCTTCCTAAGATTCAAATACCAAAGTTAGAATAAAACTAAATTAAATTATGATCAGATTATCAGGGTTTGGCTGACCCTTTGCTCTTCATCATAAGGCAGATGAATTCAGAACTGGCTGGGTCCCAGTTGCTGACAACACCTTTGAGGGTATTACAGGAGGGACATAAGTGTTAAGTGTCCTTGGAGGATCTGTATGTATTATAAGCATGCAGCTACCTGAGTACCCACAGCCTACTAATATGCTCAGAGGAGCAGAAATAGTTTTCACAAATTTCATTCTTATTTTACGTCCAAACACTGGTTCCATGGAAGATGTAAAGTTTCACATTTGTTCATTGATTATAAAACATGTAGAACATAAAAATACCACCTAACACACTAATAAGTTGTGACAACTTCAACAATCCATGTCATTTTCTCATGAACTGCCTGAATTTGAGATAGTCATGGAAAATTCTTCCTTTGCCCAAGTAAACAATTTCAGATTGCCTGTCCGTGGTGCTGCAGTGTTACTTAGCTCATTTTATTAGTTGTTGAAACTGGGTGATTGGTACATGAATCTTCATTATGCTGTGTGTTCTATGTTTGTGTGCTTGAAAATTTCCATCGGATAAACTTAAAAAATATAATTTAAATTCAAATTTTTAAAAAACTGCTCTTAAGCCCAATTATTTCAATGGAAGCATCAGGATTTTATGTAAAGATTTGCTTGTTTGCAAAGGCAAATCATCTATAAGGTTTAAAATTCTTTACAAGTTTTAAATTTCCTACCAAGTACAAAATTCCCTGTGGGTTAAAGAGGCAAAGATTTTGTATTTTTTGCAGTATTCACAAGTATGAAAGGTCTGTCGATGGTTCATACAATCCATTTACTAGTCTAAAAGCAGACATAAGTCAAAACTGTTCTAACCAGAGTGGTACCTCACTTAATATATATTTTTTAAATCTCCAGAGAAAGCTAAATATAATTCATGTATCATTATAAAAACCAATGTTTCCTATTCTGTTTCTCAAGTCTGCTTCTACAGGGGCGGGAAGGGAAAAGAGAGGAGGAGAGCAGATTACTATTAGGAGGAAGAGTAATCACTATTCCACCAGGAAACAGCCTGAGAAGACACTGGGACATTTTCAGTATTCCATAATTCTAACTATTCTGGGAAAATCGTGAGAAAGAGTCTTTCCGAGTTATTTTAGCAGCTGTGGTACTTACCCAAATTAGGAAGTAACAAGATCAGATAAAATGTAAAGGAAATTAGAATATGCATTTAAGACACAAATTAAAAACTGCTCTTTTAAAAGCCTCCACCGATGTTAGAAAATATCCAAGTCAATTTCAATGTAAATTAAATTAATTTAATATTTTGGCAAGAGTATATTAATGCTACATTCAGTGGCTATAACTAGAAACCAACATTTGCACAAAACACAGACAGCTGTGTGGTGATGGCCAGAGGGAAGGGGGCAGGGGGCTGGGTAGAGGTGGGCAAGGTGGGGGGCATGGGACATCTATAATAGTGTCTACAATAAAAATAAAGTAAAAAAAAAAAACAGTAATTACTGGAGATAAAGTGGGACAATTTCATGGGTGAAGCTCTCATTCCGTCTTCTATTCTAGAAGCTTCTCTTTGTATTCTCTGACTTTCTCTCTGATCTATACTTTCTCCATTACCAATATCGGCCTTTTCCAAGGTCAGTGAAGGAAAGTCAAGGACTATGATAGACTTAGGGGAAAGGGTTAAAAAGAGGGAGAAAGTTGGAACTTTTTTTCTTTGTTTTCCCTGAAAGAATTTGATTCTGAGTGTTAAACTGTGTTAAGTAAATAAGTTATCAAAACAAGAGGTTGCAATTTTTATTGTGCTATCAAAACCTGCTGCTTAATAAGCATTAAGAAATATGTACTTTTCTTTCAAAAGTGTTTGTTTATCAGGCTCTTAATTTTGTACCATTAAAACATGCACCATTTTGAATGTAGGTGTTTCACTGACTCATAAGGCCTTGCAAGGTCCTCTGCAGGCAAGGAGGCCAAGGCTGGTTTGAGAGCTTGTCACAGGTGAGTGGCTGAGCCAGGCTCCAGCCTCACAGAGTCCCCTCCTGGGATGCTCAGGACTTCCAGTTCCAAACCCTCTCCACTCTACCATCACCAGAACATGATCTTGATAAACCACATGGCAATGAGACACAAGTTAAGAGCTGACGTGGTGGTCAAACACACTAGCAAACACCACCATTGCTTTGAGATATCTCACTGATCATTTAAGGAGTCAAGTGCCACTCTTGTGGGGTAAAAAGGACTTAGAAAATGTCGGGATAGCTGAGATGCTGCTGCACCAAGGCTAGCCCTCATCAGAGCAGAGTCGGCAGAAGAAGTAGCAATCAGAATAGGAGGACTTCTCTCTCTTTCCAGACTCCAATTTTGCCAGAAACAGAGAGCCACCTGTACATCACTAGAAAGAGGATGGGAGATTTTCTAAAACATGTCAACCTTTACTAAACACATACCATCTACTGTTCATCTACTACTTTTACAGTTTATCTATACTTTGTTCTAAGCACTTTTCTGACACAGGACACTGATTTTCTAACTCCCATCTGTGGGATGTCAGGTCAGAAACAGGGGAGTTAGTTCCTTTCAAATTATTTATGCAAATACATTCAAAAATATATTTCATAATTTAATCCCCATCCCCAAAAACATGCTACATAAGTAGTATTAAATATATCCTGATCCCTCAGTCAAATTGATCGATTCAATAGTACTTTCTTGGTAATGCTCCATGAGACCAAGATGTGTTGTCTGATTTACTCCCTGCTATATTCCAAATGCTGAAAACAGTGCCTAGCAAATAGTAGATCCGCAATGTACAATTGATGAATAAATGAAACTTTTTTACAGCAGTAGACATGAAGCATTATAGCTGTCTAGAAAACAGTAATTGTCAACTAGAAAATACAGGAAGACAAATCAAAGCTTTCTAAGCAGGGCTCTTGTCACTTAAAAAAATTTTTTAAATAATTTGAAAGTATATCTTGAAAAAAATATATATATATACATACACACACACACACACACACACACACACACATGCATACATGAATGTCCCACACCACTAACACACCAATGATTGATTTAACATAAAATGCCAGTCTAACCTTTAATCCTTTTGTATATGTTACTTGAAATGTGTTTCTGGTGCTCCTGCAAACTGTTTTGTTAGCTTGCTGATTAGCACAGTCTTTTGAGTCCATAAACTTTGCTTTTTTTGGGGACTACAACTTAGATAATTACTGAGAACAGTCTTTATTTTAAGCCCCTGTGTTTCATTTGCAACTTTTCTATTGTTCAGCAGTTCATTCTAGTTAATCTATTAATATCAACTAATTATTTGTCACTACAGTAAATGTGGAATATGCATTTATTTTCCTTTTCTTGTCATTAGTTATATTTCAAAAGCTAAATATTCAGATAAAACTTTTACTTTAATTTTTTATTTTTCCAAATTAAACTACTCTCACTAACCAATAAAATGCAAGAGTTATCAAAGAACCACTGTAACAATCTTGGCTGTTTCTATAGGTTGAACAGTCATTTCATTTTGGTAGCTTTATGCACTGTTGAATAGATTAGAGGGTTGAGATAATGCACTAAAGATCTGAAGTGACCTGCTTTTAAATCCTCAAAAGGATAATATATAACTGAGGGCGATGAGTGGGTTTGATTGATAGTCATTAGCCAAAGGGTAAAATAGTTCCACATCGCATAAAACTTCCATTAAGTTCAACAGTTCTTTGATGCAGGACTTTTCTATATGCACTTAATATGGTAAAATTTATTATAGAAAACAGATTTGTATGGTCACATACACTGTAACATATATATACATGTTTGTATGTATATAAAATATGTCATTATTTCTCATATGTCTCATTGTTCATTTTATGGATTCTATTTCTCTGAAAAATTAGTGTGGAAAGATTTAATGTTTAAAACTACAATATGTAGAAAATGTGATGTCTTTGTTTTGCTTTCATGATTATGTTGGGTAAAACAATATTCTATCAATAGTCTCCTTCCTCCATCTCTGGGATTTGAAAATAATAATGGAAAGATTCAATCAGATATTGCATGATTATCTATCTGGAATACTATGGAGTAAACTGCTTCACTGACTGAAAGACAGGACTACATAAACTATAGAAACCCTTCTCTTTTGAACATGCAATGCTTCCTTATTACTTTGATTTTTCAAAGAGTAAGTGGGTATTTGAGAGGAGCAGACTTATTTTTTGTAATGCAGTGTGCCCATCCTAAAGATGTTTCATATTTGAGCATCGTCTATGTTAAAAATCTGCACTGACTCTTAACTGTAATACAATCTAGCTCAATTTATGGTGTCAAAAGAAAAAAGACAAATAACAGAGGCAAAAGCAAACAGAATGGAGTCTAGAAACAGTTATGAGAAAACAGTAGTCCAGGCAGTAACCTCAGACTTATTATTCTTTCCTTCACTTATTTGATTAAGCAATTTAAAAATATCAATTCCTGGGATAGGATGTGAGGCTACACAGGGAACAAAGGACAGTTACACTGAAGTAGACAGCTCTAATAGTTTAACAGGTACCACTTATCTAATCCTCACACACACAAAAAGTAGGAACTTTTTATACCCATATTACAGATGAGAAAACTAAGAGAGAGACAAGTTCAATAACATGCCTAAAATGAACCAAGTAGTAAGTAATGTAGACAGGAGCCCATGTATCTCCTGAGATCATGTTACTCTTAAATTAAACCACTGCTGCCCTGGCCAGTTTGGCTCAGCGGTTAGAGCGTCAGCCTGCCGTCTGGAGAGACCCGGGTTCGGTTCCCGCTAAGGGCACGTACTTCGGTTGCAGTTTGTCCCCAGCCCTGGTTGGTCGTGCGGGTGGCAGCCACTCGATGTGTCCCTTCACGTCGATGTTTCTCACTCTCTCTCCCTTCCTCTCCCTCCCTCCCATTCTATCTGTACAAAAAATGGAAAAATATCCTCGGGTGAGGATAAAAAAAAAAAAAAATTAAACCACTGCGATAATTAGAAAGTATAAGAATAAGGAATAGAATACTAAATAATAGCTAAAATGCCCTTAAAATATTTTAAATTTATATTTGAAGTGAGCCTAACCTTTGAGCCAGGAATTCCACTACTAAGAATATCTCAGGAATACACTTGGACAGAATTACAAAACTGTACATTTAACAATGAACATTTCAGCTTTGTTGAGATAGTGGAAAACTGGAAACAACCTATATGGCTTGTTTTGGGATGCAAGTAATAGAACATTTGATTAAGGTGGATTAAATAATAGTACTTTGTTAGCCCATAAGGATTCCTGAAAAGAAGGTTTTAGCATTAGTTCAGCAGCTCAGGAATGTCATTAAAGATTCAGGATCTTAATCTTCACACCATGTTTATTATTCTTGGCATAGTTTTGTTGTTAAGCTTCATTCCTCAGAATCACAAGAAAGCTCCTATAGCTCCAGGCATCGCACCTGACACCATAACATCTGAAGTCAGAAAGAGGGCAGTTTGTCCAAGCATTTCTACTTTTTATCTAGCAGGAAAATCTATTCTAGAAACTTTCCTTGGTCCCTTTGACCAGGTTTGGGTCTCAAGCCCTATTCCGTAGCTGCAAGGGAGGCTGAGAAAGCAACTAACGGGCATATCTGGACTCTATTTTGGGAAGTAGGATTTGCCAACAGGAAGGCAAAGATGCTGTTGTATTGATAACCAGTTGGGCCTGCCAGAAACCTCAGTGTCTAACAATAAACTACCCATGTAGTATAATCCGTGCATGATGCTGTTATAAAAGAAAAATATGTTAAGAGGTAGATTACATGAGGAAAATAAACAAGGTACAAGAAATTTGAAGTATACAAAGGATATATCCAAAATGCTAAAATGGTTCTTTCTTTGTGATAGGATTAGAGGGGTATTTTACTTTCTTTATATTCTTATATATTATCTAACATTTCAAAATTAACAAATTACTTTTTAATAAAAATTACTGTTTCAGTTTTGAAAAAATGTATCATTCAAAGAGAAAAATTATTTCCCGTCAAAATATTAATGTTCTTTGGCTGAGCTTTGAAGCAGAGAGTTGAGCAGTCAAAAAATGAACAAGACGTTTTTATCAAAATTTGTTTTGCATTACTGTCATGAGGAAATGAAAGAAAGACTAAAGAGAAATCAAGCAAAATGGTCACTGGAGGATTTTAAAACTGGAAAAATAAAAATGTTTTGCTAAGAGATGATGATACAACCAAAGCCTTAAAGAAAGGGCTGTTGCAACTTAATATATTGGAGGCACGGCTCTATGGATTTCTCCTCTTGTGAGAACGCCTTCCACTCTTGCCAAGATCAGCTTTATGCTGGCCACAAAAATTAAATAGTTTAAGGGAAGAAAGAAAATACTTTTATTTTGGGGAAAGTAATTCACAGTTTTAACAGCATGATGATATCTGCCAATATATTAGTGTTTGTTTAAAATAAATGGCTAACACTTTTCTTGGTTCATTTAACATTTTAAATCATTTTAATTATATAAGTTATACATGAATAATTCTCATTGCAAACACCATCAAAGAATAAAAGTAAAAAATGAAATTTCTGCTTCATTGCTTCCAACAACCTTTGGCTCATTTCTCTCCAAAGACACAACCACTGTTAAATTTAGGTTTTATCTTTTCAATTTTTTCTATACATTCACATTTTTTAAAATCTCAGTAAAATCATACTATACATAGTGCTGTGCCTGTGCTTTTGTAAACATAATAACATGTCTTGTATATCTGTATATCTCTCAATTTCATTACATACAGATCTCTCATAAATTTTTAGCAGCTACCAAATCTATTTAAACACTCTTCTTTTGATGGACATTTAGATCCTGCCTAATAATTTGCTTTTACAAAAAAATGCTTCAATGAACATTTTGTACATCCCATTTTATTCACTTGGGTAGATAGTTTAGTAGTATCAGTTCCTAGAAGTGAAATTGCTAACTCTAGATATATGTGCACTTTAAATTTTGATAGATTGTGACACACTGCCCTCCAAAAAGGCTGTACTAACTTTACACTCCAGCCAGTAGACCTTGCAAATGACTGTCCTTTCCATCTTCAGCAGCAATGACTGTCAACAGATGGAGGGGAAATCACTGTACTTGTTCTGATTCACTTTTCTGTGAGTAACGTGAGGTTGAATTTCTTTCACGTATTTATGCAAATAAACATTTACACTAACAGCAGTATTTTGGATTTACATTGGGCTATTATTTCCTGAGGACACCATTAGTATTTCAACCTTATTATTTTATCCATATTCCTCTTTATTTTATTAACAAATTTATAAGAAATATTAATTGTAATAAATTTTTAAATGCAAAAAATTCAAAAATAAAGCAAATGGCACCTATAACTTTATGTTTAGATAAGTGATATCAAAATTTTCATATCCCATCATATATTATATATGTGTATACATATATGTAACATAATTACAATCAATATTGAACATTTTATCCTATATGTTTGAGTTTAACCATCTGTGGTTATTACTCATTGAATTTCCTAGACATGTGCTCTGTCCATTTTTAATTTAGTTGTCTACATTTGCATATATATATTCATAAAAGATCTTTTTTTTTATCCTTACCTGAGGACATTTTTGCATTTATCTTCAGATAGAGTGGGAGGGAGAGAGGGGGGAAAGAGAGAGAGAAAAACATCGATGTGAGCGAGACACATCAACTGGTTGCCACCCACATGACCCCAACCGGGGCTGGGGACAAAGTGCAACCAAGGTACGTGCCCTTAGTGGAAACGAAACCTGGGACTCTGTTCCATAGGCCAACACTCTAAGTACTGAGCCAAACCAGCCAGGGCACATAAAAGATCTTTATATAGTAAAGACATTAATATTTCTCTGGTTTCCTTTGTTTTCTATCATTTACTTCTTTAATAAATCTACCATACATATAATATACATATTTAACTTAAGAAAAACTATATGACATTATAAATAGAAAACTAACATTGAAAATAGTTGGCCTAGGTTTACAAACCTTGGAACACACAGGCAATGTACGTGCTTCCTATACACATTCCACTGTGACATTTTCAAGCTATTAGAAATGACCTCCAGTAGCCAAAATTAAATGAAATATCTTTTTCAGAGTCCCAGAATTAAACTACATGAGTATTATTGGGCTCTTTAAATAAAGTTTTCAGTATGTAAACAAAATATACAGGTATATATTCTTTCAAGCCTAATATTTAAGTTTGGGAGTTAAGATAAAGACAATTCAAATCCTGATGCTCTGAGAACTTGAGCAAGATATTTAACTTCTCTGGGCTTCCTTGTCCTCATGTATAATACAGATGAGTAATGATATTAGCTATCTCATAGGCTTGAAAAATAAATTATGAGATTTATGTGAAGCACTAAGTATTGTGCTAAATTGGAACAAAATTGTAACTTCTTAGATTATCATGACTATTTTAGAATTATTTTATTCCTTACAAAGAAATTACCTCTACCATTAAATTCTGTAGCAAACAAAAAGCAGTTTTTACTTAAATTCTGTTTCCTTTGGGAAACTCCGTGAAGTTAGTTTATGTCTGATGAAAGCCTGCAGTGTATTGGTCTTCAGAGAATGAGTGAGCATCTTTGAAGTGTTGGTGACTCAGATTGATGTGTTCCTTCCTCTGTGGTGCTCATTCTTCGCCCTTGGACAATTGAAACAGAAAAGACATGGCCGGAGGGCATTCTCTTCACAATGCTGCTTCCACAGATTTGACCCAGGCCATGCATATGGCTCCCAGTAGGCGGATTTTATTTAAACGAATGAGATTGTACCATGTTTAATTCATGACACAAGAATTTAAACGCACACTGATAGACAGGGTAGATCAAAACATAACTCAATGGGGATCATATTTTTATAAACTGTAGGCTGCCCCTTACAAAGTAAGTGGATATATAAAATACCAAAATGGATAATTCAAAAAGTGTCCTCATATTTAGAGCTGTATGTAAATACCAAAGACTGATGAACCACTTTTGAATTTCCACCACTACTTGGTAGCTTTCATTTCTGTTGCTCACTGACAAGGCATCAAGCACAATTTAAAAGCCTGTTTTCAGAAGAAAGAGGATGGAAACATTGTGTCTGACCATCCCGAGAATCTGGCAGCCTACCTGGCTCTCATTCAGTGCTCTGCTCCCTTGCACGGAAAAAGGTGGTTAGCTCTAGCCGAGAGAGGAAAGAAAACACAACATGAAAGTCTTCAAACACACACACATACACACACACACAATGAATCTGAGAAAGCTCAAATGAGTGAATAATAGAAAACAGCCAACACGCAGCCGCTTGGGGGTGATCACTTGGTTTGTTTGTCTTTCTGCTCTCTTCTACTGCCTGCCTTGTGGTGACCTCACTGTTTCTTGGTACCTCTGGGAGAGAGGGGGGGTGTAGGGTCAGACAGGGGAAGGGAGAAGATCATCAGTCAATTTTGCATCTTGCTAGTCATTCTAGAGAAAGGTTGGGTTGAAACAGAAAACAATGAAGATTAGGGATTATCTGTGACTTTCAAAGACCATTGTTCTTCCATTATTATGAAAACTCAGCAGTGGGCTGCTGGCTCCCTCGCAGTTATTTGTGCACATGGAGGCCATGAATTCAGTAAAGCATTCCCATGTAGTCCAGAACTCACAGGTCTGAAAGTAAGAGAAATACACAGAAATACCATTCTCTTAAAAAAAAAAAAAAAAGCAATTTGGGTCAGACACAGTTAGACAAAGCCAAAGTCCAGCTGTTTTCAGGACTTATCCAATATTAGTAACAATGTGGTTTTGCAATAACAATATAAAATGTGCTTTCAGAGGTGTTTTTCCATTTAATTCACTAACTTCTAAATGTTTGCTATTTTATCCATATGTTTCTAGTTTGTATACATTAAATATTTTTTAAATGTCATTTTGCAAGAGCTATTTGATGTTCATTTCAAGGAGGCTTTTTGGTTATTGTTAGAAAACAGAAATCATGATTTGTAGAGGGACATTTTACAAGTCTGAAAAGATTGCTTTTGAGGTTTTACTTCACTTCATTTCCTCTGATGTCTTTTAGAGAGAAAAATTTATTCCTCCGTCTGATACTAAAGACGGTCCTCATGCTGAAAATAGAAGAACAGAGCAGGAGACAGGGTTGGGAGGTGAGGGCTCTGCTGTCTTTATGAACTGCTACTGTTCAAAATCAACCCATCTAACTCCTTGAAAGTACAGCTTCAGCAATGAAAGATGTTTAAATAGTGATAATAGATGGCAAATAAAGGGACTCTTATCTTTGGAATTTTGAAGTAGACACCAGGAAGCAGTGCAAATTTAGTTTAAGGCTTACCCCCGAAGCTGAACTTTGGTCTTTTGCATGTCAGTCTGTGCTTGGGCGCTTCAGGAATACATAAAGGAACTTTAGAAGCTTTGCTAATCACATATATAAACAAAACTTAGAACACTTTATAGAAAATCCAGGAATTTGAGGCAAGATTATTTTTTATTTTCCCAGGAGCACAGTGTCAGATGAATGAAGGAAAGATGTGAGAATAGCACATAAATGTGTCAAGGACAGGAGAATAATAAATCTTCCTCTGCCATTCATTGACTTCATCCTATCGCCGCTCATGTATTTGTTCACTCAGTTATTATTTTACTATTGATAGCTGTGCCTCAAATTTAGAAAGATAAAGTAAATTAATACATAAAGCTCATGTTTATGATGATTCATGCAACTCCTCTATATTGTTAATCCAAAGGCAGCTGATAAACAGAAAATCAAATGGCTTCAAAGTGGCAAAACAGATTCTAACTGAGAGCAAATGAATCTTTTCTTTAAAATAGCCCCAGGTGCCCTGGCCTGTTTTGCTCAGTGGTTAGAGCATCAGCCTGCGGACTGAAGGGTCTGGGGTTTGATTCAGGTCAAGGGCACGTACCTGGGTTGCAGGTTCAAATCTCAGTCCTGGTCAGGGCTCTGCAGGAGCAACCAATAGATGTGTCTCTCTCACATCGATGTTTCTCTCTTTCTCTCTCCATCCTTTCATTCCACTCTCTCTAAAAAATCAATGGAAAAATATCCTTGGGTAAGGATTTAAAAAAAAAAATTTAAATAGCCCAAGGTTTTCCTCTTAACTGTTACTAAACCAGCAGCCTCAAAGCCAATTCTTTCATCTCTGATTAATATAGTTTCAACTTTCCATTAAACAAACACACACAAAAACTCCCTCACAAAGTTTTCACCATTTTTCAGTCAGATTTTGGTTCTGCAGCCTTTCTGTTCAGCTTGGATTCCTGGGATGCATCAGCCCCTTGGGTTCACTAATGGGATGCTGGCTGGTTGGTCCTGGACATCCACCTCCAGGCTCTGGCTCAGAAGCCCCGATCTGGCCTCCTCAGGCCCTCCCAGTTTCAGTCTCCCCTGTATGGACAGCCATCTGGAACTCACTTTTCCTTTCCTTGAAATCAAAAGTTCCTGATTCTCTTTGTGCTCTATTTTCACTCATTCATGAGCGAATTCTCTAAGCACATACCCAGGGCCAATAAGATTATACTATTTCTTCCTGCCAATATCTTTGCATTTCAACTGGGGTCATTTTTGGTATCAGAATGCCTTCTTTGGGAGAACTTTCTTATGTCTCTTCCTTTAGCACCCTCTTTATTTCTTTCTCAACTTTAGAACTCCCACTTATATTGCTGCATTTATGTTATCTTCTTTTCTGTCTAACTAGATTTGGGGTTCATGAAAAGAGAAAGCATCTTGATTATGTTTACTTTTGAATCCTCTGCATTTTGCATAGTACCTGGCATGCAATAACTAGTAAATATATATGTGCTGAGTAAATTCATCCATCCATTCATCCATCCATCAATCCACCCATCCATCCATCCATCCACCCATCCATCCATCCACCCATCCATCATAGATTTATTGAGCCAGATGTTGTACTAGGTAATCAGTAAGTTGTGGCAGACCCAGAGGGAAATAATTAGGGCCAAGTAGCCCTCTTGATGCCCTTCAGATCACACTCCACTGGCAGCTGCTTACACCACTTGTGCAGGCCAGCCCTGGACAAAGGTTAGAGGGTGATGCACGGCAAGGACAGACCTCACAAATCATTGGCTCCTGACACTTGCAACAACTTTGAAAACATTTAAACTGTTACCTTCAACTTCAAGGCCCTAGTACTCGCCCTGCCAAGAAGTCTTTTGACACTCTAACCCCATAACTTCCTCCCCCACCACTGACTCACAACAATTGGCAGATCTCAGGATTGATGGTCTAGGAACTGGGGAGAAAGTCCCTAGGTCAGGGTTTCAAGGCTCTGGAATTCCCTCCCTCTCAAGCTCTGCTCTCTTCTACATAGGGCAATGTGCCAGAAAGCCCTCTTACTCCTGGTCTGCAAGGGACATCGGAATACCAAAAACTTCGTTTCTGAACCCCTCTATCCCTCATTCTGCAACTGGGCCTGAATTACTTGGATAGCTGAAAAGATCCTGTTGAAAAAAGCTAGGTGCTTATTTGAACCTCATGACTAGCTAGAAAAAGGAGATTAACTAAAATCTTCTCCTGTTGTTTATTATACACAAGAGTAACTTTCAGAGTATGCCTAAATACAACCGTATCAAGTGATTTGACACCATGAACAAATAGAAAATGTGGTAGTTTCCCTTGCTAGTAAAAATATATAGTCAGCATAAACTAAGTTTAACCGTTACATATTAATCAAAGTGATACATAAGTTGTTTTTAAATGAAACTTTAGTAACTTTGGGTTATACTTCTCAACAACTTGCCCAGTTTTCACGTATCTCTTATAAAGCATTATTAAGCTTTCAGCTTTATAAAATGTTATATAGTTGCTTGTGCTGATTAATTCTCATTTTAATTTTTTATAGGCCTCTACAGCCATTTTCATTTTCGAGATACAATGAGAGAAACAAAACTTACAAAGAATTTGAACAAAATTATAGAATATAAAATTGTTAAACAAGGGTTAAGAACTCTTGATTCAGTTATTAAAGGTCTATTTTAATAATAGATCTAAGAAATATAAGAAAACTCACATAACTACTTACTCATTTTTACCCGAGGAGAGAATGGCTAGACATGCCAGTGGTGGAAAGGAACAGCAGCTACTCTGTAGGCTTCAGTCTCTTACAGATGACGTTTTGATGGCTATGTTGTCTACAAGTTATTTCATGTGCTATTGTACAATTTTCAAAAACCAACTAAAGGTAAGGAATATTAACACTGAAAAAAGGCATTGTTTAGTACATTTATTCTTAAAAAAAAATTTTTTTTTTCTTTATTGAGTTTAGAGAGAGAGAGATAGAAACATCGATGAGAGAGAACATCAATTGGCCTCCTTCTGCATGCCCCCCTCTGGGGATTGGGCCCACAACATGGGCATGTGCCCTGACCAGGAATTGAACTGGTGACCTCCTGGTACATGGGTCGATGCTCAACCACTGAGACACAACAGCTGGGCAGTACATTTATTCTTAATCTCACAAATATATCTTTAGTCCTTATATTGATCTATCATTCAATAAAATCTGTATTATTCAATAAAACTGGTAAAGAATATTTTTAAATATATGTATTACACATAGTACAAAATATACAAATCAAACTAAAATAAAAGGCTATGTAGAAAATTTGAATGCACATATGCAGGTAAAAAAGAATTCTATAGTTATTAAGATTTGAACAATCTTTTAGTTGAAAACCAGAGCCAAATGAAATGAGCAACTGAGTTCCTATTGCTATATATATATATATATATATATATATATCCAGTAACATAGGTTAGAATGCTTTTAATGGCTATTTAAAAATAATCCAACTCAAATTGGCATAATAAGCAATCAGGAAATACGTTGGATCAGATAACTAAAGTCCAAAGCCAAGGCCAGATTCAAGACTAGTTGCTATAACTACCTGGAGATATAATCAAAGCATCCATGATCTTCCTCATTCTTCTTTCTTACATCTACAGTATTGAGTTTCATCCTAAAGCTAGTTTTCCTGTGGTTGTCTCATGGTAGAGCCATCAGAGAGAGCTACATGCTTCTGTGTTTATGTTAGATCAGGATTTCTTCACCTTTACTCTATTGATACTAATGACACTGTGGGACAAATACTTCTTTATTTTGCTATCCCATATACTGTAGGATGCTTAGCATCATCTTTCGCCTCTATCCATTAGATGCCAATAATATCCCAAGTTGTGACAATAAAAAATATTAACAGAGCCCTGGCAGGTTTGGCTTAGTGGTTGGAGCGTCAGCCCGTGGACCAGAGAGTCCCAGGTTAGGTTCCCGCTAAGGGCACGTACCTCGGTTGCAGTTTGTCCCCACCCCGTTTGGGGTCGTGTGGGTGGCAACCACTCGATGTGTCTCTCACATGGTGTTTCCCTCTCTTTCTTCCTCCCCCTCTCCCTCCCACTCTATCTAAAGAAATGCAAAAATGTTCTCTGGTAAGGATATATATATATATCCAGATATTGCTAAATGTCCCCTGGGAGGCAAAATCACGTGCCGTTGAGAACAACTGAAGAAAGACCCTTAGTCAAACAAGGGGACATTTTCTAAGAAGCCCTATGAAACATCTCAGATTAAATTGACCTAAACCAATCATGGCCAATGAGATTAAATACTTTCATTAGGGCTAAATGGGTCAAATTCCTGGCAAAAGCAAGGGAGTCACCATCCCTTGAATTTTAGGGGCTACAGAGGGGAGGATGGGTTCCTGAACAAGATCAGAGTTCTCTTAGAGAGGAATAAAGGGGTCATGGATTCAGAGTAAACAACCAACATTTACATAACATTTTATCAGAGAAAACAAGAGTAACTTTGACATTTATATTTAAAATAAATTACTCAATAGATTTTCGTAGAGGAAATACTGAGAAATGTGGTTCATTCATTAGTTTAAATCTTCACTGAGTATATTCCATATGCCAGGCACTAGGCTTAAGAGACAAGGTGATGAACATGATGGATAGATGGAACTTATAGAGGATACACTTGAAAAAAATTACAAACAGTATAGTGAATGGTCATGTTGCCAAGTGCCATGAGATTATAACCACCTGCCTAAGAAGAAAGCCTCTCTGGGTTGTGGTTGTCTTGCTCACTCTCTGTTCCCAGCAGATGGAAAAGTGGAAGGCTTATAGTAGGCTCTTATAATATTTATTAAGTAAATGTATTCAAAAATATTAAGCTCCCACTATGTGTCAGGCACTATTCTAGGTAATAAGGATAAAGCAGTGAACAAATAAGTGAGAAGAAACAGAGAAACAGATAAAGGAATTTAGTCAACATGTAAAACAAACCTAGCTTGTGACATAACTAAGAACAGGTGTTTTCCTCTTTCACTCTTTCCCTTTAGTATTAGTTGAAGAAGAGACATTTACTCAGCCCTGAATAAAATGGTAGCAGGCATATGACTAGGTAATTTAGCCTATGGTGACTTCAAGTTGCAAAAAAGACTTTAAGGCCCTGGCCGGTTTGGCTCAGCGGTTAGAGCATCGGCCTGCGGTCCAGAGAGACCCGGGTTCGGTTCCCACTAAGGGTGCGTACCTCAGTTGCAGTTTGTCCCCGGCCCTGGTTGGTTGTGCGGGAGGCAGCCACTTGATGTGTCCCTTTCACATCGATGTTTCTCTCTCTCTCTCTTCCTCCCACTCTATCTGAACAAAAAATGGAAAAATGTCCTTGAGTGAGGATAAAAAAAAAAAAAAAGACTTTAAGTCTTTTTGTCCTCATCTTATCTTTTAAATTTTTTTAAATTAAATTCATTGGGGTGACATTGGTTAATAGGATTAAATAAGTTTCGAGTGTACGATTCTATGATACATCATCTGTATACTGCATTGTGCCCACCATCAAAGTCAAATCTTCTATCACCATACATTTGACCCCCATTACCCTTTACTACCTCCCAACCCCCTTCCTTCTGGTAATCACCATACTGTTGTCTGTGTCTCTGAATTTTTGTTTGTTTTTCTTGTTTGTTCACTTGTTACTTTCTGTTTTATATCCCACGACTGACATCATGTGGCTCTTCGTTTTTCTTGACTTATTTTGCTTAGCATGACGTGATACTCTCAAGTCATCCATGTTGTCACAAATGGCAGTATGTCATCTTTTCTTATGGCTGCATAATATTCCATTGTATATATTACCACATGTTCTTTATCTAATCCTCTAGCAAAAGACACTTCGGCTGTTTCCACGTCTTGGCCATTGTGAATAATGCTGCAATAAATATAGGGGTACATATGTCTTTGTAAATGAATGTTTTCAAATTTTTCTGGAAGATACAAAGGAGAGGGATTGCTGGGTCATACGGTAACTCTATTCTAAAGTTTTGAGGAGCCTCCATACTGTTTTCCATAGTGGCTGCTCCAGTTTACATTCTTACCAGCAGTGAATGAGAGTTCCTTTTTCTTCATGTCTCCAACACTTGTTGCTACATCTTTTATTGATAACAGTCATTCTAACAGGTGTGTGTTGGTATCTCACTGTAGTCTTGATTTGCATGTTTCTAATACTTAGTGAAGTTGAGTAATTTTTTATATATCTGTTGGCCATTTGTATGTCTCCTTGGCTACTGTTTGTTCCCATATACAAAAATTAACTCAAAATGGATTAAAGACCTAAATATAAAACCTGAAATAATAAATTACATAGAAGAAAACACAGGTACTAAACTTAAGAACCTTGATCTTAGAGAATAATTTATAAATTTGATCTCAAAGGCAAGGGAAATAAAGGCAAAAATTAATAAATGGGAGTATATTAAACTAAAAAGCTTCTGCACAGCAAAAGAAATCACCAACAAAACAAAAAGGCAACCAACCTAATAGAAGATATTTGCAAACAACAGCTCCAACAAGGAATTAATATCCAAAATATATAAAGAACTCATACAACTCAACACCAAATGAAAAAACAAACCAATCAAATATAGTCTTAATGCAAAAATTTAGTGACCCGTCTAAGGTAATTATTAAAACTTTAAAATTGACTTAGTGTTAATTCTTCTTCTCTGCCTGACTGGAAACAGCTTCATGCTGGAAAGCAAAGTCTCGATTCCTCTGCTTTCCCTGCCCCCATCCGCTAATCCTTTGTAGCTATTTTGTTCTTGTTTTAGAGAAAAGCAAAAATTAATAAAGCCAAGAAATGGGGTTCTGGGGAACATTGTTCAGACTAGAGTGAAGTGAGTGAGGTACTTGCTTCAGGCTCAAAATTTCACCAAAAATATAAAGAACCAAGATAAAAAAACATTAAACAGATATTAAAATATTAACTAATGCTAATATTAATGTGAAAATATTTTAACAAAGTATTTTAAAACTGAAAATAATTTTTAAAAATCTGTGATGGCCCTGGCCCGGTGACTCAGTTGGTTGGAACATGGTCCTGTACACCAAAAAGGTTGTGAATTTAGTCAGGGCACATACCTAGGTTGTGGGTTCAATCCCTGGTCAGGGCACGTCTGGAAGGCAACTGATCAGTGTTTCTCTCTCACCCATCGATGTCTCTCTCTCTCTCTCAAATCAATGGAAACATATCCTCAGTTGAGAACTGAAAAAAAAAAAAAGAAACCTATGATGAACAAAGAATAAAATTTTTTAATAAAGACAGCATCAGTGACATTGTCTTGGTGAGCTATATTAAACCCTCAGGCAGAAGGAAAATAATTAGTAATAGTGCTGAGTTAGGGCAGTGAGTTTTGTGATAGATGGATGAATGTTAGAGATCTTTTATAGGTAGAATGGTAAAGATTGGTGATTGACTAGATATGGTAAGAGGCACAGTGATTCTAATTATTGGGAAGGGAAATATAGAAAGATAAACAAGTTTGGTGGTGAATGTAAATTCAGGAAAAATAATGATCAAATTAAGATTATGGCATCTAACAATCTTTCATTTGGATATCCAATGGGCCCTTAATGTACGGGTATAGGGTTTATATTAATGCTCTTAACAGCATTAATTATCCCATCAGGAACCCTCAATAGACTCAATGGAGGCGACGCTTTGGAATCTGGTACGTGGAGCCCCCAAAACAATGGAATCCAAGTACACTGCTTCTGGGAGTTCACTATGATTCCGATTAAAAAGCAGATTAAAATCAGATTAGAAAGCAGACTAGCTAAAGGAATGAACTGACTACATGGCCTTACAATTACTTCCCATTCACATTGTTTCATTCGATCACTCTTTTGATAAAAAATCAAACAGCAGACAAGTTGAGGTTACTGCCTTTGGGGCAAGCTGAGAGTTCAGACATTTATGTTGTACATTAAAGGTAGATAAAAATCAACTGACTTAACAGGTGTTTGTTTGCTTTTTAATTGCAGGAGTCTAAGTAACCTTTTTGCCAAGGCTCTCCTAGAAGTAGATAGTGAGATGGCCACGGCTGTGGTACAGTTTGCGGTAAGACTTTGAAATAAGATTTCACTCCCATGACTGTAGAAAAATCTCAATCCCTTAACAACAAAATACCTGATTATAACCAATGCTGGTGGGAGCATACTTTTCAGGAAAGTTAGTTGCAATATGTTATAGTAGAGTACTAGAGTACGACTAATGTATGGACAAGAAAGATGATAATAAATTTACGAAAATACTGTAAAGAATCTTGTTGTAGAAAAACTGATCTCAAACCATTCTATCTGATAACTGTTAGGTAGCAGAAGCTTTCACTTGTGATGCCATTCTTAATAAATTAATAACAAAACTTCATGCATCGATCATGTATGAGGGCATAGGAGAACAGAGATACAAATATTAAAATGTGATAAAATCAACATTTAAAAATATCATGAATCAGTTTCAAACATTATCTACAATTTGATTTTCTACTTTACAATTTTTATACATTACATAAATTAACCTATATGATGAGCACAAATTTAATTTGATGTATAATGTGATATACACAGTGCTAACATATGTACATAATTAATACTTCTATTAAGAGATGATCTTGACTATGGCTTCTTTAAATTCTCACAATACTTGGGAAACTGGGACTAACAACTTAGCTCTCTGCCCTCTACCGCTAAGGATATAAACTCAAAATAAAACAAAAAATAAAACCTCTTTAAATATTTTAATTGGTCATATTAACATTTTGTAATGAACCATAGACATACATTAATTAGTGAACCATAGAGATGAATTCACTGATGAATTGTTTCGTTAGAAAGTCACTGTTTTGCTTGGATTTCTTGTATCTGCATTAAAGGCAATTTTCCAAGAGAACCAACCATTGGCCTCTTGGAACAATTTCTTCATTAATCTCTGTGTCAAAATGTTTTTCAGATTATTTTTTCTATTTAAAGATTTTCAGACTGTGAATAATAAACAATGTGTGAGTCAGTCAGAACTGATCCTTATTGATTCAAAGCAATTTGCTTCCAGAAATATACAAACTATATACTGGAGGATAAGAGCCTTTAGGAATGGCACATTTTCCCCTCATAAATGGATATAACTAAGATGAAGTATTGGTTATTACGAGATTTTAGTAAACCTTTGTATTTGATAAATGTAACACAATTGGGTAAAAATTACAGGAAACTATTAGCATTTAGGAAAACATTCAGCTCAAGTACCAATTTTCTCCTCAAAAGGAGAATGTATTAAAGACCCCATTTTTTGGGGGGGTGTTTTATTAATATTGTTGAAAGCATTACAGATGCCTCCTCTTTCCCCCCCATTGGCCCCTTCTTCCCTGCTCTCCCCCCCTCCTGCCTTCTCTACACTATTGTCTGTGTCCATTGGTTCTGCATATATGCATATAAGTTCTTTGGTTTATCTCTTCCCACCCCCACCCCCTCATGCCCCTTCCTGCTGAGGTAGAAACCCCATTTTGTAAATATGAAAGTGAAAAACAAAATTCACAGTCTTAGATATTCTGGCCAGTGAAATAAGATATAAAATAGAAATAAGAAGTAGAACTCGTGAACAGGGGAAGTTATCTGTAGATTGTTCAGAAATTCATTGATTCAATATCTTTTTACTGATTGCTCTGAGACTTGTTCTAGGTGCTAGGAATACAATAATAAACCAGACAGACAAGGTCTAAGATCCTTCCCATTTTTAAGTTTCTCTGTTCTATGATTAATTATTAGTTCACTCAGTGTCATACTGCTCTATGGGACATCAGTATGACTGAAGATAATGGAGACCAAAAATAACAAGGGCATAAACAACATGGAAGATTATTTTTTTTACACATAAATGTCAAGACAAAACTGCTTAGATCTGTAAAGAAAACTCAGCTCAACAAAGTCCTAAGAACCCAGATTGTTTCCAGTGTTCTGCCTGGTCATCCTTGGAAAATAATCCTCCTTTTGCATGCTCTTAACTAGAACTCTAGCTATTACATACAAATTCCAAGGAATCAGATGGAGGAAGAAGAGAAGAAGAAACAGAAAGCACAAGCCTTCAGTCTTTTGAAGGCAATTAATTCACGGAAGCTGCTGCATTATGTTTCAGCTATGTGGCTTCAATAGTTTGAAAAAGAATGAAAATGTAATTTTGTTTGTTTTGTATTTTCTTATGAGGCAGCCACAGGCCCACCCAATGAGAGAGAGAGAGAGAGAGAGAGAGAGAGAGAGAGAGAGTTGTAATTCAGAGAAAGCAGGTATCAGGGTAGATACCTGGGCAACCAAACTGGGCAACCATAAAATCTTCTTCACATCAGCCTCTGTGATGTAGTACAATGCTTCCCATCTCTAAATGCCTGTTTGAACACTAAATTCCAAATGAAGCATGAGAAAGCTACACAATTGAACTTCAATCTTTTACATTTTTGTATGTCCCATTTGTCTGTTAAAGGAAATCTATTAATAGCCACTGTATATGAAAGGAAGTCTGAAGAAAAGAAAGGTTAAAATAGTCACCTTCTACAGAGCTGCCTCTCTTTAAACTTTGTCAAACTGGTTACACTATTATTACAAACAACTTTGAACACACAAAACAGATAATCATAGCATGCAGGCCTGAAACACACTGTTAGCTGTGAGTTTAATTCTGAGGAGTTGCTGAGCAGGGTAGCTGCCAAATCATTTCCACTGCCCTGAGAAGGAATGTGGATTGCATCATTCATTCTAAACCATCATGATTTAAAGACATCTTGTACAAAGGCAGAAGTACTAAAATTAGTTGCTTGCCCATGATTCTGTTCACCATGATTATATAGTGAAGTGTACGTGGACATTTCCTACAGGAGAGGGAATGTCTCAGTGGAAGGGTTTTCACATAGAGTAAATGTTTAGAACAACACTATTCATTTTGAATGATCTGGAATAAAAGACCCAATAATTTCTAACAGTATCTAGGCTTATGTTTAGAGTCAACTAAGATTTCTTTTAGTGACATTCTAGCCTAAGTGAAAACCACTGATAATTTTATAAAATGAACCTGAAACCTTTCAAAGACCTCAAGTTTCCCATCATAGAGCTTTGTATGTCAGACTGAGTATGTGAGTTTATTAAGGTATTCCCCATTGCGAGGAAAGGTTTATTTTACCCATTAAAACCTCACTCAAATGGATATCAAGTATCTCTCGTGTCTTGTTACATGATGTAATTTAAGTCTAAAAATGTCCATGCTTTCCTTTAACCAGAAAGTTAAAATCTTTCTCAATGGAAGCAATAGAGTATATCACTGATAAGGCGAAGGTGATCCAATAAAGGGTCATGACTTAGCCCTTTCTGGACAAACAATGAAAAGAAACTCATCTGCTTCCATATTATGTGGCATCAATAATCCGGTCTATTTTAACGCATCAAATCCCTTCCATACTTTGGTACCAACCCTCCCATATACACAGTCCTAAGTGACCACAGCAGCCTCCCTTTTACAATGTAATCATGATAGAGCTGTAGAACAATTATGTGCAACCATGTACTAACCACTGAGGGAGGCAGAAAAATGAATAAAATAGAATCCCTATTTTTAAAGAGCTAACAATTCAGGAGAAGGAATTTGACTAGAAAATATAGGAATTCTGACTCAACATCTCTATGACCAATATCATGAGAGAAATAAAAAGTTAAACAAGGGAAAGATCATACTGGTCTGAAAGGAAAGGAAAACTGTAAGGCAAAGGTGGCACCTGAAGAACATCTTGAACAGTAGGCAGACACAAAAGGGCTCCGGAGGGGCTGAGACTGGGAAATGAGGGCTACGTCGAAAATACAGTAACCAATTGCTTGGCACACACAGTAAGAGTAGAAGCAACATGAAGAAAGGATGGACATAGGAATGGTGACGGTACTGTGGTTACCGTGGGCACCTATGAGGGAGTGAAGAGTGTTTTTCAATGTATAAGCATGTGGACAGCCATCATACATTTTGTCCAGAGGAAGACATGACAGAGCTGTACTTTGGAGAGAATGATCAGACATCCAGGTGTCAGGCAGAATGGACGGGAAGGCCAGTTGGAAGCCGTTGCCATAGTACCGCATGCTACAACACTGTGAACATCCTGGCTTCTGATAGAGAACTCGGAGATAAGTGAGAAAAGGGCAGTATTAGTATTTGTCACATCTCTTTTCGGGAGAATGGCTTCCAAGCTTGGTATTCTAAGTCAAGTCTTCTTCCACCAAGAAACCTCTCCAGGTCATTCCTCTTCATCCCCCATTATTTTCAGACCTGGGAAGAGAATTTGCATCTGTCTACCTTTAAACGTTAAACTCCCTCAGAGACGCTGTGAACACGCTAAGTGTAATTAAGGAAGAGGAAGTTGCTGGCAGCAAGGAGAGTGCATCCTACCTCATTAAACAAAGCTGCAAACTCACCCGGGAGAGCCAAATCCGGCCAGGAAATATTTGAAGCGCATGTTCTTCTCAGACATGTTCTGTGACTATGAATTTGATTGTCTGTTTCAATCCCAAACTACTTAAACACAAGCTATTTAAACAACAACAGAATTTTTAAACTATGTACTTTTCCAGTGGGAAAGGAACACCACGGAGGACAGGGATTTCCCTAGAGTCTTATAAAACTCACATATGCATCAGTAAGGCAAACAGAGTTGTTCTGTCTCGCACACTGTCATGTGCATGTTTACCTTCTGTAACATGTAAGACCGCAGATCATTTACTAGAAATTATAACCTCACAGCATCTTCAAGAGACCCATGGGCCATAACATACTTTTCCTTCATTGTGAAGCAGGTCTTTGTTTTGGATATAAGAAGAAAGATTTAGACTTAAAAAAAAAAAAAAGTCAGAGAACATAGGGAAAATATGCAGCAAAGATTACTGAATCAAATCTGATGGAAAATAGTGACTTACTTTGTCTTCTTTAGACAACCTCCCTTCTACTTTTTATCATTTTTCATGACAATTGTCTTTAGCTGAGCATAATATAAGTTTTTTACTCCAAAAGCATTATAGCTACTTTTCCTTAGACACCACCACCACCAAAATCTGATAAAAGAACTTTAAAAAAAAGGGGGGGGGGGCTCATGAGTGTCTGTTTTCTTGTTTGTGGTGATACCAAATTTCTTAGTAATTACATGGCATTGATCTGAATTTGGCATTGGCCTGTGGTGAACCAACAAATTTGATAAGATAATGAGCTTATCTGGGTTGGCAATTCCCATGCTTCTCTATTTTATTTGGGGGGAAAAATCATAAGACTATAGTACAATATTTGCTGATATATTCCAAAACTACTTGAGAAATCCAGCAAGAAAGACTGTGAAATTAAAAGGGCTGATGGCTTTTGAAGGTGTGAGTCAAGTGGCAGTTCATATGTGAATGGCAAGAGAAAAGGCAAAACAACATCTGGCTCATGCAAAATAGGAGTCATGCAGAATTGCAGCTTTAGGTCCAACCTAGAAGTTTGCATTTTGTTCACATAATGACAGCCAGCTGAGGCCAGGCAGGGATAAAACATGGAACTCTGTCACCAGCCATAAAGGGCTGGAGCACTTCCTCCAGTGTTCCTGAATTAATAGAGGTTTGTTTCTATTCAGACAAAGCTGTAAAACTGCCTGAAGGTAGCAGTTTTCTCATCATGGAGATAAAAGAATCCCCCCTCTGGAATTACTCGAAGTATTCAGCAATTTGTACAAAAGGCAACTGTGTATCTTTCACTTCTCTTCTGATATAGAAAGTAAAATAAGAATCCTAAACCAAGTATTAATTTACAGATGTATCAATAATATATTATCCAGGTCTAAAATCAGTCATCATTCCGCATACCTCAATCCCGCACCCTGTCATGCAAACAAGTGAAAGAGAGAGAAAAGTCATGTAAATTGACCTAGAACAAACTTCAATCCAGCCAAAGCTCTGGCTTATTTCAAAGCTTTCCTTGGGAGTGGAAAAGATCAGATATCTAGGTTTAACTAATTTCATAGGGTTTCACAGGATAATGTATCTTAGTTGTAATTATAAATATGTTATGTACTGCACTCCTATTCTATGTCAACCATGTGCTAAGTATATTATACTCATGACTTACATTTAATCGCCACAGTAACCTTATGAGTTAATATGTACCCATTTTACAGACAGAGAGGACTCTCAGTCTTACAGAGGATAAGAGCAGAACTTTCAACTCAGGTTTGTTTGACTCAGACTCCAAAGGCCACCAATCATGAAGCTTTGACAGAATGCATAGCATAATTGTTTTTGTACATTGATTGTGGCTCATAGCTCCTAGTAGCTTATTTTGATAAGCAATTAATTATTCATTTCACTTGACATATAAAATTATGTATCTTTAATTATTTATAGGTGAACAAAGAAGGACTTGCTGGTGTGATTGCTAACACTGGGCATAATAGCCTCTGAACAGCAGTCAAAGAAAAACACCTGGGCTTTGCTCAGTCCCAGTCTAAATATATAAAAAAAATTAATCCCTGGCCATATTCATCACAAACTATACATAACAGAACCCACAAGTTCTTAAAAGTAAAAAACCTGCCAATGTTTTGTTCCAAGTAGGTACTTGCAAGATTTAATACTATGATTTCCTGTATCCAAGCAAACATCACAGGTTCACTGTTAGTCATTAGTATCTCTTCCATTTACTTGACTTTTCATAAACTTGGTGGAGTATGTTTTTAAAGCTATATACATTTCCAATCAGGTGAAGAAGAATAGCCCGAGGTTTCATATCCTCTCAGACATATAGGATGTCCCTAAGACATGCATACACACTTAACAGCTGATAGCTCAATTGATGTGTCTTTCTTTTCAGATTTAACCCATTGGAACTTATAATTATTCAAAGTCTGCACACATTTTTTGGGACACCCTGTATAACTGTCTTTTTGTCAGTCCTGGAGGAATTAGGAATTGGCCCAAAACTTTGTTATTAATCTGTCACGTAGATCATCACTCATATAAGGTCCATGGAGAGCAAATCACTAGATATCTGATTTAGGAATGTATTTTTATTATGTACATGAGAACACACAAGTAGTTCAAAAATTAAAAATAAGAGTTTTTACTCTCCTAACGTTTTTTAGCTCTGAAAATATGCCATCAACATAAAAACATATAGATTTGTATCAAGTTCACACAGTCCCAATTATTAAAAGAACTGGTCTCATATGGAATTATATTTAGTCATTAATATTCCTTTGAACCTTTATATTTGTTGATTAATAATAAATTAGAATATATGTGAAAAAGTGATCTTTGAGAATGTTTAATTCTTTACATTTCATCAGAATATTTCTTCCACCTGGAGTTTTCCTAAAGACAGCCATAAATCCTGACACTCTGATTTTATTAGTTCTTATAGAAAGAGCAAGACAATAATAATTTATTTCATTTTTGACAAGGACAATACAGTATTACCTATTACTGGATATAATTTTTTAAAACTTTCTACTACATAGAATTTTGGAAATGCAAGGAAAGGTAAAGAGTATATCCTTTATTTAGTAGCTGCTGGTGTTTCTCATTGTGAATGAAAACTGTCTTTTCTTCTCTTGTCAAATAACAATGAAAGCAGTATGAGTCACAGTTTTCATGGAAGTCTGCCAATAAAAGAAAGTTAAGTAACGTTTCTCTCCGAGCTAAATAAAAATTTCCCGTAGCTTTTTGTGAGGATATAAAGTGTGACTCAAGATACCAGCCAAAACAACATCAAACTGGAGAAATGAAAAGAAAAAAAAAATAGTAAAGTCTCACTTTTTCTGTACCACTTACAAGTATCCTAAAAAAATTAAAATAAATAAAAACATGAAGAATAAGAGAAATGCGACTTCGGTGTCTCTTTCAATCCTCTCCTGAGCTACGAAAAGGAAAGAAAACCTCCTTCCCCATCTGAAGTGTACAAAAGAGGAGTCTTGCTGGTAAGGTTAGCATCTGTCAATATCAGGCCTGGTACAAAAGCAAAGCCGCTCTTTGAATCGTGTGCTTAATGAGATCTCCCAGTGAATGGAGTGTATCTGCAGCTTGGGGTTTCACAGGGAATCGATATTGGCTGTGTGTTATTTTATGTAGGAAGGAGGTTTTCGTTTCAGTAAAGCACGTGAGAAACAGTAAGCTTGTCATTTTGAGTGTCTATATTGAAAATTATTAAAATAGTTTTTCTATACATTGTCCACAACATGATAATTCATACATTTCATCCCGGCCATCTGATTTTTCTCTGTGACATTCTTATTGGTGCTGGCTTCCATCCATTGTTTGTGTTCCATCTGTAGACCACTGCTATAGAATTTTAATGAGTTCTATGTTAAACACACATTGGACTTCGTTCTTCACAGCCATTCTATAGGGAGCAAGCCTATACATACTCCCTGAGTTTACCAATGTGTTCTATTGCGAATAAAAATAATGTATTCCAATTTTGAAGGATGATTCTAAGAAACATAAAACGACCACTTTGTTCTACTTAAAACTCGATATTCAGTTAAAATGCTCAGTTTCTGACATTAATTACATCTGTTATAACTTATTATACACTTGATCTGTTATAATTTATTATACACTTGTATGCAGGTAATTGGATGACCCATTTAAATTTGTCAACAATGTGCAAGAAAGGTGTTACATCCCTCATACAGAGGAGAAAACTGGGGATCACAGAATTTGAGCATTTTCCCAAGACTTGCAGTTATAATTCCAACCAGAATCTCTCATTCTATAAAACGCAGGCTCTCTTATTATATATACTGCATTATAGTTGCTCTATTGCATTCATAAAATTACTTTTTCTTTAAAGAATTTTTAAAGAGCAGTTTTAGATTCACAACAAAATTGAGAGGAAGGTGCAGAGATTCCCACATACCCCCCACCCCTATGATGCATGGCCTCCGCACGATCGGTGTCAACCACAGTGGTGCATTTGTCACACTTGATGAACCTGCAGTGACACATCACCATCACCCAGAGTCCCTGGTTTATATTAGGGTTCATTCTCAGTGCTGCGCATCCCATGGGCTTGGACTAATGTAGCTATCATTATAGTACCATACAGAATATTTTCATTGCCCTAAAAATCCACTTTGGCTTTTTCAAACAACCTTGTACAAAAGCCAAAGCATGTTTCTAAGACCCATTAAACACACTACAGCTAAATTCAGAGCACAGCTGATAGTGATCTTGTTTTCTTGGTTCAGCCTTGAAGACATTGTTTCACCCCCTGAGAGCGTCTTCTGGTAGCTTCTTATGAAAGTCCTTAATATGATCACCTGCATTCGTTGATTTGCTTTTTGTCTCAAACATTCAGAAACCTTTAAATATCACACTTGGAACACAAAGGCCTGGAGTTCATGACATAAATTTTACACCCAAAATTTAATTAGCATTCAGTCCATTCAAAAATTTTACTTAAACTAAAGAAATCACTATACTAACTCCCCAAATCAGTAGTTAGATAGTACTTGGAAAATTTAAAAGGCAGAGTTTTACTCAAATATAAGAAACTGAATATGTGCAGACAGGTATACATGTCACTGTGAAAAATCATATAGTAAATATTTTTGCAGGGAAGTTTTTCGCAGTTGTACGTATGAAAGAATTGGTCAATGTATTTCTTATATGCTCTCCCATTTCAAAAATGGAAATATTCTTACCAAGGCTTAACAATGAGGAACGTGGATGCTCTGGAGCTTGCTCATACTTTGTGGGCTGATGGTGCACACTTCTCCCCAACTCTGTGTTCACTGTCAAGTTTATAACTTGAAATTGGCCATGGTGGCAGTATTTACACCACGGAAATTGACGATGCCTGCAAATCAAGCCTGCCTCTGCCTGCCCTGTTCTGAGCCAGTCGGCAAACATTTATCAGCACACTGATGAAGTGAGATCATACCTCATAGAGGGTATGAAGTGCGACTGATTCCTTCAGGTGCAGGAGTGTTGGCTGCAGGCGGCTCTCAGCTGCACGCCTCTGTGAATTGCCCTTAGCTGCAGGGAGTGGTCCTGCCCAGTTTTATGCCCCTTCCTCTTTGGATAGCCTAGGTGATGTGGGGGTATAAAGACCTAGGCCCCCCAAAAGCCATTTCATCTTTAGGGTTTCTTGTGGGATCAGCTCCAGTCTCTGTTTCAATTGCATCACAGTGTAACTACTCCCTATGCCGGGTCCAGCTTCTCCATCTCCTTTACAGGTGTTACTCCTGAGAGCAGCCCCCCCACTCCCCAAACTGCACAAAAATCTCTCAGTGTCGTTCCCAGGGAAACTGACCTAAGACATACATGCAACATTACCTACTGCACAGAGTAAGTCCCAATAAATGTTCCTTGTAAAGATAACTGTGATCATTCTTGCACTGTACCTCAGTTTCTAACCTAGTTAGAGGTAGAGAAAAACGATTTTAAGTACCTTTTCAGTTAAAAAATTCTGCTAAGGGCAAAATAACAAAATAATGGTTGTATATCAAAATGCTGGTCCTGAATGGGCGAAGTAAATACCTACAAACTGGATGGGGATTTTATATAGTAAAAATCCCTTCAAGAGTTAGGAAAAAATAGTAAAATTTGACTAAGGTAATAAAAGAATTTTAAGAGTTTGTCAAATTTTGATTGCTGAACCTTAAGCAAATGTAATTTCTAACTAAGCCACCCCACTCAGGAATCTTTAATTATTATATAAACGCCAATTTGATAACACCACAGTTCTGAGAAAACTGACTAAGAGGATGTTTCCTCTGTAATCTAATTATGTAGTTGATAAAAACCTTTTTTGAGGACAATTTAAAAGAAATTGAATATTATGGCCACATTATTCCCCTTCTGAGACCGCATAGGACCTAAGCATAATGCACCCCAGGGAGGACTGGACACGAACCACAGCTGAAGCACATTAAGCAGGCATTCACAACCATCCTGTAAAATAATATTCTGTGTACATTCTTGGTTATGCCTGAATATCATGATTACTGCTAAGGGATTAATTATTTTATTTTGAATCATAATATTTCTTAGAACCCTGTGAAGAACTTAACAATGTTAAGTCATAATAATTCACATATTGGTCATATATTAAAATAAAACATCTCTGACACATTAAGAAAGACCACTTTTAAAACTTTCCATATACTGGAAAATCACATTAAGGGAATACTGTTTGGTATCTGATTTCCAGTATGAAATTCAGGCTCTGTTAAGAATAGAATGGCTATATGCTGTTACAGGAGGGTGCTAGCTTGATATTTTCCTAGTCACTTGTTTATTTATCAGTTTACTTAGACAAGCGTGGTGGACAAGACATTATAGATGACAATAAGGATAAGGAGAGAAATGAGAAAAGTATCCCTCTTACAGAACCCATAGTTTTATGGACACACATGAAAATAAATAAACTCAATTCAAATAGAGGGAATTTAGTAGCTATCATCTTGGCACATTTTACTTGCTTTTGTAGATAACATCACACTGCCCTTCCACACCTAGTATCTCCATTATCCTTTCCAAGTGGCTCTGTTGGGGGCTACCAGCCACAGAAACTGAATCCCTGAAGACCTCAGTCTCAAGCTGAGTCTACCCTGGGAGTGTCCCAACCAAGGTTACCTGCCTTTCGGATGTGGAAGGATGTGAACGCAAGGCTGCAGGTAGTTCTTTTTCCATCACTCGAATAATGAAGTTAAGCCAAAAAGAGATGAAATGGGTTCCAGGCTCTCTTCCGTAATAAACCAAGAGTTGGTTTCTGTCATTGATCCTGGAAGCAATCGGGGTATCCTTTCAGAGCAAGCTAGGGTCAAGTGTCTCCAACTCTCAACAGAAAGTGCTCACTATGATGCAGGTACCAGGAGTGGCTCCAGGCTTTGTGGGGCCTGAAACTTATACTACTTGAGAGTCCTCTGAAAAAAGAACACAGAATCATAAAGGCACAACCAGATACAGATGTGATTGTTTTGAATGAGAAAGGAGCATGACCCCTTGGAGGGTCACTTCTTTGGTAATTTACCAGACTTTGCTTGCATGGAATCGCTTCCCAGTTGCAAACTGGCCTCCCTTCCCACGTAGGACTCTGTGCAACAAACAGCAACTCCGGTGACACAAAGAGGCAGGTACAACTGAGGGGCTCTGAAGTTAGGCTTCACCAGCTTCAAGGTCAATCTGCCTTCAGCGACACACGTCTCAAGTACAGTGGGACAATGAAGAGGGAAAGGGGCCTTGGGGACTGGGAAAGCTTTCTCAGAGGGTGAGCCCCCCCCCCCCCCGGGATGATTAATCAGTCAGCTTCTAAAGTGAAGGACGTGGGAGGGGCCCAGGATTGGGGGAGTTCTTTGCACTAGAGAAAGCTTAGCTTCAACGTAAGGAAAAGGGATCTCAGGGTGGCCAGGTAGAGAACACCTCTCCCTGCAATCCTAGAGCATGCCTGTTCCCTCCCCTCTCTGCTCTTCCTCCTTGTCACTTCCTTGGCCTTTGAGGGAGGATACTTCAAAGCTCTGCTTCCAGGATTATTATGTACAGCATATGCTTTTAATTTTCGGGATATTTCACCAAATCTCAATATTTTGTCCTTGTCCTTAAAATAAACACAGCACTTAAAAAAGGAAAGGGAAAAGGGGGCAGAACAGTGACAAATGGCAAGAACCCCAAGACACTAAGAAGCTTCACTAGAACAGCAAACGCCACCCTTTTCCCCACCGGACCCTGTCACCAAGTCTTCCAAGGTGGAGCTGATCAGAGTGGGTGCAAAACCAGAGGAACGTTTTTAAGTAGACAAGAATAATACCCCATATTAAAAAAAAAAAAAAAAATTAAAATCAAATAAATTCAACTTTTCACAGAATTTACACAAGAATTCTAATCTGGAAAAATAATGTGGGTCCAAACTCTGCTCTCTGTACACTCCCTTTTCCCGATTCACATTAAAAAACTGTGGATAGAGTGAGTTTGGTGAATTGTGCTAACTATAGGCAGGACCAGCCTGCTTTAGTCAATAATACAGAAAAAACTAAAGAGAAAATGTTGGTCCCTGGTTCCCTGCATTGTGAAGGGGACTTCTGGCTGCGTTCTGGAGGAATGAGGATTTGGGAGGCAGTCTGTGTCAAGTCCAGGGCTGATCTTACGTTGACATTTCTATAGCAGGAGGTTTGGGGACCCTGCAAATCATCATCCCATTGTTAGACTACGAGTCCCCGACCAGCTGTCCTGCCCAAACTGTGATCGCAGCTCATGCACCAGAAAGCCAGCTCTGAGCCACTTGTAAAGTAGACGCTGGTGTTTTCAGAGCCTCCGTCTCTGTCCCGTCCTGCACTGGTTACCTGTGGAGGCACTTTTCCCTCCCTCCCCTTGTAGACATTGTCCTGAAGATGCTTTGTCTGTCTACTCACAACATATAGTCACACCTGGGCCTGTTCTTTAGGTCAATGTCCAGTGTTCTATGTATTTACTGATCCTTTATCCATAACATTTCTCTGTTTGAGTCTCTCTTTGGCCAAGTAAGATTTTCCAAAATAATAATAATCACTAAAGAAAGATCTCTCTGCTATTATATATTTGAAACTGCATGAATTACTTTAGACTGTCTTCCGGGATGGAACCCAGGTGTGGTCTATGCTAAGGGTCAGTTCCTACGGGTAGGGATCAGTATCTACTCCCAACCAGAGGGAGAAGAGAAATGAGTTCTTATTCCCAGTGCCACATCTGGGTCAGAGGCAGCTACCAGGATAGAACACTGAAACTGGGCAGACAGACACTAAGCAGGCATCACAGGGCCTGGGGAAGGTAAGGCCGCCTGAAGCATCCGCCCAGCAAGTAGATCAAAGCAAAGCAGTCCCCGCATTGCAGAATAAAGAAGTCAGTCATATTTTGAAAGTCAATGTGTCCGGTAGGTGAATTTTTAGAAATTAGGCAGGATTACACTTTTCATTTGTCATTTCAGGTGGCTTTTCTTCACTTATTACCACCCATGAAGCATCTGGACTAGGTGTTTCAGGAGTAGGCATGTTTTCTTGCAAGCAACAAACAATGAAACATGGTATATAGGTTTCCTTCCCAGATGGCGTTCATCTTTTTTTTTTTATCCTCACCCGAGGACATTTTTCCATTTTTGTTCAGATAGAGTGGGAGAAAGAGAGAAGAAGAAGAAGGAGAGAGAGAGAGAGAGAGAGAGAGAGAGAGAGAGAGAGAGAGAGAGAGAGAGAAACATCGATGTGAAAGGGACACATTGAGTGGCTGGCTGCCTCCCGCATAACCCCAACCGGGGCCGGGGACTAACTGCAACCGAGGTACGTGCCCTTAGTGGGAACTGAACCCAGGTCTTTCTGGACCATGGGCCGACACTCTAACCACTGAGTAAAACTGGTCAGTGCTGGTGTTCATGTTTTATGAGGCTACCTATTAACTATATCTCAGTATACATGAATTCAGCCAGTATGTGTGAAACATCTCTTTTGTGTCTAGCCCATGTTAGGGAACCCCGGGAGGTTACAAAGGATATAGAAGATCTAGGGCCTGCCACGTTGGAAACAGGTTTAACTTCCATCAGACTTTTTAATGCAACAACAGAATTTGCAAAGTAAGATATCCCATAATAAAAGGCCAATCAAAACAAAACAAAACAAAAAAACAAACGAAATGGTGCTATTATCATGTGTGTCAGAGAAACTGTTTTCCCAAGGTTCTATCTTCAGTCCCTCTTCTTTGATTACCTTACACACTCTTTTTTAATGATGTCATAGTTTCTAGGTCAGGTCTCTCTCGGTCTTTTTGTTGTAGTGACATTGGCAGTTGTTTTGTTTTGCTTTTCCTGCTGATACTGAACAAGAACAATCACCGGTACTCGCCAGGTGCTTTTTTAAAGGAAGGGTACACATTTTGACAGTAATTAGAGATAGCCATGGCTAAAGTTACCAGTAGTAACTTTATAAGAATCACACCTGTTATTTTGACCTCTTAGCTCATTCTTTAATCAACTTGGCAAAATTTCCAACCCACACAGAGGCATTTAAAAGCACTCATAGTAAGTACTTTCCCCTAAATCCTCAGGTTAAGTGAAAGAAAAGCTCTTCATTCAATATTGCCTTTCATGCACTATGAAAATTTGAATTCATTTCCAAATATACTAGAAGAAAATTCTGACATAATAAAATTTTGCCATTTTAAGTCATAAGTATCATGTCATATACATGGTCTGAGAATTATTAAAAAACAAAGTCAGCCTTGGCTGGTTTTTCTCAGTGGTTAGAGCACTGGCCTATGAACCGAAGGGTCTCAGGTTCGATTCTGGTCAAAAACATGTCCTGGGTTGCTAGTCAATCCTTGGCCCCGGTTGGGGTTGTGTGGGAGGCAACCAATCGATGTGTCTCTCTCACATAGATGCTTCTCCCCACCCCTCCCCTTCCTCCTTCCACTCTATCTAAAAATCAATGGAAAAATATCCTCTGGTGAGGGTTAACAAACAACAAAATAAAATAAAAGGCAAAAAAAAAAAAAAAAAGGTAGCAGTAAAGCTGTATAAGAAAATGGATAACCAGCTTAGTTAATAACTGGCTCTATCACTCTAATTAATAGATGTTTGTATATTACAACGTCAAGCTGTGAGATGATAGGGAATCCTGTATGGGGGAGAGACCCGGGGAGCGTGACACAGCACTGCGAGCCACGTAAGGCGTGATGGGCTGCGGTGAGTGAAGCCAGGACTTCCCAGGGAGGCTCTCTAATCAGCAAGCATCTCATCACTTAACAGTTCAGTTAACAAATTTGGACAAAAAAGCAACTGAAAACTTCATCTCTAATTATCAAACCCCCTTGAAGCTTAAGTTTCCAAAGGCTTTTCTAAGAGAATGGGTGTCACTGATCAATACTGACACTGAGTGAGACTCTCAAGGAGCTGTTTCTCAGAGATGTTTGTTAGCCCAGCAGGAAGAGTCTGCGGTGAAATGCTTTTTACTTCAGGGTTAATTATTTGTTTTTTTCCTCCACAAAGCCAATGGGAGCTTGAAGAAAGCATGAAAGCCTACTGTTGAATTCTTGGAGGGCAAAAAGAATAAACTCTGCTGGATTCCCAGCAACTAGTTTTTGTGGGGTTTTTTTGTATTATTGCTTTTCTCCTTGATGAGGGAGAAATTCCTGGAGTTTTTTATATAGTATAAAGGTTTTTTCTATAGACTAATATCATTTTTTTGAAATGCAGACCTTCATAAATCTTTTGTTTTGGGACACTCAGACAACATGGCAATTTGTTTTAAG
This sequence comes from Molossus molossus, assembly GCF_014108415.1. Taxonomy (NCBI): domain Eukaryota; kingdom Metazoa; phylum Chordata; class Mammalia; order Chiroptera; family Molossidae; genus Molossus; species Molossus molossus. The sequence goes on from NW_023425351.1 coordinate 50,000,200, forward strand.
TTACATAAAAGTAAAAGCAATAGATAGGTAACTTAAAAAGGAAAACAAAACAAAACAAAACATACCTGGATCAATAACTGGGTTACATTTCACTTCTGAGGGAAAAAATCCATTGTCAAGTGGGTGAGTTTTTATTTAAGTAACAGGCTAGGTAGTCACATACACAGAAATCAACTCCTTGGTTAGAATCTTATTTCTGGGGTGCACTTAAAGAATTTGATATTTTTGTTGTTTTTTAACTATTAAAAATTTGAACTCAGTATATAGAAAAAAAAAATCCTTAAAAGCATTTTGACTCCTAAGGTACTTAATGTTTTGAGAATTTCACAAAAGTCATGAATAAGAAGTTAAGATTAAGTTTACTATTTTCTCAATGGAGAAGTAATTTGAGACAACAGCCTGGATGGGTGGGTCCTGATACTACTTCAGATACAGGAGAATGCTGTGTGGCTCTCTCTGTGACATCCTCAGGCAAACCTGCAGACTCTGTGGAGTCTGTAGCACCTTGTCCCATTGTACTGTCATTCTGGTTCTGTCCTCAGTTACCTCGAGCTCTTTGAAAGCATAGTTCAGGCCTAGTCACTCTTTCTGACCTAGAACATAAACATAATTATTTTTCCTAGATTGAATACCTTTATATGGTAAGCTAAAAAAAATGGCCTCCCCAAAGATGTCCATATCCTAAACCTCAGGAGCTATAAATATGTTAACCTTACATGACAAAACAGACTTTGCAAATTGTGATTAAATGAAGGATCCTGGGATGGAGAGGTTATCCCAGGTTACCAGAGTGGGTCCACTGTCACCACAAGGGACTTAGAAGAGGGGTCAGGAGTGTCTGTGTCAGTAAGAAAAGATGTGACTGCAGAAGCAAAGGACTGGAGTGATGAGAGGAAGTGGTCAGCAAGCCAAGGATTGCAGGTGGCCTCTAGGACCTGAACTAGGCAGGAAAATGTACACCCCCTCAGGGCCTCCAGAAGGAACCAGACAGCCAAAATCTCAACTATCTGACATGATTTGTTACAGCAGCAACGTGAAATTAATATGGTCTGTGATTCTTTGGTAAAGTAAAATCATCTATTCTCCTCGAGTTCTCTGATGAACCTTGTGGGGTCCGGTGTTTTTAGAAGAGGCAAGAGGTCAAACATCCAAAGTTCAAACCTTAGCTCTCTCCTGATGAGCTAACCTTGGTGTCATTTAACCTCTCAAAACCTCAGTTTCCACATTGGGAAAGTGGGGATAATAGTTCTTCCATCACAGGAGGTTTTATTTTTCCTCTGAGACATAAGGTAGAGTGAGTGTGTGTGTATATTTCACACATTAATATTTCATCAGTGGTTTTGTTTTTTAATAGAAAATATAAGTGCAAAAACATTGACTGTGCCTAAATAAATCACCCTAGAAAAACACAGATTCTGCTGACAAGGTACTTGTTGCTTTGTTGCTTACATATATCTCACACTGAGGTGTCCACAAAGCCGACGTGAGGAAGCATTTCTGTAGTGTTCAATTTTCTGAAAGACTTGGGAACTGAGGACAGATCTAGGACACACCGTGATCTAGGCAAAGACGACTCCAGCTTTATTCTGGCTGTGGTTATGTTAGACTACCTGTCGCTTTCTTTACACAGCACATTCTTCTGGGCCTCTGGAGCCTTCAGCAAGTCATAGGCCTCATGCACTCTGTCAGGAACATCCTCCTGCAACAACTACCAACGCCCTGCTCCCTTAGCAAGAATGGGCAATCTCTATGAAGTCTTTCTTGCCTTCTCTAGCTCCCAGGTATGATCTTCCCAATTCTCTCAACATACTTTCACAAGAATCCCCTTAAAGTTTGCATCTACCTCTCTATCTTCAGGGAAATTGCTTTGTCTTTGTTTTTGTTTTTTGTTCTTTTTAAATCTCTGAGTATCATACTAAGCACTGAGAATATAATTCAAGAAATTCAAACACCAGGTTATCTCATTAATCAATGTTTCAGGGTGATGTAGTGGTAAAGTTACTTTAAACATTCATACTCCTTCAGAATTATACACAATTATCTCAATAAATTTATATCTTAGAATAAGATTTCTTGCCCTCAACCTTTTAATCCAGAAGAATAATTGTACTGGTACATATTTCAGCAAACTCTGGCAAATCAACTGAACATAGATGATGGCATGAGGACAATTCTTGGTACTCTCAAATAGCACAGTGAATTATAGTAACAGAATAAAATTGAAAACTGTTTTATTATGCAATAGAGGAAAAGATGTTTATGGTTTCTGTTTTTTAAAAAAATTATTTACAACAAAGTTATGCAATTAAAATAACTAAACTATGAAATTCTTTAAAAATAGAAATCAATTTCACTTTTCTCCATGGACATTATAGCAAGATCTAAATAAACTGTTTTGGGAGTATGCTCATTCTACAATGATGCTATAATTGAAGTCAGGTGAGACCACCAGAATTATTTTTATTGCTAAATTTTCTGAAATAGAGCTTTCTAAGGAAAGCAAGCGCTATCTAAATGCATGCTTAACCCACCTGTCAGACATAATAAAGTGTTTAATATGTATTAGATATCACATAATGCTATCAATAACAGTTATTTAAAGGTGTGTATATATATAGATATAGAGATAGAGATATATAGATATATAGATATCATACCTTGGTTAATTTGAATAATTGAGATCAGGACAATATAAGAGAATTGCTATGTCTCATTGTCTGTGTGTTTTATAGAATCTCCTGTTTTAATAGTACTTTTTCCTTAAGCATTTATTTCTGTAGACATTCCGTCTCATTTGCAATTTATAATTCTTGGCCTTACAAAGAAAGGTCTTATGAAAACAATAATGTCTTGATTTGCTGGAAAAAATCCTCAATTTAATAAACAATCGTATTTCACATTCATGTGGAATAGTGTTTTTCCCTCTCCATTTTTTTCTTAGAATATTTTTAAGCATTGAACGTTCTTAAATAGTGGTTGAGATTTTGCCCAGTTGATGGGGTGTAAGTGAAATTGAGGTGTTCTTTTTTATGATTCCCAAAATACAAAGTTGATCCACAGTGGAGAAAAATAGCTAGAAGTAAATTCCAGACGTTTCATTTGGTATCACATAATTCTTTTTCATTAAACACAAAGCCCAATGGCGACCAAGTGGCAAATAAATGTTAGGAAAGGAACATTCTACTGAAAATGAGTTGGAATGGCGAGCTCTTCCCCAGGAAACCGGACCAGCCTTATGAAGTATTCTGTGGCTTTCGAAACCTTGTGCAGAGAAAGGGCGTTTCTAGGTGCATCATTTAATTAGGTTTTTAAGAAAAAGATATTGAGCCCTGGCCAGTTTGGCTCAGCGGTTGGAGTGTCGGCCTGCGGACCAGAGAGTCCCGGGTTCGGTTCCCGCTAGGGGCATGTAAGAAGAAGAAGAAGAAGAAGAAGAAGAAGAAGAAGAAGAAGAAGAAGAAGAAGAAGAAGAAGAAGAAGAAGAAGAAGAAGAAGAAGAAGATATTGAGCCAAGGATTAGAAACAAAACCCAAATTCCTGCCATGCAAGATGAAAAAGAAAATGGTACAAATAAAGGTACTAGGCAATATTTTCCTTGTCTGGAAAGTTTGTGGATTGAAAAAATTATCTTTCAATTCCTTTCAGCTATTAGACTTTATGATTTTAAATGGATGAAACAGGATATTAACTTCCATCATAAGCCAAGCTTCTAGGAACAATTCTACAAAAATCTCTTGTTAATGCTTTCCCTTATCTCAAACAGGAAGTTTAAAAGTTTCAATAGATACCTTTATACAAAAGGGACGTACACCAAAAAGTACAAAGTACTCTCTACTGGAGAGTTGGAAGTGTATGTCTCATCCAGATGTCAGAGCTATTCCAGGTCCAATAATCTTCAAAGACAGGATTTCAAAGAGCCCCTCATTCACTCATGAATTTATACATTCTTTATTAAGCTCCTACTAAAGGTGGTAAAAACACATAATTAACTGGCACGGTTCTCATCCTTCCATACACTAAGTTTGAGTTTAAAATACAAATGAAAAGAGGCAATTCTGATTGAGGAAAGGGGTAACTACTGGAGAAGAGATTGTAGAAGCATTTGCTGTTGTACAAAGAATACGATTTCAACATCTAAAAAGGGAGAAAAGGGACAGCATTCCACAGGGAGGAAACGGCCTTAGCAAAGATAGGGAGAGTGGGTGATGTACTTGGCAAGTTCTGAGAACAGTGAGAACTGTAGCAAGTGACTAGTCCGGGTGGGAATGTGAGAGGAGCAAGCAGTGATGGGAATAATAGGCTGGACTAAGTGTGCGATAGGAAGTTTAGACTTCCGTGCGTGGGCAATTTGAAATCATGGAAGGTTTTAGAGCAGAGTATTTGAAATGCTTCCTGCTGTGCTTGGGAGGAGAGAGTGCAGGGGATAAGTCCAGAGTGATTGGGGCCAATGAGATCATTTATTGGACTACTCCTAAAGTCCCGTGGATAGATTTGAAGAACCTGAATTCAGTAGAAAAGTCCAACGAGTATAGACTTTTCCAGAAGAAAGTCAGTCTCAACTAACACAAACTTCTAAAGAAATACAAAACTTCAAATAGCAAAGGGACGTTAAAGGCTGTAGGCTGGCCTACCACTGGCCCTGATTAGATAGCAATGATTTGTAATTTGCGTATTAAAGGAGAAGACTAAACTCTTATGGCTTCTGTTTTTGTTAGGCTGATAATGTTTGCTTGTAAATGTGTGCCCAGTAAGTTTAGAAAATAAACTATTTGGAAATGTGTTGTTCCCTGAAAGTGGTAAACATTCCACTTGAATCACATTGGAATACTTAGTTGTTTAGCAAATCCATGTAGATGTGGTCAATGCCAAGTTAAACCACAGTGAACCTCATTCAAGGACCACTTATTTACTGCAGTGTGAATGTGAGAGACATATTTGTCCTTTAGTTGTTTTCTATCTAAAATGAGGAGTGACTGCAGATGGGCACAAGGGATCTCTTTGGAGTGATCGAAAATGTTCTGAAATTAGATTGTGGAGCTGGTTGCACAACTCTGTAAATTTACTAAAAGTCCTTGGATTGTACACTGAACATGGGTGGATTTTATGGTATGTAAATTATACTTCATTAAAGCTGTCAAACACATTATTGATGCACAATAATGTGATAAATAACTTGCAGTCATTTATACAACAGTTTTTATAGGAATATACTAGGGACAGGTAAGTTCTATGCCAGAACTTCTAAGAATTCAATGTGTTTAAGAATTATCAGTGGATGGTAAATGTTGGTTCTAATTCATTATATCTTGGTCTAGATTAATAATTCTACCATTTAAACAAACTTTCAGGTGATGCCGTGAGCAGGGTGAAAACCACATTAGAATGTCAAGGTTCTAACCATAGGGAACAATTTAGCAGGGAACAAGAAGGTAATTTTCTAGCTCCCATTGAGCTGGCTTCCTAGAAAGAGAGGTGGGTAATAATCAAGCAAATAAATGAGAGCATATATATATATATATATATATATATATATATATATATATATGAGAAACTATCTTTCATATCTTTACATATCTTTCAAAACAACCTCATAATTCAACATCCTTTCAAAGTATTTGATTCACTGTCTACATCAGGCATCAGGATAGCAATGAAGACTCAATTGTGAGCAAACCACTGTTTCTGATCTCATGGAATTTACAATCTACTGCTAGACTCACTTTACCCTTTAAACAACCTGATGAGGTATGTAAAGTAGTTCTTTTTATTTTACAGAAGCAGAAGGCCACACAGTTCATATCAGTGCTGGGTCTCAAACAGAAGACATCATCTCAACACTATACTAGACTATACTTTCAATTTCATTGTTAACATTTAAGAAATGAGAAGTTTAGATTACATTTATCATCACAGAAGAATATGTTCTTTTGGGCTTTGGTGCCCTTAGCAAGTTGTAGTGTCTGTACTGTCCTTTACCTTAGCTCTTTCCACTTTCTGAGTTTCATGTTATTAAAACACTCTTGTGCTTATATGGAAGATCCTTTATTTAGACTCACATTTCCTTCTCTTCTTAGTTACCAATTTCAGCAACCTTCTGAGCATCTATTTATACTCTTCTGTCCTGGGAATTGAAGTTCATCTTCATTTATTGTTTGCAGATGGACTTCTCGTGCCTCTTACTTCCTTTTTGCAGTTCACTAATGATGTCGTTAAACAACAGAGAATCCAATACTGACCCAGGAGAACAGCTCCTCAGATTCTGTGACATTTTATGTCAATAATCCATTCCTTCTACAATGTCTGAGCTACAAGTGCTCAGACTGGGACAAGAACAAATCACTATAGTTTACAAAAGAACATAAATTCTTAGATACATATAGGAGAAATATTAAAAAATCAACAACTTATTTGCATGAATATGAACAATAATGGAAATATAAAATAGGAAATTGTATCCTAGTATATTTGAACAATTAATAATAACTAACATTTTTCAAACATAAACATGTCTATCACTTAATTATATTATTAGTATATCTAATTTTAAAATATGTTTTCAATATAGTTACACTGTCCATCACCACCATTATTTTGTAGGCCAAAAACTGAGAGGCAGTATTATATACTGTTATTATGTTTAAATTAATACTTATATTTTTGGTTGTTATTTTAACTGACCTGTTAAGAAACTAACCATGCTGCCCTTCTAATTTGGAATAAGAAATCTGTCTGTACCCTTCAAAGAAAATTTGATTTGGAGACTCTGAACAAGAGTAGGTCTGCCCAAGGAACAGCTGACTCTAGAAGAACTAATAATATGATCTGGCTTGTTGTAGAAAGAGTTGTTACCAGTTACTTTGAAATATGTTTTGTGCAATAAATCCCAGTTTTTATAAAGTTGAAGGAGAATAAAGAATTAAATAAAAATTCAAGTATGTAAACTGCTTACAGTATGGTTTCAAGACAATTATATTAAGTCCACAAATCTGGTTTTAATGGCATGCTTAGAAGATGGGCAGAGTGCTAAATGTGTAAGTAATTATGAACTTGGCACAGTAGCTCTGTTTATTTTAAGCTCTCTTCTGCTGCTTTGGTTGAGAATGTTTACTTAACCAGACTCTATTAAACATGCTAAAATCCTTATTGCAGATTTTGTCTCTGTGAGCACTTTCAATTGACATGCTACAGAAGCAATAAATCATCGGCATGATAGACGATGGCAGATGGGCTACACCAGACACAAAGCGGACAGGCAGGTATCTCTTTATCTTGCACTAAAAAAAAAAATAAAATTCAGTTGAATTAAGTGTTTCTGAAAAGCAAAGGACTGATAGTACTGGAGACTGAAGTCTGTTTTCCAGACACCAGGCTCTGTGCGGGAACTGCTAGAGCGAGTCCTCTCTAGCATGCCTTGACCTGTAGGAACTAGATGATTAGCCCTCTCTGGTGTCAGGAAAATTCCATGCTAGGAACTACTGTATGGAATCCAGCCTCTAAATCTATACTTAATGCAGTTACTCTAAGAGCTTGATGGGTGCATGACACTGTAACCGTGCACAATGCTATCTAAGCCTAGGGAAGGAGACTCTTAGGTGTGTTTCACATTATTCACTTCAGTCAATAATCATCCGTGTTGAAAGCCAGTTTTTAGCTTTATTATTTCTTTTCCTTCCTCCTCCTTCTTCTCTTCCTCCTCCTGTTTTTCCTCTTTGTCATCATCTTCTTCACTGTTGATCTATCTTCAACTTTACTGGGGAAAGGGGCTTCTTACTTCCATTTTATATAATTCCAATGGTATTTCCAGATAAAGATTGTTTAGCCACAAACATGTTTAAACTACTTATTAAAAATAATTCGAACATTTCTATATAAAATTGTAAAATATTATATTCTCACAAGAAAAGTTCACAGTAGAGAGGCAGTGATTTTATTCTAAACAAGAAAACAGAAGAATTTTTGCCATACGCTGTAATTATTTATCACAGTAATCTTGAAAGGCAGTGAATTGGCAGGCAGGAGAAAAACCATCTGTTTATCTTTACAATTTACATAAATCTCAACCTGAAAGAGAGTTTAGACCACGGCTATCACAAATATTATGTAATATATTTTTCTGAAGTGTACTGACAAAAACCATTCCAGTCACAAATCCATTTTATGTGGTGTGTGGTCTTGGAAGAAAAATATATTAGTTTTATTCAGCTGAAAATGAGTATCCTAAAATAGTCCTAACAAGATTTAAAGAAGGACAGGATTAAAAAATAAAATAATTAACATGAGAGAATGGTTATATGCTATATCCTTTTCAAATAGTAGCATGTGGCCTGGCCGGTGTGGCTTAGTGGATTGAACATTTTCCCATGGACTGAGAGGTCCCGGTTCAATTCCCGGTCAGGGCACGTGCTGGGGTTGTAGACTCGGTCCCCAGTAGGAGGCGTGCAGGAGGCCACTGATGGATGTTTCTTATACTGATGTTTCTCTCTCTCTCTCCCTTCCTCTTGCCCTAAAAAAATCAATTAAAAGAAACATATAAAAAAAAAAAGTAGCGTGTGATATTTCATTAACAAAAATGTACATTTTAAAATGAATTCAAAAATGAAATTCATTTTTTGAGATCCAAATACAATGTATTGTTATTGTATAAAGCAGTTCACATATGTAGGGTCTCTTGTGTACAATAAAGTTTATGGTCTAAATAATAAACTTTATATGTCAATAACGACAGCACCACTTATATATGAGAAAAAAAGAAAGTCTAAATGCATATTAATTACTTGAACTTCTATAAAACTACTTAGAAAACAGCTAAGCTCTTATAATACCAGAATAATGTCAAAAAATTTAAGAACCATTAAATTTCAGCTCAGGCCAGTGGAACTAAGGACTAGGGCTTCAGAGTCTGATAAACGTTTGGTAAGTTACTTACCCTCTTCTAACCCTATTGTCTTCATCTGTAAAGTGGGGATAGTAATTTCATTAGTACAAGCTTTTCAAAAAGATTTATCAATAACAATACTGCATGGTATATTAGAAAGTTGCTAAGAGCAATCTTAAAGGTTTTCATGACAAACACAAAAATTATAACTAGATGTATTAACTAACCTTATTTGCGGTAATCATTTTGTAATATATACAGATCAAATCATGATGATGCACATCTTAAATTTACACAATTTTGTAATTATATCTCAATTATGCTGGGAAAAAAAGTTTTCAAGAAGACTTAAATGAAGTAACATGCCTAAATGTACTCAACTAACTTTAATTTCCTTTAGTTTAGAAAGTGGTAGTACTCTTTATAAGGATAAGACCCATGTTTCATTTATATTTGTAGCAGTCAGAGTGCTTGGAAGAACATGTTACTCCAGTAGATATTCAATAAAATCTATAATAAAAAAACGAAGAAGAAAGGGAATGACCGTATTCCAATCCTAACGTAACTCCTGATCTAGTGTGAGACAGAACTTACATAAGTAAACATTTGTGTTTAAAATTTCCCTATCAATAAATACTGTCCTAAAAGCAATACCAGCTCCTAAATTATTAAAGTTAGAAAAGAAGTTTGTTGCTCAAAAGGCATTTTAATATCAAAATTCCGTGTCTCTTCATAGAGTTTATAAAAACAAGGAAATAAAATAGGCAGAAAGTCTCACCAGGAGACCCTTAAAATAATCTAGGTGGAGAGGATATGGACCTGGCTAGACTGGGGAAATGCGGAACAAGAATTACAAAACACTGAGCATGTGTCAGCAGAACTTGGGACCAGTCTGGAACAGTGAGGGGATTGAATGAGCAGGGGAAGCCCTGAATCTTTGCCTAGCACTGAGGATGCAGGGGACACAGAATGAATCGGCTGAGGGGAGACCATGAGTCCCTCCCCACTTTTTCTCATGTTTACATTTAGGTGACAGCAGAACATCTAAGTAAAGATGCTCCATAAACAGAAAGGAATCTGTGACTGGGGAGAACATAAAAGGTCAGGGCAGAAGAGGAAGACCTGGACATTGTCTGCATAGAAGTGGGTGATAAGTAAAATTGGAGCTTGAGCATCCTGACTTGTTCAGAGGACTTGAGTTGCAAAGCACAGATTATAAAACAAACAAACAAACAAAAAACACTTCCTATTTTAATTACATTTATTTGTTAAGTATTTCTGAATTCTCTCTGGGAGTAAATATATTGCCAGATTTTACATTCTAATCCATTTACAGCTAGAGAACAACTTGAGAGATTGCTGGTCCTTTTATGGACAGGCGATTGACCAGAGGTGTGAAGTGCCATGTGCAAGGTTACTGAGCAAATATGTTTCATTGCTCACTCATTCAGTAAGTATATATATGCAGATCTAGGTGAGTACAAGTATGCGATGATTTAAAATTCTATATTGATGTGCATTTCTATTTCCAAATGCTGAGTCCTTTTGTGACTGCAATTTAGTCATATTTGTGCTTAAAGTATATACATACTTTAAATGATTGACCCAAAACCATATATAATACCATAATTGGGAAACCAAAAGTTTTCTACAAACATCAATGTGTCATTCAAAAAACAATAGCCTGACAGTATTAAAAACATCTTCACATTTAGAAACACTTCTTCTTTTTTAGTTGGATTGAGTCAGAAGGTAATATAGGATCTTTTCTATACCTCAATTTGAGGACATATGAGATTCTTTTTTTTTTTTTCAAGTTAGTCCCAGCCATATTATATGTTTAACTTGAAATGTATAATGTAGACACTTGAAATTAGAGAAAAGAGGTATACTATGCAAGTCACCTTTTATACACTTGGGGAAAATCTATCAGGAACCCACATGGCTATAATCTAGATGGTCAACTTTCAGTTGTACTTGGAAAATCACTCCATCAGTGTCTTGATATTTATCCTAACTGTACAATTTACTCAACTGACAGTAGCCAGAATTTCTTACAAAGGAAAATACATTAAACTGCACACATTACATTTTTTGGTAATAGACTCTCAATGACAGAAAACTGATTAGCTAGGAAGCAACTGAGATTTATATTTATCTTTTTGGAAAATTCACATAGTGATATTTCCCTGCAACTTATACATACATATTATTTCATAGTCTACCCCTAGGGATCCTGAAAAGCAATCATTATAGCTCCTTTGGCCTGGTAATCCTTTCAATATTTTAAGAAAGCTACCAGGTTCCCCTTGAGTTTCTTTGGACCCTGTCATTCCTCCTGGGAATTGGCCCAAGTGCCTTGCTCTACTGGTTTTTCTCCACAGAATTTGCTCCTGTTCATTTCAGACTTTCTGTAATGTGTAAGCATAGTAGAGTAGACAGATATCAACTCAGGAGTTGGATAGATCTTTTTTTATTTTTAAGAACCTAACAGTTTGATCTTACACAATTTATTTAAACTCTCTGAATCTCAGTTTTCTTTTTGTCAAATTTGAAATAAAAATAATGACCTCAGAGTCCTGCTGTAATGATACAATGAAATAATATATGTTCTAGCTCTCATCAAACCCACATTTCTAAAAGGGGTCAGAACTCTGCAGGTAAAAGAAGGAGTCCCATAACCTCTTAGACCCACACATCATGTATTATTCAGAAACCAAGGAGAATTGAACATTTACTTAAATATTTGCCTGTTTTCCATGTGTGGACACACACACGTCCTCCATAAAGAGCTCTTGAGCCCAGCTTCACAAAATGTATTTACATTGAATACCCTTGGCAATATAAATAGGCAAAAAAGCAAAAGGAAAAAGAAATACATTTTGGCAAAATGTAGCAGACCAGTAAAGACAAAATGATGTCAGTCATGTTGCACTCTTACTTTTTTTATGGGACCATCTAACCTACTTTCAGCAGTATGACTTTTGCACTCTTCTTCCTATTCTAATTTATGTTTATTTTCAAGGTTTTACAAATGCCATTATCTGACACTGTGCATCTCATTACTAGATAACATATTTGTCAAGAAAAAGTGTAAGAATAAGCAAGCCAAACCCCTTACATTGTCAAACAGTGTGAACTGCTTCTTTTCTGAAAGGATTTCCTTCTGCAAGACAATATTTGGTTTTGACTGGACTTCATATTATATATATGATTACCCTCACTCCACATCTTCAAGCTTCCTTACTTCTCATATTCCCAGATATAGTTGTTTCAAAGCCTATTGCTTTGAAAGACAGTAATGATTGCATTTACACACACACAACCTGTGCAGTAGAGAAGTACTGCTGAAACTGTGCCTAAATTTCACCGTGTCCCACGAGTCTTAGTAACTGAGCCTGTTAAGCATCTGCCAGTAAGAGGGTGCCACATTTTTTATACATAGGGCAAATAAGAAAACATTCTTTCAGCTATAGTCATATTTCTGGTAACATCTGCACAATGTCTTCATGTCAGAGGCCAGAATTAAATATTCTTCCCCTAATGTGGAATGCCCAGCTCAGTCTTTCTTTCAATATCCTCAAGACTGGTTCTCTTATTAAGCGTGTTCCAATCATATACCAGCATATCGGATCATTTCTTTTCATTTTCTACTTTATATACTTCAATCAGAATCTGTATAGAACCTAAAGGCTCTAATTTGTTTATTTAGCTATCTTCCTCTTTAGACCATAAGCTTTCTGAGGGAGGAAAAATATCCTACTCACCCCAAGGTTCTGGAACATTACCTAGCTCAATATATTTTCCCCTCTCCAGTGACTCTCTCAGGGTCAGTTAAGGCAAAACTCTGCAGTGAAACGACTGGCAGTGGATTTAAGAAGCCTGGGTTTCAGTCCTGTTCTAACTGTTATTAATTGATGTCTTTGGGAAAGCTAATTAACTTCCGGGAGCACCTAAAATAAGCTAAGTCATCTTAATCATCTTCCTTGGATTGAAAATTCTGATTCTCAGTACAGTGCCGGTTCAATTCCTAGTCAAAGGCACGTGCCCAGGTTGCTGGCTTGATGCCCAGTTGGGGACGTAGGACGTATCTGATCGATGTTTTGCTCTACATGGATGTTTCTCTCTCTCTCTCTCCCTTCCTCTCTCTCCCTAAAAATCAACAAACTATTCTTTTTAGAAAATGTAGTGGAAATAGTGAAATATTTTTTGAAAGTATGTCAGTACACCATTCTAACCAAAAAGGTAAAATGAGATTGGGTCATCCGTATCGTTGGACATGAAGTTACCATGCAGATGAACACAAAATGAGCTCTGGTTAAAGTCTTCTCTCAGATTTTAAGTACAGATTCAGACTGGGTATGATTTACTACACTTCATGGCTATGACATTAGGAGTGCCAGAGTCGGTGTCTTTCAGCTTTGCCTAAATTGCCCTCAGAACATCTCCTGTGAGGAGAGAATCTGGCTCGCCTTGTCCGTGGGTTACGTGTGTGTGTGCCATGTCGGAATCACTGGCTCCAGTGCCCAATGCCAAACATAAAACCCCTTAACCTCAAACTATTAAGTGTTGAGCAAGATATTTAGCAACACTGGGAGTTCTAAAAGTACGTCTTATTTTGACTTAGGATACTTAGGGAAAAGGAAGGTTTTTTAGGTTTAAATTGAAAGTTGAGCATCAATACTTTTCACATGGAAGCCAGACTTTAATGAGAAGGAAAAGCAAGTCATTCATTTTTCAAGGGTACATTTACATGTCCAGGTAACAGGCCCACCTTCTTCTGTTTCTGTCAGTTGGTCCTAGTGTTTGTTGAACAATATAACTGAACACCCAAATGAGGTCAACATTCAAGCATTAGGTCTTACCCTTTGTTCTCTGTGAAATGAAATAACTGTAAACTTAGAAGACGATTTTCTATATAGAGGTAAAACTTTGTGTGACTGTCTAGAAGAATCCTTAGAATTTGGTTGTCAAATTTTGTATATGGAATAGAAAGAGATACAGACCCACAGACTGCTTATGAAGGGTTTCCTAAATATTTATGAGTTTTAGCAGGGAGTCCCTTTAGTCTCAGATTTAGGCATCAGTTTTATTACTTTACAACAATCATGAGACTGAAAAGTTATTTAGTCCAACCAAGCACACAGGACAGTGATTTGTAAATCAGATGATGGCTATTAATTTATCATGGAAGATAAATTTTGCCTCCTTTCCTGAAGGGCAGCACACTCTTGAGACTAAATAACAAACCTAAACCCTGTGGAGTGAACCATAAAGGAGAAATTCAGCATGCCAAAGAGAGATTTACATCAAATTAACATATCTTGCAATGTTATTCTTCTTCCCTGCAGGGATATTTCTGTCTAGACACCTAGGGATAGTCATTAAAATCAATGCTCTTCACCCTAAACAGGACTGACAATACATAACTAATTTGCACCCTCTTATTCTGTTTTTTCTACAATAGTGTTTTCCCTATACAAGCTCCCTATAAGTCATATCACATCCCCTATTCTATCAGAATCTTGTTTCTCAGAGACAGACAGCTTCAGAAAGCATTTTACTGCCTTCTCCATCAGACTACCCATGGGATGGATGCCGGTCTTATCGGATCTCATTGCTCAGAAGAGATTTTTACATTTTATTTCCAAAATCATAAGAGATATTTGCACACAATGGGGAGAGAGAAAGAATGAAAGTGAAGAGGATAATAAACTTATACTCAACTTATACTCTTACTTACTTATCCTATTTTACCCCTTGGCAATGTTCCTGGGTTCCTAGAATTCCTTCAAAATGTATAATGTTTAGTTTATATAAAGTTATGTCTTATTATATTTTACTTATTTCACAATTTAAAAAATAATCAAGTATGAGTCTCTTAATGTGTAAATGTCATTAAAATCAATGTAATAAGAAGTCACTTGCAAATCTGAAGTCAGAAACAAACTAGATTCAAACGTCTTTGTAAAAATTAAATTGAAGAATTTAGATATAAAATTGTGACATTAATAATTTTTACTACAAACAATATACTATCTTAATTTTTAATTTGATCTTGAATATACTACTTTTAGAAAAGAGGTTGAAATAATGACAAAAAAAAGTGATTGGCTAAAATTTTGGCTAACTTTGGCAAAGCACTTGGGTTTCTTAAGTATATATTATGGACCTGCTATAGTTTATTCTTTTTCAAATTATGTTTATATTATTGGCAATCTGTCCACAGGTTGGTGTCTGAGGACAAGCATCAATCAGAAACTAATAAACTTTCAATTAACGTTTATATCTAGTCAAAATCCTAGTGGGTCTTGGAAAGAGAAATCAAACAATTTCTGCTTTCAAAAACTCAGAAGCTTTCCGAAAAACAGATCTGCTGTGACTAAGAGATCTGCAATGACACAGTGGTATGCATGCTCTAGGGCAACAGTGTCCAATAGAATAATTTGCAAGCCACAGATGAGAAGCCACATATGTCATTTTAAATTTTCTAGCAGGCCACATTTAAAAAGTAAACATTAAACACAAGGAATTAATTTTTATGTGCTTTATTTAACCTAATATATCCAAAATGTTATCATTTCTGCAGTATGTAGAAGTATCGATGGTAAATTGTACATGCTTTTGCACTGTCTTTGAATGTGATGCAGATTTCCCACTCGCAGAACATCTTAGTTTGGACTAGCCACCTCTCAAATGCACAATAGCTATGTATGGGCAATGGACAATGCAGAAAGGAGCAAGTTTTGATTGAAGAAGGAGGGAAAAGATGAACTGCTCCTGAACCATTAGAAAAACTGAACAAAAGAGCTGACACTTGAAGCTGAGAATAGATTGTGTCCAGATTGTAACGCTCTACATTAAGTATGAATTTTGTTTTTTAAGCTCTGGCTAGGTTTTTGGGGCAGGGAATAATAGGATCAGAGTTTTGCTTTCAAAACATGAGTGTTGGAAGAATAATAGATTCATTGGAAAATGAGACAAATAAAAGCTAATAGACCAGTTATGAATGTCACAGAGTATGGAAGGAATATGGATTTAAATATCATCTATAGGCTTAGGGCTCTCAAATTCAACATCTCCACCCAGATCTCTCTCTTAAACTCCAGACCTGATAATCTCCTACTTGCTCTGTCCCCTGGGATTCAGAGTGGTAACAGAAACTCAGCTCCTAATCTTCCACAAGGCCCTGCTCTACACACAGCCGCCCCATCTCAGCTGACGCCCCCTTTTCCTTCTAGTCCAGCATCTTACACTGAAAATTTGAAAATTAGTTATCTTTCATTCCTGTTTCTCTCTTCATCTCCATATCTAGTCCTTCAGGAATTCCTGTTGACTCTCCCTTCAAAATCTGATCACTTCACTGTATTTCTGTTACCACCCTGCTCGGAGCCACCACCATCCACTAAACTATGATGGCTCCACCTAGTCTCCTTGCTCCTACCTTGTTCCTAGAGAATATTTTCAGCACAGAAACAAGACTGGCACTCTTGAAATTTAAATCCAATTATCTCCTGAAACTCTCCAAAGGCTGCCCATTTACTCAGAGGCAAAGTGAAGTACCTATGTGGCAGATTAGACTGTTCCTGACATATCACTTCCTCTTTGTAATAAAAGTATGCATCCATCATTCATGCTCTGAAGTGTAACTCTGAAATAATACCAGTTTTTAAAATGTCTCCCACTGCTCATAACCTGCTCAACTTAACACTACTCTATTTTTCCTTTCTTCCCTAGCATTACTACCCTTTAACATACTACGTGTTTATTTTTTACTGTCTATCTCATCTACTGAGAACAATTAAAATGCAGATCCATGAGGCCAAGGATGTGTGTGTGCAGTTTTGTTTTGTTTTGTTTCACAGGTATAGTCTATGCTCCTAGAAAGTGCTTAGCACAATGTAGGTGTTTAATTACTCTTTCTTGCATGAAAAGAAAGAGAGAGAGACTATCAAAGGGTGAACTAGGAAAGTGGTATAGTAGTAGAGAGGAGGTTACGGAGTCGATGATAGTTAACAGCATAACAAATGCTTTTGGAGCATTTACTATGTAGTCAAGGTAATTCTAAGTGCCTTACACATATTACTTATTTAATCTGGCAACTTTTTTTTCTTCTCGTTAATCCTTACTTGAGGATATTTTTCTATTGATGGGAATTGAACCTGTGACCCTTTCTTTGGTCTGTGGGCCGATGCTGTAACCACTGAGCCAAACCAGCCAGGGCTACACTGGCAAAATTTGAAATGGGTACAATCATTATCTTCACTTTACCAATTAGAATCCTGAAGCACAGAGAGAGTAAACAGCTTTCCCAGTTTCCCAGGTCACCCAGCTAGTAAGAGGTGGGAACAGAATGAGAAACTGGAATATTCTGGCTCCTGCAGTCCATGATTCTGCTTCTTGAGGCAACAGAAGAGACAGTGTGGGGCAGTGCAAAGGAAAACCACCAGGGTCAGACACACTTGGGGTGAGGGATGAGTCCTGTGTCTGACTCATCTTAGCTATTTCACTTTGAAACAGTAACTTAATTATTCTGCCACCACATTTCCTAGTTTAAAAGATACAGCTGACATCTACTACATAGAAATGTGAGGCTCAAGTGAGATAAAGAAGATAATGTGCCTAAAAGTGCCTGGAAAATCATATGTAATCATTTTTAGTTTTATACTTCAAGTGAATGAGTGACCTTTGCTGTTGTCTGTGTGTTCTTGTGTTTGTTTGTTTTTAGGTTGACCTACTAGATGTTGATGTTGACTAAGCAAGGGAACAGTTTAAACACAGTCAATTTCCATTTCAGGAATTATCCGCTATTGGTCATTAGCATTAAAAGACACACGTTATCTCGCATTGTTTGACCCAGTATTCTATGTACATCATCCCTTCAAGAGCTGGTAAATTAACTGTCTAAGGATGGTCAGCACTAGAATCGAATATCCATGTGTAGCATAAATTGAATTTGAATTGGAATGCTTCTAGTCTTTTTTTGAAATGAGGATGACCTGGGGACTTTCTGAGAGCCTGTGTGAATGGGGGAGTAAAAACAAAATAGTATTTCTTCCCTGAAGTGAGCTGTAAATGGAGAAGAGTGGGAGGAGTGGATATGTCTAAATGTTACATGAATATATAACCCTTTGTACTGCTATGATTTTATGAAATGTCTTTATTTCATGTTAGTGCTGCTCAGTGTGACAATAAAACTGTCAGTGATAATTACTATTCTACTTATTATGTCACCACAGACTCCTTCTCCTTGGAGATGCTTTTGGTCTATTATTCGCATACATGACACAAAATAACTATATATTTCTATCTAGAGTGTAGGTAGAGTTTTTGCTGCCTTGATAAATCCTTTATTAATAAAGCAAAAGAAAATGAAACTTTTGATGTTCTTAAGGAAACTGTATCAAAAGAGCAAAACCTCAAATCAAGAGTTTCACTTGAGCCCTGGCCAGTTTGGCTCAGCGGTTAGAGCATCCACCTGCGGTCCGGAGAGGCCCGGGTTCGGTTCCCGCAAAGGGCATGTACCTCGTTTGCAGTTTGTCCCCGGCCCTGGTTGGTCGTGCGGGTGGCAGCCACTTGATGTGTCCCTTTCACATCGATGTTTCCCTCTCTCTCTCTTCCTCTCTCTCCCTCCCACTCTGTCTGTACAAAAAATGGAAAAATGTCCTCGAATGAGGATTAAAAAAAAAAAAAAGAGAGTTTCACTTGAGGTTCTGGGGCCTAAAGATGACAGAACAGGTAAGCAGTAGTGCATGGATACTGGTGACTAAGCAAAATTTACTCCAGTGAAGATACACCTTACCTGCTACATAGTATAAATGAGTACTATTTCTCTACCTCTGCATCAAATTGTGTAACCAGGTGGACCTTAGCTTGGAATCAACGTGTTTTCAACTTTTGCATGACTTCTTGCTTTAAGGGGAAAACATTTTGAATTTAGGCCGTATTATAATATTTAATGATTTCTTAGTTAGTACAAAGTGCTTTTCTTAGTTCTTTGTATGTATTAGTTCATGTAAGTATAGTGACATTAGGCGTATCTTTGTGCATATTTATCCTAGATGATTAGATACATAGTTTTCTTTGGGTTGGGATTCCCTTGTTTCTATTTGTTATAATATAAATACACTTACAAAGTTTAAAAGAGACTAAATATCTGATTTTAAGATTCAGGCTTTAAGAGTGAATCCAACAATCAGTCATTGTTAAAATACTTAAAATATGAGAATGCATTGGATTAATCAGTGTTTTGATTAAAAGCACAAAAGTAAACAACAGAAAGTGGCAAAGGTGTCCTAACTGAATCCAAGTAAAGTTGACATAGAACTAAAAGTGACTTGAATTCTTAGAGGAACCATATGGTATACAGATATTGTTTAAAATATTTCAATTTTTTAAGTGATTGTAAAGCCACTGCACTAGATATACTATCTGTATTATTTCTTGTTAGTATCCAAATTTCTTGGTTTCTACAGCTAGTTACACTTTCTAAGCATCTGCTAAAGCTCAAATTCTGCTGAAGCTTCCTGTAGAGGAGTTCAGGATTATTTGCTTTTATATGGTTCATTTATGTCTGTGGTATGTGATAAAGGTGGTGATTTCTTGACACAGCAATATAGATGGGTTTTCCCCATTAAAAGCTCTATGGGCAGAGGGAACCCTTATAAATCACTGTGTGGTCTTGTAAATCATGCAGTGTTGTGAGATATTTTCCTCCCAGGTTTGGATCAGAATAATAAGCACACATAAAATTGCCAAGAGCATCCAAAAAGAAAGCAAAACCACCCAAAACAAACAAAACATAGTCTAATATTATTTTAAGAAAAATGCTGAAAAATTGTTTGACCCAAATAAAATATTTCCAAGGGTGTTGCCAAGAATATGAAAATGAAAATGAAAATAGGTATATATGCACTCCTATTTTAAATCAAGAAATTACAGAAATATATTAATGCTATAGTAATGCCAGTAACAGTAGGATAAATCATATTTATTGAGCACTAACTCTGCTTGACACTCCGCTAATTGCTTTCCCTTGATTTGCTTTGTTTAATCCTCACAATCATACCATGCAGTTAGTATCATGTTACAGATGAGAAAATTTATGACTGCCTTCACATTCTTACTAGAATATTCTGTAAATGCACCATGGTACTTTTATTTCAAGTCACATCTCATTTAGGTACAAACTATGTAACAAGATGTAATCTCCTTCCTCACTTTTTATGAATACACCTTTAATTAGGGCCAGAGAAAAGTGTCTTCATATATACATTTCTTAAATTAAAAAAAAAAAAAATACACTTCTAGGTTTTACATTAAATCTTTCTTATCATGTTCCCTAAATAATGATTACCAACAGTAGACATCAACTGAGCACAGACTGTGTATGAAATCCAGGTATAGGAAAGAGATTAAAAGACAGAGAGAATGCGCTCTTCCAAAAGGTACACTTTTACACAAATACACACACATACACACACAAAAAAAAATTTTTTTTTAAATTTATAATAGTAGGTGTGCTATTTTCCAAAGAATACCTTAGCTCTAAAGGAGTTAAGCTTTAATGGATATTGAGCTTTATTTATAATGAGGGGAGATTCTGGCTCATTGTTAAGTTTGAAAATACCTTAGTACTATAGAATCAGATCCATTTTTATATAGGGACATTTATTCATTTCACATTTTCTCAAAATGACTGAAATGGGTGACTCCTTTAAACAATGAACTTATTCTATATATATATATATTTACATTGTTTTTATTAATTTTTGTTACAGATGCTTCTCCTTTTTCCCCCACTGATTACCCCCTCCCCCTCTCTCCCCACCCTGTCCTCACCTTTGTTGTCCATGACCATTGTTCATACATACATGCATATAAGTTCTGTGGTTTATCTCTCCCTCCCCACCCCTCTTCAGGGGATTGTCCATCTGTACCCCACTTCCATGTCTCTGGGATTACCTCATTCCTCACACTATTATATTCATTATATTTCACAAATAAGTGAGATCATGTGATATTTGTCTTTCTCTGCTTGGCTTGTTTCGCTTAGGATAATACTTTCCAGGTCCCTCCATGTCATCTCAAAGGATAAGAGATCTTTCTTTCTTACAGCTGCATAGTACTCCATTGTGTATATGTACCACAGCTTTTTTATCCATTTGTCTACTGATGGACATTTGGGCTGTTTCCAGATCTTAACTATTGTAAATTGTGCCATATATATTTTAAACAGTGATTTGTGAGAGGTTCTAAATAGGTCATTCTACTTGGAGATAGACATGAAAATCTCATTGTAACAGGGATGCTACTGTGGAAGTCATTCTATGCCTATGGTGATCTTTTTGTTGAGCAACAAGGAAGACTTTTCCTTTTAGACCACTGACATGAGAATATCAGGGAAAATGTATTTGTCCCGAATTCCCAAATTCTTATATCTGATGTGTTTACCTTTTCTTTCTACTGCCAAAAAATTTAGTCTAATTTTTGACTCACCACTAGCAATTTTAAAGGACTCTATAGTGTGTATTTCACCATGCTTGTTCTAGTTCCATATCTGTATTTTCTCTTTGCCTAATTCCCAAATATTTATTTCATACTTATTATGTGTATGTTGGTCCACTTATATGTTTGTATGTAAGTGTGTGTATATACCTTAGCTACATCAAGTTCTTTACAGAATGAACAGAATTAGACAGGGCAGTAACATTTAAAAAAATAAAATCAACAAGCATTTTGACACAACGCTTACCAGAATACATTATATTTCATATCATATATATTCTACTGTTTTCAATGGATGGAGATGTGTACCAAATGTTGATGCCTCTAAGTAAGAAAAGAAATTAAAAACAATGGAAGTCATAAAACGTGCTCCTTCCTTCGCAATCAAGGTCTTATGAACAGAGCCACTGAGCCAAAGAGATATGCATTCCTTGCCCACCTTAGCTGGGGGCACTTGTGTAAACTTGTATGAATTGTCCAACCTCCAGGAGCTCTAGCTTCCTCATCTCAAAAGTGGAGAGAATACTTTTTATTTGCCAGATGTTCATAAGGATTAAATAATAAATAAATTTGACACACAGAACAGGCTCATTAAATATTGGTTCTGTTCTTAGTCGTCTTCCGCACAGAAATCTCCACTCACTAGATCTTCATCAAACACACCAAGTAGACATTCTGCAAATGTTCAGTAAATGAGTTATGATGAAGAATTTATAGGGACCTATTTTCCTTTACTGGAATTGGCTACATAGGTAGAAAGTGACTATAACTTTATATTTAAAAGAAATAAATGCTGAATGAATTTGTTAAACGATGGTGCCCGGTGCTTGTAAGAATGTTTCTGCTTGTTGAGGAGTGGTCACTCTCACATAATGCTATGTGAGTATATATTAATATGCCACAGATTGTCTGAAGAGGTCTTTGGACTTCTGTATGTTACCTCTGATCTGGAAATTCAACTTCTAACAATGTTGTTGAATAATAATTAAGGACAGGTACAGAATTTTATTTATAAAGATGTTCATGCAATGCTATTTATCATATAAAAATTGCTTAGAAAGCAATACATTCAAAAATAGATGAATGGGTAAAGCAGAACATCTTTAAATAACTGAATTTTAACAGGCCATTATAATGAGATGGCAAAGCATATCTTTTGCCATGAAAAAATATACTGAGTATATTGTTGTGGTAAAAAACAGAATTTGAAATGCCATATATAGAATGACCCTATTTTAAAAATTAATTTATACTTCTGTAAAGAAAAAAACTTGGGAGAGTACATTTTTAAAATGTGAAGGATGACTACGGTTGTCTCTGTAAATGGCAGGTGACTTGTATTTCTTTTAGCCTACCGTATTTTCCAGATTTTCAGTAATGAAGACCTGCTACTTACGGAGTAAGTCATTAACTGAGAGCCAAAGAACTGCCAAAAGTCCCTTCTGCCTTTTGCGTCACTGGTGCTATATTCTAGGGCAAATGGTTAAGAAAAGAATTGAGCATTAGCATGCTACTTTTACAGAGTGGTCCGGCCACATTGTAAAGAATGGTGGTCCCGTTTTTTTAATAAAAAAATAAATGCAAGTGACTTACCTTAAACAGCCTAAATATACAATGCTTGAAAAGGAGTTTTGTTGAGAGGGTGACTAGGCTTGTGAGATGTTATCAACACCCATTTAGATTCTATCTTTTTTATATTATCCAAGGCATGCCGCTATTTGACAAAACTGACTATCCTATTTATCTGTTACAATAGAAGTCAATATGCAGACAAGTAATTTAGTGGAAGCTTTGAACAGTTTGCTGTCTTTTTTGAGTGTCTGGTAGTGCTATCGGCACCTTCATATAAATCTTTAACTGTTATTATTTTTAGTTATTAGAGTAAACTGATATCTAGACATCCTGCATGTATCAAAATAAACTATAGTACACTCTAAGTAGGAAATAGTACATTTTCTACTCAAAAGGACTATTGCATATTTTGTTAGCCAACCTAAACAACATGCCATTAGGTTGAGAAATAATACACAGTCTTCAGTATCTTACAACTCTGGAAGGGCTTGAATTCGAGATGGGAATGTCAAGTTTCTCTGACAAATGTCACCTGCCTTTTGTTGTTTCTGGCTCTTTAATCAATCTAATAGTATTTTCCTGTCTTTTTTTCTTTTTAATGAATATATCTGCACTAAGTTTAGAGTGGTCTGTAAAATGCATTGTATGTTCTTGTTGAGAAGGCAAAAAACACACTATAGGACTACCTAAGAGGTGTAAATGCCTAGGGAGAACTTTCCCAAAATGTCTATACTTGTAAAATGAAGTGGTTTGGAAAAAGGTTCCACCCTCTTCCACTGACCTTTGGCTCCCATACATCTTCCTCTCTACCCACCCTCTCAAAATACTCCCTCGGAAGCCTTTTACTCAACCTAAAAATAGCTCCCAGATGTCTTGCTACCTCACTCTGTAGCCTCTTTCTCCTTTACTGAGATTGTATGATCAGGAAAGATAGCAGAAAGAGTTTAACAACAGGACCTTTTTTGGTTCAAAATAAGTTCATTGTATCACAGGTCCTTTTTTATCCTTTTTATGAATACTTCAGAAATGTAGAAAACTGTTTTCTGTAACTTTACTCATAAATAAGGTTTGGAAGTTTTAGCACACTTCTTCGGTTTATAGTTTAAATTTACATGTCACTGTCTAATTTTAGGTGGAGCTGTCTCATATATTAAACTAACGAGTGACTTAAACTCTAACCATTAAGCCATTTGCTAAATGTCTTAATTGAATTCTCCACTTACATTTCCAGCAAGTATCTCCTGTTTTCCCACATCCTATGATTAATAACTATCGCTGAATTCCTTGGCAATGTGGTGGGTAAGTGGTTTAACCCTGACCTTCCATTCTAGGAATAAAACTCAAGTAAAGTAAAAGCCTTTGCAACATGCACCTAGGTGAACCAACATGGTTTGAATGGGGCACAATGTGTCAAAGGAGAGTTTGTTAATAAGAAAATAGGTATTTGTGGCAATTCCTGTCTCCTCCTTGGGAGTCATTGTGGGTATAGTTTGCAATTTTGCTGTGGTTGTTATAAAATATCCCTTACCTATGGCCAAACTTGCAATAAAATATCTCCAATAAGAGAGGCAGTGGGGCCTGACTACACTCACAAGTGAGGCATTTGTCGTCCAGAAAGAATCTAGTTGGAGAACCTCCCTCCTCATTTGTCTTTTGTGAATATTTTCAAGCATAAAAACAGACTTAGAAAGACTCAAAGTGCATGATTTGGGATTGTAATGAAGCTGCAAAAAGCATGTTTTTAAAAGAACGAGAAGTCTGAAAGTTGCTCTTCATTGATGCTCTGTCTACCATGCAGAATGTACCTGAGAGCTGGTGTGTGCATCAGCACGTCAGCTGACGGTGAAGCAGCAGCATCATATTAAAAACAGGGTGCACCATGCCTTTCTTTCAAATAAACAATGTTTAATAAAGGCTTACAGGTTCAAAACTGTTTTTTGTGCTATTATAAGTAGGTCAACCAAACATTATTTGGTCAACATTAAAACAGAAAGCTGGGTAGCAGTTGAAGTCACAAATAGTTTTCTGTGAACTTGGATGTCTTGAGAAAAGCTGAGATGTTTGCATAATCTTTTCTGTAGCAACAACATTCCACATGCATATTTCTCTTTAAAAAGAAACCCCATGCTCAGTGGTATTCTGGGTTCAAGGCCTGAATAAAAAGCATATCAAGTCAAACGTCCTGTTCTAAAAATTGAGATGTATAGAAGGTCATAAGATGTTTTACTTCTCTTTTAAATCATTTATGGAAGACTAAAAAGTCACATTTATTCAAAGCACACATTTACTTATTTCTCTGAACTTGAACTTTTAGCTAACAAAATTTCTTCCCCCAAAACTTCCTAAGTGTTTGCGGTTTCTACAAACAAGACAAATCACTCTACACAAAACTGAGCAGAGGAGGTAAAATGCATAATAAACTTGCTTGCATAATTTTTCTCAAGGTCTTGAAATAAGAATGGTAAATGTAGCCTACTACTTTTGTGGCATGTTTCCAACATACAGGTCTCAAAGTTATATGATATAACACTTATTTTTAAAAATAGAAATATAGAACCTAGAGATCCAAACCTAAAAAATAAAATGCAAATCTCAGAATACTTATTTTGAACATCTTACTTTCCCAGGAGTTTGATCAAAACAGCATTTAATAAATCCATATTTTTATGAAATTATTTTTCTTTTTGCAATGAGCCAATGGAAGGCATGCCCTAAATTGTACTGTTTCCTCAATACAGTAGAGTTATAGCAAATGCCCTTTTATGAATCCAACTATGTGATTAGTAGAACTTTGCTAATATGATGAATAATAACAAATGCTACACAATATTTACCACATATTCTTTACTATGGACTACATATTCATTAGATTATTATACATTAATACATACATATCACTGCAGAGTGTTGCATACACAAGTCTAAAATTCCTGGGTAAGATGCTCCAAATAATCTAATGTAGAGATGGCAAAAGAATGTAATTGCTATATGCTTACATGTCCTACTCTTTTGGGAAATAATGATAATCACCATAATAATGATTATGCTATAACATTCATAACCAACAAAGTTATGATAAGGGGTAAGAAAATCAACCAACTAACCAAGGTGCCGTTTTTTTTTTTAAGGAGAATTAAACATCACTGGAATAAATGATAATATGATTCTCAGGTTATCTCCGAGTTCCACATGAGACTTCTTTTATGGATGTTGAGGTAAAAAATTGATCCTATTCACTCCAAATTAGTGCCAATAAGAAAAAACTTTAAATGAATAAATCTTTGTTGATCCCAACTTCTCTTTTCTGAGAGATAAAAAGAAAAGCGTAATTTTTGTCTCTACCACTAAACCTGAAGCTAGCCAGCTGAGTTGTTTATATCTCATAGTCTTAGTCAACTAAAACTATTAATATTCGGGTAAGCCCCTTTACCAGAAGCAAGTAATCAATTTCCATTGTCTGAAGTTTAAACCACTTATTATACCTTTCTCCCAAAAAGTTATTATTTAGGAAATCACACACACGCACGCACGCACACACACACACACACACCCCCCAAAGAGGGAGGAGAAAATCTAAGGAAATTTTATTTTAGGACAATGTCTCTGTGGGTGAAAGTCAATCAGTAAGTAAATCTATTTTAGTTCCTTCTTTATCTAAAAAAGCTACTTTTTCAGAAAATTATATTCATACTGAATGAGAAACCAAAAATAAAATAAAAGAACATCTGATTTCTGTTCTGCTCAATAATTACTTTCAAGTTTCTGTAACTGAGGGCCAAGTTGGGATTAGAACAGTTCTTGTCCTTGTGTAGTTGAAATTCCAGTATGTACTGATAAACAGGATTTGAGTGATGTTTCTGGTATTAATTACAATGGTCCACTCACTGGCCTTTGAGACTTAATTGAGTATTTTATGATCGTACTATAACATGCAGGAGATATACAAGAATAAACAGTGAGTTTATTTATCTTTGAGATTCCAATAACTGCTGTTTCTCTATTTGAATGTATTACAGAAAAACTGCTAATGGAAAATATGACTTGTGAACTTGAATTGTGACATTAATAAACTTAGTCTCATCAAAGTTCTTAGGACTGTCCGTGTCAAAAGAAAGTCTGAGTTCTTTTATCTAATTATAGGTTTAAAATGCTTCTAGTCAAAAAGCAGAAGTATTCTAAAGTATAAAATATGTTATAAATTAAAACAAAAAATAATAATTTTAAAGCATTTTGAACAAGACTTAGCAACTGTATCTAGCAGGTAATCTCTATTCTGATGAATAAAAATGACTAATTTTATCTAAGGAGTGAGAAAGTGTTAAAGGAAAAATCCAAATGCATCAAAATGTTATATTATGTTTGGTGAAGCAATACAGCTCTTATGATAAAGAAAGTGAATTCTTTTTTATAGAATATCAGTTTCTCTCACTAAATAAATATTGAACACACTGAACATAGATCTAGGAAGTCTATTATCATGTTGCCATGCAGGTATTATTTCATTTAATCATTATTATGTCATTAGATAATTCTGTCAATAATTGAATTATCCTCCCTTTACATAAAACATATGAAAAAGTTAAGCCCCAAAAGGATTTAGTAACTAGTTGAAAATCACATAGTTAAGCAAGTTCAAACCCAGGATAGTCAAACTTCAAAGCTAATGCTTATAACTCTAAGATCATTCGAACTCTGTGCAGCAAGTTCCTATGTCTTGGAACGCTCAGTTTATTCTAAGATCCTATTTTTTTATTCTTTCTTTCTTTTTTAAATCTCCCATGGAATAATCCTGGCTTCATTTTATATTCAAGGAGCAAATGTGTCCATGTGCCCAGAAACTACATAAGAAACAGTATAAAACACTTTAATTAAATAAAACTTTTCATTCAATAAAACAAAATAAGAAGTTGATTAGAATCCAACCCATAGTATATGAAAACTAGGCACAAATAAGAAAACCCACTCTTCCCTACTACCAATATATACAATAGTTTCAGTCTTCCTAACTCAAAAATGACCATTTTCACATTACATTAACCAATACAAATTTTAGGCTACTTAGTTACATAGTCCAACCAGTTGGCATAAAATAAGTAATTTCTTGTATACAGTCTTAGACCTTTTAAAACATGCTTGATTGATTTTCCAGAATGTTACTGTAGTAGGTGAAAAAATAGTATGGTCTAAAGACACATCAAATAAATAATACAGGGAGTTGAATGAAAATGTAAATTAACTCTAAAATTAATATTCCATTTTCTGCTCTTTGCTTTAGAAATAGATGAAAAGAGAAAAAAAGGATTGTTTGGTGATTAAGTGCCCAAAACTACTATCATAAAGATTCATGAACTCCAAGTGATCTTCAGCACAGCTGACCTGCCCTGTGAAAACATTCAGAAAGCAACACCATCATTTCACTATTTTGTTTTGGATAATAATGTCTCCATGTTATGCTTCCATTAAAGGGACAAGAACACATCTATTGAGTCTTTCACAGTATAAATCTAGTGAAACATTACAGGAACCGTTCCTCCAAGTAGAATTGTTCAACAATTCCAAAATATGGTGAAGTGTAAAGTACTTATTTTTAATTATATATCATAAAGATATTCTACAGCCCAGCTGGTGTGGCTCAGTGGTTGGATGTTGACCCATGCACCAGGAGGTCACTGGTTCAATTCCCAGTCAGGGCACATGCCCAGGTTGTGGGCTGAATCCCCAGTGGGGGACATGCAATCAGTGTTTTCTCTCATCAATGTTTCTCTCTCTCCCTCTCCTTTCCTCTTTCTATAAAAAATCAATGAAGGAAAAGGAAAAAAAAAAGATTCCTTTTTTTTTTTGGTGAGGGTAAGTTTGAGGAGTGGGGATCAGGGT
The DNA here is from genome assembly GCF_014108415.1 of Molossus molossus. NCBI lineage: Eukaryota > Metazoa > Chordata > Mammalia > Chiroptera > Molossidae > Molossus > Molossus molossus. Next base: position 50,029,025 of record NW_023425351.1, read on the forward strand.
TGAGACGGGAATAGGGGTGGCAAAGTTTAAGCAGGAGATATATGTATAGACCATGTATTTGGATGTATTAAAAAAAGGAGGGGCTACTGGCTGCCTATTGGGATGATGTGAGTAAAACTAAAAAAGAAATAGGATTAATAGCTCATAAAATAGATTAAACTAGTGAATTATAACTCAAACATCTGTGCATGAATGAGTGAGTACTTCTCTGCTGCTGGACAAATAAACAATTGTAGATCTTTTTTTTTAAACTATTATCTTTTTATTTTTTTTTAATTTTTTTCCTATATTGATTTACAGAGAGAGGAAGGAAGAGGGAGAAACATCAATGTGAGAGAGACACATCGAGTGGTTGCCACCACACGACCCCAATCTGGGCCAGGGACAAACTGCAACTGAGGTACGTGCCCTTAGCAGGACCCGAACCTGGGACTCTCTGGTCCTCGGGCTAATGCTCTAACTGCTGAGCAAAACAGGCCAGGGCTGCAGATCTTAATTCCACCACTGTTTTTATCTAGGGTCAGTTTAAATCCTTGCTAGAAAATGAGACTTTCTAAAAAAAAACATTGCTGTAACACACATGCAAAAGATACACAGAGAACACTATGTGCTAGTCTACTTGCTGCCTGATTAATGCACATGGGGGTAAGGAGGAAAACTAACATGCAATTCAATTATAGGAGATTTTTATGATCATGCAAGGCAATTCCATTTTTCTCTCATTTAGTATAATTTTCAGTTAAATCCTAATAGACATGACTCTACAAGAAGGCATTGCCTGGATAGAGTTCAATGCAGAAAATTTATGTTAATACTCTTTAAAGAGACTAAAAAATTTATTTTTGGCCTTTTGTCAGATTTTTTTTTGAGTAATGAGAAATCATGAAGATCCTTTGCCTCTGTTGCCTGAGTCTCCAAGGGTACTTGAACTTCAGAGGCAGATTTCAGTACCCCTAGGACACACAGTCACAGGAATATGTGCAACACTTTTTGAAAGTTAATTTTATTTTTTTTAAATGTGTAAATAAAAGCATTATTTCATATAAAATAAATTGATAGTTTAACATATTTCTCACTCATATTAACATTTATGAATCTGTGTTGGGCTAGATCAGTTCCGGCTGTATCTGCCCACTCTTGGGTTTCATTCTCCCTCTCTTCTAAGGAGCAGTTCAGTGGGAAAATTTGAGAAACTCCAATGATTAATTACACTAAAGAAACCCTAAATTAAATTTTACTGAAAGACAATGTACTATTAAAAACCTTAAGCAGCAGTCTACATGTCAGTATTCACAATAGACACTTAAACAAAGCAACTCAGTGTTTCTCCATCTCGGAACTACTGCTACTGATTAGCTTGGGATTCAGTGCAGTAGCATTTCAATTTCTCCAAGTCAGAATACATTTCAGTCAGAGTGGTAAGAAATTATAGTGTCAGAGTTGAATTGGCAGTATTTTAATTTTTTAACCTAAAATAATAATATTGGTTATAATCACTGGTGTCTTGAAGTCAACGTAATGTAATTTAAAAAATAATTGCACAACGCCACTATACTTCCAAGCCTATCCTTCAAAATCCAGTTACTTTTAACCTACATTCAAATGGGATACATACTGTGGCCAAAGTATACTGTAAACAGTCAATAAACTTTGGATGTTAATTATATTTTGCTTTGTTGATGGTTCTATGTTAATAAATAAATATATAAATAAAAGTATATTGGTGATATATGGATTTACTCTCCTCAATAAAACATATAAAATGTTTTAGATACCATTCTATATTCAAAGCAAGCCAATTTATATATTATTTATATTCATTTTTAATTGAAAAACACAGCAAACAATTGAGGAAGTATCAGTTTAATAAGCCACTAGTCAAGAACATTTATGTGTCAAAGTTTTGTTCATTAAGTATATCATGACCATAGGACCACTCCGCTTTGGACTATATATCTTCAGAAGGACAGACAGTACAGACTTTGTCTAGTTTCATTTTCTTGGAAGTTAGTTAAACTCTCAGCACTTTACTACTTAACTGAAAAATAAGTACATGCTTTTAGATGGTAATGACAACAATGATGATGTGAAGGGAGAAGAAACAGGCAAAGCTGAAGGCCCAAACTGAAATTGACCCTAATAGGACTTCTCAATACCATCTCTTAAGCAGCACACATTGGCTCCGGTAGCATGAGCATAAGCCTCCTGGGGAAGAGCCAATGTGAACTAGATAATGTAGCTCAGCCACACAGAAAATACTGAATCACAGTATGAAAGATACACATTCACAGATGAAGTCTTTAGATAAGACAGAAAAGGGGAATTTAGAAACTGAGGAGTTAGATGTGGACGACTTCACGTTGAGGTTGGTGGCAGACAGGCCCACTCCACAGGTGCTCATCAGGCTCTCACACCTGGGGCTGTATAGATAAAGGAGTAAAATGGGATTCTCTGGTCTGCAGGGCCATTTCGTAGTAAAAAGGGTATGAAATCACAAAAGAGGGCACATGAAAATAATTTATTGATGCTGTTCAACTCTATATTCAATATAACCCCAATAAAAGGTTAAAACTTTTAAAGGAGTTTTGTTTACAATCTGTAAACTAATAGCAAACAAAATAAGAACCAAGCTAACCAATCAATTAATCCCCTCAAAAATTTTAATAAAGAGAAAAAATTGTAAATTGAGTGCTAAATAATAAACATTTAAATTAAGTTATATGTGCTTCTCAGTCCCTTATAGTCTAAAAGGATATTTCTGTCCCTGTGGTAGGCAGGCTTCGAGGATGGCCCCCAATCTTCCCTGCATCCTAAAATTCATATACCACTGTAACTTCTCTAGAGCATGGGCATGATAGGGTGACTTGCTTCTAATTTAAAACTATGGCAAAATTGAGGGGATGTCACTTGTGATCAAGTTGCAAAAAAATGGTGACTTCTAGCTTCCTAGAAGACTTTCTGTAGCCTTTTCAGCATGCACGCTTTGATGAAGTAAGCTGCATACTGGAGAGGCTTAATGGGCAAGGAACTGTGGCCCTCGGTTCAACCACCCACAAGAAACTGAATCCAAGTGAGCTTGGGGGTGATTCTTTCCCCAGTCAAACATCCAAATGAGATTGCAGCTCTGGCCAAAATCTTTTTTTAAAAAATATGTTTACATTGATTTTTTTTTTTTTAGAGAGAGAGAGAGATAGAAACATCGATGTGAGAGAGAAACATTGATCGGCTGCCTCCTGCACACCCACTACTGGGGATCGGGTCTGCAACCTAGGCATGTGCCCGGACCAGGAATTGAACCAGGACCTCTCAGTCCAGGGGACGATGCTCAATCCACTGAGACACACGGGCCAGGCCTTGACTACAGCCTCATAAGGAACCATGAAGCAGATGATTCATCTAAGCTGTGCCCAGATTTCTGAACCACAAAAATCATCAGATAATAAGTATGGTGTTATAAGGTACTACATTCTGAATAATTTATTATACTAATACAATCCCCAAATGTCTTCCTGAAAGTTAGAATGTATCTAGTTCATCTGAGGAACAAGAATTCTATTAACATCTTTTAAATAAAAACAAAACAAAACAACTTTTTACAAATAAATAGAAAGTGGCAACTTTATCATTGTGCCATTAAATTTTATTTTTAATGGAAACCAGTGTCTACAGAGCAAACTTCCTAAATCTATTTTAAATAAGCCAGTATTTAAAGATTATACACGCACACACACACACACACACGCACACACACACACACACACACACACATACACTTCAATTCCTACATATGGCTGCTGACAATTTTAGGAGACTCACAAGTAGCCTTTTTAAAATAAAAGTCTTCTAGAATAAATTAAAGGATTGCTGTAAAAGCTGCATAAGGATTTCATTCAGTAACATTTGTAGACAGAAAATATTCTAAAGACTAAGACACTTTAAAAATTCAAATAAAATAAAACATATTAAATGCATTATAAAATTCAGACAATGTAAAATTGGGAAAAAGTTAAAAGCAGTGTATTTTTTGAAATTCATGGACATGACATGGAAAGACTGGGAATCAGAATTCACTTGGAGCTGTATCTGGCATAACTGGGGGTGAGCCCATTTAGTGTGGTGGGTGGGAACATGAGTCCTAAAGCCAGTTAGCCAGGGTCCTTCTCCTTCCTCTGCCACCTAAAAACTATGAGACAGTAGACTATCTCTTTATGCCTCAGTTTCTTCATCACTGAAATGGGGATAATAAGAATATCCACTCAGATGAGGCTCGGATGGGATGTAAATCATTTCAAATAGCTTCTGGCTTATGGTAGAAGGAGATGATGAAGAAGAAGAAAATGAAGAAGGCAGAGGAGAAGAGGGGAGGTGGGGGAGGAGGAAAAGAGGAGGAAGGAGGGAAAGAAGAAGGAAGAAGTTGTTAACTGAACTACAAAAGTGATTTTATGGCCCCGGCCGGTTTGCTCAGTGGTTAGAGCGTCGGCCTGCGGTCCAGAGAGACCCAGGTTTGGTGTCCGCTAAGGGCACGTCCCTCGGTTGCAGTTTGTCCCCGGACCTGGGTGAGTTGTGTGCGTGGCAACCACTCGATGTGTCCCTTTCACGTCAATGTTTTTCTCTTTCTCTCCCCCTCCCACTCTATCTCAACAAAAAAAGATAAGAAAATGTCCTTGGGTGAGGATTAAAAAAAAATTTTTAAGTGATTTTATGCATATGACTTACCTCTATGCATCATGGTTTTTCTCTGTAAAAATTAAGAGCTTGAATAAGACAAGTTTTTAAAGTCCTTTATAGTCTTAAAAAATCTTGATGATTTTTGTCTTCTATCACTCAAAATACTTAAAATAAGTAGAAAACATGTAGTCATTCATTTACTCATTCATTCAATACTTATTTATCAAGTTCCTACTATGTTCTAAGCTGTATACTAGACATCAATACCAAGATAAAAGCCTGCTCCTGACTTCTAGGGGCTGATCTAGAGAAGCAGCATAGAGTAATAATTTAAAACCTGAGCTCTGGAGTCAAGACTCTGTGGGACTTTGCCTTTTATAATTTTGGACAAGTTCCTTAACTCTCAGTATCCCAGTTTTCTCTCCTTTAAAATAAGAATAACAGCTGCACTCTCACAAGTTTGTTGTAAGGATTAACTGAGTTAATACAGGTAAACTGCATTGAGAGAAGTTGGAATATAGTAAGTATTCTGTTGGTACCAGTATTGTCAGGAGGAAAGTCAGACAGGAAAACAAACACTGTGTGGTAAACATGATCATTGTCGGGGGTGTGGGTGGAGACAGTGCACGGGGAGCTAGGACAGTAAGTCAAGGAGGATGCAATAGAATATGGAGGGCTCAAGAAAAGTTTCCCAGCAGAGTCAATATATGATTTCAGATTAAAGAATTAAGAGAAGTGGTTGAAGAAGGTACACCATTGTAGAATATTTCAATGTGAAATATTTTTAAAGTGTAACAGAATTTCACCAAAATGATAAGTAACTACAGATTTACTCCACTTTAATATATGCTAACTAATGAGTCTAAGTCCACTTTATTGTCTACTTACTATACATCTCCATTTCCAAATAAGTGCAATATAGCATCCGTTGAAGTTGCCGATAGCAGTCATGTGCAAGGGGGAAAATCCAGATAACCATATTATTCTCCTAGGGAGACTTGATCCTAAACACAAATGCCTCCCCCACTGGTACATTTCCAGGGTCCCTTGTGGTACTCTTACCATCACGTCACCCACCTTTCTTTGACATAGTTGGGATGCTGTCAAGCAGACCATAATGTAATTTATATATTGCTAGGAGGTACATAACTAGGAGCGAGTTTCAGGAAAGACTTCTATCTAGGAGAACTGTCTAATACTTCAAACTGCTAACCCTCTGGAAGCCTCTCCACCACCCCACCCCCACCCCCAGACAGTGCCATTGCGGCACTAGAAAGCATTTAAGAGGTTGGACTAAGTGAATTTTTGTGTGTGTGTGGGGAAAGGGGTGGATAAAATAACTTCTAACTGTCCATTCAACCTTAAAGCACAATTCAATTACTTAAATATCCATTTTAGTGAGTAAAAAATATGAGTCAGGAGTATGAGAATTTCCTTTTACAGTCCTGTTTATGCCTACTGTCTTGGTGAAATTATTAACAGAGTACCCTTTGGATCTCAAAAGCATTCATTGGCACTAGAGAATATTAATTTCTTTTTAAAGTGACAAGCCTCCAGGAGTCTGTCATCTAGCCCCAGGGAGGTCAGCAAGCTGGATTATCTAGCTAGAAAGAAGAATTTCTCTGGTTTTCCTACTAAAGTAAGGTTTTACTCACTAAAAGTTAGTGTCATTATTTCTCCTCTCAGTTCCAACCCTCCACCTGCCAGGCCTGGCATGTCCCTTACATTCTGTGTCAGTGAGAGTGAGACAGTAATTTTAAAAAGGCAATGGTTTATAAAACCAAGGGAAAGTGAAAGATTTCAGCATTTACTTGAACACTGATTGTTAAAAATTATAATTAAGGAAACATACAAATTCAATCCTTTACCCTGCAGCTCCACCATTACTACCCTAATTTCAGACTTCATTTCCTCTTGACAGATTATAAGTATAATGTTGAAATGCTAATCCTTATCCATGTCTTGGTTGACATCATGGCTTAACTGAAGATTTAGAACACAGATTTGTCAAATGTGCAGATGACCAAAAGTTATAATTAAAACACAATTTTTTGGAAAGAGGCTAAAGATTCTTAAAGTTCTTTTCTTTAAATATGTTTTTATTGATTTTTTAGAGAGAGGAAGGGAGAGAGAGAGCGAAACAATGATAAGAGAAAGAAACATTGATCAGCTGCCTCCTGCACGCCCCCTCCTGGGGATCGAGCCCACATTCCAGGCATGTGCCCTGACTGGGAATCGAACCAGGACCTCTCAGTCCATGGGACGATGCTCAATCCACTGAGCCATACCAGCCGGGCATATTCTTAAAGTTCCTAAAGGGCCAAAACAATAAGCCCACCAAAAGAAAAATACAATTTAATAGAGATAATTTGGAAGTCCTACCTTTAGCTTGAAAGGGAACAAAAAGAATAGATGAAAAAAGGTGTCATAAAAGTTGACCACATAAAGAAACCTGAGGATTTATTTGGGATAGTGTGATAAAGCTACTAAGAGTGAGCAATGTCTAGATTGAAATAAAAGAACCAGAATGTCCAGACCAGTGAACAAAACAGTCCTATGGTTTCTTTGTTAGGGCCACCTGTGGATACTGTGCTTCGCTCTATAATTTGAGGTAAAATTGACTACAGTCTATTAAGAACAGATGAAGAGGCAAAGAATGCATAACTATGCATACACAAAAAAAGTTAGGGACGTAAAATAACCATAAAACAACAAAAACACTGTAATAACTGCAACATTAATAAAGTAGTACTACGTGCTGGAGACACTTTAAACAAGTAGTTTGCTTTGACTCCTGCATGAATCCTAGGCGGTAACAGTGTATTAGCTCCCCTTTTTCAGGTTAGGAATCTGATGCTCAGAAAAAGTAATTTGTCTAAGATCACCTTCATACTAAATATTTGAAGGCATTTGTGTAGAAGAGAGAAAGACTTGTTCTTTCAAAAGGAAATGAATGGAAGCTATAACTTGATACAAAAGAAAAATTCCTGGTATTCTTAACTGCATTAGAGTCCAATTGTCTGCCTGCTTAGAAGCAAGTTCTTTGCTACTTGTGATCAAGCTGAGGTGAACTGTCAGGAATAAAATTTGCAGAACAAAAAGCATTCCTGTGCTGGCTGAGTGGTGAGGTTAGGTAACCTTCAGGCTTTCTTCCACCATTAAAGTGCATGTTCTGATTCTGAGAAATGCATATTTTTGTTGCCTTGGTATTATACACTATTCAGGTCAAATAAAAATAAGTCAAATTTAAAAAGTCATTTAAACCAGTTGTTATGCTGATCTGACAAGTATCCTCAATCAAAATAGTTGTTCCTTTCAATCTGTGTAAACTCATTCTTTGATCTACTTCTGTAATTGGTCACATTTCATATGGATTTGCTATTTTTTAAAAGCAATTTTATGGATATCACCTATATATCATATTGTAGCAAGAGTAATAACATGATCTTTATCCACAAGGTTATAGAATATAATTACTTAAAAATTTCTCACTGCCCATATTGGACATATGTTGCTGAATGGGGAGAGCCTCTAACAAACTACTTCTGAATATGTATTAATGTCATAACTAAAAGAAAATTTCAGCCAATGTCTGAGCAATAAAAAGTAAGAGTCCTTTACCATTTCTTGAATCTGTATTCTCCCGGAAATGTAAACTCAAATGTTATATGAGGCCTGTTGTAAGTGAGGGAAGCCCTCCAGCTGAGATAAAATTACAAGGGATTCATGAGAGAACTGGCACACATGGGCTATGTGTACACAAACAGTTTCCTCTGCCTCCCTCCAGTTCTTGTCAGTTGTTTAAAAGTCAAACTTAGTGATTTAAAAAAAAAAATAGTAACAATGGATTGTGTACATGAAGCAGTAACAGAGAAACTGGGAGAACCCACAGGAAATACATAGTACTTGGGGCAGTAGAATTACAAAACTCCAGGGTTTCCCTTATATAGACACAGAGACAGGCATTGAATATACACAAATTGGGCTCATTCATTTAGTTTATTCTTTCCTTTCTGCTTTTTTTAAAAAAAAATTCTATAGTGTCTATAGTGTGTCAGTAGCTGAACAATTCAAATTCTGACCAAATCCAGTCTTTTACTTTACACTCTCACTGTCTCATGTATTTATCTCTTCTTTATTGTGTTAACTTAAATTTGTGTGACCATTTCATTAACATCAGTTTCCACACTAAATTGTACACCCTATGAGGGTAGGGATAATGTCTGTTTTTGTTCATCTTTGTAACCAGTGTTTCAGCATAATTCTTGTCACCTATGGTACCAGTCAATAAATATCCAATAATGACAAAATTAAGGAACACAACCTTGAAAAGTAAATTTGGATTAACCACAGGCTTTATAAACCATGTGCACAAGCTCTAGGACAGACTTTTTCATATACAAAGAATGTTTTACAAAACAGTTTAAGGCAAAATCCATTCTCACACTGTTGAAGACATTACCATTAATTGTGTCATCTAACTAAAAATGGCAATAACAGCCCACAGATCAACCCTATATTGGCCAAAGTGGAGAATGGTTTTCCGTTCCTAATTTATTCAATTTTATCACTGTGATCTATCAATTTTTTTTGAGAGCCAAGCCAGATTTCTGGCTTTTCAAACTGTACTTCATAGGTTCCTAGATAACACACAACAGGTTTGTCATACCAAGCAATGAGATTTGCTATCAGGCAATATGGATAACACCATTCCACGTCTTTTTTTTTTTAATCCTCACCCGAGGACACTTTTTCCATTTTTTGTTCAGATAGAGTGGGAGGGAGAGAGAGAGAGAGAGAGCAATGCAAGAGCAAAACATCGATGTGAAAGGGACACATCGAGTGGCTGCCTCCAGCACAACCCAACCAGGGCCGGGGACAAACCGCAACCAAGGTACGTGCCCTTAGCGGGAACCGAACCCGGGTCTCTCTGAACCACAGGCTGATGCTCTAACTGCTGGGCCAAACCGGCCAGGGCCCATTCCACATCTTAAACATACTTTTTCATAAGCGTCCAAAAGAATAACCTGATGCAGATTCTGCCAGCTTGCCTGAGTGGCACCTTTAACCACTTCCCATGAGCTAAATGAGCAGAGAATGTACAATTCGTTTAATGCTCATTACAACTGTTACAGTATAGAGAGGTCAAAACCATATCCATATTCACAAACTAGAATACTTCACAGATCTGTTGTAATATAATAAAAATGTAAGGGTATTTGTTTTACAGTAAATATTTCAATAAAATGATATAGTTCTGATTTCTTGTTCTGTCACAACTTGTAGGGCTTTTAATGATAGACAAAGGAAATTAATACATTTTTTGGAGAAAAAATATATAAATCTGCAGCCTCAAGGGCCTGGAAGAAAGACATTTATAGAAGCTGTAATGTTAAGTACATGCTATTAGCAAACTTACTAATTTTTTTTTTCATTTGCATTATTGTAGGGTAATAAAATACATCAGGTTGCGCTTAATGCATCCTCAGTGACCTGGCAAATTCATTTTTATATGCTTGTGTAGGACTTTGTTTTTTAAAAGTACAATCTCTTCTGCATATAACTATCATATCTCCCATAAACATCAGGATGTGTTCCGGGTTTCTTTGTGCCAGGTAGGAAAAGCCATGTCTCTCTTATTTCAGAAAGCTTTTAAAGGATTCTTCAGATCGAAGAATTTGAAATCTATTCCTTTGCAGGTCTTCTCTTTTTCAAATAACTCTCTGTAAGGAGCAAGCACTACCCAACAGAGCTGTTTCTCAGATTCTCACTTAGAGAATTATTCATTTTACACCAAAATTAGCTGATAATGTCTTCCTCACATCTAGAGAAACCCATTGATAATGTACTCATGCGTGTCTATAAACTCCAAGGCAGGACACATTTTCACCAGGGTTATTTTTTGTGTTTGCTTCTTTATTTGTTATGCATTTTATTAACTAAACTCCATACTTTGTCCAGATTTCCTTAGTTTTACCTTTTTTTTTTTCTGGTTCAGGATCCCATCCAGGATACCACATGACATTTACTCATCGGGTCTCCTTAGGCCCTGCTTGCTTTGTTTTGATGACGTTGGCATATTTTAAAATTGATTTTTCAAGAGACAGAGAGAGAGGAAGGCAGAGAGAGACATCAATGCAAGAGCAAGACATCCATCGGCTACCTTCTGTACCTCCCCCACCCCCGCCACTGGTCACCAGGGATTGAGCCTGCAACCCAGGCATGGGTTCTGACTAGGAATCGAACTGGCAACCTTTCAGTGCATGGGACAATACCCAACCAACTGAGCCACACTGGCCAGGGTTATGACCTTGACATTTTTGAGGAGTGTCTGTCAGATATTTTATAGAATATCTTAAGCTGAGATTTTTCTGATGTTTTTGTCACGATTACACTGGGGTTTGAGGAGACCACAGAAGAAGGTGCCATTCTGTACTATTCTCATGACACTGATAAGCAGGTATACTATCCACAAGACTGATCACTGTTGATACTGACTTCCATCACCTGGCTGGGTCAGTATATGTTGGGTTTCTACACTGTAAAGTTACTCTCTTTCTCTCCTTTCAATATAGTGCCCTTTAGAAAGAATATACCAGGTGCATCCCACACTTAAGAAGTGGGGAGTTGTGTTCCACCTCCTTGAGGGTGGAACATCTATATAAATCATTTATAATTACTCTGCACAAGAGAATTGTTCACTGAGATTTTACCAGGGAATCTTAAAGAAATCCTTAATCTGATTACTACCAGGCCATGGAGCCCTAATAAAGTCACTGAGCTTTGTTGGACACCATTTGTATAGAAAATGTTTTAAAAATTTAAAAATAGCTTTTATTTGCTAAACATAGGCTATGTATCAGACTTTGTTATGAGTCTGAATCTTGTCTCATATAATCAACCTTATGAGGAAGGCATTGTTACTCTCATTTCATAGAGGCAGAAATTTGAAGCTCAGAGAGGTAAAGTAGCCTGCCCAATTCACACCCACAATCCATCACGAGCTAAAAGCTAAACTACTTACCTGCATATGCACACACACATACACTTGGCCATTATATGCCATGAAGAAACACTTCCCCATATATAACAAAGGCATGAAGCATGTCAAAGATCTGGTTTGTCTTTTTCAAAGAAGAGAAGATGACTAAACAGAGATTTCTAATTTTGCCCTATTCATTTTCCCATCATAAATAATAGGAACAGTTTCCCCATCTCTACTACCACTAGAACTAGTCATCACCTGGTTTTTTGGTGTCCAACTCTCTATGGGTTGTGGTTATTTTAGTGAATAAGACTCCATGATACAAAATCATGAGAATGTAATACAAGTATGTATTTTTAAGAGGACATGAATTTCCCAGTGAGCATATTTTATTTCCAGGCATAAATATGTGTTTGCTTAAATATCCACATGTTCCATGTTATAAGATCATTATTCTTACTCAGCAAACATGAAATTTCTATGTTTTTACAGAACTAGATTTCTACTCAAACATTTTATCTGAAACTTGCATGACTACAGGGCATGATATTCCCAATATTACCCGGGAATCTCTCTGTGCTACACAAAGTCACAAAATGCATCATAAAGCATGGTCTACTTGATAAATGCTAAAGACCATTTCATATTACATTATTAGAAAATGCGTATGCTTACAGATGCATAATTAACCAACTGAAAACACAAGGTTGAACTCAGATCATTTAAAACAAACAATGAATTGCCACATGAGACATATAGGTCAGCAAATATCACTTATTATCCTTAACATCTCTCTGAATAGAGAAGGCTCTTGGTACTTAACTGATTCTTCACTGAAAGGGTTAATGCCTTTATTTTCAAAATGAAACCAAGGAGCATTATTTTTTCAGTGGAATTTACTTAATTTGCAAGAATCAAACAGACTTCAAAAAATCAAATCATTCCTTTATGCAAGTGTGTAATAATACAAATAGAATAGAGCAGCATATATCTTGCCTGATGTGTATTCTTAAGTGATTGGAAGCCTTAATGTCAAGCTTATTAACCTTAGACTTAAAAAGTAATCAGACTCAATTCCCTAACACCTACTGTATTATATTCTGTAAATATGTGCAGTACACAAAGGAGTGGAAGACAGAAAGGAGCTCTTTACTTCTATTTGAATTAAGAAATTTTAAAGTACCTTGGGATTGTACTTTCCTCTCATTTCAAAAGATGGGAATTGGGTCAATCTTATGTAATCTGAGAATTATTCTTAAAGTCATTTAAAGTAAACAGCTCCCTATGACACAAATACAGAAACATTTCCAGTCAGAATTTTACATTTTTTCACAGTACTTACTACCTCAGTAAAGCACTCTTGTGATATCCCAGTTCTAAACTATCAGTGCTATCTCCGATGAAGACTTTTGCTTTATTTTTATTTACCTAAATGCTATTATGATTTACCTCTCAGAATTTCACCAGTTACCTGATACTCTAGCTACTTTCCCTACCCTTTCATTTATTTACCTTAATTCATGATTTCTCTAGATGAGTGCATGTCACTCTTCCTACCAGATGAGCTTCTTGTCATTCACCACTTCGTACTGAACTGCAGAATCCAAAACCATTTCTCACCATTATTACTGTTTATGTTCATGTCCTTTAAAAATTTGACAGTAAGTGTCCATCATCTTTGTTGGCCACCTTTTCTACCAAATTCCGTTGCTTCAGAGTGAGTTGTAAAACCTGTAATTCACCCAGTTATTAATGAATCACTCCAATCATCCATCTCTCCACCCATCCATTTATTTAATACTACATGGGGGATGGAGCAGAAAAGATGTAAGGAATCTGCTACAGCATAGAATGTACAAAATTAAGGAAGAATAAATCATGATATTTTAATAGACCTGTCAGGATTTAGATATGACAAAAACATGAACCATGGAGAAAATTGTGAGAGACTGGAGACGTGAGCATGGGCCAGCTTAAGATATGGAGTTTGAACTTCATCCTGAGTGTATCTTGGGGTCATTAATACATTATAACTTGAAAAATAATAAGATTACGTTTTGACTTTCGGATGCCCAATGCAGTTTGCCCTGGGATAGACATTAAGGTCTTGCGAAGTAATTTCACATACATTGTGCCACATAATCATAACTTCCTTAATCTCTCTCCCATATGCCTTCCTGCTCTCTATGCTATATCAAATCCTGGACCATGTGATCCTGATTTTATAATCTATAAATCCAGGTTTGCAGATGATAAAACCCATTCACCTTCTGTTTTATAACTTACCTTTCTGTAAGTCTTAAATGAAATACTTTAAATGTATTTCTTCCTTTGAATAATAAAAATAAAAATTAGCTAAGGATTGTAGACTTCCACAACCCAATTTCTGTCTGCAATCACCATTTTCAGAGCTTTCAACATCAACTTATTCACAAAAGTAGAGAAAAAGAGAAGAAATATAAATTGGTATGAAATGAATAAATGACCACCACATGGTAAAAGTGGATTTAGAACTGGTCATAAAGGAAGGTAACAACTTGGGTGATAAAATGTGATGTTACTGCCCTGGCCGGTTTGGCTCAGCGGTTGGAGCATGGGCCTGCGGACCAGAGAGTCCCAGGTTCGGTTCCTGCTAGGGGCATGTACCAAAAAAAAATGTGATGTTACCAAAGGAAAAACCCAGGTCCAAAATATTTCTTCTATATTTCCTTTACGTGTAATTTGTGTTATTACTTCTGAAGGTCCCTCCATATTTACCTTGCTCTGAGAATAGTTATTTTGAAAAGTGATGGAGCCCTGGCTGGTGTGTCTCAGTGGTTAGAGAGTCAGCCCTTGGACCAAAGGGTTGTGAGGTTGATTCTGTCAATGGCACGTAGGTTGTGGGTTTGATCCTGGGCCTCAGGTTGGGGTTGGGGTCATGAGGGAGGCAACCAATCAATACGTCTCTCTCGTATCAATGTTTCTCTCTCTCTCTCTCTCTTTCTCTCTCTCCCTCCTTCCCTCCCTCCCTCTCTTCCACTCTTTCTAAAAATAATCAACAGAAAAATATCCTCAGGTGAGGATTAACAACAACAAAAAAAGTGATAGAAATTTTAACATGGTCAAGTTCCCATCATCTCTTATTTTTATTTGGCCTCAGTGTAGATATACCTATTTTTCTTTAATAAAATAAAGCTTACATTATTCTATAATATAAAGCTTATATTACTTTATTATAAAAGTAACACATGCTCATATTGTACCAAAAATATAATAGGCATAAAAGATAAAGTGCAAAATATATTCTTCAATTCCACCATTAAAAATAAACTCTGTGAATGTTTTGGGTATGATTCCTATCAATGATTTTATGCATGTAATACACACCCACCCCTACATAATCCACTATCCTCACAAAGTCAGGACTACAATATATGTAGAGCTTTTCTAAAATGAAGACAAGGACAGTATCTACATACAGAGTTGCAAGGATCAAATAAAATAACGCCTTTAAAGTATCTGCCCCAGCCCTGGTTGGTGTGGCTCCGTTGGCTGGGTATTGTCCAGTGCACTGAAAGGTTGCCAGTTCAATTCCCATCAGGGCACACGCCCGGGTTGTGGGGATGTGTGGGAGACAGCTGATCAATGTTTCTCCCTCATCAATGTTTCTCTCTCTCTCTCTCCCTTCCTCTCTCTCTAAAAATCAATAAAGACATATTTTATTTTTTAATATGTTTTTATCAATTTTTTAGAGAAAGAAAGGGAAAGAGAGATAGAAACATCAATGTGAAAGAGAAAGATCAATGGGCTGCCTCCTACACACCCCCCACTAGGAATCAAGCCCACAACCTGGGCATGTGCCTTGACCAGGAATTGAACCAGGACCTCTCAGGTCCTGGGATGATGCTCAATCCACTGAGCCACACCAGCCAAGCAATATAAACATATTAAAAAATAAATAAAAAGTAAAAATAAAGTGTCTGTCCCAGACTTGGTACATATTAATTGCCCAAAATATTAGCTATTATTTTTTATTGCCATAATTATTTAGTCATATAAATGCATTCACTCAACATCTTTGGGCATTTCTCTTGTGAAAATATGATTTTTAATAGTGGCAGCTGCGGTGTCACTGAAGACATGGTCTTTCATTGGACAATCCTGGGTTGGAGTGTCTGCCGGTCCTGCCAATTACTGCTTGTGGAAACTTGTGTGTGGTTCCCTCATTCAAAGCTGTGGATAATACTGTTTATCATTTAGAGGGTTTTTTTTAGCATTAGAGATGATGTGTGCAAGATATCATAGTAAATACCAAATAAAAAATATCTATTGTTTCCAATGTTCTTGCCATGATAGTTGCAATGAACATGTATATTGCTTTTCCCTTCTTTTGAATTATCTCCTTGGGAATGATTCCCAGAAGTAACATTGCTGAGTCAAGTGGTATAAAAAATAGTTATGTTCTTTGTATTTACTGTCATGTTGTTTTCCAATAAGTTCCAACCAATACATAATATAATAAGCAAGGCACCTCATATATTTAAATAATGTTTCTAAACCTGATTCATTCAAGTCCAAATCCTATGCTCATCAGTTAAGAAGGAGAGAATCTGGCATAGATTTTATTGCAGGAATTCCAAACTGTTGGGAATTGAACAGATGCTGCTAACTCATTTTACATTTGGGAGACCACAAGTCAGCCGTGCTCAATAACAACTTTCAGAAACATCTGGATTTAAACTTACAGCCTAAACATGACAGGTTAAGTAGTATATGTGTAGTTATAAAGTAGCTTCATGTCTTGATTCTCAAAAATCTGAATTCACTAAGATTGTTATAATTTTTAAATAATTGAAAAAATTGCAAACAATGTAAGCATTAAGACTCACATAAACTATACAGTATATCATTCTGGTACTCTGGACTTCTGGTGGAGTTGGAGTTTAGGAGGTCTCAGAGGATTCTAAGAAATACCTTTTTTTTTTTTAAGGCAGAAATAGAAAAATCCTTACTAGAAACTGTTTTACTCAAAGGAGCACAAATATATATGCAGTTTTCAAGCTGCGTTTATTGAATCTTCATTTCTGTGAAATGGAAATAGTTAAATTATAAGAGTAGAGAAAGATAGTAACTGTATTGGCTTAAAAACCAGCACTTATGACATTCTTCTACCCATGTCATAAGCCTTACTAGGACGCAAGCTCCTGGAAGGCAGAGCTCACATCCGATATATTGTTCTTCAGTGATTACCACAGTGATAAGTGCCACAGTAAGCCTTTACCTATGCTAAAGTTCCAGTCAGACAAGGTACAGTGGGGGTCAGTTGTTTCTACTCCATGATGTCTGGGACTTTGTATCTGGAAGTAATTAAGTGAGTGGGAGCTGGATTCATCTGAAGGCTCACTCACTCATTTGTCTAAGGCCTAGGCAAGAATGACTCAAAAAATGAGGACTCACTAACCAGAGCACCTACCTACACATGGCCTCTCCATGTAGTCTGACTTCCTTACAACACGGTGGCCTCAAGGTATGATAGACTTCTAACATGGCAGCTCAGGACTCCAGGCACAAATATTGCTATAAACAGGATGGAAACTGAATTGCCTTTTATGACCCAGATTCAAAGGGACAGGAATTTTTTATGGGATGGTGGTATGTAAGACATATTATTTATGACATAGATAGATAGATGATAGATAAATACATACACACATAATACTATTATAACCATCTTTAGAAAATACAACTAACAATTACACTCTAGTCCTATTTTCTATGTATTTAACTTATACTCTTTCCACCTTGTTAAATTTAAAAATTGCTTTTTCTTTGCATAGTTTTAGTACCCAAACATAGTGGGGAAATTTTTGGTTCTAAATTTAAAAACTACACATATATTTTTAAAATTATACCTTCCTCAAAAATTCTGATGCACTCCCACTGAGTGGACAGGTAAAACTGGTGTGCTTCCTGATACAAAATCACTCCCAGTCATTAATTTCTCAGTTGCCCAGCAATCACAGAAGGGCCAAGCACATATTTATCTCATTTTCCACAGGAGATATTTTGTATTTAACAAAAGAGATATTCTCAAAATATTTGGTAAATTATTTAAAACATAAGCAATTTTAAAATATGCTTATGAAACTTACTTGAATTTTTTAGTTACCTATGATATATTTTTGGTCATGACTTTCCAAATTAGATCCAGCAGAAGATGTTTCAATATAGTAGAATAACATATAGGAGTAGTTTATGCTCAGGATAATTCATTTCCAGAGTGACCTTTTCCCCTGCAAATTGCACACATTTGATTTGTGAACTCAAAGTATGTAAGCTTTAGTCCCATATGAAACACAATGGTCATAAAATAAAGCATTTCCCTTTCACTATGACACAGAGGCTTCTTGGCTGCTATATGTACTCAATTCTTAGTCAAGAGCTTTGTTGAGAGCTAAGTGCGGGATTTCCGCTTCTATTGTTAATAACAACCTACTTGAGCTAGTCTCTTTAGTTCATCTTGACTGTTAATAAGAGATAGTTTGACTTTCACAAGGATTTATTAATTTTCTGTTCTTTTTTCTAACCATAAACTGGAGTACAGTGATCAATGATTAGTTTCATACACTGAAGAACTAAAATAAAGCAAAGTTAAAAATACATATGGCGAGAACCCAAGTCCTGGTGAGAGTTGTTCAATGGTTAGAGCATCAGCACATGAACCGAAGGGTCTTGGGTTCAATTTCTGAGTTGCAGGTTTGATCCCTGACCCTAGTTGGGGTTCTACAGGAGGCAACCAATTGATGTGTCTCTCTCACATCAATGTTTCTCTCTCTCTTTCCTTTCCCCACCCTCCCTCTCTTCCTTCCACTCTCTCTAAATAATTAATGGAAAAAAAGCATCCTTGGGTGAGGATTAACAACAAAAAAATACATATGACATATGGTTATTTTCCCATAAATACTAAAAATAGGACTTGGGTTCATTAACATTGAAATATTAATGAATTCATTGTGTTTTATCACTATTTGGTCTTTAACTGAAAGAAATACAGCCTAGCACTATAATGTGTAAGCAAAAATGCACATAAACTAGTTTAAAATATTATCTTCATTTGTATACTCATATCAGGGTAACCTCAACTAAGGCAGTTTGTGTAAGCAACTCACTTATTTGACAAAAGTGTGAAAACAGCAATTAATCATTGGCCTCTGATATTTTTTTAAATTTAAATGAAAATTTATATCCAGTCAGGAATGAGGCTAGGAGTAGTTGTCCAAAAAAAAAAAAAAAATGGCTTTCTTATAGCAATTTTTATACATGTATAGCAAATGATTCTAATCTCCAAAGGTTATTTATTCTGGACATATTATCCAAAAACCTAGGGGAAACCATCATCCATTTGAACCTCTTTGCCACTCTCCATGAATCAAAATGTGTTTTGGTTTGTGAATGAAAAATGAAAGAGGCATGGATAATGAAGAACTTTAGATTTAACCACCCAGAATGCCTAGGGTCAAATTCTAAACCTGTTTCAGAGTAAATATGTAGCCTTTTAAAAATAATTTGATTTCATTGATCCTCAGTTTTTATTTATAAAATGGATATGAGCCCTGGCCAGTTTGGCTCAGCGGTTGGAGCATTGGCCTGTGGACCAGAGAGTCCCGGGTTCAGTTCCCGCTAGGGGCACGTACTAAATAAATAAATAAATAAATAAATAAATAAATAAATAAATAAATAAATAAATAAAATAAAAAAAATGGATATGATAATGCCTACTATTTACAAATGTATGTGCTTATTTCTCTGGATGATGATACTGCTTAACCAAAGTAGACTAATACCCTATTTGTTACTAAACACCTTTTTAAAAATAGAATGTCGTTTTCATACTTGCTTTAGTAACAGAACATCCTATATCCATTTCCATCTTCACAGATAAATAGATGTATGCCATACAAAAATCAATAGCAATTTTATTGTTAGGAAATGTGATTATGGTATACAGATTAGATTAATCACACCATAATCACGTGTCCAACACAAAGTACAAACTATACAACTAAATATAGGAGGTTACTTCAGTTAATACGTATTTACTATTTTGTCAGCTAGCTCTTGAGAAGAGAGGTAAAGTATCAGACACAATAGATGAAAGATGAACCATATGGAGGGGATGAAAGAAACTCTTCAGATTGAGATAGGTATATTCCTTAACTTAATAGTTTCTTTCAAATTGGGAAAAGATCCTTGTTATTTAGCATCAGCACTAGAATCCTTCAGACAACTTTATTGACCAAAATGTTGCTGAAAATAGTTTGAGTACCATAGCAAGCATTTATTAATGTATGTATCCTACCACTATCTGTGAGGCACCCACAACATTGGCATGCCATATACTACTGACCCAGAGCATTCCATGGAGAACTCAGTTGACGTCAAGCAAGCGGATACACATTGAGTTTTTGTTTTGTTTTGTTTTTTCCTTAATGTGTTTTATTCTGCCCCACTGGGCAAAGGTGGATGACAAGCATGTCTGAATTCTATTTTGTCCCCTTCCTGT
The DNA here is from genome assembly GCF_014108415.1 of Molossus molossus. Classification (NCBI taxonomy): domain Eukaryota; kingdom Metazoa; phylum Chordata; class Mammalia; order Chiroptera; family Molossidae; genus Molossus; species Molossus molossus. The sequence goes on from NW_023425351.1 coordinate 50,049,220, forward strand.
TTTGTCCTCTCTCCTCTTTGGGACTCAGTGAAGAAGACTGGACAAAGGACAGGGTAACCTGAAGTCTTTCCACCTCACACAATTGATCCTTAGCTATGAAGGTAGCAACCCTCAAAACCTAAACATCTGAGTGGTCAGGCCTCTGAGATCAGAAAAAAAGAGAGGGAGAGCCTTCACAACTGCTTGCAAGTAGCAGTGCTTTGGCCTTGGACCAAAATACCAGAAATATTTTAATTAATAGGGACAATGATAAATAAAATAGGAAGTGAGATAAGAGGGCATTGCCTGAGAAAACAAGGCCTTTCTTCTCATTTTTACAACTCTGTGAATGACCCACAAAAGAAAAGTGCACACAAATAATATTTTAAGTTCCAGGATGTGCTTTTGCTTTTCCAAGAAGGATTGCCCACAGATAAATCCAAGAGGGAGGTCATTAAATTGAACGGAAGACATTTAGAATAGGCTGCTTCACCCCATGTAAAGCAATTGTAAGCTTTTCTTTGTGTTTTTAGAAGTTTTTAGATAAATAGTCAGATTCAATTAAGCTCTGTAACTTCAAGAGATGGTACTTCTAAGAAGATAGGCGGGAGAGACTGCAGACTTGGGATTCCTCTATTTGTTAACAGACCTGTGGGAGGGCAGAGAGAATTGGGCTATTGTGCTTCAATCAGCAGCATAACCTACGTGTCACAGTCAATTTAGCCATGGAGCTTTGGAGTTGGGACTGGACAAATGCCTGTCTGAAACAGAACTTGAGAAAGGGGCAACTCATTTAGTATGAAAGAATTAAGGGTTTAGATACAAAGACTACTACAGAAAAAAAATTTAAGTAGACTTAAGGTTTGAAGATTGACAAGAGGGGACATAGTAAAAGTTGCTGTAGCTAATCCCATGCTTGGTTAAGAGTATGAGTCATGGAGCCAGACTGATAGGGACTGGGTGCTGTCCCTGCCATTTAGTTACATGGTAAAACTGGGCAAGTTACTTTCCCGCCCTCTGCCTCAGTTTCCTCATTTGCCATGTGGAAAAACTGTACTCTCTACCTCATACTGACTTTTGAAAGTACTTATTTTATTTTTTGTTAGTCCTCACCTGAGGATATTTTTCCATTGATTTTTAGAGAGTGGAAGGGAGAAAGGGAGGAGAAAGAGGGAGGGAGGGAGGGAGGGAGAGAGAGAGAGAGAGAGAGAGAAAGAGATTACAGAGAGAGATTACAGAGACACATCAATTGGTGCCTCCTGCTTGACTCTGACAGGAGCCGGGGATTGAACCTGCAACCCAGGTATGTGCCCTTGACTGGGAATCAAACCCTCTAACTGCTAAGCCAAAACAGCCTGGGTGACTTTTGAAAGTATTTAATAAATTAACATATGTGAAGTTTTCCAAAGAGCCTGAGAGAGTTGGTAAAAGTGCTCAACATTTAACTATCACTGTAACTCAGAACTGTCCCAAGAAATAACTATAGAAAATAATTTACATGAATTGTGCTTACTCTTAACAATCATTCTATCGTGTAAGTACTATTACTACCTCAATTTTACAGGTAGTGAGGTGAAGCACTGAGAAGTTAAGGAACTTGCTCAAGGTCACACAGCAAGGAAGTGGTGTTGTCAAGATTCAAATCCAGGCAGTCTGGCTCTAAGATAACACACTTTGTCTCTATTTGGTACTGTCTGTAGACTTGACCTAGGAAATAATGGACACAAACAATGCATTTACATTCATGTCTATCTATTTCCGTGGGTTTAAGTTTTTCAACAATAGCAGCTGTGAGTGGATTGATCATCACTTCCCAGTACCTAGCAGACCACCTTGTATGCAATAGATGTTTAATTAGGTAGCTGGCCAACTGGCTGCCTGTCTTTTGTTAATGGCAGGTGCTTAGCTCTATGACTTGTGCCAGTATCCTAACCCCCAGCCCCCGACAGAACTCACTGCCACCTCTCCTGACATTGCTATAATCCCATAACCCTTCGCTGAGCTCCCCACACCCTCCAATAAAGGAACAAGTACTGGTCTCCTTGTTCATTTGCCTTCCCTCTCGTCCATCCTTTCTAGCACTTCCACCCCATGGACAGTGTAATGAGGATCACATACGACTTTCCTGAAAACAAAACCAGAGGAGAGCAGAGGAATGAAAAGGAGATACGGGCCCAGAAATAGATCCCTTTGAGTCCTTTTGTCTTTCCAGTTCTGAAGGCTGTCTTACCACCTCTCTTTTCTAGTTTTCAAGTCTCTGAAGTATCCAAAGTGCAGGATGGGCAAACTGGCATTTGAAAAAGGCAGGCCATTGGGAAACCAGGAAAAAAAAAAATTACAACTTGTATTTCTAAAATAATAAGAAAGTAAATAAGAAATTCATAGAAGCCCTGATTTTGGAGCCTTCACTCCGTCAGTTTATCAGTCATGCACTATTCATCTAAAGAAAGAGAGATAACTCCACAGAGCTAGTAGAACATGATTCTGCTGCCTTCACAGGACTGGTCTCTTTTAGCCTATTGTCATATGTTGAAGCTTAGGTGTGTTTGGGAGAGCAGATTCAAGGATTAACTAAATTAACCCTTGCAGTCCGGACCAGCATCTTAAAAAATAATAATCAGCACATATAAACAAGAAAATAGCAATTCTGAGATTCCTATTCCTGGTGGCACATACTAGTAGTAAAAACAAAGATTAGCTAAGTAAATCTAACAAGAGTCTTTGCAATTTTGAGAACAAAATTTACAAACACAAAATTTCAAAAATATCAGAATACCTATTTAAAATTCAGATTTCCTTTCGCTATCCTTAACAATGAATTCTGTTCTAAGTGAATAATGTAGCTTGATATTTTATATAATCAATATATATGTAATATTCCTAAATTGAAAATAGGGAACCATAAACTATCACATAACTGGATAATTTAGGAAATAAGCAAGTCATACAATTTGCCACTAATTATCCAAGAGTTGTCTAATATCTTAATATGTTTGGGTCATATTAAATATAGATAGGCCTCACCCAGCTGGTGTTGCTCAGTGGATTGAGTATCGTCCCATGGACTGAGAGGTCTGGGTTTCGATGCCCAGTCAGGGTACATGGCCGGGTTTCAGACTCCATCCCCAGTATAGGGCATGCAGGAGGCAGATTGATGTTTCTCCCGCACATCGGTGTTTCTATCTCTCTCTCTCTCTAAAACGTCAATAAAGACCTTTCGCTATCCATATTAAAAAATAAATATGGATAGGCCTCACCATATTTAAGAGTTTAAACAACCTGTATTTTCTTAATTTACACATTAATATTCTTAAACTTCTTTATATATGTCAGACTTGGACATTCTGAGATCAGCTTACCAACAAATATTCAAACTATCAGGTGTTTTGTTTCTTTCTGCCTGACAGATTGGTTTTGGCAGCTTTACCTACCTAATACTTGATTATCTTAAAGTTTTATTGCAGCCATTTAGAGATGGTGTTCCTTTGAACATACAGAGTCCTTTGAGGATGCCTCTGGGAGAGGGGCTAAGGAAAAGGGTCCTGGCAGGGCCTCACTCCACCTTATCCTCCAGCCCCTCCATTTGCATTTAGATTATATATTAAGCTTCTGCCTAACAATTTGCTTAAAAATAGGGTTTTATCACTAAGAAATATTTTAAATCCATTAATTCATTTCTTCAAATACAGGGTGGAGCAAAAGGAGGTTTACTTTCCATGAGTACATGAAACAGAGTTTAGTCTTTATATTCTTATTTATTAATTATTGTATTATCTTCCATACAAACTGTAAACCTACTTTTACCCCCACCCTATATATTAAACTTTCACTGTTTTATTAACATTTTAAAGTTATTAATTATTCAATTTATTCAGTACATTATTTGTTTATTGACTAAATATTATCACTGCTGCTTATGGTAGCTCTGTTCTTGTTATTTAAAACTGAGTAAAATTGGAAAATAAAGAAAAGACTGATGATATAAGTAACAAGGACACACTTCTCACCTTTTATATCTGTGCAACTGAGATAAAGTGGATGCAATTTCTGCTGGATGCAGCAAATCTTCAGTTGCAACAAACAGCCATTGGACCTTAGTAATCTGTGCATGAACAGTGAAGACAAGAACAGTGTTGAAATGTTTTATGATATCTTGGGACCATATTTAAAGGTTTAGAAGTAAAATGTAATTTGGTATTTTAAGATATTTATTTGTTTTCTTGAAATCGAAATCCTCCAGTAATCTTTAGGGTCTAGTATTATAACGCAACTCACTCAGCTTTCATTAACAAAACAGAAACTATCTATAAAATGTACCTAATGAATTAAACTACAGGTGTTGCTAAACTTGAAAATGCACTATCGTCCAAAGTTCTCATTAGCCATTCTATAGAAATTTATGGTAAGTTTACCTATTTGAAACCAGTGGTCTATATTAGTAATGGTTTGGGATATCCACATTACACTTGCATTTTATTAGTAGTTCAGCTACTGATTTACTTTAGACACAGCTTTGATGCTTGAACCAATCTGCACACTCTTTCAATAGTTCAAAACAAATTTGGAAAATACATGCCAATGCAAACCTATAATAATTGACCTGTACAATCATGTAGTATATATAAATAATTGACATTTATTACATTTATTTTACTCTACATTCTTCAATGCTTACTGCCACAAGAAAAGATCTTCATATGCCCAAATATACTACTGATGGAGTTATGAGCTACCAGTGGGGTTGTATCTGGCTTTACATATCTACATCACTTTCTCTGTTAAATATTACCTTTCCAATTGCTCGAAGGAAGAAAGCAGGCCATTTGAAAAGGCAACTAAGTCTAAACAAGTCTGAAAACCTCCCACTTCTAATATTGCTATGTATGAATCAGAGAAGGTTGCTTAAGTACAGAGTCTCCAAATATAAAGAAAAGATAATCCACAGTGTTTCTTTCTGTAGAAACCTCTTTGGTAAGGGAGGGACCACATCTTTTGTACATTTTGTAAAGAGATTTAAACACTAAGAGGCCCTCTGTCCTTCAGACCATGGGGCCAGGACCAAAGGGGGTATGGAACTTCCTAACATCACAGCAAAAAATAATCTTGTATTGGGACAAAAGGCAAGGATGACTCAGAATGTAATTAGAGTTGTGCATCTAAGCAAATGACACAATATAACTTGTGGTATTTTAAAAAAAAAAAAAAGAAGAAGAAGAAGAACACAGGGCCCAGGAAAAGACTGCTAATGTTTCCACACAGAGACAGGGCCATGGCAGAATAAAAACAAAACTTCCTTAATTAGCAAATTATATAGCACAGCAGCTGATAAATCTCTGTATTTTGTAGCTAAGCAACCCACTATTGCTCCTCCCCTCTCCTCATCTGCACCAAATGAATGCTTGCAATGTTTATGTCTAAACAAATGAGAATGGAAAAAATTTTTTCTAAATAGACTGAATGTAAAAGGCTGAGCCAATGTCCAATTCCTATGAACATAGAATGCTTCCTATGTTTTGTCAACATTCCTGCTGATGCCACAACCAACAGGATAAACGGGCATATGAGGCAGAAAACCCTGGTACCCATCCTTGTTTATCCAGAGGCTGTTGATCTGTCCTGTTATTCAGGTGCCTTTCCTTTTTAACATGTATCTGCTTTTGGAATATTTCTGTGTTCACATGATGATGGACAGGGGAAAGAAAAGACATGAAATTTCCCTGCCCATACTACTCTAAAATGTCACCTCACAGCATGTCTCAAAACCATGCCAAGAAATAGCTTAGTCAGGCTCTCTGCCAACTGGCACAGACCTGAAGATTACTTGACCTCCTGGAGGGCAATCTTTTTTCCCACACAAGTCTCACAATCTACCTTGCAATAGTCCTGATATTCATACCATGTACCTTATGTGCTACAGAACAGGGGTAACACATATTTTCTGTAAAGGGCTAGATACTGAATTTTAGGCTCTGTGGGCCATTTATTTGGTCTCTGTTGCAACTCTTCAACTCTGCCTTTGTAGGAAGAAAGCAGCCATAAATAATATATAAGGAAATTGGTGTGGCTGTTTCAATAAAACTTTATTTACAAATACAGGTGGCTGGCAGGATTTAGCTGAAGGGGCATAGTTTGCTGACACTTGATATAGAGGATGGAAATTCAGAAGATAAATAAAAATTTCTCCTGTTTCACAATTTGCAGGGCAATGTAAGAAACATATTTAGGTCTCATTTTCATACATATATTTAATTATAGTCCAAATTTGCCTGTGGAATTCATTCTTTGTCTAGTCATTAAAAATGGCATTTTTTCCAGCTATGTCCCAGGCACTGTGTTAGAAAAGTAGATCTTCTATAAAAATAATAAATAAAAACTGGTGAACAGACAGGCATAGTCTCTACCTCATAAACTGTAGGGTCCAAGAGAATATATTCTGCTAGTATTTAATGAGGTCCTACTTTGTGTCATGTACTCTTCTAGGAGTAAGGTATACTATAGGGCACAAGACGCACAAGGAACTCTCGTGGTGTTTACATTCTTAGTAGAGGGAAGCAGAATAAATAATGTGACACACAGTAAGCCATAAAAGGTCACACAGTGGTAAATGCCATGGAGAAATAATACAGTATAATATGATAGAAAGTTACTTAGCAGAGTAGGGCAAGGTGATCGGTAATGTGCTTAGAGAAGACTTTCTGAGAAGACAGCTGAAAGAGGCCATCTATGCCAAAATCGGGGAAAATTTTTCTGAGCTAAATGAACAACATGTAAAGTCCCTGAGACAGGAATGAGCTAGTCTGTTGGAGAAATAACAAGAAGGCAATTGTCTCTGGAGTATCTGGAATGAGGGAAAGGTGGTAGATGATGATGAATCCAGAAAGAATGGTGGGAACAGATCCTATAGAGCCTCATGGTAAGAAATTTGGATGTTATTTTTACATAATGAAAAACTGTAGGGGGATTTTAAGGAAAGAATGACACATTCTTATTCACTTTAAATTACACTGAACCCATAATTACATATGAGATAAGTGCTAGTAAAACAAGGCTCTATGTGAAACGGCACAGTCAGGGCTAAGGAAGGGTTGCAATCACCCACAGCAAAGGACCTACTTGCCGTGGTCCTAGACCTGGAGTTCCGCCCATGGAGACAGTTTGGGGAGAGGCTTGCTCCTTCCTACAGAAATTCTTAAGTCCTGGATAGCTCCAATTGCCAAACTTCTGGAGCAACTTCTTGGATCTTTTGATTATAATATATTACAAGCAATTACACCTAGCATTTGTTGAGAAGTTAATACAGGGGTATTAACAAAAGGGCTCCTATTTGGCTTGAGAATCAGGGGTAAGTCTTTAAATAAAGCTAATTGGGTACATTTCTACAACTGGTTTTAAAAGAAAATTATTCCTGTTAACCTTTCTTGCAACTGCCACTTTTTGTACCTCTATTCAAATATCAGATATGTATATTTTCTTCAAGTTTAGTGATATGTTTTTAAAAACATACTTATCAACTGTATCCTCATTTCACACATTCAGGAAGTCTCCCCACATATGCAAATAAAATATAGAGCATCCTCTCTGGCTCAGTATTGAACAGTCAACAGCCACCAAAACAATGCAAAGATGAGAAGTCAGTTCAAGTTACTTAGATTCACACGTGCACATATTATGTGTAAATATATGCCATTGTTGTATGCAGGAAATGGTTGCCTACTCATTTGGAAGTACAAAATTCTCTCCCTCCCAAAGGAAGATCTAGCTCAGTGGTTCTCAACCTTCCTAATGCTGCAACCCTTTAGTACAGTTCCTCATGTTGTATGTGGGCACATCTGCATGTGGCAGACCCACCTGGAGACGGATAGAGGAGTGGTGTCTCGGTTCCTAACACCATTGGAAATATATGTCTTCTGATGGTCTTAGGTGACCCCCAAATGGGTCACAACCCACAGGTTGAGAACCGCTGATTTAGATGAACATCAAGTAACCTAGCACTAAGGATTAAAGCAATTTTAGCATATAAAAGCAGTTACAAGGTCCTTTAACTTGCATCATTTTATACCCAGCACCACACACTTGAGCACTTGATTTTTTTTTTAGATTATGATGATAGCAGAGATATTATTCAGAGACTAATAAACAACTTATGAAATATAAAAATGGACAAAGAGACATCACTACACTATTGTTGAAGTAGGTAAACAGGACTTAAAACAAATAATAAAAATGACAACAACCACACAACATGGAAGTAAAGTGGTAACATGATTGCTGTAATGTACGATGATAACATTGGAAGACTCAACCTGGGAGGGGAAGTGAAGTGTGGGTATCTTTCCAGGAGAAATTGGCAACAAAGCTGATTCTTAAAGAATAAAGATAACAGAATAGAGTGACTATAGACATTTTTGAGAGCCTAGATCATTGGATAAATACAATATGAATAATTAATAACCACCTACTCTAAACCCAATTATTACCTTAACTGCTATTAGGACAAAAATAATTACAGGATGTAGTCCTTGCCTAACTGACACCTTACAATCTATTTAGGGAGGTAGGTGTATATCCAAAACAAAATGTTAATAGTACATAGTAAAGTATAGACCACAGCACATAAACAATACATTCATTTGTTCATTCAAAAAATATTTATGGTCTATATACTATGGACCATACACTGCTCTAGAACTGGGGATATGGCAATGTCCAAATTATAGAACATTTTAAATCTTATATTTTTAAAAATACATCTTTTAAACTTTTAAGATAGGGGAGAAAGACAATAATAGTTCAAAAAGTACCACGATGTGAAGACATTAAACATTAGCCATTTCTCTGCCATAGAAAAGTTGAAAGGAATCACAGAGAAGTGGCAAAGACACAAAGTCCATTTGTATTTATTCTTACTATCCCAATATCTGCTCACTCTCAGATACTGAGTGTACTGTGCTAATAATTCTGAAAAGAGCTATACAATAGAGTATAGTCAAACCTATTCAGATAGCCCAAGTGTTTCACCCAATACAACGGCAATTTAAATTTTTTTTTAATTTATTGATTTTAGAAAGAGAGGAAGGAAGAGAGAGAGAAAAACATTGGTTTTTGTTTCACTTATTTATGTATTCATTGGTTGATTCTTGTATGAGCCTTAACTGGAGATCAAACCCACAACCTTGGTGTATTGGGACAATACTCTAACCAACACAGCTCCTGGCCATGGCTAAAAGGGTGCTTTTTGAGCATATTATTTATTGTTCTTCCCCACCTGAGAAATGAGAATAATGCTATTAACCTACAAGTTACCATGGAAGTTGATCTCCATGAATTAAATCAATCACATCAGGAGACCAGTGCCATAACAGTTAACAGTTCCAGCACTTACAGTGACCATACATCCTCTCCCCTCTTGCATATCTTGCTTCTCACCTTGTTCAGTTCTAAGACAGGAAAAGTTGAGGAATGAGATTTGAGAATGTATCAGAGGTGACTTCTAGTGACAGCCAGTGTCTTGTGAAGGATATTTAAAAGAATCCAGTCTATCAAACTTCAAGGAAGTTCTAGATTAACATAAATTATCATCTGGCTGCATCTAACATTGATAATACACATTCTGCATCAAACACCTTCCTGATAGTGATCCCATGAGCTGCAAAATAATCACGTGCTTCAATTAATTATTCTGTTGAATGAATGGATGAATTAATTGCACTTATATACTGATAGTCTCAGTTTCTTCAGTGTATTGCTTCTTACCCTAACACAACTACTTGGAAACAAAATAGTAGTACAAATTCCAGTACTAAGAATACCAAATGGTTACAGTAAAAAGATTTCCATTTGAATTATCAAAATAAATACATGAAATTTAGAACTTGAAGTGAAGAAAGGCTCTAATTAAGGGAAACGTTTGAAAGCCTTCAGCAAGTTCTTTGTGGAATGCAATTATTTGGTTTCTTGATCCTCAGACCAATTGCATTAACAATGACAAAAGATATGTAAATTTAAACAGACAATAGTCAAGCCAAGCTCCTCTGACTCATACCAACAGGGACTTTTCAGCATATATTCAGCTTAATACACTCTAGCAATGCTTGACTATAATCTGAAACTATACAATAATCATTGACCAAGAATAATACAAACAAAAATCAAATTTATTTCACACAATAAATTAACATCTGAAACATGTGAATGATGTAAGCCTGATAGAATCATGTATTTACCCTGTCACTGATGAATAATTGCATAGCAACAAAAAATATGCATTACTATGTTTAACTCACCATTTTAATTGTATATTTTAAGCAAACAAAATACTCCATTTTTGGTAGAATAGCTCATTCAAGTCAAGTAGGGACTAAATTTCCTTCCCTACTTCCCTCAAAGAATCCAGACTAATTTAAAATGATTGAATTTTCATTAAAAACTATATGGACAGTATACTGAGAACAGTAATAAGCAATTCAATCAAATTCATTTGTTTGCTGTGGAAATAAGTTAAAAAAAAAACAGATATCCTATTATAAACGGCTAATGTAATTAGTGTCTGAAATTTAAGTTACAATTATCAAAAGAGTACGAAACTCTGCTTTCTATTCTTCTACCTATCTTTTTTTTTTTTTTTTTACCTGTAGTCCACAATGGAAAGATTAACTACAATTCCAGGTTTGGCAACTCTAAAACTACTGAGTTTCAGTTAACTTGTCAAATAAAATAACAGCGATCTTAGTTCAGTCCCTAGTGGACAAAAGTAGAATAACTATTACTCGGCATGATTCAGCAGGCAGTGATCTGAGTGTGACCACACAGGAACAAAAAAGAGAATTTATCCTTTCCCTATCTTTTATCTTCTTAAAAGGTTTGCTCTGTCAATTGACCAACTTAAAGAAGACTGGACTGGTTGCATTCCTATCTATATGCACTAAGTGGATTTTTTGCCAAGGTCCCTGGAGGGTGGAGGAGAGGCTTTTCACAAATAGTGATATTTGTGACCCCCCCTATTAGTTACATAGTTGAATACACTTATTATCTCCTGCTTACCTGTTACACAATTAAACAGAATAAAGAGAGGATGAACTGCAGAAACTGTTTCATATTTTAATAGGCATATTTTCAATAAATAATTTTAAATGGTTTATAGAGAAATACTGAATAAAATGTTCCATTTAACTTCTACAAATTGGGATTATATGCATACTCAGCATTAACATTCGTCTGGATACCTACACTCCCACATGACACTGTCTGTAACAACCATACCCCGAGAAAAAAAGGCACCTCAGGAATCTAGCCAAGACACAGCCAAGCCTACATGTTGTGTTCATCCCAAATCTGCAGGTGCACGTCTTTGGAAATATCCACCACCAGCTCTGTGTCTCCTTTCCTAGTGGGCTAACAACCTCTTCCTGACACGTTCACATTAGCATTTATCCTCCTGATTATTTTTCTCAAGGAGAGAAGAAAATATTACATAAATCAGCCTTCTACTATTCTACTACTTGCTAAAATCATTTTCCTTTACAAATGTATGCAATTTCTCCAACCAAATATCACACTTTATACCTGCTCTCATTTCATGTTAACTTTACTAGGGGTTGAAAAAAATAAGCATTTAGTGATAATTTCCCATCCTGGCTGCACAAACTTTCCTGGTGGAAAATCTATTTGATCCTAAATTAGTATCGTCATTATTATTTTCTCTTTTGCCAACTGGCTCAAAATGTACAGTTTTTTAAAAGTTGGGTTTTGACAGAAAACTCAAACTAAATTTTAAGAGAAAAAATGAGATGTCATAAAATGTGCCACTGCTAGGCACACAAATGGGGTGCCACCATACCTTCAGAAGCTAGCACAAACCTAAAAATCTTGGCTCGCCAGCAAAGTCATGGAGAGAAAGCCCTCTTGCATTTGCAAACACTGCCCCCCTGGAGTAAAAGGTAAACACACAGATGCTCCCCTAAGGATCTCTAAGTTTGCTACAGTACAAGAACGGAAAAGGCTCCATGCAATTAGAAACCGAAAGCAATCACTTACTTTTTGCAGCCACTGAGTATAATTTTCCAGCACATGCTCCAGATGTTGAAGTTTCTGGGAAGAGAAATCCGGTTCCACGTGTGGAGCATCTCTCTGCAGAGCGTTTGTGTTGTACTGGTCTGTCCTACTCTCACGACAGTTCCCGTCGTGTTCTGGAAGAATGAAAGTGTAGGCACATTGCCCATATTGAATCCGGCTATATCTTCTCCCACCGTTCTCTGGACTTCGGCGCTGGTTGCTGCACCCTACGTGAGTCAGAATGGCAGCGAGGAAAGCTAAGGAAAGGAAAACTGTCATTGTACTGCCAGCACTCTCTTTCCGTGCCTCTCGCAAAACTTGCTCCTTTCTTCTGACCTTTAAACTACTTCTTTATTTCAGGTAAAACTGTTTGTCTCTTTGACGTTTTCCCGTTCAAAGAAAGCTTTTGAAGAAGAATCACAGAAAACTAGCCATTTGTTAGCTTTGTTCTAAAATGTTATTTTTTATTTCACTGTAATGATAGTTTCCTTAGTTAAAACTTGAGATATTTATTGCATAGTAGCTGAGATTTATTGTTTCCTCTCTGTGTAACCGTTCAGCGTGGAGCCTGCCTGAGTCAGCTGCGTGTACATATTCTAGACCCTTTCCTCTACCCTATCTGCTGCAGATCTGCTATTTTCTCCCAGACCTCAGTGAGTTTTATTAAGGTTGCACATCCAAGCCAAGCTGGAAGCAGGCAGCCTTTCACAAGATGACTTGACAGGAATGCATGGAGGGTGCCCCTATGCAAGGATTGCTGATGGCTTGGAGCAGCAGGATCATCTTACAAATTGGCTAGATGCGCATGACCTCGATCATGTATGGCTCTCCCGCCCCTTCCACAGACAATTGTCTGGAGCTTTCACAGACTCACGGCAAATCAATAAATAGAGCAGTCCACCTTAATACACTTTTAGTGTGCATGCTGACCTACTAACTAGCAAACTAGCAGTATGTTTTTTAAGTTTCTAATTTAATTGGAAGCTTAAGAAGAAAATTGGCATAGTGTCCAGTGAAATTATTTTTGATTATTTATAAATGATAAATCTGTATAATTATTGTTTAAAAATTTATTCTTGACTCTGAGGAAGAATATATTAAAACTCATTTTTAGAGGTGATATTCTTTCATTGTATTCACTTGGACTTTCAGGAGTTGGAGAAAAATATCAGGGAAGGTCAACTTAGCAAAAATATTTCATAATTTATTACTCAAAGGAATACAGCATGTGCATATTAAGTAGAAAAATATGAGTACTTTCTGAGATATGGCTTTTAAGTAAAACTGGTTCCTGATTAGAATGCAGCCTTGTATGTTCTGTGTATATAAATTGAGCAACTTCCTTACAAAAACAGTGTGGTTACAATTTAAGACAGTAGCCTGAGAATTATTAATTCCTGTGGTATATCCTAATCATATATTTCACAAGGACCTCTTTGGTGTTGCTATGACTATCTTCACTACTGGTATAGAAGTTCCATATAAATTCTCCTGTGACTGCACTGAAAAACTATTGGAGAGAAAAAACATGTGTCAGGTGTACCAAGGGGCCAGGAAAGGGCTGTATGGGAGAAATCTCTGTGTTTCTTCTATTAAGTAAAAAACAAAAATTATCGAAGGTGACTTCCCAAATCTAGGGTGTAAACATTTGAACAAAGGGATCAGTAAAACATAAAAAACAGGTGATAATTACAGAATTAAGATTACAGCACTGAGATCTTGACTAAGTGTGTGCAGAAAACATGAGTTATGAGCAGTGGCTTTCATCAAGAACTGGGAGGGATTTTATGGAATGGAGCTTCTTAACTGCAGCCATGGTGTGAAAACAGAAGCTACAGATGTTGACTCTCCTGTCCTGGAAAGGTGGGGGGTTAGAGGTTAGAGATTGGCATGTTGGGAGAAGTTAGAGGAGAGAGCAAAACACATTCCTGAAAGAACATGATTTGCTTGGAAGAAATAAAATGTGCTGGATTTATTAGTCCTTTCCACAGCAGAAAACAAATTTCTTATCTAAAAGATATGGAAGCAAGTACAACCAAACATAGCAATAAAGTCTTTGACCCACTTTTGCAGTCTCATCTTGACATTGTATGTCTCCTGTTGCTGACTGTCACTCACATGTAATAATAATGACATGTATTAAGAGCTTACTATTTTCCAGGCTTGTGCTAAGCACTCTTTACACACAATCTCATTTAATTATCCCTACAAATCTAAGACATGGATATTATGTTTAACCCCATTTTATTGAGGGGGAAACTGAGTCACAGAAAAGCTAATTGGTCACAACTCACCTAACTAGTAAGTGGGTACCAGTATATTTACTCTAGCCAACTGACTGAGCCTATATGCTTCTAACCTCCAAGACAGCCAAAAGGCCCCCAAAAAGGCCCCAGCTGCACTGATTCACAGTTTAAAAGAAGGTTAACTGATGGTACTTAGAAGAAAAAGAACTGGTTAAAAGCCAGTTTATGCTGCCAAAGTGATTTAATCCCTCCTCTGTACCCAAAAAACACACAAACAAAAAAAGTGACAGGTAACCCATATAATTGAGTTTTTAAGGGCCCACAAGGATGAACTGGACTGGCAAAACACAGATTTGACTAAGAACACTTTCTAAGATTGCTTGCTTTGAAAATTATCCCTGGAAAGAAGAAAGTCCAAAACCAACACCTATAAGTGCTTTGTTAAGAACTAAATACAGCTGACAACCAGCAGAAGACACATGGGTGAACAGTAAGGGCTCTATTAAAGTGCTCCTGTGTTTTTTAACAGCCAAGAGTGTTAAAAATCTGCTCGTGTGCACACATGTCTGTGTATCTACATGTGCTTGTTCATGTAAACTTTTCCAATATGAAAAATAAAAAGGAATGCATAATTCCTGAGGGAAAAATAGACAAACTTAGATAGAGAAGCCTGAAATACAAGTGAAAAGGGGACATAGAGAGAGTGAGAAAAAGAGATACGAGATTGATTTATATCTTTTCCATAAAAACAAAACCAAAAAAATGACACTGAAAGTGTCAATGTGAAAAAAAAAGTCTCAAGATCACTTTAAAGCAACTAGAAAACACAGGGACATGAGGAATGGACTCATGTGCTTTGGGACTCCAACTGAGGAGATGATGGGTGCATCCCAGGAATCTAATGATATGCTAAAGAGCACCTGCTTTCAGGGCCCTGAACCTAACCAATAGCAATACTGTTATTGTTGGTGGTGACTATTCAAAAATGATACAGTGTAGGAGATGCTAGAATTTAGGAAGTAGTAAAAGTACAGGTCACACACACACACACACATATATATATACACATGTATATATATATACATATATAAATTTTATTCTTCTACCACACCTCCAAAATATTTTTTAAAACATTGTTCTAAAGAACTAAATAATTCTATTCAATTGTATACTGAGGGAGTTTGATATTGAAAGCTTTGTATCTTTGTATTTTATGTGCATTTACAGAGCTCTGGAATAAGGAAGTGTAATGCTTTGAGATTCTAATCCTGGCTCTGGCCAGGTAGTTCAGTTAATTAGAGCATCATCCTGATACCCCAAGATTTCAGATTCAATCCCCTATCAGTGCACATACAAGAATCAACCAATGAAATAAAAACAACAAATCAATGTTTCTGTTTCTCTCTCTTCTTCTTCTTCTCTCTCTCTCTCAATAAATAAATAAATAAATAAATAAATAAATAAATAAATAAATAATTTTTAAAAGATTCTGATCTCATGTTTACAATAGCCCTAGTAAACATAAGGTTCATACAGAAATTTCCAGAGGGACAGGGCACAGCATTTCTGTGGGAACTTAATGGCCATAAATCTGTCCTAAGACTCAGTCTTTGTTAATTCTTCTGTGAAGCTTCCTCCAGGCCCACTCTCTCTGATGCACTTCAATAATCTTCTCTTGGTATCTTCATAATGGCACTGCTTACACTGCTTTCTAATTATTTGTTTCAGTCTGTCTCGCCCTTTTCATAAAATGATCTCCTCTCTTTAATCACTAATTTCCCAGCACTTACTATGCATTGGGTGAAGGAATGAAAGATTAAATGAATGAGTGAATGAGCTAACTACTTTAGTATCTACTATATCACTGGCCACATCTGCTACAACATTGGGGCGAGTGTGTCTAGGATTAGAATAAAGCCAAACTTATTCGAAAGAATGAGTCAGACGCCCGGTCAGTGTGGCTCAGAGGATTGAGCATTGTCCCATGGACTGAGGTCTCGGTTCTATTTCCAGTCAGGGCACATATCTGGGTTGTAGGCTCAATGCCCCATAGAGGGCATGTAGGGGGCACTCAATCAATGTATCTCTTGCACATCGATGTTTCTCTCTCTTCCTTCCTCTCTCTCTAAAAAATCAATAAAAACATATTAAAAATAAAAACACATACAATAATGCAGAACATTTAACCCTTAACAAATTTTCTCACTTAAAGCACCCATAATTATATATTAAACCAAATTTGGAGATAAAAAATTACAGTACATTAATTGTCCAAGATACATGATTGCTTATCTGGCAGAGCAAGAATTTTGTCCTCAGTCCATTTAATTCTGGGGCTCACACTCATCTCCCATTGAGCTGTAATGCCTCAACAATACCTTAGTATTAGAAAATAGGGAGAAAAAGTCTTAAATAAATTTAGGGTACAGGAACAACATGACATCTGCAACTAAGCGGGTTTCCTCTTCTTCTCCCTCTTCCCCCATCATGAATTCATGTAGTTGTTGGGGGTGGTGGGACTGACACAAGGGGTTAGACAGGCGGGGTCAGACTGGACCTGGATTCACCAACCTCAGTACTCGAGTTCTGACTAGGAAAGAATTTAGAGCCAAGACTCAACCTATAAGAGAACATTTATTTGGAAAATCACAGAGGTAGAAGTAATTCGTAGAAGAAATGAGCTTAGGAAACACATTATAGAGGCAAAGGAAGGGCCCTTGCAGCATGGGAGTGAGGAAGGTAATGGTAATGCACCTGGAGGAAGGGGAAGGGGAAGGGGAAGGGAAAGATGCAGGTATGCTCCTGGAAGGGAGAGTGGCTTGGGTCCTCCATCCTGAGTTTTAAGGGTGGAGATTTTAGGGGAGGTACCAGGGGAAGATCTCAATAGAATATTCATCAGCTTTCCAGGTGTGTTCTTTCAGGGTCTAGGTCGCCACTGGTTCACTGGTCAGCTCCAGGGCAGGTGTCATTATCCAATGCAGCTAGTCCTGAGGTCAGCCTTGGTGTTGCTTGCCTGGTTTTGCTGCTTTTCTGGGCCTGGGCCTGGATCTGTAATACAACTGAGGCCTAGAAGTTATCTCTAGGGAGGAAAAGTCAGGGGGTCCAAACTGCATGACCAGAGATATGCTAGGGGAGGAAAGGCCATCCTGGGGGTGAGGTCCCACCATACAACTGTCCTTTGCTAGGCACCTGGGGCTTTCCACCCTGGTGACCTTCTAAAACTAGCTCATCATCCTTGCTCTGCTCATGTTTGTCTAACTGTCTACCACATGCCTCACTCAAGGATCTTGGCTTTGAATTCTTTCAGAGAAAAAGAGCACAGGGTCTCTCCTGTAGCTGCTTCCTGCTGAAGATGGGCAAAGTTTTCCTTCAGAGCCAGATCCTTACTCTCTGTCAGAGAGATCATGAGGCCTTGGGCACAGAAGGAGGTGGCGTCTATAAGTGGTATTCCCTGAGTGTGAGTAGGGCTTGTGACCTGGTGGAGACAAACTGTATTACAAATCTTAGTATCATTGGAGCAAAAGCTAAAATGACAAGAATTATGATAAGTGGTCCAATAAAAGGAGCAAAGTTTTAGTTCCAAGTCAAAGGATAGGAGAAAAATGAAACATTAGTTTGAATGTTTATAGTCAAATATTTAAGAAAATTAGAAGAATTCAGGATTCAGTTTAGTTTATAGGTGAAAAATAAAACCTTTAATTAACTGGAGTCTAATATTTACAACTGTGTGTTATAGAGTCTATTGAAACACAATTTCCCCCCTAAAATTACCCTCATTTTAATTAAAGAGACAAATTAAGCAGTTGATTATATATACTCTTTTTATTTTATTTTATTTTTTATCCTCACCCGAGGACATTTTTCGATATTTTGTTCAGATAGAGGGAGAGGGAGAGAAAGAGAGAGAAACATCGACATGAAAGCGACACATCGAGTGGTTGCCACCCACACGACCCAACCAGGGCTGGGGACAAACTGCAACCAAGGTACATGCCCTTAGCGGGATCCGAACCCGGGTCTCTCCGGACCGCAGGCTGACGCTCTAACCGCTGAGCCAAATCGGCCAGGGCTATATACTCTTTTTAAATTGGCTTTGCTGGAATCTCATAATTAAGCTTTAATTAGCCCTTCGGGGGAAAGAATCCTAGTTACCTACTTGCCATCAGGTTTGCCTGCAATACATATAGACTTGGGTGAATTCTTCAAGTTCTTTAAATTCCAAAAATGTCTTGAGGTTCTTTTCTTGCCATCTCTCAGGAAAGCAACCTTTGCTCCTTACCTGAAAAGATTGCCATAAACTATGTCACCAAGCAAGGTACCATTTTCCAAGGGGCTCTTACTGGCTTCAAAGTCAGTCTTCATTCCTTAAGGCTTTCTGGTGACATCTAGAGCCAGGCATGTCTCTCTCAGATATGACATTTCAGTCAAAGTCTTGGTTAATAAAACTACAACTGGAAACGTGTCTTATTGAATTTATGCAAAGAAACATATAGCCATGACTCACTCATTAAGCACTGCCAAATTCTGGAGGGAACAGGTAGGGAAAAAATATAGAATTTACCAAATTGCTTTTAAAAATGTCTCCTCATATCTGAAAAGCAAGAGGAAAAATCCTTGTCCTTTTAACAAAGTGGAAAGAAAAACAAATTCTAACTCTGTATTAGTTTACCTTTGATCTTTAAATTTATTATTCTGCTTACTTATATAATTTCCTTTTAAGATTTCTCTTCACAAACCTTCTATAACTTTCACAAAGCTTTCTACAACTTTCACAAAACTTTTTACCCAATCAGAAATAACCAGCTATAGAACTTACTTTCTTTTCTTTCAAAAAATACCTCCATACCTTATACCTTCTATCACCAAAACCATACCATTTCTTTACAATTAATTAGAATTATTAATTCTTAGAAACCTTAATTTTTAGTGACAACTAAAAAGTAAGCAATTAGCATCCTTTAGATTTGCAAGTGCATTTGTAACTTCTAGAAACATAGGTTTCTCCATTGGCAAACACACTCATGCTTTTAAGAGACACACTTCTAATAAATATAAGACATTCACTAACAGCTTCAAGTGTATTTTCTAGCTTTTCTCTTAAAAAACAAAACAAAACAAAATCCAAAGTAGGTGAACTTAAGACTTGCCTAGTAATCAATGTTTAACAACAAAGTTAATTTGATCTGCTCAGTTGGCTCAGGTTTTTTTCCTTTTAATGAGGATTATCTCCCAGAAACTTTCATTTTAAGAGATGGCCCAGATAGGATTTGGTGGGTTTTGAATTGTTTCTAGTGCCATACCCCGGCCCTGTAGACTTTATTTGTAAGTCAAAGACAGTCATTTTCAATACCACAAGGATTGGCAAATGTTGGCAAAGGACTGACAAATTCATTCATCCATCTTTGGAATGTTTCTTTCCATTTGGGTATATTTTTCTGTCAGGCTCTGTAGCAATCACAGAGAGATTTAGTTGAGGGTAATTTCTGAGAGCCATGAAGGCCTGTGAGTATGGGAAAGACACACTGATCTAAGGAGGCCTCATCCTCCATGCATTTCCCTTGGGAATTGCTGGTGCCATTACGTGGCCAAACCTTTCTATTGCCCACTTTATATCGGGGCCAGGCCATGTTGCAAAAGATTAGCCTCTTTTCCTTGGGGGACTCAGGGTAAGATTTCTCCCAGTTGGTGAGTATACATCTCAAAGGGGTATCTGGAGTACCATGGACTGGTTCCCCATCTACAGAGAGACAGATAAGGTTCCAAGCTGATAATTAGAGGTGTCCCTGCTAGTCTGGGACATTTTGGGCCATCCTGCAGGCACTTGGTACCTTAATTCTGCAGGCACTTGTTCAAGCAAGGCATCCCTCACTTATGACCTCAGCTTTAGCTCACCTTAACAAGGAACCCTTCTATCATGTCTGTCCATAAAAGGGGTGCCTAGAACCTTTGTTGCCTCGAATAGACAGCTCGGCCTACAACTCTGGTCTCCAGGAGTCAGGCAGTGACCTGTTTCACTGTCTTTCATGTTCCCAAGAGCCATGGACCTTTAAGAGGCCTATAGGAAGAGAGAAGCTGCCCCTTATCTTTGGAGCCAAACAAGTTTAGGATCTCATTTATCCAGTGAAAAGTTTTGTTCAGACACTAAGAAAACAATTCCAATGGAAAAGCCAAAGTTAAAAAGCAGCCATCCTTTTTTTTCCCTCCTGTCCTTAGTTATCTTAATTCTTATCTTTAGCCTAGGGTCTCTCACCTCTTACCTTTAGCTCTACCATGAGACTTAAAAAAAAAAAAAAAAAAAAAAAAAACAGCTCAAATATTCAGCTTCTTATCTTAAAACAAAGAGGTTCAGAATTCTAAGAAACACCCAAGTCCACCCGATGCAAAATGGTGGAGCACGATGGGTCCCTGCTGGTCCAGGTCTGCAGGGTGGTCCTGGTGGGCTTTCTGGAATCCTGGCACACAATCTGAGTCATGACACCATAATTTTGGGGGTGGCAGGAATGGCACCAGGCATTAGACAGGTGCAGTCAGACTGGACCTGAATTCACCAACCTCGGTGCTTGAGTTCTGGCTAGGAAAGAATTTAGAGCCAAACTATAAAAGAAGATTTATTTGAAAAATCACAGAGGTAGAAGTAATTCGTAGAAGAAATGAGCTTAGGAAACACATTATAGAGGCAAAGGAAGGGCCCTTGCAGCATGGGAGTGAGGAAGGTAATGGTAATGCACCTGGAGGAAGGGGAAGGGGAAGGGGAAGATGCAGGTATGCTCCTGGAAGGGAGAGTGGCTTGGGTCCTCCATCCTGAGTTTTAAGGGTGGAGATTTTAGGGGAGGTACCAGGGGAAGATCTCAATAGAATATTCATCAGCTTTCCAGGTGTGTTCTTTCAGGGTCTAGGTCGCCACTGGTTCACTGGTCAGCTCCAGGGCAGGCGTCATTATCCAATGCAGCTAGTCCTGAGGTCAGCTTGGTGTTGCTTGCCTGGTTTTGCTGCTTTTCTGGGCCTGGGCCTGGATCTGCAATACAACTGAGGCCTAGATGTTATCTCTAGGGAGGAAAAGTCAGGGGGTCCAAACTGCATGGCCAGAGATATGCTAGGGGAGGAAAGGCCATCCTGGGGGTGAGGTCCCACCATACAACTGTCCTTTGCTAGGCACCTGGGGCTTTCCACCCTAGTGACCTTCTGTACCTAGCTCATCTCCTTGCCCTGTTCATGTCTAACTGCCTACCACATCATGCCTTCAAAACAGAGAATATTAAGCAGTATGAATGTCTCAACTGCTAACCAACATCCATTATGATTGTTCATTTATACTTTGGGTCTATTCTTTTTTTTTTCTTTTTTTTATCCTCACCCGAGGACATTTTTCCATTTTTTGCACAGATAGAGTGGGAGGGGGAGAAAGGAAGAGAGAGAGAGAGAGAAACATCGACGTGAAAGGGACACATCGAGTGGCCGCCACCCACACGACCAACCAGGGCCGGGGACAAACTGCAACCGAGGTACATGCCCTTAGCGGGAACCGAACCCGGGTCTCTCCGGACTGCAGGCCGATGCTCTAACCGCTGAGCCAAACCGGCCAGGGCAGGGTCTATTCTAAATAGTTAGTCCTGTGCCATATCACCTATTATAGATAATGATTATCACCCATTATCTAAGATAAAATAAAATTGAATTTATTTCTCAAATACACCATCAGGCACTACCCTGGTATTTATATGACACCCAATTATGGCAAAAGGGGTGGGTGGGAAAACGTTCTCCTCCCTTGCATACTGAACACAACGTTGTTCAGCACAAATTCTATAAATATATTCCTAGATTATGTCCTAATTTCTAAGGGAACCATATTCTATGGTTCTGTTCTGGCATTTGTAGGAATCAAAAATATCAGCAGGGTATGATCATGGCAGCTATGTATAAAAGGAAGGCACTTGATTGTAATCCTTGGAGGCAGAGCCAAGACTTCTTCATTAAACTATGTCGGCAACAAAGGTATCCACACCAGATGAAAATACCACAGATGGCTAAAGAGAAAAGCGAGAAGTGGGAGGCTATCACCTGGAAACTGATAGCATTTCATGACTACAGTGAAATATCCTTTGAGAACTCCCAAACCAACTAGAAATACCTTTGCAAAGAGCTGGTGACACTGCAGTTGGAGAGAGTGGGCAAGACACTGCAGTGTGTGGAGACCTACAGGTAGGTGACAGAAGTAAAAAATTATTATATAAATATCCCCCTGCCTATGACTCAAAGATATTTTTTCCATTGATTTTCTTAGAGAGGGTGGCAGGGAGAGAGGGAGGAGAAGAAGAAGAGAGGGTAATGGAGAGACAGAGAAAGAGAGAGAAAGAGACATTAATGTAAGACACATCAAATGGTTGCCTCCCGCATGCACCCTGGAGCTGGGGATCAAACCTGCAACTCTTCAGTGTGTGGGGTGAGGCTCTAACTACTGAGCAATACCAGCCAGGGCGCTAAGTCGGTTTCTAATTGTAGCTATGCAAGTTTTAGAAAGCTGAGATCGAACTCACTTGTTCTACCTAAGAACGAAGTGAAGGGACTCAAATGAAGATCTGGAAATGGAGAACTGGAGCGAGAGAGGTTTAGAGAAGAGTCAAGAGACAGGAAAGTTGTGGCTGTGTGGCTATGAGACACTTGTGAACATAATCAAGTATGGAGGTTTGGAGTAAAATGGTGTTTCCTGTGAGATAAAATTCCTATTTTTTCCAGTAAAATATATGCTTTGGGACAAGTAACTTTTTTAGGGTAAATGAAAAGAATTGTCGGTCCTTGCTCCAAACATGGTAACGGTTAACATCTGGGTTACACAGACTGTTAATGTGAATATCATTAAAGTCATTTCTTTCATGTTGATCTTTCATACCAGATTAGAGTCTCTCTAGGGCTGGGACCCTTTGTCTGCCACTCTATCCCTTTTCCTGGCACACAGAAAGCAACTGATAAATATTTGTGATCCAGATCTCTGTCTGACTGACTCATTCACTCAAATTCTTGATGATGAGATCTAAAGACTTAGAAGCATCACACTCTCTTGGAGCTTTTCATGTGCTGATAATGCTTAGGCCCCAAGACTTCACATTCTGGAAAGTCACATAAGAGACTCAGAGTTCATAGATTCCAAGCAAATCCCATAATTGGCACTAGTATGGTATCTAACACTCCCAGCTACCCACAGACATTGTCATGGTTGAAGAACCATTTTAGAAACATCACAGGATTACCTTCCAGGGTGAGGTTATTTGTTAATTCTACAACATAGATGAGTTCTACAAGTACTCAAATCAGAAAAGAAAACAAACAGCTGGAGACTAGAGTAGAAATACAGATGTCAACATTCCCCTCATACCAGAGATGAGATTTTATTATGGGAGGGGCTGGCGGGGAGGGGGGAGCATATAAACCACTTTGCATTTACTAAGTATCTCTTCCTTTCTTCTTTTTTCCCTACAGACATCTTGATTCCTAGATTAGAAAAAAATGCAAAGGTCTCTTTGTCTTAGCTTTTCCAACTTTAGATGAAACACATTTGAAAGGAAGAGCTGGAATCAACATTTAATAAATTAGGCACACAATGGCACCTGGATAGTGGTTAATCATTGTAGCCAAAGCTGATACTTGCCCTTGATTAAGCAGTGACTCAAAGTTCCAGGACTTTTTGTGATTTTGTGTTTGTTATTAGAGAGCTGTGACCTCTGCTCATCAGAGGTGTAAGAAATGATCACTCACCAGTACTGCAAATTTAGATGACAATATGGAAATAAGATCCCTGAATTTTCCTAAAATCTATCATTCTTTTTTGGTCTTATTTTCATCTGTTAATCTAACCTTACTTTCTCTCCTCTTTCTTGTCAGTTGGATGAATGAACTGTTTCATAGTGGTTAAGGTGGGAGACAGATTGTTTCATTTTGTTTTTTATGTCTTGTTTATATTATTAAATAAGATTAAATTACATTGGACAAACCATTTAGTTATTCTAAGCTCAGTTTCCTCGTCCATAAAGTGAAGATGCTGATACATTGCCATTTTATAAGGGCAATGTGAAGATCAAATAAGATAATGAATATAAAGTACCAAGCATACGATCTACCACATTTCAAGGGCTCTAAACATCAGTTCCTGATTCTAAATGTGGTTTCTCCTTGTTCTCAAAAATGGTCCTACTTTTAAAGTTGTTTAAATTTTATGACTATGTTTACATTTTAATATGGGAGGGTGGCCATATTCACAGTGACAATTCACATAACCAGCTCTGGTTCCCTGGAGAGCAAGGCCTTCACTGTTCTTCCTCACTGCTGCATCCCTGGCACCTCACCACTGAGTGCCTGACACATAGTAGGTGCTCAATAAATAAAATGTTGAATGAATGAAGCAAATTGGAAACAATTTAGTAGGAATACACTACTCCACAGAGACATTTTGTAAGGTAGACAGATATATAAACCAATCACATTTGGTAGTGTAATGAGAATTTTATTCCCTGGAAACCATGGCAGCAATGGGGATGCCATTTATGGCTTGTCACCATGACTTGTTATCTGAGTCATTTCCGGCCAATTCAACTAAATGACCTTATTTTCAAGAGCTTCTTTTATGACTAGCCTTGTGGCATATATCACCACATTCTGTTTCCTGGGATGGGGAGATAGAGTAGCAAGTGTTTGCCTCTGATAAAATAAAAAAGAATTGAAGCACTTTACTATTAATCTTATAAGAAATATACAGCTTGTCATGACTTGTACATAAGCAAAGGAAACCTTATTTTACTTTTTTCTCCAAAACTAATTTTGTTTCCTCTCAGGCTCTAATCAGATTAGGGATTTGGCAATTAAACTAGAAAATAAATTCTACTTGTATATAAAACATGTAAAAGTATAATGGCTTTAACCAGGCTCTTAGTTCATAAATTCACAGGCAAAGACCAGTCTTCTTCATGGTAAATGTAAATGAAGTACCCATTAAGTCTGAAAAGTTTATACCTTTTCTTTTCACTAAATATGTTGTGTCTTGCTGAAAAGTTTACACTTTTTTCTTTTCACTAAATATGTTGTGTATTGGTTCTTTCCTCTTTATCTCTGACTTATAAAAATCACTAAAGGGGAGAATTGTGACAAGTAAGGAAAGACTAGAAGACAACCATAAATGGCTAAAAACTAGAAAAGACTGTCATAACCTTTTCATTCTCTATAGTTAAATGTTCCTTCTACTTGTGATATATACAGATGGATCATTTTTAGCTCCAGAGGCATCAAAAAGCCTGCATAATTTACAAATGTTTCCCAAATTTGTGTCAAATTTACCTTCAGTGTATTTATCAAAACATGTTCCTTATACTATCGTTTATCAAACAGTTTTCTTAACTCGAATTTTAGGCTTTCTATATATCTCAGATTTACCTTACACAAGAGTATCTGGGAAACCAAGCACTTGTGCTTTTTCCTAATGTACAGTAACATAAATACAGAATATTAAGATGAATATCTGTCCGCATGCCACCCACCAAATATTTCATGTCCTGGTGCAATGTGTACCACATTTGGGGAAACAGGGCTTAGTGCTATCAACAGAGTTATCCTCTCTTGCAAAATAAATAAAACAATACCTCTTGCCAACATCTGTAGAAAAGACTGTTATAGCCACAGTTCTTCAAGATAAGTTTGCATCATGTCTAAGTGTTTGGGGATTGTTTCTACTCTGTAGTCAAATCAGAAATACAAAAAAAAAAAAAAATGCTTTTGAATCAGAGGCTTCTACACTTATGCTGCCAGAGAGCACTTGGAGGATTTCCCCACATCCCAACTGGGGAAATCATGGTTGGGGACCAGCAGCAGCCCTATTTGTAATGCTGTCCACTGATAGGAATGCCCAACTGAAAGTCTGAAATAAAAAATAATGACTGACCAGGAATTTCAACAGCTCTTTCTTGATTCTGGCAATGGAAAGAATAGTGAAATATTTAGTGTCTGAAGAGTAAATCTTCACTCCTTTTAGTTTTGCATTTGGAAGAGTGTTAGGGAAGCAGTAAACAAATTTCTTCTCAAGATTGCACTCCCCTTAGAGAAGTTACATTCCTTCTTGACATCCTTCAAAGAGCCATAAAAACACATCAGTTCAAAAATAAGGGGGGGGGGGTTAATATATAAAGGAAAACTTAAAAATCAGTTATCCTCAGTTTAATAATAGCTAACATTTATTGAGTGCCTATGATATGTTCAGGACTGCGCTAATCGCTGTACCTGCATTATCTGTTCTGTTACAATCTCAATAACCTAATATGTAAGAACCTTTATTGACATCCTTTTACAGAGGGGGGAAAAAACCTTAAGAGATGTTTCAGGCAGAATGCAAACCCAGAGTGTTCTGATCTGGGTGAAAACTTGTAACCATTACATATTTACAAAGCCTCAGTCAGTCCTTTGAAAGCACCTGCTCATTTAGATTCACAAATTATGTTCCTGATTTCAGCACACATTTCCTTATATGTTAAACCAATAGGAAATACATAACTTGGTAGCCAATTAGACCAAAGGAATGCTATAAGAGTGGTAAATGAAGGCTATTTAGAAAAGTTAACAATTATAGTAGATATGCTATATGTCGATCACTTGAGATACATTATCAAATGAAACCCTTAAAACAATATTATACCCAAGTCACAGAAGAAGAAACTGAACCTCAGAAAATAAGAACCTTGATCAAGATTATGTAAAAGAAATGGCATTTTAACCAAGCCAAGCCATCTCATTTTAGAACTTAATAATCTTAATTAATACACTAAAGAAAATGTTCTAAAATAGATGAAGAAAAAAAATCATTTTCAAGGTATTTATTTGAAGGACTAGCCAGCCATATCCTCATCTTCAATGCATGAAAAGGGTGGAACTAAAAGATCATGGAGGACCTTGGAAGTGTAACAACGTTTGTTTTTACTCTGAAATGGAAAGGCATTGTGAATTTTTAAACATAAGAATGTGATCTGTCTTGTATCTTAAAGAAACAGTTCCTCTGTAGAGGTCAAGGACAAAAGCCTAGAGCCCAGTGAGGAGGCTCTTTCAATGACCCAGATGATGGCTTCAATGAAGGCAGTGAGTGTGGAGATGAGATGCAATCAAGAAACTATTTTGAAGGTGAGGGCAAAAGTGTTTTCTGGTGGCTTGTATATCAGGTAGGAGAGATGTCTCAAGATTCTGCCCTAAGGAAATGGAAAGTTAAGTTCTGTTAACTGAGATGGAGATGACTACAAACAGAGAAAGAATAAGATCTTAGTTTCAGACATGTTAAATTTAAGAACCTTAATGAAGAGACAGCTAGTAAGCAGTTGGATATATGACTGCAGAGTCAAGGGAATAGTCCATAATGGAGATTTAACGCTGGATATCATCAGGGAGTGTTTAGATGGTATAGGAAGCCAAGAGAGTAGAGGCAATCAACAAGGGAGTAATGGTACATAGGGAAGAACAAAAGTCTCACAATTGGACTCTGATGGGCTCCAATGTTAAGAGATTAGGAACATGAGAAGGAATCAGCAAAGGAGCCTAAAGAGAAGTCAGTAAGATAGGAAAATAACAGGAAGGTGTCTTGGAAACCAGGTGAACTATAGGTTTCAAGGAAGAGGGTGATCAGTTATGACAAAGGTAGCTTTTATTTCAAGGAATATGAGGACTGGGCTTCCAGTCAAGATCGTACAGTAGGTAAACACTGTGCTCACTTCCTTCCATGACCACATCAAATTACAACTAAATTACAGAACAACTGCCCTTGAGAGCCACCTCGCTGAAGAGAATTCCTGTAAATAAAGATATTTTTTAAAAAGCAACATCAAGACTGGTAGAGAGGATGGAGATACAAAATGGCTGGTCCCACACCCACATGCAGAAGTTAAGAATTAGAGGGGCCCTGACCAGTTTGGCTCAGCAGCTAGAGCATCAGCCCATGGACTGAGGGGTCACAGGTTTGATATCTGGGTTGCAGGTTTAATCCCTATCCCTGGTTGGGGTCATGCAGGAGGCACCCAATCAATATGCCTCTCTCTCTCTCCCCCTCCCACGCTATCTACAAATAAATAAATAAATGGAAAAATATCCTCAGGCGAGAATTAACAACAAAAGCAATAAAAAAGAATTGGAAGGAATATCTCAGCTGCAGAGGTCCCCACTGAGGCGTAGGGGTCCCAGTCCCACACCAGGCTCTGTAGCCCGGAACACCAGTGTTGGGAAGAGGAGTCTCCACAATAGCTGGCTCTGAAAATCAGCAGGGACTCAGTCCAGGTGAGATGGAGAGCTGCTATAGACCCAGGCATCCTCTTAAAGGCCCCAAGCACTAACTCACTTGTTCATAAACATTTGCCCTAACTAACATCCAGAGAAGGAAAAGAAGCTCAAAAAGCCCCAGGGATACATGAAGACTAGTTGAATTGTCTAGATTCAGGGCGTGGGCTAGCGAATGAGCTCTCTCTGGGACTAAAGTACAGGGAGGTGCCATTACTCCTTTGTTGAGCCCTCTTTCCACACAGCCTACAGGCACAAGTGGGCATCAAGTGTGTCTCCATCAACCTGCTAACACTGCTTTCCTCCCACTCTGGTGATTCTTTGAGACCCCACCACGCCAAATTCCCACTAAGCGAATCCCATTCCACACAGTCAGCCACCTCACAACAGTTTATCCACTGTAGTCATACCTGGTCATCAGAGCCAGTGAGCCTGTGGGTCAATCCCACAAACTTACATTCCAGTAAAAATCAAGGTGCAACTACAACAGGAGAACACACACAACACATACAAGGGACACCCATGGAGTGCCTGACTCAGGTGAACAGGGAGTCTGCACCACTGGATACATGCCACAAAAGGCCACTCTGCCAAGACTGGGGGACATAGCAGATCTACCTAATACATAAAAATAAACACAGGGAGCCCTGGCCAGTTTGGCTCAGAGGTTAGAGTGTCAGCCTGCAGTCCAGAGACACCAGGGTTCAGTTCCCGCTAAGGGCATATACTTCATACCTCGGTTGCAGTTTGTCCCCGGCCCTGGTTGGGTTGTGGGGGTGGCAGCCACTCAATGTGTCCCTTTCATGTTGATGTTTCTCTCTCTCTCTTCCTCTCTCTCCCTCCCACTCTATCTGAACAAAAAATGAAAAAAATGTCCTCTGGTGAGGATTAAAAAAGAAAAGAAAATGTTTTGGACAATGGATCCTTGATTTAGAAGAGAGAAAAGAAAGCAGTGGTTGACCAGGGAGAAAATAGAAAGATCTGTGAATTGGTGTTTAATGAAATTAAAGAGATTTGTGAAAAAGCTCTGACCGGTTTGGCTCAGTGGTTAGAGCATTGAACTGCAGTCCAGAGAGACCCAGGTTCAATTCCCACTAAGGGCACGTACCTCGGCTGCAGTTTGTCCCCAGCCCTGGTTGGGTCGTGTAGGTGGTAACCACTCAATGAGTTCCTTTCACGTCAATGTTTCTCTCTCTCTCTTCCTCACACTCTATCTGAACAAAAATTGGAAAAATGTACTCGGGTGAGGATAAATAAATAAATAAGCAAACAAACACAGGGAGGCACTCATAATGAGGAGACAAAGATACATGTCCCAAATGAAGTAACAGGACAAAACACAGTGAAGGTGATAAACAAAATGGAGGCAAACAATCTACCAAATTCAGAGTTGGTTATAAGGATGCTCAATGAACTTAGGAGAAGAATAAATGATCTCAGTGAGAACTTCAACAAAGAGACAGCAAACATAAAAAAGGATACAGAAAACATAAAAAAGAACCAGTCAGAAAAACAGAATACAACAACTGAAGTGAAGAATATGTTAGATGAAATCAACAAGCAGATTAGATGAAGCAAAGGATCAAATCAGCATATTGGAAGACAAGGTAGTAGAAAACACCCAATCAGAAGAGGAAAAAAAATTGAGGGTAGTTTAAGGGACCTCTGGGACAACATCAAGCATAACAATGTTCACATCATAGTGGTACCAGAGAGAGAGCAAGAAATTGAAAACCTATTTGAAGAAATAATGACTGAAAATTTACCTAAACTGGTGAAGGAACTAGACATATAAGTCCAGGAAATGCAGAGTCCCAAACAAGATGAACCCAAAGAGGCCCACACCAAGACACATCAATTAAAGTGGCAAAGGTTAAACACAAAGAGAGAATTTTAAAAGCAACAAGAGAAAGACAATTAGTTATCTGCAAGAAAGCTCTCATAAGACTGCCAGCTGATTTATCAACAGAAACTGCAGACCAGAGGAAGTGGCATGAAATATTCAAAGTGATGAAAAGGAAGAACTCATAACCAAAATTACTCTACCCAGCAAACTATTATTTAGAATCAAAGAAAAGACAAAGAGCTTTCCCAGAAAATAAAAAGCTGAAAGAGCTCATCACCACCAAACCAGTATTATAAGACATTTTAAAGGGACTTCTTTAAGAAGAAAAATAAAAATATGAATAAAGAAAATCTCAAAGAAAAAATTATCACGGACAAAGGCAAACCATAATAAAAGCAATCATCAACCAACACTAAAGCTAGTACAAAGCTTAAAAGGCATAAGAAGGAAGTGTAATTGTGTAATTACAACAATAAATTAAGGGATACACACAAACATATAGAAAAGAAGCAAAACAATGACAAAAACATAAACATAGAGGGTGTGAGTAAAAATGGTAGTGATTTTAAAATGTGTTTGAACTTAAGTGACCTTCAACTTAACATAGATTGCTATAAACATAGTTTGGTATATATGAAGCTTATGGTAACCACAAACCAAAAATCTGTAAGAAATATAAAAGAAATAAAGAGAACAGAATTCAAACACAATACTACAGAAAGTGATCAACATATAAGAAAAGAGAGCAAGAGAATAAGGAAGGAACAGAGCCCTGGCTGGTTTGGCTCAGCGGTTGGAGCGTCAGCCTGTGGACCACAGAGTCCCGGGTTCGGTTTCCGTTAGGGCCACATATCAAAAATAAATAAATAAATAAATAAGCAAACAAACAAAGAGCTACAAAAACAATGAGAAAATAATTAACAAAATGGCAATAACTACATACCTATCAATAATTACTTTAAATATAAATGGATTAAATGCTCCAATCTAAAGACAAATGGATGGAAAGGTGGTGGTACATATATACAATGAAATATTACTCAGCCATTTAAAAAATGAAATCTTACCATTTGCAACTAAGTGGACGGACCTAGAGGGTCTTATGCTAAGTGAAATAAGTCAGACAGAAAAAGATAAATACCATATGATTTCACTTATATGTGGAATCTAGAAAACAAAATAAATGAACAAACAAAACAGAAATAAACTCATAGATAAAGAGACAAATTGATGAGTGCCAGATTGGCAAGGGTTTAGGGGGTAAATGAAAAAGGTGAAGGGTTTAAGAAGTAAAAATTAGCTGTTTCAAAATAGTCATCAGGATGTGAAGTACAGCTTAGGGAATATAGTCAATAATATTTTAATAACTATATACAATGTCAGGTAGGTGCAAGACTTATGGGAGGGATCACTTTGTAAGTTACAGAAATGTCTAACCATTCTATTGTATACCTGGAACTATTATAATATTGAATACCAAGTGTAATGAAAATTTAAAAAAAACTGTAGTAATATGACAGAATTAACCAATGGTTTAAGCAATGAAGAGATAGTGGATGCCTCGAAAAGAACAGTGTCATAAAAGTAGTGAGGATGTGAAATGCTAATTCTGATCAGGGTTGGTTTAATGAAGACTGAATGGTTAGGAACTGGTATCAGCAAATAATGATGACCTCAAGGAATTTGATGTAAATAGCATCAAAGAAGGTCTCAAAGAAGGAGGCACCTATAAAAACATATGAAAATGTTTTGCATTGCATATTCTGCTAACATTATGGGAAAATGAGGACACAAAATTTAAATCCCCAATCCTGGTGTGAAATATGTTAACCTGGAAATATTGACTTCACAGATACTGGCTTTGGTCTTATTTTTATACCTTGTTATGCCAGTAGAGTTGCTGAAACACTATCTTTGAATTTGCCAATCAAGTATCCTAAAATCTCTTGCGCAAATAAGCATGCTTTATTCTTGAGTACTGCTGCCAGAAAATAAGTCTAACTATAGACATATGACTGCAATATCACCTTTTTATTTGGCTCGATAATATTTTTGAAGTGAATTACTTTTCTCTTTTATGGCAAAACCTTGTAGTTTCTTATTAAAAGGGGCAATGACTTGCAGCAGGATATTTATACTTAGATATGTATAATATATTCTTCGTTTCATTTTTTCCCCTTAAGTATTGAGAACTTTTGCCCCTTGGATCACTTGTAGGAGAAGACCTCCTGAGTGGTATGAAATAACACTTTTAGAAATAAAAGGAAAACCTATTGTTTGGGGATTTTTCTAGCAATAAGATCTATAGAATTATTTTTCTTCTGGGTTTATACATGGCTTTCCCTAAAATCATTTCCCTTATATGAGAGACAATCACATATCCTTCCCAAAGATTTCAACCAAATGTTGAATAAAAAACTATTGATAAATAAGTCAAAAAAGAAACATGATGAAAAACAAACATGATTGGACTTTGCATTTTAGAAAATCTGCTTTAAAAAAATATTTCCAAATACCTAGACCAAAGTAACATCTCAAATCAGTATGCAAAGGATTTTTTTTTTTAAATGATGTTAGTACAACTGGGTGACTATCTGAAAGAAGATAAAGTTGGCTTCATAAACCCCATGTCAATTTAAGTTTTATTTTATTTTATTTTTTTCTTTATTGATTTTAGAGAGAGAGGACGGGAGAGGGAAAGAGAGGCAGAAATATCGATTAGAGAGAGCATCGACTGGCCATCTCTGCATGCCCCCAACTGGGGATCGGACCCGGATCGGACCCACAACCTGGGCATGTGTCCTGCCCAGGAATCGAACCAGCAACCTCTTGGTGCATGGGTCAACGCTCAACCACTGGGCCATACCGGTCAAGCTCAATTTAAGTTTTATATTAAAAAATAATTATCAGATGAAAATATATCCTTAGGTTAAGAAGGCATTTCTAACTTAAAATCTGAATACACTAAAAATGTTTTAATTGATCATTTTACTACCAAAAATATAAAGTCTGAATACCAAATTAAAAATAAACTTAATGAGCAAAAACAAAACATAAATGACAGGGACCAAATTAATTGTAATTCATAGAATATGAGAAAAATACAAATTAAAACTACACCAAGCAATCAGTCTAAACAATCATATTGGCAAAAATTGAAATCTTAGACAAAACCAATTTGTCCACTAATTTATTGGGAAACTGACAGTCTTATACATTACAGATGAAACATAGTACAATCTTATAAGGAGAAATTTGGCAATTTTAATTTAATTATAAATGCATTTATCCTTTGACCCAGAATTCTGCATTGGGGAATTATCCTCAATGCAGCATATGCATGAAATGACATATGTTCAACTATTTACTAAAACTTTGTTACAGCAATAAAACCAAATGTCATCAAACTCAAACTTGTAATATATACTGTACAACATCCACCCAAGAGAATACTATACAGCTATAAAAAGCAAGAAGTAAGCTGGACAGGGAAAGAACTCCAAGATATATTACTGAGGTTCTTTTTTTAAAAAAGTCACAAAATAGGATAAACAGTATATCTTTTGTTTATAAAAGGGCATGACTGAAGTAGACAGGGACAGGGGTTGCAGTGGGACTTCTTAATGCTGTTACAGCGGAATTTTCTTATGACTGTACAAACAATACAAACCAAAAAGAAATTTAATAAAATAAAAACAAAGAAGAACTGGAGTTAAATCCTGATTTACTTATAGATTATGTAACAGTGAATAGTTATTCAACCATCCTGAGCTTGGTTTCTTAGTCTATGAATCTGGGAAAACAAATCTTGCTTATCTCTTATTTTTTTCTTTATGATAAATAACATAAAACACATGAAAGTGCTCTTGGACCATGAAATGGCATGGAAGAAAGACATCTTCTATTTTAGTTTTCTTAAAATGACTTGCTGGCAAACATACAAAGTAGGCAGAATCTAATCAGGTAAGAATATGAACAGAGAAACCTCTAATATTAGGTGTAAACTTTTTATTCATTCTTATTTTTCATTGATTCTCCTCAAATTATGTTTTACCCACAGAAGCCTTCTCCAGGCCTAGTTATAGTAGAGAACAGAGAGTGGTGACAAAAGAGCTGAATCCCTGAAATGACAGCCCCTCCAAATTCTTCCCTCAGGGTATCCTTCAGCGCCACCCTTCTCCTGGTGGCCAGGTGGTATGGAGATACCTTCGGTCTTCAGTCTAGCTGCTACCCAGGAGTCCACTGCTACCCACTGTAGCAGCACATTCTTATTTCTGTCTACTACCTTAGCCATCTCTGCTGTCCCCTCTTCCACCAAATCTGCTACTTCTGAGGCTCTCACCTCTGAAATAGGTAGTCAGGTACAGGGCCAGGAATGAGTCCTGGAATTTACCTCCCACACATTGCAGTTTCCATGCTCCCACTGGTTCCCCTTGTATAAAGTGGGTACCCCTCCCAAGAAGCTAGAACTGGTAGGGCCCAGGCACCCTTGTGATTATTTCTTGCCATAGCCTGAATAATGTGATGTTTTCTTCAGGTCTCCTGCCCTCGTTCCCACAAAGGAACTGCACTTCCCATAAGGAAGCAATTTCTATCATTCCCCTTCCCTTATCTTTGGTTAGCAGTGAAGGAGGTTGGCATCCCATCTCATCATTTCATCATCCTCCCCAACCCCATTCCCTTGCTATACTTCTATTTGTGGGCAGTTTCCCTAAAGAAATTGTCTCCCTGTTCTCCTCCCCACAAGTATCACCAGCCTATGGGGTTTTTTCTGGTCACACCTTTCCATTCTGGCCAGTTCTTCATTTAAAAAGAATGATTCTGGAACTGTTACAAACACCAAAGACCTTTCCTGAGTTCAGTGCTCATGAAAATTACAATTTTAGAACAGTAATCCCCAGCCTTGGTTGATGAGTGTCAGATTTCCCAAAAGACAGCAATCTCAAATTTACCAAAATTCCCTCTAAAAATATTTTAAAAGTTAATTCATTTTAAGTATGACTGTCATATGACACTCTGAGACCAACTATAAGCAAAGTGGCAATGTCCCTCAAATCCCAGCATATATACTATTATGGAACTTGCTCGGTTTATGAGGTCACTCAGAAGGGATTAACAATGTTCATAAAATTTTAAAAAGCTCAAATCAAGAAAATAAAATTCTTAACATCACAATTATTTGACTCAATCTTTAAAGAGAAAGATCATAAAAACAATAAGATAAACACATTTATAAACAGAATAAAAAAATATGTACACTATTTTGGTGAATTCTTATTTTAAAAGGGGAAAAGCATAGATATGCACCTTACGAGACTGCACAGGCTCTGGAAGTATAAAGCAACCATCTCTAATAGCAATGGAATATGCTATATTCCATAAGGGTGGAATATAGAATATGCTACATTCTATAAGGGTGCCATGTTCAGCAATACTTGAGAATCCAGAAAAGCACAGCCATCTGCTGAATTACCTTTTGTTCATCTGGAGCTCAATTTGGTAGAAATGTTGCCTGTTTCTCATGCATACCAAAAAGTCCCCACTAAGACCTAAGACCACAGAATTACTGTGGATTCACAACAGAGTTTCAATTATTTCCTTAGAACATTTCTAGATTACACTGGAAATTGTTATAAACACATCCTTATGCCTCTGTCTTCTACTCAACTGAGATCTTTCTTTCTGATCTTTAGCCATTGCTGAAGTGTTACCTATCTGTTCATACTTCCTGGATGCCATGTCCTGTAAGCTTGTGCTGTGACCTCAGCATAACAGCTGTGCCGATGGCTTTGGCTGAGCTATTGCATTCACTCACCAAAAGAAGCACACTATTTGGCTCCTTGCACTTACTGTATGCCTGCTGCTCCTGGCTGTCGGCCTCCTGACAGGTTGCTCCGTATATTTTACTAGGTAAAAGGTCCTAAGAGAGCTTGTTTTACATAAATGGGCTACATAATGTTACCGACATCTCCTTGGCAAGAGAGCAAATATTACTGGCCTAAATCTCCAAACTTCATACTTATGACCCTTAAATGGGTCCATTTTTCACAAATATCATGGTGCAATGAGGATAATTAAATTCATGTGCTTGTAGGTAAATTAGGAACACAGAATACAGGTTAGGGCCTCTTATACAATTAGTCTAGGATTCAGGTGGTTATTAAATAAAAAAAAATATTCTACATATTCCAATATTATTTATTGGAGTTACTTTTGGAGGCTCAAAAACAAAACTTTAAGCAAGGGAAATTTTAAAAGATCATATAATTCTGGCACTGAATATTCTTTTTAAAAAACCCTTTTTATTTTTCAGATAATAAAACTGTAACTCAAAGATTTGTCCCAGATTACAATGATTTTCAACTAGAAGTTGGTTGACACGTTCCCATAATATTTTCACTACCTTTCATAATTTGTATCCTGAAAGACAAGCTCCAAATTAGGAATTCAGTATCCAAGCACCAAAAACAAATTTTATTTTTCACTTGTAATCTTTTCTCTGCTCTCTTTCTTCACATTCTTACCTGATTTTCATAAAAAGTAACTTTCCAATCTCATGGTAGGGCTATTTGACACATGTTGGGGAGGATAAATTCCTGCATGGCAAACCAAATAAAACATGACTATAAATAATCATGGCCATAAAAACCAGCTTACTTGATCAGGGCCTAAGTGGAATCAGAGCAGTAAAAAGAAATTAGGCAGAAGAAGTACGCTATTAGGCAAAGGAGAAAAACAATATGACCCGTTGTTCTATTCATGGCCCTCTGTATCTGGGGTGTGCGGGAAGGTCGGGGGAAGTAGTCTGTGATGGGAAGCATGGTGACTCTATTTTTAGCCATCAGTACTATACTTCTAATTTCTCACCTGAAGGACTTGATGCTTATTAAAGGACATAAAGAATTCATGGACTCTGTCAGTGGTCCCAAAGATCTGAGTTCTAATTCATATTCTGACACTGATCTGCTGTGTGCTTTGTGGAAGGCAATTAATTGCTTCAAACTTGGGTTTGTTCCTTGGTGATAGGGAAGTAACCATGTCTCCCTCCCAGGGATCATGGAGAGGTTGTCTCCCTCCCAGGGATCATGGAGAGGTTGATATGAAATAGCACAAGCAGAACACCTGGTATTCACAGAGGCCCAAGCAGCGTAGTTTTCATAAAGACTGCATTAATAAACGAGGGAAAATGCAAAAAGGAAGGAATAAAATGATATTTAAAAACCCCTTTCCAAGAATACTATGAATTCCTCCAAACTCCAAGTGGAATTCTTCCTATTGCCATCTGAAAGTTCACTGGGTTGGAGAAACTCTAGCTGGAAATGCCATGTTTGATACAAAAGCCTGGAGAAACATTTTCTGGGCCTGGTTCACTTTTGACCCACCTTGAGATTTATTTCTCTCTCTCTCTCTCTCTCTCTCTCTCTCTGTTTTTCTTCTTCTCGGCACTGCCCGATAACTCTCTGAGCAAAAATCCAGTTTTTCATTTTACTACTATGTGCCCTTCTACAACAGGTTTAGTGACAACTGAAGGGGGTGAGGCATATATAACCCACACACACTCCCAATTCCCAGTCCCAGAGAGCACCCCTCAGTAACCTCTGTCATGACCCTGCTTTCCTTTCTGGTTCAGTTTGTTCATCTGTTCAGGGCAAGGGTGAAAGGTCCCTGGGCAGAGCCACACTAATTGCAGTAGGAAATCTCCCAGTAATGCAAGGACAACGGGGAAAACCAAGAAAGAAAAAATAGGAGCACGAAGGAGAAACTGCTGCCAAAAATTATTATTGAATCCCTTTGGATTTATTTAGAGCATAATGCTCTACACATAAATACAAAACCAAACAAATCTCTAAGCCAGCCTGTTTAGACCAGTCTGACATTTCACTTTTCACTGGAAACTAAAGCAGTGCCTCTGTGATGCCAAAATATCTGGATGAAAAGTGAAAAACTGTGTCAATAAACAAATATCTGTTAAGCCTATTAGCCAAGTCCAGGCCAGTGCTCAGGCACTGATGAGAGGATAAGAGAAGTAAAACAACAGGACCTTCTCTTCAAGGAGCTTGCAATATGGCAGTAGATAATAACAACTTCCTGCCTATGTAGAAGAGAGCATTCTAGATACGGATACAACATGACTTTAGGTGCCAGGGCTGGAACAGCATAGCATACAAAACGTGGGGGAGCCCTGGCCGGTTTGGCTCAGCGGTTAGAGCATCGGCCTGTGGTCCTGAGAGACCCGGGTTCGGTTCCCGCTAAGGGCACGTACTTCGGTTGCAGTTTGTCCCCGGCCCTGGTCGGTTGTGCGGGTGGCAGCCACTCGATGTGTTCCTTTCACATCGATGTTTCTCTCTCTCTCTCTGTTCCTCTCTCTCCCTCCCACTCTACCTGAACAAAAAATGGAAAAATGTCCTCGGGTGAGGATAAAAAAAAAAAAAAAACAAAACAAAACGTGGGGGAAAGAGTCCCACCCTGTCTAAAAGAATATGTAAAATACCTAATGTCTGGCTGCTTGGGTTTAGATAGGTAAAATGTAAGAATTACTATATTTCTTTCTTTCATAGATGTTAAGATTATCCAAACACGGAGTCCAAGTATTCTGTCTTATCTTTGTAGGAGCTTGCAACCCAAGATTCTCATTCCAGGAAGGAATCCTCGTTGTTTAACAGGATAACTGAAACTCAAACTTTAGGGAGTTCAGAAGAAAAGAAGCTACTGTCGATGCCTAGTTTGTTCTTCCATGATTTCTTCCCATTTGCTCTCTGATCTCTTTTGTTCTTCCTGTATTATAGCCTCTTGAAATGGTGCTCAGTATACATTCCTTTCCCCCCTTTTCAATGAAACCAACAAAATATTTGTTTGTATGTGACAACATGGCTGAATTTTAAGGACATTATGGTAAGTAAAATAAGGCAGCCATGGAAGGACAATTATGGCATGATTCCACTTAAATGAGGTATCTAAAATAGTCTGACTCATAAAATCAGAGACTGGAATAGTGGTTGCCAGAGGCTGCGGGGAGAGGGAAATGGTGCGTTTCTAATCAACAGGCATAAAGTCTCAATTATGCAAGATGAATACATTCTAGAGATTTGTTGCACAACACTGTCCCCATAATTAACAATACTGTATTGTACACTTAAAAATTTGTTACAAAGGTAAGTTTCATGTTAAGTGTTCTTACCACAATAAAATAACGTTACAAAATAAAAATAAAAATAAAAATAATTTAATATACAAACCCTGAAGCTTGTTCTACACAGCACCATATATACACATGAGGCCACAAACTCATTCTTTGGCAATGATCTGAGATCCTAGGCTCAGATCTTTGCACAGCAGAAGCTATATATGAGAGAGTTAATTCTGAAGATAACTGATCATTGCTGAAGATACCCATGAGTTTATGAGTTTATCCAAAATTAGAACCCAAAAATCATAGTCATTTCTTATTTAAGCAAGACAACTGAAAAATAAAATAGTTGTATTATCTCCATCTTTAAACATGTTGGCTGCTATTAGTTCTATGTGTGTGACGTGTTCATCTATGTATGGCCATGACTATTACAGGCAGGAAGATCCAGGTTTACTTTGAGCTATGTTAAAAATACATAATAGCAATGGGTGACAGTGGACCGTTGATAGAAATAAAGAAGTTCAGTTAATCCTGACCTTAGACCATTTAAGCACATTACAGAACACATTTTTACAGCTATCCTGCTACTTAGTTTGGTATTAATTCTTCTGTTGAGACAGTCGTTATATAAATAAATATTTGTTCAGCAATATAAATTGTCATACTGGTAAAAATATAGTTGCATTCTCCAGTCTTTCATTTCTCTTTTTTTCTGCTGTCTCTTAATTCAAGTTCATCTTTGTCCTGAATTCCTCCTACATTTTATAGTTTTCTTGGTGGCTCTAGGTCAATTTGCCTTGAGACAATTTGCCAATGTACAATTAGCCAACAAGTAATTTCCTAAGTGAGTAATTCATTGAAAGCAATTCCTTAAAAGGGGTGGCTTTTTGCAAATTGCTTTTTGGTAAAAGGGTCCATGTTGTTCTTGAATGAGTGACCTTATCTCCTCACAGGGACTGAACTGCATATTTCTCCCATAGCCATATCACTTAAATATTCAACTTGTATGTTCCCCTGATCTGTTAAAATGTGTATGATAAAAGTCCCTCAGTTCTCTTAATGCCAAGTTGTTCCTCCAGTGTTTCAGATCTGGACCCCAAGCACCACTTGTCACCCACTTTCCCAAGTCAGGAACCTGAGTTATTATGGATGAATTTATCCATCTTTTTCCTCACCCTCCAGATGCAGTCAATGATCCACTCCTGCTGATTTTAACCTCCTAATTAAATACAAGAATGAAATAATCAGATCTCTGTTTCCCATAGACTCCTAACTGCTTCACAATCTCCCTGTCTCTTCATCACTGTTGTCTACCGATGAAGGTCAGATCTACCCATCTCTCTGTAAGCCACTCCAGGACTATTAAAATGAGATCATAATTAATCTGCTTCCATCAAGTTTTTCCCTTTGCACATTCCTCCTTTACTTTGCTACTAAAATAAACTATACTCCCATATTTAAAATTATTTACAAACTCCCCATTGTCTATATCAGCGGTTCCCACAAGTGTGTTCCATGAAACACAAATCCTGCAAGATGGTCTGTGTTGAAATACATTTAGAAAAACTGCAAATCCTGCAAGATGAAACACAAATACTACAAAATAATCTGTATTCATATAAGTATAGAAAATATTGCATACTATATCTTCCTCTTGCAAAAATCACAAAAGCAATTAACATAATAAAGGCCCAGGAAACTTGAAAAAATACAAAAACATTGTCTAATCCAACATTTCCCACATGCATTTGACTCATAATCTCTTCTTTTCCACTAACAGCCATTAACAAGCAGTGGAACACAGTTTGAAAAGGCTAGCATACTGTGATTTTATCATGCTAAGTCAAATGAATAGCTTGACCCAGTCCACTGCCCCTATTTTATTTCGTTCCTTCTCCACCTCAACAGTTAGCATTTTGGCAATCCTGTATGACTTGGAGTTCTTCATGAGAAGCATGTTCTTTCCCATGTGTATGACATATTGCTTCCTTTAAGGAAAATGCCCTATTCTAAACTCACCACCCACTTCCACCTTCTCACTAACTCCTTTTCATCTTTCAAAACACGTCACAAATTTCATCTTCTCTAGAAATTTTACAGACCTTTTTGACCTGCCTTTGGTTTCTCTCATAATGTCTTTCTACTCCTCAGAGCGTTTACCATCTTTTAATTAAAATTAGGTTCATTTCCCTGATTTGTGCAATCTCCTCAGGGACCAAATCATTAGTACATAGTAAGTGCTCAAGAAATAGCTATTGAACTGAAATAGACCAGCCTTCGATAAAGATAATACATGATAATACAGTCAAGTTTTAAAGAATGTATAAAATACCATAATCCCCTAATATTTCAAAAATATATTCTAAAAATGTTTGCTTTTAGAAAAGCAGTTTATATAGCATGCATCTTATTTCTTTAATTAATATCATTCATTTATGAATGTTGTTAGTAACTTGTAATGAAATTTTCCTTCTCACTGGCATCTGCATGTTTCAATCACTTTATATCAAATGTTTAAATGTTTTTCTTTGCCAAGAATGAGGAAGAAAAAGAAACTGCTAAAAATATTCACTACGCAACTTTCTACTGTAGAAATTGGCAACACCACTTTGGATCTTGAAATATAAACACTACCTAAAATCAATATAAGACACTGAATCCATGTTTTTGCTTGACCTTACTTAAACAACAGCTGTTCTTCATTTTATTTGCTTCAAACCTACCAAACCTGTTTGGGCCATGAAGCAGGTCTGAGCCAAGCCTCCTAAGTTTAGCTGTACATAAAAGATGACAGCTTTTCTTCTGGGTAAAATTACCTCATGCCACATTTCTCCCTAAACCTCAACTCTCTTGTATTCCAGATTTGGTTTTCAAGAGTGAACATTCTTATTAACCAAGTTTGACATAATTATCAACTTATTTATGAACACAGGGAGGGTCCATAGGTGTGATATATAGTAGATGTTTGAACTGAATATCCATTAATCCTAACTGACCTGCCTCATATTAAAGAAAATATCCCCTTCATTTATTCATTCACTCATTTGATAAATTATGTGCTGAGCACTATTGAGTACCATACTGTCACAAAAGCCAAAGTGGGATAATGATAATGTTATAAATAATAGTTGCATATATTGAATACATACAATGTGTAAGGTGTCATGCTAGGTTGTGTATCTGTATTATCTCATTTGATCTTTATAACAAGCTTGTG
The DNA here is from genome assembly GCF_014108415.1 of Molossus molossus. Classification (NCBI taxonomy): domain Eukaryota; kingdom Metazoa; phylum Chordata; class Mammalia; order Chiroptera; family Molossidae; genus Molossus; species Molossus molossus. Next base: position 50,091,981 of record NW_023425351.1, read on the forward strand.
ATGTTGGTGTATTGCTATTCCTTTTGATATATTAAGACACTGGGACTTAGAGCACTGGTATAGCAAACAGCAGAGCCACATCTGAATCCAGACAGCCTGTCTCCTGAGAAGCCCCTGTGCTTAGTTACCAGGCAAAACAGCCCATCAGTGGTCACACAATACCACTCTACCATCAAACTTTTCCACAGACAAGTTCCTTGCCTGACCACTGCCACACTATACCTTTAAAGGCATTGAGCAAGAACCACTTCAGAGGACTTTAAAGTGACAAAGGCTTAGAGAATCAAATTAAAATGTTTATTTTTTAATCTAACAACTTTGGAACATATGGTGTTGGCAAGTGTTCGATGAATATTAACTGATTATAGTTAATGTTAAACTGTAGTTAATGTGGTTGTACTGTGTAACCTTTGAGGTACCTTTCAACCAGGAGATTCTGTGATTAAAGTGTTGGCTCAATCTAGTTGTTTCTAGATTTCATCTCCAGACTATCTCTTGAAAATCACATTTAATTCAGACTATTTTCAACGGAATGGACTGGACTAAGCAAGACACTTACCTTTATTTATACCAAATTAAAGAGGTCACTTGCAGAGAAGTAGCCAGTTAGACACCTATTTTGTCTCAACTATATCCTGTGAGAGAAAGGAACTCAGGATAAAAAACACAACTAACGTGTTATATGGCATCATGGAGGGACAGTCAGGAAGAAATACTAACTCATTCAAATGTGTAACAAATGACTCTAGATAATTAGGCTATTCTAAAAGAGCGATAAAAAATAATAAAATAAAATAACAATAAATGTTTTCTATAGATTCAATATACTAGAAGTGGTTTCACAGGAATTTGTTAAGTGCAGTAAATTATGGTGGATCCTGAATGTACAAAGAATGTAATTCCCCAATGTTCATCATGTAAATTTCCTGCCTTACCCCACAGCCTGGCTCACTCAGCCATTTAGTCTCCCTATAGGCCAAAAAACAAGATTGCTTCAACAGTGTATTTCCTGACTAATTTATTAAGATGGTTTCTTGGGTTATACAATATTCCCAACCCAAAGGCCACTCACTGGTGAGAGAAAATAATCCCTTTTTTAATTAACAAGGAAAAAATATCACACTGAATTTCAAGCTATTTGACCAGTTTGACCTGGTCTTAGACCTTACTTACATTTCCATGAGCTCAGAGGTGAACTTCAAATCCCGCTTTGGGTTTTAGTTTTGTTTAAAGTACTTTTTAATGGAAAAAAAATCATTTTTCTAGCTGTCCTGAAATTTCAATGTCAGTAAGGTGATAACCAGATGCCAAGGTGATGGGCTATATAACATGACGTGATACAAAATCGATTTATGCACAGACGCTCTGGGCTTCATGGCAAGAACTGAAATGTTGTGCACCAAATCCTATGTCCTAAAGGTATCTTTTCCTCATGAGAAGCAACATTTTCACAGGAATTTTGGAGCTGGGTCAACCAGTGACCTAAAATTACATTTAAGTCCAGGATCCCTAAGTTACTTAAGGAGGCATTTATAGCAAACCAAATAAAATATCTTGCATAAGCCAGTAAAACTTGTGGCAACAATATGACTACGCTGTAATCATTGCCATTTAAAAAAATAAAGTTTGTGTGAAAAGAACAAGAGAGTATACCAACAATTCCACTGCTGATGGAAACATTCCAGCTTCAATCTGCTTTAAGGCAGCATATCCTAGTGATTAAAAGCACCATCCATCCATGAGAAACAAACCTTGTTTCAAATCCTGTCTCCCTCACTAACTGGGTGACCTTGAGTATATAACAGAAGTCTCAGTTTCTACAACTGTACCTCATAGACTTATTCTGTAGTTTAAATGTGATAATGTAGTTAGAAATTCTCTTTATACTGTTTGACCCGAAGAAAGCACTCAGTAAACAATGGCTTCCAGTTTATACCGATTCAACCAAAAATCAGAAACTAAGCTATGGGAAACAAAAAAGAACTAAAAGCAGGATGAAAACAAGGTTAAAACAGTGTTTTTAAGTGTGTGTGTGTATGTGTGTGTGTGTTTTGGGGTATTTTTCCATTGGCCATGTTTCTTCCAGTGGTTTGTAAGCTCCTCTAAAACTACATGTCATATCTGCAATTTCTTTTGAAAGGCTGCTAGTATATAATGATTACTTTGTGGTTGGCTAATTTTTGTCTGCCACAGGCTAATTCTGAAAGTTTATGAGGTATAGACTCAAGTAATAGTTAAGGCTCAGTCACATTTTCTTACATGAGTCCTAGCACTGCTGAGATCATATCATGGACCTCTGAAGAGATGGAAAGGAGTACAGGACCTTTATGAAAGCAGAACCTCTAAAAACTAACCTGTCTTCCCAATGCGATGCCTTCACCCCAACAGAGACTTGACTTTTTCAGAATCATTCAAGATATTAGAGATCAGTATCTCATCAGGATTTAGCCACTAGCCTGCCCACACTTACTAACTTTGCAACTGTGACTCTAAGTACATGGCAAAAGTATCATGGATTGCTTTTAAAAATGTGTGTGCATGCATATGCGTATTTCACAATGTACCTTCAGAAACAGTCCACCAGCAAATGACAGATGCCACAAAAAATTTGTATTTAGAAAAATGTTGAACTAATTAAAATGTAAATAAACATATATAGCTAAACTTAGTGGTTTAGTATAGTAAACCAATGCCATAGTCACAAAGTCTTTTGAATTTGATATTGTAATACTCATTATATGGTTCAATTTGCTGTTTTCCCCAAACAAAATCTCTGATAATTTTATTGTCTTTGGCTCATGAGTTTGATCTCAAAATAATTTTGAAATTAATTTTATTAAATTTTGAGTTATAAATCAATTTTATTTTTAACTTTGTATAAAACATACCTTAATTTTAATTTTCATGTCATGTACACAGTTCAGCATTAATCTTATGAAAATGACTTTGACTTGCTAAACTCAACATCAGGTTATAACCCAGGTTACGACTTGAGGATTAAATCTGCTACTAATACAATTCATCTTAAATTCTTTTTGAAACAGTGTAGGGAAATGCTGCTTTCTTGGGTTAGACTGGTAGTTATATGTTGCCACTGACTAATGATAGGAAATAGACCACGTCATAGTTTGTCTGAATCTCAGTTTTCTCACAATTAAAATAAGAGATCTGGACTAAATGAGTACTAAGGCCCATTACAGTTTTTGAACCCTATGATTCTTTGTTTCAATTAATGTTTAGCTTTTCTGACAAATGGAAAACAAACCATAATTTTCCTTAAAATTTAATATATGCATATATACACATCAAGAAACTTAACTATGAATGAATATTTGAGTTGAGGGTTAGAAACATCTCTTTAAAAATATTGTGATCTAATGCAAATATAGTAAGAACCTGAGAAACTTTTTATTTTTTTATTTTTGAGGAACTGCTTGGAAGAAATAATTATGTAAGTAGAGGCAGGATGACAATGAAGATTTTAAAACAAGCAAAAAAAATCTATATTCAAATCCTGGTTTCATGGTATCATCTTTGGTAAACTATGCAGTCTCCTAGGCCTAAATTTCTCCATCTGTGAAGTGGGAATAATACGTATCTTCTAGGACTGCTGTAAAGATTAAACAGGACATTTAAGGCATCTAGCATGGTTATTAGACAATAAAATTTTCAGAGATTTCATTTAGATAAAACAGCAAGTTGAACCATATAATGAGTATTACAATATCAAATTTAAAAGCAATGTGAATATGTCATTGGTTTACTATGCTAAACCACTATAATTTTAGCTGTATATGTTTACTGTACATTTTAATTAGTTCAACAATTTTCTAAATACAATTTTTTTTGTGGCTTCTGTCATTTGTAGGTGGACTGTTTCTAGTAAGGCATCTACCATGGTTACATGGTAAAAACTCAAATATTATTCACTTTTTTTTTCTTTTCTATAAGTCTTGGCACTAAAGGCAAGAAATTCTTGTTTCAGTAGACGCAACAGTGAAATCAACAAACTGATCTGTTGAGGCTAAGAAGGAAGTATTTCATAGTGGTTACCAGGATCTTAAAGACTTGCATTCAAATTCAAGGTCTGTCACTTATTATCTTTGGGATCATAGGCGATTTACTTAAGTTCATCTGTAAATTGAGTTACTATAAAGCTTAGAAAAGAAAATGTAGCACAGTATCTACATCACATCATAAGAACTCAATAAAGGGTAGCTATTTTTATTATGTTCTCCAAACTTGAAACAGAGATGGTAATCAATGAATGTTTCTGAAGCAGTGATTGAGTAAATGATTGCTCCTTAGTTGATGAGCAATATCCAGAGTCTCTGTGGGTCTTCTGGGAGCAAACACAGGCCCTGGAATCCCACAGCTTCATAGGGAAGGCATGTCATTTTCAAAGATGTCTTTCTTGACATAAAAAGAATGTCTTGTAAACTACTTGTGTTCTTTTTATGAAACCAGTTAGGGATTCCTCATGTTTTTTGTCCTCAGTTAAAAAACTGTTCCATGACATTTTTTCATGGGTGTGATCTGGTTGTCTATAGCCAAACATGTTGCGGGGGAGGGGAAGGCGTGTATGTGAGGAAGTGGATATGGCCAAAAACTATGGGAAATCTGAAATAAAAGTCAGATTAGCCCTATTGGGATTTCTTGAATTGGTTGCACAAATAGACCTAAACACTGTTTACTTACATAAATATAAGTTAAGAAATACTGGTACTTCATTAGATTTAAAGATCAACAATAACAAAATAACATTAAAATGTTTATACTTTGCTGGGTAGATATCTCTAGAATCTAAAAATATCAAGCGTTCTTTTAGTAAAACATTTAAAATATTTAGACTGACATTTTTAAAAAACAACAATAATGTCTGGGCTCCCTCTGCTGGATCTTCAGACTGTGAATGCCAGAAAGAGGTTTAGTACCCTAGTTACTCGATCCACTGAATTAGTCATAGTGATAAAATTAACACCAAAAAAAAGTCTGCTTGCAATGATCCATCTCAAAATCCACAGTAAAACAGTCTGCCAAATAAAGAAGGCAAAATTGGTTGGGAATAATTTTTTCTTTAATGTTAAAAAACAGAAATTTTATTTTGTTTTAAGTAGGAGACAGCAAATTTTTTGTTTGTTTTATGTTTTAAAAAGGAGGCATAGACTTTCTCTGGAGAGGGGTCACATGTGGTCCATGGTGCCTGTTGCCAAGGTAACCATGTCGTCTGTCTATACATGTCAAGGCCAGTTGTTTCATTGGGAGACAATCAGGCTATCAGGTCAAAGAAAACAGAAAATGCAAATTATGATGCTCATGCCGCTTCAGAAAAACTACAAGGTCAATATCCTGCAACCAAACTCAGAGAGGTTTTCACTTTAATAATTAATTTCTTAATATTACTAATGGTATTTCCTCCTTAAAATAATTATGTCCTGGTGAATACATAGGCAGTACATGCCTTTACATTGGGAGCTTTTTCTGTTTATTAAACTCAGAAGAAGTGAGGACAAAATGTTCTTTCATAAAATTAGAACTTTTCTCCTCCAAAATTCATGAAACATTTATTCAAAACTCTATAAAAATATTACTCCTTTTAGCTTATGGAGCATTTCTGAGTAGTCCAAATATCGTGAATTTAGGTGCGTGTTTAAAAATTGTTGCTGAGGGAAGGCTACAACTAGTATAAGGAATACCGAGTTCCACTCTAGAAATGGCAAGTTATTCTTTGTTTATATTAAGAACAGAAATAAAATTTTCTGCACCACACTGCAGTTTTATTCTTGAGTTTGGTGTAGATTTTTGTAGCAAGATATGTAACATTTAAAAATACAAGTTGAGTGCTCATGTATTCATAAAAAGGCACACTTTATTTTGTTGAGTTTCACAAATTTTGCACTCTAAAAACCTTACTTCATAGATATTAATAGTGACTCTCAAATGAAACATACTCACAAATTCATCAATATATCTAAAATTATCTGTCTCACAATATCTCTGGAAAGGTAACCAAACAATTTCTTAAGTTGAAAAATTTAAGTTAGTCGCTTCAAGGATGATATTGTCGCCCTGGCCAGTTTGGCTCAGCGGTTAGAGCGTCGGCCTGAGGTCCGGAGAGACCCGGGTTCGGTTCCCGCTAAGGGCACGTACTTCGGTTGCAGTTTGTCCCCGGCCCTGGTTGGTCGTGCGGGTGGCAGCCACTCGATGTGTCCCTTCACGTCGATGTTTCTCTCTCTCTCTCCCTTCCCCTCTCTCCCTCCCACTCTATCTGTACAAAAAATGGAAAAGTATCCTCGGGTGAGGATTAAAAAAAAAAAAAGGATGATATTGTCCTTTTAATTTGCTTGATCAGGTTAAGCACATATTTCCTCCAAGTTTTCATTTTCAATTTTTCTGTTTTATGGGACATTACATTACTGAAGATTTCAAAAGATCTTCACCCCCGAAAAGAACAAAGCTATTACTTCTTTTTATGTAGGGTTTCCCCTTGGACTCATCTCCCAAGGGAGCTGGAAAAACTAAGATAATGTAAGTGGAGAAAGATAGCTACAGTGTCTTATAGACAGAGTGACCATATGTTCCAATTTAGTGGGGACAATCTTGGTGAATGCCTCCTTTCCTGGCACGATTATTAGTACTGCCATTTCATCCTCAAAAATATCTGCTGCAATGATAAATTACATGACCTTCCTATTTACAGTCTAAGCTCTTCTGACTGCATTAGCATTGTTTTCTAGGACATCATTTCTAAATGTGCATTCACCTGAACTCTAATCCTTCCATATATCAGGAATTCTAAGTTTAACTAAGGTTGAGAGATGCTGCATATTAAGTGCACTGTTCTTCTTGGAGAGTCTAAGATACATTCACATATTTAAGGCACTCACATATTTAAGGCTGCCTGACTTTGCTTTCTCTAAAAACTCCACAATTTGACTGACTTCCGGTCAAGATGGAGGCGTAGGTAACTGTGGTACTTGCCTCCTCCCACAACCACATCTAAGTTACAACTAAACTACAAAACAAACATCCTTCAGAACTAACAGAAATCCAGCTGAATGGAAATCCTACAACTACAAAATGAAAGAAACAGCCACATTGAGACTGGTAGGTGGGGCAGAGGCGAGGACATGCTGGTCTCACACGCATGTGTGGCAGATAAAAATCAGGAGGACACCTTGGCTGTGAAGGTCCTTTCTGAAGAGTGAGGGGTCCCCTTCCATACCAGGCACCCAGCTCAGGGTTCCAGTGTCAGGAAGAGAAGGCCCCATAACTTCTGGCTGTAAAACCAGCAGGAACTGAGGCTCAGGGAGGCTGCAGCTATTGGAGCCCCAGGCAGCTCCTCTTAAGGAGCCATGCACAGACTTACTCGGTCCACTTCCTCTGAGCTCCAGTGCGTAGGGGAGACAGTTTGAAAGGCACCAGAGACATATGGGGAAGAACTGAGTTATTTGGCATCAGGGTGAGGACTGGAGAGGCAGCTTTCTCCTCTCCATGCTAGTGGAGGCCATTGTTCCTTTTATGAGCCCTTCCCCCACAGGGCAGGCAGACAACCGCCATATCTGGGACTCCAGCAACCTGGTTCATACTGTTTGCCTGGCCCTGGAGATTCCCTGTCCCACCCAACTTTCAGGCCCACCAAAGCTGTTTCCAGTGGCTTTACCATAGGATTGGCCTGTTTTTGCTCCTGCTTCAGATTTTCCTAAAATTTCTCAAACAAGCGGCATTTGGACACAGTGAGCCCCATACCTCTGGCTAAAAGGCCCCAGGCCTGGCACTAGAAGCAACCAGCCTTGGTTCATAGGTTGGTTTCTCCTAGGCACCTCTAAGTCCAGCACAAGAAGCAGCCATCGGCAGACCGATTTGTAGCTTATGTCTGGTAGTCCTGGGTAGAACACAGGCAGTGCCTGGCCTTGCCACAGAGCCAGCACACCCAGTAGACAGCTTCAGGCCACATCAAAGCACTACCACTCAACCACCTGCACAAGTGACACACTCAAGGAGTGGACTCAGTGGGTACCAGAGCACTGCTAAAGTAAATCTTGCTCTATGTGATGGGCCCCTGCACAGCTGATCATCCAAGGTAGTCAGAGGTCGGTGGTTAGTGGGCACAGTCAGTCCTTGTGACTGATCAGCCTGAGTATAACCCTCCCATTGATGTGCCAACAGCAATCAAGACTGAATTACAACAGAAGGGTATCAAGTCCACTCAAGGGGTGCACCTCGAGGGTCCAGCTGGGTGATCAGGGAGGCTGAGCCACTGGACCCTACAGGACACCTACTACAATGGGCTGCCCTAGAAAGCCTAGGAGACATAACAACTCTAGCTAATACTAATACATAGAAACAAACACAGGGAGGCAGCCAAAATGAGGAGATAAAGAAACATGTCCCAAATGAAAGAACAGAACAAAACTCCAGGAAAAAAAACTAAATGAAAAGGAAATAAACAATCTAATAGATGCAGAGCTCAAAACACTGCTTATAAGGATGCTCAATGAACTTAGTGAGGGCCTCAAGAGCATAATTAATAAAGGGCCAGTCAGAAATGAAGGAACGTACTTCATTAGTAGAATCAATATTAGAGTAGGTGAAGCCAAGAAGCAAACCATTGATTTGGAACACAAGGAAACAAAAAAACACCCAATCAGAACAGTAAAAAGAAAAAAGAATCCAAAAAGATGAGGATCATATAAGGAGCTTGTGAGACAACTTCAAGGTTACCAACATTTGTATCATGGGAATGCCAGAAGAAGAGAGTGGGCAAGAAAATGAAAAACTATTGGAAAAAATAATGACAGAAAAATTCCCTAACTTGGTGAAGGAAACAGACATACAAGTCCAGATAGCACAGAGTTCCAAACAAGATGAACCCAAAGAGGTCCACCCCAAGACACATCATCATCAAAATGCAAAAGGTTAAAGACAAAGAGAGAATCTTAAAAGTAGTAAGAGAAAAGCAGTTGGTTACCTACAATGGAGCTCCCATAAGGCTATCAGAAGATTTCTCAAAAGAAACTTTGCAGGGCAGGAGAGAGTGGTAAGAAATAGTTAAAGTGATGAAAAGCAAGGACCTACAACCAAGATTACTCCATCCTGTAAAGCTATCATTTAGAATTGATGGCCATATAAAAAGTTTCCCAGACAAGAAAAAATTAAAGGAGTTCATCACCACCAAACTAGTATTATATGAAATGTTGACTGGTGTTCTTGAAGAAGATGAAACAAATATGAACAATAAAATGGCAATAAATACATATCTACAAACAAAACGAACAAACAGAACAGAAACAGATTCATAAATACAGAGAATTTTTTGTTGGTTGTCAGATGGGAGAGGGGTTGGGGGAATGGGTGAAAAAGGTGAAGGGATTAAGGAGTACAAATTGCTTTTTTAGACTGATGAACCTCAGAGGGAAGGGATTGGTGAGGCAGGAAGAGAGAAACCAAAGAACTTATATGCATATATGCACAACCTAGACACAGACAATAGTATGGGAAAAGCAGTAGGGGGTGGGATTGGGGAGGAGGCGGTCAAGGTGGGGAAAAAAGAGGGACAACTGTAATACATTCCACAATAAAAATAAGTTTAAAAAAAACAACTCCACAATTTCTGGACTACCAGCTCCCTTTTTTGCATGATAATATAGTATAAAAAGGAGCTATAACTATTCAGTTATATGAGTGTTCAATTCCAATTAGCACAGAATACATACCTCATTCCTATACTTGATTCACTGCACCCCATCTGAAAAACTAAAACTGTGGATAATGCCAGCTTCAAAACTATATATGGCCCTGAACAGTTTGACTTAGCAGTTAGAGTGTCTACCTGGGGACTGAAGAGCCACGGGTTCCATTCCTGATCAAGGTCACCTACCTGGATTGCAGGTTCCATCCCCAGCCCCAGTCAGAGTCATGCATGAGGCAACCAATTGATGTGTCTGTCTCTCATGGATGTTTCTGTTTCTCTCTTTCTCTCCCTGCCACCCCACCCCAATCTAAAAAAAAAAAAAAAATCAAGGGAAAAAATATCCTCAGGTAAGGATTAACTACAACAACAAAAACTATATACATACAACCCATGGACATAGACAATAATGTGTAAAGGTTGGGGGCGGAAGCAGGGTGGAGGGGGTCAATAGGGGGAAAAGCGGAACATCTGTAATTCAACAATAAAAATAAATTAAAAATGAAAATAAAAAATAAAGTGTTCATAAAGCTCTTGTCTAAATTGTTTAGAGTGAAATTAGAATCATTTGTCCACACATTCACATTGAATTCAATTGGTCTTAATTTAGTGCTTATTATGTTCAAAGTACTAGTTATACACTATTTGTTCTCACTCTGTTCTATTTTTTTCCCACAGTACTGATAGACTTCCACAACATCATATAATTTTCTAATTGATTATATTTACTCTTTATTATCTCTCTTCCCAAACAAAAGGTAAATCCTTAAGAGCAAATGTTTTATCTGTTCTATTCAATAATGTATTGCCAGCATCTAAAAAGTAGCTAGTATAAAGTATATGCTTAATTTTTCTTGAAAAAAACAAATAAATGACTAAATGAACACCTTAAGGAAAGTTTTAGTCATGGAGCCTAGTTCACAGTAGAATTGGTTTCTGAAGAATGAAGGACTGAAGGCTTAGATACACGAGACTACAGGTATGTGGCTAGATCTCAGAGTAGATTATAGGACTGGAAAAGTATTCTAGAATTAGATCATGAAGAACTGTGAACATCATTTTAATGACCTGGTTATCATTTATTGTGCAATTACAATGGGTTATGCACTGTGTGAGGAATAACATCTTCCTATAACAAACCCAAAAGGTAGGAATTGCTGCCCCCCTGCTTTAGATGAGAAAAATGAGTCTCATAAAAGTTAAGTAACTGTGCCAAAACACATACAAGTCAGCAGTGAAGCTAGGATTGAAATAGAATTTTCTTTGACTCCAAGACTTACGCTCCTCATGCCACCTTTCATTAGGCAGTAAAGAGCCATAAAGATATGTGGGCAATAAAGTAAAATCTTTGCCTTGTGTTTTTACAGGTGTCACTGCTATGAGTGGCAGATTGTACAGGTAAGATGTCTAATGTGAGATCCTAGTAAGAATTCCAGCTCTGGAAGTCAGGATTCAGGATTCCTAGATTCCAGAGCTGTGATGTCTAAGACATCGTTACTAGCCTCGTGAGATGACTGAGTGCTGGAAATGGGACTAGTCCAACGATCTGTGATCTAATTGTGAAGTACACACTGGATACTGAAGACATGATACCCCCAAAAAAAGATGTAAAATATTTTATTAAGGAGAAAGAGAGTGTGGGGAGGGTAAAGCGGGTAAAGAGGGCCAAATATATGGTAATGGAAGGAAATTAGACTTTGGGTGAGGAACATGCAATAAAGTATGTAGATGTTGAATTATAATTTTACACCTCAAAAGTATATAATGTTAACCAGTGTTACTCCAATAAATGTAACACAAATATTTCATTAATAATGTTAATTGGTTATATGTTAAGATAAAAATATTATAAATCTACTGAATTAAAGCATATTAAAATTAATCTGTTTCTTTTCTCTGTTATGAAGGGCTATTCTAGTTTATCATAAAGGAGCAATTTGAATTCTTCAAAAATCACAGAAGGAATAGCTGAGAGTAAGTAAGTCAAGGTAAAAATCTTGAATGAAGCCTGCACTTAGGGGCTAAGTAAAGAAGAAGATAGCAAAAAAAATTAGGGAGTGATTCAAAATGACAGTGTCAAGAAGCAAATTTGGCCACATGTTACAGAAAGGCCAGGGAAGATGACAACAGAGAAGAGGCTGTTGGATTTGCTAATTAAGAAGTTACTTGCTTTTAGGATTTTTCACAGAGTGGTTGTGGTGGAAGCTCATTGAAATAGTAGGGTTAGGGTTGGACTCAAGATACAGACATTTTTAAGGACATGACTGATGTGAACATGTTTGTAAGTTTAGTAAAGAGGAAGCGATCAAAGAATCAAAAGAGATCCCTGATGTAACAGGGTTTTATTACCAGTTCTAGGAAAGTAACCCACCTAGGAAAGGATTCAGGATACTTTTCCCATAAGGCCACAGGAAAGACAAGGAAATTCAGAGATGTCACATAATTTTATTTCTTATATTCTTTGAGATGGAAAAGATGAGTTTTGAGTGTGAGAGAAGGTTGAGGCTGAATCTGAGAGCTTGAGAAGTGTGAGAAAGGCTTGGAAAAGACACAGTAGTATATCATCACTATGGAATAATAAAAGATTGGGAAGTGAGCAGTGAAGAGCCAGTGGAGTTTGGAGAGCATAAGTATTCAGGAATATCTGTTGACACAATGATGTTGCTTTCTCCAGCTGTGCTAAGTTTTCTGAGGCTTACTCAAGATTAAAATTTGACCAAGTGAGTGATTGAAGGGCAAAGGGCCTCTTCAGTTGTTCATGAGGAATAATAAAATTGCAGAACACAATGGCCATATTGGATAAAAAGGCTTTTAAAGCCAATAGGAGAGATTTTGGATGATGAAATGAAGGCAGCAGCCATTTTGTAGCATACACACTTTGCCAGTCTACTCACTGACCTCACTGACACGAAGCAGTAGCTGGGTCTGGTGTGCGTGTGCTTGGTGCCAAGAGGAAGTGCCTCAGCTTCTGCAGGTCACCTGCATCACCAAGTCAGAGGCAGCAAGAACAAATGCATATTTCACTCCATCCTCACAAGGTTCCAGATCATCTCTGTGGAGTTCCAGCCTGCTGTGGATCTCTTTCTGCCTGCCTGCCCTGCGAACTTCAGGCCAGCACCACAGTCAGGACTTTTAGGCCAGCCTCTATAAGTCAATTCCCTGTAATTAATCCTTCTCTACTTGAATCCTGACAGATACAGAGCTAAAAGCCTAAGAAAAAGATGGCAAACTCTTCAGTTCAGGAAGAAGAGATTTTATTTATTTATTCATTTATCCATTGATTCTAGGTGCCAAAATCATACATCATACAAGAGACAGATCTTGAGAAATTTTCATTAAAACAAGCAAGTAAAATAAAACTGTCTGTATGATGAAGAGAGGGGTTCAAGGCAGGGATGGTCATTCTGCTTGGCTTGGATTTCAAAGGAATGCTAAATTGAGATTGCGGTCTATTGTCTAGAAAGCACATTAGAGAACAAGAAGAAAACCAATCTCTCCTCTGGGCCCCAAGATACTGAACAAGTAAAAAGAGAGACTGATGCTTGGAAGAGATTTGCAGGAAATGATGTAGGCTCCTGAGTTTTAAAACTGTAATTCCACTTCAAACATCACTTATTATCCATCACTCCAAAGCACTTCATTCTCTCATATTCCATGGCAATAATTTCCCAAGCTCCTCAAATACAAGTTTCTGCAATTTCCTCTACTCTTTTTGTTCCCTCATTTCATCCAGCACCATTACCCATCCTGTCCTGTGCCACTGCCTCCCCAATTGACCATCAAATCCTGTTACTTCTACTTCAGCATTGTCTCCTACTTTGCAGTTCTACCACCACTAAATAAGACCGTCATTGTCTCTCACTTGGGCATTTTCACAAGCTTTCCCAACAGAATATTTCTACCCCCCACCCCCAAGTTTCTACAAAACAAATCAAATCCAGTTATTCTCCTGCATAAACATCACTAAATCTCTCCAGAAACACTTCAAACTCCTTATCATAATACCTTTCAGTCAAGGCTTTGGCAACCATTTCCTACATCTCCCATTACTTCGCATCATCTGTCTCCAATGGACTTGTTCTGGTCATTCCTAAATGACACCATGCCTTTCAGAAATTTGTGTCTTTGCATGTGCTGTTCCTGTGGCTTAAAAGCCTTCTGCATGCTTTGACTTGTGATGAATGCCTCCAAATTCTTCAAGTTCTCTATCAGGCAGATCCCCTCCTTGGTACCCCAGAGTACTGTATGCTAACCACTCTTTTGACACAAATTCCACATTGAATAATAATTATCAGTTTATATAGATGCTTCTCATTTTAGCACTGTCATCTCCTGAGGACTATGACCACAAGGTGCATTTCCTGGTTGGCACATAGGAATGGGTTCAGAAATTTTTATTATACAAATTAAGGAATGTCATGGAGAACTATGTTTCACATGGAGGTTTACAACTATTGCTCAGGCCCCTGGGCTAGACCACAGAAATCTATTTCATCTATGAGGTAGCTAGAACACAGTAGTATAAATATATTTCCCAGATATTGCATTCTGGAATTTTATTGCAAAAAGATAATATTTCAGCCATTTAATGAGTTAGACCTACATTGGTGAGCTGGCACAGAAAGCCAATTAAAATTTATACTACTATTTCTATGGGAAAGTACATTCTACAATTTACAGGGAGAAGGGACTACATACAACCACTCCAGAAATGAGACTTCTCCAGCTACAACTGTGCTTTTCGTTTGGTAATGGGAAGAAAAAAATGGAATACTGCCAGAAACAGTTTTGGGGTGTGTGTGTGTGTGTGTGTGTGTGTGTGTGTGTGTGTTTTTTGCTCCACAAAGCATGGCTTTTGGGTCCTGGCATACAAGGTAAGCCAGTGATTTGAGGTATATGACTTCCCTCACCATCATCCAGAACATCTTTCGTCTGTGTCAGAGAAGAAGTCATGGTATTCATAGAATGGCTCTTGCTCTCTGGGATATTCCTTTCTGCTCACATATTCTAATGCTCTCTGTGTTAGTCTATTAAGTTTATTTGTAATGCTGGTTACTTATATTTAAGAAATGCCACTGAATGTTAAATTAACAGCTAAATCCCCTTTTTACTGAAGATACTCCTCCTGAATTACCTCAATAATAGCAGCATTTTTATTTTGTCTAAGCAGCCATTTGACAAACTTTGATTGAATTCCTACGATGTGCTAGCCAATGTCCTAAGCATTGGGGATAGAGATAAGTGGTGATTCACAGCCTCATGAATGAACTGTCAGTCAGTAAAAGTTTACTACACATGAAGTAAAATACATATGTGACAAAAATAGGCTAATTCTGACCTCATGGAGTTTATATGCCAGCAGGGGAAAATATGTATAATAACGTGATCAATATATTCAATAATTGTGTGAGTTAAAGTATTTTAGAAGCTCAGAGAGACTGTTTCTAATACACATATGGGAAAAATGCAAGTGAAAAGGGCAGGTGTGGTAAACAGATTAAAAAAATGACCCCCCAATTATTCTTATTTTTTGGTATTCGGAGGCTTTGTGTAAGCCTCTCCCTTCGAGTGTGAGAGGGATCTGTGAGTTGTTTCTAACTAATAGAACACGGCAAAATAATGGGATGTCTTTTTCATGATTATATTACATAAGATTGTGGCTTCTACCTTTTTAGTAGGCTCTGTACTGCATTCTCAGCTTGCACACTCTGACAAAGTAAGAAGCCGTGTTAGAGAGACCCATATATCAAGAAACTAAGGGCTGCCTCTTACCAACAGCAATCTAGAAACTAAAGGTGGCCTCCAGCCAACAACTGAAAAATAAGGGGCCCACTCTCTAACAGGACTCAGGAACTGAACCCTGCCAACATCATGTAAGTTTGGAAGTGGATACTTCCCACGTCCAGTGTTAAGACGAGACCTCAGCCCTGGTTGACACCTGACTGAAGCCTCATGAGAGACACTGCAGCAGGATTCAGCTATGCAACACCTGGATTCTTGACCCACAGAAACCATATGTAATAATAATGATAATAATAAAATAACAATAATAAAAATATAAATGAAGGTTTTAAGCCACTAAATTTGGGGTAATATTATTTCACAGCAATTGATAATAGGTACAGCAAGTAAGACTTACTGAAGAAGAGATTGATGCCTGAACTAAGTATTAAAGAATAAGACAGTTGGCATAAGGTAGTGAAAAGCATTTCAGGCAAGTGGAACAGGATAACTGAAAATACACAGTCAGGAAGCATTTCTATGTAAGTTGAGACCACAAGGGCAGGGCACTGAATGGTGAAAGATGAGAAAGTAAAGGTATTCGAGCAGAGACTGGACTGTGAAGTATCTTTTAGGCTTGTGTGTCATATCAATCATTTGGATTTTATCCTATAGGCAATGAGACCAATGGCCACTTAAGAAGGGCAGGAACAATAGAGGGTTTTATGGTTTGGACAGATCACTCTGGGAATTATATGAATAGGTAACTTCATATAAGAAGGAGAAAATTTACCCTCCAGTTGACAAACTGTTCCCAAGGGTAGGTCAAGGTAATAGAGGATAAGGACTAGAATCAAGTAAAGGATAGAAAGACGGTGACTGATTTGAGAAAAAATTAACAAGTAAAAATCAGCAGGACCTCGGAATTGGTTGAGAGTCATGATGGAAAGGAAGAAGTCAAGGACGACTTCTTTATTTCCAATTTGGATAATCATTAGTGATGGTTCCATAAATGGGGACCAAGAATGCAGGAGCAGAAAGAGTGGTTCTAGGAGGAAAAGGTGAATGAAGTTTTAATTGACTGAAATTTCAGGAATGAGCTCTGCATAGAGACATGGAACTGAGTCTTGAGCATAGTGATAGTGGCTGAAATTAAAAGAGTTGATGAGATTGACCAGAATCAACAGGAAAAATAAGATCAGTGAGCTGAAAATAGAACTTCAGGGACAACAGCTAGAGAGTGGACAGCAGAAGAGACTGTTGCAGACACAAAGCAGGAAGAATGAGAGAAATGA
Organism: Molossus molossus; assembly: GCF_014108415.1. Taxonomy (NCBI): domain Eukaryota; kingdom Metazoa; phylum Chordata; class Mammalia; order Chiroptera; family Molossidae; genus Molossus; species Molossus molossus. Next base: position 50,108,688 of record NW_023425351.1, read on the forward strand.
GGAGAAGAGCATTAAAAGCTTATTAGAAATTTCATCTTATATTTAAGAAACTCCCTTCTTTATATAATTTGCTTTGGCTGATTTGGGCTTGAGAAGACTTGGGTGAGTATATATGAAACTCCTTTCCTTCATCCCCTTTTATTCCCCACCTACCTATCATATCCCTCCCTTAACCAAATGATTTTCTATACTTTCTTGATTAAAATGGCACCAACTATTAACAGAGTGCACTGGACATGAGGTTAATTCTGGAAGAGATTCTGGGAATAATAAGAATTTGCCATCAAGGAAATTGCTTTGGCTGTTGGAAATGTAGAAAGACTAAGGACAGAGGACCACTGAGAAATCTTTTTCAGAAAGCAGTTCAATGTTATCTTTTTTGGGGAGAATTTATTAATAGAGAAACAGATTGGTATAATAGAACACTGAGGTGAAAGTTAGAATTCTTTCTTGTTGGGGTAACAGGAATATTAAAGGGCCAAGACGGGATGGGATAGTAGGGATAGAAAAGAAAAGAGAAATACTTTGTATAAAAACAGCAAAATTTTGTAAAACCCTTTGGCGGGGGTGATAAAAGAGGGGGTGATAAAAGAGAGCTACTTAAATATTTCAGAATCTGTGTTCAGAGATAATGCTGGTATGATTACTGAATGGGGACAAGGCAGAAGGGGAAAAAAAGCCAGTTTCTTAAAAATTTACAAGATAGTTTTATAGATGGTTTGTTTGAGAGAACGGTGAGGTCTATAATATAAATTTACTAAGTCTACCAGAGATAATGGGCAAGCAGTGAGATGAGAGGATGGAATGAGTAATAGACATCTGAGGTGCATCTAAAGGGAGGCACGGTCAGAGCCCTTAGTGTTGAAAACACATTCAGAGTTAGAAAATACACTGAGTTAGAAAAGCAGAGACCATTTTGGAAGCCAGAAGGGGGAATGAACGAAAGAGAAAAGCAGTGCTTGTAGAGGTACAAGGAAGTTGGGATTCTATAGTTGGATAAAGAGGTTTGTTCCTCCTTTTGTGCCCCTTTATCTGTTTTCTGACAAAAGAGACATGATTTGGAGTAGATGTCTCACTGCTCACTTCGCACAGGATCCTGAAGCTATTTCAGTGCACCAGAGGACACAGAACACAAATATAACACCAATAAGAGAAGTGATGATAGATTGGAACATGAATTCCCACATGTTACAAGTAAATTTCCTTTTGAGTCCAAATCATGGTGTCTGGTTACAGGAGAAGATTTACTGGCAGCAGTGTAAACTCCTGGAAGGTTACTGTCTTACTCAGCATTAGCAATAAACACATGGACTGTATTCTTAGTCAGACATGCTGGATTTTAAAACCACAAAAACTAATCCCCAAAGTTCCTCAAACTAAGCAAGACAAGAAATTTATTGTGTGACTGTTACCATAGAGAGTACAAGCTCAAGTCATTTTAATTGTAAAATTAACTCTTAATTTTAATGAAGTGCTTTTTATTGAGAAGTGACTTTTTAGAATATTACACTATAAATCTAACAGAAAAAAATATATAAAATCGTCTACATGTTTTGGCTTGACATTTTTCAAAAAATACAATTACCAATTGATATCACCTGTTTGTACCGGTGAAATAAATTTAGATTTCAGGGTTCTGTCTCTAAACCTTTAAAACATTCTCAGTTTCCAGGTCTCTATTCTCTGCTGGACTAAACTATCTTGACAAAACACCTCTACTCACAAAAATGTGCCAGTTAACCACAATGGTTTCTATAGATAAGGGACAAAAATTTTCTCACCTTATTTCTAATACTCATCACAAAAGTACCAGGTCTAAAGAAAAAAATACCTGTAATTCAACTCAAGGCATATTATTCTCTAATAAAACTACTATTTAGATGGGGTTAGGAAATTATTATAGTCCAAACATATCTTTGTTGAGTTAAAATATAGGTTCCTCAATCACTGAGAAGGGTAACATACTGGACTCAGGATAATAATTAAATGGTTAGAATTCCAAAACTCCCTACAAGATCATGATTAATCAAGCAACATTTACAAACTGTCAATTAGGCATATGAAATGAAAGTCCCTTTACCCTCCTTTTAGTACACTCTGAAATTCCATGACTCCTGGTAAATATGAACACTGGCAAAGGCTTCAACTCAGTATCCATTCTTAAACCTGTGTGTCACTGGGGTGTTAAAGCCCCTATAATGCTTAGGATGGGTCCCTGCATATAGCAGGAAGTATTTATAACATGTGTTGAAAGTATTAATTAATTAATTAGTGAATTTATATTCACTTAGCTGTATCTTGGATGCCAAACACTATTACTATGTATCTTACACACTTAGTAAATATTGCAGATTGGATTTTGAATGAATAGGTGTTGATACTGTTAATTAATTCAAGGAACATAAACTGTGTAATTCAAGCTTAATCTTAACCATGACCATGTCATTTGTGATATGATAGCTTTGGGATTTTTTTCTCTACTATTCCCTTTACATATTTAGTATATGTAACTTTACTGTTACATATACTAATAATGCAAGTACACAGAGGAGCCAGTGATTTTTGAGTTGTGCCAAAATTAAATATAATTTTCTACAACTTTAAACATTTCAAAGGAGAACATATTTTCATGAGAGTAAAAGTTTGAAATTTTAAATGTTTAGAAATGTGTCAAAGCAAATGGTTTTGAGAAGCTGCTCTTCATTAGCAAAAAATTATAGTCATACAAGTGACTTTTTATAAAGCTCTGATGATGTATTTTTAAATAGATTATATTTAGTGCTAGTAAACAATTTACAGTCACTCTTCACAACAGACTCTCTTTAAAGACATCTGAGATTTTTCCAAGGAAAAGTTAGGGCAAACTTACAATGCAATTCCATTAGGCCAACATCTGTACATATATGTGCATAGTTTCTGATTATAATTAGGGGAATCACTGAACTGCATCAAAAATCATCTAAATTGTTTTAAATTTTTTTCAATGTTCAAGCAGTCCTAAATTTTCCCTTTCAAAAGGAGTCATTAATAGGAAAGAAAAAAGAAACAGACATTAGCACAATTAAACATGCTTTTACACAGGTATTTTCATTGTACTTGCCTAAATACCAAAAATATCACTTATAATTTAATTTATGTAAGCTTATTTCACTGTAAAGATCTAATTCAATTTGATGAGCTATGATAAGAAAAATGAGTTAGAATTCTCAAATCTTTGTAATAGACTTATAATGCCAATTGTTATAATATAACATAAATAAAAATTAGGTTAACATTACATTTCAAGTAGAAAGTCTGTATTTAAATAACTTAAATTGTATATGTGTTTAAGGAGTAAAACTTCGACCTGACGAATAAAAAGACCGAATAGATTTTCCAGTCTAAGTTCTCAAATATAAAATATTGCAGAGAAAGCTGAGGGATATATACAATCTTAAAGGTAGCAAAAATTGGTGTTCCATCTTCATATTTTATAATTAAGTAGATTCAAAAAACATATGTAATATTTTGGTGTGACTCAAGAGCCATCAAAACTAAATTTAATTTAAAATATAAGCAATCTAAGACATAAATCAAGAGAATCATATTTAACTTTTACATTTGAGGTATTCACATGAAGACAGTTTGAAATTTTATTATATTTGGAAAAGCCTTTTATCAAAACAAGCTGAGCATCTGACAAATGAAACATTATGACATATAAAAAAAACTAACATGCAGAAATATATTAGCCAGATAATTGCTATGTCTAATTCTCACACTTTGAAATAGAATTTATCATGAAACTAAATGCAGTCCGTTGCTTGTATAGAATGAAAATAATTGCATCACAAATTTTAAAAATGTATAAAAAATAATGAATACTTCTGGATTCTTTAATTTTTTTAAATGTTTATAATGAGACTACTTTTTTACACTACTATGTAAAAGTGACCATCATATATATGCACAGCGTTCATTATAAAGCCAAAATTGTAAGATTCAGTAAATAGTAATTTATTTTTTCCGGGAGGGAGGGAGGGAGGGAGGGAGGGAGGGAGGGAGGGAGGGAGGGAAGGAAGGGAGGGAGGAAGGGAGGGAGGGAAGGAGGGAAGGAGGGAGGGAGGATTCTTAATTAAGAGTTAATTAAGGAAGGAGTGAGGGAGGTACTTTTATCAAAGCCCCGAATACAAACCAAAAGGAACCATCAAAGAAAAACATGGGTCCTCCCTAATAAAAAATTTTAAAAAAGAACATCAATGTTTCAAAAACAAAACTGTTAATTTTATCAGATATAGATAAAATTAACTTTTAGAATTTAACTGGCTTATAGATTCATAACCAAATTCATAACCAAGTTGTTCTTGTTATTGTTAGCTCCCTCAAAACATAGTGGCTTAATTACAACTAGTTTATGGCACCTCACATTTGTGGGTCATGATTCAGAGTTCCATTGAGTAATTCTCCCTTCCATGGTTTAGCAACAAATTAGGCTACTCTGAAGAGTCCTAGACGAAATTTCCACTCTCAATTCTGGTGCTACAGATGAGATGGCTGGAAGACGAAGGTCAGCTGGGGCTGGATCACCTATACATGGCTTCTATAGCATGCAGTCTAAAGGTGGCCTGGTACATACGGCAGCTCAGAGATCCCGAAGGGAATGTTCCAAGGGAGCCTGCCCAAGTGAAAGCTGCAACACTTCCTATGATCTAACCTTAAGTGTCCGAGAAAGTCACTTCTGAAGTCTATCAGGCAAGGTGAACATGAAGGCTAGACCAGACACAAAAGTGAAGAAGGAACCAGAAATTTGTGCCATTTTAAATATTCCACACAAGCTCTATCTGGTTTGGCTCAGTGGTTAGCATCATTCTGTGGCTGAAGGGTCATAGGTTCGATTCCCAGCCAAGGGCACATACCTAGGTTGCAGGTTCAATCCCAGGCCTCAGGGGTGGTGAAGGAGGCAACCAATCAGTATGTCTCTCTCTCACATCGATGTCTCTCTTTCTCTCTCTCTTTTTCTCCTGCTCTCCCTCACTTCCTTCTACTCTATCTAAAAATTAACAGAAAAATATTCACAGGTGAGAATTAATAAATATTCCACACAAGTTCACATTGGAAGACATACCAGGAAGAAAAAAAAAATAAAGTTACATAGAAAAAAATCCATCAGAAAGATCCATAGCTCAAAGGTACACATTGTGTTGATGCTTTACTAATATTATTTTTTGGAAAAAAATTATTGTTCATGTTTAAATTATTATAATTAATTTTCATGATATATAACTTTTAAAGCCTAAAGCTCTTTTATTGATTTACTTTTTTGTTGTTTTATTCTGATTTTTTTTTTAAAGATAATTATTTTCCCATTCCAAGAAGCCTGCATTAGCGAAATATCAGGAAGATGTGAGATGAATTTCTAATCAGGAACACTGCCTTGGGAGGCCACTTGGATTCTGAAGCAGACTATTAATCTTACCAATGTAGTTGACTGTTAATATGACTGTGGCCCTGGCCACTGTGGCTCAGTGGGTTGTGCATCATCCTGTGCACCAAAAGGTTGCTGGTTCCATACCCAGTCAGGGCACATGCCTAGGTTCCAGGCTCGATCTCTGGTAGTGGGCATGCAGCAGGTAGCCAATCAATGTCTGCTCTTACATCGATGTATCTCTCTCCCTCTCCCATCCTCTTTCTCTAAAAACAAAAAAAAAATATATGTTTTAGCCTGGCCAGTATTGCTCAGTGGTTGAGCGTCGACCCATGCACCAAGAGGTTGCTGGTTCAATTCCTGATCAGGGCACATGCCCAGGTTGTGGGCCAAATCCCCAGGAGGGGACATGCGGGAGGTGACCAAAAGATGTTCTCTCTCATTGATTTTTCTTTTTTCAATCCTCAACCGAGGACATTTTTCCATTTTTTGTTCAGATAGAGCGGGAGGGAGAGAGAGGAAGAGAAAGAGAGAGAAACATCAATGTGAAGGGATACATCGAGTGGCTGCCACCTGCACGACCAACCAGGGCCGGGGACAAACTGCAACCGAGGCACGTGCCCCTAGCGGGAACCGAACCCGGGTCTCTCTGTACCGCAGGCCAACGCTCCAACCGCTGAGCCAAACCGGCCAGGGCTCTCATTGATTTTTCTCGCTCTCTCTCCCTTTCCCTTCCTCTCTCTCTAAAATCAATAAAGAAAAAAATACATGTTTAAAAAATATATTATGATTGTGAAAACAACTAGTAGCATAAAGTATCCACACTTGGAGTACTTTTTAAAAAATTTTAAGTTAAATTTATTGGAGTGACATTGGTTAATAAGAACGTACAGGTTCCAAGTGCACATTTCTATGATACATGATCTGTATATTGTATTATGTGCCCACCACCCAAAGTTAAATCATCTTCTGACACCAAATATTTGGCCCTTTACCTTTTACTACCCCCACACCCTTCTCTCTGGTAACCATCGGTACTTCTTAGAGAATATAACTTTTACCTCATAGCCACTACACTGAAGCAAAGATCAGCGGAAACAAGTGTTAGTAATAGTGAATTCCTGGCATGATGCAGTACTTGCAGTTCTCCAATCCTTATCTGCCCTTGGACTCATCCAACCCAGCAGAATTTAACACCTAACATTGTTTTAATGCCGTATTTATAATCTTTTACTAAACTGAACTTTGACATTACACCACCACCTCACATTAATAGCTTTAATAAGAAAGACACTGCCTTTTAAAGCCCATTATTGTATCTTTTATTATGTGAATGTAACTGAAGCTGTGGCTCATGACACCACTCTCCCTTAGAATCTCCTTTAGGAAACTATGCAGGTAAAATTTCTCCTGGCTCAGAACCATAAATAGTTGAACTTCTCTGGAGCAACTAATTTGTCTTTATTTTGAGACCTTGAATCATGTAACTAGTTATGGTTTCCACTTTGCCATGTCTGCTAAAAGTCAAATTTGTTTCCTAACCTTGGCAACTGAAAGAACATGAACTTGAGTGTTGACCTCATGCCACAGTTCAACTCATTTTTCATAACCCTGCTTTCCCTTTTTCTTGAATAATTTATTTATTTTATCTGCTTATACTGTATGTTTTTTTAAACCTACCTTCAATTTTTAGAAAAAGTTAAGCAGTAAGTAATTCAATAAAAAAGAAATATTCAACAAATTATTCAGTGAGTATTCACATGTGTTACAAAGAGCTTGTAAGTGGGATGCTTTTTTACTGTGACTTTGGTCGCATGTTTTCCAGCTAAGGAAAACAGGAACATGTATTTAATGGGTGATCTCAGCTGAGTCTAATCAGATATTGGGTGTGTGAGACTTGATGTATATCGGCTTGAATCTATTTGAATTGGAGCTACAAGAATAATTCAGTATTAAGAGTTAGAATTCAGAAATTTTCAGGCCTATAGGGTTACCATGGTCGATGAGAAAGGAATAATAATATTCTCAGGAGAAAATTTCACTCTGAAGAAAGACTTAGGTATTTGCTAATATTTTTAATGGTCAATCTAAAATAACCATAAATAGTAAATTATATGTTTTAGTTCCCTAGACATGCATATTACTGTCATTTTATGGGGCTCAATATCTTGCAACTCATAAAATATAATGCTCAGCTTAAACCGTTGTGAGGATTTTTATTACCATTTTTTGTTTGTTTTGTTTGGAATAAACATATTAACATGCTCTAAAATATTTTCAGGTTAAGTAAGCAGTTCTCAACTAAGGATGATGCCTGAAGACACTTTTGGTTGTCACAACTGGGGGTGATAGTAGTACTGATCTAATTGGCAGAGGTCAGAAATGCTGCCAAACATCCTACAATGCATAGGACAGCACCCACAGCAAAGAACTGTCCAGTCCAAAATGCTGTTAGTGCCGAGACTGATAAATCATGTGTTAAAGTTATACGTTGTGATGTAAAACTCTGGATTCTTAATTAATAACTAGTATAAGAGATTAAAACAATGTAAAATTTGGGGGGGAGGGGTAAAATAATTGTTGACTTTCAAAAACAGTGGAGACTTTTTGCAATTATGTTGTATTTATTTCTGAACATCCAACATTAGCATAAGGCCCCACCTATAAAGGTTTGTTGAAAGAAGGAGCAAATGAAAGGATTCTGCTATTTTCCTTACTGAAGGGAGTTGGCTTATTTTCTTTGCAGCAAATAGCTGTCTGTTCAACTTCCTTTTTGCCTCTCTCTCACTTGTTTTTTTGGTAGTCAGAAATGTAGAATACCTGTAATTAAGATATCTAGAAGATTTTCTTAAAAATTCAATAAAATCCAGCTCCGGTGAAATAGTAAGACATCTGATATTTGAGAGGCAGTCTAACAAATGTTATTTGCTATCTCATCATCTAGATTGTCCTGGTACTATCCTCATATTATGTAAGCTCAAGGAACAAAGAACGTAGGTGTGATGCCCTCTGCTTGTTTAAAGTGTTACTATAAGAACTATTTGGTTAGGGACCTGGCCGGGTAGCTCAGTTGGTTAAAGCACCGTCCCAGTATATCAAGTTTGCAGGTTCGATCCCCTGTCAGTACACATAATAGAATCAACCAGTGAATGCATAAATAAGTGAAACAACAAAAATTGATTCTCTCTCTCTCTCTCCTCCTCCCTCCTCATCTTTCTCTAAAATCAGTACTTAAAAATTTTTAGAAAAAGAACTATTTGGTTAAATAGCATTTCTGTATCTACTGTGATTAATTCGAGTTAAAGCCATTGTCCAATGTGTCACATAATATATTTTATGCAAACCACACAATATTAATTCAGACTCGAGATTTGTTCCAGGAAAAAAAAAAAGGTCAGCCTATTATTTCTCTTTGTCAAAAACACAAAACTATATATATAACTATTTTCTTTTTCAACTTAGCTACAAGAAAAATAAGCTGCCTGAAATCATTTGCTATTTCTGAGGCTGTATCATGACTGGCTTAAACAACACATCCAGGAACCAAGTTGCCTGAATTCAAAATCCAGAACCACAAAGTACTAACTGAGGACTTCACTTCTCTGTGCCTCAGTTTCCTTACAGGCAAAATGAAGATAATAATTACACTGACTTAAAATTATTGTTAGGATTAAAACTACTAAATGTTAAGTACTTAAAGCAGTGCCTAGAACATAAGAAGCCCTGGGTAATTATCATCTATGATTAATTCTGATTTCTTTAGACAATTCCATGTCTTCTGTATTTTCTAGTAGCCCTTTGCTGTGTAGTCTTTATAAGGCCAGAGCTGTATGTAGGTTGCTCACCAATGAATTGTAAATCTCTAGAAGACTATCTAACATATAGCATACCTTTCAAAAAATGTCACCTGAATAAAAGAATGAAAGCTTTATTAACAGATAGTCAAAACATATAAAATTTGACCCTATAATATGTCTAAAAAACAAAGATGAACCTTGTATGAGACTAAAAAAGTCTAAACTGCAAATTTTCATTGCAGGTGGTATAGGCTCTGACACTAGAACAAAAATTTATGTACTCTACATAATGGATGCAAAGAAAAGGAGGCCAGAAACTCTTTCTTACAGAAGTTTATTGTGCAGTGTCTGAGAGGAATGCAGAGTTTAGATACTAGAGAATTTAGATACTTTTCTATAATTATGTGATAAACACACAATGTTGGACATGGTCTTTTTCTCTAAGAATTTACTCATTTCAGTTTAAAAGTAGTTTTATTTAAACATAAGAGAGCATATAACCTGCCTGAATTTTAGCTTTCCTATTTTTAATATGTTTTTATTGATTATAGAGAGACAGAAGAGAGAGGGAGATAGAAACATCGATGAGAAAGAAACATAGATTCACCGCCTCCTGCACACCCACAACCTGGGCATGTGCTCTGACCAGGAATCGAACTGGCAACCTCTTGGTGCATGGAACGGCCCTCAACCAACTGAGCCACATAGGCTCAGCAGATCTTAGCTTTTTTGTATAATCCTATCAGTGAGCATCAGATTAAATTGATCATATTTCCAGGGTGCAAAGAAAAAGCCAACTACCTCAAACTGCACATTGTCTTAAGGATTTGACATGAGAATTAAATTGTCCAAAAAACCCTAATTTTTCAAAAACCATTCTTCTATAATTATCCAGACACCACATAAATTATATCTTGCCAAATGCTGGAAATAAAATTTTGATCCTGTCATAAATATGTCTAAGAAACCATATAGAGTTTAATTCACTGAAAAACAAATCTCACCTGCTGCACATTACTTAACCAATTAAGGGAGCAATGTGTTTGTTGAAGGTTTATTGGCAGAGGTGAATCCCTACTCAGTGGAAATGAGAGTGAGTAAGCTACTGATGGCAAAGACATCTGAAAGGACTGCATTCCTAATGTTAGCTTTCCAAAAAGCCCCAATTTGAAGACGCCAGCATTGAAAGGAAGACAACAGGACAGACACTCTCAGCTCTGTGGTAAGAGGCACTGCAGAAATCTAAATGATTCCAGTAACATCTCTCTGATGTTCTGTGACATTATGAAACTTGATTACTTACTCTCTGTGTTGTGTTACCATGCCTATGTCATGTATCAGTTTCATTTCTCTGCATCTCTTCTCTTGATCATTACATAAAATTATAGGGCTGGAAGAGAAGCTGATTTTCCACCATTTAACTTGACTCTGTTAGCATTCCCAATTATTATGTGATTTCAGAATCATTACAAAGTGATACACCCATCCTCCGACAGCTTTAGATATCCAAAGCTTACAAAAAATACAGTGTTTATAATTTTTAATATGTAATGAGAATAACTGATTATCCTTTATGGATTTTTTTTTTTCATGAGTTTCCTTTTCCTATTCCCTTAAACAGTTAAGGGCAACATTTTCCTCCCTCCTCACTCCTTTTTTGGCTTTATTTGTATTTCTCTGAAGAATCCAAAGATTGCTTTAATACATCTTGAGACTTAAACCATAGGAGGAAGAGAGAGAACAGAGATATGTAGTAAGATTTGGTTGAATATTGGGCACTATGCTAGGTTCTTTGTAATATATTATATCTAATTTCCACAACAACCTTGTGTGGTTTGTATTCTTATCTCTATTTTATAGATTGACAAAGGGGAACTCAAAAGTACTTATCTAAAGTCATACAGCTAGCAAGTGGCAAAAGTGGGCTTTCCCTCCCAAATCTATGTCTAGTGCTTTGCCCACTACATCAGACATACACGAACAGGTCATCGGAGAGCCTCCTCTAGACCTACATTGTGCTAAGTAGCACTTACCACCAAGGAAATGGTCAGGACTTGTCTCACTCTAATTTTGGTCATCATACATAATTCTTGTTTACTCTGTTTTTGAGAGCATTCCAGGTTAGCCTGCCTAAAAGAGGTTCGTATAAGAAAAGCGCTACCAGAAAACAGTAGAAATATGGAAAATAATCATGTATAGAAATTATCTGACTGAGATCTATGATTAAATGGGAATTGCAGCAGCACCTTTTAACTAAAAGGGGTGGAACCCAAAAGAATTCAGTATCGTGCCACACATCTCTTTTCTAGGTTCAGCTTGATTTATAGGCAAAGTGAGCAAATATTTTTTAATTTAATCCTTTTGAAAGAAATATGAGATAGGCACTAAGATTTTTATGCATTTTTAATATTATCTCAAGAAACCAACATTTAAAATCTTAAGTATCTTTTCCAAGGTCACACAGCTAAACTTTTGTTGTTTTTTAAACTTTTTTTTAAAAAAATGTTTTTATTGATTTTCTTAGAGAGAGGGGAAAGAAGAGAGAGAGAGAAACATTGACATGAGACAGAAACATCAATCAGCTGCCTCCTGCATGCCCTCCACTAGGGATCAAGCCCCCAACTTGGGAGTGTGCCTGACCGGGCATCGAACTGGGACCTCTCAATCCACTGAGCCATGAAACAATGCTCAATCCACTGAGCCACACCAGCTGGGCAGCCTTTGTACTACAATATCAAAATCTTTCCCTTCAAGTTTAGTCTTTTTCCTGGAGTCCTGAAACATTTCCCTTTCCCTCAGCTCATTTCACTCTCTCTCTCACTCCTATGGGTCCTTCACCACACTGCTACAGGCAGCAAACCTCCTTACCAGCTCCACTTAAATTCTCCCTCCCGCTCTTACAAGATGTTCTCTCAGTCTGCTCAACGATTCCACCAAATGTTTTCACTAGTAGTACTGTCTAATTAAAGAGCTCCTCAAATTATTCTCTCCATAAACATTTTCATGCACTTGAAATCAAAGAGGTACTGTATTTATTTTCTGTAATGTGACATTTTGACTTGTAGACATTCTCATACAAATACCCACACAAAATGACAGTTATATTTTTATGCATTAAGCTAATAAGTCTCTTTAATATTTGAACACTTCAGCCACTTTGTTATGTTTGAGGTAGCAGCTTCTAGAAGCCAATAATTGTGTCTGATAAGGCAATTGGTACAAAGCCCATCATTAGTTCCCTAATAAATATGCCAGATGGAAAACTAGAGCACATTTATCTGATAAGTAGAGTCCCAAAGACATTTATCTATTCGTTAAACGAACATTTATTTAGCACCTAATATGTTTAAGATTTTGTACTAAGTTCATGTGCTCAAAAGTGTAAAATTAATAAAACACCATCTAACTTACTTGGTTTGGTTCCTTCCTAAGTTGAGTGTGATAGCAGGTATGTCAGGTAACTGTTCTGCCCTTCAGTTTCTTCTTTTGTAATGAGGGGATCAGTTGGTTCTGAAAGTCCCTTCTAGTTGTGTAGGTCTATGATTCAATGTGGTTGTGCCATTCCCTAAATTAATAAGCCGTCTCTCAACTTTCCAAATTAGAAATTGTTTAATCTTCATAGTTACACAGCTTAAAGAAACTTCTTTTAAAATGATACATGAATGACAAGAACCACCTTGGATGTACTGTGGATTTTTATTAGCAGTATACTGATTTAAGAATAAGTGAATCATAAACATAAAGATTATATAAACATGGATAAACATGCCTAAAATAAACATGCCTAAATTATCAGATGATATTTTCTTGGCAAAACGCGCTTTGGATTTTAATAAGCCCCAAGACATTTGAAATTCAGATGATATACTGAGAACAGGATATTTACACAGGATCTATACCTGTGAAATGAAGTAAATTGAGGCAATTTGTTGGGTATTACAGGCTAAGGAGCCCTGCTTCTTTTATTCCCCTGATATTAAAGTAAAAGTAAGTATGAAACTTAATAGTCTATTTAAAGGCCCATGCCACAAATATCCATTGTATGTATGGTATTCTTTGCCCAATAGTTAAACAAATTCCCTTACACAACTTGCCTCTCTATTGATCATTTCTTTCAGACTGGCTTAACTGGACACTGGCTCTTTCCATAAATAAATTCTCTCTGTCCTCTCAAGTGTAGAAGCTCTTTCTCTCAAACACCATATAGTTCAGGGTTTTCAAACAACTTTCAGTTCATGACTCCCCCATATTCATATAAACAAACAAACAAACATGCAAACATATATATGCTCCTTTGAAGCTCTTGATAATTGAATATACATTCTTATTTTCTGATATTATGTTCTATTATCCTCCTGGTCATTTCCCTTGATTTAATATAATCTTGGAAACCTGTTCAAATTATTTCCTGCTATTCGGAGTAATGTCATCATCTCCTGGATGATTCATTCAAATGTGAACATAATTTTTTAACTTGAATTCTCCTTTCCTCTACTTGTTATCCCTCTGATGGACCCACCAGATATACTTTAGTTCTGAGATTAGAAAAGCCTTCTCTCTACTCTGAGACCATAGTTTTCTATCTTTTTCACAAATCTCTTTTTTTTTTATCCTCACCCAAGGATATTTTTCCAATTTTTGTTCAGATAGAGTGGGAGGGAAGAGAGAGAGAGAGAGAGAAACATCGACATGAAAGGGACTCATCGAGTGGTCGCTACCCACATGACCCAACCAGGGCCAGGGACAAACTGCAATTGAGGTACGTGCCCTTAGCGGGAACCGAACCCGGGTCTCTCTGGAATGCAGGCCAATGCTCTAACTGCTGAGCCAAACCGGCCAGGGCTTTTTCACAAATCTCTTTAATTTCATTAAACACCAATGCACAGGTCTTTCTACTTTCTTCCCGGTCAGCCACTGCTTTCTTCTCTCTCTAGGATCCACTGTCTCAAAACATTTTCTTGCAAACATCTGAACTCTGAATGAAATCGAGTAGGTTGAGAATGCCGTTTAGTAAACCATGCAACTGGGCACTGAACCAACAGCTAAGTTCTCCCTTCCTTTCCCTAACTGCTAATAAGAAAAAAAGCAATTCAGTCATGTAGCAATATTAACCATTTCTACTTGAAGTCATTCCTTTCTTACTCCTCAACTCATAATCTATTTTCTCAACAGAGAAAATACAATCCATTAGAGAGGCAGTCCCTCAAATTTTAGAGAAAAGACAGAAACCATATAAGAAGACCAGATGATCTTTTTATACTTTATATCCTTTGAGTGGACTTGAAGTCCCTTCTCCTCTACAGAGAGTTGAGTAGTGGCATTTATTATTACCCATTAATTTCCTCAGGTGGTGAAAGGCAAGACTTTTCTCCTTTGTAAACTCAGGACCCAGCACAGTAGGGGTTCAAATAATATTAACTGAATGTATGAATAAATGACTGGGTAATGATCAGGGAATTTCTGACAAATATATTTGTACCTTCAAACCTCCAGCTAATGGCTTCAGTTGCATGCTTGTTACATGTGGAGACCTGGCTTTTGTTTCAGCAAACTATCTCAAACCATTTTCATGTGTCTTTGGTTTTAATATAACTCAAAATACACTCTGCCAAGTATATTTCTCCATAAGTTTTAAACACAAAATTCTTTCAGGGGAAATTTAATCCTAATGGTTATGATTCATTTACACTTAAATCATCAAACCATCACTTAAGAATCCCACTTGGCTATCTAATTTTGTTATTCCCTGACTGGATAATTGTTTGTATATTTAAAACAAAATTATTTGCCCTTAATTTATTTAGATACTTGTCTCAATTATACACTTTGTGTCTTGTGTGTAACAAGCCATAATAAAACTAAAATACACTCTGATTTAAAGATACTTTAATCTTTATATTTAGGGATAAAATTTTTGTATAAAAAAATTGAAACAAGGAACGAGAAGTTAAAAAGTGTTCTTTTAAATAAAGGCTTATTTAGTAGTTAATGTATAATAGAAATCATTTTTAATATGAAAAAACCTTTTGATCAGTTTATCAGTTTTCACTATTCCTGGTCATTTTAAAATAAATCAGTTGTCTATTTCATGAAAAAGGGAATCCAGTATTATAAATAGAACATTAAGCTTGGATGCTATAAGTGGTAAAGACTTTAAATAGGTGGAGAACTAGAGAAAGGAACTTAAGTTTCCTGAAATTTAGTTTTCCTTGTCTTTTTTTTAACAGAAAATATTTTTTTAATCTTTAATGTTGAGAGTATTAAAGATGCCCCCTACTTGCTCACCCATTACCCCCCTCCACCTATTTCCCACCCCACCCCAGGCCTTTACCACCCTATTTCCTGTGTCCATGGGTAATACATATGTGCATATGAGTACTTTGGTTAATCTCTTCTCGCTCCCCCTCCCCTTCCCTCTGAGATCTGTCAGTCTGTTCCATGTTTCCATGCCTCTGGTTCTATTTTATTTATTAGTTTATTCTGTTCATTAGATTCCACATATAACTGAGATCATGTGACATTTGTCTTCCACTGACTGGTTTATTTCAATTAGCATAATACTCTCCAGGTCCCTCTATGTTGTCTCAAAGGGTAAGAGATCCTTCTTTTTCACAGCTGCATAGTATTCCATTGTCTTTTTTTTCTTTTTCTTTTTTCTTTTAAAGTACTTTTCCATACCACTTTTACCTTATCTCTTTCCTTTTTCTTTCTCACTCACTCTTTTCTAACCATGCTGGCCTTGACAATTCAAACTCATTTCTCTCTCAGGACCCATGCCTATTCTATTCTATCTCCTGGAGGTTCTTTGTCACATGGCTCATTCCAGTTAAGTTTCTATTTTAAAGTCACCTCTTAACAGAGGCCTTTCCTAATCACTCTAGACAAAGTAGCCATTTCCTCCCACTTTGTCATTCTTTTCTTACCCTGCCTTATTCTTACCATAGTACTTATGTACTTATTATTGTAATAACATCACTACCTAGATTTATAAAATATATTCATTAATTTAGCTATCTAAGGCAAACTCCCTCCAAAAAAGCAAGAACGCAGGGACTTTGATTTCTTCACTACCATATTTCCCAATATTTGTTGAATCAATGAATGACTCTTCAGTGTTAGTATTTAAATAGTTTTTTTTGTTTTTGTTTTGTTTTGCCATTTCACCTTACCTCATGAGTTCTGTAATATGCTAAAGTGAAAGCACAACATTTGCAAACATCACTGATTAAAAAAGGAAAGAATAATGCTTTGCTCTGTTTCAAAGGTGGAATTAATGCTTCTCAATTCTGCTTCATGAGTAGTTTAAAAATATTCAAAGACTTGCCCTGGCCGGTTTGGCTCAGAGCGTCGGCCTGCCGTCTAGAGAGACCCGGGTTTGGTTCCCGCTAAGGGCGTGTACCTCGGTTGCAGTTTGTCCCCGGCCCTGGTTGGTCGTGCGGGTGGCAGCCACTCGATGTGTCCCTTTCACATCGATGTTTCCCTCTCTCTCTCTTCCTCTCTCTCCCTCCCACTCTATCTGTACAAAAAATGGAAAAATGTCCTCGGGTGAGGATAAAAAAAAAAAAAAAATCAAAGACTTGAGATGAGATAAAGAAAATTAAAGTCTTTGTTGTTGTTTTGACAGAGAAAGAAGGAAAGGTCAATAACTGGACTCCTGGCTCTGTAGATAATGGGATACTCTAATGTGGATATACACTAAATATAAATGAAAACTGATTTCTTGCTAATTACATTCAGCAATATAAATTGTGTTTCACTAAACAGTATTTTTATATTTTAGAATACAAAAAAATAAATTAATTACTTCTAAAAAAAGTCTTATTTTTCTAAATACTTTGAAGATGATAGAAGCTAACTGGGGATGGTATGTGGAGAGTACAGAGGTTATTTTGAGCATTTTTTTCCTTAAAATTTTATCCAATCCATATTACCCAATTTTTATTAGCAACTAAAGTGATAGAATAACAATACCCATCACTCCTGTACACTAGGTTCCATAAATTTTGTGTTCTAAGTGCTCTGTGCATAATTTCTATTTAAACCTCCCATTGAACAAAAGAACTAATACTCAGAAAGTGTAACTAACTTGCTCAAGGTTACCTTGGTTATTTCTAAGAGAGACTAGCTTCCTGACCATTCTGCAGTAATAAAAAATCTACCCAACATAAGTACTCCATCAGGCATCAACACTATCTCAACACACAAAGCATGGCATAATGTCCTCAGACAATATGGTCCAACAGCTCAACTCTTCAAAAATGTGCTAAAACACTTATCACACAAAATAAATTTTGTTTTTAAATGAAAGATACACATTTTATTAGTGTATATAAGTGACTTGGGAAACCTTAAAAATTATATTTCTGACCAGGGAACAGATTTTTGTTGTGATGACCAGAAAGATAAATAGATTTTAAAGCTAAATCTCCTTCCTTCACACAGCCAATATAGAGTAGGAAGTACAGGAAGTAGGTCTACAGGGCATTGCCAGATCTAGCTGGATGAAGTAAGGTCTTCAACCTCATGTTCAGACCATGGTCCAAATTTTCACTATGGTTGTGATGGTTTTTGTAAAGATTTTTTTTTTTATCCTCACTCAAGGACATTTTTTTGTTTTTTGTTCAGATAGAGTGGGAGGGAGAGAGAGGAAGAGAGAGAGAGAGAAACATTGACATGAAAGGGACATATCTAGTGGTTGCCACCCGCACAACCTAACCAGGGCCGGGGACAAACTGCAACCAAGGTATGTGCTCTTAGCAAGAACCAAACCCGGGTCTCTCTGGACGGCAGGCTGACGCTCTAACCGCTGAGCCAAGCCGCTAGGGCGGTTTTTGTAAAGATTTTTAAGCCACTCACAGTGATTATCATGCACATATCACATAAACACCAGGGCCTGGCATTTTTATTCTGAATGTATAGGTGGCCATGTCTAGCCTCTGCTTTGGGTAGGTAAATGGTCTTGGTTTCCAGAAATATGACTCTGATTTCCAACTTAAAAGATAATGCATTGTCAGGTATCTCAATGGATAATAAAGAGCTAAGATGTATTTTTCTCTTTATCTCCTATTTTTTTGGATAATTCCTGTAATCTGAACCTCAGAGATCAGACTGCAATACCTCTCATGTTAACTCTTTACAACAACTAAGGCTGCAACCGAAACAACCAATCCAAGACTTTGATAACCGACATTAAACCAACAGCTGAACTCCCTATCCCCTTCTTGACTGCTAAAAAGACAAGCAGTTGAGTCATATGGCATACTAACCAAGGGATAAGTGGCCAGGGGTCACTCTGAATAATAGCAAGACCATTACTGCCAAAACTATAAAAAGGATCCACACAAAAAAGACACTGATATCAAGACTATAAAACACTATACAACATAAGCCTCTGACGGGTTTTTTGTTTTTTGTTTTTGGCTTCGCCACAGAGAGAATCAGATGATCCCCCCAAAAGAGGTTGAGAACTTATACTATTTTTGTTATAATCATACTTTGTTTAGCAGTCACACACTTCATATTTAATTAAGAGGCAGCTGGTAATAGTGCTTTTAATTTCAGAATATCCGTAAGGAAGAAAAACCCAGTCTACATAGCACAGAAGATGGAAGCATGAGATCAAATATTAAGACCAATTCCTTAACATCAGGTAGTACTCCTGCATTTGTAATCCACTATTTTTTTCCTGCTTGAGTAAATATAGTCACATTGAATAGAATCTCAGAGTCACAAAGTGGCTTAAATTCTCAGATCCAAAGGGTTACTTTTTTTATCATATATTTCTTCAGAAAAACATCTCTATATGTGTGGTTC
Organism: Molossus molossus; assembly: GCF_014108415.1. Lineage (NCBI taxonomy): Eukaryota > Metazoa > Chordata > Mammalia > Chiroptera > Molossidae > Molossus > Molossus molossus. The sequence goes on from NW_023425351.1 coordinate 50,127,702, forward strand.
CGTAGGAAACTAAACTTCTTTTTTCTTCAGCATTGGGTCAGTTAATTTAGTGCAATGCTACACACATCCAGGCAGAGGACTGTTCTCAAAGATCATTCAAACTCATCATTACTAGAAAAGGGTGGCTGAAATTGGAGCTTAAGAATAGACCTTTGCTGGTTATGAATTCATAATTCATACCTTTCCCTCAATGCTTATTTAATTGAAATATCATCAGTTTCCCTCCAATATAATAAAATTAGTATCAAGGGAGTTATTGGTCTATAAAAACTGTATCACTATATGGGTATTTCTATTTTAGCAATCTAGGGATTTTACAATTTCAGTTTTAAAATCTTTCCGTTAATAAGTAACCAGTAAATATACCCTTTTTAGTTTTTTAGAGCCCATTTTATATCTTCCATATCTTTTGACCCAGACTTATGTTAAGTATCTGACTAACATGCTTACCTGAATTTGAAGCAATTATTTTATTAGATCTGTATATCAATAACGATGATCTGCATAAATAAGTACAGGAGAAGAAACAAACTTAAATAACATCAGATGTAGGAAATTATTCTTTATTACATTTTTATTGATTTTTAAGGGAGGGAGAAATAGAAACATCGATGTGAGAGAGAAATACCGATCAGCTGCCTCCTGCACAGACCCTATTGGGGATGGAGCCCAAAACTCAGGTATGTACCCTGACCAGGAATCAAACTAGGACCTCAGTCCATGGGACAGTGCTCAATCCACTGAGCCACAACAGCCAGGCACAAAATTGTGTTGTTGTTTTTCTTGGAAAGGATAGTAGCAGCTTGGGTAAACTGGAAATACAGTTAGTCAGTATATAAAATTCTCATACAATTATTCACGTCCTGTACTCATTTATGCAGATTAACATTATTGATGTTTATGACTGGTGTTTCAGGGTTCTTACAACATATTCCTAGAAGTGGGATCACTGGGTCAAATGGCAGTTGCATTTTTAATTTTTCGAGGAAACACCATACTATTTTCCACAGTGGTTGCACCAGTCTGCATTCCCACCAGCAATGTACTAGAGTACCCTTTTTGCCACATCCTTGCCAGCAATTGTTTGATGATTTGTTGATAGTAGCAATTCGGGCAGGTATGAGGTGATACCTCATAGTTATTTTAATTTGCATCTCTCTGATGATTAGGGACACTGAGCATTTTCTCATATGTCTCTTGGTCATTTGTATGTCCTCTTTGGAGAAGTGTCTATTCAGGTCCTCTGCCCACTTTTTAATTGAATTGTTTGTTTTCCTTTCATTGAGTTATAAAAGTACTACCTATATTTTGGAAATTAAACTCTTATCTGATATATCATTGGGCATATATGTTCTCCCATACAGTGAGTTTCCTTTTCATTTTGGTGCTGGTTTCCTTTGCTGTGCAGAAGATTTTCAGTTTGATGTAATCCCATTTATTATTTTTTTCCTGTTTCTCTGGCCCTAGGCAATGAATGTATCAGTGAAAATTCTATGTGTAATGTTCCAGATTTTGCTGCCTACATTTTCTCCTAGGATTTTTAAGGTTTCACAACTTATGTTTAAGTTTTTATCCATTTTGACTTTATTCTTGTGTATGATGTAAACTGGTGCTTTAGTTTCATTTTTTTTGCATGTACATGTCCAATTTTCATAATGCCGTTTATTGAAGAGACTGTCTTTACTCCGTTGTATGCCCTTGCCTCCTTTGTTAAATATCCATTGATGATAAAGGCTTGGGTCAATTTCTGGGTTCTGTTCTGTTCCACTGATCTATATGCCTGTTTTTGTGCCAGTACCAGGCTGCTTTGATTATGATGGCCTTGTAGTATACCCTGATATCTGATATTGTGACCCCTCTAACTTTGTTCTATTTCAACATTGCTGTGGCTATTTAAGTCTTTTTTTTTTGGTTTCATATAAACTTTTGGAGTTTTTGTTATACATCTGTATAATATGCCATTGGTATTTTATTAATAGGGATTGCACTGAATCTATAGATTGCTTTCGGTAGTATGGACACTTTAATGATGTTGATTCTTTCAATCCATGAACACAGTATATGTTTCCACTTTTTCTATATCTTCCTCTATTGCCTTTTACCTCCTTGGTTATTTCTTAGGTATCTTAATTTTTTTGTTGCAATGGTAAATGGAATTGTTTTTTTTTTTAGTTTCTCTTTCTGAATGTTCATTATTGGTGTATAAAAATGCCATCAATTGATGGATGTTAATCTTGTACCCTGCTACTTTGCTGAATTTAGTTATTTAATCTAGTAGTTTCTTAGTGTCTTTAGGGTTTTCTATATCATGTCATCTGCAAATAATGACAGTTTCACTTCCTCCATTCCAATTTGGATGCCTTTTTTAAAAATCCTCATCTGAGGATATTTTCCTATTTATCTTCAGATAGAGTGGGAGGGAGGAAGGGAGGAAAAAAGGAGGAAGAGAGGGAGGGAGAAAGAAACATTGATGTAAGAGAGACACATCAATTAACTGCCTTCTGCAGGAACCCGACCATGGCCGGGGACCAAACCACAACCGAGGTATGTGCCCTTGACTGGAATCGAATTTGTGACTCTGTCATCCACAGGCTGATGCTCCAACCACTGAGCCAAACCAGCAAGGGCCCAATTTGGGTGCTTTTTATTTTTACTTCTTGTCTGATCACTAAGGTTAAAACTTCCAGTACTATGTTGAATAAAGGTGGTGAAAGCAGACATCCCTGTCTTGTTCCTGTTTTTAAGGTAAATGCTTTTAGTTTTTGCCCATTGAGTATGACATTGGCTGTAGGTCTGTCATATATGGCCTTTATTATGTTGAAGTATGATACCTCTATTCCCACTTAGCTGAGTTTTTATCAAAAAGAGGTGCTGGATTTTGTTCAATGCTTTATCAGTATCTATTGATTTGATCATATGATTTTTATCTTTCATTTTGTTTATGTGGTACATCACATTTATTGATTTGTGAATACTGCATCAGCCTTGCATCTCTGAGATAAATCCCACTTGGTCGTAGTGAATAATTTTTTTTTAATATATTGCTGAATCTGATTTGCTAATATTTTGTTGAGGATTTTGGCACCTATGTTCAATCAACCTATAATTTTCTTTCTTTGTAGTGTCTTTATCTGGTTTTGGAATTAGGATTATGCTAGCCTCATAAAAAGAGCTTTCTTCCTCTCATATATTTCAGAATAATTTAAGGAGAATAGGTGTTAGTATTTGAATATTTGATAAATTTCCTCAGTGAATATGTCCAGACCAGGGCTTTTGTTTGCTGGGAGTTTACTGATTACTGCTTCAATTTTTTTAGTTGTTATTGGTTTGTTCGGCTTTTCTGACTCTTCCCAGTTCAGTTTTTGAAGAAGTCTGTATTATGATTCTAGGAATCTGTCCATTTCACTTAGGTTGTTTTTAGGTCCTCTTTGTTTCTTGGTGAGTCTGGCTAAAGGTTCATCAATCTTGTTTATCTTTTTAGACAATCAGCTCTTGGTTTCATTAATCGTTTGTAATGTTTCTTAGTCTCTGTGTCATTTATTCTACTCTGATCTTTATTATTTCCTTACTCTGGGCTTTTTTTTTTTTTTTTTTTTTTTGCTTTTTATTTTTGCTGTTCTCTTTCTAATTCTTTAAATTTTGTTTCTTGAGATAGGCCGTAAGCTTTGAACTGCCCTCTCAGGACTGCTTTCACTGAGTCCCATAGATTCTGTGTGTTCATATTCATTTGTTTCCTGGAAGATTTTTATTCCTTCTTTGATCTCATTGGTAATCCATTCATTGTTTAATAACATGCTATTTAGCCTCCATGTGTTTGAATGTTTTTTAGTGATTTGATTGTAATTGATTTTTAGTTTCATGTCATTGTGATCCAAAAAGATGCTTGATATGATTTCAATCTTCTTGAACTGTAGAGTTAGTTTGTATCCTAACATGTTTTCTATCTTTGAGAATGTCCTGTGTGCACTTGAGAAAAATGTATATTCTGCAGCTTTGGGGTGAAATGTTCTGTAAATATTAATTAAATCCATCTGATCTAGTGAGTCATTTAGGGTCTCTGTTTCCTTGTTGATTCTTTGCCTAGAAGATCTAGCCAGTGATGTCAGTGGAGTGTTAAAGTCCCTTACTATGATTGTATTGCTGTCGATTTCTCCCTTAAAGTTCTCCAGCCGTTTTTGTTTTTTTTTTTTATGTGTTTTGGTGCTCCTATATTGGGTACACATATGTTAACCAGGATTATATCCTCTGGTTGGATCAATCTTTTAAATATTATGTAGTGCCCTTTTTTGGCTCTTGTTATGGTCTTCATTTTGACGTCTATTTGATCAGATATGAGTATTGCTACCCCAGCTATTTTTTCATTTCCATGGAATTTTTTTTCCCCATCCCTTCACTTTCTTCCTGTGTGAGTCTTCTGTTATGAGATGGGTAAAAGCATACATATGGGTCAGTTTTCTTGTGAACAGCATATATATGGGTCACGTTTTCTTAATCATTGTGCTATCCTATGTCTTTTGATTGGAGCATTTAAGCCATTTACATTTAAGGTTATTATTGATAAGTACTTATTTATTGCCATTTTATTCATTATACCTATGTTATACCTATCTCTCTCTCTCTCTCTCTCTCTCTCTCTCTCTCTCTATATATATATATATATATATATATATATATATATATATTAGTCTTACTATTACAGCAGTTCCTTTAACATTTCTTCCAAAGCTGGTTTGGTGGTAATAAATTCCTTTAGCCCTTTTTTGGTCAGTGAAGCTCTTTATTTCACTTTCAATTCTGAATGATAGCCTTGCTTGATAGAGTATTTCTGGATTCAGTGCCTTGCTTTTCATTACTTTGTATACTTCATGCCACTTCCTTCTGGCCTGAAGTGTTTCTTTGAGAAATCAGCTGACGGTCTATGGGAGCTCCCTTATAGATAACTTTCTGTCTCTCTCTTGTTGCATTCAAGATTCTTTGTCTTTAATATTTGCCATTTTAGTTATAGTATGCTAGGTGTGGGTCTTTTGGGGTTCATCTTGATTGGGACTCTCTATGTTTCCTGGACTTATTGACTTTTTCCTTTACCAGGTAAGGAAAGTTTTCTGTCATTATTTCTTCAAACAGGTTCTCTATTCCTTTCTCCAATTCTTCTCCTTATGGTATTTCTATGATGCAAATGTTGCTACATTTCATATTGTCCCAATGCACATTTAAACTCTCCTCCTGTTTTTAATTTTTTTTCCCATTTGCTGCTCTAACTAAATGTTTTTTTCTACCTTGTCTTCTAACTCACTGATTCAGTCCTCAGCTTCTTCTAATCTACTATTGAGTCCATCCAGGGTTTTCTTTATTTCAGCTATGTCATTCTTCACTTCCACTTGATTCTTATTCACAGCTTCTACCTCTTTGGTACTTAGGTCCAGATGCATAAACTAGTGCCATTTCAATTGCAACACTCCTCAAAATTCTCCCAGCTGCCTAAATTCTTTCTTTACATTTCCAAATGTAGTTGCAGATGAGGCAGCATGTAGTCTATGTCACTCTCAAGTCTTTTTCTTCTTTATAACGTAAGAATTTAAAAATATTCTCAGATTTTTTAAAGATAAATATAAACTCTAAGTGAGTTCTACAGATAAGGCCATTGCTTTCACCCATAACAAACTCTTCTCTGAACACAATTTCCCTATATCGGAGATTCTAAGAGTACAGAACACACTGTTGTAGCCTGTTCTTTATGTGTATTTGAAATATCATAGGGTAAGGAAAAAAAAAATCCTTGCTTTAGCAAATATAGCTCCCTATCACAGGATGCCTGCCTACTTCTCTCACCTCATCTTTTAACTCCCTGAATTTTACTTTATCTCATAGACATAAACACAATGCTGTTTATAGTTCCTGAATCTCCTCCATAAAATGAAATGGTTTTATTGTATTATTTCACAATTTTAAGCTTCTATATTCATATATAATATGGAGAGCATATAAAAATCATGAGACTGAGATTTATATTGGATCTTCACACCATGGTTTTTAGCAATATATATGATCATGGAAAAACTGTAAATAAGTATCATTTTATTGTGACTATAAATTTATATCCACTTTCTGTCTTCATGTTTTGTCTCCCATCCAAACTAATTTTAAAGGCCTTTTGTAATGCCTTTGTTATAGGGCCAAAACATTAAAATAACGCACAAACTATATTGTGAATAAAAAAGTACTTAGCACAGCATTAATCTATTAAATACGCTCAGCACATATTATATATTTTAGAAGCTTCAATATAATTTGTAAACATTTCATCCAGATTTTTATGAAAGGTTTCCACTCTCCTGTAATTGTTATTACATCTTGCCGTTATTTCTAGTTCTCTGAGAGCAAATTTAAAAACTTAGTCTTTAAAGACAGTTGCAATTCATTGGTCCATGGGTACTATTTTTGTTCAGTATTATTTTAAAACATTTTGGTATTTAAATTTTGAAAGAAACAGTTTTTTATAAAACACTCTGCATAACTAAACTAAATAACTAAAATGTTTTTGCTCAGCAAAGGAAGCCATCAATAAAATGAAAAGACTACCTACTGAATGTGAAAAGATGTTTTTGCCAATAATAAATCCAATAAAAAGTTAATATCCAAAAATTATAAAGAATTTGTACAACTCAAAACTAAAAAATGAACAACCCAATTTAAAATTGAGCAGAGGATAGACACTTCTCCAAAGAGGATATGCAGGGGCCAATACACATATGATAAGATGTTCAAAGTCAATAATCAGAGAAATGCAAATTACCACCAGAGTGGGATATCACCCCACACCTGTCAGAATGGCTGTCATCGATAAATCAACAAACATTAAGTGTTGGTGAGGATGTTAGAAAAGGAAACACTTGTGCACTAATGGTGGGACTACAAATTGGTATAGCCACTATGGAAAATAGTATAGGGTTCCTCAAAAAATTAAAAATAGACCTACCTTATTACCCAGCAATTCCAATTCTGGGTATCTATCCAAATAATTCTAAAACATACTTCAAAAATATACTAAATGCACCCTTCTATTAGTTTCAGAGTTATTTACAGCAACCAAGATATGAAAGCAACCCAAGTGCCTAAAAACAGATGAATGGATAAAAAAGTAAGGTACAGTATACATATAAAATGGAATATTACTTGGCCAGAAAAAAATAATAAAATCTTACTATTTGCCACAACATGGATGGATGTAGTGTTATGCTAAGTGAAAAACGTCAGACAAAGTAAGACAAATACCATATGAATTACTTATATATAGACTATAAAGAACAAATTAAGTAAACAAATAAACAAAAACAAACACAGATACAGAGAACAAATTTAGGAATGTAGGGTATCTGGGTGAAAAATGTAGGAGTACAAACTGGTAATCGCAAAACAATTACTGGCATGTAAAGTACAACACAGGGAATACTGTTAATAATATTGTAATAACTATGTATGATGCCAAGTAAGTACTAGAATTATCAGGGGGATCACTTCATAAATTATATAACTGCTTAACCATTGTGCTGTACACCTGTAACTAATATAAAATAATATTAAATGCTCACTATAATTTAAAAATAAAATAAAAATGTCTCCAGATTATCACAGAAGAAAAAATGCAGCCTCTTTAAATCCCCTATAGTAGTACAATTTAAATAAATAATCTTAATAATCATATAAAGAAACAAATGCTAAATTTACAATAAAAATTGAGAAAAATAAGCATACGGAATATGCACTGATGTTTAAATTATGTCTTCTTTAGTTATTAAATCTGTCGGTTTTGTACTGACATAAAGGTTTTATTTTTTTTTTTTATTTTCTTCTTGTACTGACATAAAGGTTTTAAAAGGCATATGATCTTTTATTAGTAATTACTATTAACTTAGGTTTCCTTAGTTCTGTGCTAATTTATTAGCATCAGCACTCAAAGCTTAAAGTAGGTTAGATATTCAGGATTTGTGTAGTCATTTTCCTATTGCCATGTACTTTGAATTTGAGAAGCTGTGTTTTGTACTCTTCTTTTAAAAGAATAGCAGTTTCAATATTCTCCTCAAATTCTCAAATATAAAGTCTAAGTGATTAATTTAATAGTAGGGTTCCCACATTTTTCTATGTCTGCACAAAATGATATTATTTCTCTCTTGTTCTTTTTTTGAAGGAAAAGAGAAATTGAATACTGAATGATTAGCTTTTTAAAAAGCAACTCTGTTAATGAAAAAGAAATTAAATGTAAAAATGTGACAAAGAACTAAAAGTTATCTGGTTTTCTCTATTTATTGTTAAATTTGGTTATTCTTATTTCTTTAAATGGTATCAGAATAGCATCAAAAAATCTCTTTCCACAGATTCCCATAACATTTCTAAGGAACAAAATAAAGATTTAAATCAATAAATATTCTCATAGTATTATTCTTACACCTTCAGGCATAAGAAAATGAAAACTCTATGTCTATTTCATAATATTTTATTCCTTTCTTTCCCTCTCAAGCCTTGACCTACTTTTATAACTAATTTTTAGCTAGCCATTTTTGTGGTTTAAAAATGTTTATAGGTTCTTCTGTATTTTCATTTTGATGCATATTTACAAATAGGAGTAAATTATAGTAAGAAGAAAAAATAACTAAGTTAATGAGACCCATTTTGAAGAAACACAAAATTATTTTTCTGTAATACAAATGTTAGTATATAAAAATGTAATTAAATTTTGGTTTCACTATGAACTATATGAGAATGTTAAAATTTTTTGAAATAAAAATGTAATAATGTCAAGAGTGGAGAAAGAAAAATACTCCTCAGTGAAGAAAGCAAGATTAGTGCAATTCAAATAAATAATTAGATTTTATAATGAAGATCAACATTAACAAAGTATATAGAATTCTCAGTGCTGGTTGTCCTTTCCTGTTCATAAACCTGACCTTAATAATTTAAATATCTTGACAATATAACATGGTATAATTTTTGATGATGTAATTACCTCCTAATCTAGATTAAATAACAAAGATGTTGAAAAGGTTCCTGTATTTCTTGGGAGAAAATCTGTTTTAAGAGGTATGAAAGCATAGCTTTCAAAATTTCTAGCCTTTACGGCATTTATAATGAATGAAACATCACCCTACATTAGAATGAGAATCTAGTATTCCAATCCACTCTACCTGATTGAGGTAACCTTAAAAACGAATCCACAGTCTCCAAAGAGTAAGTATCTAAAGAGGCAATTTATTCAATTGGTAAAATCTTACATAATATTTAACATTCATAATGCTTGCAATATGTATACATTTTAAAAGTTGTAGTAATAATGTATATGAAAATCAAAGTCAACATTTTATTTCATTTATCTCTTGCATTATAACCATGCATGAATATAAGAATATATATGTATATACATGTGTCAAAATAATGAATAAACATGCTTAAAATATATTAAAAATGTTGTTTTGTGGTAATATGATTAGTTTGTTTTGGGGGGGCTTTATGTTTTTGCCTCAAGAAAATTGTACATCATAATAATGTAATCTTAAACTCACTAAATAGGAAAACATTTCAGGAAAAATAACATTTACATTGAACAAAAAAAGTAAAAACTCATGGACACGAACAACAGTGTGGTGATTGCCAGGGGGAGTGATGAGGGGTGAAGTGGAAGGTATGGGGGGATAATGGTGATGGAAGGAGACTCGACTTGAGGTAGTGAACACACAATACCAGGGTACAGATGATGTGTTGTAGAATTGTGGAACTGTGCACTTGAAACCTGTATAATTTTGTTAACCAATATAATCCCAATAAATTAAATAAAAGGAAAGACAAAAAAGAATAATATTTGATCCTTTTTCATTTTCCACTGAAATTATAGCAATACAATGGTGTGGGGGGAAAAATGTTTCTTAAAAAATATCATTAAAACTCTGTAAATTTTATTTAAAAATTCAGATAGTATTATTTAAATACTATAATTGATTTAATCAATATATTTAATCATTTTAATTTTAAAAGATTTAAAATACAGTTTCTGCAATAATAAATTATTCTGAAATTAGAAAGCAAATAAAAGAATTTTGATAATGATTTAAGTAAGTAGCATCGACAAAAGGATTCTGATAGGACAATAATATAATGATAATCCTAACTAAATGTATACGGATGGAGATACCCCACTCAAAAATGAGACTTAAATACAATTAGATGAAGAAATTTAGCTACTAGATTGACAGCTCTCATATAAAAAATATGAACAGAAAAAGTACCTACCCTAATGTCATGGAGTTTAATTTTAGAACAGCATTTGGTTTATTGGTCTCCAAGTTCATTTACTCTTGAAAAACAAAGCTGTTTTAAGAGAAAACAGCTTATTTTAAAGAGAGAGTACTCTTACACTACAACATGTTAATGATTTCAGTATAAACGAATCAGAAGTATATGGATTGAGTTTCCTTCAAAAAGCACATGGCTTATAAGAAACACCACTTCAGGCTATATGTTTTATCAAATCTAGAGCAAACTGAAATAGTTTTAAGATATAAAAAAAAATACTCAAACTGTGGCCAAAATACCTATCCCCAAGTTAAACAAAACACCACGATCACAAAATTTTATTTATACTATTAAGAAAAGTAGGAGAAATTCCAACAATTACTAGAAGGTGAAATACACTTCTTCAGGATGTGGTTACCTAAACTCTCTTCCAAAAATATACTGTATTTATAAACATTTAAGAAAAAACTTCATCGCCCTGGCCGGTTTGGTTCAGCGGTTAGAGCGTCGGCCTGCGGTCCGGAGAGACCCGGGTTCGGTTCCCGCTAAGGGCACGTACCTCGGTTGCAGTTTGTCCCCGGCCCTGGTTGGTTGTGCGGGTGGCAGCCACTCGATGTGTTCCTTTCACGTCGATGTTTCTCTCTCTCTCTCTCTGTTCCTCTCTCTCCCTCCCACTCTACCTGAACAAAAAATGGGAAAATGTCCTCCAGTGAGGATAAAAAAAAAAAAAAGAAAGAAAGAAAAAACTTCATCAAAGGATCAAGGAATTTATTAATACGATAAGGAATCACTCTGCAATGTGATATTCCAATATGAAAGATAGTAATAACTTAGCCCTCTGCTTTATTAAGATTACTTTTTCTTTCATTAACACCTATTTCCTAAATAGGAATCACACAACCACTTCCTTCCTAACACACACACAAACACATACACATACACAGACTGCACATATATAGCTTTTTAAAAATGTTAAACCATATCAATTATTTTGATGCTGTGATCACTTTGTAATATGTCAACCTAGCTAAGTTGGTCTATATGTCTTAGAATTCTTTTCCCTGTATGTTTCATTAGAGGTCCAAAAGAGAGGTTCCTGGGGAAGATTTTGAAGGTGGGAGTAAAGCAGAGGTCATTTTGTTGCTCACCCATGTCGTTGCTTAAGTTATGGCTCACCTCGTAGATGTGAGGCAGTAACCAGCCTGCAACTCCCCCATCATCCTCTGTATTATCCTTCAGCATTTCCAACTCCTGGGACTGAGATGTATGTTTAGCTCTACAATGAAGAGCCTAGGTTTGTGTGGCAAACCCACACGGTTCAGGTCAGAGGCAATAAGAACTGACAAGGATATCAGTCACAACTCGTTCTTGTCCTCCCCACAGTATGTTTTGGGTTTCCAGCTTGTTCTTGTTCTCCTGAACTTTATATCCACCTTTCCTTCCCAAATCTTGTTATTTATGACTTCAAGTTCCATCATCAGATATGAAAGTAACAGAACTTATATGTATCTATACATGAACAATGGCCATGGACAACAAAGCTGGGGACAAGGTGGGGAGGGTGGGGGAGGAGGGAATCAGTGGGGGGAAAAGGAGAAACATCTGTAACAAAAATAAATAAATAAATTAATTAATTAATTAAATGACTCAAAAAAAAAAAAAAAAAAAAAGTAACAGCTTTACACAGCCTGCTTAACCAGCTCCCACAATTCCATTAAGTCAAATCCCTGACACAAAATGGTTAAAACACACACATGCACACACCTCCTAGTTTTTCTGCCTCTCTGATTCAACCTTCACTAGTACAGACACTTAGAACATAAGGCTCACTAGAAGCAGATGAGTAATATACTTGGAAATCAAAAAGACACTCAAAATATCCTACTATTTAAACAGGTATATGCACTGCTGATTTTCAAGTTCAACTCTGCAAATGTATATGCAACAAGTATTACTTCAGATGTGAATGTTTATTGAAGTGTTCTTAAAAATTCTAGTCAGTATTCTTTTGTTTGCAAGTGACCTAACTTACATTAGCTCAGGCTAAGGGAATCTATTGAGTTGTACAAGCAAATGATAGTAAAAGTAGTAAAACTGGAAACAGAAATTGAGATACCATCTGAACTTTCACTGATCTTTAAATTGCTCCTTTCTCTGTTTCAGCTTCTGTCTCCTCACACTAACCTTTTGAGAAAAGGCTGAAAAAAGATGTTAATTATTTCAGGCTCTATTTGCCTAGATTTAACCACAGAAATGAAAAGGCCTCTATCCTTCAGCTCCTATTTTTAAAAAAGCAAAAACCAGTGGTCCTCTAATCACCCTCTACAACTAAGACTGACACCCGAAAGAGGAAAGAACTCAGTACTAGTTAGCAGATCTCAGCTGAACTATAGGATTCAGGAAAGAGGTGTATTTCAAAATAGACAAAGTATCAGGAGAAAGAAAAAAAAGGGCACAGAATTAAAAAATAAAATTACAGATATCCACGACACTGCAATGGTCCAGATCATAATGTACACATTTCCTTTGAAGTTTTACCTAGTTTTTCTTGCATATAGGTATGTATTATGAAACATACTTTATCCAGAATGGCAGGATTATCCAATGTAATGAAAACATTTAGAAAAGGTCATAGCTGTATGAGTACTGCATGCTAAAGGGGGTCAAATATACGATGACATAAGTAGATTTGAATTTGAGTGGTGAACATACAATGCAACATGCAGATGATGTATTATAGAATTGTATACTTAAAAGTTATATAATTTTATTAACCAACATCACCCCAAGAAATTTAATTTTATTTTATCAAAGTATCATGGCTAATGAATTAATGTCTATGTCCACTGAGCTTTGTTGATAGATCTATTTTGTTCAACATAATTATCAACCATTTTAACCAAGCCAAAGATTTATACTTATTGAATTTATGATCAACAGAATTCTGAGAGGGAAAGAAAATGTGCTTGATGATATACTACATATGTAAAATATATTCAAAGTCTGAATAACTGTCCAGTATTAAATAGAAATAAATGATATATAGGAGGACATTAATTTGTATTAAAGCCAACCAACCCACTAACAAACAAATAGTAGCACAAGTTTAAAATAGACAAGATCTTACTTAATGGCAGCACTATAATAAATATTTAGAGAGTATATTTGTGTGTGTGTGTGTATGTCTATAATCCACTCTTCTCTTTACTTAAGTTTTTATTGATTTTTATATTTTAAAAATGAGCTACAAACAAACCTAGGTTGCAGTAATATAAACAGAGTGTTAAGATTCTTCCCAACCCTGTGATTTTATAACTTTTGTACCTTGTAAATCAAAAAATAACTTTATTTTCCATATATAGATTTAGAGAGTGATGGAAGCTAGTAATGAGTACCTTATTTAATGTATTTTCTCTAAATCTATATCAGTTTATATGCTTTTAAATATACCATACATAATATATATTACATATGTAAGAATATATATTCACACACACATATTTGCAGAGTTGCATATCAGACTCAATTTCTAAGCCTAAACGTAATCCACTAGTCCAACAATCACAGAGATTATAATTTATTGCTGAGTTGCAGCAAAAAAGTTCACTTGTGACTTTCTTAAATGACCCTTTAAGAATCAGTATTTACGACTCATTCTGGGAAAAGCATGCATACATAGTATAAGAAGTGTGGTTAGAATCCTCCAGCTATGTTGGAAAATAAGGCTTAAAACATTAAAATTCTGTGATTCAAAGATAAGAAACAGCCTTTAGAAGGAGAAATCATTTGTACCCCTGACATATGCTCTAGTTTGTAGTGATTCTTACACCCCAAAGCATTACCTCATTATCATCTGCTCCCAACTTTCAACTCTCACCTCTGACATTTTTAAGTGAGGCAATGGGAACAGGAATGGACTGCCCAGATCCTGTGAAATTATTACAGAATTGAATCTTGTCTGCAGACATATATTCGAGAGCTCAAATATCACTGTGAAAAGACATCAATTCAGAATAGCTCTTTGGCAGAGTTTAAAGAAAAACCTGGGTGAACAGAAGGTCAAAGAGATAGCTACATATGTTAAGTAACAGAGTCTGAAAATGAATATCAAATTAACTATTACAATGAAACATGAGAGACGTAGTCAAGGAATGATAATAAGTGGAATAATTTGAAAAAGTAAAATGTATACAGTGTAATAAGGATTAAGTGTTAATGAAAGAATGAGAGACCTAAGTACCAATAAGACTGGGCATTGTTATTAACTGATAAAAATTGAGAAGAAAGATAAAATTACATTGTGGAAAGACATAATCTGCTTCTGAAGTTTCTTCTGTGTTCACTATAAAATCTGAATGTGATTCACTAATTGGTCACTAATCCATGTATGCATAAGCATTGAATATGTACCTACTAGGTACATGGAACTATGCCAGAAACTGTATAGGAAGCAAAAGAAATACAAGACATAGTCCACATAGTCTATAATATCCTACAATTTGGCATATACATGAAATAAGTAATAGTATAAGATATTATTAGTATACATACCAAAATGAGAAAAACAGACACTAGATCCTTTGGGAGTTCAAAGAAATGGCATCATTGTGAACTTGAGCAGTTGAGAAAGGTATCTTGGATATTTAGGATGTGAGTTTGTTCTCAAAGAATGAGTAGGTCTTGAATTTGTAGTGGGATAGGGGTCAAACCTTCCACAAGAAGGCTTCCAAAAGGGAATTAAGTGTTGCTTCTTTGTTAAGGGGTACTTTTCCCTGACTCCTTTCTTCCTCATATCCCCACATCTAGTCAATCATAAAATTCTGTTGAATTTATACTATGAACACATCTGTATACACTTGACTCTGCACCTACTGTTATCCTAATCCATGCCACCATCTTCTCTTGCCTAAATCATTGAACCAGGCCCCTAACTGTTCATTCTTCCAGTTAAAACTGAGTTGCCCTGGCTGATTTGGCTCAATAGTAGAGTATTGGCCCATGGACCAATGAGTTGTAAGTTCGATTTTGGTCAAGGGTATATCCTTGGTTGCGGTTTGTTACAGGCCCAGGTCAGAGTCATGCGGGAAGTAACCAGTCAATGTGTCCCTTTACGTCAATGTTTCTCTCCCTCTTTTTTTCTCTCCCTCTCTCTTTCTCTCCCTCTCACTCCCTCACATTCTTTCTGAAGATAAATAGAAAAATATCCTCAGGTGAGGATTAAAAAAAAAACAACTACTGAATTAATGATGAAATAGCCAGTTGAATATGTCCTCCAGTCAAAAGGGATATAGAATTAGAGGTAGAGATTTAAAATATCACAATATAAGTGACAATCTATAGCAGAGGTCAGCAAATTAAGACCAAATGTTGGCCCATCACTACCTGTTTTTATAAATGAAGTTTACTGGAGCACAGCCATGCCCATTTGTTTGCATGTTGTCTACGGCTGATTGTGTGCTACAGCAGCAGAGGTGAGTGGTTCCTGTAAAGATCATCTGGACTGCAAATGAAAATTATTTACCATCTGGTCCTTTACAGAAAGTTTGCTGATACCTGATTTGTAAGAATGGATTAACTGCAAATATGATGGTAATAATTTTAGATGTAAATAACTTTACCACATTATATGTACCTAGGTCTACATATATACATATATTAAATTTACTTTTCCAAATGTTAAAGAATTCAAGAACATCTAAGAAATAGTAGGAGACAGAGGTAAAGAAAGAAAACTTAAAACGCTAATAGTTTTTTACGAAAAGATGTGGAACTTTAAAACTCATAGAATATTATCATTATCATGCTCCTTAAAGAAAGCAAATTACATTTCCCTATATTTAAGAAATTAATGGTTGCAAAAATAACAATATTGCAACATAGGGTCTAAACTGTCTAACTATAATCGTATTTATAATTTTTGTCTGCTTCATAGTTTAATTCGACAGGTTTCCGGACGTGCAGCAAGTCCATGAATTTATCTCATCATCTGAGTTTTGCATGTTGGATGGCTATATACCATATAAAGCTGGTATTTGACTTCAATGGAACTCCTGCTGTCACTAAATCCACCATGACAAAATGAAGTCAAAATGAAGCACTAAGCCTTTGAAACATATCAGGTATGCCCCAATGGCCTAGATATAGAAAAATGGGAAGCAGAAACAGTAGTAAGTCTTGAGCATATTGAAAATATTCATTAGTTTCTTTGGGGCAATTCATTTGGATATGACTTCAATACACATGTTCAGGTAAGACAGAGGGAGGTATTTAATCACAGCAGTGAAAGTGTCAGGACACTTGGGGGGAGTGCAAGTGACAGATAGGCAGGTTGAGATAGGATGTGCCAAAAAGGAGAGTTACTGAAAAACATAATAAAATTTCATAAATACGGGTGTGGAACCCATTTCAGCAATGACAAACCCAGGTGTTAAAACTTGTAGGACCCTTAATCCCTCTCTCTCCCTCCACTGTTTTCTCATTTTTGCTTCATTTGTACTTTCCCCAAAAGAGAATTTCATACCTTTATGGATGTGGATTATGGAGTAAAAATGTGTTCTCTACCCAGCTCCAGCTTGGAAAATCCTGGGATCTTAATTTATTCTTTGGACCAAGATAAGTGGCTCTGCTGGGTGGTGGCCAATGGTAGGAGATGGGGATTTGATGTATTATTTTATAACGAGAGGGACAGAAGTGTTAAACATACTCACACAAAAATCAGGAGCTACTTCAGCTATCAAAATATTTCCTTTCCTGTGATTACTTATGATCAAATTGATTGGTAACTTACTAGATATAAAGATTAATGTTTCAGCAATGATAATAGATGTCTGCAGGAATTTTTCCTATTGTGCCAAAATTTGTCTAAGTCTCAAATAAGACTAAATGTACATTTTCTCCACATTTTCTTTCTATACATCTTCCAATGATTAAAGCCAGCCATATCCTTTCAGAGCTTCCTGAGAGGTGCCAGTTCGGAAATCTTGGCCCAAACTCAACCCTTCCCCAGTTCCACCTCCAAGTTAACTTAAGGATGTGACTAGGAAAAAGGATATCAGCTTTCATGAACATGTAGTTTTCAGCAAGAGTGCATTTATCCACCATATACCTAATGTGGATGCTACCCTTTATGGACTTCAAAGATGTGCAACCCTCAGAAGAATTGCTTCTATCTTTAGAAAGGGACACTAGAATTTAGGTCCTTGTATATCTGCATAGTCAACAGGAACAAGCTAACTTGCCAAAAGCAGAAAATATTTTAGATTATTAGATATTTTCTCTGGAACTCTCTACCCAGTTCTTTATAAAATGTAAAACCAATTTACACTTTGATAAATTTCAAGTCTGGGCTTCCTAGGCCAATATTTTCCAGGTGAACCAGCAGTTAGGCACAACTACTACTTTTGACAATTTTATACTCTCTATCACCATGTCAATTAATCTATAGAAATTAATTCGCAGCTTTTATTGATGTTTCCTTGGCCTCTGACTCTGAAAACAGAGATTAGGTACTAAGAGTAGCTTAGAGTAGCTCAGAGTAATACCAACAGCTTAACATAAAAATGAAATCAGAGCTGTCAAAACAGATTTTCCTTTCATGATGGTAAAATACAAATATGGTCTCAACACTCCAGTTTTCTTTGTATACTGAAGACTTGATATCATTTTAGTTCACCTGCTTTCCATTTTAAAGGAAAGAAAAGTATTTTCCTATATGCTGATGGTATGTTTGTTTGTTTTTATTGTCTTAAAATTAGAGTTTACTTAGTAGATAGTTGTTCTCTCAATGTAGTTAATTGGAGTACTGGCCAAATGAATGATTCATATCTAGGCAAAATAATTCAAGCTATCACTTTGGAGAATATTCCCAAATATCCAAAGAAAGAAAGAAAAAGAAGCCTTTAAATGAGTTCATTTCTGTATTGAGGGGGACATATCTTGTGAAAAGTTTATCATGAAAGATCCTCAATTAAATCATTGCATCAATTAAATTGATTTTCTAAGGATTCTAATGGCATTAGTAGGTATTTTGAAACACCTGTTTTATAAATGCAAGCTAAAATGATTTCTTCCATGTGCTACGATGTACAACTTAGAAGTCTCCATTGCTCATTTTCCTGTGTTTAACAGGGTCATAACTGTATGGTAAATAATTAACAGCCCTGACTAAAGGATCTCTGTTCTGCAGAAGGTGGCTTCCTGTTGAAAGTCTGGTTAAAATTCTCAATTTTCATTAGAAGATGTCACCTGTTTCTTGTACAAAGCAAAATGTTGGATTCACCCTCGATCAGAAGCACAGAGTATGTCCACTGCAGATATGATCAGAGAGCAAAGTCTAATTATTTTGTCCCCCAATAATAATAAAAATATTCATTGAAATAAATCATACTAATTGAGAGTTGACTGGAGCCATATTTTTCATTCATATTTTTCTCTTGACATACTTTTTTTTTTTTTTTTCAGATTAGACAAGACTATCAGGGAGCTGAGTATACAGACAGTTCATCATCAATTATCCTCTTAGGTTAAAGCAAATATGGTAGGCAGAATACATACCCCCAAAGATGACAATATCCTAATTCCTAAATATGTTTACCTAACATAGCATAAAAGGATTTTTAGATCTTGAGATGGGGAAATTATCCAGGATTGTCCCAGTGAGCCCAGTATAATCACAATGGTTCTTATAAAATTGAGGCAGGAGGTCAGAGTAGGAGAAAAAGATTTAATGACAGAAGCAGAGGTGGGAGCCATATGGCCAGGAACCAAGGAATGTGGGAAGACTCTAGAAGCTGGAAAATTCAAGGAACAGATTTCCCCCTAGAGCCTCCAGAAAGAATCACAGCTCGGCTGACACCTTGATCTGCACTCTCCGACACATTTCAGACGATTGACCACCACAATTGTTAGGTAATAAATTTGTATTGGTTTAAGCCATGAATGTTGTGGTAATTTGTTACAACACAACAAGAAACTAATAGAACATGCTAAACAAAAATAATACAGGGGAGAAAAAAATGGCGGTGAAGTGAATGGAAGCTACACAGACCATCTCCCAGGACCAAACTGGAATTAGAACTAAAAATAAAGACAAATTGTCAGGAAAAAGCAACATAAAACCAGCTTGTGAGTACCATATAACCAGGGACACTGAATAAATTCTGGTAGGATTGCGGAGGCATGAGAGGGGGGCTGGGAGCCTACGGACAGCAGCAATCTTAGCTGTAAGCAGTGGCCTCGGGGTTAAACTCCCAAGCTCACTCCACAGTGCAGAGAGCCGGGATAGAGGCTAAAATAGCCACAGCCACTCACCTTGGGCTCCAGCAGAGGGAGGGTAGACTGGACTGGAACTGTGTGGGGACACTTGGGAATTGGAGGGCACTCAAAGAGCTTTTGCTGAGTTGTGGCCATGCAGGACAGTGGTCATCTTACTCCTTCCCAGGGCTCTGGGGAGAGGCGGAAGCCCCTCCCTCGGAGATTCAACCCCACAGGGTGGGCCAATGAAATGCAAATTGAAGCCCATTAACAACCAGCATCTACCCCACCCTTGTGAAATCCCGTACACTGAACACCTGAGGGAGTTTTTCATTCAACGGAGAACCCAAGGCTCTTCAAGTAATCACTACTAATAGCCTCCGGGCAAAAAGCTAGAGGATAACTGAACCGTTCCTGGGCTTGCAACTCTACCCAGGAAAGTAAGACTTAACAGGGGTGTTTAACGTGGGTCCTATCTCCTCATCCAAACCCAGCAGAGGGAGCCACAAACAGTAGAACACCAACACCCACAGGGAAAAATTGCCAGGATCCAAAACCCACTGACATAGCCAAAATGGTGAAACAAACAAAAATATCCCAAATGAAAGAACAAGAGACCTCTACTAAAGATGAGATAAATGAAATGCAGTTAAGCAAGTTAACAGAGCTAGAATTCAGAGCCATGATCTTGAGGAAGCTCAACAGCATGTGTAAGAACAACAACACCGAGTAAAAACATAGAAACACTGAAAATCAACCAATTGGCAGTTAAAAACCACCAAGAAGAAATGAAGAATGACATAGCAGAACTAAAGAACACATTGGAAGGACTAAATAGCAGAGTAGAGGAAGCCGAGGACCAGATCAGTGAATTAGAAGACAGGGTAGAAAAAAATCAACCAATCAGAAAACCAAAAGGAAAAAAACAATTAAAAAACAGAAAGACAGCTTAAGAGAACTGTGGGACAACTGGAAACGTAATAATATTCACATCATAGGAGTCCCCAAAGAAGAAGAAAATGAGCAAGGGTTAGAAAATATATTTGAGGAAATAGTGACAGAAAACTTCCCTAATTTGGTGAAGGAAGAAGGCATTCAAGTTCAAGAAGCACAGAGAGCCCCAAGTACGAAGAACCTAAACAGGCCCACACCAAGACACACAGTAATTAAAATGCCAAAAATTAAAGACAAAGAGAAAATCCTAAAGGCACCAAGAGATAAGCAACAGGTTAAACACAAAGAAACCCCCATAAGGCTCTCAGCTGACTTCTCAACAGAAACACTACAGGCCAGAAGGGAATGGCATGAAGTAATCAAGGTCATGAAAAACAAGGATCTGAATCCAAGACTACTCTACCCAGCAAGGCTATCACTCAAAATAGAAGGTTAAATAAAGAGCTTCCCAGACAAAAAGAAGGCTAAGGGAATACATTAGCACCAAACCAGCACTGCAAGAAATGCTAAAAGGACTGCCGTAATAAGAAGAAATAGGAAGAAAAAATATAACCACACTAAAGATGACAATAAGTACATATCACCTTAAATGTAAATAGATTGAATGCTCCGATAAAAAGACACAGAGTAACTGATTGGATAAGAAAGCATGACTCATATATGCTGTTTACAAGAGACCCATCTCACAACAAAAGACTCATATAGGCTGAAAGTGAAGAAATGAAAAAAAATCTTCCAAGCCAACAAAAAGGAAAAAAAAAGCTGGGGTAGCAATACTCATATCTGATAAAACAGATTTCAAAATGAAGGTCATAACTAGAGACAAATAAGGCCACTTCATAATATTAAAAGGATCTATCCAACAGGAAGATATAATTTTGGTAAACATATATGCACCCAATATAGGAGCACCAACATATATTAAAAATCTTCTGAAGGACTTCAAAGGAGAAATTGATAGCAATACAATCATAGCAGGGGACTTCAACACTCTGCTGACATCAGTGCATAGATCCTCTAGATAAAAAATCTGCAAGGAGCCCTGGCCGGTTTGGCTCAGCGGTTAGAGCGTCGGCCTGCGGTACAGAGAGACCCGGGTTCGGTTCCCGCTAAGGGCACATACCTCGGTTGAAGTTTGTCCCCAGCCGTGGTTGGTCGTGCGGGTGGCAACCACTCGATGTGTCCCTTCACATCGATGTTTCTCTCTCTCTCTCTTCCTCTCTCTCCCTCCTGCTCTGTCTGAACAAAAAATGCAAAAATGTCCTCGGGTGAGGATTAAAAAAAAAAAAAAAAAATTCTGCAAGGAAACAAACTCTAAATGAAGCACTAGACCAAATGGATTTAATAGATATCTAAAGAGAATTATACCCCAAAACTGCAGAATTCGCATTCTTCTCAAGTGCACATGGGACATACTCAAAGACAGACCACATGTTAGGACACAAACTAAGTCTCTACAAGTTCAAGAAGATTGAAGTCATATCAAGCATCTTCTCAGATCACAGTGGCATGAAACGAGAAATCAATTACAATAAGAACATGCAAAGACATCTGAAAACATGGAGGCTAAACAGCATGTTATTAAACAATGAATGGATCACCAAGAAGATCAAGGAAGAAATTAAAAATTAATTGAAAACCGATGAAAATGAACACACAACAACACAAAAGCTATAGGATGCAGCGAAAACAGTTCTGAGAGGGAAGTTCATAGCACTACAGGCCTATCTCAAGAAACAAGAAAAATTTCTAACAGACTATCTAACCTCACAACTTAAAGAACTAGAAAGCAAACAAAAAGAAAACTCCAGAGCAAGTAGAAGGACGGAACTAGTAAAGATCAGAGCAGAAATAAATGACATAGAGACCAAAAAACAATTCAAAGGATCAATGAAACAAAGAGCTAGTTCTTTAAAAGATAAACAAGATTAATGGACCCTTAGCTAGACTCACCAAGAAACAAAGAGAGAGAACCCAAATACACAAAATCAGAAATGAAAGAGGAGAAGTAACAACTGACACCACAAAAATACAAAGGATTGTTAACAAATACTATGAATAATTACATGGCAACAAATTCGACAATCTAAGTGAAATAGACAAATTTCTAGAAACACATAGTCTCCCAAACCTGGACCAGAAAGAGATAGATAATTTGAACAGACCAGTAACAACTAAGAAAATTGAAGAGGTAATCAAGACTCTTCCAGCAAACAAAAGCCCAGGCCCAGATGGCTTCACGGGGGAGTTTTACTGAACATTCAAAGAAGAACTAACACCCATTCTCCTCAAACTATTTCAAAAAATTCAAGAAGAAGGAAGCCTTCCAAACTCGCTTTATGAGGCCAGCATAATTCTAATTCCAAAACCAGAAAAAGACACTACAAAGAAAGAAAACTACAGGCCAATATCCCTGATGAACATAGATGCCAAAATTCTGAACAAAATACTAGCAAATGGAATCCAGCAATATATCAAAAAAAATTATTCACCATGACCAACTGGGATTCATCCCAGGAATGCAAGGCGGGTACAATATTCATAAATCAGTAAATATGATAAACCACATAAACAAAATGAAGAATAAAAACCACATATCAATAGATGCTGAAAAAGCCTTCGACAAAATCCAGCATCCATTTCTGACAAAAACGCTCAGCAATGTGGGAATAGAGGGATCATATCTCGACATAATAAAGGCCATATATGAAAGACCTACAGCCAACATCATACTCAATGGGCAAAAACTAAAAGCATTTCCCTTAAGAACAGGAACAAGACAGGGATGCCCACTTTCACCACTCTTATTTAACATAGTACTGGAAGTCTTAGCCACAGCAGTCAGACATGAAGAAAAAATAAAAGGTATCCAAAGTGAAAAGGAGGAAGTGAAACTGTCATTTTTGCAGATGACGTGATATTATAAATAGAAAACCCTAAAGACTCCATCAAAAATCTACTAGACTTAATAAATGAATTTGGAAAAGTAGAAGGATACAAAATTAACGTGGAGAAATCGATGGCATTCTTATACACCAATGATGAACTCACAGAAAGAGAAACTAAGAAAACAATCCCATTTACCATTGTGGGGAAAAAAATAAGATACCTAGGAATAAATTTAACCAAAGAAGTAAAGGATCTATTTGCAGATAATTACAAGACATTGAAAAAAGAAACAGAGAAAGATATAAAAAAGTGGAAGCACATACCTTGTTCATGGAATGGAAGAATTAACATCATTAAAATGTCCATATTACCCAAAGCAATCTATAGATTCAATGCAATCCCCAACAAAATGCCAATGACTTATTTCACAGAACTAGAACAAATACTTCAAAAGTTCATATGGAACCAAAAGAGACCCTGAATAGCCTCAGCAATCTTGAAAAAGAAGGACAAAATAGGTGGGATCACAATACCGGATATCAGGTTATACTACAAAGCTACTGTAATCAAAACAGCCTGGTACTGGCAAAAGAACTGGCACATGGACCAGTAGAACAGAACAGAGAGCCCAGAAATGGACCCAAGACATTACACTCAATTAATATTTGACAAAGGAGGCAAGAGCATACAATGGAGTAAAGGCAGCCTCTTTAATAAATGGTGTAGGGAAAATTGACAGCTACATGCAAAAAACTGAAACTAGACCATCAACTTACACCATACACAAGAATAAACTCAAAATGGATAAAAGACTTCAATGTGACCCATGAATCCATAAAAATCTTAGAAGAAAATGTAGGCAACAAAATTTCGGACATCATACGCAGCAGAATTTTCACTGATACATTACCTAAGGCAACAGAAACAAAGGAGAAAATGAACACATGGGACTACATTAAACTCAAAAGCTTCTGCACAGCAAAAGATACAATCATCAAAATGGAAAGGCAACCCACTGTATGGGAGAGCATAATTGCCAATGATATATCAGATAAGGGGTTAATTTCCAAAATATACAAAGTACTCATACAACTCAACAAAAGGAAGACAAAGAACCCATTTAAAAAATGGTAGAGGAGCTAAATAGACACCTCTCCAAACAGGACATGCAAATGGCCAAGAGACTTATGAAGAAATATTCAACATCACAAATCATCAGAGAGATGCAAATTAAAACAACAGTGAGGTATCACCTCACACCTGTCAGAATGGCCACCATCAACAAATCATCAAACAAGTGTTGGCAAGGGTGTGGAGGAAAGGGGACTCTAGTACACTGCTTGTGGGAATGCAAACTGGTGCAGCCACTATGGAAAACACTATGGTATTACCTCAAAAAATTAAAAATTGAACTGCCATTTGACCCAGTGATCCCACTTCTAGGAATATACCCTAAGAAGCCTGAAACACCAATCAGAAAGAACATATGTACCTCCATGTTCATAGCCGCACTATTCACAATAGCTAAGATCTGGAAACAACCCAAGTTTCCATCAGTAGATGAATGGATAACAAAGCTGTGGTACATACAGACAATGGAGTACTATGCATCTGTAAGAAAGACCTATCCTTGGAGACGATATCTTGGGACCTGGAAAGTATTATCCTAAGCGAAACAAGCCAAGCAGAGAAAGACAAATATCACATGATCTCATTTATTTGTGGAATATAATGAACATAATTGTCTGAGGAATTGGGTAGACCCAGAGACGTGGAAGTAGGGTACCCTCAGAAGAGAGTGGAGGATAAACCACAGAACTTATACGCATATTCACATAGCCGATGGACATGGACAACAAAGCTGGGGATGGTGTGGGCGGGATAGGGAGGAGCGTGTCAATGGGGAAAAGAAGGAGAAACATCTGTAACAAAAATAAATTAATAAAAAATTAAATTAAAATAAAAAGTGTGGTAAAATATTTAAAAAATAATAATAATACACAAATATTTCTTTTTACTAAACTGTTTTATTTATTCCACTATAGTATGTCTGCTTTTCAGAGTTGCTCAAGAGAAATTTTTTTCAGATGTCAGTTCACAAATAACTGTCTCTTGAGCTACTAAATACTAAAGTCTGTAGTTATGTCCCTGATTATTCTTTCTCATGCACACTTCACTACTAAGAAACTCCAGCACAATCTATTATTATGAACACTAACTTTGTCTCTGATTCAGCTTTATTTTTCTGTTCTTTTCTCTTTACTCTTTTTCTCATTTACCTACCTTATTCTTTCTTGACTTATATATAAGCCATTTCAAAATATTTCTGATGAATATAAATAAATCAGTTATTAAATAAATTCTTATATTTTGTTAAGAAAGATCTTCATGCTAACTGAAGTTCTCCCCATTGTAAATTAATCACATTGAAGATCTGGCCTGCAAAGAGAAAAAACTTGGGAGAGAGTCATTTTGACCCCAAAAAAAAAAAAAAGAGTTCAAAGTTTTTTCTTGTTTTCAACTTAGACAAATAACATTTTCACTCTGTAACTTTTTAAAAAGATCTATTGATGTAAAATCCATTATATAGCCTCCATTCTAAAAACAGTCATTGATTATACTTCTCAAATAATATAATGAACAACCGTATTCCTTTTCTAAATTCTAATTTTTATTTTTCTCTATATGTGATGATATTGGCCACATCTGAATAGGGATTTTATTAAAATTGATAACTGTATTTTAAAAAGTTGTCCTTTGACTTTTGGTAACAGCTGCTTACTCTTTGGTTAAGCCTTTACATTCTGTAACATTGGCCTTCCATGTTTGAAGGGCTCTTGTGTAAAGACGAAGAGCTGGCTTTCTCTGCTCTTCACCCAGTGACACGTGACACTGAAACAATCTAACTCTGTCTGCATTGTAACAGAAACGTTCTCATTTAATATTTGTCACAGACCATAGTTCATTTAATGAGCTCCACTTAGCTGTACCCCTGCAAATACATTTCCTATAGTTGGTGCTGATATTGGGGAATTAACCTTTCATGCCTCTTTCCATTTGATCTTACCTGTTGACATTTGTATGCCAAAAAAAGAAAATGTCAGCGGCAGGAGAAAGAGTAGATATGAAGTTCCAAAGTGCTTGTCTGCCAAGTAGACAGGTTTAACTGAGGAAGGTGACTGGGAAAAGTGTGAAGATCATGCCAGACATTGGGATATATGTTTAGAAACAGGGAAAAAAACTGACTAGTAGGAAAACCTTGTGGGAACAAAACCTCTGGGAAGTAAGCAGATGATGGCAGGTGACAAAGTGGACCACAAAGAGGTGAATAGAAGAGGATAATTTGCAGAGATACATGAAGCACTCAACATGGAAATTGGGCAGCCAGTCAAAGATACATCAGCCTTGACTGGTCAAAAGCACATTTTGATTTGACTGTTCACATCTTGTTGTTGAGTGAGAATTTCCTTGATCATGTGGAAGGTAGGGAAGATCAATGTTCAAAACATTCATAAAGGCTTACAGAGAAAATGAGGGTGAAAGAAAAATGGTGGATTATAATTATAATATTGCAGGACCACATAAAATGTTCACTCTAGGTAATGAGCATTTATGTTTTTTATAGGAAAAATGCTTCCAAATCTACCTCTATATGATAACAGGTGCTTATATTCATCTTGCTCATTTATTTTCTAGCCTTCTATAATTAAATTTCCTTTCTTTGTGTTTTGTGGCTGTTTTCTTTAATAGGCTATGAGCTACAAGTGGGAAGGAATCACATCTATTTTGTTTATTATTCAGCATTCAGCAGCAAGTTCAATGCCTATCACACCGAAGGCAATGAATATATATTTATCGAATAAATAAATTAGTATATGAGTGACAAAATTCAGTTTACCTGGATGCTTATTGGTGTGTGACTGACTTGTAAAACTGTCACCATTAAAATCTAGATTTTGTTTACATGTCAATAAAACATCAGTACATTTGAAAATCTAAATAAGCATTTCTGTGTTTAACTAAATATCATTTTCTAGAAACTGTATTAAAGAAATAGGAATTAGCAATACTTTTAGTCTTTCCTGGCTCTGGATGAGTGAGAACAACCATAAATAGAACTAAAGCCTGTTTTGGTTTTGGGTTTTTGTTTTTAATTTCTGGAATCTATGGAAACCACTAAAAATATTAAATATTTAAAAGATGGAGAATTTAGATTAGTTTTGGGATTAAACAATAGGTCGAGTCTTTCCTCCTTTTGTTTGCCAATCTCGGTTCTCATATTATAATGTTTGAATCTATTTGTCACCCCTATCTGTTTACATGCAGATTTGAAAACTAGACAGTACTTGGATAATACAATGACTTAATTTAGACATTGCCATATTTTAAGGACACACACAAAAAACACATACTTCCCAGAGCTGGAAAAAAAACTCAGTATATCTAATCTCTATTTATTTTCCTAGAAGAAAATCTAACCAAAATCTATTTTGTCATGTTTTAGGAAGCAGCATGTTCCTGTTTGCCAATGATACTGGTAGCATCACAAAAAAAACAGGTACTTGTACATAAGGGTCTTTGAGCTCACAGTGTCCTGCTGAGCCCTTTCACTCTTATATACAATCCATATATAGTCCCTATTGCAAGAGGTAGATTTTATGAAAGAATACCCATCTTCAAACTCAGGAGTAATAAAATATCATGGCATAAATCAACATAATTATATGCCTATGAGGCGCAGTTAAGGAAAACAGAGAAAAGGGACAACCATGTAGACACTGGCAACTCTACAGTTTCTTTTTGGCAATTTTGTGCTGACACTCTCACTATAATTTACTTTCAAGGCCATGAAACTAGACTTCAACTCATTAAAGTTTGCATGAGGATCTTATTTTCAGAAATCTTCAATTAATTACAATTAATAAATCTTGAAAAGTCTTGCCAAAGCCAAGATTCCTCTGTATAGATTATTACCTTGTCTGGTAGGAAAAAGTGGAGAGGAGCCTGCAGGGGGAAAAAAAAACATGTTCTTTCCTGAAGAAGCATGCCCTTGAGGACAATAACCAATTTAAGAATCAGAGCTTATAATTTAGAAGGCATCTACTTGCCTGCTGGAAACTGATCTCCACTTCATTTATTCTTGGTTTTGCTCTTTTCTTTTTAAGAAAATAAAAGGTCATACCTATAAATAGTAAACATATTTAAATATGGAGTCTGGAGAAGCAGAAATAGGGAAGAAGTATTGTGTAGATTGGTATAATGCTGTCACATCAATTTGTAAATGCTCTGGAAATACAGATATGAAATTAAACCTCAGGCAAACAAGTGTTAATGTTGCTTTATTCTATTGCCTGGAATATAGTGAAAGTTAAACCAAAGGAAAAGAAGTATTTTACTACCTGTCATCCTCCACTCCTCTTGGCTTTGTGTTGGAAGGAAGGTTTTTGTTGTTAGAGGCCATAGGAGAGGCAGAGTCCCAGACGACTTCCAACATGGCTTGCTGAAAACAGACTGGTGCTTAAGATACTCAGCCCCTAAATCAGGCTGCCAGAATTTGGGTTCCAGACCCACCAATTAATAGCTGGTGATATGAGGAAGCTATTTAGCTTTTCAAAGTTTTATCTTAAAATGAAGACCTACTTGTCACATATGTGTTTAATATGACTAGCATGTGGCTAAGCATCAAAAATGTTAGCTATGAGCCCTGGCCAGGTACCTCAGTTGTTTAGAGTGTCATCTCCATATGCCAAGGTTGCAGGTTCAATCTCCGGTCAGGGCACATACAAGAAGCAACCAATGTAAGCATAGATAAGTGGAGCAACAAATTGTTGTTTCTCTCTCTCTCCCTATCTTTCTCTCTCTCCTCTGTCTTTCTTTCTCTCTCTCTAAAATCAATTTTAAAAAGTTAGCTATGATTATGATAATATTGATTTTCTATGAGTGTGTGCGCGAATATGTGTGTTTTAAAATTCGGCAGAAGAGTAGTATAAAGGAAGAGATATATAAATGTTTTCTTTTGTTTTCGTTTTTTAAATATTCTGCTTTTTAGAGCAGTTTTAGGTTCAAAGCAAAATCAAGGGGCAGGTACAGAGAGTTGCTGCATACGTACATGCACAGTCTCTCCCATTATCAATATCCTCCAATAGAATGGTATAGTTGTTACAACTGATGAGTCTACATTGACACATCACTCAAATTACATGTGTTTACATTAGGGTTACTCTTGGTGTTGTACAGGTTTTGATGTAAATGATTTTTTTAATTTCCAAAAATGCTGAAAAATAGTCCATTACTAACATATTTAATAACTTGGTGACTTAATGAAACAAATCTTATTTTATTAAAACTGTAGTTGACTGGAATATAAACAAAAGAACACTAAAAGATATACCTTTGACTATAAGAAGTTTAAATTTAATAAAATAATAAGTGATACTGTAATATAAAATTCTTAACCAAGTGCTTTTTGAGTATTAACCTGCAAGGCAATATCTTAGGATGATTACTATGGGGGAGGAGACAAGATAAAAATATTCTGCTCAATCAACTTTTTATTCTACTAAGCTTTAAGTTTAGTAAAATAAATAAGAATACATATAAATAATTACAATTAAAAAAATAATGTGACAAAACGATGTGATCAAGAATTCTTAGAATATAAAGAATTATTGAAACTCCCAAGGGGGAGAGATTTTTTCTGCTAATCTGACATTACTCAATGAGAGAATTGATTTATTAACAGATTCTGAACAAAGACTGAACCGCTGTTAGGGAAAAGAGTCAGAGAAATGTGAAAAAGGGTCACTTAGTCATTTAATCATTTCGGCATATATTTAGCCGGTGACCAAGACGAGCCATTCACTATTTTTGATGTTGGAAATATAGCAAAAACCACCACCACCACAAATCCTGTCTTCAAGGAACTTACTCCCTTCTGTAGGGAAGCTAAGTTTGGTAGAAGCAAAAGAAATAAATAAATAAAGTTGGAGAGGGAAAGCAAAAAAGTTGAGGAGGGCCTGGTCATATAAATTTTGAAGACAAGCCAAAAAGTCAGACTTTTGCTGTTTAGATGAAGATAAGTCTTTTTTTTTTTTTTTTGAGCAGCAAAATATCCTAATCAGATCTGTACTTTGGGGCAATATTAACTATGTAGCTAACTGGTAAAGTAAAATCTAGAAGAGAGAAATGGGTAGACACCAAAGCAGTTTTGCAAATACCACAGACAGGTAGGTCAAGGAAGAGAGAGGTCAGGTGCTGGAACAGGACATAGCAGGAGTCTCTAGATGTGAAGTTAAGCTCTAGGGATACAAAATGTTTGTTTTCCAAATAAGACAAGGCAGTGCCTGGCCAGTGTTTCATGACGTAGTTCTGCACAACAGGTTTCAAATTTGCAGTGTCCACCTTTTCTTCTGGCAGATAAATTATCTTCGAAGTGGTCAATTAACTCAGTTTTCACACATTTACAACTGTTTCTTTCTTTTGCTGAAAGCATTGGCTACTGAGGTAAAAATGCGGAGCTTCTCTCCAGATAATAAAAAGGAACTCCCATCATTAAAGGTCATTATTCTGAAAGGAACACTGAGGAATTGGGAGAAAGGGACCTCTTTGTTCCAGTTTAATTCTATTGTCTTCCTGGCTACTTATCTGTTTAGCAAATAAAGAGAGAAATTAAGAATGATGATGAATGCAAAGCAGAGGGGAAATTTCATAGGCACTATAAAGTTAGGTCAATCCACAACTGTCTCCAAAATGAGCTTCATGCTTATTTTCCCAGTCTTTAGACCCCTACCTTGATTCTTGTTGTTTTTTTCTTTAAGTTTCCATTTATTCTCAAAAGCACCAATGTGCAAAATGAGTCTGAAGTCAGCTTGCAATAAGAGGGGAAAGGATTTGTTTATTAAATTCCCAGCTCCAATATGCAAGATCTGAGATTTTTTCAAATATTGCCAATAGGATAGAGTATAAAGGTAACAAAGAAATATACAGAGTGGGGCAAAAGTAGTTTTACCGTTGTAAGTATGTGAAACACAGAGTTTATTCTTGTATTATTATTTATTAATTATTGTAGTATTTTCCATACAAGCAACTGTAAACCTCCTTTTACCTCACTCTGTATTTCAAATTACCAGAATAAAACACATTATCAGTACTTACAACAACCTTATTGAGTGCACAAGAAAACTAGAAAATAAGAAAACACACACATACACACAAACATACATGCTCACACATAAACACACATACACACAATATACTTCGCTGAGGAATATTAAGAAATAAAGGATTTGATCGGTGCCTAAGTATTCTCTATATGATCTGCCCCTACCCTCCCACCCACATGCACCTTTCCACTTCCTTTCATAGCCTTCTAAGAATAAAGAAATATAAATGACAGGATCTTAACTCATGTAATCCAGACTGCAAATGTCACCCTTATGTTCTATTTCCTTAGGCATTTTACTTAAACTTTCTGAGCTCAATTTTCTCATCTGTAAATGGGACAAATAAAATCTACCTCTAGATTTTAGCATGCTTTCAATGACATCAAACAGATAAATGCTCACAATTACAACTAATAAGCAATCAATAAATCGATAAATCACTAGCTATTTTGTTGTCATTGTCATTATTATTAAACCTCTAGGATAAAGGAAGACACATAATTAAAATGCACAATTCCTTGGACATCTAATGCAGTTGAAATCCCAACGTGTGCCAGCAGGTCTTGAAAGTGCAAATTAACTTAAAACCCAGGCATCCTGGGGCAGCTACTATCATCTATAAGAAGAGTGAGATATATACAACTCCAAAACTTAAAATAGCTCTGAAGTGTTGGCAAAGATATCCTTGTTGTGAAGGTACAATAAGTGCCCTTTGTGAATTTCACTCCCTGAGTGTTAACTGACATACAGCATGCAACACTTGACAGTCTCGCTCAAAAGCAGTTTAAAAGAAAGTGCCTGAAATACGGAGAATTTGGCCGCTCATTATAGACACCACTTTGGCAAACATCATGTTGAAGCATCAAAGCTTTTCAAACACTGAAGGACCTAACTTAGACTCAGATAAGCAAGCTGATAAGCAAATTGCCCCTGATTCTGGGATATATCTGTTTAATATAATTGCTCTTACCAGCTGAAACTACAGGCTTGGTATAATTTAATTTAAATTGTTCAAACAGAAACTATTTTCAAAATTTGTACGTGGTTTCTTTTACTCCTGATTTTTCTGGAGTAACAAGCATGAGGATGCCAAGTATTCACTTACAGATCCTAACCTTTCCCTGATTGATTCTAGCTTTCTTAAGGGTCCCTTAACTTCCCAACCTATTTAAGAAGTCATCTCTAGTATTATGATGAGACAAGGACTCTCACCTCTCCCTGGAACTATCCATGCTCTGTCTCTACTACTAAAATGAGTATAATTTTTTTTTTAAAGAAATGGAGAACTACATGCGAGAAATGCCCCATAGTTACTTATACATACTGCAAATACTGGATACATCAGTTGTGACATATTCATATTACAGATATAAAGAGCTATAGAATGTGGACCATTTTATGGGTTGGTATATGGTACCTCTGCCTTTATAAGAGCTTACCAGTATGCCTATCAAGAGCAGAAATGCTGTGTTAGAAGAGAGATAGCTGTACTCTCTCTAACAAACTATTCATTTATTCACTGCTGCTTGTTTCACAACTAGTTTCAAGAGGGAGTTTCCTCCTTTATAAATAACTCCATTACCTTTAGTTTGTGAACTTCTTAAGTATATCAGTTCAGAAAACATGTCATGAGCATTGGCTATGTACCAATAGCACCATGTTGGGCCCTGACACAAAACCATCATGAAAGTATAAATAAATTGTTTCATGCAGTATGATAGATGTTATCATAAAGGTCAATTGGGGTAGAGGTGAAATTAAGGTAGTAAAATGTATCCAGATCCCAATTTTAATTTGTGGCATGGATGGGTTCTCCCCTCCCTTCCACCAAGCAATTCTCTAGACACCCACGGGATATCCTATAATCCAATTCAATTCTGACACTATCTACCCAGAAATAGTGTCAGATTCCAGAAGTTAGGGGGTCAGTCCTACAATTCTACCTCCCCAGACTTTAAGACACCAGTCACAAGCCCAGGTTGTTACCTGTACTTCTGTCCAACTGGCTATAAATCAGAGCTTCCCAAGATACCACACCACACACACACACTTTGGTTTTGATTAATTTGCTAGAGCAGCTCACAGAACTCACGAAACCATTTACTTACTAGATTACCAGTTTATCATAAAAGGAACAAACTAGATGGAAGAAATGCATACGGAAAATGATGGGGAAAGGATGAGAGATTCCATGCTCTCTCTAAGTATGCCAAACTTCCACACTAGGTTTGGGGTTACGGCAGGGGCGGTGGGGGGACATGCACGGACTGAAAGTTCCAACTGTGTAATTACCAACCATGATTGGTTCTCCTGACAACCAGCACACCCCCCTTAGCTTACTTTACCAAATTCACCTTATTAACAATAAAAGGCACCTTATGGGGAAATTCAAGTGTTTTAGGAGCTATGAGCCTGGGACTCTGGCCAAAGACCAAATATATATGAGAAATATATTTTGATCACCTGAATGACCAAATATATATTCTTATAAATCACAATATCACAGGGAACATAGAAGAGAGTGCTTATTTAGGAATAGAAAGTACTGGGAACACTTCTTATAGGAATGAAACCTCAGCTGACTTGGTATGAGTATTCATTTAGCCTGGCTGAAGTTATGGGTGAATTTGGGGTTGAGGTAAGAGATGACAAGAGAGAGAACAGGAAAGAATGTACAGCCTGAGGCAGAGAAATGAGAAAGCAAGGATTTATACAAGCCAAATCTAAGCAGTGGAGAGCAGGGTATAAATAAAGCATGGAGTTCAGATATGAGGCAGAAGAGTTGAGCAAATTCCAATCTTGAATTGGCAAGGCTGAGGACTTTGGATTTATTCCACTTGCAAGGGGAAGCTGAATTTGTCTCCCATTGTTGCTGTAACAAATTACCATGGACTTACTGGCTTAAAACAACACAAATTCATTACCTTATAGTTTCAAGTTCAGAAGTCCAAAATGTGTTATCCATGCTCTGCTCCTTCTGGAGGCTCTAGGAAAAAAATATTTCCCTTTCTTCTCCAGCTTCTAAAGGTTGCCCACATTCACATTTCTTAGCACCTGGGCCCCTTACAGAAATTCCATCACTTCAATGTCATATTTCCATCATTCTGATTCTTGTGGATGAAAAAAGGGGGCCACATACTAAACCTGAGAAGCTCAAGGGAGGCCAGTATGGCAGGCCCCACAAACTCAGACTGAAAATAACCATGTAGGATGGCATGACCATAAAAATTCCTAACTAAAAGCAGGTCATGGTGGGTAGTCATGTCCTAGACCTATATCTTCCTTCACAAAAGTCACTCTTTACTTTAAGTGAGCCTGTCTGTTGTCTTCTGTATCTAAGATAATACCTTTGAAATGTTAGAGTAATGGTCTTTTCCAGACCCCTCAAGGCACAACCACCAGCACCAGAGCCAGAGACCACAGAACCCTTCACAGTTACCTTGTTGCCTGTATACCACCACTACATGCTATAAACTGTTAATTATTAACTATCCTATACCCACCAATGTAAAGAAGTATGTGGTACTCTATTTTTCCCTTTTATCTGGTCCCAGAGATTTTCCCACTTTGATCTCTCCTGCCCCCTTAATTTACCACCAAAGCATTTAATGTAACCCTCCTTACATCTTCTCCTTTTATTCTAATGTATAAAATAAACTGCAAAACTGCCATTCTCCTGAGTAGTTTCTCAATCCATTGAGATTTTGCTTCCTGGCAATTATCGTCAGTTTGGTTCAAATAAACTCATTAAAATTCTCTACAGGTGTGGATGTTTCTTATTTCGACACCCTTCCACCTCCCTCTTTCAATTTCAAAAGTGATTACATCGACCTCACCAGGACAATTTTCCTATCTTAAGGTCCTCAACTTAATTACACCTGTAAGGTTTCCTTTTGCCATACAAGGTAACATTTGCACAGGATCCTAGGATTAGAACGTGGACATCATTGGAGAGCCCTTATTCTGCCTACTACAGAAGGTATTTCAGGTTTTAAGCCACACTCAGAGCTGAAAGATCTAAGTTAACCTAAAGTTAACTGAGAATCAAGGACATTTTATAACGAATGAGTTTCTATATTTTTTGCAACATCAGGTGATAATGTTAAACAATATCTCTTAGATATCTTACTATCTTATATACAGTATTTTTCCTTTCTTTCTCTCTTCCCCAGTCTGGGGTATGTGGGAGTGCATGTATGTATAATTTAAAGGATCAACAACAAGCATACACAAATATGTGGGAATGAGGGCTTCTGTGTCTAAAAATGTTATGAAATGTTAGAATAATGGTCTTTTCCAGACCCCTCAAGGCACAACACTCGTATGTGTTTAAACAAAACACATACGAGTTCTTAGCCTGAATTTATAACCACATAGCAATCAACACTTTATAACCTTAAGAAGTCAAGGGCATCTGGATATAAGTCCTAGCTTTGCTACTTTGCAGGTGTGTGTTCCTTGTGACTCGCATTCCTTATCTATTAAAGGGACACAACAATGTCTGCCCAGCAGTTTTGTTGTAAGAATTAAATAACATAATATTGGCAGTAACACTTTAATATTCATGGCATTGGGCTTTTATAATGGGACAGGAATCACATATCTATGCAAATGTTCTATAGCACCTTACTTCTCAAATACAGAAATTAGACATGAATCATATATAAGTCAGATATTGCAAGTAAAAAATACTAGAATCTCTCACATTTACTCTAATCTGACAAAACAGTGTTTAAAAAAAACAGTAGTCAATATACTATTATTATAAATATAAATCTATTCAAACACACACATACACACAGAAAGAATTGTAAAATATATTCATTGTGGATATTTTTTAAAAATTGCCTCCAAATCAACATCTTTACAAGATCCATTGTTGGCCTGGGGCTCCCCAGTATACTTCTTCCAGCCCAGGCTGGCAGCCTTATTCTTTTTCTTTATTATCATTACTCACAGCTGCTGAAGACCGGAAATCAGTAACATTTGTGCTCCCAGGGATCCAAAGTAATTTCCAATCTTTTTTCTTTCTCCAAATATAGTCACCCCAAGGGTGTTGAGTACACAAGATATTCAGAAATCAGAAAAAGGCTTAAAAAATCATTTTGTTTGAAATACTGAAAAGGTCCTCAGGCCACTTCAACATTCAGTCCATTTAAGGATGTGTATATAAACTAATGCTAGACAAACAAAGGAAGGCTCAAACTGATGATTTGTGTTGGTGGATGCGCATACCAGCCAGTATCAGGGCACAGATATAAATGAATTAGCCTTCAGATGAGAAACTTTGTATAATGAAAAACATATTGGGCCTGAAGTCAGAAAGGCTTCATTTTAATCCTGCATCTGGAAGGGCATATACAAATCATTTATTCCAACTCCCTCATATTGATTCATTCACTCAGAAAATATTTATCTAAGCCCTATCATGTGCCAGGCACTGTTCTAGCCACTAGGGATAAATGAGCAAAAGAGACAGTGGACATGAAGCTAAGAAGGTACAGAAAGTGCAGGCCCCATAGAGACATTTGTAACATATATGCATTATTTTCTCCTTTTTATTTGATCTTCCATTCCAGGGTTTGTAGAAAATGGCATTAAGAGAAAGGTAAAATGCCCAGCCGGTGTGGCTCAGTGGTTGAGCGTCGACCCATGCAACAAGAGGTCACCAGCTCGATTCCTGGTAGGGGCACATGCCCAGGTTGTGGGCTCAATTCCCAGAGGGGGGCATGCGGGAGGTGGCTGGTTGATGTTATCTCTCATCGATGTTTTTTTTCCTCTCTCCAACTCCCTTCCTCCCTCTCTAAAATCAATAAAGGGCAAAAAATAAAAATAAAGAAATAAAATAGAGAAAGGTAAAACATTTGTAGAAATGAATAACTATTCAATAAATAGTATTTGAAGTATTTCTCTTTTATTTTCATGCTTAAAAAATCCTTGGTGATCCTAAGTTCAATGAAATATTCATAGATAACTTCTTTTTCTTTAAACATTTAATATTTTACCTCAACTCTTTGATTCATTTAAATGCTTTCTGCTCAAATAGGGAAAGAAGTCCAACATCGCACTACTCAATGAATAATCTATAAATTAATAGGTGATTCTCAATCCCTTTTTAAAAGTCACTGTTTAGCCCGGCTAGTGTGGCTCAGTGGATAGTGTGTCATCTCATAGACTGAGAGGTCCCGGTTCAATTGCTGGTCAGGGCACATGCCTGGGTTGCAGGCTTGATCCCCAATAGGGGGTGTGCAGGAGGCAGCAGATTGATGTTTCTCTCTCACATCGATGTTTCTATTTCTCTTTCCCTTCCTTTCTCTAAATAACCAATAAAAACATTTAATAAAATAAAAATCACTGTTTAGTCTGTTCTATCCTTTCCTATTATTATACTATGCCTGTGGAGTCTAGTGCCATACCATGCTATTATAAATATCTCAAATTTCTAACAAAATTTCACTTGGTAAGATGAAATTTATCTTTCTGCTCTAATTTCCAATATTGTATTAGCATTTAGAACCAATGTTGGCCTTCCTAAGAGATTTTCAGGGGATAATTTTGATTACATGTACTTTTTATTTTAAATATTGATCTTAGAATCAAATGGCCAATGTTTCTTATAATTGGTTGTTTCTTACTATATAAAAGTTATTGAGCAGGGTTTCTGGAAAAAACAACTGATATCAGGACTAACACAGGGCAGCAACAAGATGAGCTTGGTACATCTTGTAATGCCAGAAAGCGAAGAAGTGGTTTTTTTAAAAAAAGTGTGTCATAAAAACACAGGAACCAGATCAAAGAGAATCGCACTAGCCAAATAGTAGACAACTTGAACACCAAAATAATTAAGTTCAGTAATAAATTATAAACCATGGGTAAAAAAAGAATTTATGAACCCATACCAGTAACATTAAGATAAATAAACAAACAAAGAAGAAGGAAGGGCTCTGCTTGAAGAATATGAAGGGAACAGTGGAAATAGAAAAATCATTATATTGCAACAAGTAAATATTGAATCAGGAAAGAAATGTAAATATATGCTAAATCCAGAAAAATATTTTGCAGAGGAGAAGGATCTTTTTGTGGTCTTAAGATGTCTTCCTGTAGACTACTTATACATTTATTTATAAGGGGAGGAAATGATAATTACAAAGTGGAGAAATCATCTCCACAAATGATCAAAATTAGTATCTCCAAAGAGGGGTAGGTGCACAGAAGGTGCCTCCAGATGTAAGAGCCTGTAAAGGACACATTATCACCTATGAAATATTTATTCTGATTGAGAATGCATTAATATGAGTCTTATCATGAGGAAACATCAGACAAACTCAAAGTAAAGAATGTTCTATAGCCTGGCCAGTGAGGCTCAGTGACTGAGTGTTGACCCATGCATTAAGAGGTCGCTGGTTTGACTCCTGGTCAGGGCACATGCCCAGGTTGTGGGCCCAATCCCCAGTAGGGGCATGCAGGAAGCGGCCAATCAATGTTCTCTCTCATCAATGTTTCTCTCTCTCTCTTCCTCTCCCTTCCTCTCTCTCTAAAAATCAATAAAGAAAAAATATTTTTTAAAAAAAGAATGTTCTATAAAAAAGGGAAAGATGGATTATATTCTTCAAAAATGTCAATGTCACAAAAGCTAAAGAAAAAAAATAAAGAGTTATAACAACTAAATGCACTGTCTGAGCCTAGAGGCTGGATCCTATACTGGAAAATAGAGGGAAAATCAGACAAGATTTGGTCAATTGACAAAATCAGAATAGAAATGCTAGTTTAGATAAAACTATTTCATCAATGTGAATTTTACTCCAAGTTGATAACTGTATTGTGGTTATGTAAGAGAATATTCTTGTTCTTGGGAAATACACACTAAACTATTTATGGTTAAAGGCCCATAATGAATGCATGCTTCAGTGACTCAGAAAAACAAAGTATGTAGCTAGATAGATGGATAGACAGAGATAAATGGATGGATGGATGGATAGATAGATAGATAGATAGATAGATAGACAGACAGACAGACAGACAGACAAACTGATTTAGAGAGCAAATGATAAGAATGCTGTAAAATATTAGCATTATACAAATCTGGGAATGTATATACAGGTGTTCTTTGTACTTATTTTTGCATATTTTGTAAGTTTCAAAGTATTCCAAATAAAAACTTTAAATGATAAAAAATAAATATAAAATAGTAAAATAGTGAAGGTGGGGGTAGGGGATGTCCAAATCTTTCCTTTGAACCAATCTGCCAAAGTAGGTTTTCCTATTATTTTCTTTTGCTCACCCTGCTAATTCCTTTTGTAACAGTTAAATGATTTGAATTATTTATTTGTTCAGTATTTGCTAATTGTCTGTATTTCTATGAAACAATCCCTTAGCAAAAGGAACAATATTTGCTATTGTTCACCTCACCCCATCATCTAGCTTAGTGGGTGGCACAATGTAGGCACTGAATAAATATCTGTTGATTAGATGGGGAAAACTATTGATTATATATGTAGGTACTTTCAACTTTATCTTGTTTCTAGTTTTTCATAATGGGACATGTGATACATTTATATGAAGGTTTCAGTGGAATGGAGAATACATAATTGAATTTGCTTATATTATATAAAGTACTGTGAAGAGTACCGGTTTGGCTCAGCAGTTAGAGTGCTGGCCTGTGGACCAGAGTCCCCGGTTCAGTTCCCACTAAGGGCACGTACCTCGGTTGCAGTTTGTCCCCAGCCCTGGTTGGGGTTGTGTGGGTGGCAACCACTCAATGTGTCTCTCTCACATTGATGTTTCTCTCTCTCTCCCTCCCTCTTTATCTGAAGATGAATGGAAAAATGTCCTCGGATAAGGATTGAAAAAAAAAAAAAGTACTAATAGAATATTATTATTATTTCCCTAGACAGGTAGCTAAGTTAGAGTGTCGTCCTGTATACCAAAAGGTTGCGGGTTCAGTTCCTGGTCAGGGCACATACTTAGGTTGTGAGGTTGTGGGTTCGATCAGCAGTCAGGACGCATATGGGAGATAACCTTATACTCACCGATGTTTCTCCCTCTCTCTCTGTGCATTCTTCTCTCTCTAGAACCAATGAAATATATCCTTGGATGAGGATGAAAATAAAAAAAGTGATATCTACATACAAA
Source organism: Molossus molossus (assembly GCF_014108415.1). NCBI lineage: Eukaryota > Metazoa > Chordata > Mammalia > Chiroptera > Molossidae > Molossus > Molossus molossus. Next base: position 50,168,372 of record NW_023425351.1, read on the forward strand.
GGGCTTAAAGTTTAGTCAAGAATAAAGCAAATTTTAAAAATTATATTATGATCTCTAGAATTCAAAACTTCAGCCTAAAAATTATACAATATTTATTAATGTCAATGAATGAAAATTCTGAAGTAAAGCAAAGCTTGTGTAAATACATCTGGCTTAGTATCTGTAACTATGTATGTAGATTTTGAAGCATAGTCATATAAGGAATCAACTATACAGCTAAGAACCTGGAAATCCTCATTTATTATGACAGCTCTTTAAACATTTAAGTGGAATGGCAAATTTAAAACTTTGGAAAGAGAAACCATTGAAAAATATCACACTACCCAAGCTATATTAATTATGACCTCACCTAATTGATAGTAAATAACTTTACCATGTAGTTACTTTTGGTTATTCATCAGTTACTTTTGTCCTTCAAATATTATAAAATATCCATGAAAATATACAATATATATGTGTAGTAGTTTTATTGAGTAACAATAATAAAATGTATAACCACCTAGTTCTGATATAAAGTTCTAAACAAAAAAAGTATAAGAAAGTGTTGTAAAGTACAAAATAGTCAATCTTATTAAATATTAAAATTAATTTAGAGAAAAAATAATAGAATAAGTTGTTTCAAACTTTTAGTCTGACAGAAAACCAACTACATAGTTGGGCAAAACTGTCAAAAACAATCATTTAGTTTTGCTGATTTTGCCAGAGCAGTCTCCTTTGATATGAAGTGCTGACAGTTAAAGTGGTGACCTTGCTGGCAAGCAAAGAGTGATGGACAGCACCTCTGCTAGTTAGAGGTTACAGTCCTCTTTGAGGCAAACAATGAACTGGTGAATGGAAAGAGACTTAATAGGAAATTTTAGGATGCAAAACAGTCAGAGGAGGCTTCAATATTCAAAATCAACATCACCAATAAGCAATATGAAAATAAAAGTAAAAAAATTACATATACAATATTAGCAAAAAATAATTAAACAGAATAAAATTTAACAAAAGAAATTCAAGGTTTGTAAATCGAGAACTATTAAACATTGTTGAAAAAATTAAGAAAATTGAAATAGTTAGAAATCCAATATTTATGGATGGGAAGACTCAATATTGTTAAGGGTTCAAATCTTCCTTAACTGATCTATAGATTCATCAAAATCCCAGAAATCTTTTCTGTAGAAATTGGCATGCTGATTTTAAAACTGATTTGAGAATGCAAAGAATCTAGAATAGTCAAAACAATTTTGAAAAAGAATAAATTTGGACAACTTACATTTCTTGATTTCAGACCTTACTATAAAACTATAATAATTAAGATAATGTGTTACTGGTATAATGACAGGCATACAGAATAGATCAATGGAACAAAATTAATAGTCCAGAAATAAATCATCACATTTATGGTCAATTGATTTTTCACAAGGGTGCCACAAAGTCAATTCAATGGGAAAATGATAATCTTTTTAAAAATGTTGCGGAAACATTTGGAAATACATTTGCAAATAATAAAATAAAATAAAATAAAATTTAAACCCTATTCATACCATACATAAAAATTAAACCAAAATGGATCTAGATCGAAATCTAAGAACTACAACTATAAAACATTTAGGAAATATATATGAGAAAATCTTCATGAGTTTGGTTTAGGCAAAGTGTTCTTAGACATGACAATAGACGCACAAGCCATCAAAGAAACACTAACAAATTGAATTTCATTAAACTTAAAAATGTTTGTTCTTCCAAAGACACTAAGAAACTTAAAAGATAAGCCAAAGACTGGGAGAAAGTATTTGAAAATTAAGTAGCTGATAAAAGACTTGTACCCAGGTTATTTGAAAGCATTTTAAGAGAAAAAGGCTGCAGAGGAACTGGAAGCTATGTGTCCTTGCTCCCAACAAGGGACTGGATTTTCAGCTGAAATACTGTGCAATCAAACTGAAAAATCAAGAGAAGTGTAGTGGATTGGACATGTTATATCTAAGGAGCACTGAAGAAACAATGTAGAGACTGGTAAGAGAGGAGGTGGGGAAAGGGATAGCCCCCTGGAGCTGGTGCTTGGCTGAAAGGCTGAGTTGTATCAGTTGCAAAACTCCCTCCCTTTTCGAGTGAGGGGTCTTGACCCCATGTAGGGACCTCAAACCCTGAGCAGCAGAGACTGAAAGAGCCCACGCAGCAACATCAGGCAGAGGCAACCAAGGGAATTCTGTCTGCCTGGGAGACTGGACCACACCTTCCCAGTGAAGGAGCACTCCTATTGTTAGCAGCCCCAGCCTGAGAAGTTTGCTCCAATCTCTGATTACTCACTACTGGAAAAGCTATGCTGTGGAGTTTGGGTCCAGCAGAGGGAACCCTAGATAGTAACCGGTAGTGACTATGAGGGACCCTCTACTAACTGTGCAGAGCCCCAGTTAGTAACTAAACTGTTTGGCTTGGAAAAAGGGGAAAGGATTCTCCCACCTCAAATGAAGGGTGGGAACCCTTCTTCCCACCTGTGGAGCCTCCTGGTGTGTTCATCCTGTGGGGTTAGCAGTATGGAGGAACAGGGCACATCAGGGATTTTTGACCTGCCTACAGAGAGTTCAAAGCATGAGTGGAGCTGGGAATCTCAGTCCCCACGTTGCTGAAACCAGCCATGCAGAGAAATCTGTCTTGTGCAGGACTATTTCATAATCCCTCCTACTTGGACCTGTGCCATGAGGGCACCAGCTCCATGCAGAGCTGGGATTTTTGGACTGTATCCCCCAGGAAGGCTTTTAACGAGGAAACAGATGAGCGAATGCTGGGTTTTGTGACTGCATTGTGGGGAAGCTGATCTGAGCTCCCTGCGAGTTCAGCCAGCCAGTGCCAGGTAGAGTCTGCCTCCCCCTCCAGCAGTCTGTGTCCTGCACCCCCAACTGGACACTGTTTGGTTCAGCTCTGATCTGTGAAGTCCCAGATACCTCCATTGGACACAATTCTGGGGGGCAGGGAGACTGGTTCAGAGCAGGATAATCCAAGTGTGAGACCCCCAAAGGTTTTGTCAGGGACCAGGAAGAAGTGCTTAGCCCCCTCCTATAGACTGGGCCAGAGACTCTTCTCAACCAGAGACTCTTTTGATCAATCCCATTGAGCCCAGGGCAGCTGAAACTGCTCCTATCGAGAAGACTGCACACTTGTACCCAACCTGAAGCGGCAGCAGGACACCTTAGGAGGAACTAGAGTCTCTGAAAAAGACGGAAGAGTTTGGCTTTGAAGAAAAGACGAATTTCCCCTCATTGAGTGCCTGACTGCATAACCTCTAATCAGGGGCCACTAGCCTGAGCTAGACTAGCCTGAGTCTACTCTAAAGACTTTCTTCAGAGGCAATAGAGGAAGACCAGGCAACCTCAATTGGTGAGGGAGAGTAACTAACAGGTGGAGGCTGACCTCAGGGAGCCTCAGATCAACCACAGATCTTTCCCCGGTTCTAAGCTAAAAAGAGCCGACTCAGTTACACAGATTGGTCCCTCCTATCAATACACAGGTCTAGCAGAAGCAGAAACAGTAAATATATAATAAAGGTTTGCATCTATAGCCATGCAGTTTGAAGGGTTAACAATTGTGCAACTGAGCCCATCAAGACACCTTGAGACTGCAGCTGCATAGCAGATTGCACACCATGGTCAAGGTTGAGACTCATAATCAACCAGCCTGAGGGTCAATCCTAGCCATTAAAGGGCCATCAGCAATCAAGACCCATTACAACAGGAGGGTCCAAACAACCCACACAAGGGACATTCCTAGAGCACCCAGCTCAGGAGAGCAAGGAGACTGCACCATTGGGAGCCACAGGACACCTACAACAGAAGGTTACCTCATTAAGACTGGGAGTCATATCAGTTCTTTCTAAAACATAGAAACAAATATAAAGAGACATCCAAAATGGGAAGACAAAGAAACAGGCCCCAAATGAAAGAACAGGAGGAAACTCTAGAAAAAGAGCTAAATAAAATGGAGGCAAGCAATTTATCAGATGGAGAATTCAAAAAAATAGTTATGAAGAGCAACACCACCATGAAGAAGGATATAGAAACCATGAAAAATAATCATGCGGAAATAAAAAATGCCATATCTGAAATAAAAAATACACTGGAAGGTATTGCCAGTCGACTGGAAGAGGCAGAAGATCGAATCAGTGAATTGAAGACAAAATAAAAATAAAAAATAAAAATCACTCAACCAGAACAGGAAAAAGGCAAAATAACTGAAAAGCATAAGGACAGTATAAGGCAGTGGTTCTCAACCTGTGGGTTGCAACCCCTTTGGGGGTCGAACAACCCTTTCACAGGGGTCGCCTAAGACCATCAGAAAACACATATTTCCAATGGTTTTAGGAACTGAGACACCATTCCTCTATCCATCTCCAGGCGGGACCTCCCACATGCAGATATGCCCACATACAACATGAGGAATTGTATTAAAGGGTCGCGGCATTAGGAAGGTTGAGAACCACTGGCATAAGGGAACTTTGGGACAATATGAAATGTAACAACATCCACATAATAGGGGTACCAGAAGGAGAAGAAAGTGAGAAAGGGGTAGAGAACCTGTTTGAAGAAATAATGACAGAAAACTTCCCTAGCCTGGTAAAGGAAAATATCACACAAGTTCAAGAAGCACAGAGAGTCCCAAACAAGATAAACACAAAAATCCCACATCAAGACACGCCATAATTAAAATGGCCATGATCAAACACAGAGAATCTTAAAGGCAACAAGAGAGAAATAGTCAGTTACCTACAAGGGAGTTCCCATAAGGTTGTCAGCTGATCTCTCAAAAGAGATACTTCAGGCCAGAAGAGATTGGCATGAAGTGTTCAAAGTAATGAAAAGCAAGAAGCTGCAACTAAGACTGCTCTATCCAGCAAGGCTATCACTTAAAATCGAAGGTGAAATAAAGAGCTTCCCAGACAAAAGAACACTAAAAGGGTTCATTACCACCAAACCAGCATTGCAAGAAATGCTAAAGACTGCTTTAAGAAGAAATAGAGAGAGAAAGAGCATAAAAAAAGGGCAATAAATAAGTACCTATCAATAATAACCTTAAATGTTAATGGTTTAAGTGCTACAATAAAAGACATAGGGTAGCTAAACAGGTAAGAAAACGCAATCCATATATCTGCTGTCTACAAGAGATCCATCTCAGAACAAAAGATACACACGGGCCCAGCCGGTGTGGCTCAGTGGATTGAGTATCATCCCACGAACCAAGAAGTCACTGGTTGAATTCCCAGTCAGGGCACATGCCCAGATTGCAGTCTTGATCCCCAATAAGGGGGGGGTGAAAGAGGCAGCCAATCAAAGTTTCTCTCTCACATTGAGGTTTCTATCTCTCCTTCCCTCTCCCTTCTGCTGTCTCTGAAAAATCAATAAAAACATATTAAAAAAAAAAAAAAAGATACAGGCTTAAAGGGAAAAAATATCCCATGCAAATGGAAACAAACAAACAAAAAACAACAACCTGGTATAGTAATACTTACATAAGACAAAATAGACTTCAAAATAAAGGTCATAACAAGAGACAAAGAAGGTCACAACATAATAATAAAAGGATCAATCCAACAAGAGGATATAACTTTTATAAACATATATACACCCAAAACAGGAGTACCTAAATATATGGGGGAAAAAAATTGGTGGACATTAAGGGAGATATTAACAGCAATACTCTCATAATGGGGGGCTTTAATACCCCACTTACATCACTGGATAGATCTCTGAAACAAAATATCAACAAGGAAATAGTGACCTTAAATGACACACTAGACCAGATGGATTTGATTGAACCTACAGAACATTTCATTCCAAAGCAGCAGACTATACAATCTTCTCAAGTGCACATGGAATATTCTCAAAGATAGACCATATGTTAGGATACAAACTAAGTCTCTACAAGTTCAAGAAGACAGAAATCATATCAAGTGTCTTCTCTGACTACAATGGCATGAAACTAGAAATCATCTATGACAAAAAACTCAAAAATATTCAAACACATGGAGGCTAAATAGCATGTTATTAAACAATGAATGGATTACCAATGCGATCAAGCAAGAAATAAAAAATTAAATGCAAACAAATGAAAATAAACACACAGCCACCCAAAGTCTATGGGACACAGCGAAAGTAGTCCTCAGAGAAGTTCATAGCTTTACAGGCCTATTTCAAGAAGCAAGAAAAATTTCTAGTAAACAATCTAACCTAACACCTAAAGGAATTGGGAAAAGAACAGCAGGAAAATCCCAGAGTGAGTAAAAGAAAGGATTGATGTCTCTAATATATTTCTCGCTCTCCCTCCCTTTCTCTCTAAAAAAAAAATGAATAAAAAATATATACATAAGAAAAGACAATCTGCCTTTAAAAAAAATAAAAAGAAACAAATTAAAGAGGAGAGGTAACAACATATATCACAGAAACAAAAATGATTGTAAGAAAATATTACCAACAATTATATGCCAACAAAACAGACAACCTGGAAAAACAGACAAATTCCTAGAAACATACAATCTTCCAAAAGTGTATCAGGAAGAGGCAGAATACCTGAATAGACCAATAACAATTAATGAAATGGAAGCAGTAATTAAAAAAAAAAAAAAAAAAAACTTGCAGCAAACAAAAGTCCTGGACTGTCACAGGTGAATTTTACCAAACATTCAAAGAAGCACTAACACCTATCCTCCTTAAGGTATTCCAAAAAATTCAAGAGGAGGGAAGACTTCCAAACTCTTTTTATGAGGCTAACATTATCCTAATACCAGAACCAGATAAAAACACAACAAAGAAAGAAAATTATAGGCCAATATCCCCGATGAACATAGCTGCTAAAATCCTCAACAAAATATTAGCAAATCAGATCCAGCAATACATTAAGAAATCAAACACCACTATTTATTCCAGGGATGCAAGGTTGGTAACATATCCTCAAATCAATAAATGTGCCACATCACATAAGCAAAATGAAAGATAAAAATCACATGATCATATCAATAGATGAAGAAAAAGCGTACAATAAAATCCAGCACCCATTTATGATAAAAACCCTCAGCAAAGTGGAAATAGAAGGATTATACCTCAACATAATAAAAGCCATACATGAAAAACCTATAGCCAACATCATACTTAATAGGCAAAAATGAAAAATGTTTCCCTTAAGATCAGAACCAAGACAGGGATGTCTGTTTTCATCACTCTCATTCAATATAGCACTGTAAGTCCTAGCCATAGTGATAAAGAAGAAAAAGTAAAAGGTATGCAAATTGGAAAGAAAGGAAGTAAAAACCATCATTATTTGCAGATTACATGGTATTGTACATAGAAAACCCTAAAGAGTCCACCAAAAATACTACTATATCTAATAAATAAATTCAACAAAGTTACAGGATACAAAATCAACATCCAGAAATCACTGGCATTTTTATACACCAATAATGAACTATCAGAAAGAGAAATTAAGAAAACAGCCCCATTTACTATAATAAAATAAAACAAGGTACCTAGGAATAAATTTAAACAAGGAGATAAAAGACCTGTACTCAGAGAATTATATGACATTAAAGAAAGAAATTAAGGAAGCTACAAATAAGTGGAAGCAAATACCATGTTCATGGATCGGAAGAGTTAACATCATTAAAATGCCCATATTACTTAAAGCAATCTATAGATTCAACAGAATTTCTATTAAAATACCAATGACATATTTTACAGAACTAGAAAAAATATTGTAAAAATTTATATGGAACCAACAAAGACCCCAAATAGCCACAGCAATCTTGAGAAAGAAGAACAAAGTTGGAGGTATCACAATACCAGATATCAAACTATACTACAAGGCCACTGTAAACAAAATTGCCTGCTACTGACATAAGAACAGGCATATAGACCAATGAGACACAACAGAGAGCCCATAAATCAACCCATACCTCTATGGTCAATTAATATTTGACAAAGGAGGCAAAAGGATACAATGGAATAGAGACAGTCTCTTCAATAAATGGTGTTGGGAAAATTGAACAGGCACATGCAAAAAAATGAAACTAGACCACCAACTTACACCATACACAAGAATGAACTCAAAATGGGTAAAAGACTTAAATGTAACTCACAAATCCATAAAACTCCTAGAACAAAACATAGGTAGTAAAATCTCAGACATCTCCTGCAGCAGTATTTTTGCCGATATATTTCCAACGGCAAGGGAAACTCAGAAAAAGATAAACAAATGGGCCTACATCAAGCAAAAAAGCGTCTGCAAGCAAAGAAACCCTCAACAAAATGAAAAGAGAACCCATATGTATGGGAGAACATATTCATCAATGATACATCTGATAAGAGATTAATTTCCAAAATATATAAACAACTTATACAACTCAACACTAGGAAGATAAACAATCCAATTAAAAAGTGGGCAAATAGCCCTGGCCGGTTTGGCTCAGCAGTTAGAGCATTGGCCTGCGGTCCAGAGAGACCCGGGTTCGGTTCCCGCTAAGGGCATGTAACTTGGTTGTAGTTTGTCCCTGGCCCTGGTAGGGTTGTGCGGGTGGCAGCCACTCGATGTGTCCCTTTCATGTCGATGTTTCTCTCTCTCTCTTTTCTTCTCTCCCTCCCACTCTATCTGAACAAAAAATGGAAAAAATGTCCTCGGATGAGGATTAAAAAAAAAAAGTGGGCAAAGAGAGTCCTGGCCAGTTTGGCTCAGCAGTTTAGAGCGTTGGCCTATGACTGAGGGTCATGGGTTTGATTCTGATCAAGGGCATGTACCTGGGTTGCAGGTTCAATCCCCGGCCCTGGTGGGGCTTGTGTTGGGGGCAATCAACTGATGTGTCTCTCTCACTTCAACATTTCTCTGTTTGTCTCTATCCCTTCCTCCCTTCCACTCTCTCTAAAAGATCAACAAAAAAATATTCTCAGGTGAGGATTAAAAAAAAAAAGGAGGCAAAGAACCTATTGAATAGACACTTCTCCAAAGAGGACACACAGATGGCCAATAGACACATAAAAAAAATGCTCAAGGTCACTAATCATCAGAGAAATGCAAATTAAAGCAATGAGGTATCACCTCACACCTGTCAGAATGGCTACTATCAATAAATTAACAAACAACAAGTGCTGGCAAGGATGTGGAGAACAGGAAACCCTTGTGCACTATTGGTGGGAATGTAGACTGGTGCAGCCACTGTGGAAAGAAGTATGGAACGTCCTCAAAAAATTAAAAATAGAACTACCTTTTGACCCAGTGATCCCATTTCTGGGAATATATCCTAAGAATCCCAAACATCCCTATGTTTATAGTAGCATTATTTACAACAGCCAAGATCTAGAAAGAGTCCAAGTGCCCATCAGCAGATGAGTGGATAAAAAAGCTACATTTACACAATAAAATACTATGCAACTATAAAAAGAAGGAACTTTTACTCTTTGCAACAGCATGGATGGACCTGGAGAGTTTTATGCTAAGTGAAATAAGTCAGTCAGAGAAAGACAAATACCATATGATCTCACTAATATGTGGAATCTAATGAACAAAATAAACTGACAAACAAAACGGAACCAGAAGCATGGGAAAGACTGGACGGTGCCTAAGGCTGGGGGATTGACTGGATCAAGAAGGTGAAGGGATTAGCTAAAGAAATATATGTATACTGCATGTACATGGACAATAGTTTGGTGTGGTGTGGGTGGAGGTGAGCAAAGGAGGGGGAAAAGGGGGATACCTATAATTATGTCAACATTCAAAATTTTGATTAAAAAAAAACTTGTACCCATATTATGTAAAAAAGAAAATCATGTAACTCAATAATTAAAAAAAAAAATTACCAAACAATCCAATTTAAAAACAAGCAAAAGACTTGAGAAGATAGTACACCAAAGAAAATATATTACTGGCTAATAAGCACATGGAAGATGTTCAACATTATTAGTTATTAAGGAAATACAAATTAAAACCACAGTAACATAAAACAACATACACACCAAAGTGACTATAATTAAAAGACATACGATACTAAATGTTGACAAAGATGTGAGGAAACAGAAACTTTCATACATGCTGGTAGGAATTTAAAATAGCACTACCTCTTTGGAAAATAATTTGGCACTTTCTGAAAAAGTTAACCATAAACATATAAATAGCAAATCCATTCCTAGAAATCTACCCAGAGAAATAAAAACTTACATCCACACAAAGACTTCTACTGAATGTTCATAGGAGTTTTATTGATCATAGCCAAAAGCTGTAAAGAATTCAAATGTCTATCAAATGGTTAATGAAAAAACAAAATGTGGTATATCCATAAAATGAACTACTACTCTGCAGTAAAACAGCATGAAGTACTAATCCAGGATTAACTTGAAATAGGCTTTTGAGAATTTATGGAGAATGATGAAAATGTTCTAAAACTGGAAGATGGCTATGGTTGTAGAACTCTGTAAACTTACTAGAAAGTATTCAATTGTATACTTGTAATGGGTAAATTTTATGTAAGTTACATTTCAATAAACTTGTTTATAAAAGAATAATTAGCTATATAATAAATTAACAAACTGAGAAAGATATTCTAAAATATTTTTTAATAAAAATTTAATGTGTCCCCTGCATACCCCTATCACCCACATACCCATATACTTCCATTTTGTACCATGGCCCTTCCCCATTAAATAATATCATGAGGCAGCCATTTTGTCAGATAGAATTATTCCAACAAAAGTGTCAATACATATCTCTAATTACTAGGATTTTGGTAAAATAACTGAAGAGATATTAGATATTCAAAATTCATTATAAAAAGCTGATCACTAGGAATTTGCAATGGCTTTGTCTGCCTTACTGTCAACATGTTCATACAACTCTCGATACATGTTTGGAATTTTATATAGTGAGAGACTTACAAAAACACATGCAAAAAATGAATTCAAAAATTATTATTTAAGGATATTAAATATACATTTAAAAACACAAAGAGGTCCACAAAAGGAAGACAAAGAATCCAATTAAAAAATGGGCAGAGGAACTAAATAGACACCTCTCCAAACAGGACATACAAATGGCTAAGAGACATATGAAGAAATGTTCATCATCACTAATCATCAGAGAGATACAAATCAAAACAACAATGAGGTATCATCTCACACCTGTCAGAATGGCCGCCATCAACAAATCATCAAACAACAAGTGTTGGCGAGGGTGTGGAGAAAAGGGGACTCTAGTACACTGTTGGTGGGAATGCAGACTGGTGCAGCCACTATGGAAAACAATATGGTGTCACCTCAAAAAATTAAAAATTGATCTCCCATTTGACCCAGTGATCCCACTTCTAGGAATATACCCTACAAAGCATAAAACACCAATCAGAAAGAATATATGTACCCCCATCTTTGTAGCAGCACTATTTACAATCGCTAAGATCTGGAAACAGCCCAAGTGCCCATCAGTAGACGAATGGATTAAAAAGCTGTGGTACATATACACAATGGAGTACTACACAGCGGTAAGAAAGAAAGATCTCTTATCCTTTGAGACTACATGGAGGGACCTGGAAAGTATCATCCTAAGTGAAACAAGCCAAACAGAGAAAGACAAATTTCATATGATCTCACTGATTTCTGGAATATAATGAACATAACAGTTTGAGGACAATCCCCTAAGGAGTGGGGAGGTGAGAGAGGGATGAACAACAGAACTTATATGCATGTATGCATGAACAGTGGACATGGACAACAATCTGGGGAAGGGGCAGGGAGGGAAGGGGGAGGGGGGAATCAGTGGGGGAAAAAAGGAGAATCATTTGTAACAAAAATTAATCAATAAAAAAAATAAAAATAAAAATAAAAAAATAAAAACACAAAGAGGAAAAGAAATTAACATATACTCAATTCCATATATTAACATGTCTTCAAAGTTAAGACTTTGTCTTTTATTATTGTTATAGAGCTATAGCCTGCCCCAAAAAACCGATTCCAAAATTAAATCCACATTTATTTTATTAGCTATAAAGTTATGGAGTATAAACACTATTTTATTACAACTATATTTTCAATTCACATTCAGGGACTCTACATGTATATAATCTAGTGTCTTGTCATAGATATAATTTAAACATTCCATGCCAAATTCTTATGTCAATATTTACAAAGGAATCACTCTTTTACTGTTTACCTAATCTTAATAGAATCACAAAAGGATGCTACCCCATGGACTGCAATATATAAGTTTATGATTGGTGGTTTTGGGGAGCTTTTCCTGGCAGTGACCATGTGAAAAAGCAACTCTCTTTTTTCAGTTTGTTCCCATTGAACACATTAGCTTTTTCTACTGGAAGAGTATTTAATATGCCACTCATTTTAGAAAACAAGATTGAGAAGCAAACAAAAAGCAGACAAGCTGGAAAAAAAAAAAAATCTCTACATAAAACCAAGCTAGTTGTTTGTGCCACAAAGCAAAGAAGATATACACCAATGGTTCCTATTCTAGCACTCCAAAACCTCTAGACATGGATTGGGGTGAATCTAATCCTAGTAATCATGAGCACCTTGAATTGATCCTACACTTCTAGTACAAAATAACAGAATCAGCAGGGCAAATTGTTGGTGAAAGATCAACCCAAGAAGGAGCAGCAAAGGCCTCTGTGGGAGGAAAGAGTTTGGCCTGTTTATGAAATCAAGAGAATTCTAATATGGTTATAAGGTCCTCTTTGGGTTTAGTAGGAATGTTCTTTATGAAATCATTTAGAATGTTTCAGTATGTTTTAATAATTATGTTACTCCTGTTTCTATCTGGCATAGTAAATGCTATAAAAGAATAATATAATCAACAGATAAATGACTGATTGGAATAATTAAATTAGTAACAAGCAGTGAAGAAAAGCATATGGGTTGTGCTACACCAGTTTTAAGATTGTTCGAATTACCATGTATACAAAGTTGACACACCAAAACACCTCTAGATTCTAATTCCTTTCATACTAAAAAGGGCATAATAGATCAAGACCTTTAAATTCAGGAAATTCACACAAAAGTATGGTTTTCATAGGAGTATTTAAAACTCAATTTTTTAAAAAAATTTTTAATAATTTTTCTTTATTGATTTTAGAGAGAGAGGAAGGGAGAAGGAAAGAGAGATAGAAACACTGATAAAAGAGAATATCAATTGGCTGCCTCCTGCATGTCCCCCACTGTGGATCAGGCCCACAACCCCGACTGGAAATCGAACCAATGACCCCGTGGTGCATGGGTTGATGCTCAACCACTGAGCCACATCAACCTGGCTCACTTCTTTTTTAAAAAAGATATTTTTCTTTACTCCTGAGAAAATATTTAGGTTAAATGGCAATGACTCAACTCTCTCCAAATATGTATAATAAAATGTACTAATTTAAGGTAATGGTGTTGAAATATAATGTTAAGTCAACTTAATGAGGACAATCCAACAGTTTTATTTATTTACTTTTTAGAAAAATGTTTTTGTTGATTTCAGAGAGAGGAAAGGAGAAGGAAAGAGAGGCAGAAATATCAATGAGTGAGAAACATCAAGCAGCGGCCTCCTACATGTCCCCTACTGGGGATCAAGCTAGCAACCTGGGCATGTACCCTGACTGGGAGTCAAATCAGCAACCTCAACCTCATGATGCACGGGATGATGTTCAACCAACAGAGCCACACTGGCTGGGCAATCGAAAATGTTTAAATACTACATTTTTCCTGGATAAATAAAGGTATTTATTTATCTGCATCTGTGTGTGTGTTATTTGAAAAATGTAAAATTGTTTATTCAATGCAACTGTCAGACAAGATCTAAAAAAATGCCTGAATCAAATGTAAGAAATCAATTTGATGATTTTAATGTAGTCTTTACACACTTTTTTACCTTGCCAAATGACTTTATAAACTGAGTAGAATAGCTGCCTAGATTAGGAAGGAAAGGTTAAAAGCTATAAATAGATTATAGGAATCACAGAAAAATTGCTAATAATTAGATAAATGTCTCAAAATGTTAAAGACTAAATCATGGCAATATCAAAAAAAATGATAAAGTAATAAATAAAAATATAAAATAATAAACAATAAATATTAAAATGTCATACTTGGGTGATGCTGTCATAAATGAGTGATTAGAGATCTCTGCTAAGGAAGAGGTCCACCTCTGCAAAAAGCCTGATATTAAAGATTTTAGTTTTTGTGTTTTTTTTTTGGTTTACTCATTTATTTATTTTATCCTGACCTGAGGACATTTTTGCATTTATCTTCAGATAGAGCAGGAGGGATAGAGGAGGGGAAGAGAAAGAGAGAAACATCAATGTGAGAGAGACACACTGAGTGGTTGCCACCCACACAACCCCAACTAGGGCCAGGGACAAACTGCAACCGAGGTACACACCCTTAGCGGGAACCGAACCCAGGACTCTCTGGTCCGCAGGCCGACGCTCTAACCACTGAGCCAAACTGGCCAGGGCGATTTTAGATTTTGTAGACCACAAAGAGTCTCTGTCATTTATTCTTTGTCATTTTAAAACAACTTCTTAAAATGTGAAAACCGTTCTTGGCTCAAGGCAAGGGCCAGGTCTTATTTTTATACCCCCACATAGTTAGTGGCTTACTAAATATACACAGATGGACTTAGAAATGGGCCTAATTTTCCACTTATCTATGAGTTATGAAACTGTCAAATTTGAGTAGCTTTGCAAAAGAGGAACACAGTGTCCAGAACTGTCTTTCAAATATGCACAACTACATGAGTTGATTTCTCAATTCTACATTTTTGTCAGATCAGTATTTCATAAGACACAAATCTTCACTTTATTAATCTATTATCCAGACTGTCAATATGCTTTGAAAAGAAGCTAATAAAACCTCAAAATTAAAACTGTTCTGATAACTGCATGTAACTGAGTGATAGATGTGGCTTCAATTAGACCCATATATTGAATACGCCCCTGTACATCCTTTATCTCCTCTAACGACCACAAATAAATGAGGATGGGTTAAGCTAAATGATTTGAAAGCAGCTCACCAGGCATATAATATGGAAAAAATATAAAAAACTAAAAAGCTGATGTCTTTCTCCATCTGTAAAGGTAGATGAACAGAAAATAGAGCAATTGGTATTGCCTTAGCTGCTTCTTGGGTGATTACTGGGGGAAAGAGATGGTACCACCATAAAACAACAACAACAAAACAAACAAACAAAATATTGCCTTCCAGAAAATCGAGGGAAGGACTCAGAATCTAGACTAACAACTACTTCTTGACTGGAGCTGTAAGAACCTGCAGATTCTTCTGGGACAGCTCATAAATGATAGGGGAAAGGCATGGCTAGACTAAAAAGGTCAAGGACCAACCATAGTTTCCTTTGAAGTTAAATTTGGTATAGAATAAAATTCTATAATTTCTGTGGGTTTATAAGAGGCTACAATTGTTAGCTGGGCAAATTACTCAATCTGCCGGACCCCAATAGGAACCTTGGCCTCAATTATGTGGAAGAGTCTCTGGGGTGAAGGTCAAAGAACCACCCCATACCATGCAATTTCATGGAGGCCCAGGTGGGCACCCCAACTGCCCAGTGTGACACACTATAGTGTTAGCATTACGGTCACTGTGCATTAATAACTGGTCACCAAGCCTATTGAGATCACTAGCACCTGGAGCCAACTTAAGAAAGCTCCCCTAGACTCTTTG
This sequence comes from Molossus molossus, assembly GCF_014108415.1. Lineage (NCBI taxonomy): Eukaryota > Metazoa > Chordata > Mammalia > Chiroptera > Molossidae > Molossus > Molossus molossus. The sequence goes on from NW_023425351.1 coordinate 50,184,040, forward strand.
GGTTACCTCCCAGTACTGACAAGTGGCTGATAATATGCACAAACCCCTCTGCCTCCCTTCCACCAACACCTTACAAGTTTCCAGCATCTTAAGAAATTAGAACCAGGAACAAGAAATGACAAAACCTTTGAAGGGAACAAAAGCTTGATATATAGAGTTTTAAGCTGCAATATAATATCTAAATATGTTTGAAGAAACTTCAATATCAGTTTACTAGTAAAGAATAAGCTGTCTGAGCTCAACCAGTGTGGCTCAGGGAATTGAGTTTTGCCCCATGGACTGAGAGGTCCCAGTTCGATTCCTGGTCAGGGTACATACCTGGGTTGGGGGCTCAATCCCCAGTAAGGGGTGTGCAGGAGGCAGCTAATCAATGTATCTTTCTCACATTGATGTTTCTATCTCTCTTTCCCTTCCTCTCTAAAAAAATCAATAAAAACATATAAAAAAAGAATAAGCCATCTGAGCTAAATAAGGCATAAAGTTTCTCTTTTTTTAGAAAAGTGTTTATAGGTAAAATGAGAGTCTCATTTTTGCTTCACTAAATTTCGTGAATTATCACAACCATGAAGTATCCCATCAGATACACTAAAAAAATAAAATAGTCTTGTTCTCAAACTGCAGAAAGCTAGAATACAAAAAGTTTCAAAATTCCATAGGAGATCAGAGACATTTAGAAATACAGGAAACTAAAGGTAATTAAGAAATCTTAAGAAGAGTGGGAAGGAAAATCTGCTTAAAAATGGCTGTGAAGCACTGGTCCTTTTAGCTCAGCGGTTAGAGCATCAACCCATCAACCAAAAAGTAACAGGTTTTATTCCCGGTCAAGGGCACATACCTGGGTTGCAGGTTCAATCACCAGCCCTGGTTGGGGTCATGAAGAAGGCAACAAATCAATGTCTCTCTCTCTCTCTCCTTCCCTCACACTCTATCTAAAAATCAACAGAAAAATATCCTTGGGTGAGGATTAACAAGAACAAAAATCTTAAAAAAATTAAAAATCGCTGTGAAAAATACCCTAAATCCGAGGTTGCCTCTGACTGTCTTAAGAATAAATCTAATTCATCTTGAAAAATAAATATATAAGGTTCTCATGGAGATCAAATCAATTTTCCCTTCAGACTCAAAACTACAGAAACTTAAGTTTTTAAGTACTGAGATGTAAAAATGTTTCAGGTATACTTCAAATTGACAGATAAAGCATTAATAAGCTGAAACAACAAATGGCAAATATTGGTCTTTACTTACAGAAAAATATACAATATAAAATTGACAACAAGTTTAAATATGTTTCAACTATCTGATGAGAATAGCCCAAAGCAAATGCAAAATGATAATAAAAAAGGCTATAATTAAGAATATGTTTAGAAGTTCATGAAGTGTTTCCAGAAAAACCAATCAGTATTGTGAGGGCATAATAAATATATAACAGTTGAAAGACCCAGGGGTCTTTGGTCTGAAAAAGCTAATATTTAGTAATGGACATGACGTGTGACATTTATCTTCCAGTAACTAAAGGGCTGTTGCATGGGCACACAGAAGAGAAATCAGGTTTATTCTATGTGACTTTATAAGCATTTAGAACAGAAAACATTATAGTTGGTGTTGGGTATTAGTGACAGGTATTTACCCAAAATGATAAAGTTATGACAAAAAAGACTGTTCAGCCCAGCCAGTATGGCTCAGTGGATTGAACATCGTCTCATGAACCAAGAGGTCGCTGGTCTGATTCCAAGTCAGGGCACATGTCTGGGTTGCAGGCTCAATCTCTGGTGCGGGGCGTGTAGGAGGCAGCTGATTGATGTTTCCCTCTCATCAATGTTTCTATCTCTCTCTCCTTCTCCCTTCTTCTCTCTAAAAAATCAATAAAAAACATATTTTAAAAAAAAAGACTGCTCAGCAGTCTTGTGTAGTAAGGTGCTCCACAACACTTCCAAGTACTACATACAAAGAAGCAGGACTCAAATGCAACAACTGACAGAATTCATACAATGGATATAGAGGAAAGTTTAGATGGCTCTAGACCTCCTTCAATTCTACATATCCTTGATTTCATCATATCTTATAGCCTTCCATAGGTAAAATAACAAATATTTTAAATTTGGAATGTCTGAAACAGATTTTTCAAGCCATTTTCTTTGGTCTAAAAATTTGAGACTTTGTTTTCAACTTTCTGAATTTTATGATCAAATTGACTCCTGAAGAACTTCTGATCAAGATGGTGGCATAAGTAAATGTGACACTCTCATCCTCACACAACCACATAAAAATTACAACTAATCTACAGAACAACTGTCATTCAGAATCCCCTGAAATCTAGCTGAATGGAAGACCTACAACTAAGAATATAAAGAAGCCACATAGGAACAGGCTGGTCCCATACGTACGAGTGGCAGATAAAAATCAGGAGGGATATCTCAGTTGTCAAGGTCCCCCATGAGGAGGGAGAGGTCCCAGCCACACACCAGGCCCCCCAACCCAGGGTTCCAGTGCCAGGAAGAGAAGTCCCCATAACTTCTGGCTGTAAAAAACAGTGGCTATTAAGGCTGAGTAAGACAGAGGGCTTCTAGTGTCCCATACAGTCTTCTTGAGGGTCTGGTGCATGGACTTACTCTGATTCACTCCCACTGAGCTTCAGTGCCGGGGCAGCAGGTCAAAAGGCACCAGGGACATACGGGGAGAAGCTGAATTGCCTGGCATCAGGACAAGTGCTGACAGAGGTAATTATTCCTTTTCTGAGACACCCCACTACCTGACAGACCTAGCAAGTAGGTGCCATATCTGAGTCTCCATCAACCTGGCTGACACTGTTTGCCCTGCCATGGTGACTCTCTGAGACCCTTCCCCACCCAAATTGTGGGCCCACCCAAGCTGTTTCCATCGCTTTTTCATATGAATAACTTGTCTTGGCTCACACTTCAGACTCTCCTAAAATCTCTCAAACAAGCAGCATCTTGTCTGAGCATGCCCCATACCTCTCACTAAATGACCCAAGGCCTGACAATAGGAGCAGCCGGCACTGGTTTGCAGCTTGGCCTCTCCTGGGTACTTAAAGCCCAGCACAAGTAGCATCCATCTCCAGATCACTTTGTAGCTCATGCCAAGTGGCCCGGGGCAGAACACAGGTGGCAGTTGACCTTGGCCTGCACCTACTGGGAGGCCCCAGAGCCAGTAGACCAGTGGACAGCTTCAGATCATTATCAAAGCACCACCAAACCACCTCCACAAATGACACACTCAAGGGTCAGACTCAGCAGGTACCAGAGCCCCACTGAAGTCAGTCCTGCTCTGTGGGGTGGACCCCTGCACAGCTGATCTGCCACCATGGTCAATGGTTACAGCCAGTCCTTGCAACTGATCAACCTGGGGATAAATCTCTCCCATTGACATGGCAATAGCAATCAAGGCTCAACTACAACAAGAGGGTATACACAGTCCACACAGGGAGTGGGGGAACACACCTGGAGGGCCCAGCTTGAGTGATAGAGGAGGCTGTGCCACTGGACCCTACAGAACACCTACTATATAAGGCCACTCTACCAAGCCTGGGAGACCTAGCAGCTCTACCTAATACATAGAAACAAACACAGAGAGGCTGCCAAAATGAGGAGACAGAAACATGTGCCAAATGAAAGAACAAAAGAAAATTCCAGAAAAATAACTAAACAAAATGGAGACAGCCCTGGCCAGTTTGACTCAGCAGTTGGAGCATCGGCCTGCGGATCAGAGAGTCCTGGGTTTGGTTCCTGCTAGGGGCACATACCTAAAAAAAAGGAAAAAACAACAAAAAAAATGGAAACAAGCAATCTACTAGATGCAGAGTTCAAAACACTGGTTATAAGGATGCTCAATGAACTTAATGAGAACTGCAACAGCATTAAAAAAGGACATGGAAGCCATAGAAAAGAAATAGTCAGAAATGAAGGATACAGTAACTGAAATGAAGAATAATTTACAGGTAATCAGCAGCAGAGTAGATGAAACTGAGAATCTAATCAGCATTTTTGGAATACAAAGAAGCAAAAATCACCCAATCGGAACAGCAAAAAGAAAAAAAAAAATGAAGATAGTATAAGGAGCAATATAAGGTGCCTCTGGGACAATTTCAAGTATACCAACATTCACATCATGGGGGTTCCAGAAGGATAAGAGAAAAAGCACAAAATTGAAAGCCTATTTGAAAAAATAATGACAGAAAACTTCCCTAACCTGGTGAAGGAAATAGACATACAAATTCCAGTTAGCACAGATAGACCCAAACAAGATGAACCCAAAGAGGCCCACACCAAGGTACATCATAATTAAAACACCAAAGGTCAAAGACAAAGAGAGAATCTTAAAAGCAGCAAGAGGAAAGCAGTTAGTAACCTACAAGGTAGCTCCTATAAGACTGTCAGCTGATTTCTCAACAGAAATTTGTAGGCCAGAATGGACTAGCATGAAATATTCAAAGGAATGAAAAGCAAGGCCCTACAACCAAGATTACTTACCCAGAAAAGCTATCGTTCAGAATCGAAGGACATATAAAGAGCTTCCTGGACAAGATAAAGCTAAAGGTGTCCATCACCACCAAAACAGTATTACATAAAATGTTAAAAGGTCTTCTTTAAGAAGAAGAAAAGATTAAAAATATGAACAATAAAATGGCAATAAATACATATCTACCAACAACTGAATCTAAAAAAACAAAGTAAATAAGCAGAACAGAAACAGACTCATAGAAAGAATATGTTGACAGTTGCCATATTGGAGGGGGGTGGGGGAATGAATGAAAAGGGTAAAGGGATTAAGAAGTACAAATTGGTTATTACAAAACAGTCATGGAGATATAAACTACAGCATAGGGAATATAGTTAATAACATTTTAATAACTATGTATGGTTCAGATGGGTACAAGATTTATTGGAATGATAACTTAGTAAGTTATATAATGTCTAATCACTGAGGTGTACACCTGAAACTAATATAACATTGTATGTTCAGTGTAATTGAAAAATAAAAAATGATTTAAACTCTAAAAAACAAACAAAAAATTGATTCCTGTAATAGAGAAGTTGACCAAGGACGAAATTACAGGACAACCAATGATCTAAACAGTTTCATTAAGGAAGGGGTCTCAAACTCAAAGGTTTATAGAGATCAGGTGGGTATTATAAATTATTGACATGAGCAGATAATTCTCTCTTCCACTTTTACAACGCATTATTGTCTTGAATAACTTCTTGCCCCAGTTTTTGTGAGAAACATGATATCTTACCTAAGTCAATGCTAGATGGTGTCAAATAAACCCCAACAGTCCACTGCATGTGTTTGTGCTATAAGGGTGCCTTTCTTCTACATGGAACTCAGCCATCCAGGCTTTTCCATTCTGTGGTTTAGACGATTTAGGACATTCCAGTTCAGCTTTCAAAAAAGGAAAAAGAAAGTGACTAGACTCTACTTTTTTTTTCTTAAAAGTCATCTCAAGAATTAAACCCATTTACGTCTGCTCACATTCAATTGGTGAGAATTTTTCACATAACCTGGATAAAAAAAAGTAATGTGAAATGTAGTACTTTGTCAAGAAGCCACTTTTCGATGGCAACTCTACTGCATGAGAGTATAAATACTTATTAGACAGCTATCTGTCTCTGCCATATATTGATACCAAATTTTTTTCTCTGTTATGATAATATCAACTGTGCAAGAGTAATGATAAACAGCTTCTGAAAGTAGGCTTCAGTGAAGTGGCTTGGACTGTGGCATACTGGAAAACATATATAGTCACCACTCCACCCCTTAAAGGGAATGGCTGCTTCAGGGTTCCAGGTTATTGCCTTTATTGCCTGGCACATAGTAGGCACTCAGAAAATATCTGTTGACTATATGAACAAATGTAGGATGAAAGTTTCCTGTATTAGCAGACCTTTCTAATTATTTTGAAAACAAAAAAATTTAATTTTTATGGAAAATCTACTGAATTTTAAATGTTTGACCATTTTTTTTAAAAGATCCTTGCTTTCTAGATACACAAAACACCTTTATGACAAATTTGTACTGTGGGCAACTAATTTGCACTGGCAAGCTCTGTATAACAGTTACGACTGAACTTTTCAAAGGTGCTCTAAACATTTTCAAACTATTATTTGTTTCATTCAAATAATAATATTTTATGGAAAGATTAGTAAAAATATTGGTTCATTTAAAACATTTTTCCTAAGAATGTGCAATCCTCCTCATGGTTAGAATTCAGAACACTGTCTTCTAGACATAAATACTTGCTTAGGCGTAATTTTATATTCTGATGAGAATGAAAAATAGAATATAAGAACAGAAAATATTGCTTCCCAGTTTAATTTTATGCTTGATTAAAGATGATGGGGGTATTGGAAAGATAGGGGAAACCAAATGAAATGGAAATGAACAGGAGTCTGCAATGTGTCCATGAGCGGTTTGACTTTGGCAGGGCTCCTTGGGTCCAGTTCACCAGCTCTTGCTTGTTTGTTTTACCAACAGGGAAGACTGCTGGTTTATCTATGGATAGTTTTCACAAGTTAAATGTGACATTTTATTTCTCTTCTAATGCTGTCTCATCATATTGTTTCTGAACCAGTAATATCCTACAGGCTTTTTCCAAAAATAGAAGCTGTGAAACTAATTCTCTTCACATAAGTTCCGTAAGTTACTTTTTTCTTTTCCACCAAGATGGCTGTGTGCTGAGTTTAGTGCTAATTCTATCTTCGCTGAGTATTCAAGTTTGGCCAAATTGGTCTAAACATATAGTTTAGCTACTCTAAGAAGCTTAACCAAAGTCTTGCCTTCTGCAGAACAAAGGTCAGGTTGGAACTTCCAATTTGATGTAAAAAAAAAAAAAATCATTGTATCATCTTGTTCTGGAGAACCTAAGCTATTTCTGCTAAAATACCTACCTACCTTTCCATTTTCCTAAATGCTTAAGTTTACCTGGACATCTAAGCAAGGTTCTGATGAGAAATTTATTATCTTTCACGTTCAACTAGTGCCAGTGAGGATCTGCTGAAGTGCCAAGCACATTTTTGGTGAGTAGGCAAAACTCTACACCCACAGACACAATCCCTGCACAATGGAGTTTACATGTCTTGCGGAGATGATAGACACTGGCAGGTATACCACAGCCTGATAATAACTATAGTGAGAGTCTGACAGACCCTAAGAGCACCCAGTACCTGCTGTCACTGTTCTGGCAGTAGAGATGCAATCCAGGCCTCTGCCTTCAAGGAGCTTATATGCTGATAGAGGACATACACAATAATTCAAACAAATATGAATAACAAGGCAGTGATAAATTGCTTAGATTCAACCTTCCTAATACCATGACCCTTTAATACAGTTCCTCATGTTGTGATGACCCCCATAAAATTATTTTCATTGCTACTTCATCACTAAGTTTGCTACTGTTATGAATCACCATCGGAAATATGTGCTTTCTGATGGTTTTAGGCAACCCCTGTGAAAGGGTCATTCAACCCCCAAAGTGGTCGCAACCCCTAGGTTGAGAACCGCTGGCTTAAAGACAATAAAATGGGAAGGTGACAGGGTGACTAGATGTGTAAGAGAAGCACCTATGCTAAGGGAACATCTAGAAGTTTCTCAACTTAGGCATTTTTGACACTTTCAAACTGATAGTTCTTTGTTATGGGGTATTATCCTTGCATTGTGTGATGTTTAGTAGTATCTCTGGTCTCAACCCACTGGATGAAAGTAGCATGCTCCAAATCCTGGTAGCCAAAACATCTCCAGACATTGCTAAATGTCTTCTAGGGGGCAAAATAGACCCTGATGGAGAACAAGTGACATAGAGCAAAGCTGGTCAGATGGGATCAGACTTGGTGTGTGTGAAAAGCAAAATAAGCTCATAGTGAGTAAGGAGAAGAGGGGGCGGAGATGAGGTTATAAAGGTAGGCAAAGGCCCACTAGGCAAGGACTTTTAGGCCAGGTGGAAAGGATTCTGATTTTATTTCAGGCTGCCCCTAACTAGGATGACTTAGAAATTCTGTGGTTGTTGTTAAATAGACATTGATTATTTTTCTTCTATTTATTTTTCAAGAGCTCTTAATCCTCAAGATTGGCCAGCCTCTACCCTGAGTCTTATACTATCCAAGTTCTCTGGGTCATCCATATCTGTTCTGTGTTGCTTTCTCTCACAGGTTCCTGGGGTTTGGTACTTTGCTTGAACATGTGCCTTTTCTGTCCTTGGTGCTTTTTTCCTGTGGTTCTTTGCCTGGAACACAATGTCCTGCCCTTCCTGCTTGGAAAACACTTAGTCATGCTTCAAAGGCCAGTTCAAGTATTTGCCTTTCTGGGTGTCTTTCCCCAACTCCTTCCTGCAGGCAAATACTGTAGCATAGATGTTAGTGCATTGTTTTTCTTTACATCTGAATTAAGTTCTTCACCTTTACTGCAACTTCCCCGAGGGTGTGAGCCAAATCTTGGTCATCTTTAATTCTCCTGTAACTACCCAGTGACTGACATGCATATGGGAAGTTTGTTCCTTGGCCAAAATCTATGTCACTATTTTGAGCTTTCTTCCAAACATAAAAATACTACCCAAGAAAAGCTCTTCCTGTACTTCTATCATCTTTGAGATTCTACTTTTTCTTTAGTAAATATTGATCGGTACGTTTCAATCGAATACACACACACACACACACACACACACACACACACATTCACTCAAATTTAGATACTTAAAAAGTTTAAGGTCATTCACTTTTAACTTTATGCTGGGTAAATCTAGAGCAAGGGACAAAAGTAATTAATGTGAGGATCACAGTCACTGAAAGGGAGTGGTGTATCTCAGTTATGATTGATAAACTTGAAACCGCTCTTACTCCACCCCGTAACCATAAGGGCCTGTCCCACCCTGTAACGATTAGGATCCAAGCGTCTGGAGTAAATTGATTAAGGAGTTTATAAGTCACAGATCTCATAAAATTTCCTCTTACAAATGCATTGTTTTAATAAATGTCTTCAAAACTCATGGTGCTGATTCTATGATGTGTATTCAGAGAGTCAATGGAAAGGCTGAGAAAAGACAAAGCAGCAATAAAAACCTGCCACTTGATGAGCCAAATTGTAAGCAATGTGCTGCTTTGTAAATTTATCTAAGTAAAAGTGAAATACTGGACTAATAAAAAGGGATGATTAAAAGATCAATTTCTATATCCAAGTTGGTTCCAACTCAGAACAAGATTCTAGTTCACTTAAGTACTGTGTCTTACACATAGTAGGAAATTAATAAATATTTGATAAATGCATGAATATGCTTTACAACTCACCTGTTTTCCTAATATTCAAATATATAATAAATTTAGCCCTGGCCAGTGTGGCTCAGTTGTTTGGAGCATCACCTCCTACAACAAAAGGTGATGGGTTCAACTAGCAGTCAGGGCATATGCCCAGATTTTGTGTTCAATCCCTGGTCAGGGGGTGTACAAGAGGTAAATGATTGATGCTTCTCTCTTTTTCTTTCTCTCTCTCTCTCTCCCTCCCTCTCTCCCTCTCTTCCTCTCTAAGTCAGTAAAAAGCATGTTCTCTGATAAGGATTAAGAAAAATACTTTTTAAAATAAAATATATAATAAATTTAATTGTATCCTTTTCACATGATTCATACGGTTTGAACTTTAGCAAAAAAAAAAAAAAAATCTAGGCAGCAGTTTGAGTAATTTGTTGTAGGAAAAAAAATGCACATGGTAAACTTAGCCTTGCAATGAAACCATTAAAAAGATTTTGCAATCCCACTTTCCTTCATTCTTTTGTTTTACAGATATCATGTGAACCAAGAACTCACAGGGAGAAGGCAGCACTGGGTGTGAACCCCTCTTTCAGAGTGTTTGCCAATGAGTATAAATAGCCAAAAGGAACCCAGAACAGTATCCTGTGTTCTCTTAGCTACCACTCATCACAGTCACCATCACGTAATATTTATTGTAGCTGACCCTCAGATTACCACAGGAAGTTCATCTTTCAAAGCGATTCTGACATTTCTTTTTCTAACAACTGACAAATTTACATAAGACAAAGGGGTGATTCCACTGGGCCCCTTACGTGTTATCAAACACAGAAGCATCAATTGAAGATGGACTAGAGTTGAGTCAGGAAATTCTGCACATAATCCCTTACTATAATGGCAGTGAGCTAGAGGGGCTGGCTTGCTATTTTCTTAAAAACAACAACGAAAACTACGAGCTTTGCCTTTTAAAATCTGAGACATCCAAGATTTAGTCATTGGTTTTAAACTTTTTGTTTTGTTTTTTACGAAGCTTACCAGTTGTTTGAGTTCATGGATACATTCAGTGAACAGGATGAATGTGTATAAAAAAAATAAATAAATAAAATAAAAATAAAAGCCTATTATCAAAGGTCTACAAAAGCTTTAGGGAAACTATCATCGCCCTTCCAAAAACATCAGGCATGTCCAGGCTAGGCGCTAAAAATCGCAGACCGAACTCTCTGGACTTTGCGGAAGCATATGACAAGATTTCCCCACAGCTGTCACTAACGATATTAAAGTTTGTTAAAAATGTGAATAAGAATATTTTCGAAGTTGCTTTTGCCTAAGCGACTTTTTCCCTTCCTTCTTTACTTTGCTTTTTATAGTCCCCTCCCAACTGGCTCCCAAGACTGGGGCCGAGGTGCTTTGGTACAACCACCTCCACAGGACGTCCTACCCCGTATTTCTTCTCAAACGTCGCCTTTCCTTCCATCCAGACACGGAGTCCGTGGCCCTTCCCTGGATCCAGGGTCCTCGGCGAGCACCGCCCCCAGCAGCAGGGAGGCTGTGTCTCACGGGGTAGTCTGCAGGAGCGCTGGTGCTGAGGAGCGGCGGCGTCTGCGGGGAGCCCGCGTGGCCTGTGCGCAGGCGCCCTGTGCGCAGCGTCTGAGGCAGGGAGCCTGGCCTCCACCGGAAGCGTCTGAGGCAGGGAGCCTGGCCCCGGTCTAGGCCACAGGGAGAAGCAACAAGATGGCGGCGAGCGGAGGCTGCGGCTCCCTCCTGACGAGAAGTGGTGGGAATACCTGAGGGGCTTCCACAAGAGGAAGGTGGAGCAGGAGGAGGCAGCCACCCGGGAGCTCGAGCAGCTCCACACTTAGGGGCAGAAGCCCTCCGGAAGGAGCGCCACCAGGAATCTCAGGGATGCTGACAGAGAGGGGGCGACAGTGGAGGAGGCCGAGGAGCTGTGCGGCCGGGAGGGCCGGACCTTTGGCGCGGTGGGACCACCCCACCCACACCGTCACCCTGGCCGCTAACCAGCGCTGCCCCAGGTGGCCCTTGCTGCCCCGGCACATCTCGCGAGGCCTCGCCTGCACACTGAGCTGCGAAGGGGTCAACGTCCTTGACCCGCCCAGGACTCCACCAAGAAGCCAGTGAGCGTCACTCGTACCGGGACCCAGAGCCACTCGCTGACAGGCAAGGCCCGGCACAGCTGAAAGTGAGCCCCAAGCACTGGCCCAGTCCCCAGCCTAGACTGCAGGGACCAGTTCCGTCTCTGCTTGGCTGCCCCCCTAATTCAGCCTGCACCGAAGTGGCCAAGATCGGGATGCCAGTACCGCTCCAGCCCGGAGACTCCGAGGGAGCAGGCCTCTGAGAGGTGGCCTACCCCAGGAGGAACCTCAGACACACCACCGCCTTGGCAGACATGTGAGGATCCCATCCGAAAGGGCCTTTCACACCCCTTTGAACCATCCCCCTGATACCTAGACAGGCCATTCCCATGGACACCTGGCCAAAAATGCAAATTTATGAGCAAAATAAATCACTGTTGCCTAAACTAAATTTTGGGGTGGTTTGTTATGCAACAAGAGGTACATTCTCCCCAGTGTCTGTATAATGATATCTTTCCACTTCCCTCACCAGTGTCTAAATTCAGGTTCTCTGATTGGCTTGTTTGGCTGTATTTTAACTTCATTCTAGCCACTCTATGGAGAATAGACTGTGTAGGGCACGGACTGATTCAGACCACCTCTTTTTTTTTTAACATTTTCCATAATGAACATGTGTAGCTTTTGTATAAATAATATAAACTCATTTAAAAAAACATTTAAAAATAAATGGAAAGAATGTCTATTAATGAGAAACAAAGTGTTATATGCTCTGTTATTAATTTATTCTTATAGATGTGTTTCTTAAGGAAAGATTTTCATGATGGACAATGGATTGTGTATTATTTTGCTAGAATTACTGCAACAAAGTACCACAACTAGGTCCCTTAAAACAGCAAAAATGTATTGTCTCACAATCCTAGGAACTAGAAGTTTCAAATCCAGGTGTTACTAGGGCTATACTTCCTCTGAGACTTTTGGCAGAATTCTTCCTTACCTCTTCCTAGCTTCTGGTGCTGGGCAGCAATCCTTAGCATTCCTTGGCTTGCATCACCTTCCCTCTTTGTGTGTCTTTGTCCCAACTTCACTTTTATAAGGACACCAGTTGAATTGGATTAGAGCCCACCCTTATCACTTCATCTTAACTTGGTTAAATCTGCAAAGACCCTATTTCCAAATAAACATCACATTCTCAGGTATTAAAAGGTTAGGACTTCAACATATCTTTTAATTGGTGTAGGCGGGCACAATTCAACCAATACAAATTGGTTCTCAAAAAATCTTTAATAGAATTGGTAACATATACCACCTTCTTTATCAAGGCAAATATATACTAAGAAAAAAAACAAAAACAGGTTTACTCCCAAAAAGATAATTAAATTCCTGCCTAAAGGATGATTGCCCTGACAAGGATAATCTATTATATGTTGTTGTTGTTGTTGTTGTTGTCTCTTTTTCCACTCTGGCAAACATTTCCTAGAAAATAACTGAAAACTATAAAAAGACTTGATTAATTTTGGTGACTATTATTCATAGAACATGAATTTTCAATGTTTTGATGGGTTAATAGTTAGGGCTAAATATCTCCTTTATGGCTATATAACTCCCAACACAGGTTTGTTGAAATTAGAAAATTATCCACACCTTTGAAATTGGTTTCACAGTTTCAGAGGAGTGGAAATTAGAACTTTAATTAATGTTAATCTGAGAGGAAATGGACATTGGCCCATAAACATGTTTAAATATGTCAATTTTCTGAACAATTTAATTTTACCTAATGAAGGCTTTTGTCTTCAGCATCACAATGAAATTTGTTAGAGTAACAGATGAACTTTATAGGGACTAAACTTTGTTGAATGCTGACTTTTAATATTGAATGTTGGCCAGTAACAGGCTCCATAAAGAAAACCCGGAGCAACACATAGTACTTAGCCTCGAGATATCCCCCAGACAAAGCAAATACTTATCAAGAAACCGCTGGTGACCCAAGTAACCAAGATGAGCTGAAATTGATGTGTTGGCACACATGCTGTAGTAGGAAAGTGAGCATTCTGTCATGGGGCAGAGAGCAAATGAAGATGAAGAACAAACACCTACTTCTCGATACATTATCAAACTTTGTGTTTGCAATTACACTAAAAGTACACACAGTGAAGTATAAACTGTGTTTGACCCATCTATTATCTGGAAGTTAAATATCTCCAAATTCATTCATTTCCACTAATCAGCTGCTACACATTTTTTCCAGCTTCTGCCATCTGTTTTTAATTACCAAAACAATCCACAATTCAAATTGAAATGATAGTTAATCATCACAGGCTTTCAGTTTACAGGTGTAGTCCAAAAGAAAAGAAATAAGCAGACATATTTAGTTTCAAAGAGAGTCGAACTTACATGAATCCAGAACATTGCCAAAATTACCTTATTTATTTGACATTTTGAGAGTTCATAAACAAAATCCACTTTAAGTAAACAGTTACAAAATAAATTTGGATTAACAAGATTAACAAATAGTGTTATTTTGGGCAGGAATATTAAAGGAAACTTAAACAGACCCAAACAGATTTCATGGAAAGGGTATGACTGTGAAGAAAAATAGTGCCCCCTCCAACAGAAACAACTAAAACCAAACATCTCATGTTAGATAGCATAAATGTTTCAACAACTAATAAGTTTACCTTAATATCACATTCATATCAGTTTTGGGGAAAAGAAAACCAAATGTCTACTTTTCCTTTTCAAATAAGGGAAATAAGTCAAGGTTTTAAAAACGAAATTAATAATGTTGATTGTCTACTATGTATTTGTGAATGTCCACTGTATATTTGTATGTCACAAATTCAGACCTGTAAAATAATCTCCTAGGGAGATTATTCCTCCCACTTTAAAGATATGGAAACTGAGCCTGGAAGATAAAATAAAGTCAAGTTGAGACTCAAAACTAGGGCAGTCTGTGATTGATCAGTACCTTCCACTGCCTGATTAAAATATAATGTATATTTTTAAGGACACTACCAGATTAACAAGTATTGGTGTTCAAAAAAAAAAAAATTTCTTTTAATTAGTACTTATCTAAGCTTAAGTCCAAATGACTACACACACACATATACTGAAGTACTTAAGACAATAGTTTTTTAAACATTCTGGTGCTTTTCCATTTTAACAATATGTTGAACTCTACGTGACTATAGGTGGTCTTTGGAGGTTCCCAAATAGAAGAGAAAATTATGTAAATGTGCAAAAATTAATATTCTAGACTGTAGTAAGAGGTTTTAAGTTTATAATTATTTTTGAAATACATACATCTTACTTAGGAAAGAGCTGGTGCTTTATTTTTTTATGTCTGGTTAGACCCAGTGTTTCTCAGATACAGTGCTTGGAGCATTCATATTGGAATAGTCCTGCGTGTTTAAAATTTCAAATCATCCCCAGGCATTGCCCCAGAAATTCATATTTTTAATAATCTCAAGGTGATTTAGTAGTTTTAATACACTTCCTCTTAGTCTTATTCTTGCAAGTGTGGAATGCTGACTTCCCAAAGTGTCACCAAAGAAGCCTGTTGATAAGAAAAGCTGAGTTGATTGTTTACCACGTAATTTACCTCACAGAGCCTTTGTAGTCCTCAAAGGCTGAAGTTGGATGTTAATTAACATTTTGAAGTTTGGTTTAAGGTGAGTCTTTCAATGTAAGGGTTTAGTTAGGGTTGGGTAAGGATCATGATGTAACAGTTTAGAATTGGTGGGCTTAGCAAGATGAAGATCTTGAGGCAAAAGGATCATCAATTCTGGTAGTTTAAACTGTCAACTGATGTTTTCTGTTGAAAACTTGATAAGTCCTTCAGGGGATTCCTTCCTGCTGATTTCTATGAAAGAGATTATCTATACATTTAGGAAATAAAAGCTGAAATAAAATAAAGAGTGACAGTTACCTGAGAGAACTGTAAGAAATCTAGGGTAATTTCAGTCTTTGAGTAGGCTGCGCGTTGTAAATGGTCAGCATGCCACTCCATGATGAGTTTCCCCTCTAACAAAGCCAGTGAGAGATACTGGAGTTTTACTGAGCCCTTGTCAATTCTATACTATGAGACAGGAGGAGTTCCATACAAGTTGTCAAAGTAAGATTCAAGGATAAAGTGACAAGAAATGCTGTGTACTAAATTACAGATTTATACAATTCTTTCTTTTCAGCCCTGTAAGAAAGGTAGATCTTTATGTTAGTGAGCTGTGACTGTTGAGGATACATTTTGAAGAAGACAAAAGAGGAATAAATAGAATTGAAAAGAAAAAAGATAGATGGACCCAGAGAAAAAGGAAAGAATAGAAGGCTGAACTGGGTTGTCAAAAGGGAGATGGGAGAGAGAAAATGAAAGAATAGAAGGAAAGGCAAGGAGAAAAATGAGAAATGTGATAGATGCTATACAAGCAAAAGACTGGATAAAGAGGAGGAATGCTTAAAGATATTTTTAAAACCTTTTTACGTGATGTCAAATAAAATACTTATTGCCATCTCCCTATGACATCATCAGTACACGTCTTTACTTATAAATGTGTTACTATAGCCCACCTCTGACAATATCTAAATGCCAGGATTTTTTCCTTCTCAAGAACCAACCAGGGGTTATTCAGCCAAGCATCATAACATCATAACATTGCAAAGTGACAACAGCAGTTGCTGCTTAGCATCTCATCACAGCCATCATGCAGAGAAGTTTCTGCAAAACAGCTAAAATCTCCCTTAGTATTCTCAGTAAAGGAGGCACCAGGTAGAACACAGAGACCAATTAACACTAGAGGTGGCAGATAACTGGCACTGCCTTATATAACTGTAGTGTAAAGTTTGTTGACTTGAGGAGGAATGTCTGTGTACCTGAGTAGGATGCATCTCTCTACCTTTCTTTCTGATGCACATCCTTGAAAGGTATTTGTAAAATGAACCAGAGAGAACAAAATAAACGTTCCTCAATCTCACCCTACTTTCTCCTACCTGGGACATGGCCATCCCAGCAGTTTATTAAGAAACTGAGACCCTAGGAGACACGGACAGGGAAGAAAGGGAGAAACCAGTGTTTGTTGTCTGGTATCACAGAACCTTACCCTGGCCTCTCCAGAGTGAATTAAATGTTGCCCCTCAGTTGAAAACATGTGAAGACACCCAATTAACAAGTTTGATAGGACTTCTGACATTTACTGAATCATCCAACAATTTGAGTGCAGCTTTGGAATTCTCTGAACTTGTCAAGAACTTAGGGTCTCATATGTCCTTTACCCTTATATTTTGATTATGTAATATCAAAGCTAATGTCAGGTATTAATTTCAGGGGGAAAGCACAGGCAGGCTGAACTATCTGGAATGTAACAGAGAGAGCTTGGTGATAGGAGAGTCAAGTGGTGAAATGTTCTTTATTTAATAAAGAAAAAAGAAGTGGCTGCCTCTCCACCCTCCTATTCTTAAAGTGTCTGTCTCCTTAAAAACAATATTAGGCCCAAGAAGAGGAGTGACATTTGTATTTTATAATGTAAAGTCACAGGCCTTCTGACCCTTGGATCTGTAAACATCTATTTTGAAAATGAACACAGGATCTTTCAAGAGGTAGCAATCATGGGTGCATCAGTTATCTCTTGAGGCGATAAGAGAAGTACATGTTCTTCTACTTACTGTATAAAATTTGTGTGAAATTCTGTCCAGACTTTGTAGTCACTTTCTCACTACTTTAATACAAATAAATCTGTTAATAGTTTCCCAATAATAAATTTGTTCTCTCTTTTCTGTAGCTGTACTGAGGGGGCTTTCATTGTCAGAATTGCTTTATTTCCCCAACAGTGACTACTGGGAAACAGTGATACATGTACCTACAAGGCAAGAAAAATAAATAATGTAATAGAATGAGACTTGAATAGTTGGTGGTTAGTGACATCATTTACTGGGAACAGTCACAAAAGAAAGAGCAGTCATTTCACAAAGAGCCGAACTTTAAAATTGGAGGAGAATTTACCAGATCTCTATCTCATTTTCTTAAATTTCTTCTAATACATGCTGGTTTTTTTTACACATCTAGTCAACCAGAAGACGTGGTTTTTCACTTACTCAAAATCTCTTTGAAATTCATATAATTCTCTCCATTCACATAGCCACTACATCTCCCCCAACAAGTTTAATCACCTGCAATTTTGCAGCCTCTCGAACGATTTTTCCATATGTTATGAGTCATATTTCTAAAACACAAGATCTGTGTTTAAAACATGGTGTATGAGCATCTCCTTCATCTTGCTCCTGTTTACGCCACCAGCTTGATTTCTCATAACTCCAAAACTTTCCCCACTTCTTAAATTCATGGTCCTGCAATAGTGAATTATTCAATGTTACTTGAAGATTTTCAGTCTGGTCTCTAGCATTTTACACAGGCTGTTTTCTTAATTAGGACCATTCTCAGTCATTCCTTCCTCTATTCACCTTCCTCATTCTCCTCTTCCAAATTATTGCTACTTTTTGCTTTTCATTAAGGACTCAACGAGAATGGATCACCTCCTTCTGAAATTCTTGTTTGATCCTTCCAAGGCATTCCTAATTTCCCCACTAGCACCTTGCTTTGACCTAATACTTATCACACTGTACTATATTTGCCAATGTTTACTATCGTTATACCATAAGATCTTTGAAAGAATTTTTAATAAGTGTTTAGAAACTAAGTCAAAAAGTTAATGTCCAAGAGTTGGGCTGGCCTTCATACCAGCTTGAACCAAGGCTTCAGATGAGATCCCCAGGACCCAGCTACTTCCTAGTCCTCAGCTCTGCTCTCTTGCATACTCTCAAACTGCTCCTGGTAGCAAACATGAAGAGTACCTTTCTCTGCCTGATGTCCCATCCCAGCAAAATCCTCACCGAATGCCATTAATTCTGATTTGGTCACATGCCCATTCTTGAAGTAATCACTTGGGCCAAGGAGAGTAACATGCTCTGACTGGACTTGAATAACATGTTCATCCCTGGAGCCAGCAATTGAGAGCTATGTGGGATATAGGGGATGGTCCTTCAGAAAGTAGCAGAGTTACTGGTACCAAAAGAAGAATGAATGCAAGCTGGGAAACCAAGACAAAACCAAAAGCAACTATCCACTACATTAAATAAGTTACATGGCTATGTAAATCAATGTATCCTGTGGCAGGTTAAGAAATTACAGCTTTGTGATTTAATGCAGCTACAGATATTATTTATATAATGATTTATCTAATCTTTCTCTGTAAATTGGGTTTCTTTGGGAACTAAACTGAAATTCATTCAGGTTTTTAGGATTTTGAAAAATAAATGGAAACTTATTTCCAAGCTGCGTGCTATGTTTCCAACAAGGATTATATACACTTTGACTTAAAATTTTCCTTTGAATATGGTATTTTAAGTTAATTGAATTTCCTCAATAAATTGGAAACATGGAAAAAATTTTGGGAAAAATGGATAACTCTGGATAATAAAGGACAAAAAATAGCACCTTTTATGTAATTGTAATTCTAAATTATTAATGATTTAAACATAAAATAATTTGTTTATCATATGTGATTTAATTGAAATATTCAATTTGCAGTAAAAAGGTTAACACAATGAAACATGGAAGGAATGGTGGAAAGAGCCAATTTATGTCCAGCAAAAAGATTCTAGTTCTTAACAACTGAGAAAAGCTTTAAATACACTTTTTCCCCTCTGAGAATTTCAGTACAACTTGCCTACTTGGAGAAAATTTCCCTCTTGTAACACCTTTCTGTGATGAAAACAGGCTGCCAAGAAAGCTCCCACCAGATAGAAGAAGTCTGAAGAGTATCTATCTTGAGTCAGGTGTTATAATTATTTTTGACACCACTTTCACAGTAAAACTCCTTAATCCTCCTGAAATTTTATGGAGGGATAAGTTAAGTACCTGCTACATTATATACATTATTCCAGTGGTCTCTTTAATCTCTCCTGTTCATATTTTAAGAGACAGACATATTTCAGTTATAGACTGCCTTAGAAGCATCAGATAGATTCTTTTCTTGCTTAAAATAAACACTTTCCTAAACAAAAAGATCATGTGCACAGTTTACATAGCTATATGATACAAGAAGTTCTGTTCCCAAAGGCCGCGTGATAAATCAGAAAAAGCACTCAGTTTTGAAGTCAGATGCTTTTAGCTGAAGTCCCAAGGCTTTGCCTTAAAACTTGTGTGTCTCTAGTAATGTCCTCATCCCCACTGAGAAGAAAAAATATCCTGTATTGTAGAGTTATTGTGTAGATCAAAAGGAAATCAATAACATGGAAAAGAGCTCTGTAAACTACACAGTCACAGTCTCAGCCTGGATACTTCTCTATAATCAAGTGCTTAAAAATTGTAGGAACCAAATATATTACAATGGAGTCAAGACAAATTCACACTGTGATTTGGCATATATGTATATATTTTATAATATATATGTATATATAAACATATATACATATATAATATAAATATATAAATATTTATATATATTTTATAGAAATAATATTAACTAATCACTGATTATATTCAAAGTACTTTTTATAAGGTTTCCATTCCCAATCACATAAGGTGGCTAAAATTGTTATTCTTATTTTATGTATAGAGAAATCAAGGCTAACAAAGATTAAATAACTTCCCCCAGTCCACACAACCAAAATGTATGGATATTAGAATCAATACAAGCCACTTTATTCAGAGCTAATACTCTTAGCTCTACACAGCTTCTCTGTCCATACAGGTTCAGATAACAGAAGACATGGTCCTATAATACAACCTTGTATAAATACAAAATTTATTCATGATAAAGAATTGTCATCAACTAACGGGTAAGTAATTGATCATTTAAAAATAATTTCAGGAAACTGACTTTTTTGTTTTATCATGGCCTTTTACACCAGAACACTTAAAAACATGAAATAAGCCAATCACTTTTTAAAACTTTAAAAATAAGACCTTTTAAAGCTTTTAAAGCCTTAAGCCTGTTTAAGGCTGAATAATATTCCACTCATCTATTGATGGACATACTTATATTGTTTACGCTTGTTTGCTATTGTGAATAATGCTGCTGTGAACATTGGTGTACACACATCGGTTCAAGCTCCGGCTTTTAATTATTTTGGGTATATACCCAGAAGTAGAATTTCTGGATCATATTGTAATTCTATTTTTAATTTTTTGAGGAACCTCCATAATGTTTTTCATACAGGCTATACCATTTTACATTCCCACCAACCATGCACAACAGTTCCAGTTTCTCCCCATCCTCACCAATAATTAATAATTTCTCTTTTTAAAAATGAAATTCTTGAATTTTATAATTTTTTTTTACAATAAAAATGTGTTATTTTCAAATTCCATGTAGAAAGTCCTTTAAAACTATGAAAGAAAATCAGGAATCATAGTGAGAATTTATTGAAAGTGAAAATGTTGAGAATCTTATGTCCTTAATTGTCATGGATTTAGGGCCTCAGTTTTGAGGATTTTTTTTATTATTATAATGAAATTCTTGAAAATTGTTGGAAAGCCTTTCTTTTTTCTATATTCTTCATCTCAGTTGAGGAGATTGCCTTATCGTTAATTGATATACAACCTTACTATGGTTCTCTCCTTATCTCTTACATTCATTTGAAAACTAGTTAATTGTCCTTATACCTGCTTCTAAAATCACTTCTCTTCATTACCACTGTCATTGCCTTGGTGTGGCCCTCATCAATCTTAGTCTGGTCTGGAGTATTTTCCTCTTCTCTCTCTACCACTTCAAAATTATCATTCAGAGACCAATATAACTATATCATTGCTCTGCCTCCTGCCCCAGCAACATCTTCAGCTTAACTTCTCAAACACAGGGTACTTTGTCACAGATAAAGCATGCAGTTCATTCTAAAATATTTATTTTCTTCAGTAAGAATTAAAAATAATAATTTATATATTAAAATAAGCATGATTATATTATATAATTGAAAGCAAACTTGCGTACATTTTAAACAAAACCATAGGCTTCAAATATTTTCCCCATGAGGACTTCGGACTATTGAAGGGGAACTTTGAGAAATATTGATTTATAGGATAAAATGTAGTCTCTTTATCACCTCATATTAGGTCCCCTATGACTTGGCACTTGTCTATATCTCTAAACTCACTTCCTGCCACCTCCCTCCACATTTATACCTTGTCTTGTAAAAAAGCCACATCATTTGTGGTTTCCATAACATCACTCTGCAATTTCGTGTACCTTTGTGTTTCATGTACTTTTCTCTCATTGAAGGAGTTTCCCCATCATATCCCTCTACCTAAGCTGTTCGATGCATTTTTACCTTTCTATTTCTACCCAAATGCCATTTCTTCTTTGAAGTCTCCTCAACTGTCTTCTATCCACCACCCCTTCATTGTTACTTTATATCTCAATTATACTCTCATTACTGTTCATATCATACTATACTATGCTAGTAGTTTGAACATCTGTGTCCCACCTTAAAATGCCAATATTTTGAGAGAGTATATGAATAAAAGCATAGTTTCTAATGATAGTCTACCTCGGTCTGAATCCCAGCACTAACATTTTCTACCCTTTGTGACTGTCATGAAGTTAATTGACTTCTCTGCACCCCAGTCTCTGTAAAATAGTCTGAGAGCTTACCTTACAGGGTTGTTTTCAGGCTTCTATAGGATAATATATGCACAGGGATTAAAAGATCTCCTGGCAAACAATCAGCATTCACAGATGTCACCTACTTTTGTCTTATTTATTTTAGAATCTCAGAACCTGCCACAAAGTAGGTGCTTGGGAAATGTTTACTAAAACAAATGGAATTTTATTCTTACTATCTACATGTTTTTGGCCTACAATTGGTTCTCTTTGTCCAAAAGCAAAAATACATTTTTAAACAACTGAAAGAAATCTTGATGACTGAGAAACCCCAAACGTACTCCTCATATCCCTGGTGTTTTAAATTATTTTGCGTGCCCTGCCCTCGAGTTAGTGGTGGTGGTGTCATGTCAGAACAACTAAATTGAAAGAGGAAGAAATTAAAATATTGATGGTTTGAAAGGGAGTTCATTTTTCATTCTGCTATCAGAAAGTAGTCCAAACCTCCACACAGGACATGAGAAGAGAATCCATACTTGGAGACTCCATCTTTCAGAGTTATGAAAGCCCATTACATATTTGTTGAAAGGAAAATGTTTGTATTTGGACAATAACTCCACACAGAGGGAGCAGACTGCCAGAACGCATGTATAATTGCTTGGACTGCTAAAGGTTTTGTTCAGGGTCTTGAGACTAGTGATAGATGAGCCTAAAAAGACTGCTTTAAATAAACCAAATGTCTTGGATTAGTGTTGCCGAACTTAGAGTCCCTTGGGAAAGGCCTGTCTCCAGTGATTTCCAGTATACTCCACTTCCAATGAGCTGGAAATACCACAAGAAAACCAATGTTCTCACGGTATTTTTGCCTTTTCCATTTCTGGTTCTATCTAAGGGAAAAAATGGTATGTGCAGATCAAAAATGGCATATGTACACAACAAAAAAATCAGAGCATCCAAATGTTTGATCTCTAAACTAAATATAATTCACTATCAATTTCAAATAAATTCAAATAAAATAATTTAAGGCATATTCATATAAGTTTCACGTGAGCAGATGTATACCTACAAATGAGCCAGATTTATTAAACATCGACTAACCTGAAATTGTATTGCATACACATTGATTGAAGCAAAGTGGCAGAATAACTAAAATTGGTTAATGTCTAAATTTTGTTTAAGAATATTTTATTTAAACTACTTCCAAGAATGTGCTGTAAATAAGCATACTTAAATAAATATTTAGGTGTTTTTCGAAAGGAGATTGGCTTTGTCTATTTACAAATTTGCTAGAAAATCTAGTTTCATGTTTACATTGTACATTTAAAAAGCAACAAATATGTGTGGATCTCTAACTGTGTGCTAGGCAGAGTGCTAAGAGCTCAGACATACTTAAGGGCACTGTTGACATATGCTAATTCTTTTTAAATATGTGCAATTAAGAAAATTTAGATAAGGTAACCAAAGGAATGTGAAGGGAGAGGAGAAAGAGAAAACATACAATGCAAACTTTCAAATAACTATTTAAGTGTGTGACTTTCTTCAATGTTGTGCTTAATGTTTTATCTGTTACTAGTAGCAGAAAATGGTGACTAAAAATTAATAACTTTTTTATCCTACTAAATCTTGATTTTGCTTACAGTTAGTGTTTAAATTTACCTATAAAGACAAAAAGCCCTGGCCAGTTTGGCTCAGCTGGTAGAGCGTCAGCCTGCGGTCCAGAGAGACCCGAGGTCAGTTCCCGCTAAGGGCGTGTACCTCGGTTGCAGTTTGTCCCCAGCCCTGGTTGGTCATGTGGATGGCGACCACTCGATGAGTCCCTTTCATGTCGATGTTTCTCTCTCTCTCTCCCTCCTACTCTATCTGAACAAAAAAAAATGGAAAAATGTCCTCAGGTAAGGATAAAAAAGAAAGAAAAACTTATTGCTATTAAAATTTTCTGAGTGGCAAATATAGTAACTGTTTATAAATTAATTAAGAAGATCCTGAAATCAAGGTGAAAAAATTGACATTATTTATATATGTACATATTAATAGATACCTAATATGTACTTTAAAGTGCAGATATCATCTAATGATCACAAGCTCAGAATATGGAGTTGGTCAGATATATTTGAGTCTGAATTTTTGTTTTACTTCTTCATAGATCTATGACCATAATTGCTTAGCTTCTCTGAACTGTAAAATCCACATCTGTAAAATAAGAATTACAATGATAACTACCTGACAAAGTTATTGGGAAAATGAAGTGATGACACACACAAAGAGTTTAGCTGAGTGCATAGTGAGAATGCAACAAATATTTGCTTTAATTGTTTGTAGTAACACTAACAAGGTTAATACAAAAATGGTGTTATACTATAAACTGAAGAAATTTGATATTGGAGGAAATCAATGATGTTAAAATAAATAAGTTTAATAAGACTAGAAATTTTAACAACTATGAGTAATGAAGTCATCTGAATATTTCATAGTTGTATCACATATGACATGTGATAATGTCTGAATTTAATCATTTGACATTTAACTCCAGGAGTTTGAATAATCTATCTCCAAAAACTATTTTTCTGCAATTCAGTGAATGTGCCTAAGAACAACTAATATATAAGTACAGCTCAACTACCATCTCTCTCTTTCTCTACTGTGAGTTCTGTGAGCTGTGAATAGCATAGTGATATTTGAGCTGCTACTTAAATTCCTGCTGAAAGTATAGAACAGCATTTCCAATCATCAAACAATCCCCACAGCTAGTGTACCGTAGTAAATGTGCTCTTCCTGTTACTCAAGAACATTAGAAAAACATGACTATTCTTTATACAATCAGTGACTTGTCTGTTAGAGAATTTCTCTTAGCTGGAGTAAATACTTTTCCTGCCTCAAGGAGAAATAGGCTCAAATAAAAACAACAGCCTGAACCCTGGGGATGTGTTCAAACGGATGGGGGGAAAATTAGCAGTTTCCAGGGGGCTCCTGGACAGCACCACTGGTAAGAAGGAAAGTGGACTAACTGCTTGAAGATGCTTCTCAGTCTCATCTGAGCCTATCAACTTAGCTTCTCTGGGGACTTCCTCTATGTGCTGCAAGAATAGAAGGAATCTGCACTTGCCCAGGTGAAAAGAAAGATTAGGAGGATGTCTGGGCTCCATCTTTGGGCCCGTTATTGCCCCAAAAGCAAAGAGGCAGGTGGTACTGTGATAAAGAGTCTTCCTCTTTATTGTGGTGATCATTTCTCAATTCATACCTATATAAATCATTATGTTATACACCTAAAACTAATATGATGCTACATGTCAATTATATATCAAGAGATGGATTATGAATCAGAAAAAAATATATATATGGGAGGGCAAAAGTAGATTTACAGTTGTGAGTATACAAAACAGAATTAATAAAGCATTGGTATAATCAAAACCTGCATGTCTTTTTCCATATGAACAACTGTAAAGCTAATTTTCCCACTCCTGTATATTGATTTTTTTCCAAAGCTGTGTCCGAAGTACAGTCCAAGACACCAATACTCTTGAATCATAACAGAGTATTGTTCACCACAGAAAATAAATTTGCTATGACAAGAATCTCTTCTGCACTAAGTCTAAGGTTTAGATAGTGGAAACAACGTTATAAAGTTTATAGTTGAGCCCTGGTTGGTTTGGCTCAGCAGTAAGAGCATCGCCCATGAACCAGAGTCCCGGGTTCAATTCCGGCCAACACACACCTGGGTTGCGGTTCGTCCCTGGCCCTGGTTGGGGTTGTGTGTGTGTGGCAACCAATCAATGTGTCTCTCTCACATCGATGTTTCTCTCTCTCTCTCTCTCTCTCTCTCTCTCTCTCTCTCTCTCTCTCTCTTCCTCCTTCTCTCCCTCCAGCTCTATCTGAAGATTAATGTAAAAATGTCCTTGGGTGGCCCTGGCCAGTTTGGCTCAGCGGTTAGAGCGTCGGCCTGCGGTCCCGAGAGACCCGGGTTTGGTTCCCGCTAAGGGCACGTACTTCGTACTTCGGTTGCGGTTTGTCCCCGGCCCTGGTTGGTCGTGCGGGTGGCAGCCACTCGATGTGTCCCTTCACGTCGATGTTTCTGTCTGTCTCTCCCTTCCTCTCCCTCCCTCCCACTCTATCTATACAAAAAATGGAAAAATATCCTCGGGTGAGGATTAAAAAAAAAATAAAAAAATAAATGTCCTTGGGTGAGGATTAAAAAATAATAATTTATCGTTGAGAAACAATTGAGTTAACTGGAGTTTACATTAATGGGGAGTCATTGAGAATCAACCCTTTGTTGTCATGCCTTCATGAATGGCATTTACAATTAATTTATTATATAACATCAGGAAAAGCTTCTCCCCTCATAAAATAATACTCACCATTTGTCAGGTCAGTACTTTTAGGTACTAGTTGTACCTGCTTAAAAGTAAAGTAGAATAATGTTTCCTGTTTGCCCACTTAACTATTTCTGATAAATAGTAGCATGGATCTAGCATAATGACCAAATAAAATATATTCACCTTGTCAGAGATGTAGCAGTTCCAAATCCTCACAAAATATTGTTTTCATCCAGTCTTTGCCTCTATTGGGACAGCAAATAGCAACCAATTATGATGCCTTTGCATGGGCTGGGACATGGTATTAACAAGTGACTCGTCTCTCTTAAATATAGTTGTTGGATCTTAAAATTAATATCTAACTCCCAATAAAACTCTGTGAGATCTACTACATTCTTGCTCAGATGTTCATCATGTACCTTTCCATGAGATGAAAGTAAAGAGTCCTCTTTGTCAAGAATGCCAGTGGTAGAAATGAAAAAGGAAGAAGCCTCTCAGCTATGGAGGGAAATCTCCTTAACAACCACATAGTTTAGGATGCTGTTGGGATTGTAGCATGTGGTCTCTCTGGGCCTGAGCTGGGAACCAAGATTAATTAGGATCATCTGGCGGCTAGAAGCAACTAGATCCTAGAGAAGATGGGGTACTACCACGGAAAAAACGACTTTGGGTTATTTTGTATCCCAACTAAATTCCCAGGCTTAATTGGCCCGGGGAAGTATCCCTGATATAAGTGACTCTGAATTCTTCAAATCAATGTTTTCTTGTAGTTAAAACAATTAGTGAGTACAAGAAAACATTAAAATAGATCATATTTCTCTTTCTGGGGAAAACCTGAGATTTGTTTGCTTTTGAATCATGAAAAAGATCAGAATAATTTTTTTCTCCTCCTAGTAAGTCATTAATGCCTGTCATCTGAAATGTCGCTTTTGCCAAAGACTGTTTATAAATGAGCAATTAGAACTTACTAAAGCATTTTAGATGAAGTTTATTTAAGTGGTGAGTGAACTAACACTATATATCAACTTGTGATTTTTTGTTAGCAAAAGCACAATGTGACATTAGGAGACATAACACAGAGCTTCTTTATATTTGTAAGAATGAGACAGTGTTGAGACTATTTACCATGGAAACAAAATGGGGAATGCTTTGGTAGATATAAATAAAACAATATCTATTATGTACTCATGGCAACAATTAACCTATATTTTTCTTGTTGTGTATGTGCTTTTGTATTGTGTATATGGGGGAAGGGAGGGGGGGAGAGGGGGGAGAGAGAGAGAGAGAGAGAGAGAGAGAGAGACCAGAACATTAAGCAAGATAATGATAATGAAAGACATTTATTTTGGGGAAAAAAGGTGGCATTTTTTTGATCCCTAAACCATGTTTATGGTTATCATAAACATGACAATCACATTTATTTATTGGGTAAGATTTAGGAAGTTAGCAGAGATAACAGGATTTATCTCTGTATTATTTCAATCATTATGCAAGAAAATTGGAAGGAAAAAAACTCTTTTCAAGTAAAAATAATCATGTGTTCTCTCTGCCTCAATAACATGTAATATGGATTGTAATTGTAATGCAAGGATTGGAATTTAGCTTCTGTCTCACACTCTTTCAATTCAATATACATTGATGTATCACAGTAATATTATATTTTTCTCATCTGATCCTCAGGAGATAATCCATATATTTATCCTTCATGGTACATATTACAAACATACCCAAATTTAAAGATCATAGCTTCACAGAGGAAAATTCCAGGCAACCCTTAATCAAAACACTGATTCTTCTCCTGTTTCCTACTAAAGCACGTTTTTTCCAATTAAAAACTTCCTTATAGGACATCAGTGCCACAACATGATTCAGATAAAGCTAAAGTCAGATGGCTCAACACAGAGGCAATTTCTTAACAGACACATATCTTTCTCTAATTTGCAATCCATTGATATCAACAACTTTAGCAGAGCAAACTGCATGAAGGCTTCAAACATTAAAATTGGCAGGTTTTAGATCTTTATATCTTCTTGTGTCCTTCTTAAAAGACTTGCGTGACACGGAAATGCTATCTTCACGTGCAGAGGAAAAAGAAACATGCTCTTTCTTGGAAGTTCTCAATGAATCTAAGAGTGAGAGGTTGCCTTCAATGCCAAGGGAAAGCCTTGAAAGCCGGAGAATGTTTTCTTAAGATTAGCCCTTTCCCTCCTGGCGGGACAACCAAGGACAGATTCCTTTATCTCTGCTCTTTGCCATATCCTCTTTATTCAGGAATAAAATCCGTTCTAGTCACTCACGCTTTGTGGTGTTGAGTACTCTACTGAGAGCTGAGGGAACAAGAAAAAGAGGGCCCTAGTATCATTCCCTGGTTCTGAAATTCCATGAACTAGGAAGCTCACTGCGGGGGAAGGAGGGACATTTATTCCATGCTTACGTTTCCATGTAGAAAGACTCCACCTAGACTAATATTGTCTTTTCCTCACCTGTTACTCCTTCCCCAAGGTTAGGAGAAATAAAAATATATTAATGGAGAATTTAAAAAATGAACCCCTGATCTCAGCAAGCTCCATGGGAAAATCTCCTTAGATTTGCATGGCAGCTGAGAGAATGTTTTCTGTACTGCTCCTCTGTAGGCTTGGAAGTCTACCCCTGTGAGAGAACCTGTGATTGCCTAGCTTGGCAGTGCTGGGGACAGGGGCTAAATTTAATTATAGGATAAAAGATTAACAAGCCCATTTCCCTGCAGACTTAAAGGCATATTCTATAATCAGCTTTGTCAATGTAACAAAACAAGTGATATTTTGAGTACATGCTTCTGACTCCTGCACTTAGCTCTAAATGTGTTCCACAATTGGTTGAGAAAGAGGGGATTTATTTACTGACTCCCTAAAATCCTAATAGCTTCCAGCTGTGTAAATAAATTAATGCTCATCAATGAATGGCTGGCTTTCAAAAAAAAAAAAATGTTCTTTTATTACCGTCAAAGTTCTTTATTAAGCAACTGAAAACAAACGAAAAAGATTAATGTAAATGGAGGGGAATGTGATATCAATGAAAATTGAAAAGGATTAGTCATCTGACTGTATCTACAGCCTTAAAAGCCACCTCAGGATTTAGGGATCCTTGAGTGTAAGGGCCTTCCTATACATCCAGCCAAAGGGCGTTTTGGCATAGTAATCTAGACAGAAGTTCCAGTGAAGTCCTTTGAGGGTCCTGATTAGTTAGTTTGTACTGCTTCATAGACAGGATGATGGACTGTTTATTTTTGGGTGGGAATGGGTTGGTAGCATATAAGAAGAAATATTGAACATCTCACCTACATTATTACATTAACCCTCACAACCACTGGGTTAAAGAGATCTACTATTCTTTTCTTCATTTACAGATGGAAAATAAAAACAAAAAACAAGGCTTAGACACATAAGTCTTGCCCAAGACCTCAAAGACTAGAAATGACTGAACCAGGGGTCAATCCCAGATCTGTCCAAATCAAACCTCTTGCTTTTACCACTCCATCATTCTGCCTTATTTGTCTTGCTTGGTGCTGCCAGTGTCAATCACCTTGAAACCAATTGGTAATGCTTGTTTTCTGTTTGTTTGTTTGTTTTTTGTTAATCCTCACCTGAGGATACTTTTCCACTGATCTTTTAGAGAGAGTGGAAGGAAGATCAATTGGTTGCCTCCCTCACAACCCTGCCTGGGGCTGGGGATCTAACCTGCAACCCAGGTATGTGCCCCTAACTGGAATCAAACCCATGACCCTTCAGTCCTCAGCCCCACACTCTAACCAATAAGCTAAACCAGCCAGGGCAGTAATGCTTGTTTTGAATAGAATTGAATAAAATAAAATTAAGGAGTAGAGTTAAAAACAAACACTAAAACTGCCCTATTTACTCAATTTTTACATTTATGGACATTGCAATTTACAAATCACTTAGAACTAGAATAAGCTATATATCAGAGAATCAGAATAACCATGCAATTAAAAAACTGAAATGACTAACTTATCCAAGAAAAAAATCAAGAATCCTGGATATGAAGTTTTTTTAAACAAAGTTGTGATGAAAAGCATCATGATAGCTAAAAGATTTGTCAAGTACAAATATGAATGGTGAAATAATTAATTTAATTAAATGAAACAATTTAAGGAAATGGACATTTAAGTTTAATTTAATGGAAAGCGTTTTTATTATGGGAACTTAATTATCATAGAACAATCTCAAAAGAAATAGAAGATCTCCTTTGGACATTTGAAAATAGATTGTATTTATCCCCCCAAAATAAAAAAATATGTCCACACAGACTTGCACATAAATGTTCATTGCAGCTTTACTGTAATTGCCAAAAATCAGTCCACATGTCCATCAATAGCTAAATGAATAAACAAATGTAGTATATCCATACAATGAAATACTATTCATCAATTTAAAAAATGAACTATTATGAATCCTACTCTCTATTTCTTCCCTTTTTTCCCTCAAAAGTAAGTAAAATCCTGAAATTGGTATGTCATTATCATACACATATATATGAATATATATTTTCCCTTTATTAACTTTATATA
Source organism: Molossus molossus (assembly GCF_014108415.1). Taxonomy (NCBI): domain Eukaryota; kingdom Metazoa; phylum Chordata; class Mammalia; order Chiroptera; family Molossidae; genus Molossus; species Molossus molossus. The sequence continues at coordinate 50,214,841 of NW_023425351.1, forward strand.
TATCATAGATATATATAAATATATATGAATACATATGTTTATATATTATATATATGAATATATATTTTTTTCCTTTATTAATTTTAGAGAGAGAGGAAGAGAGAGCAAGAAACATTGATTAGAGAGAACATCAATTGGTTACCTCCTGCAGGCCCACAATCTGGACATGTATCCTGACCCAGAATTGAATCATCAAACTCTTGGTGCATGGGTCGACACTCAACCACTAAGCCATGCTGGCCAGACATATATTTATGCTTTATTTTATATATATATATATATTGCACACGCACATATATGTATATATATTAACAAATACATATAATGTTTCACGCTTTTAAAAGTTTGATAAATTGGCCCTGGCTGGTTTGGCTCAGCGGTTAGAGCGTCAGCCTGCAGTCCAGAGAGACCTGGGTTTGGTTCCCACTAAGGGCACGTACCTCGCTTGCATTTTGTCCTCAGCCCTGGTTGGTCGTGCGGGTGGTGGCCACTCGATGTGTCCCTTTCATGTCGATGTTTCTCTCTCTCCCTCCCACTCTGTCTGAACAAAAAATGGAAAAATGTCTTCAGGTGAGGATAAAAAAAAAATTTGATAAATTGTATCATAAGAAGCAACGTTTTACATCTTGCTTTCTTTTTCACTGCTATTTTGAGGTTTATCCATGTTGATGAATATCATTTCAATACATCTCTTTTGACTCTATCCCCTTGTACGAATAAATCAGTTTAGCATTTCTATTTCACTTAATATTATATTATGATTTTTCTCCAAGCTCTTGTGGTTTTCCCTGTCTGAAAGGCTTTCCCCCGGCTCTTTGTGGCTGGTTCTTTCTCCTCCCTCAGGCCACAACTCAGAGATTCCCAGACTGGCCTATCTGAAGTATCATCCATCCTTGACCCCACTCAACAAATAGTAATTCTTTTCTTTACATCGCCTTGTTAATTTCTTTTACTTTTCATTTTCCCTATTTGTTCATTGTATGGTTACACCCAGAGATGGTAAGTACCCTGAGGTCTTTTTTGTTCACCCTTGTATTTTAAAGAAGCATGTCACATTAGCAAAATGTATGTTACATCAAAGGGGCTCAACGAACATTTAAAAAAAGAATGAATAAATAGATGAATGATGGGTGGTAGGAGTGATAGATGGCTAGTTGGATACTGACTGTAAGGTCATTTTTGGTTCAAGTTCTGTGAGGCCCCATTCTAACATCAACAAAAAGCAGAGAACTTACATTTTGATTCTTTTCCCTCAGCCACATAGAGGCCAATCTACTCTCAATGGCCAAGTAGCTAAGTCTACTATAAAAATAATAAGCTTTCTAAATATTCTGGTTGCACAGTTTGAAAGTTACAGTTCAGTCCTTTAATCTTCACTTTTCAAATTATCAACTCACATAGAAACTAAAATTCTGACCATTTAGCTAGATTACCAGAATACATACTTTATTTTATTATCCTGAGAAGTATTTGGTAAGGTCATAAATAATTCATGGTTAGTTTCATGAATTATTTATGATTTATATAACATATGGGTGATTGTTTTCATATCTATATAGACATTTTCTAAAGTTTTAGAAATTTGAAAAGATTTTTATACCAACTACCTTTAAATTCTATAGAGTTGGCTTTGCCATACCTTAATGGCAAATTAAAAATTTTAGATAGTAATTTTAACTTTATATAGATGTTTCCAAAATAGTATAAACATCAGTATAATAAGTTTACAAAATTGACTTAGAATGATTTTAAAATACATGTAATTTTTCTGAATTAAAGTGGCTATTTTTATTCTTTGAATATCACCTAGATTAAAAATATTCTTTGTAATTGAAGGTACTTTAAAATGGTGAGATATTTTTCAGATATAATAACCTAAGAATCTTTTTTAGTAAAATACAGTATAATACTAGATAACATTTATTGTGTACTTACCAAGTGCAAAGCACAGTATTAAGCACTTCTACATATATCTCATTAAAACATCACTACAACCCTGTAAGATAAATACTACTTTCTCTATTTTTACATGCCAACAAACAAAGAAAAAAAGAGGATTAAAGAGATTAACTTGTTTCTTATTTATTTATTAAAAAATTTTTTTTGATTGATTTTAGAGAGTGAGGAAGGGAGAGGGAAAGAGAGATAGAAACATTGATGAGAAAACATGGATTGGTTGCCTCCTGCATGCTCCCACTGGGGATCAGCCCACAGCCTGGGCATGTGCCCTGATCGGGAACCAAAGGCAACCTCTTGGTGCCTGGGCTGATGCTCAAACACTGAGCCACACCGGCTGGGCTTAACTCATTTCTTGTTAACACGTTAACAATTCTTCCAAAACTGTTTGCATTCTTCACAATTCCTAACCCCCCACATCTCATGAATTAACTCAAGTGTGCTTGTTTTAAGTCATTCCATTTTCTAAATCATATATTTTATTGCCTGATAGAAGAAAAGTTAGCATCTCAATGTTTTGGGAACTGACTGTTCTTCTTAATTATTAAATTAATTTTACATCAAAATAGAGGAAATACTCTCATTCTGACTGTACAAACTAGATTTGGCTTTTCAAACGTAATTTATAGGTATGCAACTCAAACGTTCAGTCATTAGATTGAAGATTCCTTATTACCATGATTTTATAATTACTGAAATAAGTATCTCTTGTTTTACCCAACTCCTCACCCCTTATTTGCCTTAGATTCAAAGTTTTCCTGCTTAATGTTCTTAATTAATCTTTAAACATGAAAAATCATTTGGCCTTCTGATACCCTTTAATTTTAAGAGTAAATTTCTGCTTAGTACAGAGTAAAATTTTCTACTTCATTTAGTGGGCCAGTAATAGATTTTATTTGGTTAAACCAACCTAATTCTGTTACCCAACAATATTTTGTAAACCTGAAATGAACAGAAAGGGGAAAAGTTTTACTTCATGACAATTTTACCTTAGTATGTACCCAAAGTCCAAAGGAAAATTTCCCTCTTGGATTAATTTAAAGCAATGTAAAATACATTTCACCCTCACAATAGGAGACTCTGCTGTTTCTGTGTGGACAAAGTCACTTCAATGACAAAATTTGAATCAGTGAAGGGAAACTCTGACCAAAGATAAGCATCATTGTAATTGTTTACAGAGAACTCAGAGTAATTTACTTAAGGAAAAAGGGCTGGCTGTACAACCATTGGAAATGGCTATGACTAATCATTTATTTCTATGCCAGAATTTTTATTTCTCACTTCTTAAAAAAAAAAAAAAAAAAAAAAAAGCACTCTTCAGTAAGTGTTGGATTTGGGCTTTACGAAGAAGGTTTCTCATCATATTTGTCTTTTTGCTTCTCTGACTGATTTCTACATATGTACCCTGGGAATCTTAAGTAACTCATTATCTGATAATCCCTGAAATTATATAGTAAGTGGAATATAAATTGAATAACTTTTATGTAGAATAACTAGAGACAATCTCAGAATTGTGTTTCAGAAATCTCTCCTTTATTGCACAGGTTGAGAATGCACACTTGTTACACACTTGGGTGCTCTCTTTATTTCTGACCTCATCCACCCAGAGGCTCCCTAAATAATGAAATACAACTTCTTTCCCAACTTAATTTATCCTTATCAATTAAATAAAACAAACAAATGTCAAGGAGTCTCAAGAAAGAAGTAGTGACTAAGGCACAATTTGTTGTCTTTGGGTCAGTTTAAGGGTACTTTAAATTGCACATGCTAAAACATGCTGGGAAAGCTATACAATCATAATGTTTTCCTGGATGACAAAATGTACTTTGCACCATGTAACTGACTAATTTAATAGATCCCTAGTTTGTTTCAAGTAACAGGGTTTCTTTTCATAGCCACTGAAAGGTTAGAAATTATATACTTTAACTCTATTTCTACTTGTTACTGCTGAAGTGAGATTTACTTGATGGTGAAGACATTTGTTCTCAAAATTCCTTGGGAAATTAAAGGCTCATACCTTGAACTGGTTTTCTGGACAAGCAGAATAGGTGTCAACTATTCCAGGAAGGTCCTGTGACAAAGGACACTCCAGTGCCTGACGGTGAGAAGTAGAGCCACTGGAGTCTGAACCCGTGCCCTTGACCCCTTCCTTCTGAGAATGACAGATGGCTGGGGATATGGAGAAGCTGCTTCTTCACTCTATAAAAATGCAAAAATAGCTAGCTGATTGATGCCTCATTGGGGAATTACATTCCATGAGTTTTTGTCTTTTATTCATAGTTGTATCCCTGGAGCCTAGAATAGTGTTTATTACACAGTAGGTGTCTAATAAATATTTTTCAAATGGATCTTTCCAAAACCTGATGTCCCAGTGAAAAGATGACTCCTATGTGCTTTAGCATATAAGATCCACTATTTAATAATAATATACTATCAACTATTGTATAGTTATCATATAATTTAGTCTTTTAAAAGGCCTTAAGGGCAAAATTGTATTCTAATTTAAAAATAGCAACAACAGTATATTTTTTAAGAAAAACACTAGTGTTGTGGACTGAATATTTGTGTCCCACAAAATTCATGTATTAAAACCCTACTCTTCAAGTGATAGTATGAGGAGGTGAGGCCTTCAGGAAGTAATGAGGTTTATACGAGGTCCTAAGGTTGGAGCCATCATAAATAGGATTAGTGCCCTTATAAGAATCACAAGAGAGCTTACTTCCTCTTTCTGCTCTCAGCCATGTGAAGATACAAGAAGTCAGCAGTCTGCAATTCAACCTGGGGGAAAGCCTGCACCAGAATTCATTCATTCTGGCACTGTGATCTCCAACTACCAACCTTTAGAACTGTGAGATAAAAATTTCTGTTGTTTGCCCTGGCCAGTTTGGCTCAGCGGTTAGAGTATCGGCCTGCGGTCCGGAGAGACCCGGGTTCGGTTCCCGCTAAGGGCATGTACCTTGGTTGCAGTTTGTCCCCGGCCCTGGTTGGTCGTGCGGGTGGCAGCCACTCGATGTGTCCCTTTCACATCGATGTTTCCCTCTCTCTCTCTTCCTCTCTCTCCCTCCCACTCTGTCTGTACAAAAAATGGAAAAATGTCCTCGGGTGAGGACAATAAAAAAAAAAAAAATTTCTGTTGTTTTATAAGCCACCCAGTTTATGATTCTTTTTTATAGCAGCCTGAACTGAGTATGACAGCTAGAAAACTTGCCCAGGTTTCATGGACTAAGTGGCAGAGTCAAAATGGTAAGTGACAAAGGGACTGTAGTAAAAGATGTATGTCCTGCTGAGGTAGAAAAGTTAAAATAGGGAACAAAGGCTTCCATCTCTGTCCCTCCTCTTCTTTGTCTTGGCTGGAACATCACAGAGGTGACCTTCACTGACCACCTGTTCCCTTCAATTTCCTCTCCCCAATTTGCTGTAATTGGAAAGACCAAAAAAAATTGCTATCTGGAGAGAAGAGACAAGGACGAGCCATGTAGCTTCAGAAGCAGAGGACCACCCTATGCCAGCTTCCCCCGATCATGTTTAAGAAAAACCTTCCCCCAAACACCATTACCCCATCAGTGCATCTCATTCTCCAAGGTCACCCTTTCTTCAGTGTGTACTATTGCTTTAATAAATTTACTCTGGTTTGCTAAATCTTTCTGTCGTGCTCTTGAATTCCTTCTTGTTCCATGACAAGGACCTGGATCAGGTTGTGAAGTCCCTTGGCCTCCTGGGGTGCCACTGGGCATCCCTGCTGTCAGCTTCATTATTTTCTCACTTCTCCATTTTCTCGTGTAGAAATTGAAGTCAAGCCCTGGCCGGTTTGGCTCAGCGGTTAGAGTGTTGGCCTGCGGTCCGGAGAGACCCGGGTTCGGTTCCCGCTAAGGTCACGTACTTCGGTTGCAGTTTGTCCCCGGCCCTGGTCGGTCGTGCGGGTGGCAGCCACTCGATGTGTCCCTTTCACGTCAATGTTTCTCTCTCTCTCTGTTCCTCTGTCTCCCTCCCACTCTGCCTGAACAAAAAAAATGGAAAAATGTCCTCGGGTGAGGATAAAAAAATAAAAAATAAAAAATAAAAATAAAAAGAAATTGAAGTCAATAGTTCAGGCTCTAGAATATCTAAAGTCAACGGAGCCTGTCAAGATCTGTACAAGCACAGGATAATCCCATATCAACGACGATCAGCAAAAATATTTAAGGAAAACTTTATTCTGGATGTATAAAAATATTCATGTTTTTAAAAAACACAAGTTGGAAATTTAATTGTTGAATACATAATCCATGCACTTGATTCAAAGTTCAGAAAGTTTAAAATGCATGTGTCCCTTACTCACCCTGAGTATAAAACTCATAAAGCATGAGGTTTTTTTTAGCAGTATTCAATAGGTCTGACATACAGTATTTTCATTATCATTCTTTTCTGTGTATTTACTCTATAATTTCTGTTTGGATATTCTCTTGACCCAAGAGTTTTAAGATAAAGTTTTTGTATTTTTTTTTTTTTCTTGGTTACTTTCCCTCCTCCTTTTAAAAAAGATTTTCTCAGATTTTTTATACTTTGTTTTATTACAGTGGGATCACAGAATGTTGTTATATGCTATTTCCAATTCTTAGGATTTATTTAGGTTTTTCTTATGGCCTGGTATATGGTTAAGTTTCTTTTACTATTACAGGAACCATGTGGAAGTAGAAGTACGTTCTGTAGCAGTTGTGTGTCCATGTGTGTGAGTATGTAGTTATATGTGATTACTTAGATGTTTTAAGTCATTTTCTTTTTTTATGTCCAATCAATTGTCATGAATTATGAAATAGTACTTAAAATTTCTCACTGCAAATCTCTTCTAATTTTGTTATATTTTCTATGCTATCTTTTGACCGCATAAATATAGATGCTATATTATTATTATTATTATTATTATTATTTTTAATCCTTACTCAAGGATATTTTTCCATCTATCTTCAGACAGAGTGGGAACGGGAAAGAGAAAGAGAGAAATATTGATGTGAGAGGGACACATCAACTGGATGCTACCCACATGACCCCAACCAGGGCCAGGGACAAACTGCAACTGAGGTATGCACCCTTGGCCAGAATTGAACCCGAGACTCTCTGGTCTGTGGTCTGACACTTTAACTGCTGAGCCAAATCTGCCAGGGCAATGCTATATTATTGGATGCACAGATATTTATAACTATTATGAATCATACATTTGGCACTAAAATGTACCTTTTTTTTAATCCTCTCCCGAAGACATTTTTTCATTTTTTGTTCAGACAAAATGGGAGGGGGAGAGAGAGAGAGAAACATTGACATGAAAGGGGCACATTGAGTGGCTGCCACCTGCACCATCAACCAGGGCCGGGGACAAACTGCAACCAAGGTATGTGCCCCTGGCGGGAACCGAACCCAGGTCTCTCTGGACCACAGGCCGAGCTCTAACCGCTGAACCAAACCAGCCAGGGCTAAAATGTATCCTTCTTTATTTGATACTTTGAGGTCTGAGTTTAATCTGTTGGATAGTAAAATTACAACCCCTGCTTTCTTTTGTTGTCACTGGCCCAGTATATGTTTATCAATTCTTTTCAGCCTTCATGACTCATTTGTTTTAGGTGTGGCTCTTGTATACAACATAAAATTAGGTTTTAATATGTGATCTGATATGAAAACCTTTATTTAAAATAAGGGAATTTAGTTCTTATTTATATGACAATATGCTTAATTATAGTCTGTCATTATTTATTCATTCACTTATTTAGTCTGTGTTGATTTTCTACTGTATTCATTTCCCTTTCTTTTTCTTTCATTCTCTCTCCTCCACCATCTTATTTTATTTCTTTTTTCATATGTTTTTATTAATTTTTTTAGAGAAAGAGGAAGGGGGAGAGAGGTAGAAACATCAGTGTGGGAGAGAAACATTGATCAGCTGCCTCCTGCTCGCCCCCTACTAGTGATCTGTGCCCTGATCGGAATTGAACTGGGAACTGTCAATCGGTGGGACGATGCTCAATCCACTGAGTGACACCTGGGAGCACAATCTAATTTTAATAAATTGTTATCTTTCTTAGTTTTTAAATTTGTGATCTTAAATATATTTGCTTCTTATTAACTGATTTGTCACTCTGACCCCCTCCACCACAGTTTCTTTAAATGAGAAGAAATAATTTACTCAAACTTCTTTCCTCCTTCCACTCCTAATTTTTTCTGTACCATCAGGTTATGTAACACTTTGTATTCTTTCATCCTAATTTCCACTCTTATTTCAGTGTTTTAGGTAGATCTATTTAAATATTCATTGCTCATCAACTGTGCTTTTATATTTATTTTCACTTCTCATTTGTCTGTTTGAAGTTCTTTGTGAGAGTCCTCAAGAAGCTCCTGGGAACAACATTCCCTATGAATCTGATGTTTATTGTGTCAAAGTGTTGTTGCCTTTTACTGAACATCAGTTTAAGGAAGTATAGAATCCTTGATCATGCTTTCTTTATTTGACTTTTTTACTGACGTTTCATCACTTTCTCTCAGCACTAACTTTTGCTGTGGAGAAGGCTGAGGACAACCTGATGTTTTCCTCCCTTAAAGGTATTATATTTTGCTTCATTCCTCAATGTTTTCTTTCTTCATCTTTGTAGATCATCATGCTCACTTGATTATAGCTGTGTTGTCTTTCCTGACTCCCGTTCGCCTGGGAGATGATATGTATTTATGTAGATTCAAAGGTGTTTTATTTCAAGAAAATGAATTGTAAATATTTGTTCTGATCTATTAATATGTTTTTCTCCATTGGGACTTGCAAAATCTTTCTTTGCTTGTCCTCCATATATATATCCTCTCTCTGATCCTTCTTCATTTTTTTTTCATCACCATTTCATATTTTACACTTACTGTATTTTCAACAGAGTTTTCTTATAATCAACAACAAGAAGATATAAAAGGAGATACAAAGGTGGAGAAGAGGAAGAAATATAAATAAAAAACAAATACAATAAAATACAAAAAACAGCATATTTGTTTTTAATGGTCTCTCTTGTCTACTCTCCCTTATTTCTCTTCTATTGTCTATTTCTTCTATTTGTTGTGTTTTTTTTTATCATAGTTCCTGAGCTTTGCCCTCTCACATTTCATTCATTCTATTATCTAACCATCTCCTCCCAGAGCTCTTGGGCATTTCTGCCCAGTGATCTTGTTTCATGGAAGAAATTTCTTCATCATGTGTTTTTAATTCTCTTTGCAATTCTTTTCTAGTGAGAGATCTAAATCTGTTATTTGCTTTTCCTGTCCCTCTTCCTTCTTCTCCTCCTCTTCTTCTTCTTCTCTTTCTCCCTTTCTCTCCTTCCCTCTCCATATTTCTTGTTAAATCTTTTTTTGTTGTTGTTTGATAAAGTGAATAAAATGGGATTAGTTGGTTAACATATTTTCATCACTAATCCATTAATGAACATATTATTTATTATTATTTTTGTTTCACTAACATTACTAATAGAATAAACACCCATAAAACTATCATTCAATATTAGAAACTGGAATACTGAATATATCAACTGTTTACACCTCCCTCATTCTGTCTTCCACCCTCATCCAACCTAATTGCTATTCTGAAACTCAATTTTATCATACTCCTGCCTTTCAAAAATAGAATCTTATCACATAAATGTTATATTTGACATATGTACATCATACACATTTTAGAAACATATATACATACATACATATTCCTAAAATATATGTTGTTTGACTAAATTGTTTTTAACTTTATAAAATCCAATTAAACATCCAATACAGAAAAAATATATGAAATAACAGTTATCAGATGCTGATTCATGAAAGAGAGAAAACAAATGAGGTAAGCCATACAAGTGTGTTAGTTTAATTCTGAGAAAAAATGTTCAGGCTTCTGCGAAAAATAAAGAAACTTAGGAAGAACACCACAGTCTGAGCTGAGGAGGAGAAAGTGAGGAGTCAGGGACACCAAAGTAGGTAGAGTTTGCAGTGCAGAATACCAGGGAAGAGAATTTCACAGAAGGAAAAAAAAAAAGCTCTGGGTAAACTTTGGATATTCTACTGCGTGCTGATTGGTGTGTGTTTGAAGAAAGCTATTGGAGATCAGGTTAAGACAAAACCAAACAACACCTTCCCCCGCAAATATAAAACCATCAAATGGAGCAGGCAGAAAATTCCCTGGAGTTCAAACAGTGCCAGGAGTAGTCTTTGTCTCCACCAGTAAGAGTAGAAAAATCTTGCAACACATAGGATACCAGGTAAAATATTAAAGGATGTTTTCAAAGTACTAGAAAACAATTAGCCCTAAAATAACTTAAGTTCTGCTCCTGACAAAGCTTAAAAGCAGCACATACTCAAAGAATCAAACTGTTTCAGATTTACCTACATCCATAAACAAAGTTCAAGAACCCTTTGAAGAATATGAGCAACCAAGAAATTTTACAATGTCTAGCATCCAATAGATAATTACCAAGCATATAAGGAAGCAAGTGCTAAGATAGGGGAGAAAAAAAATTAAATGAATCCAATCTAGAATTGACAGATAATGGAAATAATATGTAAGGATATCAAGACAGTTTTATAACAATTATAACATGTTCTAAAATATAGAACAAAATAAGAATATGTTAATAACATAGTAGATATTTTAAAAGATCCAAAATATAATTTTAGAGATGGAGAGTATAATGTCTGAGATAAAAATTATACTTGATCAGATTAACAACAGATTAGACATTGCAAAATAAAAGGTTAACTTAAGATTTTGTAATAGAAACTATCCAAATTGGAACACAGGAAGAAAGACTGGGAAAATTAAAAGTTCATAAGTTTAGCCCTGGCCAGTTTGGCTCAAAGGTTAGAGCGTTGGCCTGCGGTCCGGAGAGACCCGGGTTCGGTTCCCGCTAAGGGCATGTACCTCGGTTGCAGTTTGTCCCCGGCCCTGGTTGGTCGTGCGGGTGGCAGCCACTTGATGTGTCCCTTTCACATCAATGTTTCTCTCTCTCTCTCTCTCTCTCTCTCCCCCTCCCACTCTATCTGTACAAAAAATGGAAAAATGTCCTCGGGTGAGGATAAAAAAAAGTTCATAAGTTTAATTGGAGCTTCAAAGAAGGGGAGAGAGGAGATAAGATAGAAAAATATTTGAAGAAATAATGGTCAAAATTTTCCACATTTGATGAGTAGTATAATCCCACCTATCCAAGAAGCTCTAAAAACGCAAGGCAAAAGGAGCTTGAAGAAAACAATACAAAGTGACATTATAAACAGTTGGTTACAAGTAATAAAGTGAAAATCTTAGATTCCTGGGTAAAAAGATACTCTTCATATAAAAGAGCAAAGATAATAAGAACAGATTTCTCTTTATACACAAGTCTAAAGATAGTAGAACAGGACCTTTAAAGTACTAAAAGGAAAACACTGTCAACCTAGAATTCTAAACTCAGTCAGATACCTATTTTTTAATGTAATGAAATCTTTCACTCTTAAGTTGATGAAATACATTATCAGCAAACACATACTATAAGAAATTTTAAAGGAAGTCATTTAAGGTGAAAACAAATAATATCAGATGAAATTTTAGATCTTTATAAGGAGTACCAGAAATAGTAATTATGAAATAATTGTACTCTATTTTTAAATTACATTAAAATATACTTGACTATTTAAAGCAAAAATAGTCATGTGTCACTTAACGACAGGGATGCATTCTGAGAAATGTGTCATTAGGCAATTTTGTTGTTGTGGGAACATCATAGAATGTATTTGCACAAACCCAGATGATAGAGCCTACTACACACCCAGACAACATGGCATAGCCTATTGCTCTTCAGCTACAAGTCTATATAGTAAGTTCCTGTACTCAATACAATGGGCAAGGTAACACAATGGTAAGTATTTTTGTATCTAAACATAAAAAAAGTTCAGTAAAAATACAGTGTAAAAGATTTAAAATGGTACACCTATATATGAATGGAGCTTACAGGACTGGAAATTGTTCTAGGTGAGTCAGTTAGTGAGTGGTGAGTGAATGTGAAGTCCTGGGACATGATTGTAGACTTTATAAATATTCTACAATTAGGCTACATGTATTTTATAAAACAACATACGATTAAATCAAGCACACAAAATGTAAGAGGCTGCCGCCAGCATAGCGCAGGATATTGTCTTACAGCAAACATTTATTTTTATAAGTAGAAAGATTAAATTCTAAAGTAATTATAAAAATATAGTAAATATATATACCGGTAACATAGTTATTTATTATCATCAGCAAGTATTGTGCACTACACATAATTGAATATGTTATACTTTTATACAACTAGCAGCACAGTAATTTACACAAGCACTGCCACAAACGTAAAGAATGCATTACACTCTGACATTACTACAGCTATGATGTCACTAGGCCACAGAAATTTTTCAGATCCTTTATCATCTTATGGGACCACTGTTGTATATGTGGTTTATCATTGACCAAAACATTATATGGTACATGATTACATTGAAATGAATTTGGGTGTTTATAATAAATATAGAAGTAAAATGTGTGACAACAATAGTGTAAAGGCCAGAATTACCCTGATATGAGAAAAAGATATTAGAAGGAAAAAAAATTCTATAACAATATTCTAGAAATTCAAGTTCAAAAATACATGAAAAAATAATATCGCCATGTCATATTTATCTCCAGATGCAAGGTATATTTACTTAATATTTTAAATATCAATTATTACTAATGTCAAATGTTATTTATTTATTTATTTATGTTTTATCCTCACCCGAGGACATTTTTCCATCCTTTGTACAGACAGAGTGGGAGGGAGAGAGAGAGAGGGAAACATCGATGTGAAAGGGACACATCGAGTGGCTGCCACCCGCACGACCAACCAGGGCCGGGGACAAACTGCAACCAAGGTACACGCCCTTAGCGGGAACCGAACCGGGGTCTCTCCGGACCGCAGGCGGACGCTCCAACCGCTGAGCCAAACCAGCCAGGGCTCAAATGTTATTTAAAAGGTAATCAATATAATTCATTGTAATACAAGATTAAAAAGAAAAAAATCATATAATCCTCTCAATAAATGCAGGAAAATCATTATAATAGCTAATATCCATATATGGTTAAAACTCTTAGCAAACTAGAATAGAAAGGAAAATTCTCAACTTCATATGGATTACTTATAAAAGGCCTGCAGTTGACACCATACCAATAATGAATTCCTAAATTTTTTCTCTTGTGATTGAGAAAAAGCCAAGGGTATTTATTTTATTTTTTTCCAAAGGTATTTATTTTTATCACTTCTATTCAACATTATAATGTCAGATCTAGCCAGTGCAATTAGGCAAGAAAAAAAATAAAAGTCATAGAGATTGGGAAGGAAGAATAAAACTCTCTTTGTTCATAGAAATGATTGTCTATATAGAAAAGTCTAAGAAACCTACAAAAAATAAAAATGCTTTAGAACTAATAAATGAGTTTAGCAAGATTGCAGTCATACAAAATTCAGTTGAATCTGTATGTGAGCAACAAGGAATCTGAAACTGAAAGTTTTAAAAATACAATTTACAATATGAAAAATATGAAACAGAGATAGATTTGATGAAAGATGTGTAAGACCTATACACTAAAAAGTGCAAAATGTTTCTTTGAGAAATTAAAGACCTAAATAAGTGAAGAAATATAACATTTTTTTCTTTGAAAACTCAATATTGTTAACATATTGATTCTCTTCAAATTAATTTTAATGCAATCCTAAAACAATCTAAGAAAACATTTATTTATTTATTCATTTATTTATTTATTATTTATTTTTTAATCCTCATGCGAGGACTTTTTTTTTTTTTCAATTTTTTTGTTCAGATAGAGCAGGAGGAAGAGAGAAAGAGAAAGAAACATCGACGTGGAAGGTACACATCGAGTGGCTGCCACCCACACAACCCAACCAGGGCCGGGGACAAACTGCAACCGAGGTACATGCCCTTAGTGGGAACCAAACCCAGGTCTCTCTGGATCACAGGCCAACACTCTAACCGCTGAGCCAGACCGGCCAGGGAAAAATTAATTTTAATGCAATTCTAAAAAAATCTAAGGAAGCATTGTTTTAGAAATTGATAAGCTGATTCTAAAATCTATGTGGAAATTCAGAGGACCTTGAAAACTAAAATAACTGAAAAAGGGGGTCAATATATCATGGTAATGGAAGGAGGTTTGACTTTAAGTGGTAAATACAGAATGCAATATACAGATGATGTATTATAGAATTGTACACTTGAAATCCATATAATTTTATTAACCAATGCCATCCCAATAAATTTAATAAAAAATACTAAATTAAAAATATAACTGAAAAAGTTGGAAAGCACACAACCTGATACAAAGGCTCATAAAGCTTCAGTAGTCAAGACAGTGTGGTATTTTATATTAATATGAAAAATAAATTTTAAAAAACCTGGTACCTAACCTTACCTCATACCCCCAAATTAACTCAAAATTAATTAGAGATCCAAATGTAAGCTAATACTACAAAATTTCTAGGAAAAATAAAAATGGGATAAAAATCAGTCCCCTGAGTTTAGCCAAGATTTCTTTAATAGGACACAAAGCACAAAATATAAAAGAAAAAAATCAATAAATTGAACTTCATCAAAACTGGAAATTTGTGCTCTCCAAAATATACATATAGAAGAGAAAGGCAATTCTCAGACTTGTAGAAATATTTACAGAATATATGTATATATGACAAGTGATTTATAGCTAAGAGATCTAAAGAACTGTTACATCCCACTCATAATACAAACAACCCAATAAAATCTGGTAGAATATTTGAACACACAGCTTACCATATGCAGATGTCAAATAAGGACAAAGATGATAAAGATCCTAGTCATTAGAGAAACTCAATTTATAATGCAATAATATTTTACTGCACTCTCAACAGAATGCCTAAAATTAAAAATACTGACCATACCAAATGTTGGCAGAGATGTGGAGCAGCAACTGGAACTTTTATAAATTATTGGTTGGAATGTAAAATAACAAAACCACTTTGGAAAATAGTTTGGCTGTGTTTTAACATGTTGAATGTACATTTTCCACACTATCTAGCCATATTACTTCAAGGTATCTTTTTAAGAGAAATGATAGTGTATGTTCATACAAAGAGTATGTGAATGTTCATAGCAGCTTTATTTTTAAAACCCAAAAATTTAAAAAAAATTCAAATTTCCAACAACAGGTAAATGGATAAAAAATGATGATATATCTATTCCATGGGTATACAACTTTTTCTGTAAAGAGATAAAAAATATGTTTTCAGCTTTCAACTCTGCTGTTGGAGCATGAAAGCAACCATAATTGATATCTAAGCATCTTGCATGGTCAAATTTGGCCCAGAACAAGCTGTTTTTATTTATTTATTTATTTATTTATTTATAAATTTCTTTTTTTTAAAACTTGAACCTCTCACCTTAGGTTCATTTTCTTTTCTTTACTGATTTTTTAGAGAGAGAAAAAGTGAGAGGGAGAGAGAGAGAGAAACATCGATGAGAGAGAACATCGACTGGCCACCTTCTGCATGCCCCCCACTGGGGATTTGGCCCACAACCTGGGCATATGTCCTGACCAGGAATCCAACCGGTGACCTCTTGGTGCATGGGTCAATGCTCAACCACTGAGATACACCTGCCGAACCAAAACAAACTGCTTTTAGCCAGCTGAATAGCCTGCTGAATTTGCCAAAAACCTGATCTATAGATAATAAACTATTACTCAGCAATAAAAAGAAATACATATTGATGCACGTAATAATATTGATGAATCTTAAAAATAGTTATGCTGAATAAAAAAATATACTGTATGATCCCATTTATAAAATTCTAGAATTTAGAAAACCAATCCATAGTGACAGAGGTTTATCAGTGGTATCTTCAACATGGTTAAATAATTACTTAGACATAGTTCCTTTCGTTCCTTAAACCTATTTATAATATTTAATTTAAAGTCTTTGTCTAACAAATCCAACATCTGAGCTTCCCCAAGGACAATTTCTACTAACTGCTTTTTCCTCCCTCTGTATAAGCCATACTTTTCTGATTATTTGCATGACTTTTCATTTTTTTATTGAAAAGTAGATATTTCAAATAAAATAATGTGGCAACTTTGGAAATTAAATTCCTTTTCCCTGGAGGTTGTTTGCTGTTTTTGTTGCTGTTTTTTATTTCGTGAATTTCCTGGACTATTCCTTATGTTCTGCTTTCTTTGTCAAGTCTCCACGAGGTTAGGTTGGCAGTCAGCTAATGATTGGGCAAAGATTTCCTTAAATTCCAATTCAAAAGAAGCACCAAGGATTATTTAAATGGGCACAAGTGGAGTTCAGTGTTTGTACCTGGAGAGGAAAGGCCTTCAATTTTAGCCCATTTCCCATTTGTCCCTAGAATGCTCTCCAAGGCGCTTGCGAATGCAGCATTTACCCCGAGGTAACTCGGATTACAGCCCTAACCTTACCCCCAAAGTCGGCATTTCTATTACATGCATCATATGCATTTCTATTACATTAGGATTACAGACAATTTCTAAACAATTTCTGTTTAGAAATAACTCCAAGTGCAGTTTTTATATTTTATTTTCACATTGAAAACCAGTCAAAGAGCGTGTTTGTGTAAAATTAAGTGAACCACCAAAGGAGAGGGGCAGTTTCCCCAAAACAGGAGGAAGAAAGCAAAACATAGGAGTCTATCCAGGAGCCACTCTCAGGATATGCTATTATTCCTGAACATTCCTGGGCCCACTTCTGACAAAAACAAGCGTAATTACCATGCAGCCTGACTCCTTCAAGCCCGAGATTAGTACGGGCCCAGATTTACTACAGGGAGAGCTTCAAATAAGGCATTGTATGTATCCCCTGACTGCCCATAGCCCGATTTTGAAGTCCAAATTTAGACCAGGCCTAAAGATCCCATCTTAATCTAAATCAGTCTGACTTTTGGGTGTGACGAACCAGTCTTCTTTCAGTTTTCTCTGGTCAAGAGTAGTCACATGGATTCATACTCTTAATGTGAAAACTTTCACCGCCATTGCTAATCAGGAAAAAGAAAAGTTTGAGGGCAGAATGTCAATTCAGAAAGAAGAAAACGGTGCCGTTTGTTGATTGATTTCCAGATGGAAAACAAGAAGTTGTTGACCTCAATCTTCCTGCTCAATTGAAAAGGAAACATAGCCAAGGGTAGACCTGTCACAGGTCACCAGGTTTGTGTCTTTGGCTCTGCTGCCCGTGCAGTAAATTGGCACAGGCGCCAGAGCTGAAAATATTGAAAGGGTCATTCCATTGGACCTAATTTCTATAAATAAATGTTCGGAACTCATGTTGATATATAGCAATGAACTAAATTATCAGTGGAACCCTCTGTTAAATCACTCTTGTGACATAAAGACAATGAGCTCTTTTGTGGTCCATTTTCTATATTTACAATTGTTTAATGACTAGAAGTCCCTACATGTAAAAAATCTGGTTTCCAGGAGATCCTGGGAAGCATTCCAAGAAGAGTCAGATTCTTAAAAGAAAAAAGAAAAAAAAAAATGTGTCATAGTGTATCACATATTTACTACATTGAGACAGTTAAACTTTAGGAAATTAGACAATACTAGTTGAAAAAACACAATTTTCTAAATAATAGCAGGTTAATCATGGTGAAAAAGTTTATCCAAACATATCTATCCCAAAGGAATTATAGTAAATGCCTTTTGTTGTAAATTAAATTTTAAGTGGTTAAGATAGTCTTTTAACTCGTACTATTTTAGTCATATCTATTCCCATCAGTCACATTAAATCTACATTAGAAAAACTAATTGCACACACACGTCTTTGTGCTAAAAACACAGCACTTCCTTATATAGACTCCCCTTATCTTGCTCCTGCCTAATTTGTCTATGCACCAAAGTGTATCAGTTTTTGGCATATAAATTTTAAAGAAAGATACAACCCAACACTGTGATATACAAGTTAAAACATTTCTTTTATTCTAGACATTGGTCAAACACACTTTATTTTTGTTAAGAACTCTGAATAATCTTCTTAGAAACTATATTTAACTCATTATATACCCCAACATTTAATAGTAAGTAGAATATATATACTTTTGAAAACCTGAACCCATTCCATGGGCTCTCATGTTTTATGAACAGCTGCAGAGGAACAGTTAATGGTCATTGGTAAAATCTAATGGACATGTTTTTGTCACTTGTGATGTACTGTAAGTTAAAAATAAACCCTCTTGGGCATTCTGTTATTTTAAAATTCAAGGAATTTAAAACCATTGTTATAAAAGTTTAGAACCATTCTACTGTTTCACAAAGTTATACACAGTCACTAAGTTATCAAGATACTACATCGGTTTTAAAATAAACTTTTTCTTCTATACCATTTTTATAGTAGTAACTTGGTGATAGAAAAAATATATCTATATTTGTAATAGAACTTACAATGCATATATGTAAAAGTCTGTATTGAGTGCTTACAACTGTGTTTTTGGAATTTCAGTTATTTATGTTATATGCAGCATGTTTTATCCTAGAAACGTCTCAAAAAAACCTGCTATTTTGAGAAATAGGAACTCTTTCAAATATGCAGTTGGGAACTAATCCTGCTCCCTTCTAGCCATAAAGGGAGTAATTCTCATGCTCCCCACACTCAGGTTAAACTATAACCACAGTGCTGAAGGATAAATCATCAAAATACTTGTTAATTATCCATAACCACCTTCAGAAAAAACCTTGAGCCCATTCAGATTTATAAGTCAGAATCCAGGTCATAGTACCTGGTCTATACTTCTAGAAAATTGTTCAAGTGTGTATCTCCTCACCTCATCGTTTAAAAATGAATATACAGAAGAGCCTTTCATATCCTTGCCCAAGAAAATGTTTGTATGCCCCGTGTCTATATTGGCTCAAATTCAGCTGTTTTAAGTATTCAATGCCTTTTTGCATTCCCCTGAGAAAATCTACATGCACCAAATACATTTGGGAGTGAGGTAGATTTTAATAAAGATTTTGTAGAAGATAAAAAACAAGATTTCACATCAACCTCTGCCACATACCCTGTAGTATACATATCATTTCATAAATGCCCATCCAACCTATAACTTTTTCTAGCCCCTCTGCAGTTCTATCAGTTGCCAACTCAGAAAGAAGGCAGTTTTCTTTTTCCTTCTTTTACCATACAAAACCTGGGTTTTGTCACCACAGTGTAGAAAAATTTTTTAATAATTTTTTATTTTTCAATTACAGTTGACATGCAATATTATATTAGTTTCAGTGTTCAACAAAGTGATTAGACATTTCTATAATTTATGAAGTGATCACCGAGATAAATCTAGTATCCATCTGACCCCATACAGAGTTATTATAATATTATTGACTATATTCCCCATGCTATATTTTATAATCCTCATGACCATTTTGTAACAACCAATTTTTACTTCTTAATCCCCCTTTTCCCACATCCCTCCTAACCCCCTTCCATCTGGCAAACCATCAAAATGTTCTCTGTGTCTATGAGTTTGTTTCTATTTAGTTTATTCATTTATTTTATTTTTTAGATTTCACATACAAGTGAGATCATGTGACTTTTGTCTTTTTCTGTTTGACTTATTTCACTCAGAACAATACCCTGTTAGTCCATCCATGTTGTTGCAGATGACAAAATTTTCTTTTTTTGGCTGAATCGTATTTCATTGTATATATGCATCACTTCTTTATCCATTCATCTATTGATAGACATTTAGGCTGCTTTCATATCTTGGCTATTGTAAATAATGCTGCTATTAATATATGGATGCATATGTCTTTTTGAATTAGTGTTTTTGGATAAATGCCCAGAAGTGAAATTACTAGGTTCTTCTTTGTCTCTAGTTATAGCCTTTGTTTTAAAGTCTATTTTGTCTGGTATAAGTATTGCTACCCCAGCCTTTTTTTTTTTTTTTCTTCATTTCTAATTTTATGAAATATCTTTTCCCATTTCTTTATTTTCAGTTTGTGTGTGTCTATTTTTTTTTTTTTCATTGATTTTCAGAGAGAGTGAGAGGGAGGACGGAGAGGGAAGGGACGGGGGGGGAGAAAGAGAGAGAGACAAACATCAACGTGAGAGAGACACATCAATTGGTTGCCTCCTGCATGAGCCACCTGCAACCCAGGCATGTGCCCCTGACCAGGAATTGAACCGGAGACCCTTCAGTGCAGGGGTCAATACTCTAACCACTGATCTACACCAGCCAGGGCCTCTGTGTGGCTTTTAATTTGAAATGAGTCTTATAGACAGCATATGTAAGGGTCTGTTTTTGTTAGCCATTCAGCCCCCCTATGTCTTTTGATTGTAGCACTTAATCCATTTACAATTAAATTAATTGTTGATAGATATATAATTATTGACATTTTATTATTCATATTTTGGAGTTTTTTTTCTTCTTAAAGAAGTCCATTAATATTTATTATAATGTTGATTTGGTAGAAATGCATTCCTTTAGCTTTTTCTTGTCTGGAAGCTCTTTACCTATCCTTTGATTCTAAATGATAGTTTAGCTGGGTAGACTAATCTTGGTTATAGTTCCTTGCTTTTCATTACTTTGAATATTTTGTGCCAGTCCCTTCTGTCCTGCAAAATTTCTGTTGAGAAATTAGCTGATAGTGTTGTGGGAGCTCCCTTGTAGGTAACTATCTTTCTCCTGCTGCTTTTAAGATTTTCTCTTTGTATTTAACCTTTGGCATTTTAATTATGGTATGTCTTGGTGTGAGCTTCTTTGGGTTCATCTTATTTGGAACTCTCTATGCTTCTTAGACTTTTATATCGATTTATTTTTACCACGTTAGGGAACTTGTCCATCATTATTGATTCAAATAGGTTTTTACTTCTTGTTCTCTCTCTCCACCTTTTGATATCCCCATGATGTGAATGCTGATATACTTGGAATTGTCCCAGAGGCTCCTTACACTATTCTCATTTTTGTTGGATTCTTTTTTCTTTTTGCAGTTCTGATTGGGTGTTTTCTGCTATCTTATCTAACTACAGTGGAGGAGATATTGTGCAGGGGCTGGAGTAGGATTTGCTTTACTGGAGCTCTAGTGTCTACCAGTCTGCACTTTGAATATGTTCTTTGTGGAGGTGGTTGGGAGGTACTCTGATGTGATCTGAAGTTGGCCACTGGGTGTTTTGGTTCTGGGGCCTCTTGGGAGGTGCATGCTAAGGTCAGCTACTGCTTGTGCCCTGCCAGGGGCCACATGGTATGAGCTACAAAGTGATCCTCAGATGGTTGCTATTTTTGCTAGGCTTTGTTTGAGGTGCCTGGGAGATGCTAAGTTGTGAACTGAGGCTGTCTGATGCTGGTGCCAGGCTTTGGGCTGCTTATCAAGAGGTATGGGCATGCCAAGGCCAGATGCGGCTTTTTTGGTGTTTGTGAACTTTTGAGAGATTTTAGGAAATTCTACAAGAGGAAAAACAGGCAGCTTATATGGAAAGTGGCTTGTGTGGGCCTAAAAGTTGGGTCGGCTGGGTGTTGGAATTCAGGTTGGGTCAAATGGTGTTAGCCAGATTTGATGGAGGCTCAGATAGGGAGCCCACCCTTGGGGAAGGCTCAGCAATAGAACAACAGCCTCTGCCTACACTTTTGTGTGACAGAAAGCTGCCTCTCCAACCCTCACCCTGAAGACAGACCATAAAGTTCCCCCTCATAGTATGTTTCTGGCAACTTTCAAGCTGCTACCCCAGCACTAGAGCCCAGACAAGTAAGTCCACCAGCAAGTAAGCCTGTGTGCAGGCCCTTTAAGAGGAATGCCAGGGATTCCACCAGCCCTCCATTTCACTCAGTCACCATCTCTGCTGGTTTTCACAGCCAGAAGTTGTGGAGACTTCTCTTCCTGGCACTGGAACCCTGGGTTGGGGGGCCTGGTGTGGGACTGGGACTTCTCATTTCTCAGCAGGGACCTCCGCAGCTGAGATATCTCTTTCAATTTTTTACTGCCACTTGTGGGTATGGGATCAGCCTGTTCCACAGCTCTACCCTTCCTACCAGTCTCGATGTTGCTTCTTCTCTATATCCTTAGTTATAGGACTTCTGTCCAGCTAGGTTTCCGGTAGTTCTGAATGATAGTTGTTCTGCAATTTAGTTGTAATTTTGATGTGGTTGTGGGAGGAGGCAAGTACAGTATTTATCTATGCTGTCATGCTGACTGGAAGCCACCACAATGTTGGAAATTAATCAAAACTTTATTTCAACCACATTGTTTTTTCCTGCAAAGGAAATCTCTTACCAAACGCAAAGCAGTTAAAAATATTTATAGGCTCATATTTTTTATTATATATTCATTGCACTTAACAATGGTCCTTTGAAAAATCTCTAATAAATCATGAGGGTCATTGGTTTTATTCATGAAGTTTATTGAATTCTGTTCACCTAGAATTCAAACAGCTGCTCATAGAAAATCTTATAAGTATCCTATTGGTAGCTGGGAATACAAAACTCCTCAAAAACGAAAAAAAAAAAAAAAAAGCATTTATTTATGTGGTTTTCACACTGATGCAACCAACATGAAATAGATGATCTCCCCAATATAGTTAGTAAAGTTAGATGACGGGTAAAAAGACATCTAGTGCGCCAAACTATGAACTCATATGAGTTTGGCAGTCCCTGCACCAGAACTATTTAATATGATTTTCCTCAAAATGGGCATACCAGAGGAAGGTATCCTTGTTTCTGGGGCATGTATGAGCATCTCAGATTCTGTTTACTACATTTTTTAAGTAGAGGATTATCCAGAGCAAATTCAGCCTCAAAGATATTGGTGATTTAGAATGCTCCCCAAGTCACTCATTTCTAAGGACCAAACTGCACCTTCCAACTCATGTTTAAAGCTATATAAATTCTTAGTTCACGTATCAACAGAGTATTTTCCTCCACTTAATTCACTTGACAGTACTTATTCTGTAAATTCTTATGGAGCACCTACAATATTCCAGGCACTGTACTAACTGCTGTACCACAAAAAATGATTTCTACCTGTCCTGACTATTCTTTGTTTACACATTAACATCCATCTCTGCACCTCTGCAGCCTGCCTTGAGCCCAGAGGGACTGACCTCTGGTTTCCTGTTGGGTTTGCCCAATGGAAGGTATTACCAGGAGTGAGGACAGAGGTCAGGATATTTATTCTCCCTGATCCATATGTCACCCAACTCAGGTAACAGCTGATTTTCTTGCCCCTTAAGGCTTTGGGTGATATGTGCTGCCCTCTGTTGGTAATCTCTGAGTGTTTCATCAACTCTTGTTCCCATAATCTTGTCCCCACCTTTATAAATATTTCCCTCTTTAAACTCTCTTTAAATACTCTTTTGTGCCTTGGCTGGAGTGGTTGGAGCATTGGTCTGTGGACCGAAAGGGTCATGGGTTCAATTCTCAGACAAGGGCACATACCTGGGTTGCAGGTTCTATCCCCAGCCCCATGCAGGAGGCAACCAATAGATGTGTCTCTCTCACATCGATGTTTCTCACTTTCTCTCTCCCCTTCCTTCCTCCCACTCTCTCTAAAAAAAATAATCAATAGAAAAAAATATTCTATTGGATGAGGATTAACAAATAAATAAATAAATACTCCTTTTGTATGCCATCCTTTTCCTAGTAAGACCCTGACCTATATACAGCCCTAGAGAATAGTCTCATAGAGATCCAGATATAGATGTAAACAATCTCTTATATCTACTATTTCAATCAGGATAACTTAAAAGTACAATGGATGCATAGGAGGATAGTCCTACTTGTCTACTCAAAATCTATTTTACTTCCTTGCTTGTTGGGTTAGAGCCATGCTTAGTTAAAAATACTCAATTTTCCAGGTTCCCTGGCTGCTAGTTCAGCCAAAGAGAACATAGACAGAAGTCTCCCAGGTGGAGCTCCTGGAAAAGTGATTGTATTTCTGATAAAAACTGACAGACTCGGGTAGTACCCAGACTTTCCTTTTATTTTTATTTCTTCCAGTCTGGAATGAAAATTCAATATCTGGAAGCACAGCAGTCATCCTGAGACTATGTGAAATAAAGCCCTTTCACACGATGTACTAGAATAGGAAGCTAGAAAGAGCTTGGATCCTTGGTAATTTCCAGAACCTCAGCTACCTACATATACCTCAATTTCTCATTAATGGGGGAAATGAACCCCATTTACTTAACTTACTGTAGTCTGTTACCGCTACATGCAGGTGATCAAACCCCAGGTAATATCAATGAGTTGGAAATGACTCTGACTCTGACTGTGTAAAGACATGACCCAGCATTGTGTCCAAGGAAAAGGAGTTTTAAATATCTGGACCTAAACCTAGTATGTATGGGGCACGGAAGGAAGAGAGTAGGGGAAGAATGAGGTTGGAAGATAGATCACAACCAGATTGTAAAGTATCACACGTCCTTTGTCAAAGGAGTTCAGGTTTTATTCTGCCAGTAAGAAGGAGTGTATTAATTTCAGTGCTTTCAGCTAAATAACAGGATACTTAAGCCACAAAGGCATTTATCTGACACATTTAATGAGAGGCTCATGCACAGGAGGTTACAAGGTAGATGCAGAGGCTCAACAATGCCCTGTGTTCAGAATCTCCAGGGTTAGTCTCTCTGTAATTCCCTTAGCTTTCCCATTACTGGGAGCATTTTGGAGTCTCACTCCAGGCACCACATCTAGAAGATAAGAAAAGGGGGCTGCCCATTAAGCATCTCTCTTCTCTCTCACTTTTATTTTTATCAAAGAGGAAGATCTTTCTCTGAAGCGCCCCCATCAGGCTTCTCTACAGGTCTCACTGGCTGGACTGAGTTATATGTCCCTGAACTCATCTTGGACAAAGGGGAATGATGTTACTGAAGGGGTTCAGAAGCTGCCACCCCAAAATATGCCACTCTGACATACAGGTTATCTTCAGCTGAAGGCAATTGAGGAAAATCAGGTATAGGATGAGCTCTCTGGCCTCCTCCAGTCTGTCTGAAAGCAGAACATAAATTGTCCTCATGAAGGTGTGTCCCTGCTTCCCACACCAGGAAGGTGTGACAACACTATCGTTAGAGACCACAGTGAGGCGGCACCTAGATGGACCTGCACAAACATGTCTTACTAACACGTATCTTCCATTAGTTTCCTTAGTGCACTTAACTTCGCACAGCTTGCTGTCCCTGAAAGCACAAACCTCTTTCCATTTCTTATCACTTCTTTACAAATGTTTTGGTTTTTGTTCAGATGCTATATAAGCCCCAAGTTCTAACCACCCTTTGAGTTACTCATCCCTGAATACTTTGAGTTCATGCACAATGTATGAGTAGCAAAGAGTGTTCATTTTTCCTAAATATATATACACACACACACACATATATGTGTATATGTGTGTGTGTGTGTGTATGTATATATGTATTTTTTAAAATTTATTTTTTGCCTCCCTACTCAACTTCCCAGTAAGAGATCTTCAACTTTTGGCTGTGTATATGATGACCTAGAATAAAGATTATGTCTCCCAGCCTCCCTGTGAAACAAATTTTGACCCTGTGACAAAGATCTGGTCACTAGGTTGTAAACTAATAAATTAGTATAAACTTCTGGAAACCTTCTTGAGAGACAATGGTGATGCTTCCTTTGCCCCTTTCTCTTTTATTTCTTTCTCTTTCCTGCTGTCTGGAAAGCAGGTATGATAAGTGCAGCTTGAGCAGATATCTGGGCCATGAAAAGACTTTAGGGATGGAATTCTCCCACGGTAGGGCCGTAAGATAGAAAGAACTTAAACGTTATGAAAAAAAATCTGTAACAACAACAAAAAAAAGACCTCTCAGGTTAACTACCAACTAACTTTTGAGCATTATCATGAAAAAAACAACAACATTCTATCGTATTTGAATTGCTATTATTTTTGTCTTCTGTTATTTGCAGCCAAGTCTAATACCGTACTAATGACAAACTATTTATTGTTTATCCCTTATGGCCAAGGAGTGGGACCCACTTCCCCTAAGTATAGTGCTAACTTACATTTCAGCAAAAGAACGACTCTTCAAGCAAGAATGGGGAAAGTGACAGTAGAATATGCCACCAATAGCATTTGCTAAAGGAAACGTACTTTGTTCTAATTCCTTAATCATTTCAAGCAGTCTCAAGATAAGTTATCTTTTTAGCCCTGGCCAATCTGGCTCAGGGTTAGAGCATCGGCCTGAAGGGTCACAGGTTTGATTCCTAGTCAAGGGCACATACTGGGTTGCAGGTTCAATTCCCAGCCCTGGGCAATCAATTGATCTCTCTCTCCCTCCCTCCCTCCCTCCCTCCCTCCCTCCCTCCCTCCCTCCCTCCCTCCCTCCCTCCCTCCGTCCCTTCCTCCCTCCCTCCCTTCCTCTCTATCTAAAAATCAATGGAAAAATAACCTTTGGTGAGGATTAACTAAATAATAATAATAAGAAGAAGAAGTTATCTTTACAAAATTTAGATCTGAACTGCCAGTGAGCTACATGTTGATGCTAAACTAAATTCACGTCAAGGTATTTTTGCTTAATATGGATTCATTCAATCAGCTATAATGTATTATGTTCCCATTATATACCAGAATTTCAATAGCAGTTTTTGTACCCATTATTTTATTTAACATTCCTAATAAACTATAAGGCAGGTGTATTATCAAGATTTGGTTCAACTGTGAATAGCAGAGTTCGGTAAGATAGAAATCTATTTCTCTATTACATAAAAGTCTGAAAACTGATAGGTTGACAGTTTCATAAAGTCCTCAAGGAACCAGGCTTCATCTAGGTCATTGTTCTGCCATCCTTAAGATGGGCCCCCGTCCTCCTGGCCCAAGAGAACAGCTGGCCGTTTCAGCCATCATATCTTCATTCCAGAGAGCTGGGGAAAAGATTTGAAGAATAAAGGAGACAAAGGGCTCCCATCAATCATCTTTTAAGGAAGGTTCCTTAAGGCTGCCACACGACACTTCTAATTACAGTCAGAATTTAATCGTATGGCCAAAATTGTGACTTTTACTCCCATGGAAGAAAGGAGTGGATATTGAATGATGGCAGTCTTGATCGCAATTATAATTCTCATTTTTACAGATGAGGAAATGAACACTCAGAGAGTAACTTGTCCCTGATGACACATCTGGTTCATATCAGAGCCAAGAGATGAATTCCTTTCTTCTTGATCCAAATGCAGCACTGATTTCACTATACAACTATAGCTTCCACAAGTTAAAATGTGAAATAGCTCCTTTTTCACCATGATTCCTTTTCCGCAGAACTGACAGTATTACAAGGATAAGCATAATATTTTTTTTGAATAAGTCACCATTTTTCTAGTCCTTGACTTTCTATCTTTACCTTTCTGCGCTGTATTAAAATCTTGATATTAATTTCTAGCTTAGTCCTACTTTCTTTGTTTTCTGGTCTTGTCTCTCTATCCTGGTAGATACCAATATAATTTTCATTTGTTCTCTTTGCCCTCTGTGACATATACCTTGTACCTGATGGTTATAAAATAACACACATGTCCTGAAGCATCCCTTGCATCATATCCTATAGATAAACCATCCACCATGTCAGTTTTACATGACTGAAGTTTACTCCTTTTCATCACCCCCACCCCTGCTGAGCTTCTGAAAGACTTTCCTGGATTACTCTAATGATCCTCTTCAGAGGCTCTGAAAATCCAGGTGCTGGTTGAGTCTGAGTCACTGGAAGGCTGCCTGTTTCCTCAGATGTATGGAGAACTGATTTCCCAATAATTCTAAGCTCCTGTTTAAATAACTTCCCTTCTGTTCAAAATTCTCTACACTACAATCTCATTTATCTGCTGCATCAATGTCAACATTTTTCACTTTCTTCAGAGTATCTAATACCTGAATTTCTAATGTCATCACACAATCTTGCCTCTCTCCCTGTCACAGTCATCTTCACGACATATCCTGACATTTGGAACTATCTTCTGCAACTCCCAAACATTTCATCAATCTTTCAATCCCATAATAATTTTAAAATCTTGCCTGCCAGATGACTGTAATTTCTCTCCCTTCATATTTTAAATGTTCTCTAATCAACAAAAAATAATGCGTAATGCAAGACTTCTATTCTCCAGTGATTTAATTTGTCAATTAGCAAGCACTTAGATCTGAATGTGGGCATTTCTTAATGAATTACTTCTGTGATTTGGGGGGTATAGGTCCAGTCTGAGCCTCTTTTAAAATAATTCTGATAACAGCAGAATAAACTGATATCTATATACCTTTGCTATAATTAAAGAGAGAGGAATGAATACATCACAAGTTTGGCATTGACTACACTTAATGTAGAGAATAATAGAGCACCTCCCAGGAAATAGGAATTATAATATGTTAGAGGTATTCTGATGAAAATATAAAATATGAGATCAGAGATCAAGCAGTTTATGAACAGCAGCAGGTATCAAGAGAATGTTTCCACTATAGACATACATTAGTGGTTTAATGACAGCTCTTTTGACAATTTAAACCTTATAACTAGCTTCATCTGATTCACCTTACTGGAAAAATACTTTCTAAGACTAGAGACTGAATGAAGACATCTTCTTAGTAGGAAAAGAATAAATTGATACTGTTATTTAATCTTTTTTATTAAACCTATAGGATCAAAATTTATTTTAAGATCACTGAACATACTTCAGTGGAAAATGATTGGGAAGAAGTTGTTGGATTCTTTCCTCTAAATATTTTTATCTAAAATATTTCCTTTATGCTGTGAGAAAATATCAAGATTCATATTGAAGTATCTTTTAAAGGATTTGCAAAGCCTTTGAAAGTTGACTTTCAAACCATAGATATAATTAAGGTGAACTGGAAACTAGCTCTATCCTTAGTTGTGGCATGGGTTTATTGTTGGTTTGGAATGTGTTTCTTATTACATTAAACAGTTTAATTTTCTTCTACCTTTATCTCTTCATACAGTTCTTTAAATTACTGGGTACTCCTTTGAGAAATATAAGGCTAGTCTATCACAATTTCTATCCAAAAGCTTAAATGTATTATGATATCCTTGGCTTGATATCTATCAAATGGCTTGCATAAAAGACAACCATTTTTTCTTTTAAATCCATTTTTCTCCAATTTAATTATTTAAATTAGCTAACACAACTAAAATTTTTAAATTATTGCCAAAATAATATCCCTAATTACTTTTTCATATTAGGTAAACAGGGCATATAACTATCTGGGCTTATAAACTATTTCCACAACTTGTTAAACCTCGTTTCATTTTAATGTTTAAATTTGAAAACATTCAATACATCCCTATTTTTGTAACAAAGGAAAATGCAAATGTTTCATGTGAAAGTTTACCTGTCATTTCCTTGAAGCTGTGATTTAATTCAGAGTATTAGACAATCTGCACTAGACTGTTCTTAGCTAAATATTAAAATGCTTTCAGACAAACAGCTACTAGTGCTGTTCACCAAATACCTCTGCGTCTCTGACTTCTGGCTTATTATAAGATTGTACTTCCTTTTCACTTGTTTTGGGGCCATATGACTAGGTTTGGCCAATGAGCTGTGAGTAGAAATAAAGTTGTGTCACTTCAGGCTGAGTATTTATACCCTTCTGAGGCACCTACTTTGGCAGAAAGATCTATAAAGTTTGAGATGGTGGCCTCTCTGTCAATCCAGGCCCCTGAGTGGCAATGACGTTTTGAGACCCGGATCACTCAAAATGGACATGTAATGTTAGCCAGAAATAACCTTTATTGTTTTAAACTACAGAGTTCTGAAGGTAGTTTTGTTTGTTTTTTCCCTTTTACCATAGCACAGAAAAGGGTTCATTTTAAATTTTCTTTTCTTATACTTCTCCATCAATATCTTTTTATTTGTTTGTTTGTTTGTTTTATCCTCACCCGAGGACATTTTTCCATTTTTTGTTCAGGTAGAGTGGGGGGGAGAGAGAGGAACAGAGAGAGAGAGAGAGAAACATCGATGTGAAAGGGACACATCGAGTGGCTGCCACCCGCACGACTGACCAGGGCCGGGGACAAACTGCAACCGAGGTACACACCCTTAGCGGGAACCGAACCCGGGTCTCTCAGGACCGCAGGCCGACGCTTTAACCGCTGAGCCAAACCGGCCAGGGCTCCATCAATATCTTTTTAAATTATGAAAGAGGACTGCATAGTAAAGAAATAAAATTATACATTGAAATGCAGAAAAAAACAACAAAATAACCACTCCACAGATACATCACATAAATCATGTTAATATTTGTATGCGTCCTAGAAATGTTTTCCAATGCACATTCAGTGTGCATGCATTTCCTAATGTAATAATGCACTAGGAATTAAATAATTAAGATAATAAGACATAAGAACTGGAAGGAAGGGCATTTAAAAGTTCAACTGAGTTTATTGAAATTAAAGCTTTTCTTAGCATAAATATAAAGTGAAAACCACTGACAAAATTAATTTTATTAAACTTTAAATTCATGACTATAAGGAACATCCTAAAAAGGATATGACACAATGTACTTGTGTAACTTAAAGTTGAAACTTGTGTTCATAAAAAGCATATAAAACACTATGCAAGAAAAAAATGGGTATGTTTAATTTTCAAAATGATTCAGGGTTTTATATTTTGCTACTCGAAATATACACTAAAAGCATATCATTAAGACTTCATACTCTAGCCCTGGCCAGTTTGGCTCAGCAGTTAGAGCATTGGCCCCCGGACCAGAGAGTCCCAGGTTTGGTTCCCACTAAGGGCGCGTACCTCGGTTGCAGTTTGTCCCCAGCCCCTGTTGGGGTTGTGTGGGTGGCAGCCAGTCGATGTGTCTCTCTCACATCTCTCTTTCTCTCTCTCTCTCTCTCTCTCTCTCTCTGTCTCCCCCTCTCACCCTCCTGCTCTATCTTAAGATAAATTAAAAAATGTGCTTGGGTGAGGATATAAAGAAAAAAAGACTTCATACTTATTTCATACTCATTCTAGTTGTCACAAAAAAATCAATTTACATGAAAATGTCACACAAAAAAAGAGATCAATTGAGGAATTAAGAGCTAAATTTTGTAATATAGACTGAAAATACCTTAAGAATTCATATAAGGAAATATTTATAATAATCAGAGAACCCATCTTTGAAAAATAAGAACAACGTTTAGGTTTGATTTTCCATAATAAAGAAGAATCTTTTATCTTACATGGATCATGCGTGAGTTCAGTTCTGAAGTTTGTTGTAACGGAGCACAGTGTCAGAGCCAGCGCGCGTGCAGGGAGAGAGCAGGTACACGGGGCCTATCTCGCTATGGGTCTAGTCCTGCAGAGGTGGGGTCAAGGTCTAAGTCATAGTATCTAAATGAGTTGGCAAAGGCTGGTACTCGGGCACAGTACATCTGCTCTTATGGATGGTAACTGTCTTAGTCAATTTGGGCTTCTATAACAAAATATCGTACACTGGATGTCTTAAACAACAAACACTTATTTCTCACAGTTAGGGAGACTCAAAGTCTTAGATCAGAATGCCAGCCTGGTCAGGTTCTTGGTGAAAGCTGTGTTCCTGGTTTTCACGTGGCCGTCTCCTTTCGTTGTATTCTCACACGGTGAAGAACATGAGAGCTAGCAGGTATCATTTCCTCATTTTAGAGGGGAGACATGACATTCCCAGGTCCTGAGATCAGTAAAAGAAGTATTCAGTATCCTACTCATTGTTCTTGTCTATGAAGTGTGGGCAATCATAGGGCTTTTTATAATGGATGACACAGAGAAAAAAGAAATTGTGATCACAATGAAAATAAAGGTTTTGATTTGGTCAAATGACCATTTCAATTTAGAGAAATGGGTGCTAAAACCATGTGGGGCTTCTATATTATGGATATTATACTATTAGTTTACTAGGGCTGCTGTAACAAAATACCATGCCTGGGTGGCTTAAACAGACATTTATTTTCTCACAATTCTGGAGACTACAAGTCTGAGATCAGGTGTTGGCAGGGTTGTTTGTATCTAAGGTGCCCCTCCTTGTCTTTCAGAAGACTATGTTCTCCCTTTGTCTTTACATGGCCTTTCTCAGTGCATGTCTGTGTCCAGATTTTTTCTTTTTTCTTTTTTTTTTTAAATCCTCACCCAAGGATCTTTTTTTGTTTATCTTCAGATAGAGTAGGAGGGAGGGAGGGAAGAAGTGAGAGAGAGAGAAACATCGATGTGAGAGAGACACATCGATTGGTTGCCTCCCGTACGACCCTGACCAGGGCCAGGGACAAACTGCAACCAAGGTACGTGCCCTTGGCCAGAATTGAACCTGTAACTCCAGTCCATAGGCTGATGCTCTAACCACTGAGCCAAAATGGCCAGGGCCATTTTTTTTTATTCTTATAAGGACACAAATCATAATGAATTAGGGCTCATCTTAATGACTTCATTTTAATTTAATTACCTCTTTAAAGATCCTATCTCTAAATACAGTCACATTCTGAGGTACTGGGGATTAGGACATCAACATGAAATTTGAAGGGAGACACAATTCAACCCATAACAGATAGTTTTAAAATCACAGTATGATTGATAAGCATGACAGAATGGAAAATAGGAAGCCACTGAAAGTTTTTGAAATGAGTGGCATAATGAAAGTGATATATAAGAAAGATTAGTTGGGTGGAAGATTATAAAATGAATATGGGAAAGATTAGAAACAAAGAGACCAATGGGAAAGATGTTGAAATAGTCTAGAACGGATGTCATAAGAGTTATGATAATGTTTCTAAATATATGCAACTTTAAAAAAATTATGGAATTTATGGGGATGACATAGGTTAATGAAATTATATAGGTTTCAGGTGTACAATGCTATAGGATATCACCTATATATTATATGCGACTTTTAAAGATGAAACTCCTTTTTTATTTAACTTTTGAGTAGAAGTATGTCATATAATACATTTCTGTAAATAGTACCACAAGCACTCTGGTTAAGTTCTATATGGGGGGAAACATATAAAAGGAGTTAAAAAGTGGTTACAGAAGTATATTCTATATGGTTTATTAATGTTATATAATTTGATAATTACAATATGCTACTGTTATACTGATTTTTGCCCATTCATCATGCATTTATTTAGCAAGCATGTGTTGGACAGTGACTATATGCTCTGTACAGAAAAAGATATAATCTTACCCTAGAGGAGCCTGCTGTTCTTTCTGCTTCTAAAAGTGGTGTATTGATTTTTTTCAAACAATTTAAACATTTTATTGTGTTTGCCAAAAAGTCTCTTGCTCTAGGGCTTTAGCTGCATGAACAATCATGAATTTACCCTCCCGTAAACCACTGAGAAGTCAAGTTCCTTTTCCATGGAGAAACATGGCATTTTCTTCAGAAGGAGGCATCCTACTATAAACATGCCAGAGAACATGCTCTCATTCCCGCAGCCTCCCCTAAGTGCCTTCAATCACCCTAATTCCCATCGACTTCAAAGGGAGCTCAGAAAAGATATGGTGGAGGAACCAGAAGTTGGCAGGAGTTGTACCCAACACATCCTCAAACCACAGTGTGTTAAAAACACAAACCTTTCATGAAGCTAAGTGCCAACAAATGATACTTAGCATTTTCAAAGAACTTCCCAATGGCCTAATTAAATGTTATGAGGTCAATCAGTATTATTAGCCTCATTGTGTAGATAAGAAAATGGAGACACAGAAAGGTTAAGTGAGGTGCCCGGGCATTCACAATTCAACAGTGTTCATGTTAGTGTTTGAACTCAGAGGGTCTGACAACCCAGGAATGCTTTAACTCGTCTTCCAGTTCTCCTAAAAGATATTCTAGTTTGCTAGTTTATCAATCACCATTTATGAACTTAGTTGGACGTTTGATTTAATTTAATTTTTTTTTTTTTACCTCTCTTGAGGACATTTTTCCATTTTTGTTTAGGTAGAGTGGGAGGGAGAGAGAGGCAGAGAGAAAGAGAGAGAAACATCGATGTGAAAGGGACACATTGAGTGGCTGCCTCCCACACGACCCCAACCGGGGCCCGGGACAAACCGCAACCGAGGTATATGCCCTTAGCGGGAACTGAACCCGGGTCTCTCTGGACCGCAGACCGACACTCTAACTGCTGAGCCAAACCGGCCAGGGCCATTTAATTTAAGTTTTTAAAGGTGAAGGTGGGTACTAAGTCCACATCAAAAATAACCAAAATTTCTCACCAAATAGCTCTAAATCCAATGAAATATATTAGAGACCAATAAGATTCTGCTGAAGATGGAATTCTCCTAACAGAGAATTCTAAAATTATCAGTAATTTATATATGTTCATATATTTTTCTGTATATCTTAGTGATAAATGTAAGGTGATGAGTTTTCCATTTTGATTAACTCAATGAAAATCTTTCAGGTTCCCAAGAACTCTCATAAATTTTCTAGTCCCCCAACACTGCAGGAGGTCATTCAGAATGCTTTTAAATCAAAGTCTTAGAAAAAATTGTTAAATCACTCCCACCACATTGAATATTAAATATTGACTTAATAACATCCTCTTGATAGTTTGATATAGTAAAGTATTATTTAGGTTAGTTCTTCACCTACTAGGAATAATAAATATTCCAAGTTCATACAAGAACCATTGTTGTGAACTACGTCTAATGACTCACATACTAAACTTTAAATCTCTGGCATACGTTTTATTCCAAATAGGTTTTTAAATTAACAGTGTTTTCAATCTAGCTAACATGGTTTCATCTCTGCATAAGTCAAAAATCTATGTTTATGTTTTCCCCACTCCAGTATAACATAATAAATTGTTTCATTTTTTTTAACAGTTTGCTTAGTATGATTTTAATAAACATGAATAAAAGCAATCTTTCAGTACTTTGCTTAATATGTATTAAGCTAATATAATATGATTTTAATAAATATGAATAAAATTTATCCTTCAATACTGACATTACGTTTTAGTAATAATAACAATAGCAAAATTAAGTTTTTACTTTGCCCATATTCTGTTTTTTTTTTTTTCTCTAAGACATTCAATTTTGAAATGTGAAACAATATTAAGTTAGATGTCTGCACCCTACTCCTCTTCAGTATGTCATAGGCAGTCTTTGATGTTGGCTTAGAAGTTATGTACAATATTAGTTAATATAATAGATATACATTCATTAACCCAGAAATTAGCTTTCTTTTTCCAAAGCAAATTCTTCCCATCATTTTTTCTTCCTAGATCTTGAGGCCTTTCTCTTTGACAATCTAACCACGTTATTATTAAAATAGATATAAAATAAATTCTGGAGTTCACTCTGCTTAGCTTTAAATCCTGACTTAGCCACTGTCCAAATGTATAATCTTGGGCAAGCTGCTTAACTTCTCTAAGACTCAATTCTACTTTTTATAGGCTTGTTGTATGAACTAAAGGAAATAAAGCAGATAGTATAGTGCCTGAAATAAAACAAGTGCTCAATAAACGGTAGGCAACAAAATTTCAGACATCATACGCAGCAGAATTTTCACTGATACACCACCTAAGGCAACAGAAACAAAGGAGAAAATGAACACATGGGACTACATTAAACTCAAAAGTTTCTGCACAGCAAAAGATACAATCATCAAAATGGAAAGGCATAATTGCCAATGATATATCAGATAAGAGGTTAATTTCTAATATATATAGGGTGCTCATACAACTCAACAAAAGACAAAGAACCTAATTAAAAAATGGGCAGAGGAACTAAATAGACACCTCTCCAAACAGGACATAAAATTGGCCAAGAGACATATGAAGAAATGCTCAACATCACTAATCATCAGAGAGATGCAAATTAAAACAACAACGAGGTATCACGTCACAGCTGTCAGAATGGCCACCATCAACAAATCATCAAACAACAAGTGTTGGCAAGGGTGTGGAGGAAAGGGGACTCTAGGATACTGCTGGTGGGAATGCAGACTGGTGCAGCCGCTATGGAAAACAATATGGTGTTACCTCAAAAAATTAAAAATTGAACTTCCATTTGACCCAGTAATCCCACTTCTAGGAATATACCCTAAGAAGCCTCAAACACCAATCAGAAAGAATATATGTACCCCCATGTTCGTAGCAGCACTATTTACAATAGCTAAGATCTAGAAACAGCCCAAATGTCCATCAGTAGATGAATGGATCAAAAAGCTGTGGTACAGCCCTGGCCGGTTTGGCTCAGCGGTTGGAGCGTCGGCCTGCGGTCCGGAGAGACCTGGGTTCGGTTCCCGCTAAGGGCACGTACCTTGGTTGCAGTTTGTCCCCAGCCCTGGTTGGGTCGTGTGGGTGGCAACCACTCGATGTGTCGCTTTCACGTCGGTGTTTCTCTCTCTCTCTCTCTCTCTCTCTCTCTCTCTCTCTCTCTCTCTCCCTCTCACTCTATCTGAACAAAATGTCGAGGAATGTCCTCGGGTGAGGATAAAAAAAAAAAAAAAAGCAGTGGTACATATACACGATGGAGTACTATGCAGATGTGAGAAAGAAAGATCTCTTATCCTTTGAGACAACATGGAGGGACCTGGAAAGTATTATCCTAAGCAAAACAAGCCAAACAGAGAAAGACAAGTATCATATGATCTCACTTATTTGTGGAATATAATGAACATAACAGTCTGAGGAATGGGGTAGTCCCAGAGACGTGGAAGTGGGGTACAGACTGACAATCCCCAGAAGAGGGGATGGTGGGGGAGAGATAAACCACAGAACTTATATATGATGGACATGGACAACAAAGCTGGGGAGAGGGCGGGGAGGGAGAGGGAGGGAAAAAGCAGTGGGGGGAAAAGGAGAAACATCTGTAACAAAAATAAATTAATTAATTTAAATAAATAAATAAGCAAGTGCTCAATAAAGGTCAATTATAATTGTTAGAATGAAAACAATAGAACTTGCAGATTTGTCAATTTACTCTCAGTGATTTATTTTTAAATATCCACTCACTAAGCATTTTTGAGTGTCTATTCTGTGTATGAACTAACTCATATTCCACATAAAATCTGAGTTAGTATATTGGATGAGAAAAAAAGGGAAGATTTCGTTCTTATTTGAGGCATTAAAAACCTGTGCACAAATGTTTATGAAAGCTTTATTCATAATTGACAAAACTTTAAAGAAATTAAGATATCATTCAGTAGATAAATGGGTAAATAAACTCTTCAGATGATGGAATCTTATTTAGTGCTAAAAAGAAATGAGATATCAAGCCATGAAAAGGCATGGAAGAAACTTAAATACATATTACTAAGTGAAAGAAGCTAATATGAGGAGGCTACATACTATATGATTTCAAATATATGACACTCTGGAAAAGGCAGAAAATGGAGATAAAAAGATCAGTGGTTGACAGGGGATAGAGCTGGATAAAGGGATAAATAGGTAGAGTACAGAAGATTTGTAGGGCAGTAAAAATTTTCTGTATGATATTATAATGATGGATATATGTCATTGCATGTTTGTCCAAACCTATAGAACATACACATCAATGTCGAACTCTGATGTAAACTATGGACACAATACTAGGAGAGTAATATTCCTGGTGGAGGATATTGTGATAGACAAGTGTCATGTTAGTGGACAGTAAACTTTTTTGAGGCTCTGTCTCATAAGAGAGACTGAATTCACTATCTCTTACTCCTTTGCACATTGAGAATGTCACATGGCCTTGGTTCCACCCATTATTTATCTCCACACAACAGTTCTGCTTAGAACCCACTTTCTGTCAAAGTTGTAGTAGAAGCACTTATTTTGGGAAGGCAACCATGTCCGGAACCCAGCATCAGCAGGGTGGTTGTGGGTTTGCCTCCCGTCCTGGTAGAGGTGATGGTACAGGTCCCCATTTGAGTGGCTTCCAACTGCGGTTTGGGCATTGTTTCTATCTTCAGAGCTTTCAAACTTGACTTTGACCTTCCCAGAGCACTGGTGAGCCTCCTAATGTCAACTAATGAAGTGTTTGACTAATCCTCGGAGTGGTCCCAACTGGTAAAAACTCCTGGAGATGTGAGAGTAAAATTAAATGATAAAATGGGCTATAATAATTGATGAAACCACAACCATGGGGATAAGGCCTGGGCCATCAACAGTGGCTATCTATCATCAGCTTTGGTCTCAGACTTAACCCTGGACATTACTTTCATCCTGGCCTGCTGTGGACTCTCCCCATGTCCTCCCCAAAGTTAACCAGCCTGCTGGTTGAGATGCTGTGTTAGTCAATGGGAGATAAGTGGTATATGTGATGGACGGCCCATCAAGGGACTTGCTCTGGCCTGTTTGTGCTCCTGCTGTTTCATTTTCTTCAGTGTCTCAGGGTGAGGTTGGCTCAGAGTAGCCTTTGAGACAACAAAGGACTATTTCATTGAATGGTCACTCTCCTGGCCTCTTTTGTGTTCTGCCTATTTTGCTGCTACCCAACTCAATAATTCACTGGAAAGGAATGCTACATACAGTTTTCTCACATAAAATACCCGTTGGATCTAAGGTCTTGTATACCAGCATCTCTGGAAATGTAAGGAAAAATATATTGCTCTGGCTTAAGCAGACTGTTTATATTTCACCAAGGCTTAGTCTCTAAGCAGGATTTTCACTGCAGTGTATTTAAGGAAAACAACATAGCCAGAAAGTACTCTCTATTCTTTTAAACAGACTTGAAGCATGAGAAAACCTTAGCATAAAACAATAATTCAGTTATATTTATAATCTTAAACACCATCCAGAAGAACATTTCAAAAATTATATGCTAGGAAAGATAAGACTCTACCCCATAATTTCAAGAACAACTATATGTCACGCTGCCAGATAAATATTTACAACACATTCAAATTTAGCTGAACTTATAAGACTTCAATCAGTGAAACCGGTTCCAGACCCCAAAGTCAAAAAAGCTGTTATCAGGTCTCCCGAGCCTGCTGCCACGTTGTGTCGGAAACCAAACGCCACACCCTCTAGGTTTCCTCAAGTCCTGAAAAGCTGATGTGACAATAGTCTTCCCCCTCTTTCCTGTCTATGGAAAACACCTTTTCGCTCTTTTCCCTCCCAGGAACCAAAGCTTCCTTCTTTGAACAGGTGAAGAAGCTGGTCACCCCTATGAAGCAACCACATCTTTCTGTTCTGGAATGTAATTTGCAAAATGTTGAGGCTGGAATTTCGAGGGTATGAACTGAGGTGATGATGGGGGCGGATGTAAAGACATCCCATAGTAGCAGGCTCCCAGCCAAACTTACAGTGTCAAGTTATCTGCTAAAAAAATGTTACAAGGGCCATGGTCGTGGCCAGAGAGGGAGTCTGCCAATTAGAAGGAGTGTGAATGAGACTTATGGGGCTGGCCGGGGTGACAGGGCCACAGTCATCATTTGGCAGGAGGCAATTAAAGAGAGGTGTCTGACAGCACAGTCAGGGTTCTCAGGAGCTGTGTACAGTTCTTGGAACTGCACTCTCTGTTGTAAATTATTGTGCGCAGAATAAAAGTGCTTACTGCTCACTCTGGTGACTAAATTATATGTAGCAAGCACTTTTATTTCCTTAAGTAACCAGCA
Organism: Molossus molossus; assembly: GCF_014108415.1. NCBI lineage: Eukaryota > Metazoa > Chordata > Mammalia > Chiroptera > Molossidae > Molossus > Molossus molossus. The sequence continues at coordinate 50,254,298 of NW_023425351.1, forward strand.
CTTGCATACTTTAGTCAACGGTTTAGAGATGTGGGAGAGAGAAGAAAGCACCCTATTTCCAGGTTGTTTACCTACTCCACAGAAGGAAAACCTGATAGTTATTCAGAGAAAAATCCCCCCAAAAGAACAAAATCAGAATCAAAATCAACACAATACCTAACTTATGATAACATTGTTGACACCATAAATTAAACTTTATTAACCGAAGGATTTTAAAATAACATAGAATCTTTCCAAATCACTTTAACGGGATTCGATTTTCTCAAAAAGAATGGTGAGCCCTGGCCAGTTTGGCTCAGTGGTTAGAGCGTCGGCCTGCGGTCCGGAGAGACCCAGGTTCGGTTCCTGCTAAGGGCACGTACTTCGGTTGCAGTTTGTCCCCGGCCCTGGTTGGTCGTGCTGGTGGCAGCCACTCGATGTGTCCCTTCACGTCGATGTTTCTCTCTCTCTCTCCCTCCCACTCTATCTGTACAAAAAATGGAAAAATATCCTCCGGTGAGGATAAAAAAAAAAAAAAAAAGAATGGTGAGATTGGTAGAAGAGGGTGAGAAACGTGTTACAAATTATAATAAGAGAAGTCGGACTCTAAAGCACTGTTCTTTGTGTATAATTACAAAATCGATACACAATGTTGAATCAGTTGCCCCCAAGTGAAGAATCTGCAAGGTGTGATTCAGCCACATGTAGCAGGTAAGTTACTGTTACAAGTTTGAGATACAACTATGGAAATATGCAAGTTTCAGGGCTCTGGGTATAGGCCTCAAGGGAACATTGGGATAGATACAGAAAAACTTATAAACCACAAATTATCAACAAAGTACAGAGGTGAAATAAAACAAATTCCAAGGTTGTTAGCAACATCTATTTTACTTTTTGGGTTTTCCTGACTGTAGAATAACACATTTAGCAAAAAAAAAAAAAAAAAAAAAAAAAATGAGACCTAACAGTTTCATGCCCACTATGTGCCAGATTTAGTATGTTCTATGTGTTCTCTAGGTATTAACTTATTTACTCCTCAAAGCCAGGCCTGTGAGGTAGGTACTATTATTTTCCCCACTTTACAGATGAGGAGATGCAAGCAAAAGAAGTTAGATAATTGGCATGTTGTATATCCAGTGTCAGTGCCTGAAGCAGGATTCAAATCAAGTAGCCTGGCTCCAAAGCTTGTGCTAATGGCATCTCTAGCTATAGCATCACAAGATCGACATTATGGTTCGTTAGACACACATGCAAAAGTTTGGATTTTCTTCGATTGAGATGAATCAGAGGAATGGAATACGAAAATGAAGGGATATGGGCATATCTTTGAGCACCTTCTCTTCCATATGACCTGCAGAAATTGAATTTTGAAGCCAATTCCGATAAGGCTATATGTATGTCAAAAGTATTTTCCAACACTGGAAAAAATATATATATGTGCTAGACTTATGTCAAAAGTATTTTTCAACATTGGAAAAAAAAAATGTATGTGCTATAATTTTTTATAATTCAAATTATTTTAATAATTTCTATTTTAAGATATATTCACTATTCCAAAACCACTGCTGCAATAGCACCTTAAAGTGGAAAATTACAGGGGTTTTTTTGTGGTCAGTTCCCAGAAAGATAACTGATAAAATAGGTCTGTCCTTATCTCAGGGGAGTGCTCTCCAGACAAGAAGTTACTTGAAGGTCCTACTTCTGGGTGGCCTAAGCAATCCAGAGTGGTGTTAACAAAATGATAGCAGCTTCTTTAATAAAACAGAAAGATAATCATTGTTCCTGGATCATTAGATGTATTTTTAAACACAAGGGGCAGATCTCGAAGCTCATCCTTAGCATCTAGGCAACTGATTAGTTTTACTCAGGCATTTGCTTCTGGGGTATCTTTCCAGCTTAAAGCTGCTTGAGAGAGTTTCCAAAAGCAACGTTTCTGTCACTCTTTGCATGCTTTTTTCTCTTTCTCCTTAAGATCACCAGTGATATTTGGCAACATTATAGACACAGCTGCAATTCTGTTCATTTTCAGTGGTGACTGGTGCTCTGATTAGAACCCGTGGTTCTTGTTACACAAGCTAAAAATGATAGTTCAGCTCAAGAGTTAAGCAGCAGCTCACTGGGAGGAAAAGAGCTTCCTAGAGATGAGGACAGGAAAATATAAATGCTGTTCTGTATATGTTCTCACAACTTAGGCATTTCTTTCCTTTGGATTACTCAAAATTTCACCCAGTTCCCTGTATCTCCTTTTTTTAAAAATGAAAATTAGTCACTATTCTCCTTTTCTTGATAATTATGGAAAGTTTTGTTGTTGTTAATCCTCACTAAAGAATATTTTCTATTGATTTTTAGAGAGAGTAGAAGGGGGAGAGAGAGGGAGAGAGAGAAACATTGATGTGAGAAAGACACATGGATTGGCTGCCTCCCATATGACCCTGACTGTGGCTGGGGATCTTACATGAAACCCAGGAATGTCCCCTTGACCAAGAATGGAATCTGTGACCTTTCGGTCCACAGGTGGATGCTCTAACTGCTGAGCCAAACCAGCCGGGGGTGGAAAGTCTTTAATTGCAGGATGGTCTCAATGTATGTATGTCTGCTTTTCCTCCAAACCCCTGGAAGACTACACCCTAGACTCCTCTCTTTTGTGTCTCAGATAGACTGATGCCAGCAAGCTGCTCTGAACTGCAAAAGGAGATTGAAAACAAAGTATAAATCACTAAAGAAGGAGAATCTACTGCTTCCTCATCCCTCTGGATCCTAGGCTATTCCAATGTCAGGGCACATCAGAAATGTAAAGTTCAGGGATGATGTATTCGTTCTGATTCTATACTTAAGAGAACTGGCAGCTCCAAACCTGGGAGAGCTGCACACAATCTGCTTTGGCAGAAATTTTTTGTGTTGTTTTTTTTCCCTCTTTCTCCTTCTCTCCACTTGGGAGGGGGAGAGTTGGGACATCTATGGGAATTTGGCTTTCTCCCTTGCTGTAGAGGAAAAGAGAAGTAAATAACCAATGATGACTAGCTTTGGCTTTGAATGTCCAGCAATTATTAAATGCACTCAGGCTTTCAGTAAATTAAGAGTTGATGACCCACAGGGCTATGCAAACCATTTATGGTGCTGAAATACTTGGGAATTGAGCTCGAATTTTGTACTAAGGTTTATGCCTTGTGATTGAGAGCATGTGAAAGAATAGAGACCGGCGTTCAGACATGTACTTACTGGAGACTATGTTTCTGACTTACGGAAATGCTAGTCCTTATAAAAATGCTGATTAAATATTACACTACATAAGGAGCAGGATTACCAGATTCTTCTCTGAAGGTAACAGGCAGAATTTAGCCTACGGAAAGTCTTGTCTGCCCCAGGGGTTTTCTAGCACCATTTCTCCTGGGGCTCAGAAATCCCCCAGCCCAAGTAGCTATGAGCTGATTAAGCACATTGTGTCACCAAATAGCCCATTTAAAATGCATGTGATGCTATCATTAGGTTTCTGCACCTGAGAAAAAACTTCATTTAATAAGCTACCTTGACTTGAAAATGGTTCTCTTTTAGATTTCATCTGATGGGCCGCACCTGTTTAGCTAGAGCAAAACAGAAACTCCTGATCAAAACTAGTATTCCCTGTATACTAAAAAATAATAGATTTTTCAACATGTGTGCCTAAAGACTCAGAGCAAGTAATTGACACAAGTTATTTCTTTGCTTGGTCTCTAGCATTCGGTTCATTCATTGCCTTTATTTACTTTCTTCCAATGAAAGCAAGGGACCTATAAATTAGAATCCTCAAAAGTCTGAGTAACTTATTTTCAGCACGTTGGGATTTGCTGCCGAGAGAGGACAGAGGCTGCTAGCCGCCTCTCTGTGCAGTGGAGTTTGGAACTGACTCTTCCAGAACCTTGAGTGAGCCCCTCTTAGATGTATGAGATGAGAGTTCTATTTTGATACTTCAGGACCCTTTGGGGATATTTCCCCAAGACTCTGGGGGATAGGTGGGACATTTTTTCTAAGGACCCAGGAGCACTGAAGTGATGTGGGAACAAGAACCAGGTATGTGAGGGCACATCTTCTATAGCCCACGCTGACATCAAACCAGTAAGCTCTGCAGGACAAGAGAGGATAAGACCTGTAAGTGAGGCAACTCTTGTTACTTCAACTGATGAAGTTTGCAGATCTTTTCTCTTGGGCTCTGACTTAACTTGATGCAGTATCCACATTCCAGTCTCTGTGTGTAGCTCAGTTGGGATCCTTGAAAGAGAATTTTTGGCAGGGGACAACCAGGGCAGATGTCCACATTTAGGCCACCAGAGAGCTAGGTCAGCTTCTAGAAGGCCATGGGATTAAGGCAGGCAACACTCATAGACGCTGGGGAAACACCTCAATATGAGTCCACTACCCTAGCCAGTACTTCTCAACTTTACTGTGTGTACAGATACCCAGGGATCTTGTTAAAATTTAGGTTACGATCCAGTAGGTCTAGGGTGGGACTAGAGGTCTTGCATCTCTAACAAGTTTTCAGATGATGTCAATGCTGCAGGTTTGTGGACCACACGTTTATTGAGCAGCAAGGCACTATGTTACTACATGCTACAAATGTGAGTCTTTATAATAATAATAGTAATAACAATAGTAATAATAATAAACTTTTACAGAGCATTTAGCTTGCACTAAGCATTACCTGAAGTGCACCACAAGCTTACTTCATTTCAGCCTTCTAACAATCATAGAAGTGGATACAGTGATCCCCACTTTACCCATGAGGAAACTGAGACACAGAAATGTTAAGTGACATGTCCAAGGTATGAAAAAATTCCACGCAGATATCGTTTGTTATTCTGACCAAATGATTGGAGCAGCCCCTGTTGTTTCTCTCTGAACTCCAAGGACCTGTTCAGTATCTGGATACGGACCACTACGTAAGAGTTATGTCTCGCCAAACAGCATCAAAACTTTTCCACATGGAATCAGTTTAGTAACTGTACTTTAGAATTCTCAGAGTCTAAATAAGTCAAGATCAACAATATATTGGAAAAATCCACATGCTAAAACAACAAGTTCACTTCTCTGAATGTTCTACTCCATTGTACCTAAATACTGTTCTTTCTTTTTCAACCAGAACACTGTCTCTCATCATAAATAAATACACAAAGGTTTGTTTTTAATAGTTGGTCTAAGTCTATGTTATTTTATCTTGTCAGCACCTTACAGATGTTACAGTGAGCGAAAGAATAGAAACACTTCATGAAGTGTTCTTTCTATGTCATAAGCCATAGGAAGTAGCAGTTCCAGCTGGTTAGGACCTAGCTCTATGAAATGAATTCCTCCTTTGCTCTTAAAACTGACACAAACGCCTCATGGAGAAAACTCCACATATAACTTTCACTTATTTAATTCTCTCAGGTGGAGGAGTAATTTTATACAAGCACCATCTACTGCTGGTTTGGATTTCTTTAGTATTAAGGGTATATATTATTTATTCTCCTTAAAAGTTTTATTGTTATGGTAAATTGTTGAAAATCTCTTGAGTTGGAATACAAATTAGCAGTACAAATTTTATGGTACAATAATGTAATAAGTAAATTTTAGGGATATAGTTTTTTTGATGGTGCCATATGATTCAACTGAGTTTTATTCCCCCCTCCTAATAATCAGTGGTTAACAGAAACTAATTATACCTATATAAGAAACTTCCATACTCTTTTCCAGAATGGGCATATCATTTTCTATTCCCATCGCAATGCATGACAATCTAGATTCCACATTTGGTGTTATCACATTTTTAGAAATTTTAGCCATTCTGATAAGTGCTATGATATACATTGTAGTTTCCATTTGTATTTCTCTAATGGTAAGATGCTGAATATTTTTTTACTCATTATTGTATTTATATAGATAAACTCCTAAAAATGCTCCTTTACAAGGAATTTAAGTCACGACTAGTCCTTTTCAAGTTCACAATTAACTTGCATTGTCTTAAATGTCATTAGAGATGATCAATGAATTCTGACCTTTTAACATTATTGATAAAATAGAATTTGAGGTGCTTGGCAATCACTGTGTATAACAACATGTGACCATGGAAAATTCTAAGTTCCAAACAATCATCTTGCAAATAAATACTTGGGAGAAGAAAGCCCTAATTTTATTTAATTTTTTTTTTCATTTGCTATCCCCTAATTGTTCCTCAAAAAAATGTCAAGCAGTTCAGTTTGTTCACATGTTAGGAATTGTCTATACTATATATAATATATATATATAATATAATATAATATAATATAATATAATATATTTTTTTTTTTTTTTTTTTTCTCAGTTCTAGAGTTGTATTTATCTATTCAGTCATTCAGTGATTATATAGTGAGTACCAGCTAATGTGTTGAGGCCAATGCTAGGACCCAGGGATAAAAAGCCAAGTGAGACAAACAAAATTTTTACCCCCTGAGTTTACAGTCAGCAAAGGTTTTTAAATAGACAAAGGTAAGCATTTCATATTATGCTCCTTAAGTAGTATCAGCCTGCTCAGTTTCAAGTTTAATATTAGGTTATGATTTATGTGAAGTCGGTGACTAGTTGAAAAATCACAGTGAAAGCTCACAGATTTCCTGAGGCTTTTCCAGTCATGCGACCTTCCCTCTTGCAGGGGGCCATGCAGGTTGGCCCTTCCCCCCCTGCGGCCAACTGCCAGAGCACACAAGACAAGAGAGGGCTCACTCTGTCCCCTCCAAACCTCATCACACAAGACTGTATCAAAGACTAGACCTCCAAAACGTTTGAAATTAACAGAAGAGAAGCTACTCCTGAAATGTAAAATTAAAAAAATAGAAATAGCCAGTTTGTTGTATAAACTGAGCCAACGGTAAAGGCATTTTTATTATAACAGAAATATTGCTGACTATATTGTACAATGTGAAGCAAGCTATAGAATAGATTTAGTACTCTTTTGATCAATTTAATACATGTTTGTTGTATATATGTGCTCTTATCATATCATGTCATGTCATGTCATATTATAGACACTATTGAAGGTGGTGGAGACATAAAATCAATCACACACTATCCCTATCCTCCAAGAGCTCACCTTCATGTGGGAAACAGAAATGAAAACAGAGAATTTGAGTAAATCGTCCTAAATACTTCTGAGTTATCATGGGGACACACACACACACACACACACACACACAATAACTGTGTAGCTGGGGACAGAGTGAGATACTGATGAGAAGGGACTTCCATATGGTAATTTGTAAACCATAAATATTTAGACTACGGGTCAAACTTATTTAAAGTATAGTTATTTTTCTAATGCTTCCTTTCACAGGTACTTTTGATGTTTTTGTTTGTTTTGCTTTTTTAGTAAGTTCTCTTCAATGTACCTTTTTCTTGATTTCCAGATTCTACTCTTATTTACTAAGTTCTTTTCCAAAATTGCACATTTCAGTTATTATACCCCGTAGGAGACATTTGAGAAACACATTTCTATACAGGCATTCCCCACTATCTCTTACTTTTATTCATGTCTTTTAGCCAGTTCTACATATAAAGCAAATATTTCCTAAAATATGATGGCAACTTGATTCTGTCTTGTTTTTATCAATCTTTGGTGTGGAACCTTGTCAAAAGTCTTGTAAAAGTCTAAATAAATTTTGTATACTGATTTCTCTAGTCTAAATGCATACTTACCCCCTCAAAGAACCTTAGTTGGGAAATATTGGCAAGAGTTGTATTTCACTGCACAGTATATTCTGTCACTGGCCTGTCTCCTTTCTATTCTTAGATTGGAAGAAAAAAAGAGTCCCAAGGCTTTTCTTGGTTTATTTGTATTTTTCTTGATGGTGCATTATTTTAATGAGATAAAATCAAAAGCATAAGTATTTTTAACAACTCAATTTCTTACAGCGAAGCATGTAATAAAAACTTGATAATGATCTCAAGTTACTATCTTCCTTCCAAAGTATGTTGATCCAACTATACAAACATGCCAAATCTGAGAGCACAACTAAGCACCAGTGTGCAGGCTTTTCACTTGCAAATCAGCATGCAGATTAAATGGAGGCAGGTTTAGGTGTTTAATTTAATATAATGTTAAACCCTAGCTTTTAATCCAAGATCATGAGCATGGAAAAGTCATTTGAGATATATAGTTTTAAATTTTAAAACAAAATTACTTCAGAAATGAAGTTACTTTATCATCCACTTGTCAATGACGGCTCTTCATATAAGATTGCCTGAGTGCTACATGCATAAACAGAGATTCAATTTAAAAAAAATCACAGTTGTGTTCATGAGTGATTTTTTTAATGCTGCATTTTTATTATGGTAGGAACGAGGAATGCCGTGTTTTTGTTTTTTTTTTTGGTTTTTTTTTTTGAGCAATGTGTTTGTTATTACTTGTGAAGAGTTTTATGTTTTGCTCGTTGGCTGTGTTCTGCTTTCTGAGCATAAGTAAACGTATGAAAATATTACATGTTCAACCTCTTTTGTATTTCCTTTAATGAAACATTCTTTTATATCTATTTTCTTCAATGTTTATCTGATGTCACATCCCATTACGTAAAAGAGAGAAGTCTTTGGCTTATTTTCACAGAATTGTTTGACACTTAAAGGATTAAAGAAAATTTGATTTATGATCTGTAACATGAACCCAAAGAACAGAAATGAATAATAATCTGAGATCTAAATTCAACTACTGATATAAGAATTTGGTTGATTTCCTTTGGTGATTTAAACTTTTCTTTATCAAAAACAATATAAAACTATTCTTGTGTGTGTGACTTACAGATTATGACATTAGTATTTAAAAGGTAAATAAAATGTAATATCTTCTGACAAATATGTTTCAAATACCTATTATGTCCTATTTCCATCGTGTTTTAATTATTAGCTTCATGGTTTGCTATGACAATCAAAGAGTAGTATTTCTAACATAAAGAAAGTAATAGACATCCAAAGACTTTAAAATGCATTTTTTAAAGAAAAAAATGATGGATGAAATACTCTGAATATTTTCTTTAAAATAAATATAGAAATGTCTGATGCAAAAAACAAAACAAAAAACTAATAGCAAAGATTATGTATCTTCTTAATTGATAGATTAATGCTGATGGTATAATATTTGGAAGTAATTCCAAGAGTAAATCATAAAATACTATTAGGTAGGAGGCACTTAAATGATAGTGCTATTCTTCTCCCTATGTATGTACTTTCTTATCCCCACTAAATCATGTTTGAGTATGTAGTGGAGCTTACAGTTTGCTCATTTGTACTAGACAATATGTTAATATGATTCTGTTAAAAAGAAGGCTAAGGGAAGGTCAATGTAAAGTTAAGATGACAAGATGGTAAGTATGAGCATCCAAATCCTGACACAAAAATTCAGACACCCTTCCCAGCTTTCTATACTTTTCAAGAAAGACAACTAAAGAGTTTTCTATTTTGTTGCCTTTTGGTGATAATGTATTCACATCATTCGGAAAAAAAGGTATAAAAATATAACACACTTCTTTTTCTTACAAATGTATTCATTCCTTCTTTAATCAACAAAAGAATTGGTGTAGATAATGGGATAATTAGCACTTATTGTTTACTATGTGACAAGTTTAAAGAGGCGAACTAGCATGTCAAGATGAAATGTTGTGTTAAAATGAAACCCAGGCCAACTCCAGGGACAATATTCTTAAACCCATTATGTTCACTAGAAAGATAAAGATTAACATATTACCAAGCAACTGTTTCTTCTTTGAGGGTTTCTCAGGGAAGTGAGGGAGACAAAAGAAAAGCAAATAATGAGAAGCCTCAGAAATGGTAGAATAGAGGTGATATAAGGCTCTAGGGGAGACAAAAAAAAGCATCTGCAGCCTGGGAAGGTAACATTTCTGAACAAAATCAGATGGTCAGGAGTTCACCGATTCAACATGATTTGGAGAGGAAGAACTAGGGAAGAGAAGGTCGCTCTCAGAAGAGATAAGAGTATAGCCAGTACTAAGAAGGAAACATGATCAACATACACAGGGAGCATGTTCTAGCTGGTGGAAATACTACGTTTGAGAGTGAGAATAGAGGGACTTTGAAGGGGTAGAAGCAGTCCTGTGAACCTTCTTAATGAGGCTGAACTCAAGCAATTGGAGCCACTGAAACAGTTAAAGAATAAAATAGCTAGAATTACACTTTAGGGGAAAATTTCTGACAGCCGTGTATAAAGGATGAATGGGTTGGAAAGAATAGGGAGGTTATTGTAGTAATGGAGGCAAGATAAAATGAGATGCCTAACTAAAGCAATGAATGGTAATGGGCAGGTGAAGAGATATGAAAGAAATTATGGAGGCAGAGTCAACCATAGTTATGATAGGAAAGGAGATGATGAAGAAAAAATTTCAATATGATAATCTCCAGCATTGAGTGATAGGATAGGCGGTGGCATCAATAAGAAAGAGAGAAAAAACAGGAGGAGGTAGACCTTTTGGGAAGCCATCCATGAGTCAAGATGAGGACATGTTGAGTTAGAACATCAACTAAAAATTAACTTTCTTAGTCACATTTACATTCTAGGTTTCTTCCTGAAGATTCTATCCATGATTACTGTCACTGAACTTGAGTGTTCATAAAATGATTGAGATTCCTGTTTCCTCCGAGCATGTTTCATGCCCACACCTGACCAATCCCATTGCTATTTCATAACTCCCTTGTCAAAAGGTAACCTTATCTTAACAGAATTGCATAACATTGCCCACATTAGCATCTGTATTTCTACAATGTTCTGGAACACTGATTTCTACTCAGAAAAAAAAGCACATAGTTGTTCAAGTCATTGGTGAGAACAGTTTAAGAGGCACACTTTAAAGAATTGAAATATATCTATCCAAAGTTGATCACCTTAATTTCTGTAGAATTTAAACTTTACAATCAGTTGGTATCATTTAAACATGAATATATGTTCACTTACATGTGGAATCTAATGAACAAAATAGGACCAGAGGCATGAATACATGGAACAGACTGACCGATCTTAGAGGGCAGGGGTATGGAGGGGATTGGAAGAGATTAGTCAAATAACATATATGCATAGCCTGTGGACATAGAAGGCCTGGGGTGGGGCAGGGGCTGCATGGAGGGGAGAAAGGGGGAGAAAATAGGGGACATTTGTAATATTGTGTACAATTAAAAAAACAATATACAGGACTTAAAACTAATAATAATAAAAATAAACATGAATATATGGATTCACTTAAAAAAATGCTTTCTCCAACCTATTGGCCATTTCAGGGAAGATTCTAACCTTGTTTTACGATTTATAATTACATATTACTAGACAAATTATTTATTTATTTATTTTATAAATAAATATGTATTAATTACCTCCTCTGGCACTGTGAAATATAGACCAACATGGCTTGCCCCTTGAACCCTTACAGACCAGCTAGAGTGAAAGTAAAGAGAATTATTAAAAGGTTTTAAGGAGATACTTAGCCTTAATTACCTTATTTTCATTTATTGCCTTGGGAAAAAATTATGTCTACTCCCAGCATCTTTAATCTAACTTCAAACACACAATAGAGAAAAAGCAGCTATTGGAAATGTAAAAGTGCTCTTATAACTTACCATGCTAGGAGTGTGCTGGTGATTGTATTTGTTAAAGCTATTTTATTTTATTTTTAATTTCTTTTTGTCTTTTATTTATATAAAATTCTTACTTGCTTGTGTTTATTTTTTCAGGCATTTTTTTTTTCTTTCTAAAAGATTTATTTTCCCAATTGTCCAAATCTCTATATTCATACCTCTGATAACCCTACCTCATGCTAATTTTTCCTCTGCACATAAAATCAACAAAACATATCAGAACCATAAAACGTGTTCATATTTTTTGATCCACTAATACCATTTGTAAGACAATAGCTTAAGAAATTAACATGTATCCCCTAAAACATTATTGATGATAATATTGAATAACTGAAAACAAAATATATATCCAATAATAGAACTAAATAATTATACATCATTTCTGAATCATAAACCTTAAGCTAAGAATGGTGAACCACAGTTTACACAGGGCACCCTGTCCACCACCCTTGTCATTAACTTCTAAGATGTTTCTAACTACTCCTTAGAAAGAAGCCCATATAATTCCAAAGCCCTCTCACTCATTCTTTCTTTCTTGTTTCCTACTTTTTAAGGTTTCTAATAGTCACATTATTTAATAATTGAGTCCTCAATAAAGGATATCTTATTAAGAATGAAGACATGTTTAAATTTGTCTTAGATTATCATGCCACAGGATCAGGTGAAAATCCTAGCTGCGTGATCCTGGATAAATTATTTAATCTCTTCCAACTTGGTTTTTTTTTTTTTTTTTTCATCTATAAAATGGAGCTAATAATACATGCCTCACTAAGTATATTGCAAGGATTAAACAACATATTAAAGTAACTAGAATGTCATAGGCACATAAGAGATGTTAGATTCTTTTTATAAACATTTAAATTTATTTACATAGAAACTTGTAAATGGATATGTTTTTCTTTTTTCAGTAATACCTTTAGTGTTAAATTATCTCTTTTCACCATTTCAAAATGGGAACTAATCAAGATTGTTTAAACTTTTCATATTAACCCAGCTGATGTGGCTCAGTGAATTGAGCGTTGCCCCATGCACCAACAGGTCGCTTGTTCCATTCCTGGTCAGGGTACATGCCCAGGGTTGTGGGCTCGATCCCCTGTAGGGGGCATGCAGGAGGCAGCTGAAATAATATTCATACTCTGAAGGCCTAGCCTCTCAGAATGTGACTGTATCTGAAGATAAAGCCATCAAAGCAGTGATTACGTTAAAACGAGGACATTATGGTGAGTCCTGATTCAATCTGGTAGGTGCCCTTATAAGAAGAAGTTATGTAGACATACAGAGATGCCACGCATTCACATGAAAAGATAACAAGAGGGTAGCCACCTGCAGGCCTAAGAAGGAGGCCTCAAAGGAAATCAATCCTGCCAGCACCTTGAATTTTGCACTTCCGGCTTCCAGAACTGTGAGAAAATAAAGGTCTGTTGTTTAAGCCCCCAGTTTATGTATGGTATTTTGTTATGGCAGCCCAACTGACTAAAGAAAACACTTATCTGAAGCCAAAGCAAGATCCATAAAATTAAAGGCAGTTTGATAGTCCAGACACTATGTAATTAATTTGGGCATTGCTATATGTAAGATATTCAGATCATTCAAAGCAATCCATGGATTTTTTTTCTCCCATTGTTTTATGCAGTTGAACACAGCACACTTTCTTATAATTATGCCCTGCTGTTTAAATAATAGTAACTTGTAAAGAGTGTAAAAATATTTCACTAGATGAAACAGTACAAATTCCGTGACATTAATATATCAGTTCCTTCCACTGTGGCACTTCATTTCAATACTTAATAAAGGTCTACTCAGCAATCTTCCCTTCAGTCTTCTCAATGAACCACAATCATTTCTGGCACATATGCAGAACATAGCAAACCTTCTTGAATTAATAAAATTAAGTCTGTCAGATTTAGGCCAGTCGGGTATTAAATTCAAGCTAGACCAAATACTGGCTGAACATAGTTGTAGCTTGTATAGATCAGATTTGGAATAAATTCAGTTTGTGATGTAATGTAAATTGTCAAAGTGATACTGCTTCAAATTTCACGTTGTTTACTTTAAAAGTGATATATATCATACAGAAAAATAAACTTTAACTTAATGTGAAAATAACTACTTAGCAGAACAATAGAATGAGAGTGCAGGCTGAGCGAGCATTCATTAAGAACTGGCATATGGTTCTGCAAAATAATCCAGGATTTCATTGTTTCCATTTGGACTGAACAGGAAGAAAAGACTCAGTAAAATGTTACCTTCACTTTTCTTTAACGTGGGAATTTAAAAAAAGGTTTTTTTTTTACATTAGGAATAGGCACCTTTTACTCTCTTAAGTATGTGTAAAATTTCTGTTGCATTTATTGTAATGGTAAAAAACCAACAACAACAACAAAAAAACCCCCAAAAATAACAAAAAGAACCGTGACATAACTGCCACAACAGTGACTGTGTCAAAATAAGCTCAATTAACTTAAAGTTGTTAAAATATATATGCCTTTCTGTGACATATTCAATATTGGTTTTTACAACATCAAATCCATGCCATAGTCACCATTTCAGTGAATTAAGAATCTTGTCAAAGAACGCTTTTGCAAAAACCAGAAAACAAAATTCCAACTATTCTATAGGATTATTTTAAGATATACATTATAAAGGGATAACTGAATGATTAAAATATTTTTGGTCCTAAACCTTTAAAGTAAAAAAATATAGAAAGCCCTGGCTGGTTCAGCTCAGCGGTTAGAGCATCAGCCTGTGGATCAAAGGGTTGTGGGTTTGAATTGTGGCCAAGGGCACATACCTCGGGTTATAAATTTTATCTCTGGCCTCCGTTGGGGAGACAACCAATCAGTGTGTCCCTCTCACATTGGTGTTTCTCTCTCTCTCCCCCATCTTCCCTTCCACTCTATCTTATAAAAAAAAAATTAATGGAAAAATATCCTCGGGTGAAGATTGACAATAAATAAATAAATAATATAGAGAAAATATAGATTAAAATATTGCATCAGAAAGCTAACTATTCAAATTTCTAATACACAATTTTCAACTAAATTTATGTATTTATTTATTTTTTAAACTTTTTTTTTCTTTATTAATTTTAGAGGGACTGGAACAGAGAGGGAGAGAAAAATAGAAACATTGATGAGAGAGAACATTGATTGGCTGCCTCCTACATGTCCCCCACTGGGGATTTGGCCCACAACCTGGGCATGTGCCCTGACTGGGAATTGAACTGGCAACCTCTTGGTACATGGTTCGATGCTCAACCACTGAGACACACTGGCCGGGCTCAACTAAATTTATTTTTATAGTTTTCTGAAGTTTCTTTAAGCATGACATCAGACAATAAAAATCTCTAATTTTGAGGCCTAATTGAAATAACAGTGTTTATATAGTCAAATATATTAAATTTTTTTGAATTACCATATTATTCATTCATTCATTTATTCACTCATTCAACAAATGATTTTGACATGCCTATTACCTGCTGGGGACAGTGATTCTCAAATAGGCATTCTGATAACATGACAGAGCTTGTAATAGAATAAGAAAAATAAAGATTTCATAATTAAATACAAATATAGATAGAAATTGGACGTGCAAGAACAATATGTAAAATGCTTAAACAGATTCTCTCACTGAATTCTCCTAATACTCATGAGGTCCTTACTATGCTTAGCTACATCTTCCTCAGAAAAATCTGAGGCACAAAGAAGAGAATAGCCCAAGGTCATGTAGTCTTTAAGTGGCAGAACTGGAATTTAAACCCATGCACTCCGGCTGCAGGACTTGTTTTCTTTACTACTACTATAGTGCATATACTTTCAAATATAACATTGTAACTTGTGATGAATGATATAAAGAAAAATACCATCTACAAAACATTGTATACACAAAGCCAAATTTAGCTTGAGACTGTCAAGGGAAACCTCTCCAGAGTTTGGATTTTGAAGCTGAGATTGGAAGGACAACTGAAGATAGGGAAAAGACAGTGAGGGTGAGAGGGAGGGCAGTATTTCAACAGAAGAAATAACATATCCCAAGATCCTGGTATTAAAAAATAAGGTACGTGCCTGAACATTTTCCCCCAATCTTTGTTTTACAAGAGCCAAGATGCATTTTTTATATTTTATGTTACATTAAAAAAATTAATTCAAAATTTTTAAGCAGAGAAAAATGCTGAAAAATATTAAGAATAACAGCCCAAAATGCTTAAAAGCACAGTAGGTTGCAAAATTGCTTTGCAAGGTACTAAGACATGAAAAACGAGTGGCAAAAAAATGATCATTTTTAAATGCATTTCCAACTAAAAGTCACCTTGAACAAAATTTTATCCCACCAAATTGTACGTTTTCAATTCTGTCTTGGCAGTTAGATGAAGCTGGCTGGCAGAGGGATCGGATCAGTGTAGGTAAAAAAATAAAGAGGTAAAAACATCATGGCTTGTTCTCAGAACTACAAAGAACTTGGATTTGGCTGAGATGCATGGTGAGGGGTGGGGAGGAGAAGCTCTCGGGAAGAAAGATAAGGTTGGACATGGAAGTAGGAACCAGATTGAAGAGGAAATTATAAGTCATACAAACAGTTTTATCCTTTAGGTAATGGAAAACTATCAGAAAGTTTCAAGTAGAGATTTGCATTTTAGGAAGCTCTCTTAAGAGAATTAGAAGCTGAAAGAAACATGAAAACTAGAAAATATAAAACTGTCCAACATGTTAGCATTTAAAATTCTCTGTTAACTGATAAAAGAGTAAGTTCATAATGTTATTAATGGCAAAATGAAATATGAGAGAGAAAAATAAAAATATGTGATTGTAGCCCTAATATCAAGTATGTTTTATTTATTGGAATTTTTTGAAAGGTAGTCATAGTAGACTCTATATGGTGACATCAAAGAACTTGATGAGATAACACATGTAAAAGCACCCAGCACATGTCTGAAATATAATAATTGATGCTCAATAAGTGTTATATATTTCACTTGGTAAGTTCCATTACTGACCATCCCAAACTGTAGTATTATTTACACACTCTCTTTAGAGACACCCAACATTACAAGAGGTCAAAGCAATAAGTTCAAAGGTAAAACATTTTACTTTTAATTTGTAACTTGAAATTTATAAGTGTTCATGGCACTGATCATTAATGTGTTTAGTGATAACAGGGCAAGAGTCACCATTTAACGTCATCTCTTAACCATTTCTTCTCTTTAGACTTATTACCAATTCATCGAGACTCTGTTCTAGATCTCAAAATAATTGCTCAATGTCATTTTGGGGAAAATATTTCAATAATGGCATTCTCTGAACGGAACTACTATGTTTTAAAAATTACTGTCAAAATCAAAGCTGGAATGGGAGGTAAAGAAAACATATGTGATGTGTCAAGCACTCTAAGAGTTATTAATGCCCCTCACTTGACTCTAGCAACATCTGTATACACTATCCCTGTGTGTGTCTGTGGGGAAACTAACACTCAAAGAGACTGTGTGCTGCGCTCCCTGTGGAAGCAGGTGGAGGGAAAGAGTCAACCTAGGCTTTGGAATCCAATACCCCTGGGTCTCAATCTCATTGTTTCCTCTATCTATACCATGTTTCCAGGGAGAAAATTATCTTAGTCATCATTTTATCTCCAGCGTCTACCTGATCAAGCAATTCAGAAGAGAAGACTAACCAATATTGGAAAGAAAGAGGAAAGAAAATTTCAGAATGTAACAACCTTGAGCTCATTTTTAGAATAGAGTTCAGTATATTATCTCTTATAATTCCAAAAATAAGTAGGCATTCATTTCTACATGTGTCTGGGAGATAGTTTTAAGGAGGAGCTCCTGATGACTGAACTGATCCAGAAATAGAATGCAATAAGTCAAATGGACGACCTTATACTTGCCAAGTTATCAAAAATTAAAATGGGAGAAATAGCAATCATTTCCTTGTTTTCCTCTTATGTAAGTGTAGCCACATGATTAAGTTCAGGTACGAGAATGTGAGAGAAAGTGATATGTGACTCTTCTAGGCTATGTCCTGAAACGGAAGGGGTGTGATCTTTCTCCTACTTTCTCCATCCAACCTCCTGGAATGCAGGTGTGACTGGGCTCCACCTTGGATGGTGAAGATGAGGGCAATGTCACCTGTGCTATGGACAATACAACAGGAAGACTGCAGGAGCCTGGGTCCAGTTCTGAAGCTGCACAGCCCAGCCAGTCCTCTTCCACTCACCTTCACACTATTAGGTGAGAGAAACACAAGCTTTTATCCTGCATAAGTCACTGTTGTTTGAGGTCCCTGTTACATGCCACTGGACACAAGTGCTCATCAGCTCTGATGGAGCCCATAATGGCAGCGTTCTTGTGGGCTAGCTCATTCTCTCTTCCAATCTCAGGATTTCCTTTCTCCTAATAAGATAGAAACTGGGGAAGCAGTCATTGCAAATCAGAAATCAGTTTACATCTTAAACTGGGCAAGATGACTGTTGGAAGAAATTCTAAGTTCACTGAAATATTTATCTTTACAAAGTGTAATTTTAGCCAAATGTCTTTTTTCTTCTCACTGTGACAAAAACAAAATATTACATCTCATCTGGTTCTTCTTATTTTGAGAAGAATAAGATCAAAAGGTATATCTATATCTGGAAGTCTTTCTTTCTCCTTCCTTCCTTCCTTCCTTCCTTCCTTCCTTCCTTCCTTCCTTCCTTCCTTCCTTCCTTCCTCCCTCCCTCCCTCCCTTCCTCCCTCTCTCCTTCCTTTCTTCCTTTCTCTCTTTCTCTCTTTCTTTCCCATTTTAAATCTGTAGAAAGCTCATGACTTTGTGAACTAAATTGGCTAATGTCAGAATAAATTTTAAGCTAGGAAAAAAGTGTTAAACCAGACACTTTGCAAATGCCTAGGGGTTAGAATTCACATCAAATGTCCCAGATCATGTACAATTGTCTTTACATATTTTTAAAATTCTATTCTAGATTCTGCTCTGGGCCCCATGCATATTAAACTTTTTAGTAAAAATAAAACTCAATTGCATGCTCATATTTCTAATTTTTGAGCATTTGGCCTGTTATTTTAAAATGTAGTAAAATAACTCCCAGTCAGCTCTCTTTATTATGATGTTGGAGCAGCCTATGACCTGCAAGCTACAAGCTATGTGACCTTAAGTAATCTTGGTGTTTCTACCTATAAAGTGGGGCCAGTGATTGTTCTTCACTCAGGATTGTGACATGAAACACTGATGAAGCACTTAGCAGAGTGCTTGTAGATATTATAGAAGCTTAGTAAATATCAGCTGTTATTCAGATTATTATGACTGATATTTGCCACAGACACTTACAGTTTCTATGCTCTAAAAATTTACCTCCTTCCTATAGGATGATGCTATCCCTTGACTGATATCAGTATACCATCTGCTCTAGTTATTTAGTACAAATGAGTTTATGCTGAGTTATCTATATTTTGAAAAGTGGCTGAACAGAGTTGAAAATGAGCTTGCATCCATAAAATAAAATGAACAGTGCAAAGTACACTTCTTAATCAGCTCTTTTATTTCAGCTACTTGAAATTCATGTGGGTCTTTAGATTAATAAACTATAATTATTACTCTATTAACTTTGCATGATTCTAAAAGACCATAAAGGGAATATTTTAATTCTTTCTGTTTTTTTCACAGTAAAGATATGGTGTGTGTGTGTGTGTGTGTGTGTGTGTGTGTGTGTGTACCATGCAGTAAAATAAAAGTTTCTAGTAAATACTATGATTTAGGAGGATAAACAAGAATAATCATCCTTTTTATCACTAACAGTTATGATCCCACAATAAAATTAAGAAATTACATAATGGTAAAATTTACTGGAACTGCACTTCTTAAAGGCATGTGCCAAATAAAAATGAGAAGATGATGTGAAGCATGAAATACACATTTGTTAAACAGACTTTGTCACCCAACACGTTTAATACTTGCACACTCTTAAATCAACTCTGGGGTCAAAGAATATCTCAAATGTAATTCAAGGGTTGGAAATTATTTTCAACTAGATGATAATTTTCTCTTCATCTTCATTTTGTGCCTTCAAAAATGTATATTATTTAGTATTTACTCTGCATATTATCCATATCCATTTAACACTCTCTAGTTCTCCAACCCTTACATACTTCCCACCCATCCAGGGCAAAACAAGAAAAGAATAAATTTTCTTCATTGATAAAAATAAAACTTAATCTTATGTCCTGATTGTTTCTTTTAAAGTACTGAACTATAGACATTTTGCTTAATTCCTTTTCAAACTATTTGTATGTGAGTGTGACTAACACATGATACTTACCATATAAAAAGGCTTACGATACCAGGTTTTAATAATCCTTAGGTGGCTCTATGCAAAGCAGATGTTCTACTATACTTTCCAGATGCTAGCTGTAAGCATAATTAATTAAAGGCAGGGCTTACATATCATTTTGGTACATTTCAGTACATAGCTAAAATATGTTAGAGAAAAGGGAGAATGAGTGAAAGCCAGGACTACTTAACTGCAAAGAGTATTGCCAAGAAAGATTAAGTTCACACATGTTATGCCAACAATGGGCAGAACTAAAAAGCAATTGTAACTCAACTTAGAAGTGCTTGTTTGGCATACTGTGACAACACTAAGAATTATTAAAAGCTAACTTTGTTCGCAGCTTTGCACCCTGCCTGCCCTTGGTGAGGTTTTAACAGTTACTTGAGAAATCTTCAGACAAACTAAAATGCCAATCTATACTTTAAGAATACAATAACCTAATAAAATTCTGATTAAGGAGTTTTTATCCAATTTTCTAGAGAAGACAAGTTTTATATTTCAAACAATACTCATTTTTTCCCTCTCTGGCCACTTTACTGTTTCAATATATTGTATGCTAACCAACCTCTTTTATTCAGTGCTGTCTTGTCTTTTGTGTTCTCTACAAATTATATCTCATATATAGTTCTGAGAACTCAATGAGCTTTGAGTACCCATTTTGTTCAAAGGCCTGTAATGGGGGAGATAGGGATAATCCATCCAGGGTTCTCTGCTCAGAGGTAGAGTCTTCTTTCAGAGACTATCAAAGCACCATCATGAAATTTAGTTCCCAACTTACCAACAACATTGGTTATATGCCTTAAGCAAACTTTAGGTTGTCTATCACACTGAGTCTACCTCAGTTGTCACAACCCCTAATATACTCAGTATCCAGCAGCATTTTCTCAAAGCAGACAACACAGATTATTTGTTAATGAGTAAATAAAAAAGACCACCTCCTTCAGATCAACCAAGTGGATATATGTGAATCACTCATTGTTTGCAAAGCACAGTGTTAGCTCCTTAGAAACAAAATGAAGGTAATCAGAAAGGGAAAATCAAAATATGTGAAATTGATACTATTATAATTTGCTGGTCATTAATACTAGAGAAGAAGCAAAGGGAAAGCCAGATATTATAGACATGTCATTTGGGCAGCATCACCAGGAAGCTGCACTTTTCTACTCCCCAGGGAACACCAGCTTATCCCCAGCAAAATGCTGGGGGAAGGAATCCAACAAAGAAAAGATAGATGCATGCCCAGTAAAGTTGGAGTGACACAGGAAAGGTACTTGCCTGTCAATCACACCTAAGGACAGAAATGATTGGTAAGAATGGGCATGGCCACTGAAAGTGTGAAATCATTTGGGAAAACATAATCCCTAAACAAAGAATTTCCTGCTCTTGGGCTCTTGTTGCTCCTGGTGTGATCAACTCCTAACTCTTGTGTTCTAGGTTTATTCTTGGCTTTCTTGCATTCACCTGTGTTTCCTCCAAAGCCATGTGACCCTATAGACCTACATGCAATGGACTGATGGACTGCAGCAGGAAACACAAGCTAAGCTAGCCTGATGCTGGACTGGACCCAGCTCCAACATGGAAAGTAAACTCTGGACACTGGCTCTGATTTTAGCTCTACTGAAGACCCAGCTATGCTTCTTCTATGACTAGACTAAGGAAAATGGGACTTTAGAAACCCAGGGATATAATTCCACAAGAATAAAACTTTCTACTATATCTCATTCTCCCACGAGGGCCTCCAGAAATTCTTATTCCAGCAGTATCCCAAGAACCCCACTCCCACAAGCAACTGGAGGAGATAAGCTCCTCTCCTCTCTTGTAACAAAATGACTTACTAATTATCTATACTCTGGATTTCACCTTTGGGGTATCCAAGGTATCCTGTGTTTATGGATTGAAAGAATTAATATTGTTAAAATGTAAATACCACCAAGAGCCATCTTTAGATTAAATGTAATTCCTATCAAAGTACCAATGGCATATTTTACAGAAGTAGAAAAAATACTTCTAAAATTTATATAAAACTACAAAAGACCCCAAATAGCCAAAGAAAACCTGAGAAAGAACAAAGCAGAATGTACCACACTTCCTAATTTCAAGCTATACTATAAAGCTATAGTCATCAAAACAGTATGGTACAGCCATAAATATAGACAAGTAGACCAATGGAACAGAATTAAGAGTCCAGAAATAAATCCAAGCATATATGATTAACTAATATTTGACAAGAGAGCCAAGAATACCCAATGGAGAAAGGACAGTTTCTTCAATATATAGTGCTGGGATGATTGTATATATTCATATGTAAAAGAATAAAACTGGACCCATATCTTACAACACTCACAAAAATTAACTTGAAATGGATTAAAAACTTATATGTAAGACTTGAAATCATGAAACTCCTAAAATAAAATGTAGGAATAAAGCTCCTTGACATGGGTCTTAGTAATGAATGTTTGGATATAACACCTAAAGTACAAGCAACAAAATAAAAAATAAAAAAGTGGGATAACATCCAACTAAAAGCTTCTGCACAACAAAAGAAGCCATCAACAAAGTGAAAAGAAAATTTAGGAAATGGAGAAAAATATGTCGAAATTCATAGAACTCAATAGTAAAAACAACAAATAACCCAATTAAAAAGTAGGCAAAGGAGCTGAATAAACATTTCTCCAAAGAAGATACACAAATGCTCAGCATTACTAGTCATAAGGCAAATGTGAATTAAAAGCACAGTAAACCCTGGTCGGTGGGTCACTTGGTTGGAGCATCTTCCCTTATACTAAAAAGTTGCTTGTTCAATTCCTGGTCAGGGCACATACCTAGGTTGTGAGTTTGAATCCCAGTTGGGATGAGTACGAGAGGCAACCAATTGATCTCTCTCTCTCTCTCTCTCTCTCTCTCTCTCTCTCTCTTCCTTCCTTTCTCTCTCAAAATAAAAAAAACACATCCTTTGGTGAGGATTAAAACAAACAAACAAACACAATGCAATGTCAACTCACACCTGTTAGAATGGCCATCATCAAAAAGATAACAGATAACAAATGCTGAAGTGGATGTGGAGAAATGCTTGTGTACTGTTGGTGGGATTGTAAATTGGTGCAACCACTCCAGAAAACAGTGTGGAGAATCCTCGACAAATTAAAAATAGAATTAGCATATCAGCAATTCTACTTCTGGGAATATATCCAAAGGAAACAAAAACACTAGAATATCTGCAGCCCACGTTCATAGCAGCAGCATTTACAGCAGCCAAGATATGGAAACAACCTGAGTGTCCATCAACGGATGAATGGATAAAGAGTGGTATAATATGCATACAGGGAATATCATTTGACCATAAAAAGATGAGGAAATTCTACCAATTGCAACAACATAGTTAGACCTTGAAAGTATTATACTAAGTGAAACAAGTCAGACAGAGAAAGATAAACACTGTATGATCTCACAAGAACAATAAAAAAGGAAGTGGCCCATGCTTGGAGACAGGTGAGCTAATGCTCCAAAACCTGGCTCCCTGATGGCTTTTAGGGGGTGGGCTATATAGGAGAAAAATCATTAATCATGGTGGCTAAGGTAGTTAGGGTCGTGGTCAGGGTTGTGGTCTCTACTGATTGGTGGACACCAGGGGTAGGGGTCATCAGTCATTGCAGCTGGTCCTGATGTCAGCCATGGCTAGCTTCATCTGGTTTCACTGCTTTCCTGGGCCTGGGGCTGAAACATAACTAAGACCTAGATGTTATCTCTAGTTTGACCAAAACTCTGTCTTTGAGGTCAACAGAACTGAGGGTTTGTTCTTAAGATTATTTGATGCTGACCAGAACCTCTTTGTCCTGAGGGCTTAATGATTAAGGGAGTGGTCCTGCAAGGGAGAAGGAGGCAGGTGAGTTAGGATGCTGAATGAGGCCAGTTTGAATCAAAAGGAAAGAAAGCAGAAAAGGTCATACTAAAGAAATGAAGTTTCTATGAGGTTACATAAGTACTAGGGAAGTAAAGTACAGCATGATGACTATAGCTAACACTGATGTATGATGTATAGGAAAATTGTTGAATTCTAATTGCAAGAACTATTTCCCCTTTATTGGCTTTCTTTTTATTGTATCTATAAGAGAAGAGGAATACTGGTGGAACCTATTGTGGTAATCATGCCACAATATATGTAAATCAAATCATCATGCTGTATGCCTTAAACTTATACAATGAGGTATGTCAATTTTTCTCAATATAACTGTATAATACCACAGTGAATACAAAGACACAATTCCTATAAAATCTAAGTTAACATTAAATTAACATGACACATGATGCTGAATATTTTACTGAGTATCAAATTGTCTTCTGCAACATAAATTAGGATGTATTTGCTACAATGAGGTTCTTGTGAGCTTAACCTAACTATAGACTGAGGCATGTTATGTCTGTTATTACAATTCTCTTTTTCAAACTCCTGTGAAAACGTCACACAACACGTAAACAAACAAACAAACAAATAGAAAACCTAATTGACTCTATTCAAGATTCTCTACTACAATATAGCTGACATTTGTGTAGAAAGATCAAAAGTTTACAAGTGTCTGGAGCTGTCTTTTAGGATCAGCACAAACAACCCCAAGGGCTGGTTTTAATCCCATTCTAAACCAAATCCTTTCAGCTAACCCATTAGCACTTATCACTAACAGGCTTTCTCCCCTTCATTTGTTTATTTTACTTGTTTATTGTCTTTCTCTCTTCCCTTCTCCTAAAAAAAAAACTCCATGGTGGTCTAGTCTGTCTCATTCTTGCTGGCTCTATCTCTAGGGCCTGAATAATATCAAACACTTAGGAAAGCAATAGTAAATATTGCTGAATTAATTAAGTAATGAAAATTATAGCATTAACACCAGTAACACCATCTATCCACATGAAAACACTACAATAAGAATGATTTCTTGTTTGTACTTAAAATGTGTCCCTTCTCAATACTGTTTCCACAAACCATTCAAATTCTGCAGATAGTTGGCCCCACTTCATAACAGCTGGGTTATGAGTAATATGAAAACATTTATAAAGCACTTTGAATATCTGCCATAAAGTATTATATGTAAATAAGAGGACCTATATAATTGGCAGAATGTGCACTTTGTATTCATTCATGTATAAATCAAACGCTTCCTGGGTCTCCACAGGGTAATACACACTCTCACACGAATTATCATGATTAATCCTCATTA
This sequence comes from Molossus molossus, assembly GCF_014108415.1. Lineage (NCBI taxonomy): Eukaryota > Metazoa > Chordata > Mammalia > Chiroptera > Molossidae > Molossus > Molossus molossus. The sequence continues at coordinate 50,279,407 of NW_023425351.1, forward strand.
GGTCCTAGAGTGGGCAGTACGCCTCTAGGTTTACAGATCAGGAACAACGCTCATATTAAGTAGCTAGAATCTGATCCTACTCCCATCCAGTATATTGTCATAATCTTTTCTTGGTTTTTATTTTTCCATTTTAGCAGACACATGAATGCTGTGTTATTTTCCCCATCTGCACAGGGAACGTGCCTTGGCAATGGGACAGCCTCATTCATATAAGATTTACTCACTGGAGGCAGCTAAGTGTGATTGTTAAGCACTCAGGCTCTGAATGTAGACTGTTCACAAATGGCTTCGTCACTCACAGGCAGAGTGACCTTGGGCTTAACGTTTTCATGCCTCGGTTTCCTCACCTGTAAAAGAAGGAAAATAAACAATAAATGTTTAACCCTTGTTAATAACAGAGTAGACCATTGTGGTTGCTAGTAATGCACGATATAATTTCTCCATTACTTTTATTTTCCTGCAAAAAGCTATATTGTTTATATTTGACCCATGACTTGGGGAGAGGGCCAGGATGGCTAAAAAGGTGTCTAGTGCCGCAGGGAACGCCTCAGGCTGAAGCCTTGACACTGGAGGGATGTAAAGGGGACCCTCGTCACGCGAGGGACTCTGGAGGCTCCCAGTCATCTTTGAGAGTGAGCATTTGAAAAGATACTCTCCCAGCACCGCCTGGGCACCTGCCAGCCTGAGGTTAGTCAGGTGGTTGCCCATCTGCTTGGGGAGTTGCACGGCTCTCTTCTAAGGAGTGGCTCTCCGGGAAGGCACAGCAACGGGCGACTGTGTGGGCAGAACCCAGAGCATGCAGATCCCAAAGGGCCTGGGTCAGGGTCTTCTCCAGCATCATGGTGGCTTCTGTGATGTGCAGGGCTTTACCCCACTCATCTTGGGACAGCTCGTGCACCCCCACCAGGAAGAGGCAGCTGCTGCGCTGCCTTGGCATCATCAAGAGATGCTGGGCACCCTCGTACTTCTTGGCCAATCAGAGAAGAAAGGGCCACATCCTCCAGAGTTACCTTGTCACTGTGGAAATAGAAGCCCAGAGAGAGGTGGGTGTAAGTGGCCTGCAGACACAGGTTGACCAGGCTGTGGGTGGTGGCCTTCACCTGGTGGTGGGAGGCCGGAATCCCTCCAATCACTGATGAAGCGAGAGACAGATCCGCGGGACCACCTGGTGGCTGCCTCCATTTCTTCAGCAGGTTTTAAAACCTGTCACAAAACTTCCATCCTAAGGGAGATATCAATTTTTGAAGAACTCCCTTTCCTGGATGTGAAAATGGTTTGGAATAAAGAAATAAAATATTCCCAGAAATAGAGCAAGCTTCAGCACCCTTCATATACACCCATGAAAAAAGAGATGTCAAGGAGAAAAAGATTTTTTCCAAGAGATGTTCATAACTTCAAGCTTCCCTTATGTTCTCTAAGTTATTATAGGTCATGGAGACAAATCTACCAGTATCTAAATCCAAATATTGAAATTTCTTGTATCTGTAGCACTCTAGTCTTTATCATATAAGAGTTTTTAAGTAATGGCTTTGTTGAGATATATTTCACATATGCCACAATTCACTCATTGAAAATGCACAGGTTTAGTAGTTTTAATATATTCACACAACTGTGCAACCACCCACTCCAATCAAGGTTAGAATATTTTCATCACCCAAAAAGAAACCCTGCACCCATTAGCACTCAGTCTCTGTATATTCCCCACAACCCCAGCCCTAGGCAATCACCAATTTATTTTATGTTCCCATGGTCATTTTTTAAATGTATTCAAAAGTTAAATCAATGAATGAATTGAAATTACATAACTAAAATATATAAAAGTTTTGAAACTAAAATTTGAATAATTTACTGAATACTTAGAAGTGAAAGTGTTAAAGATGCATAAGAAGTAAGTGTCACAGACAAAGATGTGTGTATTTGTACTGAGAATATGAAGGAAAGGAACATGCTATCTGCTCACAATTAATTTGAGAAAATAGGGTGTGGATAATGAAGGCGTTCTGGGGAGGTGTCCGGCAGGAAGCCTGGGCCATCAGTTCTGGGAATCAGAGAAGAAGGACCCCTGGCGACTGTGGCAAGGAAAAGAAATTCAAATCAGGGGTGGGTAGGACTGAGATTCAAAGAGAAGTGGGGCAGAAATTTTAATTTTCAACCACAGATAAAGCTGGTGCTTTGATTACAATTCAAAAATTCCAAAGGAAGTCACCTGAAACCCCGTGAGGTGTCCATTTAGGATGTATTTAAATGTGTTAAATGGCTCCATCCTTTGCGTTTTCTTAAAATATTCCAGAAAATGGATTTTTAAAGTAAAAGAAGATGTGTGAAAAGCTTGATTTTTCCCCCCTCATTATAAAATGTCTAATTTTGCTCTATGGATCGGCCATTTCTGAGATCATGAAAAGTAAATATGGAAAAACTGCAGAAAGAAACAAAAAGAACTTTTTGTATTACAAAGACACAGACAGGTTCTTTAGACGCGGTAGCTGTGTTAGGACGGTGAGATTTACCCTGTTTTAAACTTACTTCCCTGTAAATCCATCTCCTCTGCTAGGTCCTGAACTTCATTAGGGTTTGCGAGGGTCCACCAGACACAATCCCCCTGCCTGCCTGGATTCTGGATCCACGAATCCGGCAGGGGATAGGGTTGATAAAAGCCATAATATTCTTTTTTTTTTTTTTTTCACTAAGAGAGCTAGGTTCAGAAATGTGGCTTCTATCTGCAGGCGAATGTGATGAGCTCTAAAATCAAAACTCCCAGATGGGCAGGAAGAACCTGGGCTTCGAGAAGCAGCTGAGTCCTGCTCCCTGCCTGCAGCTCACTCACAGGAAGGAGGGAACAGCTGAATGAAGTTCTGTTCTTCCTAGTTTTTTTTTTTTTCCAGTGCATCAAGTAAATTAATCTCCCTGCCCAGGCGCAGTGATATAGATGTCAAACTTAAGCGCCCAACAGAATCATCTGGAGGGCTAGTTAAAACACACGTTGCTGGGCGCCATGCGCAGCAGTTTTGCTTTGCATTTCTGACAGGTGCTCAGGTGGGGCTGATGCAGCTGGTTTGGGGGCAGGGCACACTTTGCGAACCACCGGCGCAGGAACAGCATCACAATCCCCCAAGGTGGGCACAAAGTATCCCCCACAGCAGCTTCCACACGGTGACTGCTTATCCTGCTCAGTCTATTCCCTTCTCCCGTCAGCGATGGGCACAGGGGCCGGCACACAAGGGCAATATGTCGTTTGCTGGATTGAATGGAACACTCGTGTTGCTGGACTTCTGTTTCAAGTAGCCTGTAAAATAATTTTAAAATGTTTTTAATCTTCAACTTTCACCCACTTTTATTTTATTTTTTATCCTCACCCGAGGACATTTTTCCATTTCTTGTTCAGATAGAGTGGGAGGGAGAGAGAGGGAGAGAGAGAGAGAGAAACATCGACATGAAAGGGACACACAGAGTGGCTGCCACCTGCACAACCCATCCAGGGCCGGGGACAAACTGCAACTGAGGTACATGCCCCCAGCGGGGGCGAACCAGGGTCTCTCTGGACTGCAAGCTGACCTCTAGCCGCTGAGCCAAACCGGCCAGGGCAACTTTCACCCACTTTTAAAACTAAACTTCACATCATCTTTGTTTGAAGTTCTTGATTCTGATACTTAAAAGATTCACCACTTCTCGGAGGTAGACTGGATGTGAGCTGGAAGTGACTGCGATGCTGCAAATACGCCTGTTGCTGTACAATTTTCTTCTGAAAGCAGCAGAAATTCTCCTCAAAAGGGCATTTTTATCCCACTGTCTCTCCAGGGAATTTGGTAGTTTTAGTAACTGGGAAATTTAAACCAAGAGTTTGGCTTTTCTGATATGACTCTAAACTTTAGAAGGTTTACTTATCTTTCTTTATCTGGCAACTCCTATTTTGCTCTCTCACACTCTAAATAAATTCTTCATGAACATTTCTAAATTGTATTCAGACTTTTCACAGATATAGAGAAAATTTTCATTCTCTGTTTTACAGTTGTTGTTGTTTTTTAATCAAGTTATGCCACATTAAATAAATTAAAGATGATCTAGTTAATAATACTTCACAAATTTCAGAGCTTGCATAATTTAAACGAAATCAGCACGTTGTAAAGAGAAGATTGTTTTAACTATAACATGAATCCAGAACCCCAAAATGATATAATAAGTGCACAGAATTTTATAGAGTTACCGAAACTTACTTGAAGGAATTTTTCAAGAACTATGTGAAGAGCCTGGAAAAGTTGAATTCTATTAGCCACTCTTTGACTGCCCCCTACTGGCTAAATTTCAGAGTGCTGATCAGAGTATAGCACTTGGTCTTAAGACTAATTTTACCAAACACATTTGCCATGAGATTTTTATAGGTTTTCGGTTTTTGTAGAAGGCTTATGTGATCCTTATTTTCTATATCTCTGTACAACTTAAAGTATTTTTTTTTCATTTATCTTTAATCCTTGCTGATACATATCTTGATTTTCCATTTGTGTTAGTCACTTTGTCTAAGGGTTTTCAATAATGATAGTAAAAGCCCTGCATTCAGGGAAGACAACAAACAAGGAATTTGGTGTGTTGCATCTTCAGGGAGAGAGACTTCTTTTATAATTTAGTGAAAGGCATAATTTGCTGAATGCAGCTGTCATGAGGGCTATAAATTTGAGTTTTGCAACCAATGCTTTGCACATTATTTGATCATTTCATACCTCAGCATATCTACAGCTATTGATAGCAACCACATATAGACTTATGGAAATTTTTTATGGGGAACTGATAAAGTTACTTTTTTAAGGTTTCAAGGAGTTATCAGTGAGATGACAAGTCTTCTTAAATTTTGAGGGACAGTTGTTAGATGATCAATATGGGATTTTAAAGGTCTTAAGTGCAGAACTGTAATGCTGTTGTCCTGAGTTTCTTAGCCTGTGAACTGAGGCTGGATGGGGACACTTCAGGTGTAAATAGTGTCTTATAAGGCAGGCCAATTTGTCTCCCCTGAGCACTTGTCACAAGAACTGATACAGAAGGGCTGGTGCCCCAGTAGCACTTGATGGCTGGCAGGAGTATCTGCTTCTTCAGTGACCAGCCAAGGAACCAGGCTCCTGTCATCGGAAGGAGGGATGAAAAATATCCCCATTTTCATCAAGAGAGGGACTTGTAGGACAAGGTCTTTCTGCAGAATAAAAATCCAAGATTGTACTAAAGACAGATCTAGCACTATAAATTTGAAGGTCTAAAATAATGTCATATAACTTTATTTTCTCTGAATCTAAATAAATATTGAAACTGAGCACAAATCACATTGAGTTATCAAGATATTCCATTTTAGTCCTTATTCTGGGGCTTCGATACTCTAAGTTCAGATCAAGACCCTTGTTTTTATGCAGAACAAAATAGTGGGGTGACACCTCTCTGATTGTCCTGACACCAATCCAACACTTAAATTCACATGTTCTGCCTCCACCCAGGCACACTTGGGGAGGAGATGCAGGCCCCCAGTTCTTCCAGAACCTGCAGCCCTCTTTCCCACTCCCCCCCCCCCCCCAGTCCTGGAGAAATGCCACTCTCTGCACCTTCTAATCACCTCTCTCTTACCCTTTCTGGATCACACACCATAATCTCCTTAATGAGTTCAGGGTTTCATTACAGCCAGGATGAAAGGTTGCCAAACAACTTCTGCTGGAAGTTCTATCAAAGAACCTCCCCGGAGGCAGACAAGCAACAAGGCAGAGAAAACAAGGCAGAGAATAAATAAAACTTGGTTTTCACTCTGTCTGATTATTTTACAGCAGCTGAATTAAAACTCATATTGCTACATCATTAAATTATTATTTAATATTTACAAAGATAGGGAAGATGGAATAAAATGAGAAAGATATGAGTTTGGGAAACTACAAGATTTAAAGAAAGAGCATCGTTTCTCTAGATCTTTGTAGTTCATTGTTTAACCTCTTTATTTATTTCTGCTGCCACCTGCTGGTGCACAGGGATCTATCATGTGCTGAGCCAGGGAAGGAGAATACCTGTTTTAATTCACTGCAGCCTCTACACATCTGAATCCTGACCCCACAGCGTGGTTCTGATACTTATTAGCTCTACGACCTTGGAAAATCTACTCAACTTCTCTGTGCATGTTCCCTCATCTGTCAGGGAAGGATGTAATAGTACCTAGTTCAGAAGTTCAGTGGGGGGTTGAAAAGGGACACTGCATGTAAAGTACTTAAACTGTGCCTGGTGCAGAATAAGCACGTGACGTGGCTGTCATTCCACTAGAACAGCCGCTCTCAGTCTCCCCGAATCACCGAGGAGCTTGACCTGATGATGCCTTGGTCTCATCCCCAGAGAGCTGGTTTGGGGGCAGAACACAGCAGCAGGATTTTTTTTTTAATTTTTTTTTTTTTATCCTCACCCGAGGACATTTTTCCATTTTTTGTTCAGATAGAGCGGGAGGGAGAGAAAGGAAGGGAGAGAGAGAGAAACATCGATGTGAAGGGACACATCGAGTGGCTGCCATCCGCATGACCAACCAGGGCCGGGGACAAACTGCAACCAAGGTGCGTGCCCTTAGCAGGAACCGAACCCGGGTCTCTCTGTACCACAGGCCGACGCTCCAACCGCTGAGCCAAACCGGCCAGGGCAGCAGCAGGATTTTTAATGTGCTTCTCAGAAGAGTCATTGTGCACACAGGATTGAGAACTACTGCACTAGATGTGGGATGGTCTATTATGTCCACTACTCAGTCTTCCATGCTTAAAACCATGCCTGGCCCCTGGAAGGTGCTGCAAAATATTTGTTGGTGGAGACAGTGAAGCAGCTAAGGGACTGCTGTGTCTAGCTGAATGAGGGCAGGTGTGTGTGTCCGTGGGTGTGCGCATGTGTTATGGGGAACCCATAACATTTGAGGGGCCAGGACATGAGTACAAATGAAGGACCCCATAGCATATTTGTAAGTATGTTTTATAAACCAAGCTAATAAATGGTTAAATAAAATATTTTTATCCTACTGTGAAAAACAATTCTGTATAATTACTTAGTGGTACAAAGAGGAATTTTGAATTTTGAGCCTCCTCCAAGTTCCTCTCCAGAACACAGCAGGCTGAGGAGAGGCATTCTCTGGCCTCTGACCACTCCCTTTGCTTCCCAGTCCCAGTTGAGACTCTCACCTCAGGGACCCTTGGCCATACATCCAGATCTCACATCGAACCTCTGTCCACACCTCCCATGATACCCCTCAGGCCCAGGGTGCACACACCATCAGCACTGCCAGCATCGAGGTGGTTAGACCAGAGGAAGAGGTAGTGGGCTTGGGTCCCTTTGGGAAATCTAGGTGCTGTAGGCAGAGGTAGATGGGGCAACTGCATGGGCTGCCCCACAGACTGGTAAGGCCATAAAGAGCCTGTACTAGAACCTGAGTGGGGACCGCTAAGCATGGAGCTTATGATAGAGTGCCTGTTCTGCACAGTCTAAGGGTAGGCAGGGCTGTGTGTGTGTGTGTGTGTGCACATGCATGTGTGTACCACACACACTACAGTTAGAATACTGCGCCCACTACACATTGACTCTACATAACAGAACTTTAAGGAGCAGCCCCTAATTTAAATGCTATTCAAAATTTCTCTTGCTTCGGGTCATCAAAATGGGCAAAAACATGCACATGTGTGTATACAGCATGTCTTCTGCTTTAAACCTTTCAGCAATTTCACATTGTGTTTAGAAGAACAGTTATAGGCAGTGTTCATTAATCACAGCAATCATGTCTGCAAAGTCAGCAGGAACAATGAGTTAGTGAGTGTGGACCCCACCTCCTAGCGACACGCAGGGCTAGGTTCCTGTGAGCCTCTGGCCACAACACTGTCATCAGCCGATCAACACATAACCCAGTTGTGTGTGCGATTCTGTTAAAAAACACCTTATTTAATACACATTGTTGATTTATTAACATTGAACTCACAGTCCACAACACCTTAACTCATGCTAGCACAAAGCTTATCGAACACTATCTAACATGCATTTTCTCCACAAGATACATCACAGCTTTCTTGCCCATAGGATCACTAAATAGCATGTCAGCTCTAACTTTGAGGCCATTTTAAACAGAGGTCACCAACAAAGGGCACAGAAATGTGAAAAGCATGATACTCAGTACCCTGTGTAAGGGATCCTGGTTTACAGGGTGGGAGATGAAACAAAAGGTAGGCACTGACTTGTTCGTTGTACTCGGCCGGGAACATTCACAGCTGGTGACTCAATTTTTTCACCTCTCGGTGCATGTCCCATTATGACTGAGAAAGCACTGTCACTATTGATTGGGGTTATGCATAAATTTTAGCTAGGAGGCAGTTTGCAAACACCAAACCCATAAATAATGCGAATCGACTGTATTTAACATGATAAAGTCTAAAAACCCTTAACCTGGGTTCAAATCTCTCCATGAGCTGGCTGAGAAGAGCTGGTCTCTGGCTTCTGGTCCCCACTTCATCCCAACCCTCCCCAGTTCCCACCTTGCTCTTCCCCACTCCCTGTCAGACTGAAACAACCTTTCCTCCTACCCACAGTCACACCTCTTCTCTCCCCTGTTCTGTTGACTGAAGCCAGGGTTTATGGGAAATACGAAAGCCTCAAAAATGCGTAAGGAAGAAGAGAAAGGCTCTTCTCCATTTATGTATACATTGGGATATCCCACACTCCCAAACCTTTCTGTGTGAACTACCTGCATTAAAAGCACCTTATTCTGGTTATTCAGCGATAAAGCAATCTAACCAAGAAGGTCTGCATGGGTGAAGACGGTAGAGAGAATGTTATTACATGACAAAGTGACCGAAGAACTTCAGATGGTGTGACCAGGCCAAATTTGATATGAATAAGTTTGCCAAGGCTTTGGAAAGTTCATGGGCAAATATGTCTTTGTTTCCCATGAGATAGTGCATGGTTGAGAATAACAATTTTGAATTACTCCTTTTCTCTGTGAGATAAACTGTAGGCTAGAGTTACATAGAAGTTACATGATAAAATTCAGTCCCGAGGATTGATTTCCAACTTTCTGAGAAAAGCAAACTATGCAGATGACAACGTCATGCTCTGATAACTTGGTTATGCTTCACACAACTTGGCAGTACACATTTGAGAGATACTTTGTTATATATGACATAAATGTATATAAGTGGATGTGTATAAATATAAGCATATATATGTGTATGTGTGTGTGTGTGTGTGTATTTTTTCAATATACACATAGCACTTAGCCTGTCTGACATTGGGTAAGTGTATTATACCTGTAGTCATTCTTATCACCACTACCACTATTATGTTATAGGCAACATCTTTTTTTTTTTCCCCTCCATCTCTCCACAACCATCTCCTTTGGCAACCATCAGCCTGTTATCTATATCTTTGAGTCTGTTTCTGTTTTGTTTGTTTTGTTTTGTTTTAGATTCCACTTATAAGTGAGGTCATACAACATTTGTCTTTTTCTCTGTCTGACTTATTTCACTTAGCATAATACCCTCTAGAGTCTAGACTCATCCATGTTGTGACAAATGGCAAAAGTTCATTCACTTTTATTACTGATTAATATTTCATTTATATGAGTATGGACCACATCTTCTTTACCCATCTATCTATTGAGGAACACCTAGGTTGTTTTCTGTATCTTGGCTATGGAATGCTGCAATGACATAGGGGTACATTTATCTTTTCAAATTAGTATTTTTCTTTTCTTCAGATAAATATCCAGAAGTAGAATCGCTGGATGGTATGGCAACTCTTTCTTTTTAATTTCTGAGAAACTGCCATCATGGCTGCACTAGTCACAACCCACCAACAGTGCAAGAGGCTTCCCTTTTCTCCACGTCCTGCCAGCACTTGTTTGTTGATTTATTCTTGATAGCCATTCTGACAAGTGTGAAGTGGTATCTCATTTGTTTTCTATTTGTTTAAAAAAAAATTTTTATCCTCATCTGAGGACATTTTCCCTTTTTTTTTCTTTCAGATAGAGTGGGAGGGAGAGAGAGAGAGAGAAACATCGATGTGAAAGGGACACATCGAGTGGTTGCCACCCACATGACCCAACCAGGGCCAGGGACAAACTGCAACTGAGGTAAGTGCCCTTAGCAGGAACCGAACCTGGGTCTCTCTGGACCACAGGCCGATGTCTAACTGCTGAGCCAAACCGGCCAGGGCAAGGCTGTTTTGATTACAATGGCTTGGTAGTACAACTTGATATCTGGTATTGTGATTCCTCACACTTTGTTCATCTTTTTCAAGATTGCTGTGGCTATTCGGGGTCTTTTTTGGTTCCATATAAACTTTTGGAGTATTTGTTCTAGATCTGTGAAATATGCAGATGGTACTATAGTAGGGATTGCATTGAATCTGTAGATTGCTTTGGGTAGTATGGACATTTTAATGATATTGAGTTTTTCCAATCCATGAACATGATATATGTTTCCACTTTTTTATATTTTCCTCTATTTCTGTATTCAATGTCCTGTGGTTTTCTGAGAACAGGTCTTTTATCTCCTTAGTTAAGTTCATTCATAGGTATTTTTTTGTTGCTGTTGCAATGGTAAATGGGATTATTATTTTAGTTTCCCTTTCTGAATGTTCATTATTGGTGTATAAGAATGCCATTGATTTCTGGGTATTAATTTTGTATCCTGCTATGTTGCCAAATTTATTTATTAAACCTACCACACTTTTGATGGAGTCTATAGAGTTTTCTATGTACAATATCATGTCATCTGCAAATAATAACAGTTTCACTTCCTCCTTTCCAATTTGGATCCTTTTTTTTTTCTTCTTGTCTAATTGCTGTGGCTAAGACTTTCAGCACTATGTTAAATAAGAGTGGGGAAAGTGTGCATCCCTGTCTTGTTCCTGTTCTTCAGAGATATGCTTTAGTTTTGGCTTACTGAGTAGGATGTTAGCTGTAGCTTTTTTATATATAGCCTTTGCTATGTTATGATATGATTCCTCTATTCCTACTTTGCTGAGCATTTTTATCAGAAATAGGTACTGGATTTTGTCAAATGCTTTTTTAGCATCTATTGATATGATCATATGGTTTTTATCTTTCATTTTGTTTATGTGGTGTATGGCATTTATTGATTTGTGAATATTGTACCAGCCTTGCATCTCTGGGTTGAATCTCACTTGATCATGGTGAATATTTTTTTTCATATATTGCTGGATCTGATTTGCTAATATTTTCTTGAGGATTTTGACATCTATGTTCATCAGGGATATTGGCCTGTAGTTTTCTTTGTAGTGTCTTTATCTGGTTTTGGAAATAGGATTATGCTGGCCTCATAAAATGAGTTTGGAAGTTTTCCTTCTTCCTGAATATCTTGGAATAGTTTGAAGAGAATGCGTGTTAGTTCTTTGAATGTTCAGTAAAACTCCACTTTGAAGCCATCTGGACCTGGGCTTTTGTTTGCTGTGAGTTTATTGATTACAGCTACTATTTCCTTAGTTGTTATTGGTCTATTCAAGTTTTCTGTCTCTTCCTGGTTTAGTTTTGGAAGACTGTGTGATTCTAGAAATTTGTACATTTCACCCAGGTTGTCCAATTTTTTGGTGTATAGTTGTTCATAGTATTTTCCATAAATCCTTTGTATTTCTATGGTATCAGTTGTGACTTCTCTTTTGTTTCTTGGGTCCTCTCTCTTTGCTTCTTGGTGAGTCTGGCTAAAGGTTCATCAATCTTGTTTATCTTTTCAAAGAACCAGCTCTTTGTTTCATTGATCTTTTGAATTGTCTTTTTGGTCTCTGTCATTTATTTTTGCTCCGACCTTTACTATTTCTTTCCTTCTACTTGCTCTGGGTTTTTCTTTTTGTTTACTTTCTAGTTCTTCAAGTTGTAGGGTTAGATAGTCTATTAGAAATTTTTCTTATTTCTTGAGGTAGGCCTGTAGTGCTATGAACTTCCCTCTCAGGACTACTTTCACTGTGTCCCATAGATTTTGTGTTGGTTGTGTGTGCATTTTCATTGATTTTCAGGAAGTTTTTTATTTCTTCTTTGATTTTATTGGTAACCCATTTATTATATAATAACATACTACTTAGCCTCCATGTGTTTGAATGTTTTTGAGCATTTTTATTGTAATTAATTTCTAGTTCCATGTCATTGTGATCTGAAAAATTGCTTGATATGACTTAAGTCTTCTTGAAATTGTAGAGACTTAGTTTGTATCCCAACATGTGGTCTATCTTTGAGAATGTCCCATGTGCACTCGAGAAGAGTGTGTATTCTACAGTTTGGGGGTGTAATTCTCTGTAAATATCTATTAAATGCATTTGTCTAGTGCATCATTTAGTGTGTCTGCTTCCTTGTTAGTTTATTGTCTACAGAATATATCCAGTGATGTCAGGGGGTGTTGAAGTCCCCTGCTATGATTGTATTGATGTCGATTTCTCCTTTGAAGTCCTCCAGAAGTTTTCAAATGTATTTTGGTGCTCCCGTATTTGGTGCATATATTTTTACCAAGGTTATATCCTCCTGTTAGATAAATCCTTTCAATATTATGTAGTGACCTCCTTTATCTCTTGTTATGGTCTTCATCTTGAAGTTTATTTTATCAGATATGTGTATTGCTACCCCAGATTTTTTTTAAACTTCCATTTGCTTGGAAAATTTTTTCCATTTCTTTACTTTCAACCTGTGTGAATCGTTTGTTGTGAGTTGGGTCTATTGTAAACAATATTTATATGAGTCATCTTTCTTATCCATTCAGCTACTCTATGTCTTTTGATTGGAGCATTTAATCCATTTATATTTAAGGTTATTATTGATATGTACATATTTATTGCCCTTTAAATTTATTATGGCTATGTTTCTCTCTCTGTTCCTTCTGCTTATTACAGCAGTCCTTTTAACATTTCTTGGAGTGCTGGTTTGGTGCTAATATATTCCCTTAGCCTTTTTTTTTTTTTTGTCTGGGAAGCTCTTCACTTCACCTTCTATTTTGAATAATAGCCTTGCTGGAGTCTTGGATTCAGATCCTTGTTTTTCAATACCTTGAATACTTCATGTCATTCTCTTGTGGCCTGTAGTGTTTCTGTTGAGAAATCAGCTGATAGCCTTATTGGGGCTCCTTTGTAGGTAACCTGTTGCTTTTCTCTTGCTGCCTTTAAGATTCTCTCATTGTCTTTCATTTTTGGCATTTTAATTATTGTGTGTCTTGGTATGGGCCTGTTTGGGTTCTTCTTACTTGGGGCTCTCTGTGTTTCCTGAACTTGTATGCCTTTTTTCTTCACCAAGTAAGGAAATTATCTGCCACTATTTCTTCAAATATATTCTCTAACACTTGCTCATTTTCTTCTTCTTCTGGTACTCCTATGATGCAGATATTATTACATTTCATATTGTCCCAGAGCTTTCTTAAACTGTCCTTCTGTTTTTTAATTGGTTTTTTTTCTTTTCGGTTCTCTGATTGAGTAATTTTTTTTTTCCTATCCTGTCTTCTAATTTGCTGACGCGATCCTTGGCTTCCTCTAATCTGCTGGTTATTCCTTCCAATGTGTTTTTTATTTCTGCTATGTCATTCTTTATTTCCACTTAGTGATTTTTCATTTCCAATTGGTTTATTTTCATTGTTTCTCTATATTTTCTCATGTTATTGAGCTTCCTCATAATCATTACTCTGAACTCTACCTCTGATAAGTTGCTTAACTCCATTTCATTTAGGCCTACCTCTGTAGAATTCTCGTTTTTTCATTTGGGATTTGTTTCTTTTTTTCTCTCACCATTTTGGCTGTCTCAGCAGGGTTTGGAACCTGCCAAATTTTCCCTATGAGTGTCAGTGTTCTGCCAATTGTGGCTGCTTCTGCTGGGTTTGGATAAGTATGGAAGGGACCACAGTGAACACCAATGTCTAGTCTTACTTTCCTGGATACAGTCACAGGCCAAGCAGAGATTCAATTGTCCTAGAGCTTTTGCCTGCAGGCTATTAGTCTTAGTTAGTTAATGAGACTCAGGTTGTAGCCCTTAGCTGAATGAAAAACCACACAGGTGGGCAGGGTAAGAGAATTTCCAGTGGGTGGGGCAATTGTTTCCTCCTGGGCTAAAGTTGCTTTTAGAAGAAAATGGTTTCTGCACTCTGGGTTAATGGCTCAGCACAGGAACCCAGGGCTCAGCCTTCACAGTTCAGTCCCCAGAGCCACAACCCCCGACACTGAGAGCCAGGTCCAAAGCTCAGAGCTTCCAGAGACTCTTCTCAGTCTACTGGCTGGCAGGTAGTCTCTGGCTGTTAATGAGCCTCAGGTTGTACTTCTCCTGAATTACATGATTTGATTTACTCATTAGAGAGACCCTCCAGATTGTTCTCTGGATGTTAGCCTGGGGAGGCACAAGAGAAGAAGTAATATGATCTCTTAAAGGCTATGGAGTAGTAGTCCTTCCAAGAGAAGATAGTGGCTGCTCTTAGGTAGTATTAGTAATCATGGAGAGAGGATATAAATAACCTCAGAGCACTTGGAGAACTAGATATAGTGGGTAATTTCTTAAGAATGAGGAGAAGGAGGAAAAAACATGTAGTAATCATTAATTATGTGCCTAGACTGTATTAGGTTCTGGGAAAGATTAAAAAAATTGACAGGTTCCTGTCCCCCAAATCTGTTGGGGTACAAACTAATGCTTATGTAACTAAGGTGATATGTGATGGTGAGCCATATTTTCTCTTCTCCAGGAATCAGCAACCAGAGCCACAACTCTGGGGAGAGAGAGGCACAGGGGGAGGAGGGGAGACAGGGAGAGGGGTAGGGGTAGTGGGAGATTGGAAGAGCAAAAAAGGGAAGGAGGGAGGGAGGAAGGAAGGAAGGAAGGAAGGGGAAAGAAAGAAAGTAAAATCTCACACTGTCCTCTATGAAAACATGGAAACTGATGCTTACCCAGAGGGAACTGTCTCTGTAACCTCTCCTCCCCCTCCAATGCCTCCCAGTCTATATAAAAATGGGTGAGGAATATCACCAGCTGGATTCTGTGGAATCAGATGCTCAGATGGAATTTGGGGAGTAAGATGTTTCTTAGAAAGAAGCACCTGTGAAAGGATTGGGGAGGATGCAGGCACTGGCAGAGGGAGAAGTTGAACTATGATGCATGATGAGCAAAGCCATACCAATCTGACAGAGCAATGCTCACCAGAGTGCCTCACATGAGGCAGGAATGGCCAGAGTTTTTCCTTCCATCCCTTAGTTACTGGAGCAGGTACATGTTTTTCTAAGAAGGGTATGATGCAGAAAGGACCAGCTCTGTGCCACTGAGGCAGTCGGTGAAGGAGCTAAATGCTAGAGCAGAAAGTGCTGGTTCTGGGCCATGTATCCTGTGTCCCTGTGTCTACTATAGAAATGGAGGGGGAGGGGATGGAATGACATGATCGATAACAAGTTCTGCTTTGGAAAAACCATTTTGGGGAAAGCAGTCATTCCTTCTCATCCACTCCCCCTTCCCAGTCTGTTCTCCTTTTCCTGTAAGAATTGGAGTACCCATAGTCATCTTCCTTCCACTAAGTTAGAAACTGATGGTCTTCTCTTCTCTGAAATTTGCTGAGCTCTGAACTGGCATGGTGCTGCTGTACAGAGACATCAGAGCCTAGGAAAGGAGAGAGTCAGGGGTGACCCAGTTTCCATTATTTGGCTTTCCCAGATGGGTCAAGAAGAGTTTCCCATGGGTCAAGAGATTTGGACTGAGGCCTAAGTCCTAAGCATTCTAACTGGCTCATAGAGGGCTCTTAGCTGGAGTGTGAAGTCACCCTCATTTGCTGAGGTGAGGAGAAAACCTCACTTTCTGTGCTGTGAAATTTTGTAGGGCCTCCACAGAAATTGCAACATACCCATGCGAGTAAGCCAGTATCTGGATAAGTTCCACAATGAAGATGTCACATTCTCGGAGTGCAGTGAGTGACAGTGGTCCCAATACGTTTGAGACAAGACACTGAAGAAAGAGGACTTGTCCTACATTTACACTGTAAAATTTCTAGTGATCAATTTAACATAGCCAGAAAACGTTACTGTTAACATTCCCCTGCATACTCTAGATAAAATTTGCAAATGGGGTCATCATCAGCAAAGCAAAGTAACGACCTTTGGGTAACTCCCGTGTGCAGGATAATGCAGCCTCAGGAGTAAGACATACCCAGCATTAGGTAAATGGTTTTAGAGAACTGCGAAGACAAGCAGATCAATATTGTTTCAATATAAACAAGTTCCAAGGAGCCAAGGACTTGTGAATAGCAACAGGATTGCTACCTTTATCTCACAGTGGGAAATGTGAAATTTGCTGGTAACTGTCCATCTGACAATAGTTGCTGGACCTCAAAAGAATGAGATGGGGCATGGACACTACAAAGAATCTTTACTTGCACTGATTGGACATTAAACAAATATGTAAATACCTCTTCTCTATCCATTATTCAAATCTTCATTGATAAATCACTATACCTTATATAGGCCCATGAATTTTACACCCAATTTTAAATCAAATTGTTAGAAGAGATCCCACAAAAATATATTTCATCAGGATCCTGCACACTCAGGGGCAGCCCTCAATTTGATTTTTTGATGAACAGAGAATTTTTCACCTTTCCCCGTGTAATCACCTATGGAATTATAATTTGTCCTCTAGATTGTCCCCAGTGCATTGCCAGAGGAGTAAGCACACAGAAAGAAAGGAGAAGATTATAGAGGCTGATAACAGACCCTACTCATATATACTCCTTAAATCCTGAATCTACAGATTGAACCTGAGAAAAAGAGACAGAGATTATGGAATTCAATTAGGATGAAGTTAAAGGAGATTACTACCTTGTTGGAGAAAATGCTAGCAATTATAGAAAAAATTAAATCACATTGTACCTCAATTCTAGCATCTGCATTCTCGGAGGAGATTCCTTGAAATTGCAGATTCCTTTTTTTCTCATTTGTCCACAGACTAAGTATCTAATTTTATGAGTAGCTAACATGAGAGGATGCATCCAAATAAAATGGAAAGTATGTCTTGGACCTCCAAAGATAATTCACTGTTAGAACCACAAAAGTATTAAATAAAGAAGATGATGAGCTAGTGGGACACATGAGAGCTAAAAACATCTGTTTGACAGACTAAAACTCTAGAAAACAACTGAAATTATAAGGCAATTATGAAATATACGATTAGTGTAATCATTGCTAAGATTTACTTTTCACTTATAATTGGAATAACTAAGGAAATGCTGAAGACTGTTGCACTCAGTGGCTTATAAACATGAATATTTAAAAGAGTTTGATACCAGTATTTCTTATAACTTATGACATCATTCTTTTAATGTGTAGAGTGCTGGTGACTTAGAATAAAATAAATTATAATAGACCTAAATATTTCAGATCTAGAAATATTTCTTCCATTCTGTTGCATCTACAGGTGCACTTACAAAAAATAATTCAGAAAAGCCACTAAAATAAAAATAGTTTTCTTTTGTAGGAAAGTGTCAAAATTTTGATTAATTGTGACATGTATACCAATCTAGACTTAAAGTATGATTATTTTATTATTCAAATCTAGGTCTGAGAAGAAGTGAACTAACTAAAGGCAGACTATAAATTCTATCTATCTATCTATCTATCTATCATCTATCTATCTATCTATCCAATCATTCATCCATCCATCCACCTACCCACCTAACTCCCTACCTATCTCCATTAAAAATTCAGCGACTATAGTCTTATTTTTTATAATGTATTATATGCTTTCTGCATCTTATAACAAACCTGTAAACTTTCTGATATCGAACATAGTTTCTTAAAAAATATGTTTTTATTGATTTTTTTTTTAAGATAAAGAGAAAGGGAGAGGGGGAGAGGGAGAATTGAACTGGGGACTTCAGGGTACTTGGGACAACGCTCAACCAACCGAACCATACCAACCAGGGCCCTAACACACCTTTTTTTTTTTTTTTTTTTTTTTTTTTTTTTTTAGAGAGAGGAAGGGAGAAGAAGAGAGAGAGAGAAAGAGAGAGAGAGAAACATCAAGGTGAATTAGCTGCCTCCTGCTCACCTCCCACTGGGGATCAAGCCTACAACCTGGGCATGTGCACTGACTGGGAATCAAACCAGCAACCTTTTGATGCATGGGACAATGCCCAACCGAGCCACCCAGTGAGGGCCTAACATACTTTTTAACTCTCCTTTTCTAGTAACCAGAGTGTGCCAAGGAAA
The DNA here is from genome assembly GCF_014108415.1 of Molossus molossus. Classification (NCBI taxonomy): domain Eukaryota; kingdom Metazoa; phylum Chordata; class Mammalia; order Chiroptera; family Molossidae; genus Molossus; species Molossus molossus. The sequence continues at coordinate 50,297,596 of NW_023425351.1, forward strand.
TAAGCTAATTAATTCCTTCTTTCATTTAACACTCGTTAACCTGAGCAAAGCCTTGTAGTTGTGGTGGATAAGACAGTATCATGGAGCTTACATTCTGAGAAACAGTTGTCACACAAGTATTTACAAAGGGCTCCATGAGTCTAGTAGTTAGAAAACACACTTACTCCCAGGATCAAATTCTGGCAACAAATTTTGTAATAAAGTGTGAGAATTAACAGTGTTTCCTAGAGTTGTTACAGGGATTAAGTGAACTATACTTACAAGAGTGCTTGGTACATGACCAGATTCAATATATGTTGGCTAGTATTAGTAACATGCTTGATAATTGCCATTGGAAGAGACATATAGGTGCAATATAATTTTAATATCAGTCAACATAAAAAATACAACTTAAAAAATAACATTCTATAGTCAAAATTGTGTGTGTCAATACTGATTTTCTTCATCTAAACCACTGCTTCTACTTCATTCATTCATTCATTCATTCATTCAATACTTACTGAGGTTCTGCCATGTGACTGGCCTGTGCTAGACAAGGGGTACAGGCTGAGAACAGGGCCTGCATTCGTGGAACTTAAGGTCTACCTTCGGGGGTAACAAGAGGTGGGCACTTGACTCTAAGTGGTAAATCTTAGGATAACTCAGAAATGTTAAGAGTAAAACCTTCTAAACTTTTCAGGGTGTGCAAATCCTCCTTAAATTCCCATGCCCCTTAGAACTGGTCAGATCGCTTACTTTGAAATGCAGTCTGTCACCTCACTCTCTTCCTGCTTCTGAGCTCACTATTAAATTTTTTATAAGATTTTAAATCTTGAAAGCTAGGTACCATAGAAGTACATTAAAAATTCATAAATCTTGCACAAAATATGTCATGATCAGACAGCTTACTTACCGTTGTACAGAGCTGACACCATTTTAGGGAGGCCAAGTTCCGACTTCTTGTTCACTAAAGAATATTAGTGTATAAATGGTGGAATTAAGACAGAGGCCGTGTAATGTAGTTGCAAGAACCCTGGCCTTAGATTTTGAAGACCTTATTTCTTTCGCTCATTTAAGCAAATATTTATTAAATACATAACAGTGGATCCCTCTGCTACTTCAGCCTCTTCAGTATCCTTTTGCCTCCCTGGGAACATCACCCTCGTTTTCCCTGAGGAAGAGGCGGTCAGCTGACCCCACCCCCGACGCCAATGTAGTCATGTAAGTCAGGCCAGCCAGCTAAGCAGCTCCCGTCTCAGGGGCCACGGTGATTGGCTCAGAGACATGATACAAAACATGCGAGTCCTAGTGCTCTGAGAGCTGTTGCCAAAGAGGTGCTTTCTTTGCCTTCGAGGTGCCCATCTGTAGCATGTATGCTTGAGGTTTCCCGCTGGGCCTGCCCGGAGCCTCCCTGACAACAAAACCAACCAAGAGGGAAGCAGAGGCCAGAGGTAGAGCTTCCTATAGAGAAAATGAGAGGGCGAGAGGAAGTCTGAGTGCAGATGGTTCTGCAGCTCTCAAGTGGGTACAAACTCAGAGGCACAAACTCAGGCACTCTTGTAAGTATAGCTGACTTCCCATAAGTCAATATAATTTCTCTTAATCTCTCATTTCACTGGCAAAACAGTGACTGTGAGACAACTCAGTGTACCCGTTAACTCAAGGCCCGTCCTCTTGAGGCTGACTCGAAGGGCACAGCATCAAGCATGAGGGCCCATCAGCAGCCTAATCGCCCTGTGGTGCTGGCCTCGGAGGAGTCCACAGTCCATTGGGCCCCTGCTCTGTCTACTCAGCTCTTTCTCTGGCCTCCTCTCAACCAGGTGGTCCCCTCAGATTGTCCAGCTCTCTTGACCACTCCTAAGTGCTCCGTAAAAACTGTGTATTTCTGACCCAACACACCAAACAACGTTTCTTATTCAGTTATTTATACACATGGTGTCACAGACTGCCTCCTGGGGTTCAGATGGGCACAGGGTCGTAGGCATCCTTTCTTCAGCCCCACAGCCCCACACCCCCACCTGTGGACTTCTCTAACAACTCCCCACTCCGGCACTCACTCGGGGCCAGGGGGCAGCCACCGTTCTCGGGATACATGGACATCTGTCCTCGCTTGCCTCCTCTCTAAGGACCTCTCTCCTTTGAAACCTGGGATGGGAATACTGCCCTTTATAATGTAATTTATTCTTCCAAGACCTATGTCTTTACATAAACAGTGTCTTTTGAAACTAAAAAACCTTGTCTCTGGTGTGAGTTTCTAAAGCCTCCTTTGAACTTTGAACCATAATCATCTCTCTAGGTCTCCGAACGCTGTCTTTCGATGCAGTGAGTCCAGGCGACCTCAGTTTAGGCCTGAAATCAAGGAAGAGAAGGAAATGGCTGATAAAGGAAAACACAATAGGCTGCCTGAGATTCGCTTTGAATCATTCCAGGAAATGCTGATGGGTTGGGATGGGAGGAGTGGGAGGCAGAGATGAAGGGAGTCCACCAAGCGCGGGTCATTGTTGAAGCTGCCGGCCCAGGAGGGTCCTCAGGCTCTTGTCTCCACGATCCTACTGCTCTTTTCTCTGTGTTTTGATTTTTGGAACACATTCATATTGTAAAGTGTTCCTTATATTCAAATCAAAGAAACCTTCCAGAGGAGAATAGGACTCTTGGGAAACTATAATCTAGGCAGGTTAAGAAAAATTTTCTTCTGAAAAGTTCTGGACCTGGCTCCATAGCGTCTGCTGCTCGTTCTTTTGTTTCAAATTCCACAGAGGCAAATCCCTTTGGGTCTGCAGTAGTCTCAGAATGTGGTCTACTTACATAAACAGCACTGTGACAGTGCCAAAATTCTTCTTCAGTCCCGCTGGGATTAACATTTGGGGAAAGTAACTCCTGTAATAAATTAGAAGCCACATTAAATACGTAAGGATTCTTACCCAGAAGGTCAATACATTTTTATTTGAATAGTAAAATATAGAGAGAAAATGAAAAAAAATATCAGCTAATATCTAAATATGGCTCCTGTTAAAAAACAAAATTCAACCGAGTAAATCTGAGGATCTAATTAGCTTTATTAAGTGATTCATGAATTGGGCAGCATCGTATCCAGCAGGGAGAAGGACCTTCTGAGGGGTTGTACAACAGGCACGGTTTTTACAGCAAGAAGGGTGGGGAAAGGGAGCGATTAGCACGAGAGAAGAGAGGATTAATTCAGGCCAGGACATCTTCTGTTCTGAGGGGAAGGGGCCAGCAAGGGTGTTACCATGCAGACTGCCTCTTCCTGGGGAAATGGGGCAGGATGGAGAGGCCCCCAGGACAGATGACCTCACTGGTGTTGAGCACAAAATTCCAAACTGGTTGATTAAGAAGGTATTTCTGAGAGCAGTTGAAACTGCAGTGAAATCAGGTATTCGGCTGAGATTTGTTCTCTTAGGCTTTGGCACAAGTGATGCCGGTTCAGGCCTGTGGTTTTCCCTGCAACATTCCATTGGGCGGTGATATTCGGGAGTCGGGTAACAGACAATTATTAAAGACAATCAAGCTGAAAAATAACTTGATCAGATTTGTAATTTGAAAGGTTGCTCTGGCTGTTGTATGGCGGAGAGAGCCTCCGGGCGGAAAGACTGGAGGACACCAGGGCCTTGATGTAGAGAAATGGAGTCAGGAGGTGGTGGAGCTGAAGGGACGTCCAGGCAGAGACGGCGTGTCCGGCACGGGGAAGACAATGGGACAGACAGCCTCACTGTTTCTGCCAGGTTCCTGCTTGAGTTACAGGGAGACCAGCAGGGCCGTCTATCCGTATGGGACATTCAGAAGGACAAGAAAGGCTTAAGAGCAAAATATTTGGCTCAAGCCTTAACTTTGCTATGAAATTTTTGAAGGTCCTTAGGAGAATCAGCTAATTCTGTGTGTAGGTTTTATACATGTAAAATTGTGAAAATAATAGAAAGTAATTTGAAACACTTTGAACTATCAAGCATTCTTGTATACAATTGTTTCTTTAAAAAAAATGTATGAAATGTTATATGACACAAAATGATGAAATAAAGACTATTTAACAGTCTCCAAGTCTTCTTATTTATGGGTGGAGATGATAGCAACACACTTGAACGTGAACATTTGGAGAGAAAACGGTTCCAAATGCAATCAGTAAAACCTTTGACTTAGTTCATCAAAGAAAGTATATGGATTTATTTTAGTAATATGCTATGTTCAGACAGCTAGGAAGAAGCAAGGTGATTGCTGAAATTTAAATGGACATGGGGCTATTGATTTCAGCCTAGTAAAACAGAAAATAAGAGGCCTTCACTCAAGATATATGGTATTCACGCAGATACACGCAAAGAAAACGTATTCATCCATCTCCTTGCAAAGGGATAGGCAGAAACTATGGAAATAATTTGCAAGCCGGGAAGCATTCAGTGTATAATATTGAAAGCTGACTTTAACACCAGCATTTAAAAAATAAATTCTTTTTAATTGATTTTAGGGAAGGGAAGGGAGAGAGAGACATTGATGTGTGAGTGAAACATTGATCGGTTGCCTCCTGAAACCAACCTGACTGGGGCTTGAACCAGAAACCTGGGTGTGTGCTGACCGGGAATTGAACCTGCAGCCTTTAGGTGTGTGGGAAGATACTCCAATCAACTGAGCCACATAGCCATGGCTGCATTTATTTATTTATTTATTTATTTATTTATTTATTTATTTTGGTACATGCCCCTAGTGGGAACCAAACCTGGGACTCTGATCCGCAGGCCGACGCTCCAACTGCGGAGCCAAACAGGCCAGGGCCTCTTTTTTTTTAAATTTGCACTTCAGGGTTAAAAATCGTCTTATCATCATTCCATTTTCTTCTGATAATTTTTTAGGTATCAGTCCTCAAAGCTTTTCTTAGACAAGGGCCTGTGGCCCAACTTGTACAAGTGTTATCATAAGAATCCCTTTTGTCTCCCCTTTAAGAAAGGCATGGCTATTTTTCATAAAGAAACATGAATCATTTATTCTTAGAATCACAAAGCATTTTCCGGCACTGCAAAGATGGGAGATTCATTTTGTTATACTCTGATGTGCTTATATTGATTTAAATTCCCAGCATTCTGTTGAAGTCTGACCTCTGTCCGAAGCAGCCTTTATTTTTCTCATCTAAGGGATTCCTGCAGAGGTCTGGAATGCCACTACTGAGAGAGCAGCGTTTCTAGCAAAAACACTGCCAGAAACACAGAAAATAAACATCTCTGAAAACTAGCTGTGTTGAAGTGCTTCCAGATTCAACGCCAAATAGCTAAATCCCCTTAAAGGCTGTTAAATATTAATAAAAATCAGGCCTTTAATTGTAGTTCAACTTGCAGAGGGCAACGTGACTTAGAACCATGGAAAACTCAAAAGCAAGTTTGCTCTGGCTGGGTGGCTTGGTGGTTAGAGTGTCATCCAGATATGCCAGGGTTGTGGGTTTGACCCCAGTCAGGACAGTGGGTGCATGAATTGGTGGAGCGACAGATTGGTCCCACCCCTATCAATTAATAAAAAAATGAAACCACTTAAAAAGTAAGTTTGATAGCAGTCCTATTGATCCTCAGACAGGACAGTCTCCTACTGATTTTGGGGGTGGGAAAGAGGGAAGAAGCTGAGAAATCAGCACTGAGGAGCTCTCAGGGGGATGAACATCTAAATTTGGGTTGGCATGGCTGATAAAGAGCTCACTGCCCAATTAAAGCAGCCTTGCAAACAGTTCCCAAAGCAGAATAAATGTCTCTATTTGGAATTACTGATCACTCTCTGGGGAGTCATCATTAGCCAAGAATTAGAATTTAGCCCTTTGGAAAATCTTCACCCTGAAAGATAGTAACCTAAAGGGTGATTAAAATCACAAGTTCTATATTGGAGTCCTGGAACAAGGTCGCATTTGTCTTATCTGCCCAAGCATATCTCGCTCAGCTATCAGGCTAGGGATAAATAAAGCCTGGAAAATGCTCGGGCTCTAGGGAGAAAGTAATCAGGCTTTCGCACGGGGGATAAGAGTAGTTCATCCATGAAAACGCTCGTCCTAAGGAATAACATGCTCCTTCAATATGGGCCTCTCTAAAGGTGCTCCCCAGGCCCTCGGCGCCAGCAGGGAGAACACTCTGTGCCTCTCTGCAGGCATGTGAGTGTGAATGTTTAACCACCCCTTGGGAGTGTGAGAAATATCTCATTACTTTACTACTTTTAAATCACATTCAGACATCCAGCGCGAGCTGCCATGCAGCCTGGATGGCAGGGAACTAAACTCCATTTTCATTTCCTCTCTCACCGGTTTACCTGCCTCCAAGTGAAGCAAACGCCCTGAGGTTCTCTTGCAGGGCGAGGAATCCAGAAGGGGCCACACTGGTTACAGCCGAGATATCCAACAGTATCCCGAAATTCTACAACTTCAGGGGCACCCTGGGCACCCCGTGCTCAGCAGAGCCTTTGTGTGTGTCTGGTGCACAGCCCCCCAGCACCTCCCCAGAGGGCTTCTCCCAGGAGTACACCACTTTTCCCTGGCTGGGGCTCCCCCTGCCCTGTGTTCCCCCTCTCTCCTCAAAGAGGCAACTCTAAATAAGCTTCCAGGAAAGACTGAAAAAGAGGTTGTCATTTAGAAGTGCCTGGTGTGGGCTCCCTAAGGATAAGAAGCATAAGCCCCTATTACCTTTCCCATGAAAGAAAAAGATCTCGTCTATCTATCATCTATCTATCTATCTATCTATCTATCTATCTATCTATCTAGTCTCTCTCTTTTTTATGTATTCACACATACACAGTTCAGTTAAAAAATATGTTACAAACTCAAAAGCTTCTGCACGGCAAAAGATACAATCATCAAAATGGAAAGGCTGCCCACTCTACAGAAGAGCATAATTGCCAATGATACATCAGATAAGGGGTTAATTTCCAATATATAGAGAGTGATCATACAACTCAACAAAAGGAAGACAAAGAACCCAATTTAAAAATGGGCAGAGGAGCTAAATAGACACCTCTCCAAACAGGACATACAAATGGCTAAGAGACATATGAAGAAATGCTCAACATCACTAATCATCAGAGAGATGCAAATTAAAATAACAATGAGGTATCACCTCACACTTGTCAGAATGGCTGCCATCAACAAATCATCAAACAACAAGTGTTGGCGAGGGTGTGGAGAAAAGGGGACTCTAGTACACTGCTGGTGGGAATGCAGACTGGTGCAGCCACTATGGAAAACAATATGGTTTTCCTCAAAAAATTAAAAATTGAACTTCCATTCGACCCAGTGATCCCACTTCTAGAAATATACCCTAAGAAGCCTGAAACACCAATCAGAAAGAATATATGTACCCCCATGTTCATAGCAGCACTATTTACAATAGCTAAGATCTGGAAACAACCCAAGTGTCCATCAGTAGACGAATGGATAAAAAAGCAGTGGTACATATACACAATGGAGTACTATGCAGCTGTAAGAAAGATCTCTTATCCTTTGAGATGACATGGAGGGACCTGGAAAGTATTATCCTAAGCGAAACAAGCCAAACAGAGAAAGACAAATATCACATGATCTCACTTATTTGTGGAATATAATGAACATAACTGTCTGAGGAACAGGGTAGTCCCAGAGACGTGGAAGTGGGGCACAGACTGACAATCCCCTGAAGAGGGGGTGGGGGGAGAGATAAACCACAGAACTTGCATGCATGTATGTATGGACAATAAAGGTGGGGACAGGGTGGGGAGGGAGGGGGGAGGGGGGAATCAGTGGGGAAAAAAGGAGAAAAATCTGTAACAAAAATACAGAAATTATTTTAAAAAATAAGTTACCTTTAGTCTTACTCCATTTATGTCATTTATCAAATAAAGAAATTAAAGCTCAGACATGTTTAGTAACTCCCTGGGTGACAATGGTGAAAGAGGCATCTGGCCCCAGGTCTGTCTGAATCCAAAGCCCTTGCTTCTAAAAGTTTTGTCAAAAGTGGAAGAAAAGAGTCACTATTTCAGAGGATGCCTTGTAGGAAGGTAGTCATTATATAATAAAAAATATTAGGTGCGTAGGAAAGTATTGTAGTAACAGGCAGATGCTGATGCTGATGAGAAGGTACACCGACCAAACAGCTTTTTTGGGGCCATCTTCTTTCTCCAAAGTAAGATGTAGATCACACTTTAAGCGAAGAGAAAGGAAGGGACCAGCATTTCAGTTCATTGACATGTTTTATTCATTATCTCTTCCCAGCTTCCGTAGGCCGGAACTCTGGGCGCAGCGTGGTTATCACCGCGTGCTCAGTGTCTCATGAGGCTGCAGTCATCTGGAGACCAAGGCTGAAGGATCTGCTTGCTAGTTCACGCTCATGCCTGCCGGCCAGCTCCAGCTCCTCCTGGGTGGTTGGGCTGAGGGCCTCCGTGGCTCCTCGCCTGGTAGCCTCTCCACAGTGCAGCCCACAGCCAGACGCCTGGCTTCTGTCAAGTGAGCAAGAAAGAGAGAGTGCGAGATGGAGAGGGACAGTCTTTTTGTCGCCTGCCTTAATTCATTCAGGCTGCTGTCCCCAAATACCAGAGACTGAGTATTTAAAACAGAAATTGATGGCTCACAGTTTCGGAGGCTGGAATTCCCAGTGAAGGTGCCGGCATGGTCAGGTGAGAGCCTCCCCAGGTGGGAGACTTCATGTGTATCTTCACCTGGTGGAAGGGGCGAGGGATCCTTGCAGAGCCTTTTTTGTAGGACACTAATCCCATTCAAGAGGTCTTCACGCCTATGATTTAATCATCTTCCAGAGGACCCACCTACTCATACCATCTTTTAGGAGGATCAGGATTTCAACAATTTTGGGGGGACACAAACATTCAGACTGTAGTATAGTCTAATCTTGGAAGTAACATCCCTTTATTTTTGCTGTATTTAATTCATTAGAAGCAAGTCTTCAGGCCCAGCCCAAGTGCAAGGGCTGGGAATGACACAAAGGCCTGATGACCAGGAGGAGGGGATTCCTGGGGTCTCTTAGCGGCTGCCAACCACAGGTGTTCATGTGTTTGCTTGCTGTCAGACTACTTGAGTTCAAATCTTAGCCTTATTACTTGCTAGCTATATGATCTTCAATAAGCTACTGAACTACTTTGATGCTCAATGCCCTCTTTTATAAAAAATGGAACTATTAATGGTACCTATGGATCTCAAGGACTCAACATGGATTAAATGAATAATAAAGAAATCAATACCTAGATTAATGCCTGGCCTACAGTGGGCACTCAGTGAATTTTAACTAGCATTATATTAATAATTATATCAGTTATAAAGTACATTTTCTAGCTAATAATGTATACTCAGATGAGAAGGCCTTTTTTTCGGCTTATGAAAATAATATAACATAAATGAAGTGGTCACACAGGAAGCCAAAGCCACAGCAGTTCTTACAAAAATTGAAAAACTTCACCTGTGTTGGCACTGAGCTTTATTCTCAATGTAGTAGAATTTTAGCCCGGCCAGTGTGGCTCAGTGGTTGAGCATCAACCCATGCACTAAGAGGTCACTGGTTCAATTCCTGGTCAAGGCACATTCCTGGGTTGTGGGCCAAATCCCCAGTGGGGGGCATGTTGGATGTGGCCAATCAATGTTCTCTCTCATTGATGTTTCTATATCTCTCTCCTTCTCCCTTCCTCTCTCTCTAAAATCAATAAAGACAAATAATTTTTTTTAATGTAGTAGAATTTCAAACAACTAAAACATAATCTAACGAAGTAGAGTACTTTATTGCTGTATCACTTAGTCTACTTCTTACCCTGATTTTATAAATATATTGCTGCCCAAGTGAGACTATTTACTGTCATTGAGAAATGGAGTGGGCTTCTTTAGCTAATGGTGCCCTGTCATTGAATTCAGAGGCATGTGCCCTTCTTCACCCTTCCTTCATCGCAGACCGCACCTGCCTCCCAGACAGACCCATCCACAGACATGCAGACAATCAGACTCACACAGAAACATAGACTCAGACTCAATTCTTGTATATATTAGTTATACTAAAAAATAACTAGAATTTCATAGAAATACTTTACCAATAAATACGTTTAATTAATGAAATTTTTACTTAAAACTCCTCCTATATTTCCCAACTTGGTAAATGATATCCGTCATCCCCATCCACACAGACACTAGAACCAAAACTGAGAAGCCACCCTGGTCCTCTCTCTTTCTCACTTTTTCCGTCAGATCCCTCACCCTTTCTTATCCAGCCATCCTTGGTCACTTCTTTCTGCTCCAAGAGCAGCATACTTTAATGTAAGCCCTCGCCAATGCCCCTTTATTAGTTATCTGTTGCCACAATAACACTGTGTAACAAACCACTCCAAAACTTAGTGGCGTAAAATAATAGCCATTTATTATTTCATATGTATCTCTGAGTTCTCTAGAATTCTACTGATTTTGGCCAGTCTTGCCTTATCTCAGCTGAGCTTGCCACTCATCTGCAGTGAGCTACAGATTGGCTGAGGGCTGGATGGTCTAGAATAACTTTGGCTGGATCAACTTATCTCGGCTCCACAGAGTCTGTCAACCTCCAGTAGACCAGCCCAGGCTTGTTCTTAGGGCACATGCAGGGTTCGATAGGGAGAGCAGAAGTTTTAAGTCTTCTTGTGGTCTGTGCTTGAAAATGCACACCATCACTTCTGCCACATTCTATTAACCAATGCAACTGACGAAGGTAGCCTAGACTCCAGGGGTAGCGAATAGACTCCAACTCTTGATTGGAGGAGCTTCAGAGTCACAGGCAAGGGATGTCGATATGAGGTAGGGAGTCTTTGAATCAATCTACCACATGCACCTGTACAACTGGCTTCAGCCCACAACACTTTCCTTTCCTAGCTCATTGGCTAGGTATGGCAACCTTTTTTTCTCCCTGGCTGAATTAATTTATTTTTATTTAAAAATTTTTTCCAGTTTTATTGAGAAATAATTGACATATATCACCATATAAGTTTAAGGTATACAGCATGATGGTTTGATTTTCATATATTGCGAAATGATTACCACAGGATATTTAGTTAACTTCCATCTCTCATATAGATAAAGTGAAAAGAAAAAAAAAATTCCCCTTGTGATGAGAACTCTTAGGATTTCCTCTTCTAACAGCTTTCCCCTATATCATATGACAGTGCTAATTATAGTCATCATGTTTTACATTGTGTCCCTAGTACTTATTTATCTTGAAACTGAAGTTTGTACCTTTTGACCACCTTCCTTCAATTCCCCTTCCCTATCCTCCCTGCTTCTAATAATCTTAAATCTGATTTCTATTCCTATGAGTTTTGCGGGTTTAAAAAAAAAGATTCCACATAGAAGTGTGATCATACAGAATTTGTCTTTCTCTGACTTACTTCACTCAGCATAATGCCTTCAAAGTCTATCTGTATTATCACAAATGATAAGATTTCCTCATTTTTTATGGCTGAATAATATTTCATGTATACATGTACTACAACTTTATCCATTCATCCATTGGTGGACACTTAAGTTGTTTCTATGTCTTGGCTATTGTAAACAGTGCTACAATAAATATATGGATGTATGTGTCTTTTTTATTTAGTGTTTTGGGTTCCTTCAGATACCCAGAAGTGGAGTTGCTTGGGTACTTCTTTGTCTTTCCTGTTACAGTCGGCTCCCGTTTATCATGGTTAATCAGTTCCAGACTCTACGGCGATAAATGAATTTCTGCGAAGTAGGATTCTTTATTTATAAACAGTTGTCCTTGCCGCTTCGGTTTCCACGTTTGCGGCTTCACTCTATTGCGAAAGCCATGAATGTCGAAGTGCAAAGTGGTGAGAAACGACTGTACAGCCTTTGTGTTTTTTTCTTTAATACTCACCCGAGGACATTTTTGCATTTATCTTCAGATGGAGCAGGAGGGAGAGAGAGGGGAAGAGAGAGAGAGAGAAACATCAATGTGAAAGGGACACATCGAGTGGTTGCCACCCACACGACCACAACCAGGGCCGGGGACCAACCACAACCAAGGTACTCGCCCTTAGTGGGAACCGAACCAGGGAATCTCTGGTCTGCAGGCCAATGCTCTAATCACTGAGCCAAACAGGCCAGGGCTATAGCCTTTTTTAAAAAATCTATTTTGTCTGGTATAAGTATTGCTAACCCAGCCTTCTCTTTTTCTTTTTTCTGTTTCTTTTTTCCATGAAATATCTTTTTTTCACCCCTTTACTTTCAGTCTGTGTATGTCTTTTGACCTAAAGTGAGTCTCTTACAGAGAGCATATGTAAGGGCTTGTTTTGTTATCCATTCTACCACCATATGTTTTTTGATTTAAGCATTTAATCTATTTGCATTTAAAGTAATTGTTGATAGGAATGTATTTATTGATATTTTATTATTCGTATTTTTTATCTTTTTTTTTCTTCATAAAAAATGACCCTTTAACATTTCTTGTAATATTGGTTTGGTGGTGGTAAATTTCTTTAGCTTTTTCTTGTCTGGAAGCTTTTTATCTGTCCTTTGATTCTAAATGTTAGCTTTGCTGGGTAGAGTAATCTTGTTTGTTGGTCCATGCTTTTTATCACTTTGAATATTTCTTGCCAATCCCTTCTGGCCTGCAAAGTTTCTGTTGATAAATCAGCTGACAATCTTATGGGAACTCCCTTGTAGGTGACTAACTGGTTTCCTCTTGCTGCTTTTAAGATTCTCTCTTTGTCTTTAACCTTTCACATTTTAATTATGATGTGTCTTGGTGCGGGTCTCTTTGGGTTCATCTTGTTTGGGACTCTGTACTTCTTCAACTTAATGTCTATTTCCTTTGCCAAGTTAGGGAAGTTTTCCGTCATTATTCTTTCAAATAGGGTTTCAATTCCTTGCTCTCTCTCTTCTTCTTTTAGCACCCCATGATGTGAGTGTTGGTGCACTGGAAGTTGTCCCAGAGGCTCCTTACACTATGCTAATTTTTTTATGTTCTGATTGGGTGTTTTCTGCTTCCTTATATTCCAAATTACTTATTCATTCCTCTGCTTCATCTAACCCACTGTTTATTCATTCCAGTGTATTCTAGATATTTCAGATATGGTATTCTTTATTTCTAACTGGTTTTCTTTTATGGTTTCCATGTCACTTTTTATGCTTTTGAAGTTCTCACTAAGTTCCTTGAGTATCTGTATAATCATTGTTTCAAACTCTGCATCTGGTAGTTTGTTTGCCCTCCATTTCATTTCATTCTTTTTCTGGAGATTTATCCTGTTCTTTCATTTGGAACTTGTTTCTTTGGCTCTTCACTTTGGTTGCTTCTGTGTTTGTTTCTATGAATTAGACAAAGCTTCTATGTCTCCCAGACTTGGTGGCGTGGCCTGTAGGGTCTAGTGGCACAGTCTCCCCAGGGACCTGAGCTGGGTACTCCAGGTACTTTCCCTGTCTAGGCTGTGTACACCCCCTGTAGTAGTTGACCTTGATTTTAATTGAGACATCACAGGGAGGAGTTGACCCTCAGGCCTATTGGCTGCTAGGACTGGCTGCAGCTACAGAGGAGCTGCTCTGCAGGGGCCGGCCCCACGGAGCAGGACTTGCTTCAGTAGGGCTTTGGTGCCTGCTGAGTTTACCCTTTGAGTGTGTCACTCATGGAGTTGGTTGGGTTGTAATCCACTGTGATCTGAAGCTGTCCACTGGGTATACTGGCTCTGGGACCTCCTGGAAGGTGCAGGACAATGTCAGCCACCACCTGTGCCTTGCCTGGGACACTCAGCATGAGTTGCAGAGTGATCTGCATTTGGCTGCTACTTGTGTTGGGCTTGGAGGTGCCCAGGAGAGGCCAAACTGTGAACTGAGGTCTACTGCCTCTAATGCCAGGCCTGGGGACACTTAGAAAGAGGCATGGGGCATGCCAAGGCCAGATGCTGCTTGTTTGAGAGATTCTAGGAAAGTCTGAAGCAAGAACCAAGTCAGGCCATTAATATGGAAAAGCCACTGGAAACAACATGGTGGGCCCTCAAGTTGAGTGGGACAGGGTCTCAAGGAATCCAGGGCAGAATGAACAGTGTTAGTCAGGTTGATGGAGACTTGAATGGTGACTGTCTGCTGGCTCTCTGGGAGGGTAGAGAGGTCTCAGAAAAGAAACAATGGGCTCCACCAGCACTTCTGTCTGGGAGAAAACTGGCCCTCAGGCTCTCCTGCAGAAGCTAGACAATTTAGTTCCTCCTGGTATTTCCCTGGAGTCATTCAAGCTGCTGCCCCAATACTGGAGCTCAGAGCAAGTGAGTCCAAGTAAGTCAGTGTGTGGGCCCTTTAAGAGGAACACGTGGGACTCTAGAAGCCTCCATCTCACTCAGCCCCAATCCCTGCTGGTTTCCATAGCCAGAAGTTATGGGGATTTCTTTTCCTGGCACTAGAACCCTGGGCTGGGGGGCCTGGTATGGGGCTAGGACTCCTCAATCCTCAGGGGTGACCTCCACAGCCAAGATAATCCTCCTGACTTCTACCACCACACATAGCAGTGGGACCAGTCCGTTCTGGGTCTCTGTCCCTCCTACCAATATTGATGTGGCTTCTTCTTTAAATCCCTACTTGTAGGACTTTCATTCAGCTAGGTGTCAGGTTCTGAATGATGCTTGTTCTGTAGTTTACTTGTAACTTTGACCTGGTTGTGGGAGAATGCTAGTACTAAAATTACCTACGCTCCCATCTTGACCCCCCCTTAATCCGTTTTAATTGGGCCATTGCTTCAAGGTGCAGATTTCAAAAATCATGATATCTGACTCAATTCTAGTATTAAAATAAATTTTAAAGCATCACTCCAATAAATTTAAGGAAGAATAAGGCATTTGGTCCACAATTGTAAATATCTTTAACAACATTATTGAATTTTAAAATTTGAAGTATCCTTAGAAATCATCTGATCCAAGGTCTCCAGATGAATAAGCCGATATCTAGAGAGGCAAAGACATTCCTAAATTCCCTTATACAGGCAGTAAGGGATCCAGAACCAGAACTTAGATCCCCTCTCTTTCATCTCAACACTCTGCCCATCATAACAGGCGCCTCCTTTCTTCAGCTTGAATGTTTTCATTTCCCAGAGGTCTGTCCTTCATCATGAATAAATGGGAGGAGAATAAGAGTGGATGTGGGGAAAGCAATCTTAAACATTGTTGCAGTAATTCAGGCAACTCTGGTGTCTTGAAATAGGTGTGGAAGAGAAGATGGAGAAAGCTACACATACTCCAAGTACAGTTAGGAGTTAGAGTTTCTGACATGAACAATGAGATGGTTAGTAGAAATGTATGGCAAAACATGGATTGTCTGCCAGTCATTATCAACTTAACTTCTATTTATTGAAGACTTACTATGTGTCCGACACTGTGTCAAGATGAAACTATATGTAAAATATTGTATTGAATCCTTACAATTTCCTTATTGACACATAAGTGAACTGAAATGTAAAAAGGTTAAATAAGTGAAAGCACCACAGCTAGTAAGTATCAGAAATGGAACATGTCAGTTTCCGCCAAAGAATGCTCTTAACCACTAAACTAAATGGAATTCCTGTGCCTACAACCTTTTCTCCAAATGCAGTTCTGTGTTCTTCTCGGACCATCACGTAAACCGTTCATCACAAGAGCTTCCTCTCTCAATCGTCTGACCATCTGCACAGGCCGAACGTTTAATGTGGATTGTCCTTCACACATTCACTGCAGTACAAATATTGCATTAAGCAGTCCTAAGAGAATCTGATGCTGGATAGAACAAAGAATTCAAGAAAGAATTCAAGTTTCCAGAATATTTTGTTTAAATTATAAGCTAACTTAATAATAACCAGCGTCACGTCTTGCCTGAAGCCACAAGAAGCTGAACTATAGATTGTTTTTAATAATGCAAAGATGTCAAGTGATATCTCCTTCGCAAACAAGGGACACAAAGGGAAATAAAAGCTGGACAAATTATGCGGAAAATGATCTGCACCATTTGACGTAATTAAATGAGAGTTAGATTGGTTTTAGCATACAATAATAAAGTGAACCAGCCAGAATGACTTGATTGGAGAAACCTATTTGATTTCAATTTATATAAACTTTGAGTGGGAGAGAAATACCAAAAAAAAAAAAAAGGTGGTTTTTTTTTTTTTAATGCTAAGAAAAATACTGAGTGAAAATTTCTAATTTTGTTTGATTTTATGTTCTCAAACTTGCTCAGCCTTTTCATGACCTGAAATCTCAACCCAAACCATACCCACCATTATCCTCTTTGGAGCAAAACAGGATGTAAAGAAAACAAATAGAAACTCCATCCTTTTGCATAGCCGAATGCCTCAGGTTTTCAGCAAAATGTACAGAAATACAGTCAGTCTGGGTTTGAGTAGTTTTTGCTTATATGACAATCAGCCACTAGATGGCAGAATATGACATGAAATGGAGGTTGCAGACAAAGTTGAAAGTTTGACTTGGACTGGAAGTTGAGGAAGTTTGAGTTAGTGAAAAACTATAATTGTACTATATTCATAAAGAAATATAACATAGCCATTCTGTGCATGTGTACATTACTTCTAATTAAGAACATTTGCTTATTTATTTAAATTCTTGTCTAGAACTCCAAAGGCTAAGACTCAGTTGACTGCAAGGCTTATTCCAGAGCTCCCCTCACAATAACCTGTCTCTGCCAGTCTTCCTTCCAGGGGCTCCTTGCTTAACAATATTTCTCAGAGCCAATCACCAGTTTGTAGGGGTCCTAGTTATAATGATTTCCAGTCATGTTCTCCATCATTCTCTTCGCCTCCTTCAGCATCCTACACTATTTCATCCTTGCATATTTGCTTGGGCTGAGCCCAGCTGTGGTCACACTTTCAGACTCCCTTTGACTTTTGGGGGGAGCCTAACGAACCTATTTCTCAGCAGTGCACCTAGTAGGGTGCTATATTTCCAGGTCCTACCCTGAATCAAAATGAGCCCTAGAGGTGAGGAATGTTTATTGAAAAACGATTCACATAAATGTTACAGGAAGGTGGATGGAGAGGCAAAATGATGAACTCAGACCAGTTCAGCAGCTTATTCTAAGTTTCATATCATGAACTGCTAAAAATAGAACCAGATACTTCTGACACCTGATTTGGCACTCCATTTGGTGAGCAGTATCTTTCTTTGATCATTCAATGAAAGAACAGAGTAGCAATTTGGAGGAAAGTCTGCCAGCTAGACTTAATAATCTTTTCCAAGTGCTATCAGTGAAACCAGTAAGAGGGAAAAAGTTTTCTGCTAGCTTCCCCACTGCTCTGGACTTAATAATTTCTATAATACTTAACACGCTGAAATTGAATCATGTCACTAGACTCTCATCGGAGATTAACAAAGTGAAAGTGAGACTGAAATCTCCCAAAGCAAGTGCTCTTTGTGAGCAGCCTCGTGGGCAATCCACACCACAGGTCATTTTCTCCACAGACCTCTTACAAAGCATTGAAATAGCCAAGCAACATTCTCCATGAAATCTTCCCTAACCAAATGTACTTGAGTTAAACCAACCTCATTTCCTTTGTGCCGGGCATATAACAGATGCTCAATTTGAGCAAGGAAAAAAGGGAAAGAGGAAGAAGGGGGATGAAATCAAAGATATACCTATTGAAAAGTTATAAACAATGCTTATAAAATCGCCAAGAAACATGCTTTCGTTATCCAGTTGAGATGAAGAAATGTCAGTTTTCTTCTCAGTATAACCTAATGTTTTAGGTGTGGCCATTACAAAAAATATTCCCTAGTCATCTCTTTTTTCAACTAAACAATCCCAGCTCCTAAAACTTTACCTCAGGACTTTCATTAAATGTTTTGTGCTTATCTCTACCAATTTTGATTTCTTGCTTAAAAGTCAAAGCTATTTGAGATTATATTTCATTGCTTTTTATGATCCTTTTAAATGTTATCCTCATTTGCAGAGATATTTGCATATTTAAAAGAGAAACCAAATGAAATTTGTATGTTTTTCTAAAAAAAAATATTCGAAGCGTATGCAAAATTTATAAAAATAACTACTCTTTGCATACAAACTAATTTGATCAGAAATTTGATTTTTAAAGGATACAACAGGTTACTTATTGCATCTAGATTTCCTAATCCCCTCACACCACACACACACACACACACACACACACACACTTTTTATGCTATGAAATATAGTCAAACATAATACTTTCTTTTCCCATGATAATATTTAATGAAATAAACGAGTAAATGATTTTTTACCCTGAATTCATGAACTATACAAGGAACTGTTGTAACATATAAAAACTGAGAAAACCTGTTGGCAAATATTGTTGGGAACATACAGATATATTTTCCAGGTTAAGCCTTTCCCTATTTCTAACCAAACTCTTATCTCTGAACCACCTTTGTCAGCATGACCTTGCAGAAGGGTAGTCCAGTAGCATTGCTCGAATACCGATTCCTCCTCTCCGTTCCAGCCTACAGAATTAGAACCTCGAGCGGTGGGCTCCAGACAATTGTCATGCTTCCCAGATCTTATGATGATCAGTTTCATCTATTTTTACCAGGTTTTGTCTTTTCTTTTTACTTGGGGAAGCAATTCTCTATTGCCCCCGTCCTCCTAGAAGCAGAGACTTTTTTTTTTTAAGTTGTTATTTAAACAGTGATGGTAAAAATGTGAGAGGCATATTTTCTATCCAGAAACCTGATTGTTGTGGAAAAAGAAGTTAACTGTGTTACTAGGGATCTGTAAGGTGAAACTAGCTTTTTTTTTTTTTTTTTATGTTGATATAAGATAAATCCCACGATTTCTTTTATAATTCACTTACTTGGACAAGTGTGCACTTCCCATTGCAGAGAGCTTGATTGTTCCCTGGTCGTGAGCTCCAAGGTAAGACACTGTCTTTTTAAATAAGAAACTGGGAATATTTATTTTCGATTGGCCCATCCGCCAGGTAGTTGAAAAGAAGGAAAAGTAATGCTGAAATAGAATTTCTAAATCAGTGGTTCGATCTAATAAATGGGGTCCTGAGATGTGCTCTGATTTTTCTGGTTTCCGCCACTTAGGTCACCTCCAGTTCACTTGCTCTAAAGGTGACCAATTGCAACTATGTGCTGGTTTGGCATTTACGCGATGGCAATCGTGTGACAATGTAGAACGCTGTCCATAGGTATGTTATAATCTGTCAGTAAGGTTATTCTCTAAAATGCATTGGCTTCGCCAGTTTTTTTCCACCACTTTGTAACATATTTTCTCCTAAAATGAATATATTTTGAGAGTTCTTTGGCTGTGACTTACTAGATGTTTCTCTGTGATAGTTTTCCATTGATATTACTGACTTTCATTTTATATTGTGTAAAAGATTACTGATGTTTATTTTTTTGTATAGCTATACATTTTACAAAATCTTTCAGATCCATTTGATTCTCACAACCTCTCAAAATATGGCAGGGAATGTACTGTCTATGTTTTAATTTAAGTAAAATTTAATAAATGTTATAGCCATCAATATAAATTTTACCATTACAAAACATGAATAAGGATGTTTTGAAAATTAAACTTGGAATAAAGTTAAATCAACATAGAAATCATAGAATCCACATATTTTATCTTGTTAATGCAGAATGAGAGAGAAACTTATTGATGAAAAAAATCTGGCCAAATTGCACGAACCAACTTTCTGTTCCCTCAGTGTGATGTAAGGACAAAGCCTCAGGCTTCGAGGCGTCTGGTGTCGACTGTCGTGAACACAGCAGATTGGACGAGCCTGATAACGAGTAGGGCGGGGTCTCGGCGTGTTCCACATTGGCCCGTTTCACACTGTATCTCCAGGGCTCTAAGAGTATTCGTACTGAACAATACATTATATAATCACTCTAATTATGAGTCCCTGGGCCACAATTTGATCCAATATTACACGAAAGAATTTGACTACCTGACTTAATAAGTTCCAACTCTAAGACTCGGTGGAAGAACTCTCTGTGTTGATTTGCGTTGTCTTTCTGCGTATCTACACTACTTGTCTCATGGAAGTATTCTACTGTCGATGAAGAAGATACAGGACGTTGGGCAAAGCAGGTGTCAGTGGCCAATTCACAGATAAGTTGGGTGGTAGAAATACTATTTCAAGTTGATTGCTTGGAAACTGGAACATAGTCTCCCCTATAAACAATGTTATAAATTGTTATTAAATTCCAAAGTTAATTAAAAATGTATGTAGGTGGGCTACCCCAATAAAAAGGAGACGGGCCACAGCAAGCCAGCATCCAGAAAAGGGCTGTGTGGTGGTAGCTGTACATGCCAGTTACTGCAAGCCGATCACAGGTGAGGGTCACGAAAAGACAGACAAGCAAAGGCAAACCACAGTCTCTGATGCAGGAAGAGGCCTTTGATTTCTTGACAGGATAATGACACAGCATGGGCTAATTTCCCTTGGGAATGATAACCAGATGGGTTTCAGAGTGTTGGACCTAAACCCCTTGTGAGATATGATTGATAAGTTTATTCCAAACACCAAAGAAGATAATGAAGTGGGGTAACTTTCAGCCCTCCCCCCAGCCTCCAACTCACCTCCTCCCAACTTTTCCCAATCACGATTTTCCTCATTTGGGACATCTATATTTTTCTACCACGAGATTTCAACAACAACAACAACAACAACAGCAACAACAACAAAACAGAAGATAAAGAAACACCTTCAAAAGTAGACCCTTCTATTGAAGCGCTGCAATAAGAAACTTGATTTTGATTTGAGTCTCCTCACTTGGCCTAAAGGACCTGGAAGGTTTGCTTGTGTGTGATCCCTGCTGCCGCTTCTAGTAAGTGGAGCCCCCCCCCTCCTCCTTCCAAGGGTCTCCTCCAGCCGGAATGAAGCCCAGTGACCTGGGGGAAGTTCCACCCTTTCCAAGGAGCCAGTCCTCCTTATTTGCAGTACGTGAGGGATATTTATAAACATGGTGTTTTAAACCAAGGGTTACTTGAATTATGCCAGCTCCGAAACATAGCAAGATTGTTCGCTGATCTATGTGTTCACCTGACAAATCTACACAATGAATTTTTCCTTGTTGTTTGCCTTACTTCTAGGAAAATTAAAATTTGAATGCAGATATTCTGGTTGTATGTTTCAAATTCCCATAGTGTTTTATTTAACCTTCTACCAAATGTACTCCAAACCAATGAATCGAGGTTATAAACGGAGGGACGAAGTCACTGAGATGGGATGTCGTTCTTGTCTCTACCCTGTCTCTGCGTTGCCGTGTTCAGGGGAGCCTGCTGTGAATGCTGAATGAGCTGCCGTGAACAGAAGCCCTGAACAGATTCACAGCCTGTCTTTTTAAGTAATTCCAGCACCTAGAACAATCCTGGAAGAAGAAAAAATGAACAATTTCTTTTTCTCAATGAATTCTGCTGTGCGTTTCTCCATAATGATTAAAACGATGTACAGTGTCTGCCGCTCAAACTTATAAGATGAATTTAATTAAAGCAAGAAAACAAGCCAACAGAAAATTCTGTCTGAGTGCCCAGCAGATAGAAAACCAAGCCAGTTTTATTTGGGAGTACTTAGCACATTTGAGAATATAAACGTATCTTTCCATCGTGATCCCCATATTTAAAATAACAATTTTACCTGGCAGCAAGTTGTCTCTGGCTCTCATTTGAATCAGGAATTAAAGTGAGATGATGTCACCAAACTCATTTTATTAGGTTAGGAAACTGGCCTTTTATTAAAATGATTGTCTTTGCTAATAATATTTTGATTTGAACATGTCACATACACCTCCAAATGGAATCCATTCTGTTTTTTCTGTGCTCTCCTGGACACTCAAAAACGAACCCTCCGAAAGTTCTTATTTCAGTTAGTGACACCACCATCCACCCAGGTGCTCAAGCAAGAAACTTTGCAGTCGCCTTCCGCCTGCCCATCTTAACTAGGAAAGTTTGGTGAGTGGGAGAACCATGTTCCTTATTCACTAGACAAACAAGTCATTCTTGATCAAAGTTTAAGTGCTTTTGTGAAATGTTTAATGTGCAATGTAAAATGTTTAAGTAATTTTTCTGGGAATTAGCTCCCAGAAAAAGTTATCATATACCTTGAGTACCACTGCAGGGGATCGTCTTCAGAAGTAGCACATTAACCTTTCATTAAGCTAATCTCCCATAGAGGATATGGTGTTAATAATATATTGCATTGCAGGAGTCTATTTGTCTGCAGTTAGCTAAGCAAAATATCAAAAATCTTTCAAATCTGAAGCAAAACTGCCATCCATTTCTGCTGAAAAGCAGCTGCCTCTAGGGTAGAATAGCACAGTGCTTAAACACTTTATTATACTATGCACTTCGATTGGAATTACCCATGGAGAACACCCAACGGTGTTCTTTGTAGAAATTTCTTTGTAGAAATCACAAAATGTTCTTTTTGCCCTTTATTCAACTCACAGCATCACATTATATTTCTAATGTCATACGGTAGAGCAACATACCGTCTCATTATAAAAGGCAGGGAGTTCACATCCTATAAAGCATTATGACGCTCATGGGGAAATTTCTCAGTGATGATTTCAAACATTTCCCAAGAGATCACGTCTGAAGGACAAGAAGCAGTCACTATGACCCAGTGCCTTCTAGATGTAAAAATTTTAAGAACATATAATGTCCTATAGCTTTAATAAGTGCCTTTCCACAGTCAGTGAAGTCTTATTTTGTTTTTGTTTCCCACTTGCTTAGAAAACCTAGAAATAGCACATGCAATACCGCCGGTTTATTTATACTTAAAATCAAGCCTCTTTTCACGAGACTCAATGCTCTCTTTTACCAAAGCATTCTTGAATTCGAGAGAAGTTATATGAGTTAAAGGCTATCGGAGGCTTCTTTTCAGGTATCTGCAACCCCCATTCGGTGAGTGCTGACGCCAGAGGGACACTCCTGCAGTCACTAAGCAGCGGAAATGCGCACCTGGAGCGGCCACCACCCAAATACCAACCGTCAGAAACTTCCAAACCTGAAGTGAATTGTTCTAAACTCATTATTTAGAAACGGAAACAATAAAGACATTGACCCTTGAGGTACCTGAGGAAGTAGCACACTTCCTACTGGTCACTCTGAGCTTCTGCCCTATGAATGTGTTTACATAAGGATTAGTTTTCCCACAACTAGCTGGGGTTTGATTTAGGAACTGAATGGGACCCCGCCACAAAGAGCCAGCCGATCACAGACAGTGTGTTCTTTTAATTTACTTCCATAAACAGGCAAAAATTGAAGTCAGCTGTCAGCAAAGACCAAATTAAAGAGCTGAGTGTCAGAGCCACAGTTGAATCAAGATCAGTTTAGGGGGGGTGGGGGAGGGAAGTTTGGATTTTTTAAGCTTCCAAAGAAGATACTTTGTTAGGTACAAAGCTTAGACTTTCACTTTAACTGTGGTTTAGATGTACTGTACATTGTTTACTTTTCAAAAATTAAATTTAGACTGAAACTAATATCATTCCTAAAAACTTTCCTCACTTAAATGATGTACATAATCTCAAATATAATACAATCAATGTGCAAACCATAACCATCCCTCATATAATTAAAGCAAATATAGCTCAGTCTGCTAGGCTTGTGGACTCTGAATCTCTTTGATATGGCTTATCACAAAGTCCAAATGCTTCTTTCAGTGATTTAAACATTTTTTTTTTGTTGTTGAGAGTATTATAGATGTCCCTCCTTTTCTCCCCAGTTGTCACCCTCCACCTGATTCAGTTCCTGCCCTGGGCCTTCACCAGCCTGTTGTCCGTGTCCATGGGCTATGCAGGTATGCATATAAGTTCTTTGGTTAATCTCTTCCTGCCCACCTTCCCTCTGAGATTCCTTAGTCTGTTTTATGTATGGGAGAAAATACTTGTCAATAATACATCTGATAAGGAGTTAATTTTTAAAATTTGTAATGCACTCATACAACTCAATGAAAGGAAGACAATCTAATTAAAAAATGGGCAGAGGACCTGAAGAGACACTTCTCCAAAGAGGTCATGTCTCTCATGACCAAGAGACATGAAAAAATGCTGTTTCAGTGATTTTAAGGATGGCTCTAATTCTACCCTGGTATTTTTTTGCTTCTCTTGTTGTCTCACAGTGACCTTGCTTCTGTGATCGTCCACTGTGACAGAACATGGCAGGTGTGATCGAGGAAGGAAAGGAAGCAAAATCCCAAGCCCGGAACTTTAGATAACCCAATCAATAGTACACGCATTTATCAGACATTTATACTGTCTATTACAGTAAGTACAGACATCCATGGCTATGTGTGATGCCTTACAATCTGGTTGACACAGGTATAAACGTAATTGAGGGCAGTTTGGAATAGCGGCTCAATTACACTGGCTGTGGAGCCAGACTTGAGTCTGATTTGTAACTTGGCCATTTAATAAAAATTAGTTTATTTCTTTGAATTTTAATTTTCTCATTTGTAAAATAAGGACAGTAATATTTCATGAGTTTTTTAAAAAATGAAATATGATAATATATATAACATGCTTACATAAAACCAGGCATATAGATGGCACTGAATAAAATAGTTATTCTTATCATTTTATCATTATATCAATACAGTAAATAGATTGTTAGGACTTTCCCTGTGTCCAGAACTGGGAGATACCCAAAAAATGTGTGAGATAGAGTTCCTGTCCTGAAGAAACTTAAAATCCAGCTGTTGATTTTAGTGATGGAAATTAACTAGTGCCTGGAAAGAGTGATGTGTTACTCTGTAGGGGGAAGTGTCTAAATGAGTGGAGGAAAAGCAAGAGCTACAAGGGGTCGGAGAAAGAACAGCGCAGGGCGAGTTGAAAGCGTGGAGGAACACGGCGTGGAAGATGTTGGAATTATGATGAGCCTTGAAGACTGAGCCTTCCGCACGTGGAGTGAGTGAAAGGGGACAGAAATGAACGTGGCCTCTCTCAGGAAGAAGCATCTTCACCAAAGCTGTGTTGGTGCTGGGAGTAGGGAGGATCAGGTCACAAGGGGTAGCATTTTCCAAAATATATTCTATGAAAGGGTAGTTTAGCAGAATAATCAAAGATCCTACCCTCTCTTCCCCCTTCCCTCCCTCTCTCTCTCTCTCACACACACACACACACCAACACAAACACACTGAAAATCATCTTTTTCTTGATCAAATGATTGTAAAATGTTAGGCCAAACAAAGTGAAACTCACATACTTCTTCTAGGACTTCTCAGAAACTTGAAGACGCTAATATGTGTAATAGAAATGTTGCACATGGTAGTGTTGAAGTATACAGCTTCTAATTGTGTGCTAAGTGTCAGAATTCCCATCAGGGATGAAATACATGGTATATGCTTCTTTCTTCTTCTTGAAGGAGTTTGTAATGAGGGAGGAAAGGTGTGACTCAGAAGAGAAGAACAGAAGTTAATGGAGTGCAGAAATGACTCTGGATATGCAGAGGGAAATCCTGATTGAAATTTGGTGGCAAGGGTTGGAGAGAGAGGAATTACTCTGAATCCAAAGAGACAAGGACTTTGAGGAAAAGGAACTTTGGGGAATTACCTCCTGAGGATGACGAGCTGGTGGGGGTGGGGTAATGAACAAGTAGCATAGCAAGAAAGAGATATTCAACACTTCCTTTTAAGTTGTTTGAGTTAGTGTGATGAGTGCAATTCATTTCCCCTAAGAGTTAAGTACAACCTGTGCCACATAAAAGCTTTGTGCATCAGTTGGGTTTATCAGTTGACTTAGGTATCAATCAGCTGCTAGGTCAGCTGGGGGTTAGCTGGTCTAGGGTGGCTTAACTAGACGGCTCATCTTTGCTGCATGTGGTCATTCATTCTCTAGCAGCCTAGACCATGCCTGTTCATTCACAAGGTATTGGCAAGGCTCCAAGCAAGACCAGAAACACTCAACATCCCTTGAATCCTAATCTTGAACCGGCACACTATCGTTGCCCAGCTTTCTGTTGGCCAGAGCAAGTCACAATGTAGCAAAGATTCATGGGGTGGGAAATTTTCTCCACTTTTGATGGGAGGAGCTAAAAAATCACATGGGGAAGGGGTGAAGATAAAGGGAGAGAAATAATTATGGCCATATGTACACACAATTTACGATATCTTCTTGAATAATTTTCTCATAGAAATGTAAAAGGACTTTGTTTAATACTTTGTAGAATAAGAACAGCATACCCAGAAAGCTGAACAAACTTGGTTGAATAAGCACCTCTGAGTCAATAGTGACCATGAGAATATAAGCCATTTGTGAAGTCCCCAAGACTTGAAGGTAGCATTAAATTTTCTGTAAGTCATTAGCCAATATTACTTAGTTCTTAAGGAACACTCTGATATCAAGTCAGAGACAACTTAGAGACTGGTGTTATGAATATACAAAAGGTTACTATAGGATATGGTCTGCTCCGGGTTTATTTGGCCATGAAAAATTCTCTTTCCCACCCCACTTCTTTTCCCCTTTCCTCTCTTCCTTCTCCTCTCCTATCTTTTCCTCTCTTCCCTTCCCATATTTTCTACCCCCTCAACGTCTCACAGGACTAAGACATGACAATAGTATGGGAAAGGGCTTAGAATATTAAAGTGAAGCATTTGACCCAAGCTTGTAGGCACTGGCCTGTCTTTGGAAGATGTGGGACACCACGTGGATGATTGAATTTGGAAAGATTCACCTTTGGACAATGCTGTTTGGTGGATCAGAGGGAAGCAAGTTATACTGACAGCTTCTCAAAGAACTAGGACAGATACAAAACAAAGGTACATCTGCCTTCTGGTATCCAGGCACCCATGAAAAAAAAATATATATGGTAATCCTCACCCAAAGATATTTCTCCATAAATTATTTTATTTAGAGAGAGTGAGAAGGAGGGAGGGCGAGAGAAGGGGAGAGAGAGAAACATCAATGTAAGAAAGACACATCCACTAGTTGCCTCCTATACAACCCCAACTGGGGCTGGGGATCGAACCTGCAACCCAGGCATGTGCCCTTGACTAAGGAACTGAAACAGACCCTTTGGTCTGCAGGCTGATACTCTAGATGCTGAGCCAAAGTGACCAAGGACATTTAACAAATATTTAATGATCAACTGCTCTGGGAACATCCATGGATTTGGATGATTTTCAAAGGAACTCAGCTAATAAAAGGTTCAAATCAGGCTTCATTCTATAAGAGATATTTCCCATATCCCATAAGTTTTTTTCTCCTCTAGACATCAGAAACATGAAATAACATGTCAGTTGAGTCCAATTGATTTGGATATATTTTTTAATGATAGATGAGAGGCTTTTAACTCTAGTCTTCATAAAGATAAACAAGGAAAGTAGATAGGAATAATCAAACCCTCCCTATGGAATGAACTATATATAGTTAAATGACCAGTTAACATAAATATACATAGACACACATCAGAATGAGCAGCTGTGACTACTGTATACTTCCATTACTAATCCCAATCACCCTTTATTAGGCTGTCAGTGACTTTAAGAACTAGTCCTTCTCTTCTCCAAGATAGTTTATTAGATTGCTTTATTCCTGGGTCCCTCATTTGTCCTGGTTGGCATCCATTATTGGTAATCCTGTCTCTCATGATTACCCATACTAGTCCATGAAAAATTCTCTCACTTTCTTATATGAGGGTTTTACATAGGCAAGAATACATGAAGACATTCTTAGCAGCTTTGTCCATACTCTTTAAACAAATAGAATCTATATCAACTATTTTTTTCAGCACACACTATTTCTGTCCTTACATTGCTATTATTCAGATATGCACTAGAAACGCAAAACCCATTCACTCTGCATATTACACCTGAGCATCTGACCAACTGCTCGGAACTGATCTGCTACAAGATGTTTTTATTTTAACAAGAGGACGTATAAACCTTTCTGTATTTAGGCTGCAAAGACCCAGAAACAAATTCTATTGTGAATGCTGACTTCAAAAGTTCCTCTCACTTCTGCACTAGATGCGTGGCTCATTTGGTTGGAACATCGTCCTATACACCAAAAGGTTGCATTTTACCTACATATAATATTATAAGTCAGTTTCTTCATAGTTATTTCCTTACTGGCACTCTAAAAGATATTCCTAACCTTTCCTCAAACAGCCAAGTTGCAGGTTTAAAATATTAACACATTGTTAGATGATTGTTTTGTTTAACCACTTCATGTTCTTTCTAGGTATTGCAGACACATTCATATACACAGTGAATAAAAACTAATAATTAATAATAGGAAACATTTATGGAGAGTCTACTGTGTGAAAGCTTTTTGATTCATTAGCTAATTTAACATATACACCAAACTTAAGGTTCACTTTCTTTTTAGAGTCATCATTTTTTCAAAGTGTAAATCTCACCAATCTACCTGTTTAACATATTTTTAGAGTAAAGTCTAACTTGTTCATCATGCTCTACAAAGTCCTCCGTAATCTCCCCTTTGCCCATCTCTCTGACTTTATCCTCTCCCTTGCTCACCCTAGCTTTCTTTCCTTTCAACTCCCAACTGCCTTTGCATCTGGCTGTCCATCATCCTGTAACTCTCTTCCTCAGACTTTCTCACAGGACTGCCTCCTTTGCATCATTTGAGTTTCAGCTCAAGTGTCATCTCTCTAGAGAGGTCTTCCTGGACCATCATGCTGTCTCCCTCCAACACCCACCCTCTATGCATCACTCTGTTTTATGTATCAAAGAAAGTAGCATTACTTGAATTTTTCTTTTATATTCATTTGTTCACATTCTTCTATCTGTCCATTCCCACTCAAACATTAGTCCCAGGGAAGGGAGGATTTATATCTGTCCTCCGTACCTAGAACAGTAAGTATTGTTTTTATTAAACGAACACTTAGTGACGACAGTGCTATTGGTTTTCTTCCAAATCATGTTTGTGCTAAGTAATCTATCCACAGTCACACAGATGATGGGTTTGACTTAGAACAAGTCAGCCCCAATTTGAACTCAAGACTTCTCAAATCCAAATCCCATGTGTTTAACATCTTTGCTCCCCTGTCTGAAGTGTTAATACTTCTTCTGTTCTGTCCTTTCAGTGTGAATTGACTGCATAAATTGGTACAAAAGGGACCTATTCTACTGTCACATCTTCCTCTGGGTCAGAAGAGAAGAGGACCCAGACATTCTGCATTGTCACAGAACTTTGCTTTCTTTCGGGAGAACCTACCAGGAAGGCAGGAGAAAAGGAGAGAGCGAATGAAGATATTTTGAGCCCTGC
Organism: Molossus molossus; assembly: GCF_014108415.1. Taxonomy (NCBI): domain Eukaryota; kingdom Metazoa; phylum Chordata; class Mammalia; order Chiroptera; family Molossidae; genus Molossus; species Molossus molossus. Next base: position 50,326,708 of record NW_023425351.1, read on the forward strand.
CATTGGTGATGCATGTTGTAAGTGTGATGCTGATTAACACCCAAACTGTTTGTGACAAACACCCACCATGCCAACGAAGAAACGCTGATTCTGAGGGTTAAGAAATACACACAGCTTGGTAACTGTAGAATATGAATGTTGTTCTATATAAACCCAAAGTCCATAAATTTTCCATGGCTTCACTGTCTTAATGAGTGGTAGCAGTATTCTTAAGAGTAAAATGTGAAGATTTTTACTGTTAACACCACCTACATTTCTTCTTTTTCACTGACATTTGAATATTCCCAGAATATAATATGATATTTCTTTATCAAAACCCTGACTTCCCCCTTGCTCAGTAATAACAGAAAGTTATGCCAAATTAAATAAAGCCACATTACTTAAACAGGCTCACCAGAAACAAGCCAAAAGGCTGGACACTGCTCAGCAGTGAATGTAGTTTTGAATCTCCAAGGCAACTGAGGAATTTATTTTTCCCCAAGGTGACATAAAACATGAGCTGTCTTCCCCTTCATAAAATGAATCAAGCCAGATCCATGTGGCAATTTTACCTAGAACTCAACAGCTGGTCCCAAATCAGTCAAGTACCTTTTTAACTGAAGCCCAGGTCTGACGCTCCTCCTACTTTTGAGGAATGTGGCCCAAGGAACAGCATGACCCCGTGTCACACAACCAGCCTAGAACCATCAACATTTGAAATTGACATGGAAGAAAATTCTACTTCAGGAAATAGTCTTTTTGGTTTCTCAGGTTCCTCCATGAAGGTTTCCCTGAATTCAGAGATAACTGAGCACAGTTTGGCCCTAGCAATGCTCAAGCCCACCCCGGGAACCAGGGCCTGCAGACTGTCGCAAGGTGAAAGTTATTTCAATGCCCTCCCTTGAAACTGTCATTGTTGGAAACAGGGTCGTATGAAAGGAATCTGCTTGCGTTTGACAGCACCTCTCCCTGTCAGCAACTTCTCCTTTCCTGATGGAGCATCTGTTCTCCCATCCTTTTGGGAGCAAGACTCTTACTTCATCCACAGCGTCTATCTTTTGGCAACCTGCTCACCCTGGACTTAAACTCTTTTGAAACTGTTTCCCTTCCTCCTCATATTTCCAAATGAAACAACTTCCCTGCAAGTGCTGTGCTGGCAGCCTTGCTCTCTTGCTTTAGAAGACACATTTAGACACTCTGTTCCAGCCAGAAGGTCACCCGTGACAATAAACAGCAAACAAAACTCACATTGGAAGGCACAGAGGAGTGATGAAACATGACGTTGTTGGCTGCCTCCCTGCCAGAGCCGGCTGTTCCCTCCATAAAATCCACAGCTATGCTGATAGCTAACAGAGCTCTCCAGAGCACGCTGCCTAAAGCCAAGCTCCAGGGTTACCTGGTGCCACGGAGCACCCATCGTACCCATTAAAGCTGTAAAAACAAGAAGGTACCAAATGTTCTCTGCTCCTGGCATTACAATGTTCCCCTCTCTGAGCTTCCTCAACAAACAAACAAACAAACAAATAAAACAAATGGGGCAGCTGAGCTCTTAACAGTCTTACCTGATAGAAAAAATCAGGGTTTTGGTGTCTGGAGAAGTGATACTGCTTTGCTTGTGCATCTATCAAATGTAGTCTTGATTCTTCTTATAAAGCATGGCAGCACTTTGATCATGACTTAAAAGAAAATCCCATGGTACTTAACCTCTTCTTGATCATCCTGTCCGTTATGAACTGAAAACTGTCCTCTGGCAGGTCAGACTTTGCTCTTGACCTCTAAACCACCTGAAAAGGACCTGGATCCCTTTGTTGTGAACAAACCACCTGTTTGACTCTATCACACCCCTCCCTCTTGGTCTTTAATTCAAATGTACTGCCCTCTCCTTCCTTGGCTTCATTAGAAGGTGTTGGCCCTGTCTTGATACGTTCTCTCCAACATTTGTTCTTCTGGGGGGCAGGCCAGGGGTGCAGGTTGACCCAGCCGCTCTCGTCTTGGCACAGTTCACCTCCAGACAAATGTGGTTTCTATTTTCTGCTGCAGTTTTCTGAATTTAGAATCTAAAGTATGTCAGTAGTCCAGATTATTCAGATCTTGGGATACTATGAAGTTGGCAAAAACCATGTTCGGTCAATAGTATGGGTGCTAGTGTAGAAGCAAACCTGAGATATATGAAGTTAAACAATAAAAGGAAGTAGCTTAATTATATTTTTATCTAATTTGTGTTCAAAATATATACTTTTAGTTACAAAAATAGTACATATTCATGAAGAGATTTTTAAAAGCACACTTCTTGAATGGCCATGAAGGGAAGGAACATTTTACTTTGCACTTTGAACGATTTTGGTTTTCTTGAATTTGTACCCTACACATGCATTTTTCTTAAAGAATTAGTAATAATAACAATAAATTGGTGGGGAACTAGTCAGATGTCATAGTGGGGCTGCATATAGACTAAAGGAATTTTAGCTTTGTTTTCTCCTCAGTCAGTAGTCCCATCTACTCTCAAAGCAGCCTCTCGTTGGTAAATGCCCACCTCTGTGTGTCCTTGATCTGCTGTGTATGTAGATAAACCACAACGCTTCTTTCTCCTTCAAATTCCTGGCTGTCCATCTGCACTGAAGGTGCTGCCACCCACCCTTCCTCTGGCTGCTTTGTACAATTTCCCCTCCCTCTGTGCCATAAAGGTGAACCTTGCAATTCAGTCTTTATCAATGTCCCACTCTTGATCCAGGAGCCCACTTAGGGGGTGAAATAGCAGAGACTTTTCTTCTCCTCGCCTTTCCTAAGGTGTCATAAAGATCACTCAGGGGCTGAGGAGCCAGACCCTCTGAAGCCAGCACCTCATCTGCGCCCTCAGGGACAGGCTGCAGCACAAGGACTGCTCCCCGTTTCAGGAGAAGAGGGACTGTAGATGGGAGAGGCGAGCACGCAGTTTATCCAGAGGCATTGCTGGCGATAGACAGTTGGGGCAGTGACTGAACAAAGTAGGGTGAGTGGGGCCAGAAAGTCAGGATCATGGAAGATCACCGTGGAGACTGCGCTGTAGCCCCGGGATACAGGGGCAAAGGTAAAATTCAGCTCTGGGCCCAGAGGACGTACAGTTCAGCTGATTATTAAGAAAAAAGATGGAGGTGAGACTCAGTTATCAGAAGCAGAGCACAAGCTCAAAGTAGCACTAGGGATAGAGCTGATTCAAGCTGAGTTAGCTCATTGGCCAGACCCAGTCTCCTGTTAATCCCTCCAACTGAGGAAGGATGGGTCCCTCTGCCTGAAGGGAGACTGAGTCTGTAGGCCAAGTGGGCTGAACTGTGGAAGAGCAGAAATGTGAAAGGCAGGTTAGTCGATACATCATATCAACCAGAGTGGGGGGGTGAGGGCCAGTTCAGGGTCATTTAGCACAAGTGGGATCAAGGTCAGCCTGCTGCTGCTATCAACTAAAAAGTTTAGAAAATGACAAAATCTATTCACTTTACCTGTCTTCTGCACATTCATTGGACATTGCGAACTGGAATCCAATGCATGTTCTGAAAGTCTCAAACTATGACGTAAAGCACACAAACAAAACAATACAACCAACCGAACCAATACACAAAAACACCAGGATGACATTCTGCAATCTTTGACGGGAAAAGTGATGACATGTGTGGAGCCCACCATGAAGCCCATCCACAGCATTTAACCCTGGTTGCAATTTTCTCTTTACGTCTAGATTAGAGGAACACACCCATGTTTCTTCAATCACATTTAATTTGTTTCTTGGAAATTGTAACGTGTTCCAAGAGAGCAACTTCCCCATTGCCAAAATCTCCCCCTGGCCCAATCTTTTTCTTCTTGGGTTTGAAGCATTGTCCATTTTACATCTCACACGGTGTTACTCAAATCTTGCTCAGACGGCCTGGATAAATTGCAATATTTTCCTATTCCAGGGCTGAACGGTTACTGCAAGCTGATTGTTGGAAAGGGTGGAAGAGTGGGGTGTGGGCAGAAGGTAGTTAGACCATTACATTCTTTCCTTTGGCTGCCAGTAAAAAGTGTTGAACTATATAGCCCGTCCAATGGGGCCCTCTTAGAAGAGTTACACTTTGGGACCACACCAAATGGAGCTCCAACTGTTGGTAATATTTAATTCAGTGATGCAAATTGCAGGGAGAGAAACACAAAAAGCAGCTTTGGACAAATTGAGCAAGCCGTTTCTAGAGGTATTTTAGATTGAACACCCGGGGAATAAAAATGCCTCCAAGTTTAGCCCATATTGGAATTTGAAATACAACCATGTTCATTTAGCAATAGTGTCTAGTACTAAGAGGCAGTCTGCATTCCTGTTCAAATCTGGCTAAATACATTGAGGGCTCTCCTTTCTAAGGTGTTGTTAGTCTAAATACCATTCTGACCTTCCAGGTCTTTCTTCTGGTCTATTTCCAAGGCTACAGATCTTCAAAAAAAAAAAAATGCCTGAATTTTTCTCTCAATCCTATTCTCATGAGTTACTATTGTTGATAAACATACGGTTGATCAACCCCTATGCTACTTAATGAGCTTATTCTTCATTCCTTGATGCTACTATCTAGTAAGCCATTTTCTGGCGTTCATTTCATAAACATGTATCAACTATTTTGCGTGGCGTGTGCAATCATGATGCTTGGAGCAGTGAAGATGAGGATGTAAAAGGCAAGAGTATTTTGTACAAGACAATCACAACAAATATCGGTTGAGTCAACAACTGCAATATGGAGAGATGAATGTAGTGCTCTCACTGGTGGGCGAAATGAGAACGATCACCTCTCTTTGAATGGGCAAAGAATGTTTTCAGAGATAAGATGCTTAGAAGTCTTGGAAGGATGCGTGTGTCTGACAGACCTGCTGGGAAGGTGTGATGAACTGAATGTATTCTTCCAAATCTCCTATGTTGAGCTCTCGCATTACCCCAAGGTGGGAGTGTGTGGCTTTGGGAAGTAATTAGGTTTAGAGAAGGTCATGAGAGTGGGGTTTCCATGAGGGATTAGTGGCGTCCTTATAAGAAGAGGAAGGGGGAACAGTGCTCTCTGTCTCTCTGTGTCTCTCTCATTGCCATGTGAGGACATAGGAAGAAGGTGGCTAGCTGCAAACCAGGAAGAGTTCTCACCAGTAACTAAATCCGCCGGCACCTTGATCTTGAACTTCCCAACCTCCATAACTATGCAAAGTTAGGTTTAAGCCGCCCCACCTACAGTATTTTGTTAAGGCAGCCCGTGCTGACTAAGACTAAAGGTAAGGGGAAAGACACTCCCGGTGGAGGGGACAATTCAGTGTTCAAGTTGCGGTGATTTGCAGTGATGCCACCGCATTGAACAACTGAAGTCCCTATGCTGCTGTACCAGAGAGATGCGGGGATGTCAGGGGCCACCCTCCCCCCCCAAATTCAATACCATCCCAGGGAAGCACAATCTGCACCCCCAGCCATAGTTAAGTACGGGTACTTATGGGAGTGTTATCACAGCCTTCAGATATTTTAAGGTGATGAATAAAAATAAAAGCACTGCTTTACACTTTAAAAGCAGTTCTCACACATTAGCTCATTTGATTTCTCACTGCAACTTTGTGGTAAATGGAATTATCCCCATTTTTACAAGTGAGGAAACTGAACAGTTAAATGGTTTGCCCAAGGCCACGGTAGAGTCCCTGCTCCTCTGTCCACACCGTTCATGAGGGGTCTGTACACGCTTCCCATGTGGTTTGGAATGCGCTCCTCGCAGCGGTTCTCAACCTGGGGTCGAACGACCCTTTCACACGGGTCACCTAAGACATAACAGTAGCAAAATTGCAGTTATCAAGTAGCAACGAAAATAATTGTATGGTCGGGGGTCACCACAACATGAGAACCGTGTTAAAGGGTCACGGCATCAGGAAAGCTGAGAACCACTGTGACCCAAAGGACAGATTCTGCCTCACCTGAGGGCCAGAGCCATCCCTTATGCCCCTTTATAGTGGGGACCACATTCCGGGGCGGGCTCAGAGGACGATGCTTTGTAAATTATTGCGAGGGGAAGACTGTCTTCTCACTCGGAATCGCATGTTTTCGCCGGATGCCCTGCAGGGAGGCCACACCCAGGCAGGCTCCCCGTCCAGTGCTGGCGCCGGCTCTTCCCGCGCACCCCCTGGAACCCCGCTTTCCACCCCAGCTGACGACTTCCTCATGCTCAGCACAGCAGGGAACTGGCAAGCATTTATCATAAAATTAAATTTACTTTTTACTACTGAATGACTAAAAGATAACCCAAGACTGGTACGTGTATAGATTCCAGGTGAGCTCCCATGTGCGTGTGACACCACTTGGAGTGGGTCACAGTGACCCTAAATGCCGAGACAAGGTGATTTCAATGACTTGCTGTGTCCACACCCAGAAATGTCGAGGTCAGTAGCCCTGATTCTGAAGTTCCATATGTGTTCCATGTTTCCATGTGACTCACATACCACTTAACATTGTTCTGCCTTCCGTCTTTCAGGGTCTAGATAATCCAGGTACGTCTCACTCTGCACAATGGGTGCATTTCTGAAAATGTGTATGTAAACCAATTTTGAAGTATATTATGCTCTAAGAGAGAACACTTGATTTCAAACAATGATCTAATAGATCTAAGATAAAAATTGCTGGATTTAGCCCTGGCCGGTGTGGATCAGTGGTTAGAGCATCGGCCCAGACACTGAAGGATTGCAGGTTTGATTCCGGGTCAAGGGCACGTACCTGGGTTGCAGATTCAATCTCCAGCCCCAATCAGGACATGTGTGGGAGGAAACCAATCAATGTGTCTCTCTCACATAGATGTTTGTCTCTCTCTCCCTCCACCTCCCTCCCTCCCTTTTACTCTCTCTAAAAAAATCAATGGAAAAATATCCTTAGGTGAGGATTAACAACAACAACAAATGTTGCTGGATTTAATTTTTCTTACTTGTGAATTATCACTTATGATGGTAAACATGTTATTTAAAAATTAAATGTTCTTAGTATATTAAAATAAAAGAACTATTTTACCTTTCATTATATTAAATTTTTTTTTCTTTATTGATTTTTTAGAGAGAGGAAGGGAGAGGGAGAGAGAAATAGAAACATCGACTGGCCGCCTCCTGCATGCCCCCACTGGGGATTTGGTCCACAACTTGGGCATGTGCCCTGACCGGGAATTGAACTGGTGACCTCTTGGTACATGGGTCAACGCTCAACCATTGAGCCACACCAGCCGGGCTAAATTAAATATTTTAAATATTAAACTAAATACATTAAAATACATTTTAAAAGAGGAAATTTATTATTTTTTATCTTACATCATTTGGATAAAAAGTAAAGTTCTGGAGGGAAATAGGCTAATATCTTAAGGTAAAAAGTCTGTTTTTCCTAGGCTAAGAATCTTAGAAACTTTTCTAAACTCTTTCTTCCTACTCAAATTATGAAGAGAGGATAAACAAGGCCCACCACCCCTCCTTAGCAGGCTTAAAATTTGACATGCAAGAAAGAGACCAAAGTTTGCAGAAAAAAATAACGTCTTCATTTTCTTTAACTATTATCATCTTGCTGATGGCACACAAAACAACAACAACAACAACAAACCCTCACACTTGCTACTTAAAGACCACTCTCCCTGTTTAAAAACGGTTTCTTTTCATTTAACTGTTTAGTTTTAGAAATACCCAGACGATTCAAATCTCAAACTTATAGGAGCTGAGCTAATGTTCACAAGGCCGGGGCCCATTTTAATTATCATAAAAGATAAAAACAACACAAGGAGCATTTGGGGTCACGCCATGGGCAAGGGGCCTTTCCTGGCCCTGGGACCCCCCCACTTGGTCACACTTCCCCGGCCCAAGTCCTTCCACTCCCTTGGCTCTGGACTCTGCGTTCAGACTTCCTGGGTTCAAATCCTCTGACGCACAGAGCTTACTACCAGAGCAACCTTCAGCACATTCGTTCCCGCCTCGGTTTCCTCCGTTGTAAAATGGTCAACTGCTTCCCAGAAATTGTTGACAAGGGTTAAATTCTATCACACCCACAAGGGGCCTTGCTGACACTGCCTGTTAAACCAGCCCTGGCAAAGTCTGGGGGGGATTTTAAAGTTCCCAAGCAGCTGTGGAAGGGACTTTTTAAAAATGCAATCAAATGAACTAGAAATTATATATGTATACACACACTATGTATACAGGCAATATAAAGGATATATATCTATATATACGCATACAACATTTTCCTCCTTATTATATATAAATAAAGGCAACTACACAATCTAAGCTCAAATTACTACAAATGTTTCTAGGCACTCTAATTTTTGTACATGTCTCTTCTTCAACACTGGTAGCAGTTTGCATGGCCCGGTCTGCTGTCCACACTTTGAATAACACTGCCTTACACAGTGCCTAGCACAGACAAACACAATGACTGTTAGCTGTTATGATGTTTGCTGAGTCCCAGTGGAAAGAGGGCAGAGAGAGCTTCCTGCAGTGCATACTTTAACTCAAGCTCGGTGTCATTCGTTATAGATACTAAGCATTTACTAAAGATGGAGCAAACATGAAAACTTCCAAACCTTGACTTCACACAGGACCTGTATCTAGTCAACTCAAAAGAAGGAAAAAAAATGCTTTAGGAATTATTTCATTTTTATAAATGAGAAGACTAAGACTTAAAACTGGTAAAGGCCCATGTGCCTAATAAAAATACCTCAAAGAGATTTTAAAAACTATAGTTGCCCAAGTGACAGTCAGACTAGTTAAGTCAGAGTCTCTGGTGCTGGGACATGGACACAAAGATGTTTTTAAAAAGCTGCCCATATAATTCTAATGTGCAGGGCTTGGTTAAGATTTTCTGATAGAACCAATTACTGGACAGGCAGGACTCTTGGGTCGCCACCTGCTATCTACAACCTGGCATTGCAGTTACTTTGGAGACCTCACTGCAGGGGAAGCACTTGTCTTTGGACAATTTAGATGAATAGTTTGTGAAAATTAGATTTAGGGTAGAAGGAGGTCTATATTGAATAGCTGACTAATGAACCTAACCCATGACCCAAATGAAGGCACCTAATTTGGTTTGTCTAAATACCTCCTTGGGTGTTTTGGGAACCCCCAGAGGGACACATGGATAAATCTGACTAGACGAGTGGTAGGGTGTACTCTTTATAACCTTTCAGATTCCGCAGGGAATTCAAGGCACAATTAAAAAATATATATATATATATTAGTTCACCCTATTTCCAGAATCATAATCAGAACTCTGGCTTTTATAATGTATTATTATTTTTCTCATTTGGTTTCCCCTGGAAGAGAATGGAAACTCTGAGTCTTGGCCACTCCTCCGTCACATTCTGATTTCCCCACTTAGCGGGCCAGAGCGCTCCGTGAACTCTTTAATATCAACGGAATTAACATGCATTCTGTGGAAAACGTACAATAGAGATTTATAGACTTGAGAAACATAATAAAAATTAAGCTAAATGTTGATGTTTTCTTAAAGGTAGAGGTGGTACATTTGATGTGCTTGCCAATGTTTAGTTTGGGGAAAGAGCATTTAAACTTTCCAAGGCTTCCTTTATTTTGTGTGTATTCAAAATCCTGGTCCCTAGACCTCCCCTGTAATGTAGAACTCATTCTGAGATACAGTAATGAGTGGGGCAGATTTGATCACATCACAAGCTAACTTATTTTTGTAACCTGCCAGTGCAAAAGATGATAGCATGAGGGAGAAAAATTTGGGCAACAATTCTGCCACCCACTTCTTGCTTTGCCTTCTTTGGATTTCTCACTTTGTGTTACCTTAAATCTCACTCTTTTGAAAGCTCTTCAGGAATTTTCCAAATTAGTTTGGATCTCTGTGAAATGTTATGAATTTTTAATTATTATTATTATTTTTTAATCCTCACCTGAGGATATGCTTATTGACTTTGGGGGGGGGGGGGGCGGAGATTAAGAGAGAGAGAAAGATTGATGCAAGAGAGAAGCATCAATCAGTTGCCTCTCGCGTGCACCGTGATGGGGGATTGAGCCCACAACCTTTCTGTGCGTGGAATGACACTCCAACCATTGAGCCACACTGGCCAGGGAATCATGCATTTTTGAAGAAAATGATTCTCCTGCATGGCACTTATTACAACTACATTTGCTTAATGTATTTTCCCTGCTGGATTGTATCTTGTTCTATTTCCAGCACCCCAGTGCCTAACACAGTGCCTGGCATGGTAATACTCAAATTTTAGAGAATGAATACGCCTCTCATTACCCTACACACACACACACACACACACACACACACACACACACTGTTTTCATGATTTGAAGTATTTGCCAGTATGAGAATACGCTCATATTGAAATCTTTGTGAAGTCTTTAAGTTCTGCTCTATGAAACCCACAGGCTACTCAAACTTTATGCTGTCATTACAAAATCGGAAACCACTTGCTAAGATAATTACTGATGTGCTGAAACCGTAACCTTGGAATCAGACACGGGCTCATATCTTGAGTCTGCCACTTGCTAGCAATCGACCTAATTTCACAAAGCCTCAGTTTCCACATACGTAAAATGGCAAGCCGTAATGACAGTAATGAGCAACATAGGTTATAAGGATGGAATAAGAGAATATATAATTTAAAAGCTAGCAGAGTTTCTGGCACAGGGCAGGTCCTCAGTTAATGCTTGTTGAATCTGAATTTCGAAAAAGAACGACAACAATGGCGATTTGGGTTGGAGGGTTTCCAGAGCAGGCCGTCTGAAGGTGAAGGCTCCGAGTCATCACCATGACTGCTCCCCGGGCTCCTGAGCCGCAGGTCTTACAGCTCCAACTTTCATTCTACCTGTGGTTTCTGGAGTTACATCAGAGGTTTGAGGTCACTGGAATTAATATTCCCTCTATAATAATATCAGGTAATCTGAAACTTCTATTTTTTTTTGTCCTGATTATTTTTAAAAAACAAGACTCAAAATTATTCTGGGAACTACTGTATAAAATAGTATATTGGTATACTGACTTTTTTCAAAATTAGTCCTAGAAAGTTTACCAAATATTACACTTAGGAGCTCACAAACTTGGTTTACTTGGATCCCACAGCAGTATGCTGACAATCTTTAAGGCAAGAAGAAAAGTAAAATCTCTCTGATGTGAAACCAAGGTTGACAGTGACATATAAGCCACTCAAGCAATGTGTCAGGACTTGGACCCAACAAATAGCCAAGTTTATCACAGTGGGCACGCTTAGTTTTCCCTGGGATGGGGATGTTTCTGGGTAAGGGTTGTAAAGCCAGTGTGCCTAACGTTATTCAGGGCTTTCTGCAACCTCTTAGATTAAGATTATAGCTATCATCCAACGGTAAATTGGAGGGAACTCAGTTTTATTGGAAATCTCTCTCTTACATATGCAAAACACGTATATTCCTCAGGAACTCGAGAGCTATGTGCACTGGTTCTTTGCCAACTGACGCCTCTCAAAGTTCAGCGAAGCCCTGGCTCAGTCAGTCAGAGGTTTGTCAAGAACAGAATATGAGAGGAGCTGCAAAAGAAAGCCATAAAGAAAAAGAATAAAAATACAGGTTAGGTAGGTACAATTGCTTGAAACAATCATCCTAGGAAATTATAAAATTTAAACTCAATTCATTTTTATAACATAAATATTGAACAGCCTGACTCTAATAGTGAAAAACTCCTATTTCATTTTCTCTGCTGTCCTCATAAAAAGAAGAGATGTCCTTCTTCCATACATTTGTCCGAATTGACTGTGATTTGTTTAGATATTCAGAGCCACAAGCAAGTGGATAGAAGAAAACACAAGACACACACTGAGCTGTCTTCCTGAAAGTTCTCTACATTTGAGTAAAAAAAAAAAAAATAGGAGACACATTTCATTTGCATTTTTCACCCCTAATTGAAGAACCAGTTTCTAATGGAAGAACACGAAGCTGAAAAGGCGCCAATGAAATAGCTGGGTTTCAGAAGCCATGGGGCCGCTTTCTCAGTACAAATAGATTTGTGGTTTCAAACAGAAAGTCTCTGTGGCTGGGATCAGTGCACAACAACTCAAATCAAACTTCACGTAGCTGTTCTGACAAGCAGGCAGTATGTAAACATTTTCAAAACCACCCAGGACCATCAGGTAAAGGGACTACCATGCTTCTACTTTGCCACAGTGTCCCCATTTTCATTCCTTGTTCACTGGTCAGTGTCTTCCATTCAAAATGTAGTCATCTTTCATCTCAGGACAAATCTGCATTTGACGTCTTATGCAAATTATGATAAATCACGCACACCAAAACCAAAAAACAAACAAACAAAAACCCATTAGGCAGCAGCCCCCTTCCTAATCTGAGCTATTATTTTGCCTTTGAGCTCACTGAAAAGACTCTTTAAAAAAAAGAAGAAGAAAAGAGGGGAAGGAAGGAAAGAAATTAGGAGGAAAGGATGAAAAGTAGGAAAGAGGGAAGGGGAAGGAGGGAGGCAAGAGATAAGAAAACCATGGGCTCTTCAGCGAGATGATAGAGAGTACTAGGCACCCTTTGAAGAGAGTACTCTGTGTCTCCAGTGCTCACTGTACTGAAGACACTAATCTGGGGACTGAGACGAACCAACACTGAATCCCAAGTCCAGCCTGGGGACTCTTGCCCGCAGCCTTCTCCCACTAGCCCATGCAGAAGAGGGAAAGTGTTCATTGCTCTATTATGACTGAAACCAGTACTATTTGGCAATTGCTCTCCAAAAAATTTAATGTCAAAACTTCATTTTCTTGAAACAACAGGTTTGGTCAGGGCCAAACACTTTGAGAGTCACTTCTTTCCTCATGGTATTTCCATTGCCGGTAGTAGCCAAAACCCAAGCTGCATGCCCCGATGAAAATACACATAAATCAGGAAACCTCAGAAATGGTCTGAGCTTCGTGTGAAGAGTAAAGGAATAAGGATGCAGGTTAGCTTGACTTATCTGAACTAGATTCTTGATTTGTTTTTGAACTGGTTAGATCAGAATTTTCTTTTATTCCTTATTGGTTTAGATCCTTGATTTTTTTGTATGAATAAAATTGTTATTGTACTGGTAAAATGAAATGCCCCCCATACACACAAATATTCAGAAATTCAGCCCACTCCATTAAATATTAGGCAAATCCCAGTGACTGATGACATATTAGGTTTATTTCCTCAGTTATTCCTGGTAAAGGATCCAACTAGGAGTTGAGCTTTCTTTATAAAATGTAACAAAAAGAAACTCTGAGTTTCCAGCTTCCCCATCACTTGTCCTTAGGGAAAAATGGTAACACCTTTTGTGAATGGAACCTTAATCTTAGAAGAAACTTTTATGTTATTACCATTTTATTTTTGTGTGGACTCAGTGATCCTTCTTTTTCTTCTTTTTTTTTTCTAATATGGACAGGATGAAGCACATAAAAGCATTTATTAAAGGACATATTTTTGCCTGAAAACAAGCCCTGTTTCTGCCCCCACAGGATGTTGGTGCTCTCCACAGACCTCGTGTTGATTACCCTCTGTGGGAAGTAGCAGTCAACTCTAATTAACTAATTTACTTTCAACAAGTGTTTAATTAGGGCCTTTGCCCATATGGTGTGCTCTTTTGAAGATTCTACACAATGTAGAAACTTTATTAAAATACAAAGAATTAATCTGGTTCTGTGACATGAGAGGCCTTCGAGCATGTAGAAACTAATCTGAAACAGTTGACAAGTATTAAACTCGATAAATATATATTGAACCACTTAGAAAGGACATCCAGCCAACCACTGTGGGGATAAAACACTGTGCCTTCGGAAACCAGCCCTGAAGAGGAGGACATGAAACCCCAAATGCAATATTCAAAAGAAGCAAAATTATAACCACTGATGGTAGATTGAGAATAACAATACAATTTTGACTATTAAGTGTGTTAGATACTTTCTGCACTCTATCTCATTAGTGCTCACAAGAATTCTACAATCTGAATCATTCTCATTTTGCAGGTGAGGAGGCTGGGACAGAGAGAGGGTAAAGAACTGGCCAAGGTGACAGCTGGCAGGCTGCAGACTTGGGAGTCAATGCAGGTGAGTCTTAGGCAATTGCAGAGGTACCCTGAAGAGGTGCTTCCCAACGTTTGATGTCCCTAGGAACCCCTGGTTGTATGGTTATACTGCAGATTCTAATTCAGTGGGTTATGGGTGGGGTCTGAAATTCTGAATTTCCAACAAGCTCCAGGTAATGCTCTTGTTACTGATCTTTCAACCACGCTTTGAGTAGCAAGGATTTAAAGGGACAGCGAGGATTTAAACAACTTAAAATGTGGTGGCGAATATACCAGAAACTATTGAGAGTCAGAGAGTCAGCAAATTAATCAATGACATAAAGCTGATCAAACTGTGGAGGCAGTTCTTTTTTTAAATCCTCACTTGAGGACACGTTTATCGATTTTTAGAGAAAGAGAGAGAGAGAATGGGAGAGAAGCTTCATTCGGTTTCCTCTCATATTTGCTCCGACTAGGGATCAAAACCACAACCCAGACATGTGCCCTGACTGGAACTGAACCTGCAAACTTTTCGTATATGGGATGATGCTCCAACCAACTGAGCCACCTGGCCAGGGCTGGAAGTTCTTGAGCCCAGATCCCAGACACTGTAACTCTAAAGCCCTTATCTTTTGTCCCTGGAGCACTAAGACTATATACATAATTATAAAATGTTGATATAGAAGAAGTAATGATTGCGAATGGAGTTTATCAATTACTGCCTCTTCTTGGAGTCATGGTGCTTTTTTTTGTTTGTTTGTTTTTAATCCTCACCCGAGGACATTTTTCCATTTTTTGTTCAGGTAGAGTGGGAGGGAGAGAGAGGAACAGAGAGAGAGAGAGAAACATTGATGTGAAAGGAACACATCGAGTGGCTGCCACCCGCACAACCGACCAGGGCCGGGGACAAACTGCAACCGAGGTACATGCCCTTAGCAGGAACCGAACCCGGATCTCTCAGGACCGCAGGCCGACGCTCTAACCGCTGAACCAAACCGGCCAGGGCGGAGTCATGGTTTTATTTTGGCTAATTCCATACCACGTAGATTGCCATCCTTGAAGACTGGAGCATAGGAAGTGGAGTAAGACTTGTAACCCGCAGTTGTAAAAGCCCTGCCCTATTTGTGGGTGGCAGTAGGAAGCACCGCTGAGATAGGCTCCCTCCCCAGAGGAGGCAGAGCAGGCAGGGGTCAAGTGCAGAGTCGGTTCTCCGGTTTGAATCCCAGTAGCACCCACTAGCTGTTTGACCCAGGTTGAATTACTTTTCCGTGCTTCTGTTTATTTGTAAAATGAGCATAATAATAGCATCTACCTCTGAAGGTTTTCTAAGTATTCAATGTAATATTATTGAAAAGTACTTGAAATAGTTTCTAGCATGTCATAAAGGCTGTGTTTCTCTTAGTCAATCGATATTTTTTCTGATTTGTTGACCACAAAATTAACTCAGACACAGCAGTAGAGAAATAGCAATGTTTAAAAAAAAAAAAATCCCCAGAATAGGGGGTGGTGGGGGAGAGATAAACCACAGAACTTATATGCATGTGTGCATGAACAATGGACATGGACACCAAAGCTGGGGACAGGGTGGGGAGGGAGGGGGAGGGGGGAATCAGTGGGGGGAAAAGCTGAAACATCTGTAACAAAAATAAATTAATTAATTTAAAAATAAAAAAGAACCAAATTAAGCTAGAGAAAAAATAATTAAAGCTCAACTCCACCACCAATTTGCTGATAATACACGAGATTTCCCCAAGCCTCAGTTTCCTCACCTGTAAAGAAGGGCAGTTGAGTGAACTGGATAATTTCAAACACTTTTCCCAGATATCATAAAGTTAACATTTACAACATCATTATTTAATGGGAAAGGAGAGGAGTAACCTGGGAATAAAACTCACTTGCAGAGCTTTTAATAAGGCTGTTCCATTGACTCCCCAGACTCCTAGCCTTCCTTCCCCGCCAATGTACTAAGTATAAGAAGAGACATAAAAATCTGCATTTTTAACAAGTGCCTTCTATGATTCTGATGTATGTGGTTCCCCATCTTTGAGAAACACTGTCCTAGGTAACAGAGAAAAAATCCCTTTCTAGAACTGCAGGTTTTTTTGTAAATAATCTTTATATATGTGACCCAGATATGGATAAATACAAGATAATGCCCAATGTAGTGACAGCTCCTATTGATGAGGGCATGCTCTGTGCCACACACGCAGTACGGTAGATGTTTTGTGTATATGTATGTGTACAAAATACCTGATTTTCAAAAAATCCCTGCAGATGGTTTTGAACTGAACTTCAAGTTACATGAGCCTAAGAATTTCCTCTTCATTGAAGCCATGTTGAGTTGGAGTTTGGGGTCCTTGAAGCCAAAAATACCCTAATTAGTTCACATATTCTATTCCAGGCACTTCAGGTTTAAAATGGATTTTCCCCAAGGGGGAAAGTGTGTCAGACTACTAAAGTGGTGATGAGTTTCAAAACATTTATTTAAAATGCTACAGAAACACTGGGGAGGGATAGCAAAGCTTTAGGAGAGGAGAGCCCAGACTAATTCCTGAAAAATGAGCAAACAGTGGGTGAGAAGGGCAGTGCAGGCGAAGGCACTGGCGTAGGAGAGAGCATGGAAGGGGGCGGGGGCCGGAGGCTGGTCCTATCTGCCAGGCTAAGTGGTATAGATTATCAGCAGGTCTGTTCAGGCAACAAGAAATGATTTCGTGTCCTCCGAGCATCGTGTGGAAGAGGTACCTGCGATGACACTGCCTTGAATCTGACGGATCTGGCTTCACATCTCAACTTCGCCCCTTATTAAAAGATCTGAAGTTACGTAACCTCTCCATTTCGTAGTGTGAAAAGTGGGATTACTGACGTCTCATTTGAAAGTAGTTTAAAATGGAAAGATAATTTCAAATGCTTGGCACATTATTTTTATTATTACTTCAATTATAATGACTGGCTATGTGCTAAACATATAAAGAGAAAAACACATGGTCCCTGATCTTGAAATGCTTAACATTCAGTTGGCAAGAATAATATGCAAGCAAATAGTTTTCTGCGAATGGAAATGTACAGGATAGTATGAGTAGCACACCTTTTAAAACTTAATTTGATAATAATTTTTTGTTGTTGTTAGTCCTCAGCCAAGGATATTTTTCCATTGATTTTTAGAGAGAGTGGAAGAGAGGGAGAAAGAGAAGGATGGAGAGAGAAGAAGGGGGAAAGAGAGAGAGAGAGAGAGAGAGAGAGAGAGAGAGGTGAAAGAGACACATTGATTGGTTGCCTTCCACACGGGCCCCAAATGGGCTGGAGATGGAACCTGCAACCCAGGTACGTTCCCTTGACTGGGAGTCGAATCCATGACCCTCCGGTGGGCAGGCCGACACTCTAACCAGGGCTGATAATACGTTTTTACTTAATTTGAAAATAATAGAAGCAGGTGGTCGAGCTTTCATTGAAGATCATGGCTCCGGCCCTGGCCGGTTTGGCTCAGTGGTTAGAGCATCGGCCCACAGACCAGAGAGTCCTAGGTTCGTTCCACTAAGGGCACGTACCTCGGTCGCAGCTTGTCCCCGGCCCCGGTTGGGGTCGTGTGGGTGGCAACCACTCCATGTGTCCTCTCACATTGATGATTTTCTCTCTCTCTCTTCCTCTCTATCTCCCTCTCGCTCTATCTGAAGATAAGTGCAAAAAAAAAAAAAATGTCCTCGGGTGAGGATTTAAAAAAAAAGATCATGGCTCCCATATCTGCATGGAAACACTATTGCAAGGAGAGGCAGCGTGGTTAAGACTGTTACAGTGGGAAGGACGACAGAGGTAAGCTGGGAAGTAGCAGCTGCATAAGGAAACCAGACAGGTTTGTGAGACATTTAGGGGTAGAATTGACTGGACTTGGCTCTCATGCCTCAGCTACAAGTCTTGGGTGAGGCTCACATTCTAGTTTAGGAATATTTAATATTGATGTCATTCTGCAGAATCTGGACTGTGAGAGGCTGAGCTAGAATCATCAGAGTTTTCCCATTTTCATTTCGTCACTGACCTACCCAATGCTTGGCCAACAGTAACTATTCCTTCTCCTGCAATCTATGTTATGAATATGGGCATACCTTGTTTTATTTTACTTTGCTTTATTGTGAGTCACAGGTGCTGCATTTTTCACAAATGGAAGACCCTCCTCCCACAAAAGTATGATGACTGGCTTTATTGCCACACTTGCTTTAGCAGGGTGGCCTGGAACCCAAACCGCGTGACCTCCAAGGCATGTGTGAATGCAACTTCCTGCACATGGCACATCTGCCACTTACGTCTAAACTTGTCTCCATTTGGGGGTTCTCAAAGTTCAGTCCTTAAACTAGCAACAGTAGTATTCCACAAAGACTTGTTAGAAATGCAAATCCTTGGGCTCCATCCCAGACTGCCTGAATCAGAAACTGAGAATGAACAGCCCAGCAGGTGATTCCGATGCACACTGGGTGTTTTGTTTTGTTTTGTTTTGTTTTGTTTTGTTTTGTTTTGTTTTGTTTTGTTTTGTTTTGTATGTGCCCCTAGTGGGAACCAAATCCAGGACTCTCTGGTCCGCAGGCCGACGCTCCAACCGCTGAACCAAACTGGCCAGGGCTGCACACTGGGTTTTGTGGAATCATGAGTTCACAGTAACCTAAAGTGTACAAGGTGATTTGGAACACGCTGGCTTGCATAAGAGGTTACAGATCCAGCAACATTCTGCGGGTCCTAGGAAGACGAACCATGGCTCCCCCCAGAGGGCGGTGAGGCCCCCACCACCAATACAGGTAAGCTCCCACTGGGCTAATTACACTGACTTTCGGCAGCTTTGTAGCCGATTTGGTATAACCAGGGTCTTCTTCGAACGGTAAATTGCAATGCTTAGAGTAACCATGATATATACTGCAAAACTACCTAAAGATTAGTCTAGTATCAAAGCTACCAATCCCACTAGGAGCAAAGCTGGGGCCCAGAGGAATATGTGGGGGGTATCCGAAGGAAAAGTGTCCCTCAAACATGCCTCTTCTGCACACGGGGCCATTCCCCTGTTCTTACAGACAAGGCTACTCAAACCCCAAGAGTCAAATATAATAGCCCATCATGCCAGGTCAGTAGGTAGAATTTCAAGGGTCAACAAGCCATGGTCTTAGGGCTCCAATTACAACTAGGCCACCAGACAGATGCTCAATTGTCTGTTGGCCTCTGTGGCACAACTCCACGCTTTGTGGGGAAACGGGGGAGGGGTTCCTTGGCTCTTTCCGAGGGAAAGGGAATTAATCCTATCGTGACCCATACTTTCAAATGCCCATTAACTGTCTGACTAAATGTCATCCCTGGGTGGGCTGCAAAGTTTGAGAATTACTATGAAATCACTTCCTGGCTGTTTTCAGAATGAAATCCTTCTATAGAAATAGTTTTTCCTCATTAAATCATTTATTTCCTCATCCAGTGAGCTCTTTTGTTGAAGTATTGTTGAAAATTTAATTTAAACTGTCCCATCCCCGATAATACAAAAAATACAGTGCTAACATCATCTTTGTCTAATGACAAGAGGCTGTGTTGGACTATCTAGCTAAATGTCTGCAGCTGCCGACCGTCAACCCTGCTTAGTTTCTTACAGTTCATCTCCATCCTGACCCTCTAAGCTAATTACACTCTCAGCCTGCTCACAGCTAGACATCCATGGGCAAGATCTAGACATGCAGGACTCCCCAGAGGTCAAATGGGAGACTTTTCATTTGTTTGCTTTTCTCCACTCTTAAAAGGAATTAAGTGCCGACAGAAAGGGACCCACAACCTCAGCTAATTCTGACCCAGTCCTGTGGGACATCCACATTTTCCTCTACTGTGTTGTCTTCCCTTCAGCACATTTGCCATCAAGACCACTGGATGCTCAGAATACTGAGCTCTAAGTGACCTTTGGCAAGGTTTTAATCTATGCCACCCTCACTTTCCTCATCTGTAAGATGGGGATAGTGCTGAAGATTACATAAGAGAATGCATGTAAAATTTGTGTTGGACCTAGTGTGTGGTGCTGAATAAATGCTAACATTGAGGGAGGATGATGATGATGACAATGATGACGACTATGTTGGACAATTTTAGTGCTCCTCCCAGATCCCCTGGCATCCCTTTATACCATTTCTCTCTGTTTCCCCTACAGGCTATTAACCAACGACATTGAGATTAAGAATATGAAAACCCAGGAGCCATTTGAAACTAGAATGCTCTGAAACTAAAGAAACAGAAATCAGCAAAAAGGACCCTCCTTGCTTTAACAGAGTGGCTTTGAATACCTTTATGTTGACACCTCTTGACTTGTGGTCATGAGCGGTGTCCGGGCTCACACAAAGGTGCTGACAGCAGCGTGAGCACCAGCTTACCCTCAAGGAGGAAGCCCTAGGCTCACAAGTGGGCCAGTGGCTTCAAAAGCTTAGTGGGGACCACGGAGGGGGAAGTCACTGACAGCCACAAGTAGCAGTGTGAACAGTAGGTAGAAGTTTGGAGGGCTCTATCTGTGTACCCTGTAGGTTATCCCACAATAACTAGGGAGGCTTTGAGGCAAGCGAAGAGTCCATTAATAGTAAGTGAAAAAACAGAACCAGAAAACTTTAACATACTACTGAATCAGTGTGAATTTTCTCCATGACTTTCTAAGTGCAAGAGTGGGAGCTGTAGAACGTCCTACCTCCTTACATCTCCCTCATTGCACAGGACCACAGAGGAGAAGCAGAAGGAACGGCTAGGAATCCCAGGTGGGCTGGCCAAAGGAGAACTGTTTATTCTTTGCCTGGCCCACATTCTTCCTTCCAGTGGAACTTTGCGGACCAGCAACTGGTCACCAGCAGGCTGCGGTGTGAACTCTGTCCCTCAGTAGCCTGTCTTCACACTTGACAGTTTCACCTCTCTCCCTGCCTCCTGTCTTCAATCCTACATGAGAGAACACTCCCATGTGAATCATCAAGCCCTCTGGTACATGATATGAGAGAGTTTGTAATAAATTATTTAGATTGATACTTTATTTTTGTAAATCAATTTAATCAGGTTCAGCCCTGAACAACTTGTGGAAAGTCCAATAGCAGTTATTTTTTAATGAGTTCCCTTACCTTCCTATGGTTGTCTAAGTGTCCTGGCACTTCCTGGCAAAGGAAGTCTCCAAGCCTGTGGATTGGTTCTGTCTTTGTGATTGACCAGACCATTATGGCTCACTTGAGGGCACATTCCTGTAGCAAACCTGGCCTCCAGGACCTCCAGCCAGGCTCCAAAAGCCATGGCACTCAATGCCGTGGTTCTTAATACCAGTCCCCAAATCCTCACAGAGTCACCTTCATCTGAATTCCTGTTACTTTCAGGTCCTATGTGCTGCCTTTTCCTCCAAATGTCAGCAATTTCATTCACCCTCAAATAGAATCATTCTCCTTCTGTCAACCCCCAAGGCCAACTGATTTAGGAAAATCCAGCTCTAATGTATAATAATAGCAACAGTTTCCATTAATAAACACATTCTCAGTACTGTGGTGGAAACTGAAATGGTAACAGTGAATATAGCATTAAAGACCTTTATACCTAATTTTAAAAAGCAGAAAAATATGTGGAGAACTGTAATACATGGTGCTAAGTTCTGTGATGGTAAAATTAATATGACAAAAGAACAATAGTGTCCATATATTGAGAATTCACTATCTACTATGCATTGTGCCAAGCACTTACATTTATGCAGTACATACCCTCTTTCGTTTATTCCTCATAAACTGTTTTAGGTACATTATTTGTCAACAAATCATTTTAAGTATATGAGGCACAGAGGTTAAGGAACTTGTGCAATGTCCCCAGATAATAAATTACAGAACCGAAATTTGAATCCAAATCTACTGACAAAACCTGCTTCATCTTCTCCCCTTCCCACTCCACCTTGGGCACATAATAAGGGATATGTTATTCAGTCTTGGGGCCTAGGGAGGTCTTCCTAATGGAAAGAATAGAAATATTATTTAACAGGAGAGCAAAAGAATATCTAGGAATTGGCCAGACAAAATGACAATGTGTGTGTATTTGTGTGTGCACATTGGCAGTGGAGAGGAGATAAGGTTTCCCCACAGAGGGACCGGCAAGTGCAAAATCCAGAAACAACAAAGCACGTTACTCATTACTAGTTCTGTCTGCTGGTACTTTGGAGATAAAAAGATATGGAAGTTAAAAAAGTTAAGGAGCTGAAACTGTGCCTGGAGGGTGATAGGCAGTCATTGATAGATTTTTAAGAAGGAATTAACAAAATAAAATTTACATTTTGGAAAGATTATGTTGTCTACAAGATGGGGAATGGATTTTAGCTAGGTCTTCTTCCTAAATGTACATGTCTTGTACATATTTTAGTGCATAATAGCAGCACACCATATTTTGTATTCTCTGTATTTTACTGAATTCATTTACTCATCAAATATTTACAGAGTTTTCTTGAGGAAAGACATTTCAAGAAATGAGAATTACAGACTAATATCCTTCATGAATACTGATGTAAAAATATTTAGCAACATATTAGCAAATCAAAGTCAGCCATATGTAGAAAATAATACACCATGACCAAAAGAGTTTTATTCCAGGTACTTAAGGTTAGGTTTTGACCAATGTATTAAGCGACCCAAAGGGCTGCTAGTTCTGAGTAGAACTAGAGAAGGCTCTCCAGCTTGTCCAAGTACACCAGTGGAACGCAGTGCCACCGAGTGGATTAAAGCATTTATGGACAATCGGAATGTTGTTTGAAGTCTCTGGTGAACCCCAGGAAGAAAGTCACGGTAGAGGTTCCGAAGAAAAATTATGCTTTTCTACATCTATTTTCCTTTATGACAGTTATTAGCTCACAGATGGGCTCTAGTAGAGGGACTGTGTAAAACAAGGTGTCCAGGCAGCCTGAGCTGCCTATCAAAACCCGAACGTTATCTTCCACCAGCAGATACATTTGGTCATGTCTACACCACTCCTTCAAGTGGAACTGGGCAGGGACTTGAAATTTTAAACTGCTGAACAAGGAGCTTGAATTTCCACTGAAACTACTGTGGCGCTGCTATCTCTCTATGGCCTTGTGGGGAATTCTTTATGACAGATGACCAAAAAGAGAAGAAAAAACAATGAGCTTGATTTAAAGATTGTTCTGCCTTATATGCTGGAATCATTTTGAAATGAACAGAAGATACTCCTAATAGGCAGAATCTTCCTACGATGCTTCTCTTTGCACAGTAGTTTGGGACTGTAAAAATGACCATGCAAGCTATAACTTTAGAAAGCAATCTTTTTTAAATTAAATTTTGGAGTAACCTTGATTAATAACATTATGTTTCAGGTGTACAATTCTATAATTATCACCTGTGTATTCCATTGTGTATTTACCCAAAGTCTAGTCTCTATCCATCACCTTAAATTTTATTCCTTTTACCCTCTTTACCCTCCCCTCTACAGTCCTTCACCTCTGGTAACCACCATACTGTTTTCTGAGTCTATGAGTTTATTTCTGTTGTTTTGTTTGTTGCTTTTTGTTTTATATCCCACACATGAGTTATTGTTCTTTTCTATTTGACTTATTTCACTTAGTATGATACCCTCAAGATCCATCAATATTGTCCCAAATGCCAGTATTTCATCTTTTTTATGGCTGAGTAATATTCTATTGTATATATGTACCACATCTTCTTCTTCTTTTTTTTTTTTTTAATCCTCATCCGAGGACATTTTTCCTTTTTTTGTACAGATAGAGTAGGAGGGAGAGAGAGGAAGAGAGAGAGAGGGAAACATCGATGTGAAAGGGACACATCGAGTGGCTGCCACCCACACGACCAACCAGGGCCGGGGACAAACTGCAACCGAGGTACGTGCCCTTAGCGGGAACCGAACCTGGGTCTCTCCGGACCGCAGGCGGACGCTCTAACCGCTGAGCCAAACCGGCCAGGGCCACATCTTCTTTATCTAGTCATCAGTTGAAGGAAACAGGTTGTTTCCATGTGTTGGACATTGTGAATAATGCTGCAGTGAACATAGGGATACACGTATCCGTATGAATAAGTGCTTTTAAATTTTTCAGGAAGATATACAGAAGAGGGATTTCTGGGTCATATTGTAACTCAATTCTTAATTTTTTGAGCAGAAAGCAATCTTAATAACCAATGTGAAAAACTAGAGTTGTTTTGAAACCTTTAAAAATTGTCAAACATTAAAAATCCTTTTACTGTCAAATATAAATGTATAAGAAAATGAATAAATATTAATTTTACTGTTTTTAATATACTATAATTTGAAACAGAAACATTGAGAATTAAACTGTTTTATTTATTTGTTTTGTTTGTTTGTTGTTTTGTTTTGTTTTGTTTTTAAAAGGACCAAGAGCAATTTGAACAGTGATTGCTTCCTTGTTGTGGAAATTATGAAGTGGAGAGAACATCTTTTCTATGCTTTGGTGAACTGCCCTGTTCCTTTTAATCCTTCTAACATTTTATCCTTTGCCCTTACATTGTCATGAAATCTCTTAGAGTTCCTTTAACGTCATGTGTTCTTTTGGAGGGGGGGGCAGGGTCAGCATCACTTTCTCTGGAATTTTTTCATCTTGTCACAACTGCTTTCCTTGTTTATGGCAATAACTTTGCCTGCAGTTTCTCCTGCTACATACACAGAATCTCTCAAATGGCATAAATGGCAACATTTCAAAGGTCAGCTATTTCTTCTACCACCGGTTTCACTTGTAGAGCTATCCGTTTTTGTTACTTGGCTGTGTACCCATCTTTGCGGGCCAATTCCCTTCTACAATTATCCACTTTTGTAAAAAGACACAAGGATATATCACTGGAAGACAAGGAGGCAACAAATGACATGCTTTACCGTGTGTGAACTGAATAACAGGTGAACAGCGACCAGTCCCTGAGAGAATTGGAAAGAAGTGACCTGATCATTATGCACATCTATTGTTTACATAGTAATCTGGGGACTGAAGGGCTGTCAGTGAAGTTTGTACATGATGTGATCTCTCATAGTTCATATACCATGGTAACTGAAATTTGAACTGTGTTGTTGAGGGACTCGTATTTAACTCGTATTTAAAGGGTGATAACTGAAATCCTTGCGTATCAGAACCATGCAAAGTGAGGACTGCTGATATGTTTGTTTACTTTGTCTTGAAGGACAGATAGTCTAATTATGGATCTATACTGATCTTTAAGCATGATTTGGCCATTTGGTCAGAGACACAGAAGGAAGAATTTTTGCAGATTAGTGACAAGGAGGTTTGGGGAAGAGCTGTGTGGATAGTCCTCTCAGAATGGGCCCAGAGTGTGAAAATATTTTATGTGAATATTCACTAACAGTCCCCTTTACAGAAGACACTCTCAAGAATAACATGAACAGGATGATACACCCAGTGTATCTCAAGTCAGCCTCATTCTAAGTCCCTGATACTATCACCTTGGGGATCAGGATTTTAACATATGGATTTTTAAGCGGAACACAAGCTTTCAGAACACAGCAATCATAGAAAAAACAGTGATTTGTCTATAAGATATTTCTGGATTTGGATTTGCCTCCCCTACCCACCATGCTTCTGCTAAAAATAACACCTTTTCTGTAGAGTTTTCTGCATGGCATAGCTTGACCAAGAAACATATTTTTCAGCCAAAAAAGTGAGCCAGTGGGTGAGCCTCATGGAGCTCACTAGTCTTACCACGTCCCTCATTAGCCATCTTAAATAAGGTTTATCAGAGATTCAATTACAGCATCAGTTGGCAGTCACCACCTTGCAAGGTTGGGATTGGGCATGTACTCTGAGTCAATGAGGTGCTGTTTCTTCCAAAGTTAGAACGCACAAGTCTGGAAACCCAGGTTTGGGAGTAGGTGTGCCTTCTTCCATATTATACCTTATTTCTCATTTGCAAAAAATATTCTCCCTGTCCTCAAAACTCTGGGTTTTGCTGGTTGAATTTAACACCCAAGAGAAATGCTTGCACAATGAGGGACAGCAACTGTTGCATTGAATTGGAAGCTGAGATTGACCTTTTGCCATTTTGGGCTTCTTGACAAATAGGGAGGAAAAGGTATCCCTTTGCTTCCTGAATGATTGATTCAGATCAGGGGTCTCTAAATTTTTTCCATAAAGGTACAGATAATTTTTTTTGGCTGTGTGGGCCATATGTTTTCTGTCACACTTATTCAACTCAGATGTGATGGTGTGAAAGCCACAGTCAGGACTTAAATAAATGGTCATGGCCATATCCTTACCAGACAGAATCAAGGAACAGAACTAAAAAATCAAAGGGCTTTTTCCTCCTCCTGAGTCATCCCCATTCCATACATAAAAGTATAAGAACAGATATTCTTTCAAATTTTCCATGTTCCTGCCTACACCAATAAAAAAGGAATTCCTACCCTCTGAGAAGTATTGGGGGAGAAATTTTCTACCATTTCTCTACTTGTTTTATATTTATATCTCTCACGATTTGAGGTATAACATATAACTGTCAGCCTCTTCTGGGCTCTTCCCTCTGGGGGAGTGGCATAGCAATATATTCCTCCACATGTAGTTCTATTTCTCTGGTCTCCTCTCTGTATAGGTTTAGTGAGGGTCCCAACATGGGCAGGTTGTTGTGAAGGTGGGGAAGTCTTTGCAGCTTCTTCTATCTGGATTTCTGGTGCATAAGCTTAGCTCTTCTCATGCCACCAGTCCTTGTGTAAGCATCATCGTTTTACTCACAGATTTTCCTCTCATAAACTTCTGTGCATTCCAGGATACGCAAGAACAAATTTAAGACTCCTTCTTAAATGACAGTTTCCTACAGTACATGCCCAAAGTGTCTCTAAATCTCAAGGTCATAAGCATCCCTTAGAGTGAGGATGGGAGAATATAAATAAAAAAGGAAGGTCAGCGATTCTGGAAGGCCAGGAACCCAATAATAATTTTTTAATATTGTTCTAGCTATTGAGCTAGGCACTTTAGATATATTGTCTCAGTTAATCCTTTCACAGTCCTTAAAACTTATAACAACCTAAATATCATATCCCTACTTTAGATGAAAAAACGGGTAGCCAGAGATGTTAAGTAATTTAGTATTGCTTATACAAACTAGTAAGCAACAACACCAGAATTTAAACACAGATGTCTTTAACTCCCAAGTCCATGCTCTTAATCACTTTGCTATATTAGCAACAAGTGAAGGGGAAACTTACACAATAAACCATAATATTTTGTTGATGACTTCTTCCAAGACAGGAGGTAATTCTGAGTAGCAAAAAACTACCCAAGAAAGAAAGGTAGTTTATCTGTGGCCATTCCTAAGTTAGGATTGAATATTCCATTAATCAACCATCTTCCAGCTTTTTGAAACCTAAACCTGGTCATATCCTAATTCATGATTTCCTCACCAGAGATGCAATTCCTGGCCTTACCCAGTACTGTGATCCCTCCAGGACTAACACAACCTATTGATCAACTGACTGAATTAAAAAACAACAACAACAACATAAACCACACACACACAAAGCAAGAAAGATCCTGAAACAAAGAAACCCAAGGAGAGAGAGCTTTCATAGTCTGACATGTCAGAGTTACATATTACATTTTCTCTACTTTGTCTGCTTAAGTAAGTGAAATTCCCATTGTACCCTTTCTTTACAATTCCCATAATGATAGGTATTTTTCTGGAAAAGATTGTAGAACCACCATAGTCCACTGAAAATCCATGATATATACATTTTTAATTGATGTTCCAAAATCTTTTCATACATCTTTTACTGGTTGTTAGCCTCCTCCACAGACACTATACAAAACTTTCAGTCTCCTCCAATACTTCCACTCAGAGCAAATAACTCCACCTACTTTTATTGAGAAGAGAGCCATGTGACGTATTTCTTCATTTATCTTCTTCAAAATGTCTTTGTCTGGAAATCATATCATAAGAGGGTTTTTTGGGTAATTGAGGAATATTTACCTTAGAAAATAAAAGGACAGGTAGGGGTATACAATAGACAATAATAATGATTAAAATTACTTTAGTTTATATAGCTAAAAATTTCTGTAACTGTTCAGCCATCTGGCTTACACATGGAAGACAGTAGGCTTACTGAATTGGCTGAGAACAGGAGAATAACCATCTGGTCATCTAACAAACATTGCTTGAGTGCCTACTCTGTGCCAGGAACTATAACCAAGATTGAAAATAATAGTTTGGTCATATGGGTCTCAACACAACAAAGACTTTTTCCAGTTTGAATGTCCAAGGAATAGGCTATCTTGAAAACCAGTAAATACTCCATTTTTCAACCAAATGCCTACTGACCACATCAGATATTGTAAAAGTTTTTTCCCTACTGCAGAAGAGATTAAAATAATTGAATTACTTTTAACTCAATGCTTGTATGGAATGACAATTCTAGGTTCTTTTCTCCAGTATTCATTTTCTAGTCAGCACTACTTTTATTTCCATGTTCCTTCAAAAATGTATCTATTCTGATTCAAGTTTTTGTTGATGACTCATAAGTGGTTTCCTCTAGTCCTGATGACTCCTATAAGCCTCAGTCATGCTTAACCCCACCTACTGGCTATTTCCAGTTGGATATCTTGCTGCCCAAAATTGAAGTATTTAATCAAACTTTTCCTCAACTCAAAACTAAGTACACATTTTTATCAATAGCACCATTTTATTCCTTTAGTAACTTTGGCACACAATCTTAGTCACTGTTGATATACTATGTCTCTTAAGTTTTAGAATTCATCAATGGTCAATTGTGTTGACTCAATTTTTCTAATGTTCTTTTGTCCAAATTTTTTTAAAAAGTTGCATCTACCCTTCCTAGTCCATGACTCTATTCCTTAGCGCATCTAATGACTATGATACAGTGTCCCTAAAAATCTGTCTTCCTTGACATTTCTCAAAATAATCACATACACTCTTTATTTTAAGGTTTTGCGGTCTATTAATAATAGTCTTCAACAAAATGTAAAAGGATTTGGACCATACTTTTGTACAGCTACTGTGAGTGAAACTCATTTATTTCCCTGCATTTCAGGTAGCTCAAAATAGTCAGTAGATAGTTTATAAAACAGAAAAATGGAAGTATACCACTAAAATACTCCAGTCATTTGCAATTCAGAAAAATTTCAGATAGGTATAACCTATTTTATTGCTTCTTATTTTTACACATGACAAATCAAATTAGACCAATCTCTACAACATTAATCCAGCTGTGGTGTGTCTTTCAGTGCTCTGGATCTGCAAAGGATGGGCCACAGCCTTATCTGGATATACAATCCCCACCTCTAGGATTTGTAGTAGATTGACATATGGATAGTAATAATCCTTTTCCCATGCACGGATCAATGGTAGCTCTTCATTATACTAAATGATAAGCACCCTGAAGGCAGGGACTTTATTTTTAAATAAGCATCTGAATCTTAGCTCTAAGCAAAGAGTATTGCATTTAGTGAATTTGTTCAATAATGAAAGCCTGATTCTTTGCTCACCAAAGACATTGTTCAAACAACAAAAAGACAAGACACAGACTGGGGAAAAGAGTGGCAAATGAAATATCTCAGTAATTGTATTCAGAAAATAGGAACAAGTAAAACTTACTAAAAAAACAAACAAACCCCAACAACCAAATGGTCTATTTTTTTTAAATGGGTAAACTATTTGAACAGGCACTTCACAAAAGAAGATACAATGGTAGCACAAGAAATTAGCTAAATTAGCACAAGAAAATATGCTAACAGCATATAAGTTAAAACACAACGATATACCTCTCCATACCTATTAGAATATCTAAAATAAAAAACACTGACCATATTAAGAGTTGGTAAGGATGCGAATCAACTGGATCTCATACACTTCTGTTTGGAATATAAAAATGCTAAAATCTCTTTGGAAAATATTTGGTCAGTGTTTTAAAATCGTAAATAGCCCTGGCTGGTTTGACTCAGTGGTTGGAGCATTGGCCTGCGGACCAGAGAGTCCCAGGTTCGGTTCCCACTAGAGGCATGTAACAACAACAAAAAATCATAAATATATACCAGCCATATGACCCAGCCATTTCACTCCTAGGAATCTACTCCAGGGAAAAGAATGTATACATCCTCACAAAGACTTGCGTGTGAATGTACATGGCAGAATTTTTGTAATAGCCTCAAACTAGAAATGACCCAAATGCCCATCAACTGGTGAATGGATAAACAAATTGTGGTATACTCATACAGTGAAATATTTCTCAGCAATAAAAAGGAATGCACTAATACAGCAGTATAAATGTCTCAAACTAATTATGCTGAGTAAAAGAAGTCAGGCATAAAAAGAGTACATACTGTGTTATACATTTATATACAATACTAGAAAATTTAAACAAATCTATAGTGACAAAAAGCCATTCATTTTTTACCTGAGTACATTGGGTGCAAAAAGAGGTTGCAAAGAGTCATGAGGAAACTTTTGGAGGCAATGGATATATTCATTATCTTGATTTCATGGGTGTTTGCATATGTTGAACTTTACCAAATTGTACAATTTTAACATATGCAGTTTTTTGCATGTTGTTTATACCTCAACAAATGTGTAAAAAGAGCAAAGAAAAGGGGGAAAAAAAGAAACTTTCTGTCCATTTGAGGATATCAATCTTATGGATAAATACAGTTGAGAGGAAGACTTGCATTTTGCAAATGAAAATCTGGCTAAGGATTATTGTTGCAAATGTAAGATAGCCTCAATCACTCACTCATTCATTCATTCATTCATTCATTCACTTAATGTATACTTATTTAAGACATTATCTTATAGGCAGTATTCCAGGCACCAGGGATATATCTGTGAACAATGCAGGTGAAGCTCCTGTCCTCTCAGAGATTACATTTTATGGGCAGAGGGGACAAAATGCTTTTCACACAGACGAACAGATTCTAAGTCATTGCCAGGGAGAGTAAAGCAGAGGAAGGAGATAGACAAGAATGATGGGGGAGGAGTTTGCTATTTTGGATGGTCAGGGAAGATCTGACAGATTACATTTATATAACAATGCTTTTAATTCATAAATTTTCATAATTTCATACTTTTTTGAAATTTTTGGATAGTAAAATAATGTTTTGAATGGTACCTTGTAATTCTTTATGTGACTCACCTCTTTGATCTTAAAGAATTTGGGGGTATGTTGGTGGTAGGGGTGAGCTATAGAGAATTAAACATAATATATATAAATTAAAGGCCTATGTGATTTCTAAAACCCGAGCACCAATTAGGAAACCAGTTTCAAATTAGAATCATCTCCCTTAATTACCACTTTGAAGGGAATTACCTTTTCCCCATAATAGAACATGTAGCTCCCTTTCATTTTGTAGCTGAGCCTAAGTATTCTGTTTTTGATTTAGCTTTTCTTGTCTACACTGACTTTTACATGTTGAAATCAATACACTCATAGCAGTGAATGATGAGACCATCTCTGTGTGATCATATTGATCTATCAGTGTTACTCTCTATCATTCACCCACCCATCCAGCATGTACTAAGTACCACTATCCTCTGTACACTGACTACAGCATGAAGCTATGGCAATGAATCAGACATAGACCTTGAACTTGAATAGATTATTGTATATTAGGAATAGACACATGTAAATAAATGAGAAAAGAAATTGTCAGAGGTGTTGACTTATAAGATAAAGCAGTAAGAGAAAGGGGCTTGTCAGGCCCACTATTATGGGGCATCCTCAGTAATCTGTAAGCAACTAGACTTGGTCAAATCTCTTTTATATCCTTAAACACCTTTCAGGTACTTAAATTCCTCTAGTTGTTCACCTGTAAAATGGGAAAGATAGCACTAGGGATTAAAGGATATAACAAATATAAGGTGTCCAACAGATTAAATTATCCAATAAATGCTCCTTTTCTTCATCTTTTACTCACCTTAGGAACCAAGTATGATTTTATACTTCAAAGATTTAAAAAATTGATTAGGAAATATTTCAGATACAAAGGGTTTAAGGAATAAATTAATAAACTCAGTTTCAGAAACAAAACATTGTCAATACAGTTAGCATCTATGTAATTGACTATCAGTTCCCTCCTAGCAATAGCCCCTTCCAAAAGAAGTAACTTCTATCCTAAATTTGCTGTCTATCAACACCATGTATTTCTTTATATTTTTATTACAAATGTACACACATAATACTACATATGTATGTAATGCTGCTTTGTGTGTTATTAAATGACATCATAGTCTAGGTATCATGAAAACCAGATTTTCCTCCAAATGTGTTTGTAAGATGCACTCTTGTTGATGTGTACAGAGTTAGTTCAATCACTTTTCTGCTCATACTCTTCCATGTAAAAATTTTATGATTAATTTATTTCTGCTCTGGTTGACATCTAAAATGCTGCTACAACAATGCTGCCATAAATGTTTCCATACAAGTTGCCATTTGCAAATGTGTGAATTTCTCAGGGGTATATTTGGAAGTAAAAAGATCATTGAATACACACAATTTCTATTTTATGGATGTTACCAAATCACTCCCAAAGTTTTGTAGTAATGCAAATTTCCACTAGTAGCATATAAATTACTAATTTTCCACATTCTCATTACTTCCTGGTATAGCCATATATGAAAATGTTCTAAAATGAAAGGATGTGAAATGGTACTTCAATATGGTTTCAATTCATTTTCCCTTCTACCATTAATTTGGTTTTCTCTTCTATGAATAATTTTTGCCTATTTCTTCAAAGTGTCTTCATAGCAGAAGAACTCACATTTTTATCCTATCCAATTTTAAACTTATTGAAGTCATGATAAAAAGTATTTAAACCTACCTGAAAATTTTAAAAATGAACATAAGTAAGATTCTTCATACCACCCTTGTCCCCAGTCACCCAGTTTTTCTCTTTGCAATTAACTTTTCTTCAAATTCGAAATCTGGAAGCAGTGTACTCCAAACAGGTCGTTAAACCATCTCACAGATGAAGAAACTGAGGTTCATACTGAGGAATGATTTGCCCATGGCCATAGCTGATATGTTACAGGTCATAGATAGTGCTTGCCTTATGATAAAGTCTGCAGATTTACTTGAAATTGATGGGGGGAAAGTTTAGTTACATATTCTCAAGTTCAGATTGTATAATCACCCACTTGGAATTGAGAGTTGCCAATTTATTTGGAAATGTCCAAGTTATTTTGCACCTCACCTCAAGTGATATTTATAACAAAGTTGTCATGTCTCCCGAGCATATTCATCTCTGACAGGCAGGTGCCAGGTCACCACTGAGAAAGGTGAGTGGAGACTCAAACAGCTGGATGCTTCTAAACGTACGGTTTCTCTTCTCTAGTGCCGTCGTCCTCAGCCATCCTCCCCTGCTATTGGCTGCTACACGTTTATGTAGCAACTGTCTGGGTTTATCATAAAAAGTATAAAGCCTCAGATTTAGCCAATTTGCGAGCCATTTCATTTATGCAGGGGGGGGGAAACAAAAAACGAGCTCTAGGATCCCTGGCTTTCATATACCAGCCAAAACGAACGCCTCCAAGATCTTCTTCCAGAGCTCCCCCAACAATCCCAACTCTCCTGAGGTCTCCATTCTCAGAGGCCATGAGCAGTCATCCCAGACGAGCTCGAGGGATCTCGCAGCTGGTGCTAGAAGGTAAATTGTTACTTGGAGAAGTTTCCCAGATGGAAAAACTCAATGTCTTTTATAAAGAAATTAAACATTTATTTTAAAAGGTGATACGTTCCCCCTGAAACTCTTTGTACTTTCAGCAGAATGCATTCAAGCCAATTTTGGGGGTTTTATTCAACCTTAAAACTGTGGCCACTAATCCACAGAAGCTGTTTACTTCTTTGAAGTTTCCTCTCTCTCTGAGCTGACAGGGTTTTAGCCAAGCTTGGCTTCAGGAGACCTTCAGAGCTTGTTCTCTGCCCAGGTTGTGTCCTCTCTGTATGGTGGTTGAGCCCTTGGCTTACATTTCTTGGGGAGAAGCGAGTTGCTCAAGTACAAGGCAGAGTGGATAAATGTTTCCAGCCCAGGGAGAGGCTTGTGAGAGGAGTGTGTGTGTTGGTGGGGGGCGGGGGGGAGTGGGTTTGTATGTGGATGGGTATGGGTTTTGCTGAAATAAACCCATGAGATGTATTATTGAATAGTTAAATTGTACTTAGTGTGTTCTAAACATTTTCATTTAACTGATCTAGAAATAATTTTGATAATGACTATACAATGGCTATTCTTTCTCTATCATTATTTTCCCTTGTAATTATTAGCTAACTTGAGATAATGATGAAATAATCTTGGTAAATGCGCTAATAAAAACTAGTGTCATGCCAAATTGACCACGAGCAGCAATGAGAAAGTAGCACATGAAAGTGGTTAAGTGTATTACCCAAAGTTCCCATTACTGTATTCAGCCATCTCGCCTTACAATGCACTAATATTTCTCTTAAATAGGGTCATGGATCATTAATTCCCTGGCCTTGAAATCTCATTATTAAAAGTGTTACTTAGCAACTTTTAGACATTGAAGTTAATCCAAAGAAGAAAAGCCAAACGGTCTGTTGGTCTGTTCACTCTTATTGTAAAAAAACTATTGACGTCCTAAGCTGGAATATTTTTTATTTGCTTTCTTAGAATTATATTGTCTTGACTGGGTTAGGGGAAAAAAGTAAAATGTGCATTTCTTGGCTCCCCTAGATCAGGAACAAAATCACAAACATATTTGGTGTTCATCTCATATGTCTGCCTCACTATTCTTCACACATGAAAATGACTCTCTTCTCTCCTCCAAATGTTGGATTTAGTCTCGAAACAACAATATATGTTTTTAAATATGGAGTTAGTGGATGCAACAGGCCCAAATAGGTTTGTTTTTTTTTTCCTGCAAATTTGATTCATTGTTTGCATTTTTTTCCTAAAAGCAGTCATGTTTATCTTGATTACTGCATGCTCATTGGTGGAACCAGTAGAACTGTCTACAATGAGAGCCGCCATCTCCACTGTGTTCGTACTCTACTTCAACATACACTTGCATTTCGACACTTATCCTGTATCATACACTGAGGCTTACAACCAGGTCTGAATTCATGGGTGTGTGACCTGTGTAGTCAGGCATGGCCCACACTTAGCAGGGCCCCACTCATGGTTTAATGCTGGACTGAGGTGCTCTTGAAATTTTTAGTTTTTGAAGGAGAGACTTTGCATTTTCATTTTGTTCTGGGATCCACATGTTAATTGTAGCTGATTGCACATATATGTCTATCTTCTCTATTGTAGATGAACTATTATGGTCTAGTTCTATGCATGTTGCATAGATTGATTAAGCTTTAGTGAAAGCATAAAGCTTTGATTTCTCATAATTCAATCTGATAAGACATTATTACTTTGTTTCAAGCTTTGGATGGAAACTTCTTTTTTCAAGTTGGAGTTTGTGTCTACATAATTTAGTCACTGTACTTTAAGTATTCCAGTTATGTCCCTGGAACATTTTGGCATGAAAAATTGAGAATCAATGACGTTATTCCATGAAGAAGCTTAAAGTTAAGTATAAAAATAAACCTAAAACCTAGGAGTAGAAAACATATTAATAAATTTTAAAAATCTCATATTGATATTAAATTAAAATAATTTATTTATTTATTTATTTTTTTGTTTGTTTTTTATCCTCACCCGAGGATATTTTTCCATTTTTTGTACAGATAGAGTGGGAGGGAGAGAGAGGAAGGGAGAGAGAGAGAGAAACATCGACGTGAAGGGACACATCGAGTGGCTGCCACCCGCACGACCAACCAGGGCCGGGGACAAACTGCAACCGAAGTACGTGCCCTTAGCGGGAACCGAACCCGGGTCTCTCCAGACCGCAGGCCGACGCTTTAACCGCTGAGCCAAACTGGCCAGGGCTAAAATAATTCTTTTAAAAAAAATTGTTTTTCTTTATTGATTTTAGAGAGAGGAAGGGAGAGGGAGAGAGGGATAGAAACATTGAAGGAGAGAGAACATCAATGGGCCACCTCCTGCATGCCCCCCCTCACTGGGGATTTGGCCCACAACCTGGGCATGTGCCCACACCAGGGATCAAACCGACAATATTTAACCACTGAGCCACACTGGATGGGTTAAATTAAAATAATTCTTACTGGAGTAATGGAGTCACCTAGTAAACAGTGTCTATTAGCTACTATCACTCTATTCTCTGTGTTCTACCTATATAATCATCTTTGTCTTTGTTCATTTTTTCCCCTTTCAATTAGACCTCAAAATCTATTTTTAGGGCATTTCTATAAGATAATTTGGAATCACAATAAAAAAAATCTTAAAAACATGCAAACCTATTGACCCAGTATTTCATACATTTTTTTCCTGAAGCACACTTCACCTATAAGAGCAAAACAGTGGAGTGTCTAATAAATCAATTATTTATTTTAAAATAATTTATTAAATATTTATTTATATCCTTATAATTACACAGAGAAATGACAGGTATAGTAGGTTTTTAAAATAATTACACTTAAACCCATCTGAGTCCAATTTTTTAAAATGCATAAATGCATTAAGAACTGGAAATAAACATCAAAATGTTAAAAGTAATGCTCTTTTGGAAGAAGGGATTATATATCATTTTTATTTTCTTCTTTATATTTCTACATCTTAAAATAATTTAAAAAAATAATTGTAAAATATCAGTTTTGAATATTTGTGAGTGCCTCCATCTTTGTTAGAGGTAATAACCTAAAATTGTATGCATATATATCAAAGATTATATCCAGACTATTAAAAACCCTTAAATTGTATCTGAATTTTCAAAGAAGGTGTGTGATTTCCAGTGACTCCTAAAGAGGGATGACGCTGAAAATGAAAAGTGCTCTCTTATCCCCGCGTTTCCAAAAGTAGCACTTGGGAATGAGCATTGTGGGCAGACACCAGCCGTCCAACTTCACAAGTCATGTTGTGCCATGTTGGGGTGCAGGAAATGGACAGCTCTTCCCTGGATTTGGGGGAGGAATCTGGAGTGGCAAGTCCCCGTGGAAGTGTGTAAGACCGGGACTATTGAGCTGATAAGAACTGTTCTCATTGGAAGTGGCGGCAGAATCATTGTGTGCTCTAGCAGACTCTTTGTTCATAACTCAACTTCAGCACTTTGTATTCCAAGTGCCCGCGTGTCCCTTTGCAGCTGTTTCCATGACGAAATCTCAAGCTGTTTGAGGGCCAAGGCCAGGTATTTTTCTTGGGTCCCCCCTTCCAACGAGTAGTACAGGACATGGCATATAGTAACATACCATGAGAGTTTTGAGAATGAATGAAGAATGTTCAAAGTTGTGTCTCATTTATCTTAACATGGGTCATATTATGTGACATTTAATGTGAAATATGCTTCATAAGTGCTTTGATGAAATTATTTAGTTTCATTAAATAACATTAAATATAAAGCATATTTAACAGCACTAAGTTTTGATGGAAAAACTTTAAACATGTTGGAAACATGCCTTTAATTTAGTTATGATAGCCATTTAGTCTGAGAGGACATACCTTTGTCAGACATTTTCACAGAACGCTTGGCTGCCAATTTTAGATTCCTTTTTACTGAACAAGTATCAGTTGGTAGCTGGTATAAAAAGAACTGTGGGACTTGGATCAATCCCCTCAGACTCACTTTTGTGTTGTGTCAAATGAGAATACCAATTCTCACTGTCATACCTCACAGTTTTTGTAGAGGTCAAATTTACACACACACACACACACACACACACACACAGCAATTGTTGCAGAAATATTAGATATTATATGCAAAGTGCTATGCTAAGTGATCTGGAAGCCAGTGGTTTAAACCCAAGAGCCCTGTTTTCAGAGAATGTACAATCTAATTACAAGTATGAATTGTTCAATCTGATAATAGGAGTAACCAGTGATTGTTTAGATCACAGAGCAGAAGCACCCCCATGACAGATTCATCAAGGCTTCCCACTCCCATTGTGGACGTTAGGAACCTGCACTTTGTGTGGCTCCAACTTTCAGACAGTTTGGAACCTTCATTTTGGTCAGTTTTCACGTTTGAAACAGTGACAAGAGACAAAGATCATTATTGTTCATTTTGTGTTTGTTCTGCTTTGAATAACATATAATTTCCAACAAAAATCATGGGCCATAACTTTCCCTGAATTGTATTTTTCAAGTTGAGACAGAGTATGGGAAAACAAAGGGGGAAGGAGGGAGAGAGAGGGAGAGAGAATATGAAGATGCAGGGAGGGAGGGACGCAGGCAGGGAGAGAGGATGGAATCAGGATCCTCTGGGAAGAGTCCATCATCCCCATCTCAATTCCCCCACTTCCTAGGCTTGTAAAAATATTTGCTACTTAGTATACTTCCTGGGAGAGGATACTTGTTACAGATTTTAATATCTTTGTACAAAAGTTTAAAAATTATAATAAATTCTCCCCCAAATCATCATCGTCACCAACACCAAACGAAAAAGAAGAGGGAGATTATATTTAAGAAGTAATTCCACACGGTAACATAGAATTGGCACCCCTAAGAAATTCTGCCACTTAGGGTAAACTCAGGCATGTCCAAGATGTAAATCAAACCTGCCTTTAACTTGGACAGTTTTGGTTTTACCTGGAAGAACACAGAAGAAATTGCTCAGGTAATAATAGCCCAGAGATTTATGCAAAACAGATGTGGGATGGGGGTGGGAGTAAACCAATCCTGTCCGTCTCATCTGGGCCCTGACTTCCTGAAACTCCATTGTCTAGGGAGGCAGATTTTGGACTTGCTCTAAACTTTACTCAACCTTCAACTATACAATTTTTATGTAGTTTTATGCTTAATCATCCAAGGCCCTCACAGAATCATTGTGTCAGTTTGTGGTAGCTTTACCCCCAAATTATTCTGGGATGTGTTTGGATTGGCATTTGAGCACTAGTTTTATTTGTCCCCGAGTGTAAATCCAAGAAATAATCATCTCTGGGTAGATACAGACCCAAATATCTTCAATAGAGCCCAAGTATGTATACAGCAGTAGAATGTTTTATATTTCAGTTCATTTTTATAAAATATTGTTTGTTTGTACATCAAGGAAATGTTTTAAAACAAATCAAGGAAATGTTTGTTTTTTTTTAAATAATGTTTTAGATTCAATCACTATTGTGGACTTAAAAAAATCATATAATCTGAGAAAATATATTTAATAATTGGTGCCAATTTTTAGATGGTGGTCTTTTGAATTTTCTAAATTTCCTAATTAGGGTGTAGCAAATTTAATGACAAAGAACTGCACACAAGCAGCTAATTATAGTGGAGCACCACTGATATTGAGGAGCTAAAGAAAGGGTAACTAACATACCATCCACTTTGCCTGTTGCTGTTCCACAAAACACATCAGAGTTCAAAACTATAAGATGAAACGCATTCAGCCAGCCTATTTTCCAAAGCTCAACAGTCTGTGTTTTTGAAATGTACTAATTTAAATTTAAAGACACATATTTAATGTTCCCCTTTGTAGGTTTTCAGCAGCAAACACACATGGAGTCACCATCTGTTTTTAGCCTGGATCATTACCAATTCATCTCCTGTGCTGTATTATCAGATCAAGAGGGTGGACATAAATTTGGCCACCTGGGCACTGGTGTCATTAATGTGCACCCCAGCCACACACTCATAAAGTGGTTTTGCTTGGAGCTGTAACTTCGTGGTGCTTCTTTTTTCCATTTGATCAATGTTGAGTTTTGCTCAGAAAACTCTAAATAATGTAATTTCAAAACAAACTAAAGAACACCAATAACTTTCAGGGGTATTTTGCTTAGAAATCCAGGAGAAAATAATTTGTGTTTTTAGGGATGGACACAAATTGACAGAACCAAGCTTGTAGGGGTAGAAGAAAAGAGAAAGGTAGGAAAAGAAACATGAAGACACACACACACACACACACACACACACACACACACACGGTCCTTTCCTTTTTATTTTCATGAATACATACGTGTATGGGAGAGTTCAGACTGTTTCAATATAATTCTGAGTATGCTTCATGATTGAAAATGGATGAGCCCACTTATTTTCTTTGTTGTAAAGGAAACCCCTACTATTCATCTCAAATCACTTAGTTCATCACAAAACAAAGGTGTCACATTTAAAACACATGTTTTGCCCTGGCCAGTTTGGCTCAGTGGTTGCAGCATCCGCTCATGGACTGAAGGCTCTCGGGTTCAATTCTGGTCAAGGGCTCGTACCTGGGTTGCAGGTTGGGTCCCCAACCCCAGTCAGGGTTGTGACCAATGAAAAAATATCCTTGGATGAGGATTACTAAAAAAATTAAAATAAAATAAAACAGATGTTCTACTTCGCTAATTAAACTTTAACCAACCAACTATCACTTTGGGAACTACATTGAACTGAGAATTAATCTGATAAATATGAAGTTAATTAAAACAGATAAATTGCCCTGATTTTTTCTACCCCTTTTAAACATTGAACAAAATCCCCAAAACACAATAATCTTAGAAATATGATATAAAGTAATTTATAATATAATCACATTTTATAGAAACTTAATATTGTAATGGGAAAATCTTACAAATAATATCAAAATTCTCACCCATGACTATCTAACAATGTTTCTTCTTTGGGATTCTGAGCTGATTCAGATTTTAATATTTAAAAAAATTACAAAGAATATATTGAACCATTAATAGAATCCTTTGCTGCATAGCTACTATATATGCTATTTTGATTAAAGGATGGAATACAGAACATGAACTCTTATCTCAAGAAATTTACAATCCAGTTGGTGAGATAAAAACAATTATTTAATTGTTGAATGAAAGTTAAAGCATTTTATTTAAAAGAGTAAGTCTATTAACTGTAGAAATTCAGAGGAGGAGCCCAGCAGTGGCAACTTAGAAAAGTCAGTCTATGTGGAGGAGAAGAGGAAGATTGTGAAGGACGGTGTATTAGTCATCCAGGGCTGCCACCACAGAGTGCCATCGACTGGTTGGCTTACACAACAGACATATTCAAGTTTTCCACATTTTCTGGGTCTATTTATCCACTGATGGACACTTAGGTTATTTTTATATCTTGGTTATTGTGACTAGTTTTGCAATAAAAACGGGAGTACCAGTATCTCTTTGAGATAATGATTACTTTTTCTATGGATACATACCCAGAAGTGGGGTGGCTGGATCATATGGTAGTTCTATTTTTAATTTTTTGAAGAGCAACCATGCTGTTTTTCATAGTGGCTGTACCAGTTTACATTCCCATTAACAGTGTACAAGAGTTCCCATTTCTCCAAGTTCTCACCAGTATTTATCTTTTGTCTTTTTAGTCATAGCCATCCAAACAAGTGTGAGTTGGTGTCTCATTGTGGTTTTGATTAGCATTTCTCTGATGATTAGAAATGTTGAGCATCGCCCTGGTCGGTTTGGCTCAGCGGTTAGAGCGTCAGCCTGCGGTCCACAGAGACCCGGGTTCGGTTCCCACTAAGGGCATGTACCTTGGCTGCAGTTTGTCCCCGGCCCTGGTTGGTCCTGTGGGTGGTGGCCACTCGATGTGTCCCTTTCACATCGATGTTTCTCTCTCTTCCTCTCTCTCCTTCCCGCTCTATCTGAGTAAAAAAAATGGAAAAATGTCCTCGGGTGAGGATAAAAAAAAAAAAAGGAAATGTTGAGCATCTTTTCATGTATATGTTTCAGGGTCTTTTGCTGCCTATTTGTATGTGCTTTTTTGGAAAACTGTCTATTCAGTTTCCTTGTCCATTTTGAATCAGATTGTTTGTCTTATTGCTTCCAAGTTGTGTGTATTCTTTGTACATGTTGTATATTACCCCTTATCATATATGTATTTTGCAAATATTTTGTTCCATTACATAGGTTTCCTTTTCATTTTATTGATAGTTTTCTTTAATGTGCAGAGCTTTTTAGTTTGATGTAGTAGCATTTGTTTATTTTTATTTTTGTTGGCTTTGCTTTGGTGTCAAATCCAAAAAAAAATTCACAAAGACCAGGGTCAAATTAATTTACCCCATTTGTTTTGTTAATTTTTTAAGTTTTTGGATTACAGTT
Source organism: Molossus molossus (assembly GCF_014108415.1). NCBI lineage: Eukaryota > Metazoa > Chordata > Mammalia > Chiroptera > Molossidae > Molossus > Molossus molossus. The sequence continues at coordinate 50,368,715 of NW_023425351.1, forward strand.
GATATTCAATATTTTATTAGTTTCAGGTGTAGAATATAGTGGTTAGACATTGAAATAATTTACAAGTGATCCCCTTGATAAGTCTAGTACCCACATGACATCGTACATACTTAATACAATATTATTGAGTATAATCCCTATGCTGTACTTTACATCCCCATGACTATTTTATAACTGCAAATTTGTACTTATTTTTTTTATTTGTTAATCCTCACACAAGGATTTTTTTCACTGATTTTTAGAGAAAGTGGAAGGGAGAAAGGGGACAGAGAGAGAGAGAGAGACATCCATCCATGTGAGAGAGACACATCCATCTGTAGGTTGGGGAACAAACCTGCAACCCAGGTATGTGCTCTTGACCCATCTGTAGGTTGGGGAACAAACCTGCAACCCAGGTATGTGCTCTTGACTGGGAATTGAACCCATAACCATTGAGTGCAGGGGCTGATGCTCTACCCACTGAACCACAGCAACCAAGGCTGCAAATGTATACTTCTTAATTCCTTCCCCTCTTTCACCCAGCTCCTCAACCACATAAGTGAAGTCATATGGTATTTGTCTTTCTCTACTTGACTTATTTCACTTGGTGTAATACCCTTTAGGTCTGTCCATGTTGCCACAAATGGTCAGATTTTATGGCTGAGTAATATTCGATTGTATATATGTACCACTTATTTATCCATTTATCTATTGATAGAAACCTAGGGCTTTTATATCTGGGCTATTGAAAATAATGCTGCAATGAACATAGAGATGTATGTATTTTTTAATTAGTGTTTTGGCTGCACAATCTGCATTCCCACCAACAACGCATGAGGGTTTCACAGCCTCGCCAACACTTGTTTGTTGATTTATTGATGATAGGCATTTTGATAGGTGTGAGGTGATATCTCAATGTGGTTTTAATTTGCATTTCTCTAGTGATTCGTGACATTGAGCATATTTTCATATGTTTGTTGGTCACCTGTATGTCCTCTTTAGAGAAGTGTCTATTCAGGTTTTCTGTCCATTTTCTAATTGATTTTTTTTTAGGTGTTATGTTATATAAGTTCTTCATAAATTTTGGGTATTAACTCCTTACTGAACATATCATTGACAAATATCTTCTCCCATTTGATAAGTTGTCTTTTTATTTTGTTGATGGTTTCCTTTGCTGTGCAAAAACTTTTTTGTTTGATATAGTCCCATTTATTTACTCTTGTTTTGTTTCCCTCTCTTGAGGAGATAGATCCATTAAATTTATATTACTAAGAGTAATGTCTGAGTTTACTGTCTATGTTTTCATCTAAGAATTTTATGGTTTCGAGTCTTACATTTAAGTATATCAATTTTTTTTCTGTTTTTTTTTTTTTTATTCTCACCCGAGGACATTTTTCCATTTTTTGTTCCGATAGTGTGGGAGGGAGGGAGAGAGACAGAGAGAGAGAGAGAAAGAGAGAGAGAGAGAGAGAGAGAGAGAGAGAGGGAGAGAGAGAAACATCGACGTGACAGGGACACATCAAGTGGCTGCCACCCACACGACTCAACCAGGGCCGGGGACAAACCGCAACTGAGGTATGTGACCTTAGTGGTAACCAAACCCGGGTCTCTCTGGACCACAGGCCTACGCTCTAATCTCTGAGCCAAACCAGCCAGGGCTTAAGTTGATCAATTTTGAGTTTATTCTTGTATATGGTGTAAGAAAGTGGTATCATTTCCTTTTTTGCATGTATCTGTCCAATTTTCTCTACATCATTTATTGAAGAGATTGTCTTCACCCCATTGTGTATATTCTGTTTACTTTGTCATAGATTAATTGACCATAGGTATGGGTTTATTTCTGGGTACTCGATGCTGTTTCATTGATCTATGTGTCTGTTTTTATTCCACTTCCATTCTGTTTTGACTACTAATTGTTGTGGTAGTGTAGTTTGTATCAGGTAACATGATACCTCCAACTTTGTTGTTTTTTCTCAAGATTGCTGTGGCTATTTGAGGTCTTTTGTGGTTCCATATAAATTTTATGATAATCTGCCTTAGTTCTGTAAAAAAATGCCATTGGTATTTTTCTATGGATTGCATATAAAAATTGCTTTGGGTAGTATGGATATTTTAACTATGTTAATTATTCCTATCCATGAACACGGCATATGCTTCTAATTTTTTTGTTTCTTCTTCAATGTCTCATAATTCTCTGAGGACAGGTCTTCTACCTCCTTGGTTAAATTTATCCCCAGGTATATTTTTTCAATGCAATTGTAAATGGGAGTGGTTTCTTAATTTTTTATAGTTTGTTATTGGTGCATAAAAATGCAATTGATTCTAAGTGTTAATTTTGTATCCAACTACTTTACTGAATTTATTTATTAATTCTAATAGTCTTTGGTGGAATCTTTAGGGTTCTCTATATATAATAAGATGTCATTTGCAAATAATAGTTTTACTTCTTTTTTTCCAATTTGGATGCCTTTTATTTCTTCTGCTTGTCTGATTGCTGTAGCTAGGACTTCCAATACCATGTTGAATAAAAGTGGTGCAAGTTGACATCCTTCTCTTGTTCCTGATCTTAAGAACAATGCTTTTAGCTTTTCAACATTGAGTATGATATTAGTTGTACGTTTTTCATACATGGTCTTTATTATGTTATGGTATGTTCTCTCTATTCTCACTTTGCTGAGAGTTTTTATCAAAATGGATGTTGGATTTTGTTAAGTGCTTTTTTCTGCATCTAGTGATATGATCACATAATCTTTATCCTTCATTTTGTTTACGTGGTGTACCACATTAATTGATTATGGGTCTTGAACAAACCTTGTATCCCAGGAATAAATCCCCGTTGGTCATGGTGTATGATCTCTTTACTATATTGCTGAATTCTATTTGCTAATATTTTGTTGAGAATTTTTGCGTCTATGTTCTTCAGGAATATTGTCCTGTAAGATTCTATTTTTGCGATGTCTTTATCTGGTTTTGGTGTCAAAGTAATGCTTACCTTAAAATGAGCTTAGAAGCATTCCCTTTTCTTGAATTTTTTTGGAACATTTTGAGAGGGATAGGTATTAATTCTTTTTGGATATTTGGTAAAATTTCACCTGTGAAGTTATATGGCCCAGGACTTTTATTTGTTGGTAGTTTTTATTATTATTATTACTGATTTTATTTTGTTTGTAGTTATCTGTCCAAATTTTCAGTGTTTTCTTGATTCAGTCTGGAAAAATTTTACGTTTCTATAAATGTATTTATTTATTCTAGGTTGTCCAATATGTTGGCATAAATTGTTCGTAGTATTTTCTTATCCATTGTATTTCTGTGTTGTCAGTTGTCACTTCTCTTTCATTTCTAATTTTATTTATTTGGTTCTTGTAGGTGTAAGATTTGACTATTTACTGATAGACCCTTGGGGTGTTTCCAGATCTTAGTTATTATAAATAGTGCTGCTATGAACCTAGGGCTGCATATATTCTTCCTGATTGGTGTTTCAGGCTTCTTAGGATATATTGCTAGAAGTGGGATCACTGGGTCAAAAGGTAGTTTCATTTTAAATTTTTCTATGAAACACCATAGTGTTTTCCATAGTGGCTGCACCAGTCTGCATTCCCACCAGCAGTGTACTAGAGTCCCCTTTTCTCCACCCCCTTGCCAGCACTTGTTTGTTGATTTGTTGATGGCAGCCATTCTGGCAGATGCGAGGTGATACCGCATAGTCATTTGTTTTAAAATAACTTTTCTTTATTGATTTTAGAGAGAGAGGTAGAGAGAGATAGAAACATCAATGAGAGAGAACATTGATTGGCTGCCTCCTGCATGCCCCCCACTGGGGATCAAGCCCACAACTTGGGCATGTGCCCTGACTGAGAATCAAACCAGTGACCTCTTGGGTTAATGCTCAGCCACTGAGCCACACCAGCCAGGCACATAGTCATTTTTTAACTGGTAAAAAAAAAGCTGTGATACATTTATACGATGGAATACTATGCAGCTATAAAAAAAGAAAAATATCTTACCCTTTGAAATAGCCTGGAAGGTGGGTGAGCCTGGAGAGCATTATGCTAAGTGAAATAAGCCAGTCAGAGAAAGACAAGTATCATGTGATCTTATCTGTGGAATATAGTGAACAAAATAAGGTGACAAACAAAATAGATCCAGAGACACAGAAGTAGGAAACAAACTGACAAACCTCAGAGGGAAGAGGGGTGGGGGAGGCAGAAAAAGATAAACCAAAGAACTTATATGTATATATGCATAACCAGTGGACACAAACAGCAGTGTGGTGAAGGCAGGGGAAATGAGAGTGGGCAGGAGTGTGTCAATGGTGTGGGGGGAACATCTGTAATATTTTCAATAATAAAGATAAATTTTTTAAAAGATTCGATTATTTATTTGAAATTTTTCTTGTTTCTTGAGGTAGACCTATGTTGGTATGCATTTCCATCTTAGAACATCTTTGACTGTGTCCCGTAGATTTTGTATTGTGTTTTCTTTTCCATTTGTCTCAAGGTATCTTTTGATTTCTTCCTTTATCTCATTGTTAACCCATTCATTGTTTAGCCTCCATGTGTTTGTATGTTTTTCAGTTTTCTTCTTGTAATTGACTTCTAGTTTTATACCATTGTGATCAGAGAAGATGTTTGATATGTTTCAGTCTTCTTACATTTATTGAGACTTGTATTGTGGCTTAGCATGTGTTCTATCTTGGAAAATGTCTCTTGTGTACTTGTAAAGAATTCTGCTGCTTTGGGGTAAAATGTTCTAAAAATATCAATTAAGTCCATTTGATCTAGTATGTCATTTAAGGCCACTGTTTTCCCTGTTTGTTTTCTGTCTGGAGGATATATCCAATGATGTCAATAAGGTGTTAAAATTACCTACTATGACTGTATTACTGTTGGTCTCTCCCTTCATCTGTCAATATTTGCTTTATATGTTTAGATGCTCCTATGTTGGGTGCATAATTGTTTGCAACAGTTGTAATCTTTTTCTTGGATTGATCCCTTTATTATTATGAAAAGTTCTTCTTTGTCTCTAGTTATAGCTTTTTTTTTTTTTTTTTTTTTTTTTAATCCTCATCCGAGGACATTTTTCCATTTTTTGCACAGACAGAGTGGGAGGGAGAGAGAGGAAGAGAGAGAGAGAGAGAGAGAGAGAGAGAGAGAGAGAGAGAGAGAGAGAGAGAGAGAGAGAGAGAAACATCGACGTGAAGGGACACATCGAGTGGCTGCCACCCGCACAACCAACCAGGGCCGGGGACAAACTGCAACCGAGGTACGTGCCCTTAGCGGGAACCGAACCCGGGTCTCTCGGGACCGCAGGCAGACGCTCTAACCGCTGAGCCAAACCGGCCAGGGCTAGTTATAGCTTTTTTTAAGTCTGTTTGGTCTGATACAAGTATTGCTACCCCAGCATTTTTTTTTGTTCCCATTTTCACGAAATGCCTTTTTCTATCTCCACCTTCAGTCTCTGTGTGTCTTTTGATCTGAAATGGGTCTCTTATGGACAGCATGCACCTTGTTTTCTTATCTATTCAGCCACCCTCTGCTTTTGATAGGATCATTTAATCCATTTATATTTAAAGTAACTATTGATAGGTATAAAGTTAATATTGCCATTTTATTGTTTTCTCATTGTTTTTGTAGTTCTTCACTCTTTCTTAATCTCTTGCTCTCTTTGCTTGTATGTTGATGGCTTTCTACAGTATTGTATTTAAACTTTTTTTTATGTCTTGCATATCTCATAGATTTTTTATATGTGGTTGTCATATACTTCATATATGTTTAAGCTATGTTTATAGCTGTCTATTTTAAGTAGATGATTGCTCAAGTTTGAACACTTTTAAAAATAGCTACAATTTTCACCACTTCATGATTAGGTATGTGTCATAATTTTTTTACTTTTGTGTGTATGTATTTGTGTTATCCCCTAATTTACTGTTGTAATTACACATAATCTTCCTACTTTGCCTTTCAATCTTTGTATTAACTTTATAGTTGGTCAACACACTGCTTTTACTGTGTGTCTGCCTGTGTTTATGAGAATATTTTTTCTTTGCAATATATATTTTTTAATCCTTATCTGAGGACATTTTTCCATTTTTTGCTCAGATAGAGTGGGAGGGAGAGAAAGAAAGAGAGAGAGAGAGAGAGAGAGAGAGAGAGAGAGAGAGAGAGAGAGAGAGAAACATTGATGTGAAAGGGACAGGGACACATCAAGTGGCTGACTCAACCAGGGCCCGGGACAAACTGCAACCAAGATACGTGCCCTTAGTGGGAACCGAACCTGGGTCTCTCTGGACAGCAGGCTGATGCTCTAACCATTGAGCCAAACCAGCCAGGGCTCTTTACAATATTTTTATTCAGCCTTTTAATCATGTTTTATATTCTTAAGGTACCTTTACCATTTCTTGTAATACTGGTTTGGTGATGATGAATTCCTTTAGGTTTTTCTTAGGTTTTTCTGTAGGGCCCAGTGGTGTAGACTCACTTGAGCTGGGTGCTCCAGGGGTGTCCCTTATGTGGGTTATGTGTGCCCTCTTGTTGTAGTTGAGCCTTGATTGCTGTTAGCACAGCAGTAGCTGATATTGACCCTCAGGATGACTGTGTGGATTTGCTGTGATTACAGATGTGTTGTTGTGTGAGGGCTGACCCCATGGAGCAGAATTTGTTTTAGCGGGGTTCTGGGGACTGCTGAGTCCACCCTTCGGGTATGTCATTCGTGGCAATAATTGGTGGTGCTCCTATAAGGTTTGAAGCTGGTTACAGGGTTTGTTGCTTCTGTGGCCTCTTGGGAGGGGCTCTGGTGCAGGTCAAAGTAAGCTGCTTCTTGTGACCAGCCCAGGACCACCTCGTAGGAACTACAAAGTGATCCATGCTAGGCTTGGAGACACCTGGGAGAACCCATAGTGCTAATAAAGGCTGGCTTCCACTAGTGCTGGTCTTGCTTAACAAGAAAGAGATACAGGGCATGCTGAAGTCTGCAGCTGCTTGTTTTGGGATGTGTGGACCTTTGAGAGAGTTTAGGAAAGTCTGCAGTTTGGGCCGAGGCAGGCTTCTTGTGATGAATAGTCTCAGAGAGAGACTGTTTGATATGCAAGTTAGGTGGGGTGAAATTTAAGGAAATTACCAGGGTGGAGTGAGTGTTGTTAGGTTGATAGAGACTCAGATTTAGCCCACAGCTGCACCTGCCAGCTATATGTGAGGAGGGCTCCAAGGAACATGGTGCCTGTCAGCTCCATGCTGTAGAGAGCTGCCCCTCCAGTCCTCACCCTGAAGGCAGACAATTCCGTTCCTCCCCATATATCCCTTTTGCTTTTCAAACTTCCCAGTATGGGTCTGGGACTCCTTACTCCTTAGGGTATACCTCTGCAGCCAAGATATCCTTCCCGATTCTAAACTACTACATATAGGTAAGGGGCCAGCCTGTTTTGTGTCTCCATCCCTCCTAGTAGTTTCAATGTGGCTTCTTACTTTATATCCTTAATGAGAGGAGTTCTGTTCAGCTAGCCTTAAGGTGATTCTTAGGGACTGGCTGCCACCCACATGATCCCAACTGGGGCTGGGGACAAACTGCAACTGAGGTATGTGTCCAGACAATTGGAGGCCCATCCCTACACAGCATTCATGAGAGCTGGAGTAAGTGATATCCGTAAAAGCTCCTTCCAGGGAGAACCCAGACTCTCCGGTCCATGGGCTGATGCTCTAACTGCTGAGCCAAACTGGCCAGGGCTATGTCTTAGAATTTTAAATGTATAGATCTTTAACCTTCTTGGTTAAATTTATCCTGAAGTATTTTATTATTTTTGTTGCTATTATAAATGAGTTTTCTTAATTTCTCTTTCTATGTTAGTGTATAGAAATGCAACTGATTTTTGTGTGTTGATTTTTACATCCTGCAACTTTACTGAATTTATTTGTTATATTTTTGGTGGAGTCTTTGGGGTTTTCTATCTGTAATGTGTCACCTGCAAAGAGAGACACTTTTACTTCTTCCTATTCAATATGTATGCTTTGTATTTCTTTCTGTATTTTTTGCCTAATTGCTCTGGCTGTAACTTTCAGGACTATGCCGAATAGCAGTGGTGAGAGTGGGCATCCTTGTCTTGTTCCTGATCTTAGAGGAAAAGCCTTCCCTTGTCCATCATTGAGCATAATGTTAACTGTGAACTTGTCATCTCCGGCCTTGGTTATGTTGTGGTATGTTCCCTCCATACCCAGTTTGTTGAGAGTTTTTATCATTGAATTTTGTCAAATGCTTTTTCTGCATCAATTGAGATTATCATAGATTTTTATCCTTCATTTTGTGGATGTAGTGTACCACATGTATTGATTTGTGGATGTTGAACCATCCTTACATCCTGGAATAAATCCCAGTTGGTCATTAAGCATGATCCTTCTAATGTACTGTTGAATTCAGTTTGCTGATATTGTGTTGAGAGTTTTTGCATCATTGTTCCTCAGGACTGTTGCCCTGTGACTTTCTTTTTTCATAGTGTCTTTTACTGCCTTTGGTATTGGGGTAATGCCAGCCTTGTACAGTGAGTTTGGAAGTGTGCCCTCCTAATATTTTTTTAGAAGAGTTTGAGAAAGACTGCTCTTCAGTTCTATTATTTCTGTTTGGCACTCTTTTGTTTTCTATCTCTGTTGAAATTCTTACTTTGTCATACATTGTTCTCTTGAGCTCAGTGAGTATTTTTATAATTGTTATTTAGAACTTTTTATCAGGTAAATTGCTCTTGCCCATTTCATTAAAATCTGTTTCTGGAGATTTATTTTGTTCTTCTGTTTGGAATATAGTCCTGTGTTTCTTTATTTTCCTTGACTCCCTGTGCTGGCTTCTGCACATTAAGCTAAAACAGCCACCCTATCCCAGTCTTGACAGCATGGTCTTGTATAGGAGATTAACATCATCAATCTGTTTGGCCTGAGTTCTTGGTTGTCTCTCAAAACTCTGTGATGCTCTAAACTGCCTTCTTTGTTCTTAGTGGCTCCCAGTAGTAGAGAGTGTGCCAGGAGCTATCAGTGTACCTACAAGGAGGATTGCATTTGATTCCTAGACTGCAAGCTGACTGGAAGCCAGATCCTCAGGAGGCAGCTTAGAGAGTGCATAGTTAAGCCACTTTGAGAGAGAAACTGAGAGATGGGCATTTTTGCCCGCTCCCTCTGTGCTCAGCTGGGCAATATAGCTGCTGCGGATATAGCTGCTGGGGGTCACTTCTGAGACAATTAAGAATTGCTTCTTTGGCCTGGCCCGGCCAGTATGGCTCTCTGGGTGAGCATTAACCCATGCACCAAGAGGTCACTGGTTCGATTCCCGATCAGGGCACATGCCCAAGTTCTGGGCCAAATCCCCAGTGGGGGGCATGTAGGAGGCGGCCAATTGATGTTCTCTCTCATCGATGTTTCTCTCTCTCTCTCTCTCCATTCCCCTCTCTCTAAAATCAATAAAGAAAAAATATTTTTTTAAAAAAGAATTACTTCTTTGCTACAGGCCTGTGGGACTTGTGAATGCAAGCCCCTTTGGCTATCGGAGCCAGACAGTTGGAGGCCCATCCCTACACAGCATTCATGAGAGCTGGGGTAAGTGATACCCGTAAAAGCTCCTTCCAGGGAGATACTGGTAACTTGTAGTGGGCTACAGGGAGAAGGTAGGGGAGGGATCTTCCTGTTTCCTTGGTCTCTGGCCAGGATCACAGGTAGCCCCTAGATGTTAGCTGAATTAGAAGCCTAAACCTCAGTCAGCAGCTTTCAAAGTATACAATGGGACCTCTTTCAGGGAAAGATGGGAAGATGAGCAATTTTGTAGTTCTCTCTGCACAGGGCTCCGGAGACATAGCCATGGGAGTGCTCCCATTCAGTAACTACTGGTTACCCAAATACACAAAATCAGAAATGAAAGAGGAGAAATAGTAACTGACACCACAGAAATACATAGGATTGTTAACAAATATTATGAACAATTATATGGCAACAAATTGGACAATCTAAGCAAAATGGACAAATTTCTAGAAACACATAGTCTCCCAAAACTAAACCAAGAGGAAATAGAAAACTCGAACAGACCAATAACAATGAAGGAAATTGAAGATGTAATCAAGACTCTCCCAGCAAACAAAAGCCCAGACCAGGACGGCTTCATGGGGAATTTTACCAAGGATTCAAAGAAGAACTAACACCCATTTTCCTCAAACTATTCCTAAAAATTCAAGAAGGAAGACTTCCAAACTCATTTTATGAGGCCAGCATAATTCCAATTACAAAACCAGAAAAAGACACTACAAAGAAAGAAAACTACAGGCCAGTATCCCTGATGAACATAGATGCCAAAATCCTGAACAAAATACTACCAAATTGAATCCAGCAAACATCAATAAAATTATTCACGATGACTAAGTGAGATTTATCCCAGGGATTCAAGGCTGGTACAATATTCACAAATCAATAAATGTGATACACCACATAAACAAAATCAAAGATAAAAATCATACGATCATATCAATAGATGCTGAAAAAGCATTCAACAAAATCCAGCACTCATTTATGATAGAAACATTCAGCAATGTGGGAATAGAGGGATCATATCTCTGCATAATAAAGGCCGTATATGAAACACCTACAGCCAACACCATACTCAATGGACAAAAACTAAAAGCATTTCCCTTAAGAACAGAAACAAGACAAGGATGCCCACTTTTACCATTCTTATTTAACATAGTACTGGAAGTCTTAGCCACAGCAATCAGACAGGAAGAAAAAATAAAAGTGATCCAAATTGGAAAGGAGGAAGTGAAACTGTCATTATTTGCAGATGACATGATATTATACATAGAAAACCCTAAATATGCCATCAAAAATCTACTAGACTTAATAAATGCATTTGGCAAAGTTGCAGGATACAAAATTAACATCAAGAAATCAATGGTATTCTTATACACCAATGATGAAACTCTCAGAAAGAGAAACTAAAAAAAAACAAAACAAAAACAACAATCCCATTTACCATCGCAGCAAAAAAAAATTAAGATACCTAGGAATAAACTTAACCAAAGAAATAGAGGACCTATTTGCAGAAAACTACAGGACATTGAAAAAAGAAATAGAGAAAGATATAAAAAAGTGGAAGCACATACCTTGTTCTTGGATTGGAAGAATTAACATCATTAAAATGTCCATACTACCCTAAGCAATCTATAAATTCAATGCAATCCCCATCAAAATATCAATGACATACTTCACAGAACTAGAACAAATACTTCAAAAGTTCATATGGAACCAAAAAAAGATTCTGAATAGCCACAGCAATCTTGAAAAAGAAGGACAAAGTAGGCGGGATCACAATACCAGATATCAGGTTATACTACAAAGCTACTGTAATGAAAACAGCCTGGTACTGGCACAAGAACAGTCACATAGATCAATGGACTAGAACAGAGAACCCAGAAATTGACCCAAACATTATGCTCAATTAATATTCAACAAAGGTGGCAAGAGCATACAGTGGAGTAAGCACAGCCTCTTTAATAAATGGTGTTGGGAAAATTGGACAGCTACATGCAAAAAAAATGAAACTAGACCATCAACTTACACAATACACAAGAATAAACTCAAAATAGATAAAAGACTTAAATGTGACTCATGAATCCATAAAAATCCTAGAAGAAAATGTAGGCAACAAAATTTCAGACATCATATGCAGCAGAATTTTCACTGATACATCACCTAAGGCAACAGAAACAAAGGAAAAAAATGAACACATGGGACTACATCAAACTCAAAAGCTTCTGCACAGCAAAAGAAACCACCATCAAAGTGGAAAGGCAACCCACTGTATGGAAGAGCATAACTGCCAATGATATATAAGATAAGGGGTTAATTTCCAAAATATATAGAGAGTGATCATACAACTCAACAAAAGGAAGATAAAGAACCCAATTAAAAAATGGGCAGAGGAGCTAAATAAACACCTCTCTATTTTTTTTTTAATTTTTTTATTATCCTCACCCGAGGACATTTTTTCATTTTTTGTTCAGATAGAGTGTGAGAGGGAGAGAGAGAGAGAGAGAAACATCGACGTGAAAGGGACACATCAAGTGGCTGCCACCCACACGACCCAACCAGGGCCGGGGACAAACTGCAACCGAGGTACGTGCCCTTAGCGGGAACCGAACCCGGGTCTCTCAGGACCACAGGCCGACTCTCTAACCGCTGAGCCAAACCGGCCAGGGCTAAACACCTCTCTAAACAGGACATACAAATGGCCAAGAGACATATGAAGAAATGCTCAACATCACTAATCATAAGAGAGATGAAAATTAAAACAACAATGAGGTATCACCTCACACCTGTCAGAATGGCTGCCATCAACAAATCATCAAACAACAAGTGTTGGCGAGGGTGTGGAGAAAGGGGGACTCTAGTACACTGTTTGTGGGAATGCAGACTGGTGCAGCCACTATGGAAAACAATATGGTGTTACCTCAAAAAATTAAAAATTTAACTTCCATTTGACCCTGTGATCCCACGGCTAGAAATATACCCTAAGAAGCCTGAAACACTAATCAGAAAGAATCTATGTACCCCCATGTTTGTAGCAGCACTATTTACAATAGCTAAGATCTGGAAACAACCCAAGTGTCCATCAGTAGACAAATGGATAAAAAAGCAGTGGTACATATACACAATGGATTACTATGCAGCTGTAAAAAAGAAAGGTCTCTTATCCTTTGAGACGACGTGGAGGGATCTGGAATGTATTATCCTAAGCAAAACAAACCAAGCAGAGAAAGACAAATATCATATGATCTCACTTATTTGTGGAATATAATGAACACAACAGTCTGAAGAACAGGGTAGTCCCAGAGACGTGGAAGTAGGGTACAGATTCACAATCCCCAGAAGAGTGGATGGGGGAAGAGATAAACCACAGAACTCATATGCATGTATGCATAACCAATGGACATGGACAACAAAGCTGGGGACAGGGTGGGGAGGGAGGGGGGCGGAGGGTGTCAATGGGGGGAAAAGGAGAAACATCTGTAACAAAAATAAGTAAATAAATACATTTTTAAAAATAAATAAAATGAAGGGGTTAAAAAACAAACAAACCAAGAAAACCTGTGAAGATTATGTGCACCTCATCTATCTAACAATATTATAGAAATCTTTGAAAAAGTTTGACAGTAAGTTATTTTACCACCATCATTAGAATGCTAATTTCTTTCATCAAAATGAGAGCAACGCTTCATTAAAAGGAGATGTTAGTGTTCTAATTCTTCTGGGCAAATATAACTTTGACTTTTATTCTGGGCAAATATAACTTTGACTTTTCTTCTTTTCTTTATCTACTGATCATATTTTAACTAATAAGTAATATAGTTTCTTGATCCCAAGAAAAAAACAAATTGAAAAACAGCATTACAGAGTAATGTTAGGCTATGCTAAGGTAACAATAACCCCGGAACCTCCCTGGTTTAATACAATAAAAGGTTATTTCTTGCTCATGCAAAGTCTGGGTTAGTTTGGGCAACCACCCAAGGCACCTCCCCTGCAGTGACTCAGATCCAGGCGCTTTCACCTGTTGCTCTACCTTTGTGGTCTCGGCCAAATGAGAAAATAAATTGTGTAGAACATGCACTTGGTCTTATGTGCCCCAGTTTTACATAATTTCCAACCAAATTCCTTTGGTTAAAATAAATCACAAGTCTTCATCTAACTGCAAGAGAATCGAGAAATGGGACGCTGCTTGGTGGTCAGAAAGGAAAGAACTAGATGTAACTAAGCACTAGAAGCCGCTGCCACATTTAGTTTCTCCAGGTGGTAGGTGTAGGGAAGAGTCAACTTAAGAGAAGCATGTGTGTTGGGAAAAAGATTAAGAACATATTTAATTAATTCAAAAGTGTAATGCAAGTACCGAAAACTTCAGTTATTCTATTTTACACATTGAACTCCGAAAAAATACTTTTAACACTTATCTTGCTGTTCAGTTAAATGCCATGATTATATGTGTCTCTGTCCAAACATGTCTTACATCAGAGTGCTGTTACCAAAGTATCTCAATAATTACAAGTTTTTAAATTCCTCATTGTTGAAAATTACAAACCCAAGGACCTATAATTCACAGAATGCTAGTTCTGTTGTTCATTTGATATATTTTATTAAATTTGAAAGAAATGAAGGAAAATTCTTTGTAGGGTCATTGAGATAATTATTTCATCATAAATGTAGATGAAATTGGTAGGTGATATGGTAACCTGAAATTAAGTATCATTATCACATTTATGTGACGAGTAGTTTCCAAAGTTTTTAAGCACTGACTTATTTTACGTTCTTTTTACATCAAAACCATATTCAAGGAGCTTTTCAGTTTTGCTCTGGGAGTATACAATGAGGAAAAATATTTGAGAAGTCCAAACTCCTTAATTATTACAAATTTTTTTAATTGCCCTTCACTTATCCTGATATTTTTATTCTAAAATAAGGGGCAAGGGACAAGAACTATGTAAGCCTTGAGTCCCAGCTCTTGGTCACGCTTAGTGACTTACCTGCACCTGGGTTTCCTCCCTGGACACTGCCCAGTCTCCCTGCTGATCAGGGTTGGTGCCTCCAAAGCTCTTTTCTCCCTTCGTACATCCTCTCTCTGCGTCCGCCGGAAAGTCCCTTGGTACTAAGTGCCATCTATACACTGATATCCCTATTATATCTGTATCCCTGACCTTTTCCCTAAATTCCAGGTTTATATTCAGTTGCCTGCTTGGTATTTTCATATAAATATCTAACAGGCATATCAAACTTAGCATGTGAAAAAAAGGCTTATTTCTATTCTCCAGTTTCCCCCATCTTTCCTGTATGTTTTATTGCTTAGGGCTAGAAACCTAGGAGACACATTGTTTTCCATTTTTTTCCCCTTGACCATGACCCACTACATCCAACTCCTCAGCAAGTCTGTGGGCTCTCTGCCAAGCTATGTCCTGATTCCAAACACTGCTTTTCTTTACTGCCACCCACCAGCCCCAGTCACATTAATTCTCATCCAATTATTGCAATAACCTGGTCGCTCTTTCATTCTGAAAATTCACCTTCCACACAACAGCCCAAGTGAACAGGGCAAAAGAATCGGATCATATCACTCCTCTGCTTAAATCTTCCAATGATTTTCTAAGTACTTAGATCAAATCCTAGCTTTCACATTCATGTTCTCCTATCTCCGTGCTAGAGGGGCTCAAACTGGTATAAAACATTGGTCTAACATTTGCGTAGCAACAGAAATGAACAAGGCAGAGAACAGGGCACTGCAGTCGTCTACAGGGTTTTACTCCTAGAAGGCATTCAGAGCAAACTCAGTTTTCATAGATTAAGACAGGAAATGGAGTCCAAACTCTAATGGAAGGAAAAGGTACTAAATAATGGGGGACAAATTAAGGAATTATGGATCCCAGAAGTATAGTAAAGAAGCCAATAAGAGTAATCAAATCATCATTTTAAAAAGAGTTTTCTTGGCTGTTTAAAATGAGTCCATCACAATACTTCATGTAGGTTAGGACAAAGAAAGAGTATAACACCAACACGTTTACAGAAGGATGGAGAGGTCTGGATGTTGAAGAGAGAGGATTCTCTGATTAGAATGCAGAAGATACGGGTGCTACTTATATGATAAAGAAGTTAGAAAGGAAAGAACTTACACACACACACACACACACACACACACACAACAGTTATGGTTTTTGAGTTTTTACTATTTCACCTTTAGGTGTAGGCCACAAATAAATGTAATATCCTATTACCGATAAGAGATAAAACTAGAATTGCCCTGGCCAGTTTGGCTCAGCGGTTAGAGCGTTGGCCTGCAGTCCAGAGAGATCTGGGTTTGGTTCCCACTAAGGGCACGTACCTCGGTTGCAGCTTGTCCCTGGCCCTGGTTGGGTTGTGCGGGTGGCAGCCACTCGATGTGTCCCTTTCATGTTGATGTTTCTCTCTCTTTCTCTCTCTCCCTCCCACTTTATCTGAACAAAAAATGGAAAAATGCCCTCAGGTGAGGATGAAAAAACACCCGCCCATTTCACTGAGTAGAATGCAAAATTTGCCTGAATTTTTATATTGAAGCTTGGAGGCTACAGACATTTCACATTTGAAATAAGGTCACTTCAGATTATAATCCAAGTTACAAATTCAATTTTCTCTGTCTTTAAGGGTACTTTAGTGGAAAGCTTGGGAAAATACTACATGAAATACTCCAAAGAGTGTTTCTGACAAAAGATAGTTGTCATAATCCAGGGCATGAAATTGATCTGGAAATAAAAAAGGGTGCAACTCTTCTGTTAACTCCAATCTACTGGTGGTGTGTTCTCGGAACACCTTTTGTGGGAAGGATTCTGAGACGTGTTTAGTTCAGCAGTGCTTAGTAATGGCTCCAATGCTGGGGAGGTATTACATGGCAGTTTGCTATAATTATTCATCATAGATTAATATGGGACTCTCGAAATTTTTTAATTAAATTTACTTGGGTAATATTGGTTAATAAAACAATATACGTTTCCAGGGTGCAATTTTATAATATATCATCTGTAAAGTCCATCATGAGCCTACCACCCTGAGGCTAGTTGCCGTCCGTCACCATGTATTGGACCCTTTTACCCTTTTATCCTCCCCGCTACCCTCCTTTGCCTCTGGTGACCACCATGCTGTTGTCTGTGTCTATGAGTTTTGCTGTTTTGCTGTTCATCTGTTGCTTTCTGTTTTATATCCCACATGAGTGAAGTATGTTTCTTGTCCTTTTCTGTGTGACTTATTTCACTTGGCATGATACTCTCAAGATGCCTCCATGTTGGTGTAAACAGCAGTATTTCATCCTTTTATGGTTGAGTAGTATTCCACTGTGTGTATGCATAACTTCTTTATCCAATCATCACTTAGGTTGTTTCCATGTCTTGGCTATTGTGAACAATGTTGCAATGAACATAGGGGCATATATATCTTTATGAATAGCTGGTTTCAAAATTTTGAGTTAGCTACCTAAAAGAGGGATTGGAGTGCTAGGTCATGTGGTAGCTTGAGACTTAATTTTTTGAGGAACCTCCATACGGTTTCCACAGAGGCTGCACCTACTTACGTTCCCACCAGCACTATACAAGGGTTCTCTTTTTCCCCATCTTCTCCAACGCTATTTCTTGTCTTAGTGATAATAGCCATCTAATAGGTATGAAGTAGTATCTCATCATGGTTTTTGTTTTGTTTTGTTTTTTGCATTTTCCTTATACCTTGTAAAGCTGAGTATCTTTTTATATATCTATAGGCCATGTCTTCTTGGGAAAAGTGTCTATGAAGGTTCTCTGCCCATTTCTTAATTGGATTGTTTGGGGGATTTTTTTTTTCTTTTCTTTTTGGTATTGAGTTGTATGAGTCTTTATCTATTTTGGATATTATCCCTTATCAGGGCATTGCTTGTAGATCTTCCAACTAGTTGGTTGCCTTTTTTTGTTTCATTGATTATTTTTCTTGATGTTCAGAGCTTTTAGTTTGATATAGTCCTATTCATTTGTTTTTGCTTTGACTTCCCTTGCCTTTGAAGTCAAGTTCACAAAAAGATGTTCTGAGACAAAATTTAGTACCTATATTTTCTTCTATGAATTTTCAATGAATGGTGTTGGGAGAATTGGAAAGCCACATGCAAAAGAATGAAACTAGACTTTCTGATACCATTAAACAAAAATTATTTCAAAATATCTAAATCGTTTTTTGTTGTTAATCCTCACCCGAGGATATTTTTTCCATTAATTTTTAGAGAGAGTGGAAGGGAAGGAGGAAGAAAGAGAGAAACATCGATGTGAGAGAGAAACACATCAATTGTTTGCCTCCCACATGACCCCCACTGGAGCCAGAGATTGAACCTGCAACCCAGGTACGTGCCCTTGACCAGGAATCAAACCCATGACCCTTCGGTCCACAGGCTGACATTCTAACTGCTGAGCCAAACCAGCCAGGGCTATTTAAATCTTTATTCGACACATTTTTCACACTGTTCAACTTCTCAATCAGACTTAATATGTTTAGCACCTACTTTCAAAGATATAGTTGCAATTACATCTCTGCCTTCATGGATCAAGAGGTATCAACTAATATGTTTATGTAAGGAGCCCCTGGAGGTTTTACAGCAAGAGCATCCGAGTCCATTCAGGCTTTTCCTAGTCCATGCAAGATACATAGGTGAACAGGAAATTGAAAGGGCACTGCATTCAATGTGGGAAGTGTTTAATACTTTATTGCACAAGGAACAGGATAGTATTTAAACAAGAGTAGAACAAATATATTAGTAACAGAAAAATAAAGAAGTATAAATGAAAAATTGCAGTGAGTAAAATTAGGGCAAGAATATTTAGAATAATAATGGAACAGTTTAGAAGAGAGAAAAAGATCAAGCAGGCCTAGGACAAAGCGAGTGAAAAGGTAGGGAGAAATTCAACAAAGCGTCTGAGGCAGACATACTAGCATCTAGTAAGAGGTCAGATGTAGAGAACAATGGGAATAAATGATGAATACAGGGTCTTTGCTTAACCAAGTAGGTAGAGATATTATTAACTATTAAATTGGAAGGGCAGGAAGAGGACTCGTTAGGGGGCAGATGTTGGTGATTATGTTGATCATTTGCTTCTTTGCTCTTGGATCTACTCTCTGCACTCCTGGGCTTCTCAGCATCATGAAGAACTACATAACCCAGGCTCCCTAGTTTCCAGGCCGGTTTCGTGATCAGCTCCTTCCAAGATTTCAGCTCCCACTAGACAAGCTTTCTGTCTTTGGGTCCAGTTTCCTCAGTGGTTCAAGCTCTAATTGGGTGGCTTTACCTCGTGGATTCTGGAGGTTTCACTGCTTCCTGTTACTCCGCTTGCCCTATGGGTGATAGTGCCTTCCTGCTATTTCCAATCTCTGGATTGTCTTGCCATCCCCATGTTAACTTCTTGTCTCATTTATTACCTATGTAATCAGTTCTGTGTATTAAATTCCCTGTTTGAAATACCTGGACTAGTATATTTCCTTGACTAGACCCTGACTGATACAGGAATGAGTTCAGTTTTAGATACATTGAGTTTGAGATAAATGTGGGGCTCCTCGGTCAAGATATTTAGAAGCAACTTAAAAATAGTTACCAAAGACCTGGCCACAGAGATTGGTTTGGAAGTCAACAACATGCAGATGGTATTTGAAACTGTAAAGTTAGACTTCCCAGATGGAATAAAGAGATGAAAAGATTAAACCAAAAAGATTAAATAGTGAGCTAACCTCTGAAATGTCAATATTTTTAATTTAGGGAAAGAAATAACTTGACAACTGAAGAAGAGGAGCCAAAGAAGTAGAAAACCCAGAGTCGGAATGTCACAGAAGCCAAATAAGAAACAAAATTCCCAAAGGAAGGGACACAACAGAGTCAAACTTGGTGGAAACAGCAGATAGGACACATACAAACATGTCCCTTGTATTTAGCAAGGGGAATGTCATCGCTACTTTTTTTCAGAACAATTACAATACAGTTGTGAGGAAGAAACAAGATGATGATGAGTTAAGAGGAGGATGGCGAATGGGAGAAGGTTGAAGACATCAGTGAATGTCAACTGCTTTTTCAAGATATTGGACAATGAAATCCTTGAAAGAAAGGGTGCTTTAATTTAAGGGAGAGGAAGGACTGAAGAAATGAAAGGCATGGACACTGAACACCCCACAAAAGAAAGAGGGAATGGGGTCAAATGTACAAGTGGAACAAATGGGTAACCCCACTGACAGGAGAGAGAGGATGCTGAGGTTGGTTAGGACACAGATACATTTACAGGGTTACTGATTATGACTTTTCTAACACGGTATTATCAAGTAGCAATCACTGTGCACAAATTTCTCTAAAATGAACAGAAGTATTATTTACTTCTCTCACTTCCAGCTCCCCTTTAAAGCAAAAAAAATGTTGGGGAAGGAATCACACATAACCTGTATATGAATCACATGCTTGAGGCTGAGGGTTAACTTTTCTCCAAGTGTCGTAAGCAAAATGTGAACATTCCACATTTACAATGACTGATATTAGTACCTTGAAAAAGAATAAAGACAGATAAAATTGGCTTAAGTGTTGATCTGTCAAATTTTGTCTTGTGATGAGGATATTTAAAATGTATAATCTGAGCAACTTTCACATATGCAGTTAACTATGTATTAACTATAGTCACCATGCTGTACATTAGATCCCCATGAAATTTGTTTCATAACTGGAAATTTGTACCTTGTGATCATCTCCTCCCATTTCACACTCCCCTCCCCCACTCAAGCTTCTTAATTTAGAAGACTGTAGCCCCATCTTTTACTTTTGCAGATGCTAAGCTACCTGAAAGTATTGGGAAAAAAACTAGTTTCATATATTCTACTTATATACATTGAATACAGTCTAGGAATGATACATCTATTTGTGGAAAACCACCAGATTGTTGTGTAACTACCCTGAAGCTATGAATTGCTCTGTAGTGTGTGGGTGTGTTATAGCTGTAAATCAACTCCCATAAGGATAAAAATTTGAGCAAATAACGTCTAGGCATCAAGCAGTAAATTGAAGGGAACTGATGCTTTCATAGACATATTCATTTTCTTTTTGGTAAGGAGAAAAAAATATTTTTGAAATAATTTAAATAGCCAAGGACAGAGGTAATTAAAAGAATAACATGCACCAACTTGTGTAGTACTTAGTATATATCATGCTGTGTTGACCATCCTTGACACATTTTACCGAATTTAATCCTCAACACACAATCCTATACATATTGTACTTAATTCAGCCTTTAAAACACGGCTCTAGAGGTAGGTAAGATTGTTACCTCCATTTCACAGATGAGGAAGTAGACCTGGAGGGATTAAATAATTTGCTCTGGGCTTTTCTCAGAGTCTAGACTGGCTCTAAAATCCTTCCTCTTAAGCACTCCACTATCATGTAATTTATAATTAGTGTCTTAGATATAGTTACTAACATAGGTTTAAAAATTTTGTCTGCTTTTCTTTTAATCCTCACCTGAGGATATGTTTATTGATTTGAGAGAGAGAAAGAAACATTGACTGGTTGCCTCCTGTATGTGCCTCAACGGGGAATTGAACCTGTGATGTTTGGTGTACGGGATGATGTTCCAACCAACTGAGCCACCTGGCTGGGGCTGCTTTTCTTTTTTAAGGACCATCATTTGGGGGCTAAAGTTTTAAAGTGTTTGGGTTTTTCCGAAATATATCTCTAAAGAAAAGAAAATGTCCATAATTACTTTTGAAGTTTTTTAATGCATGAAAAGAACATCCCAGAAACAGAACAGGCATTGACTTATTGATGGTGAAGCACTATACAAGAGACCCCCTGCTCAGGAATAGGAATATAGTGTAAATAGGCGTGAAAGGAGGTGAACACTTCAGGATTAAATGCGAACCCTAAAGTGGTATACAACATTCATATATGGCTTATCTCATAGCAATACTATTTTCATAATGATGTATATGACATTTATACTTATCGGTAAGATGCTTTTGACTCAAAAGTTAACCAAAATGCTGAAGAGGTAGTTTTGCCAATGCAAGGCGAGAGAAAGCCTTTACCTTGCTTTTTTCCCCTCAAAAATCTGCAACCATTTCTTCTCGTTCTAATTTTCTTCTGGATCAGCCAGGAACATAATGAAGCTTTTAGAAGCAGCCAATTCAAAACCCTTAAAGAGCTGATTTCCCAAAGGGAACAGTGATGCTTTTTTTTTGGACCCCTGCCCTAAAAGCCACCCCCTGGGAGCTTCCACAGTGCCCCCCTCCGATATGAAACAGATTCTGGCTCAAAGGAGACCTGTCAAGATCTGACTTCAGTTGTAGGAATTCATACTGTTTTCTCCTTGGATTCTACGCATAGTCTCATGATGGCAACTCCTACAGGGACCTCAAAATATCACATGTGCCCTGTCACTGTACGTCAGGGACTGCTTTCAGTGACGCGTGTGTGTACGTCCAAGTTTGAAATGAAAGCCCGAAGAGTTCTCTCGCTGGCCCCCGAAGCTGCGTGCTGGGTTCGGCGGGTGCGCCCCCTGCTCCCCGCTGCTTCCTGACGTCAGCGCAGCTGAGCCGCAAAGGGAGTTCTGCCTCCTGCCTGCCACATGCTGCTTCCTCTGAGCGAGGAGATTCTCAAAGCCACTGACACCGGTCCCTGGACCCTATGTACAAACTAGCTTCCCCTACCCTTACAATGAGAAAGAAGTCCACGAAGAAAAGAAAAGGTAAGTTCCAAGGCAAAAAACAAAACAGCTGTCAACTTGCCAAACTAGAACAGCCATTGACCGGACAACGGTTAGAAACCACTACGAACAAAGTGACATCTATTCGTCAGGTATGACTTGTTACACATAAGAGCATAAATATACAGTAAATAAGAGGTTTATGCAAAGCCCCAGCAGAATATGTACATTTCAGAGCTGCTGTGACACTGAGAGGGAACTCCTGATGCATGTCCCCAGCTAGGAACAGAACCAGCCCGCAGCAGTGTGAAGGGAACGGATGCCAGGAACCTGTGGTCACACGAAGCAGAGATCCACATACATTTGTCCTTGACGATGCACAAGGTGAGAAATAAAGGGCACACGTGAAACAGCTCTTTGCCTGATGAGCTTCTTCCTCCCCATAAATATGCACAAGCCCATTCTCCAGTGGTGGTCTGCAGCCTCACACCTCGTGCCTCTCCGCCGTGGGGCCAGGATCTCGGGGCGCACACCGAGCCCAGTCACATGCTGTACACGCTCTCCTGCTTCCTCTGATTTGGGTCACGAGCTCCCCCCGTCCCAGGCTCCAGCTGCAAATCGAAGCATAAATAACGGAGGCCACATCGTGGCTGCTCCTTTCACAATGTCACTGGGAACAGATACCGGTCAGAGCAGCACAAACACCGCACACCAGCGTCCGGGAGTGGAGAGTAGCTTTGTGCACTTTTGCAAAAAACAAAAAACCCCAAAGTCCACCCGATGTGTCTCTGATTTTACTGGTTAGCCCTGTCTGTAGCTAGGAAGACACTGTGTTGCTCCTGGGCTCTTTCTATCAGCTTCCTCTTCTTCTTCTTGTTCTTCTTCTCCTTGGCCTTTGGTGCTCTCTTCCCTACAACAGGCAGAGAAAGAAATGAAGACGTGTCAGAAAAGGCTCTTTCTCTAGGAAAGAAAACATAAAACATTAAGAGTTTTACACAAAGCCCATCTGGAAAACATCACCTATGGAAAAAGCAGCCTCAAAGAGAAAATTGTTCACATTAATTTTGATGGAATAATAATAATTTACTAAATTGGATATGCTGTCTAAAGCAGAGACTGATCTTCCTGTTACAGGGAACTGGCATCTTTAAACACCTCCCAGCGGCCTGATCAGTCTTGCGAATATCATCCTGCCACAAAAATTCCACTTATCCCCTCCTCCTTTTAACAATGCTACCCTTGACTAGACATCTTTACATCTTTCTACTGCTCCACATGTCAGTGGGTCAAAAGAAAATAAGCATCTATCTACAGTAAATATACCAGAAGTTTCAATCCCCCTCGCCCTGCCCCGTGGGAGAAACAAATGTCTTGCTTTTAACATTATTCCCTCTGTGTTCTCCGAAGGCCAATATATGAAATGACATATGTGGAACACTTCTTTATTTTCTCTAAAAATTCATGAGGCCATCATTCATTATGTGGCTTATGGCTTCTTATGGAATTCCCCAGACAAGTTGCGATTATTAATTGAGAGCAAGAAAAATGCTTCTTTCTGAAGAACTGGTGGTATGGGTCTTAGAACCAGAAAATCACACCATATTATCCTAACTGTTCTCTTTGCCTTAGGCACTAGGAAGCTCTAGCCACAAGCTAAATAGTTCAGATTTCAGATGCAGTCTTCCCTTTGCTGTATTTCACTTCTTAACATCTTGTGGTTATGCACCATGGTCTTTATAAGGTCTGGCATTTCTTTGCAAGTATGTGTACATAAGATTATGAGAAAAAAGAATAAGGAACGTAGACATTCACTTTAGGTCCACTGCTCTCTTTGGGTTCTAAGCACACGGGGATGATGGGATTTTTAAGAGCAGAAAATAGCCTTAAAGGGTACCTGCATTTTACAGAAAGTGAGTCATCATTATACATCTTCAGCACAGGAAGGTTTTTCCTCAAAAGACTAGAAAGAACCCTACGGCCAGCTCTCCTGCCTGCCTAGGTCCCATTTTATTGTGTAGTTCTGCACAATTCCCTGTAGTCATACCATGACCAGAACATCTAGTTATAGCCCATGCTTTCCAAGCTTCCCATACCTAAGGTACTCAGTACCCCAGACCTTTTTATGACGGAATAAATAGGTGGCCAGTTCTCAAGTCGACGGGGGAGAAGGTGGCTGATGTGAGAAATGAAGAAGAAATGGACCAGAGAGGTAGCTACACACCTTAGGAAACCTGAATCATTCTAGACAGAGAGGCCATGAGGGTCCTACCTAAGAGAGGTGTTTCTCCTTCCTGCTCCTCTGGTCAGAAAGGCTCTATTTGAATTGAGGATGGAGAACAATCTCATGGGTAAAACTCGAGCACGTGGTTGCCACATAGTCGATATTTAGAAGTGTTTGCTAAGTAAAACTTTTATTACAAGAAAAAAGGTTTTTAAAAAGAATAACTCACTTTTAATAGGACACTACAGTAAAATAATCAGAATATGATCATGCCCTCACATCAAATTATGAAGGTCCTTGAAGTTAACTTCTGGTTCTCATTAAATTCTGGCATTAATGTTATAATGGCATTTTGCCATCTTTAAACATAGTTAATCCTACCCAATGAAACTTTAGTCCAAGCCATCATTAATCAAAAAAAAAAAAAAAAAAAACTGTAAAGTTACAACTATTTAGTAACACTGTATCTAACGATGAGACATACTTAATTAGGGCAGAGAGATGAAATATTTAACATAAAATGGCATATTTAAAAAGATGCTTAAATTATAAAGTTATATAAAGGCTTTTCTTAGATCTATATTTTATCTAAACAAAAAAATCTTTTAAAAATCATTGCTGACTACATTGTAAAAATTCGGTTTATATTTCATTTCTTTAAAGGCTGGAGTTTTCTTTAAAAGCAAATCAAAATTAAGTGAATGGAAAATAATGCCAACATTCCTTTATTTTAAAATGTATTCTGTTAAGATAAAAATATACTGAATATGTTATTTAAAGAAAGCTTTTCACAGTCACCATTTCAATTCTTCACATAAATGATTTAGTTGAAAATCAAATGTGCACTACTTCCACTAACAGCAAATCTAAGCTAAATTACTGGAAACTCATTTTAAGAGAGGGTCAATTTTATGTCATTTACCTAATATATTATTCTGATGTAATTGTCAACATCAAATGGTCTTTGATTTTGCTGGCTGATATAATATTGTGTGCGATAGAAAAGTTATTCAATATTTGCATAAAATCATCCTTATTGTGGCCAAAAATTCAGCAGTGCTTCTGAAAACTTACGTATATAAAATAATTTTTCAAATTGTACAATTATTCTATCGGCAATAAGTCATATGGTACCAGTTCCAACTAGAGATGTTCTGGGAGACTTAATTACAACCCTAAAATTTTTCCTCAGCAATCTCTTTTGAATGACATTTCTGTGCTATTGGCTCATGGCTTGGTTTTGTTCTTGGTCAGCCCCACTTCTCATGTAAGATATATTGCAAATACCGACGAGTTAAGATGGTTAGCCAAGATTTGACCACGGATAGGCCTAAATGAACTGAAAATATGTTGTGGTCCATAGTAGGTTGTTTTGACTTTAAGCCCAACTCAAAGTAATAAAATAATATTAAAACATATCCTAACATAACGGTCTTGCACATATTTTCTTCTGCTCTCTGCTAAGGTTTAACAAAAGAAATTAATTGGTAAGATTAAATATAACAAAAATGGCCCAGCCAGTGTGGCTCACTGAACTGAGCATCGTCCCGTGGACTGAGAGGTCCCGGTTCGATTCCCAGGCAGGGCACATGCCCGGGTTGCGAGCTCGATTCCTAGTAGGGGGCATGTAGGAGGCAGCCGATGGATGTTTCTTTTTCTCTCTCTCCCTTCCTCTCTCTCTTAAAAAAAAAAATCAATAAATACATTAAAACTATATATATATATATATGCATATATATATATATATATATATAAAACAAAATACATATCCCTGTTCTTTTTTTTTTTTTTTTATCCTCACCCGAGGATATTTTTCCATTTTTTGTACAGATAGAGTGGGAGGGAGAGAGAGGAAGGAGAGAGAGAGAGAAACATCGATGTGAAGGGACACATCGAGTAGCTGCCACCCGCACGACCAACCAGGGCCGGGGACAAACTGCAACCGAAGTATGTGCCCTTAGCGGGAACAGAACCCGGGTCTCTCCGGACCGCAGGCCGACGCTCTAACCGCTGAGCCAAACTGGCCAGGGCTATATATCCCTGTTCTTATTTATATATTTGAAAATGACATATTGAACATACAAGCATGCTAAGTTATGTTTTTACTTCTTCACATCTGTGGATAGGAGATCAGACTCAGAGAATGACTTCTATACTTTCAGATTATTTCACATTTTCAAGAACATTCACCCTGTCCAGAAAGCATTTTAAGGCAAGTTTGGTGCCAGTCACCCAAAGAGTAATCCAACTCATGGATTTAACCTTCTTGCTTTTTAGTTCCAAGAGAAGACTTGGAAAACAAACTCCCCAAGATCAGCAGGAAAGGTCTGCATTTTATTAGGAGATGTCAGCCTCCAGGTATGTCCAACACTCATGACAAATTGCATATCTTTGTCCTGGGTGCCTTAAGAATGCAGTTGCCTTGACGGAACATGACTGAGTGAATCTCTTCAGAATCAAGCAGAATCTGATCTACAGAGCAGACCTTTTGGGCACGGTTGTGCGAATGCAAGAAGACAGTACCTCAGATACTGCAGCTTCTTGGGAAGGCATCTAGTTTCACAGAGAAAGGCCCCCCTGGGAGGAAGGAAACCTGGTAGGTAGGCACTGTCTTGTAACGGAGGGGTCTGGTGCAACATTATACTTGTGACTCTGTTTCTACATTTATAGAAAGAAGATGCTATAGTCATCTTTCATTAGAAAGTTATGAGACACCGTTAGAAAAGACTGTCTTCCTGGGATGAAAGGAAGATGAGTAAAATTCCACTGGCAAGACAAGATAATCATCGAAATGAACAAAGTTAGAAAGGTATTATCAAAGCCACACTCACCAACATAATTACATTGACTTGCACACATGTGGAAATGGTCCA
The DNA here is from genome assembly GCF_014108415.1 of Molossus molossus. Classification (NCBI taxonomy): domain Eukaryota; kingdom Metazoa; phylum Chordata; class Mammalia; order Chiroptera; family Molossidae; genus Molossus; species Molossus molossus. The sequence goes on from NW_023425351.1 coordinate 50,395,992, forward strand.
ACAGGATAACCTATCAACTCTTCCACAGAGAAAGGTGAACAGTGCCTTATGGAAATACTCCTAACATCCATCTGTAGATTACTGCTATTAGAATCAGAAACAGGATAGAGTATTTTGAACCAAGATATCACGCAGCCTCACAAATTACATGAAGCTGTGAAAATACTGACTCCCCTACCAGTCACACATGAATTTCATTCTTCCATAAGCTCCTAAATGCAGTGAAGTTCTTGAAATAGTGTTTTTCTCTTACGAGGTTTAGATAAAAGTCTTTTTCATCATCGGAACAATGGTTCTTGTGCATCCATCAGTGAGGCGCAAAGGTTGTGAAGAATTCCATAATGATTACTAAGTGTTTTGAGGAAGACTTTTGAAATGGTAAATACAATGAAAGAAAACAAGAAAAAGTTTAGTAGCTGTGATTAGCAAAAACAAAAACAACAAAAACAACCAAAAAACTTCTCTCTCCATATACACACGGACTGGAGGAGGTAAGCCACAATTATGACAAATGCAATGAACTGGAATTAGCATTGTTATAGCCACAACTATGATGACAATGGTACCAGGACCAATTTCTATTAAATTTTAAAAATGTGTGATGCCAACTTGAAAACTAGGCTTCACTGTATTTATGAAATTCATTATGGAGACTCCGGAATCACCTCAAAGAGATTCAGTCATCCTTCCGAGCAGCTAAAATCAAGGGACAAGAAGCCTGTGTAATTACCAACTGGTGAATCTTGTCATATGTCAGAGGCCACAGTGTAGGCAGAACACGAAAGGTCGTCTCCGCAGGTAAAGTCACAGGGACTGAGTTGTAGACACTGGATAGCAATTGGGCTATTATTCTCTCTCACATAGGCAACTTGAGTTTGCCCAAGAATGAGTAGCAACAGAGATTTATTTGTTTAAGAGTGATTGATGATTCTCTGGGGGAAAAATGCCCGCTGGTTCCTAAAATATTTTAAAGCTCATAGGAAAATAGACAAAAGACCTAAATACAATTCAGAAAAGAAATAAAAATAGCTAATATATATTTAAACAATAAAATCTCACAATTAAAACTACCAAATAATATAAGTTGCCACTGCAAAGATTATAAAGAGTGAAAATATGTAAAGCTAGTGGGAATATGGTGAGACAGGCATCGGGCTGCCGCCTGAGAATGTGCAACTGATACGCACAGCTTTCTGCAAGGCCATTTGGCAAGTGTAAAAGAGCAATAAAAATGTCCATAACGTTTTAAAACTGAATTTGAGAGACAGAGAGAAAGAAAACACATTGGTTTGTTGTTTCACTCGTCTACACATCCACTGGTGGGCTCTTGTGTGTGCCCTGACTGGGGATCGAACCTGCAACCTTGGTGTGTCGGGATGATGCTCCAACAAACTGAGCTACCTGGCCAGGGCAAAAATGTTCATAACTTTTGACCCAGATCTAGGAATCTATCCTAGGAAAATAATCTAAACTTGGGCAGAGATTTATGCATAAAAAATGTTTACCATACTCTGCAAAACCTGTAAATTACAAGAATGCCCTTCTACAATTTTTCATGGCTGCTTCTCTTTATGATTACCAAAGCAATAAAGTAGGTTTTCAACTCTGAAGAAGCATTTTGTATTTTAAAGCCAAAGCAATTAAATTTATTTCCAAGAATAATTGCATGTCCCCAAGACTTATCATAAATTGGTATAAGGAAAAGCTTTTAATACTAAAGCATTCCTACTGTGGTGGTAAGCAGACTCTTTAGTGAGTGGCCAATCATAAATGAATCTAAGATATAAAAGCTTAGGAACTACTGACCGAAACACTCAGACATTAAAGTCAGACAAAAACTCGCAGAAACAGAGTCCAAAGGAATGGTTGCCAGAGGGGGGCAGGGTGGTAAGAGGAATATAGTCAATAATATTGTGATAAGTTTGCACAATGACAGATGATGACTATAATTAGTGGGGTGATCACATTGTAAGGTATAAAAATGTCAAAGCACTATATTGTATACCACTTTTACTTAAGTTTTAAAAGAGAATTCATGTTAGTTCATAAAGCTTCTTTTATCTAGAAAGGAGTCCAAGTAGCCATGTATGATAAGCATGACTGGCATCTGCCACAGAATATCCCACATAGTCTAAGGTAAATATGTTCCCACTGTCCATATAGTTCAGGATAACATATCTCGATGGTTATTGATTTACATTCACTGAGAGTCAGAGGAGAGAGTTAGTGACAACTCTGAGTAAAGCAAATGAATCCATTTTTGGCTCCTTAGTTATAGTACAAAGTTCCTTGTCATTTTTAGTAACATTTATCTGTTTCTTTGTGTGTGGGGTTTTTTTTTTTGTTGTTTTTTTTTTTTTAAAGAAATAACACTCTTTTCACTAAAAACATTTCACAGATAGCTGTCTTGGGAAAGGACTGGCAAATCCTTCAATGGTTGTTTGATAACTGTGATCAAATTTGCTTTCAGAAAAAAAAATAATCTAGAGACTAAACAATATATTTTAAAGGGTATAAAAATAGCAAGCTACCCACTAAAGAAACTTGACTGGGCATCTTGAATCTCAAGTCATAACTTGAAAACTTTTTCCAAGTGGTCAGTTAGTCATTTCATCTTTATGAAAATGAATGTACTTTAAAAATCAACACACAATCCGGAGATAAACTTACAAGTAGTTGTTCATTTTACGAGACTATTGCAGTTACAACCATCCAAAATAAAATTTAAAAAAACTAACAAAAGACACTTCTCTACACATACAAACATAAAAATCATTCAAAATTCAAAATAATTACCACTCAACAGACTTATACGAATTTGTAAAAACTACTTCCACAAACCAAGTCTGCCTGTCTTACTGTTCTATCCGTAAAAATATGCCATGCTTTTATTATAAAAGGAATAGTATGAAATTGCTTTCTTTGTCCTTAAGACCATTCAAATTTTCTTATATAACACACTTTATTAGGCGTGAGGTCTGTTACCTATTTTGTGGAAAGGAAGTCCGTTTGGTTTTAACATCTTGTTTCATGTTCAAAACAATGAAATTGGAAGAAAAGCTAATTCTGAAGATCACCTGAACCTTTATAAGTTAATTATACCACCACTAAGATTTCCTGCACATGGTATTTCAAAATTTCCTGATTTTACAGCTCTGAAGAAAATCACTGTTCTTCAGGCATACAACAAGAATTTAAAGGAGCAATAATATTCCCAAGCCCCTCCCAACTCACTTGAAATGCTAAGGACTACAGTAAAGTAATTTCAGTGGGATTTGGGTTTGTTTCATATAATGTTGGTCACTTCAGTGATTTGTGTAATATAAGCTCTTAGATATCTGGTACCTCAAACAGGGGAAAAAAAAAAATCAGCTCAAAGACAAAATTCTATGGAATTTAAGAGAGGTGAAAATAAATAAACGATGAGATGTTGTTTCAAAAATATCCAAAGTTCTTTTTATAAATACTTTAGGTTCATTGTAAAGAACAAAAAGAGTTTCAGGGTAGTGAAGAGTAAAGTAATACTCCACACAAGTTCACTTGTGTGAGAGAATAAATACAGAATTCTACCACAAGGGGGCAATAATTTGCTTTTACTGTAAGAGTACCCTGGATTTTTTTTTTTTAAGTACATGGGAGCTTTGGGGCTCTAACTTCTAAAATACTTTCTTTTCACCCCAGTTGGAGGCTTTTTTTCCCCTTTCTAGCCAAAGTGAACCTCTGTAGTAAACTAAAGAATAGTAAGTAGCAAGACCTAAGTGCCGCACAACTGTTAAAGATGTTGGAGAATAAAGGCAGGGAATAATCAGAAGAGAAAAGTAAGATGAATCTGCTATTCAAACAGGGATTTAGGGAAAGATGCATTATTATAAACCCAGCTTGCATTTTCTTAGGGGGAATTTAACATAAACTTCCTGCAAAGAACAAGTCCCTATCTTGGGTCTCTTATTTATTAGGATAGAGTTGTAAAATTAAAAATGATATCACTATTACCTGGTCTAAGAGTACCCACAGATTTGATATCAAGTATAAAGCTGATTGTTAGGTGGTGAGACCTGACAAAGGGTTCTGACCAAGTGGCCCCCAGCACCAAAATCAGTTGGCCACGTTGGGGAGGGTGGAGAGACGGCAAACACACCATTCCCCACCCTGTTCTAGCCCGACTCTGCTAAATGGCTTAGATCTGAAGCAAGTGAGAAGCAGAAAAACTAGAGCAACCTTTCCAAGTTCCTACAGCTAATTAACAGCAGAGCTGGGCTTGGAACTAGGTTTCCATGTCTCTATTTCTTAGATACTTTATAGTTTTAAAAATCACTGGATAAGGACACAGTTATAGAGTTGTTTTTTCCAGAAAGGCAGAAAAACATTAGAAGACAAATAACATTACTCTAACCAAAGTCTAGGAGAAAAGTCACTGGCCTCATCATAACTGTGAAAAATACCCTTTATGAACTGTTAAGTACTACAGAAATAACAACTTATCTGTAACTTAGACATTCTGTAAACCTACACTGCGTTGATGCATTGCTTATTCTTTTTCTTACCTTTTAGCAAGATGCAATCTATAAAGTTTCCTAGGTCGGGTAAGTGAGATGGTGGGCATTCCTACCGCGGTCCACGCACTCACTGTAAGTGCTTTATACACATCCTCACGTAATCGAATATCATGAAAAAACTTAAGCACTCCAAGCGTCCGCCAGAACTCTGTGCAGTTAGGCATCCTAAAATTACTCAAGATCAATAAAATTTGCAGAAAACCATCAGGCTCATTTGGCACTCTAAATTAAGTCAGAAAAACATCAGGTTTTGCGGAGAAAATGATACAACTGTTTTCATTTGATTAGGAGCGATGGGATAACCAGAGAAGAATGTCGAGTTCCTCCACAACTGACTTCATACTATAACAGAAGATACCTTTTAAGATAATTCCATTAGAATAAGAGGATTTAATACCTTCTCTTTGGTCTTCAATCAATAACCATTAACTAAATGAAAAAAAAATCCAAGAAATGATATTTAGGACTATAAGCATATGGCAAGCATTTATTTAATTTGGATTCGACACAATTTCTGTAGAGCTTGAAGACATACTTACAAGTGAAAAGAAAAACAGAAACGATCTCTCCAAGACAGCTTTGCCAGGGCATGGGTTATCAGTCCAAGCCTACAGCCCACCGGAGTGGCGGGCTTTGCATGAGGGAGCCAGCACGGGTAACAAAAAGATGCATGTGCCATGAAGGACCATGAACACACCCCCTCCTCTGTGCCCCTGCAGCACCTGAACCTCCCTCGTTAAAAAAAATTACCACCTTCTGTTCCAATTTTATGTTTGCTGATATATCATGTAATGTATTTGGGACTAATTACAACTAGTTACCATCAAGGCCAATATATGCCACAGAGTCCCAATAAGAGTCTTTCTAAAAATTAAGCTACAGATACTCACTCCAACTTATTTCACCTAATAAGGGAAGTTAGAGCAAGGATAATGGGCTGGAACCAAAGCCATGGCCAACCATCAAAAATGAACTTTCTTGTTCTTCCCAGGTGCCGCATGGCTTCTGCCTGCAACTTCAGCTTACATGGGTCTATGAAGGTGACTCTGGCCCTGAGTAAACTCCCTCATCTTCCTGCTTACCTCTCTCTCACCTCATTCTCTTTTGCCTTAATTGCATATTCCCAAGAGAGGAATTCCACAGGCCCTCCTCACCCTACGAGTTACTCACAGAGTCATGGACGGGTCACTCTCAGGTCTGTCCTGGAGAGGTGGGGCAGTCACTTGACACTGGACTGGGCAGGCATCTAGGACATGTGGTTAAGAACATGGGCTTGGGGACAGATAGCCCTGGATTCAAAGCAGACCTCTGCCTCCTAGAAACTAGTGATCTTGGACCAGTTACTTACTTTTCTTGAGACTTAGTTCTCGTTTCTAAACTGATAAAATCCATGGTACCCACCTCCGCATTGCTGTTCGGGGTGAAGACAAGGTGCATCAAGTTCCCGATACTACACCTGGCACATAAACGCTAAATGAATCATGGCACCATACGAGGTGCCTCACATGTATTATTTCTAATCCTTACGATGGTCCTCAAGGTAAGCATTGTTTCCATTTTGCTGATGAGGAAATAAGTTTAGAGAAGCTAAGTAAATAGCTCAAAATCACAGAGCTCGGCATTGATTCAAACCAACATCTGGCAGATTATAAAACCTGTACTTTTTTGGATCCCTTGTGCCCAGCAAAACCTCTTTAATCTCATAATCATTTAAATGGATGCTGAACAAATTAATAATACTCAGCTGAAGAGAGGCATCAACCTCCCCACCCAGCACCCCACAATATCAGGGTTCCCATGGGCCACATCAGGTCCCCAAAGGGCCTGGCCTACAACCTATATGTTTTCATATTAATTATTCTCTAGGGCTAAAGCATTCAAACCTCAGTTTTCTGAGGTCAAGCAATACAGTTAGCATTTCCAACTTAGCGTCAACAGTGTGTCCTTGGCAGAACCCACGGGAAGAAAACACAGGATGCTGCTTTTTCAGCAGGGACTTGAGAGGAGTTTAGACCTGTGGTTCCAAAAGCCAGAACCAGGTTTTGGGGCCAGAAACAGGTTCCTTAGCCATAGGCGGACTCCTGCATGAAACTTCCGGAGGGAAAGTCCAGAAGTTTTGCTTATTTTTTAATCTTCAGAGGCGACCCAGTGCCGAGTTAAAATGACATGGAAGCCTGGAGTGTAAAGCTCTTCTGAAAAGGTGTGGGCAACAGAGAGAGGACTCCAACGGGAAAGAGGGAGGTGCCGGGTGAGAGCCCTTCAGAACGGACTGCAGCCTCCTCCCCAACGAGCCAAGCAGCAGCTTCCCGTTTGTGAAATGAAGAGAACCTCTCTCTGCCGGACTCCCGTCCCCAGGCTCTGCTCGCGGCGATGCCCCCAGAAGGCCGCAGGGATGGAGCTGCCCGCGCCCAGCGGAAGGTGCACGCGCGGGGAAGGTCCCTTCCCTGTCTGCTCAAGCTGAGGGGTTGCAGATCGCCCGTCACGGCAGGCTCCTTTCTTCTGTGGTCAGATTCCAGGAACGAGCTTCATTCTCCAGCATCGCTCATTTCATTCATTCAACGGGTTCTGTTTTGGCAGACCATCTAGTGGGTTTGCAGAAATTCTAAAGAGTTGGACACCCAAAACATTACAGTTGAAAAAATTAAAACTACTATGAAGTTTGGGGCTTGTCCATACCTAGGATATAGAGTTGCCACTTCCAAAGACAAGAAATCATCCCTCAGACCGGGTAACACAAATACAAGAGACATTAAGGGGGTACTAGTTATATTATAGACAGAAGGGAGCATATTCCAAGACTCTCTTCCTTCTTTCAGAAGGGTGCTGGGTTTCTTCTACATTATTAAGTCATCGTCCTCACCATCATGTGTTAGCTGTGTGCCAGGCACTAAGTGTTTTACATGTGTCAACTAATTTCATACTAAAAATATCCCTATGAAATACATGCTGTCATTAGTCCCACTGCACCGCAGAGGAAACTCGGGATCAGGGAAGTAAGGTCAGCTGAGGCGACACTGCGAGAGGTAGGATTCAGATTTGAAGTCAGTAGTCTGGCCCCTCAGCGTTTCCTCTTACCCAGCAGGCCACCCTTCCTCCCATCACCGCTGTAGTATGCTAAATGTGATCTCCGGGGGAGAGAGGAAGGTCAGCGTTACACTCCCCTTTAACCACAGATGCCCACAAACCCTATGACAGGTCATTTCATAAAAGGGAGGCTGGGACCATCATTGGTTTGATATGAGACCAGGATGACCAAGGACCTATTTTCTCGGTTCTTCTTGTAGGATGGGGAAAGTAAACAAATACTGGCTCAAATAAATAGTCTCTATCCACACGTAACGATCAGACTAATGTTTTGGCCACAGTAGAATCTTTGTCAACTACCTAGACGACAGCAGTGGGTTTCCATTAGAGGACAAATATTTGACAAGGACTCTAACACGTTCAACACACCTCGGGATTTTTAGAGACTTCACATTTCTAAAGTTTCAAGAAGTCTAAAACCTTGCTGAATTATCTTGAATACTAATATCTTTGTCTGTAATCAACAGATATTAAAAGAGAAGAACATGGCTGATTTTTTTTTTTTGAAAAATCCTAATGTTTTATAAAATGGGTTTATTTCCCCTCAACTAAAAATGGTCATTCACTCTCCAGAAAACGTACATAGACTATTAAAGGTGTAAACTAAAATCAAAGGAAGCTATTACACGTGTGTGTACACACATATGCATGCACAATACATATCTGTAGTATTTCCCAAGCATTGCTTATTGCCATGATTGCATCACTGTGCTCTAATTAGTTTTACTTAATTTAGGTGTTGAAGGAAAAGATGAGAAACCAAAAGTTTACAAACAACATGGAAAGAAGACACAATGAAAATGATTTAAAATGAATCCGTAGTTAGAGTGTCGGCCCGTGGTCCAGAGAGACCCGGGTTCGGTTTCTGCTGAGGGCACGTAACTCAGTTGCAGTTTGTCCCCCGCCCCAGTTGGGGTCGTGTGGGTGGGAACCAGTCGATGTGTCTCTCTCATGTCCATGTTTCTCTCTCTCTCTCCCTCCCTCTCCCCCTCCCACTCTGTCTGAAGATAAATGCAAAAGTGTACTCTGGTGAGGATAAAAAAAAAAAAAGAACAAAAACCAAAAAAACACAACTGTTTCTACCTTTCACTATGTTGCTAATTAATAGTAGGTAAAATTACAGCTACAAAGCTTTAACACAGCCATAATCACTCCTTTCTCAGTTAGGGAAGTTCTAGACTGACTTCCTGAGAACAGACATGATAAAGCTTTCCTACTTTACCATTTTCAAAAATCAGATAACCCTTTTTTTTTTCCTGACAGTAGCTTGAATAGAACTCAGAAAACTAGGAATGGATTAAGAAACTTCTGGAAATTGCTTCCAATCAGTTGATTATAATACAAAACAGACAAAATGAGTTGGGTGATAGATGTTAAAGATTAATACTTATATTTTTGATACTTTTTTAGAAGTGATAAATATGTTGTTTAACTGCCTTAAACTAACATGTTTTCCAAGTATTCCTGTAAAAAAGTTTTTTGAAATTTCACCAAAATAATGCCCAGGGATCACCATCTAAATGTTTTATTAAAAGTTGACTGATTCTAATATAAATCAAGTCTTTCTTTGAAAGAAAACTGTAATTATATTTTAATGACCATTTATTCTTAAATTCTGAGTAACTAATAGCTTCAGTACCAATGAAGCAGGCCACCCTAAAAATGACCGTACACAATTTCTCTGAGATGTGTGTATTCATAAGTGCACATGTATCTAAAATATATCCCTCCATAGACTACCTCTAGGCACACTGGTTGAGAGGACAGTTTACTTCCACATACACATCTGTGTTCATCTTAGAGCATAAAATTATAGTTTTTTAGGATTATGACCAAGGATTATGACCACCAAATTACACATTTCTTAAAAATGCTGGGGAATTAAAAATTGTAAATTCAAAAAGAGTTGCAAAATTCCTATGGTAAAAGTTTATGGCTTGGAGTCATCACTAATCACTGCTATTTTGCTGGCTTTGACAAAGAACATTTTGCACTGAACCAAGTTTCTTTAAGGGTCCAGTTTTATACCATAAAATGCAGGAAAATAATTCCTATTAACAGCATAAATTACTATATCACTCCTAGTTACTGTATTTATAAATAAAATATGGAAATAACCAAAAATCTGGTTGAGGGGAAGTTGTGTAGTGAGTGAGGAGGAAGGAAAGGGAGAGAGGGAGGGAGAAATGATTAATTATTATGGCTACAACTCAAATGCAAATTGGTCTAGGGGACCATTTTATAAATATCTGCTCATTTAGAAATCAATCACTGAGGTCACTCAAATGACAGGTAAACATTTTATTCATGATAGGATGTGGTTTTGAAGCCTTACTGTAACACCACTTGTTAGAGCTTATAGGTTGGTATAAAGATCTCTTTGTCATAGATCCACACCCTAGGGGCTTCCATTATAGAAACTCTGGACTAAATCATAAAGTTCTAAAAACATGATCCTCTAGGGAACTCCACAACGGAGATGTTACAGAACAAAAGAACAACACTTGGATCATGTGCCCTTTTGTCCTAAACATTAAAGTTAAGGTAAAAAGACAGTACGATGACTATAGTTACTAATACTGTATTCAATCACTAGGGGAGTAGATTTCAGGTACTCACATCACAAAAAAGGTTGCTATGTGAGACCATGTTAATTACCTTGACTGTAGTAATCATTTCACTATGTGTATGTGTATTAATTCAGTATGTTGTGCACCTTAAACACGTACATTTTTTTATTTAAAAATGGAAATAAAATGGCCATTCAATTTCATCAGTAGGACATCATCAGTGACTTTACGGAGAGTTCAGTAATGCTGAGGGAGAGACACCAGACTGTCAGTGTGGATGAGAGTGGAGGTCCCAGCAGAGACAGCTGCTCCGAAAGAGACAAAAGAGAGCATGGGTTACCGAGGATGGGGAAACTCTGGGGTTACTAAAGGCGGAGGAGGAGAACCAAACAGAAGGTGGCAGATGACTTGTACTATGGCTAAAATGTTTCTGGCCACATCCACATTACCGAAGGGATAAAGAACAAAAGCAAAGCAGAGTGATTCTCCTAAGGCAAGAATATAGTGTGGGGCAAAAGTAGGTTTACTTTTATGGAAAAATACAATAATAAATAATAATACAAGTAATAGTACGAGAATAAATCTATTTCACATACTCACTACTGTAAACCTACTTTTGCCCCACCCTGTACACTGGCTACTTATATGGTAATATGAGATTCCAGTGATATAAACTAGTTAATTCCTTTTGGACTCATTCTGTATCTGAAAATGCATGGACTCTCAGAAGCCACAGACAAGTTCAATAACCTTCCTTGATTCCTTATTCCTTTTACTTACTATCTTTCCTGGATCTCTTCACAAGGAAAAGCCAAAAATTAATGCTCTTTCCAGCAGGAAAAATTAAATAAGTACATTATCTGTGCCAATCTTTGATGATGAAATCAAAAATAAAGTTAACATAAAAAGTATTTGAGTATAAATCCTTTCCAAATTCATTTCACATAACTCTGTAAATTGTGCATTTCACAAATTGAGTGCACTGATCGGCTGAAATGTTCTCTTTCCTTTTGAGCAATGAACATTCCCTGGTGCCAGCAAGATTTATGTTAGAGGTAGAAATTAGATCAGTCCCCATTAAGGGTTATCTGAACGCATAATGTTATGAGGGTGCAGAGCTCTTTCCCCAAGTGCTAGTCCACAGGAATGTTATATACGATCATCCACAGCAGTTATACACCTGTATATTTATATATTCAAAATTAAGTGCAATAAGTTAAAAAATGAAGTAGATGAAAAAATAATAAAGTATTTACATATACATATATACACACATACATACATACCTGGTTTAAGTATAAAGCAGTACAATCTTTCTGAAAGGAGTTTTTCCCTAAACTTTCTTGTAGGAATTTTATTGTTTCTAGTCTTATATTTCAGTGTTTGATCCATTTTGAGTTCATTTTTGGATAGGGACCCAATGTTGTTCTTTTGCATGTGGATATTCTGTTTTTTCTAACACCATTTATTGAAGAGACTATCCTTTCCCTATTGAGTACTCTTGCCTCCCTTGTCAGATATTAGTTGACATATAGGCATGGGCTTACTTCTGGGCTCTCAGTTCTCTTCCATTGGCCTACGGGTCTGTTTTTATACCAGTACCATACTATTTTAACCACTGTAGCTTTGTAATATAGTTTGAAATCAGGTACCATCAGGCCTCCAGCTTTGTTCTTTCTCAAGATTGCTTGTCTATTTGAGGTTTTTTGTGGCTCCACACCATTTTAAGATTGTTTTATCTATTTCTGTGAAAAATTCAATTGGAATTTTGATAGAGATTGCATTGAATCAATAGATGCCTTTGGGCAGCATGGTCATTTAGCAATATTAACTCTCCTACCCCTGAACATGAGATATCTTTCCATTTCTTTGTGTTTTCTTCAATTTCTTTCATCAATATCTTACAGTTTTGTGTACAGATCATTCACTCCCTTGGTTAAATTTATTCCTAAGCATTTCATTGTTTTTTAATGCTATTATAAATAGGATTGTTTTCTTTATTGCTTTTTCCGATAGGCCTGTGTGTCCACACACCGGGCTGCAGGGAGCCAGCTGTAGGGGCCTGGGTAGTGGGCCAGTTGCAAACACTCATGTGGTGGTGGGAAGCAGAGCAGCAGCCAGAACTAGAGCCAGTGCAGGTGCAGTGGCGGCAGCAGGGGCCCTGGCTGTCAGTGTGCAGTATGCTGCCCACTGGTTTTCTGGTCACTAGTGCGCAGCAGTGAAAGTCAGGGTCAGGAGGCAGGCTGGGGGCATGCGGCTATACGGCTGGAGGGGTAGCTGCAGGTGAGCGCAGTGGTACAGGCCAGTGGCAGGAGACAGGGCCAGATCCAGGCCCACCAGCAGCGATGGGAGTCCTGGCTGTTGGCATGCCCTCCTGTGCCTGCGTGGTTTCTCCACAGGCCTGGCCTGCACAGCGCGCTGGAGGCCAGTGACAGAGGTCAGGCTGGAAGCAGGCAGGTGCGCAGCTGCAGGGCCCAGCCCCCAAAGCTTACACAGCAGTGAGGGTCAGCTGGGGGTGGGGGTCTAGGTTGACATCTTAAACACTCACACAGCCACAGTGGCCTGGACTGGCTGTTGGTGTGGGTCCTGGGCTTCTGTAGGGAAAGGAGTTGGTAGGCTGGAGTGGAAAGAGACCCAGGCAGCTGGCATCAGCAAGTATGAATAGTTGTGGGATAAAACCGGTGACATCTGCAGGGCGGCTGTGCTCGCCCTTGGTTTCTTCAGTGATAGGAGCTGCCGGCGTCACTGGCAACAGGTTGTTCCTGCCGTGTGGCTGACAGTGGCAGCCCCGACTCCTCCTTGTTCCTAGCCCTGTTTACGTCTCAGCTTTACTGGTCTCTGGGGTGGGTGACCACAGTGGGTCCTCGTGCAGGGCCCCTAAAGGCAGGGGAAGCCTCCCCCGGGAGAGCTCGCTCTTGGCTCGAGCAATGCCGGCTTGGGGGATGGGGTGATGCGCGCACAGCGAAACTGTCCTTCCCTCCCTTTGTGCAGTTATACTCCAGTTTGTTTCACTGGGTTACCGAGGTTTCTTAAGTGGACTCCAGAGCTCTCCCAGAGCTGTTTTTATTTGAAGATAGCTGTCTAATTATTGATCTTCATGTAGAGATGGAGGCTGGGGTCTCCTACTCTGCTGTTTTGGTGACATGACCAATAATAATCTATTTTATAAACTGAATGGTAGGTATAGGCATGATTATCTTATCATTGTTTTTTAAACTATACACTTAAATTATATGTATTTTTTGTAGGCATGATTTTTCTTTAAAAAAAATAATATAAAATCACTAATCATTATAAAATACTTTTTAAAAAACAGAAAAACCATTCCTGGAAATAACCATCGTTAACCAAAGATGATTGATGATGGATGGATGGATGGATGGATGGATGGATGGATGGATAGATAGATAGATAGTAGATAATCTTTGAAATAAAAATGTTACCATTTTATAAATGCCAATCAACTACTTGATTTCTTCTTTAAGGTATTTTGCAAAGCATTTTCTAAGGAGTGACTACATCGGCATTACACTTTGAAACTGTCGTGTACTAAGGATCTTTCTGTCCTTTCACTACAGGAACCCTCATTATTGGAACCTAACTTGTTCCTGGAAACAAGTTGGGTAGAAAATTTTTGGATAGTGGTGGGCTGTCTTCCATTTGGAAATGGAAAAAGTAATTTATTTCCAACTTAGGAAAATACCCCAACTAATTTTCCAGAATATCACTAAAATCCTTGAAAACATCTATGTAACAATCCAACCAAGGATTTCTGATTAAAAACATTGAAATAGCCTAATTACCTACTTAATAAAACGTAACGAGCTCTTTGCTAGGTGAGTCCGCGTTGACCCAGCGACGCTGCCATCCGGGATCAGAAACCTGCATTTGGAAGTACGGTGCGGGCATGCCCTTCTCCCCTCCCTATCTGCATGCCCTTCTCCCCCCCAGGGGCCGGTGGCTCGGCTCATTCCTCTGCTCCCTTTGAATCTGGCTAGCGTTAGCATCTTGCATGACAGAGATGATACTCTGGGACTTCTTTCCTAAGGAGCCTTGCAGCTCCATCTGGATCTCCCACACTGGGAGAAAACCCAAGTTCACCACGTGGAGAGACTGTGTGAGTAGAATGATGCTCAGCCAACACCAAGTGTCTCATCCATGCCAGCCCGGGAGCCAAACGTGGGAGGAAGAAGCCCTCCTGTGGGTCCATCCTTCAGTCGTTAACTGACACAAAAGAACAAGTGCCCCCAAGAGACAGCCTCCCAGCTGCAAGCTGTCAACTCTCACGTCCATGTGAGACGATAATAAAATTCTTGATTTTGAACTACTACATCTTGGAATGTTTGTCATGAACAACAGATAACCAGAATCTACGCTATGCTGTTGGGAGGACTACTGACGTGAGGCTGAAATGCACTGTACATCCTTCCTGCTGGGACTCAACATTCTACTTACATGTTTTTGCTGGCAAGTGCATGTAAACCCACTCTACTGGGGTTGGATTCATACACTTGGAGTAAAATTGTTTGCGTGTAGAATTTTCTCTATCTTTTTTATTCAAATGTTTTTGCCAGGCTGTGACTATATGCCACATATCAAGTTGTTTGGCTCTATAAACCCAGACTATCTTTCAACCTGAGGTTTATTATTATTATTGTTGTTAATATATATCACCTTTTACATCATCAGTTTCCCTTTTTCCTTATCTTCTAAAGTTTTATTAGTGTCCCAAAGTTTCCCTCTGTAGCATTATTCTATTTTCCAAATGGTCAACTTTGTACTTGACACTCTCCGAAGAAAGATTTAACTTAATTATGTTTAGGTTGCCTTCAATTCTTTATCTCCCCTGACTTCTCTCAATCTATTCATGCTGTCCCTTTTTCTCAGCCTATTTATTATTGCTTCCTAATCTTTTTGTTCTTTTTTTTTTTTATCCTCACCCGAGGACATTTTTCCATTTTTTGCATGGATAGAGTGGGAGGGAGAGAGAGGAAAGGAGAGAGACAGAGGAAAACATCGATGTGAAAGGGACACATCAAGTGGCTGCCACCCGCACGACCAACCAGGGCTGGGGACAAACTGCAACTGAGGTACGCGCCCTTAGCAGGAACCAAACCCGGGTCTCTCCGGACCACAGGCAGATGCTCTAACCACTGAGCCAAACCGGCCAGGGCATCTATTTGTTCTTTTAATAACATTCCTTCCCTACTGACATTTTTCTTAAAATTTTCTTCTGTTCTTATAATGAAACAATGTTAAGAGCTGAGTCTGAACTTTGCTAAGTTTTAGATGACTTCCCTCTTATTCAACAATTATTCCATAAATTCATTTCTTTCCTCAAAAAAGGAAGTCTACTCATATCTAACAAATAAATTTGGGGGGCTGCCATTGGATCCCCTCTCTGTCCATCCAGGTGTTGACTAAAGTCCATTTTCATCCCAACACATGAGTAGGACTTGATTTGCTCATTGCCCACCCTAATCCAACACTCAGGTGACTCTGCTATGATGATGCTGAACTAAGCAGGATGGAACCTTCTCCTAGCTACTGTCTGGATTTCTAACACACTGAAGGGAAATATATTCAATTTAATCATCACCAGTCACTCCCATCAGAGTTCTCTACATCATCCTGACTTACAGCACTTAAGGGAACCATGTTTCCCGGGCCACGATGTACCACCTACTTCTTATATATTTGTTTTCTGGGAGTTGGTAAAGATCTTAGGAAGAACAATATGAATAAGCTTTGGAGATAAAGATGTAAGAAAGAGAAGTCTGGCTTCATACAGCGATTATCCTCGTCACTAGGAGCACAAGTCCAGCAGTCAGACAGTCTGAATTCAAGTCCATTACTTAACTTGCTCAAAACCCACAGTAAATACTGATCATCTCTGCACCCCTATTTCCTCATCTGGACACTGGAAATAATAATAGTACCTACCCTATATTATAATTTTACAGTAATTAAATAAGTTAACATAACTACAATATCTGGAATATTTTAAGTATTAGTTATAATTATCATTCTATTGTTATAAAGCAGAGGCCGTGCAACACAAGGACGTCTATCCAGTTTTCTAATTAATATAGAACTTCCATTTCTGACCCAGCGGCCCGTTGGTTGGGAGTAGAGAAAGCCGTTTCTGGTTTTCAGATAGAGAGTTATCAGTAGCATAATGTTAATGATTCTCCACTTATGGTTTTCAATTCAGTGCTTTTGGTTTTTAGGTGTTGGGACTTCTTTCTGGAGTCTGACGACAGATGGCCTGTTGGTTTTCGTTCCCAGTGTTTCCCCTCCATCCTCATAGTTTATTAGGGAGAAGTCCGGAGAGGGGATGCAAGGGAAAATCCATCTAGATACCATTCTAAACTAATGATCATAATCCTAAGTATGTTTAAAAAACTTTGTATTGGAAAGAAAATGTGTGACTAAACTTTACATGACAGAGAACAGTTCCCGAGTCCAATTCTGTTTTGTTTACACAATGGCAAAGAGCAAATTCTACAAATCTCCTGACTAATCAGAATTATTAAATGTGCACCAAGGGAAAAACAAAATCAGTGCTGAACATAACTTTGAGGGCTTACCTACTCCATCCGTCTGTCTTAAAATATGTCTATATCCATTTATCCTTGAAAAAGTATTTTTGAAACCCAAGAGAATACCTAAGTATTCTTAATAATCATAAGCATGAAGGAGCTTTTGATTATTTAAACTCCAAACCGTCTTCTCTGGTTAAATAGTTTCTCAGAGAGTGAAAAATAGTTGGTCACCAGGTTCCATGTAATCCTTATGTTCTTTAAGCCTTGTAATATCATCCTATACTACCCTTTAAAATATATATATATATATATATATATTTATTTATTTTAACAGATGTACTCTCATCTAACGAAGTTTGCATAAATAATTAGCTTTATATAAACACATACTGCCTATTCTTCTTTTGAAATGTCATATTTACTTTCAACAAGAAACTAAATTTAGTCTTGCCAGATCATGTGAAGACTTCTCCAGCACTGCTTCTAGCCTGACCTTCTGACTCCCTTCACTGAAGGTCCTCACGTTCTCTACGAGGAACGGAACTGGGGGACGTGCCACATATAAAAGTGGTGACTTCCTGAAGTGAATACTTTCCAGTAATCATCTTAATGCAGGACAGAAATATAGCACAGAGGCTAAGAACATGCTCTCTGGAGACGGAGTGTCTCGGTGTGAATCTCAGCTCTGCCACTTGAACGCATCCAAAGCCTCTTAGCTGGTATCCCCTCTAAGCCTCAGCTTCTCTTCTGTAAAATGTTCCTACCAGATAAAGTTGGCTTTATGATTGCAACAAGAAAGTCATGTAATTTAGCCCAGTTCATGGCACCTAGTAAGCACCGAATATATGCCAGTCGCAATATTAGAAATGGTGGCAATGGTGTGGCGGTGATCATGATGATGATGATAATAAAAGAGACGATCAGTGAGGCCAAGGGAGCAAGAGCAGATCTTCTCAGCCTTCCTTAAAGCAACCACATGAAACAATGAAACTCAGAGCCAAACCGCAGGCAGGGTCTGAGCACACGCCGGACACTGCTGTGGGCCCCTCACGGCTGTGCCGCCCCGGCTCCGTCACGCCATGGCTGTTCCTTCTCTGGCCTGAACTGGACGTCGCTCTTCCCACCTCTGATGGATGGTCACTGCTGGTTTGGATGGGATTTCCTTTACATCCTCTGGCTTGAACAGCTTCGCAAAAGTAACCTTTTGTTGTTTTCAAAGGATAAGTAACATTACAGAAGTGCTCATGTCCAACAGAGTGAGAAAACACCCAGAGGAAAACAAATGTGTAGAGGAGATAAATTCACTTCAGGATGGATGTTTACCAAAAAGAAATTGCATCCACAGTTCTCTCAGTTGGGGACCAATGGCAAGTTACATGCCCCCTGTTCAGCAGCTGACAGCCAGCCAGATCCTGTGGCTTGGCCGCCTCACAAGCCTGAAATACACGAACTTGCAGAACAGCACCCAAGCAAGCAATTGCAAACTGCTCTCAGCTAAGACAGAGAGAGAGGAGACAATGCTTTCAGTAACTACAAGCTTGAAGTGATTATACAGACAAATGGGTTCAGCCTGCTACGGTAGAATACATTCGATTAAAAGTCCCAAATCTCTGAAGTATACTGCCTCTGCCCCACCCCCATTCTCTTATCTTATATAGGACAGGTTGTAGGAAACTTGGAACAGACCTAAATTATATCTTTCCAATAGCTTCTTATCTTCTTCCATTTTCTATCTACCCAAATAGATTCCCCACTCTGAAGAGAAATGCAAAGCACTTCTGTCTGTCCTAGTAATTCTGATTTTTTTTTTTTTTTTTTAAGGATAATAAGGCAAAATATCTGCTGGAGAGGGAAAATGTTGCTGGTGGGGATTATAAGGCCCCAGCTCAGCTCTGGTATTCATAAAAGAATCTATATATCAGTCTATTCTTCTACCTGTTTTAAGCCTTCTGGGTGATTCCGATGATCTCCTTCATTTGGGAACCTCTTCTCTAGGTCAGTACCTTTAGGATTGCTTTATCTATATTCTTTAAGGGGACTGACATTATCAACACTATTATTACAATTTAATATGTGCCCAAGTACCATGACCCATTTAGTATTCATTACAACTTTTGAGGTAGGTGCTTATGAAAGTTAAGTAACTGCAAAAGTCACAAAGCTACTAAATAAAGGAGCTAAGATATGAGCTCCAAAGCTTTTACTCGTAAACAGCATGAAGTAGTGCCTGGTTGTAGAAGAGCATAGAGAGCTTAGAAGTAGAGGTCTGAGGTAGCACGGATCCTTCACTGCTGAGTTACTGCTGGTGAGTAGTATGAAACCCCGCATGCATCGGAGCTAGTGAACGGCCTGCATCACACCATCTTGCGACCAGGGTTTCTCATGATATGTAGACGCATTCCGAACCACAAACTTGAAAACCAGACACCAGTGCACTAAAATTATACAGTCTTGGTTTTGTAACGATTTCAAAGTATGTTGCTTCATCCCTAAATAAGTCTAACTCATGATGAGCACTCAATAGAGCCTTATGAAATGTACAACTGTGATCTCACACTTGGAGAAAACTGGATTGCTGTCAGAAGGGCACATCCACCATCCCCTAGATCAACAGCAGAGCCGGGCATGGAGGTTGGCCCTATCACCAGACACTTGGCTTGACCACCAGGTGTCATTTTTCATCCCATGACTGTATGACATGGTTCAAATCCTAACTTAACTAACTGACATGCTCAACTACCAAGAAGGATCTTATAATCCAATTTGCTTCTCATCATGTAGGCAGCTGTTTTAACCAAGCTGTGCTAATTTGTTTCAGGACGTACATAAAACCCAGCCTTCCTCTACCCAGGCTGGAAACATAGTAGCACTTTGCCAGTGACTACAGGCTGGATGGCTCATAAAAACCTGTGACGTGAAATTAAGCTAATTACAAGACACAAATTTAAGGTTTGAACTACTTAATAATTCTTATTAATCTTGCACTAAAAGCTGAAACCAACAATGGACAAGAGTTACTTTGTGTAACTAACTCTTTTCAAATTAATGCTATTTCCTTTATAGTAAAAAGAAATGTTAATATAAAGTGGGTCTTTATTCTTCACATATCCTCCAAATCATAGCTTTGCAGTACTTATGGCTCCAAGATAGCCCAAGTCCAGCAATGCCCTTGGTAATTTGAGATCTGCAGTACACTTCTGACACAAGCCTCCTTTATTTTCCCCTTAAATGCTGTCAAAACACATGAATGTTATCACTCCGCATTACTTTATGTTCGGATGCTTGGCTCTCACCAAATTAACCGAATCGTTCGTTTGTATCAAATCACAGAAACAAATAGTGTACTAAATACAGAAAAGTAAAATAAAATAAAATTTGCAGGAATCTAGTTATACAAAACTAGAAACACCCAATTAACATGAAACAAACAGTTGGCTGAAAATGTAAAGTGAGGCGATCACACTAATAGAATAAATGCAACACTGTTGTGGTTTTAAAAACTGTATCACTAAATAATAGTTCACCTAGAAATTTCAGTAACATTTAATAACGATGCATATTTATTTCAAGGTAATACCAAATGAAATAAAAAATTCTAGTCTTACAGACTAAATGGGTACTCTTCTAGAGTTGGTCTCAAAAAAGAAAAAAGAAAAACAGACCAATCAGACCACTAAAGCAGTCAAGGTGGGCAAAAAAAAAAAAAAAGAGGGGAGGGGGACTGAGTAAAGAGAGGGCGCAGGCAACATTTTGAAGTGGTGATCACAAGTAGAATCAAGTGAAATTAGTGACCAAATGGAAATTGAGCAATAAGGATAATAGAGGAGTTTGGAAGATTTCCGAGTTGTGGCCAGTATGACAAGGGAGGTGGAGCCATCCTAACACCGGGAACGGCGTGAAAAAGCATGTTTGAAAGGAGATTTAGAAGTCATTTTAGAAATTTTTAATTCACAGTACATGTAGGATAACCAGGTGGGAAGGTGAAGGTCAGAGCTGGGAAGATGAAGGCACTGGAAGGAACTGGTCAAGACGAGGGGGAAAATATAATAAAGAAAAGGTCACAGATTAATAAAGTCCTCCTGGAGAAGGCTAAGACTCGGGAACCCCAAGGTAGCCTTGAAAGAAAAAGGTTTCTCTCTTCCATGAGAAAATACGAGTAGGTGCAGTGTTCGAAGGTAGACTGGAAGAAAAGGGACGTAGTTCATTTCAATGGTCTGTCATAAGGAGAAGACATCCTCTGAGAACAGTAAAGGTTAGGATTAACTACTGTGCCGAATGAGAGAGAGAGAGAGAGAGAGAGAGAGAGAGAGAGAGAGAGAGAGAGAGAGAGAGAGAGAACACGAACAGGATCCTCAAGCTGGTCTGAGGAATCAGCTACGATTGTGAGGACATCTGTCTACCAGGTCTGTGAATTCCTGGACTTGAGACTGAATCAGGTTTGGGGGATTTTGAAGTACCAGAAGATTAGGTGAAGTTCCAGCCCGTCTGCCTGAGCCTGTGGATGTTGTTCAATCATGGAAAGACCAACAGCCACGACGCAACCTCCACGTGACACAGCTAATGTGTCTTCACTACACATTCATACAGCTCTCTGAGCTGATGCTGAGTCTTAAATAAACTGTCTCACTATCAATATGAAAAACCACACGGCATAATTTTTCCAGTTTACAACCTAGTCCATGTACTTGTTGGGCCTGATATAAAAGTAAATATAAGCTCAGTTGGTTGGACTGTCATCCTGTACACCCAAAGGTTGTGGGTTTGATTTCCAATCAGGGCACATACCTAGGTTGCCGGGTCGCTCCCTGATTGGGGCACATATGGGAGGCAACTGATTGCTGTTTCTCTCTCTCTCACATCAATGTCTGTCTGTGTCTCTCTCTCTCTCTCTCCTTCCTTTTCTCTAAAAATATTAAAAATAAGTAAAATGTATCCTTGAATGAGAATTAAAAAAAAAAGAAGAAGAAGTTCCTGGCTAGTATGGTTCAGTGGATTGAGCATCATCCCATGGACTGAGAGGTCCTAGTTCAATTCCCAGTCAGGGCACATGCCCAGGTTTCAGGCTTGATCCCCAGTAGGGGGCGTGCAGGAGGCAGCCAATCAATGTTTCTCACATTAATGTTTCTATCTCTCTCTCCTTTCCTCTCTCTCTAAAAAAATCAATAAAAGCATATATATATATGTAAAGTCAACTTTTTACAAGAAATTGGCCAAAGAAATTACATGTATAATCATATGAAATGTACAGCTATTTAGCCCTGGCCGGTTTGGCTCAGCGGTTGGAGCGTCGGCCTGCGGTACAGAGAGACCCGGGTTCGGTTCCCGCCAAGGGCGCGTACCTCGGTTGCAGTTGGTCCCCGGCCCTGGTTGGTCGTGTGGGTGGCAGCCACTAGATGTGTCCCTTCACATCGATGTTTCTCTCTCTCTCTCTTCCTCTCTCTCCCTCTCGCTCTATCTGAACAAAAAGTGGAAAAATGTCCTCGGGTGAGGATAAAAAAAAAGAAAGAAAGAAATGTACAGCTGTTTAAATTATCCATTTTCTTTCATTTACTTCTATGCTCATAAAAATGTTGGTCTCAAATTTGTCACCCATATAAAATATATATATATGATTTCTAGGGGAGCACATATGCCAAATTTTATCTTAAAGAATAATTTTAAAATTTATTTTCATAGAAGAATTTTTTTTTTTTTTTTAAAAAAAAGCTAATTCTATTTGTCTTACTTGGCACCACTCAAGACTTAGAAAGCTTAGAAGACAAGAACAGAAGCAAAAACCATCATTGTACAGCACAACAGTTTATAAGTCAGCATTTTTACTACAACTTTGTACTCATTTCAATCCATCTAAAAATTAAAGACCTTGTACTTGGACATGATAATCTAGTCATAAGTATCCAACTGTGATAATTTCAAAACTCTTTGCCATTGTGTAAGTCTTGGACCTTCATCTTAAAAAATAAAATTACCAAATAATTTTTATATTCTGTTTTTCTAAGTTTGTAAAGGAATGCACACGCCTTTTGCCTATCACAGGCCAAGGCTACAAAGACAATTCACAAAAGAGAAAAAGTAACTGGTAAACAAAGACATGGAAGAGGGATCCCCTCATTAATAAACAAGTATAACTGAAAACAGATGACATTTTTAAAACATAATAAAGCTATGTTTTAAAATATGAAACATTGTTCTGGCAAGGTGTGATAAGGCTGGTACACTTTGCTGGTCGCACTAGGATATGTACGAGTGTTTTGGAAAGCCACCTGCAAAATTTCCTTTTAAGCAGTAATTCTACTACTCAATCTATTCTAAGAAAATAATTGAAAATACAGAGAATTATATTCATTATGATAATCACAAAAAATATTTTCTTATAACTTCAGGGATTTTTTTTGTCCTGATTATAATACTAGGACCATGTTAATTGTGCAAAATTTTAAAATTGAGAAAAGTATAAAGGAAGAATATTTTTATACACCCATTTTCATTCACTACCTACTGACTACCTATCTGTGTGCGATGAACATTAAACACTGAAGACTGAGTAGTGGGTGTGATGCTCCTTCCTGTCATAAACCATAACTCCACCATCAAGAAACAACCATTATCAATATCTTGGTGACATCCAGTTTACTTTTCTGCTCAAGCACATTTATTACATATTTTACTTGGCTGACAATTATGCCTAGATACGCTATTGGTATTTTTCATCCTGATCTTTTTTTTGTTCAGGAATCTTGCTGACAAAAGGAAACAACTCTCTCCAAGTAAAGAAGGTCTTAAACATTCAACTTCATAATTTAGGAATGGTTGAAAAAAATCATAGGCTTATTACATGCAAAGAATCTTCCCATTTCTATAAAATGATTATATATAATATATTCATATAATATATATTATATTTATGTAAATATTTAATACATAAGAGGATTATATAATTTAACATATATTTTAAATATTACTTAGAGTTGAATATGTATAAAAAGTGTCCAGATATGCAAAAATTATGTACTACTGTAAATCCTTCAGCTAATCATTTAAAGCTTAATTCAAAAATATATGTATATTAATTCTATAAAAGATACTCATTATGAGATAAGGCTCAAAATGGATGTAATCTAAATATTCACCTTTGAGTTGTTCAGTAGTAAGGCTTCCTACTGGGTCCTGGGTGTGTGAGAAGTCTTTATCTTCCTGGGAGGATTGTCAACATTTAGGGAAACCAGGGCCAGGTCTCCAGATATGGAAATTAGAGACAATCACACAAGTAGGTGGGATGAATCAGAAGACACTAAGGCATGAGAATGATACACCAGGGCCACAAAATAGTGAGCTATCAAATGGCAGAATGGTGCCCTTCAAACCTCATGAACAAAGCGCCTAGTATCTAAGAGGAGGAGCTAGGAATCTGGACCAATAATACTACTTTCTGGAACCTGAAGAGCTTCAGTGTCCTAGCGAGCCCAGTGAGGGAGCCGGCTCACTCACACTATTATAAAGAGCAGTAAGAAGCCAGGAAATGTTCACCGTGGGTAGACACTGCATGTTCTCTAAGCTTCACAAGCCTGCAAGGTCGACTCCATCATCTGTCCCCACTTTACGGAAACCAGTACCAGATATATGATCAGGACAAATAGTTAATGGGCAGCAGCCCTGAGGAGACAATCTCAGCTCTGTCCAACTGCAAAGCCTTTGCTGTCCTTACTCCTCTGCTGTTGCATCTCCTGGCCTTTAAAGGCTAAAAAAAAAAAGGAAAGAAAGAGATGGAGCAGGCAGCTAGCACTGGAGTCCCAGGTGGTGGTGGCATAGAGACTGGAACAGGGTGACATCAACTGGAGATGCTGGGTCATGAAGAAACTGAAGGCAGGGCACTGAAATATTTATCCCTAGTTGTCTAACCTCGTAAGTCTACCTCATAACTTTTCTGTAACATTATTCTCACCAAGCCTTTTAGTAACAGTATTTCAACAAATAGATTTGATCCATACTACAGGGAGAGCTCCTTTATATTTTCAGCAGACTGGCTAAGAAAATATACACTTGGGTCATATACACACACAGAGAGAGAATATGAATGAATGAGGTATATAAGGACTGATATTTCTGGTGTCTGCTTAAAATCTTGAACCTGTACACAATAGTACACTTGAAATGAAAGGGCTGTTATCAGACAACATTCTAATAATGTAAAAATTTAGTGAAGTTCAAATTTCAAGTTAGAAGAGATAATACATTTCATAGACTCGGGAGTTCTATTGCCACACATAAAAATTTTTAGCTTTGCTACATTTCTTGGCATGTTCACTAAATAGAAGATTTCGCTTCTGTTTACAGTAAAGTCTTTATGACTTCAGAGCTTGAAAATACTCAGAAGCCATTAAAATTAACTCAGAAATGTTCAAATCATTTCACCCCTGTGACAATTTACAACTGCCCCTCATTTTCCTGGGCAAATGTTCTAAGGAACCCTCCTGAAAATACATGATCTTAAACCTTTCATTTATGAATTCCTGCAGAATTACTTAACATATTGAAAGGAAAGGTTTTCTTTTCAAAATACACAATCTCTCTGCCCACAACACTATCAGCACAAAAGGTCATTTATTAAAGCTATAATATCCCACCCACTTAGTGAAAATAAACAAATACAATAAAACAGACCATAACTCCCCAGCCCATCAAACAAATGAATTAGAAATTGGGTGGCTCACCTGATGGTGGCTACAGAAATGTGCAAAGTATTTGGCAGCTAAATACAAAGCCTAAGCTCAGGAGAAAGGAGTCCCTCCCAAGGGACATATAACCTCGGAGGAGACAGGTGACAGATGTGCCTATGGACCAAAATAAAATAAAGATCTCGCCGACCAAGCTGGGGAGGAATTTAAACACAACAAAACCTCATGTTAGCACATGTTGATGTCGACTGTATCCTGCAGTCTTTGTGAGGGCAGCATTTGGATGAGCGGAGGCAGGGAGCTGCGGAACTGAAATGAAAACCTCTGGCCCTCAATCTCTGACCGGCTACCACAAGTGCAGCCCACACTTTGCCACAGCATGGGCTAACACTGCGCTTCGGCGATGAATTGGAGACTTTGTTATGATTTTTGTTTGTTTGTTTGTTTTTTATCCTCACCCGAGGACATTTTTCCATTCTTTGTTCAGGTAGAGTGGGAGGGAGAGAGAGGAACAGAGAGAGAGAGAGAAACATCGACGTGAAGGGACACATCGAGTGACTGCCACCTGCACAACCGACCAGGGCCGGGGACAAACTGCAACCGAGGTACGTGCCCTTAGTGGGAACCGAACCCGGGTCTCTCCAGACCGCAGGCCGACGCTCTAATCGCTGAGCCAAACCGGCCAGGGCTGTTATGATGTTTTTAATTAATGGTAAGAATCAAAGCAAAGCCTTGAATCAGCACAAAATACAAATGAGAACCTCTCTCCAAGAGTGAAGGAAGCCAGGTCTCGGGGAAGCCCAATGTGTCTACAAAAGAGGAGGACAGGGATCATGGAGAAAAGAAACATGTTTGCGAGCAAAAATAAGATTATAAGTCTTGTTTGTTATTAACTCTGGCCAAGCCTAAACAAACATTTTTTCTTCTTCGAGTTATTATTGAGTCATATGGCCATTGGCAGGAACTGTTATCACTTCATTTTCTGCAGAATGTTTCAGAAACTTGAAACCTCCCACACTTTCCCCATGTGAATACTCTGGATTTTTAAACAACCATGAAGTGTTTGTTTCCAAAATTGAATACATTTAATGGCTTGGTAGTACAGCTGATCCATCACAAACTGTTTAGCAGGGAGACTGGGGGCAGGGGGGTACTAAAAAGATACTAGACCAAAGGGCACAATGACTAAAAAATTATTATGGGACAGCAATTTAAATTAAATTAGCATTAGCATCAAGGCTCTCTCTATTGTGCCTCTGCCTCTGTTTTGCTGTTTAATCCCTTAATATAGAGAACACTGGCAAGAGTACAGCGCCTGGAGTGCTTTCTTGAAAGTAAAGAAGTAACATTTCAAAAATCTTCTGTAGTCTTTGTGTTATTGACCCCGTGAAGCACCTGCTCAGCTGTACAGTGATTCAAGGCAAGAGATGCTAAGTTAACTGCCAAGTATTCTGCCCATATTCTATTAACATAATGAGGGGGGAAAAAAAAACGATCTAGAATCTCAAAGTCGAGTGTGTGCTACAAGTTTGGTAGTAAATAAATTTTTGATTTTTCTGCTGCTGTTTTACAAATAAAATGCCTGTTTTAAGAAAGTCTTTTTCTCTAAATGGCATCTCTGAAAAAAAAAAAAATCACAATTGCTTAATATCATCTCTGAACCAAAGTTCACTTTAAAGAAATCTTGAATGCCAATACGTAGATCCAAATGGACTTCCTGTAAGTCAACATAGAACATCAGAATGTAGTAAGTTGTAGCTACCCTAGAATCTTCCAATTATGCTATTGTAACATTATCTTCAATTTCATCTACAACGTGAACGGAGTCCTGCCTTTTGCCACCGAATGGGCTAAAGAAGGAACTCTGTCCTGAGTGGATTTCCTCTCCTGCAAGTCTACTCCCTCCTGTGCTCAGGGCTAGTTCTTAAATTTTCACAGAGGTGGTCATTTCTGCTTAGCAAATAAAGTGTTGGATTTTGCCTAAAAGGAACCTTGAAATGTAAAACACCAGGTTTCCTAGCTCCAGCCAAGTTTTATAACAGACACAAGCCAGGAATGCAAATGATGTCTACAAACTTCTAATCCTGTTATCAATCCCTTGAGACACGCCCCCTTACCCTTCATCTTTCCCCTGGCTACAGTTCTACATTTTTATTTCATGTTTTCAAAAAGAGAAACACTAGTAAAGATACCCTAGATTCTGGTTTAGGAGTCCCAAGAGATGACACTGAGGTGTGGACTTGAGCAGTTTTCTAATTAAAAAGTCAGATAGTCTGTTTCTCTTAAAAAGGCTTCAACTCCCAGTGTCTGCACAGCAGATGCTCTGCTCAGAGCTGCTCAGCCCCAGGCCACATAGGAGCTGCCGCAAGAAACCCCTTCCCGAGGTAGGTCTAGCAAGCAATGGGGGGTCAATAGCAGACAAGAAAGGACCTGTGCATCTCAATATGTACCATTGTATTAAAAATACATTTTAAAAATAAAAGTAAGTTTTGAAAAGACTTGGAAATCTGAAGAACACAGGCATAATTTTGAAAGAACTCATTATAGAGAAAAGCAATCTGAAAAATACTTATGAATCGATAAAGGAAGAAGACTCAAATACATGGAACTGTTTAGCCATGGATGTATACATATCACAGTGCCTTTCTGATCAAGCTTTTTCTTTCTTAAGGCTCAATGTAGCTCCTTTATTAACTTCTGAAGCAGTTGCATCAATGTTTCTCTAGGGTGTCTGTGTTCCCCGATTTCAGCATTTGGTTCTTGCTTTAATTTTGGCTGTGGCAGCTTTTAAAATGTTCAGATCTTAAATCACATCATCATCACAGCCTATGGCTTGTGGACCACCTATTATAATAAAAAGCCATGCATCTTACCAGAAAAGTGCATATTTTACCCTTTTTTCCAAACCTGTCGGTCAAGGATTGATATCCTTGCTATAAGGGATATCAATTACCAAGAAGATGATAATTATATACAGACTCTGGAATAACTATTTGAGATTCATCTGAGTCTGTGACATAGATCACAGTCAGAATAAAAAAAAAAAAAAAAAGGCCAAGAATAGAGCTGTTAACAGTCACTGTCCTGTAATCTTCATCTAGAGATGATCCTCTGTGATAGCTTTACTCTAAATCAAACTGCATGGAAGTCTAGGAACTTGGCTATAAGAAGTGCTCACAAGATCCTGGGTCTAGATAATGGTAATAACAGCTACAACAGCCTAATAAATGGGGACAAGTCACTATAACAAGGAATAGATTCTGAAGTCACTCGTGTAGAGGTAATTTCTGAACAGTATACATAATAAATGTGGACCATTTTTTTTAAATTCTGTGTTTTGGGGCTTCATCTGTAAAATACATTAAGGTAGCCCTTGCCAGATAGTTTATGGATCATTTAAAATACAAAGTGCAATGAAATTTACATCGCCACAAGATACCACTCTGATAAATGTTCATTTCGATAGGACATGGGCGTCCTTCAGACCACAACTAAACGTCACCAGCGAGGAGTCGGGGTTTTGTTTTTGGGCAGAACCCAGTAATGCCAGGATTCCAAAGAAGTCTCTGCCCGAACAGTCTATAAACAACGTAGTAAAACTAAGATGTGAACTCTTTATAGGTGGTGATTACTAAATCAGGTGGGTTACACTCACTGAGAACTCACCAAGGAAACATGAAAAAAAGGAAAGGTATTTAAATTAGGTTATGCAAAGACCCCAAACACAAGACTTTGAAGAACTGTAACATACAGAACTTTCTCCCAGGCCCCAGAACTGCCTTCCCGGATCTGCCTCCAGGTATCCCATCAATGCGACGCGCAGCATCTGTAAGAGTGTAGAGCGGGGATGTTCTGTGCTGGTCTTCGGAGGTCAAAATTCTACAGTAACTTTAGGGAATTGACTCAAATGAGAAAACTGAGATAAGTAGAGAATAATCTCTGTGCCTCCAGAGAAAAGCCCTGTCTCCGAGAGCCCCTGAGGGTGGCCGGGCTGCCCGTGTCCCCTGCTCTTCCCATTTCCGACCCAAAGCGCATCCGAGTTAGAGGCCCTGGGGCAGCAGGAGGTTGCTGGCCTCTCGTGTGAAGGAGGAAAAATGATCATGGTATCTCCGCTACACCTGGAACCTGTATCATTTTGTTAACCAGTATCACCCCAATAAATTCAGTTTTAAAAGAGGGGGAAATATACAGTCGTCCCTGCCACTTTGCGCTTCAACATTGGCGGCTTCCCTCTCCGTGTGTAAATAAAGAATCCTACTTCGGAAATGCATTTGTCGGGAGAGTTTGGAACTGGTTAGCCGCGATAAACCAGGGCCGAGTGTGCTGGCTGAGCACCCAATGTCTTATGTCAGCCTGCGCGATCTTCTGAAAACCCCCTGCAGGACCGGGACCTAAAGCCCAAGCCTCTTAAATGCCGGCATCATCGTGATCTAAGAGCTACAACAAAGTCATTACATGATTTAATTATATAAGATTTCAGCAAGTTTCATTTCCTCTACATCATCAGTACCAGAAATTAAGATCTAAATCTGGGAGTCTTTTGACTTCAAAATTATTTGACTCCTTTAGAGCACGGGCTTTGTGGCCTGAAATACCAGCAGAAAGGACCATTTAAAAACGCGATTTTTCCTGTTCATAAAGTAAAATAACATTTTGTATTTAAAATACTAATTTTTTTTTTGTTCCCACCTTAGGAAATTCCAGACAAGACACCAAAGCTTTTTTTCCCCGACCAACAGGAATTATATCTTTTCTTTCTCTAGTTTGGAAGTGAGGGTCATTTTGGCTAAGAGCTAATTCTGATTTTGTTGTCAAAAGACACAGGTGCTAAAATATAAAGATAAAAGTGTGGATGCGTGGACAAGCAAGTTTTGAAACAAAGCTATAAAATGACTTAAATTGTGGTTGCTTTTTTGGTATTTCAAGTGTGGTTGCTTCTTTATTTCTCACTGGGCTTCTATCTCCAGGAGCGGACAAATGCACTAATTTTCTCAATATGGAAAATGCCTGCGTTAAAGCCAAATAACGTCGGGTTTAACATAATTACACTCGATTTCATCAAAGCAACTTGGCAGCCATCAAAATTCAAAACCAGTTAGTTGATGAGATTTCATCAGGCTGTTGAAGAAGCAGGAAAATAAACAAAGTGGAGAGACAATGAAAACAATGTGACAACTGTCAAACAAAATGCCGAGCGCAACATTGAACATCTCCCTGAATGCGGTGCTAGGAACCACTAATCCGCATCCCACATGGACTCACACACAACTGCGTGAGAATAAATGAACACCTATTTTGAATTTTCAATCATCTTTAATTGTGCATTCATTGCATAACATTGAATCAAGCACTTAAAGTTGCATAAAAGATGGACAGTTTGAGGGCTGTACTTTTTTTTCTTTTTTAGTTTTAAAATGTGGGTGCTTAAGAGGTCACCACCCTTGTCTGAACTCCTTTAAGCAAGTTCTTAATAAATGTAACCTATTATAAAAGGAATGGTTCGAATTAGGCTACTACCGATGTTACAGTTTTGCAACTAGATATGCTCACATGCCATCCACCTGGTGGAAAATTTCACATAGTAGTTCTCGGGATGTATAGGTCTTATGTTTCCGATAAAGTCAAAGCAGAGTGGTCCCAGCAACACAGCGTGCACTGCTTCAAATAGAGCTGCAGAAGCTAGCCAAGTAACTCTTAATTCAAAGCATGTTTGATGACTGCATCAGGGCAGTCTGTGCACTTGGATTTGACAATTGCACCGAAGAGGGGCAGATCCGAAATGCAGCAGACACTTGACATTTGAGGCAGAAATTACTTTAAATTATTCAAGTGAGCAATACAACTCTCAACATGAGAATGTAAGAATACTACAAGAAATCTTTGCTCACATGCAAAACATGCACATAGTTTCCTTCTAGAGGTTTTGACGTAAGATGAAAAGGTAAGAGGAAGAAAGGGATGGGATCTACACAATGTACCTCTTCCAGGGATTAGCCTTCAGTTGCTTTTTACCATTTCATTTCCTCAGAGGTTCATTTCCTTTAGAATTTTCAAGAAAGAGGTACTTTGGAAAATAGATGCTTCTCTATATAAAGTATTTTGAAATAACAGATTCTTTATGGCATCTAAAGTATGTGGTATATGTTCTATTTATAAATCCAAGATAATAATCAAAGACTTATTACTAACTCAAGTTTTTAGTTTTTTGTTATCTTGAACTAAATATTCTAATAACTAAATTAAAACTGTATCAGTGACTAAGTGTGACCATCAGATTATATCACCAAAAAGTGAGAAGATGTCAGACCCGCCAGAATATTCTTTCTAGGAACAAAGGAAGATAATACCTACTGAACAAAATATTAAAGAGGCAGCTCTAGATGAAATCAAGTTGTACTCAGAGCATATCATGTGCTTTTTGACCTTATACCATAGTTAACTGTATATAATCTGTATATCCAAATTAAAACCAGTAAACTAGTTGGGGGGGGAGGGTTAAAAAAATGGCTCCATTATAGAATTTTGCAGGATCCCCCATAAAAATTAGATACATTACTGAATTCAGTCCATGCCAAGTTTCATACAACTATTTGAATAGAAAACAATGCAGAAATAAAAGGTCAATCACCATGAAGAATATATATGCAATAGCATGATCAAATCCTAGTTGCATTGCCTCTGAGGAATTCCCAGGGATTACTACAACATAAAGAGACTATATGGGAGAAAACTCTAGGTCTGCTGTCTAAGCAAACACCAAGCTTTGCCTTTAGCATCTAACATCACCCTCAGGAATTCACTCAGACTCTGTCCCTTAGCTTCTAGGATGTAAAAGAAGGGATGTAAATGAGTGCGACTTGAAGTTGTGTTTAATAGAAAGACATGCTGTTTTTTGTTTGTTTGTTTTTAAGGAAAACAGATGCAGAATCCCCAAAATGTAAAAGAAAAAAGTAGAGCTACCCTCATTCAACTAGAGAGAGGGGCCAGATCCCTACCTGTGCGAGAATCCACGTACCATAGGACCTAGTTTGATCACTCCTGAATCTAGGTCTAGCACTTCCTTCTCTTCCATAAATCTTCCTTTCTCAAGATTAACTTATTGATATATAATGGGTTTAAGAAACTGAACTTCCATAACAAGAATATCTTAAGGTACAGTGAACAACACACATTTCTCAATTTGTTATACATCTATACCCCGTTCTTAACTTGAGGCTCATTATAATGATGTAGGTGGCTAGTTCACTTATTATAAACTATGCATCATTTTCATACCCATGCATTAATTTCTTTTGAAATATTCACTTACCCAAGCTTGAGGTTTGTAAAGGAACCACCACAAATGGGCAGAGATCTCCTCTTCCCTGGGATAATTCTTCAATGTCTCAAATTTTTCTGCACTGGTCAATCCTTGGGAGTCAGTTTGGTAAACCAACTCTTACTGACTTTGAAGTAGTTGCTGAGTTCATTCCTTATCTCGCCTCCTTTGGCTCAGGTTCCTTATTTTTCTCGCTGTGTTGTTTCAAACAGATTCTCTGTGTTTACATATACCCACCCTGTTTTCTCACACTTTTGCTCATTTGATCTTTTCCCTCACCCTCTGCTCATTTTCACTTATTCAAAATACGTGATTCCAGGTCTATATTCAGAAGTCTCACCTCTTCAGCCACCGTTGGTCACCCTGCACCTTTCATGCCTTCAGCAGCCAAGGCTCGCTCTTCGCGAGGCCGTGCTAATCGGGGACCTCGCTGACTGTCCCAGGCAGTTTCAGAATTAGTGTGTCAGTTCTACCTCCTAGATTACACTGCAAATGACGTGAAGTGAATTGAATGCAAACTGACCTATATTACCTCTGCCTATCAGAGGTTACTGCACTCTTCAACGTAAAGAGAATAAAAAGGTCTCAAGTCAAGTAACAACAACAGAAATGAAGATGAATGGACAGTAGAGAAACAGGACTGGATGGGTGGTGGTGGTTGTTTTTTTTGTTGTTTGTTTTTGTTTTTTTAAGTAATAACAACAGTTCACATTTTCTGATCTTGACTGTGCAAGGTGTAATATGAATTATGTTGTTTAATCCTCGTAACAATCCTATAAAAAAGGCATTTGTTGTCCCCATAATACAGAGGCTGACACTAAAGCTTAGAAAGGTTAAGCAAACTTCTCAAGTGTACATACATTCAACAAGGACCTGAGTCCTCATTCGTCTGAATGTGAGGAAGAGATTCAAAGGTAGGGCTGAGAGCCTGGGTGAATGGGAGGCTAGTAATGTTGTTAAAAAGAATAGTCGTCCCAGGAAACACAAGGTTTAGAAAGGACAGCAAGTTCTTTTCAAAACCTTGAAAAGCCCATCCACAGCCAGATCTGTGGGCTTGGGGCTCAAATGGAAGAGGATTCACCTCTGAATTAAACTATGAAGTGAGCAAAACCAAAGGGCAAAGTGGCAGAAGTAAGCCAGTCATGGAAAGAATGGAAAATAGAACAAAATTAACAACGAAAGTAGCAGAATAAAATTGTACTATCTGCATATGTGCTTATTTACTCCTCACAGCAATCTTGTGACATACTGTCCCCTTTTACTATATGGCTAAACCTTGGGAAACTACATTTCCCAGTGCTATTCAACCAGTAAGTGACCAAGACCAGTACATAACAGATTTATAGCTCTTTACTTTTCCAATATACAATCATCCACCATCACTGAAGGTATAAAACAGAAGCAAGTGACAGTTTTCCTAATACATCCAAGTGTGTATTGGGGGGCTTGGAGGGAAGTCAGGGGGAAGAGTCATGAACTGAATAATGGATAAGGACTAGGGGAAAACAAATAATGCAAGGTGCATTGCTTCCCACCCAATGCTGCGAACACCACAATTGATAACTATACACTTCTCTCTGGAACCCAGCATTTCACTCAGAATCCTCCTCAACCCAATGACCCAGCCAGCTGGTAGTAAACATGCTAAGTAAACCCACCTTAGATATACAATCGAAATTGGACCCTAGGGGAACATTTCATCCTTGATCTGAATAATATTTATATACTTTAAATTTTTAGAGTATTCCAAGCTGGCTGATAAGGAAACCTCATTTTAGAAGTTAACATCACAAGCTAGAAAAGAGTGAATACATCCCTGAGTCTTGGGAAATGGCATATGGAAGTAGTAGTTAGAAAGCAGATAGAGTTCAGTTGGGGTAAATGCAAAATGTGCCTCAATGTAACAAAATACACTATACTAATAAAACTGGGGAATGGCTTGGCTTAGAAAGAAAAAGATACAAGGGCCATAGTAGACTGCAAGTCAAGGCAAAATCCTGCACTCTTCAGAAAAGCAAGCGTAACAGAAAAATGCATAAACATCAGAATCCATAAGTATTCTTTGGTAATTCTCCCAAACTCAGACTCTGTTTAAAGACCTGCCCCCAAATCTGGGCTGTGCAGTTTCTCTTCTTCCACCTTGCCAAGACCTCAGTCACCTCCATCCCAGGCGGCATACTCCTAAAGCACCTCCATGCTCAGAAGTCCCGCATGGCTCTCCACCGTGTGCAAGGTAAGACCCAAAAGCTTGTCTTCTCCACAGAAGCACTTCACAATCAGTAGGCAATGAATATTCTTGCTGTGAGCTCCTGTAACTTCCATTCTCAAACTCAGCTTCAACCAGACTCTTCTGTTGACCCCTCTTAGACATGAGAAGCACATTTTGGCATCTACACTTCCCCCCCATAATATTCTATCTTAAAAAACCTCCTCCCTGTTTAAACATTCACTAGACACCAGGAAGTTCTCAACATATTCAATATTCACTGAAGAGAACTAAGTGGACGATTCCATTCAAATATCACAAGTAAGTCATGCTCAAAATCACTAATCAGCAAAGAGATGTAAATTAAAACAACAATGAGGTATCACCTCACACCTGCCAGAATGGCTGCCACCAACAAATCATCACACAATAAGTGCTGGCGAGGGTGTAAAGAAAAGGGAACCCTAGAACACTGCTGGTGGGAATGCAGACTGGTGCAGCCACTATAGAAAAGAGCATCGAGTTTCCTCAAAGAATTACAAATGGAACTGCCACTTGACCCAGTGATCCCACTTCTAGGAATATATCCTAAGCATCCTGAAATACCAATCAGAAAGAATTATGCACTATTTACAATAGCTAAGATCTGTAAACAGCTCAAGTGTCCATCAACAGATGAAGTATAAAAAAGCTGTGGTACATTTACTATGTAGCTGTAAATAAAAAAGAAGAATCTTTTATCCTTTGAGACAGCATGGAGTGACCTGGAGAGTATTATGCTAAGTGAAATAAGCCAGCCAGAAAAAGTATCGTAAGATCTCACTTATCCGTGGAATCTAATGAAAAAATAAACTGATGAACAAAATAGATCCAGAGACATGGAAGCATGGAACAGACTGACAGATCTCAGAGGGAAAGGGGGAGAGTGGGGATGCAAAGGGACAAACCAAAGAACTTATTTGCATATACGATAACCAATGTCACAGGTAACAGTGAAGGTGGCGGAGGGGGGCAGGAGCAGGGAGGAGGGTGTCAATGAGGGAAAAAGGTGGGGGGACATCTGTAATACTTTCAAGAATAAAGATAAATTTTTTAAAACAGTTCTGATTTCGCCCTGGCCAGTTTGGCTCAGCGGTTAGAGCGTCAGCCTGCGGTCCGGAGAGACCTGGGTTCGGTTCCCGCTAAGGGCATGTACCTCGGTTGCAGTTTGTCCCCGGCCCTGGTTGGTCGTGTGGGTGGCAGCCACTCGATGTGTCCCTTCACGTCGATGTTTCTCTCTCTCTCCCCCTTCCTCTCTCTCCCTCCCACTCTATCTGTACAAACAATGGAAAAATATCCTCGGGTGAGGATTAAAAAAAAAAAAACAGTTCTGATTCCATATTGCCTATGCCTCTACCAAGTCACATTTCATGATTATACCTTCAGTTTCAGTTTTCATTGAGGGATAAGCCTCCCAAGCTGCCTCTGCCTTCTGGAAACAGGCGTTTGTTATACAGATGTTGCTGAAGACACCGTCCACCGTGCTACTCAATGCTCTGGATGTGAGTCCCCATTTGAGAAATATGTTTAATGTGTGTCTTCTATGGAACTAGATTTATCATTAATTTCCTCAATTCTATGATGTAGGATCCATCCCTCCCATACACATGCACACACTTGAATGTGTCTGAAATTGGAATTGAGTATTCATATGTATATTGTGCATATATGTATATATTCATATGTACATGTGTGTATATATTCATGTATTTGTGTGTATACATATAAATGTGCTGTGTGTATATGTGTACACATGCATATGTTTATGTATATATACATAAATATATGCAGGGATTTTTCCCTTTAATGACTATTATGAAATTGATATTCTATTTTATAATTATTTATTTACTTTAAATAAGAACAGAAATAACCATATCTACTTTTCCCCATTGCCTGATAAGAAGCCCAAGTCCAAAATTTTAGCCCAATTATTTCAAGCAACATATATTCATATGCTATATTTTCTTTGTCACTCCTGAGCTCTTATTCTGAGTTTTTCCTAGTTCTAATCTTTTAAATTTGTCTTGTTTTAGCATGTCATTAAATATCCTTTCACACTCAGTTATTACTAAATCCTTCGAGTAATGAGCAGGATATAAGGAGATAACATCAACTGTTAAATGTCTCTTGACTGTACAAGCTCAAATATGAGAAAACAATACCGACACAGAAATACCAGGTCAAGTATTATACAAACAGGTCAGCTGCAAAGCAAAATCCATTGCCTTTACACGTTTAGTCTAAATTAATTGTAATAACTTTTGTACCTGAACCTTTTTGCCCCCTGTATTGCACAAATAACTTTATCATCTCCAACACTTCTGTGTGATGACAACATGAATCACCCTGGGATTTCAGTAAAACTCTGTCATTATTCCCACTAAAATCTGTGTCATTTTCCTGTGTCCCGATGCTGGAGGCTTTCCACCAGCACAGCTCTAGGTCATTCTAGTAGCTGGAGAAGTATTTACAGGAAATCAACGAGCAACCGCCTGTGCCTTTTATCAACACCAGTGGAAGTCCCCGAGAGGGTCTGATGAGGAAAATAAGTTGTTCTAAGAAATCATTAGGGGATTTATACTTGGGACTTCCTTATCTCATACGGGGGGGAAAAGTCCCCTGTAAATTGGGTGTGTGTGTAGGGGGGGGGGTCTACCACTGACACCATGTGTGTCCTATTAAAGTTGTTTTTATTTTAGAGTGTTGTAAAAATGGTTTTATATATTTTACATTAAGATCAGAGTGGTTTACTGCTGGGTAAAATTCATAAAAGAAAGGCCCCTGTGGAATTTTCCTGTCCTTGTCTTGTTGCACACAGAATGCTAGGCCTTCGGTGGCATATGTAGTTGAGAAATCCTTTTTACAAGTGCCCATAAAAGAGAATGGTACATGTTGCTCCAGACTGTAATTAAATGGAGCTAGTAGAGACTCCAGATGGGAAGCTGTAGAGAATGGCACAAAGGTGTGGCTTCCTTCATGCTCTCCTCCCCGGCCCCTCCGGCAAGCCAGGCTGGCACCAGGACAGCCTCAAAATGAAACAGGGCGAAGAGGTTGTCTTAGACCCCGCCCTCAGCCTCCATGTGATGGGCACTTTGCATGCCCTGAGGTGTCCATGTCTCAGTCCAAGGCTGCACTCAGTTTGCACTCTGCACAGCTCACGATCTCCCATGCACACTGCGTCACCGCCCACTTTTCTGCTCTTCCTTCTCCTCTGACAAGTACCCTCTGAAATGCGACAATTAGTAGATCTGAAAGAAACCATTGCTAAAATAAGACCCCAGAAAAACAAAACCGCCACCACCAACAGGTGTGAATAGTTATCACCTACCCACGTTCCAGCAAACAAGGAAAAAAAATGAGAAAGTGGTGGGTGGACAAGCCAAATACAGACGGACTCATAGAGAGCAGGCAGACAGCTCTGATGGGGTGGTGGGTGCTGGTGGGGGGAGGAATTGAGCAAAGAGAGAGAGAACTCATGGACATGGACAACAGTGTGGTGAAGGTGGTGGGGAGAGCAGAGAGCGGAAAATGGTGATGGAGAAAATAAAATAAAAATAAATTTTAAAACTTTTTTTAATTTTTAAGAACTCTAAAGCAGGACTTTCAGACACTTTAGCTACTGAGAGAAATGTCTGTTGGCAGGTGGATCTTGGCTAACATCAATTTAATATAATAATTTTACATTAACATTTGAAACATGGCTGCTTAGAAACTGTCCCATGTTTAGCATAGCAAATAGAGGGGCAGCAAGAATGTCCTTTTTAAATACTGTCTTCTTCATATAAAAATGTTAATACCTACATTCCTGACAACTATGAACATTTCAAAAGAAAAGAAGCTTTACTCTTATCCTCTCTTCCCAATGATTCTTGAGGTTGGCATGTATAAAACAGACCACATAAATTGCAACTCAAATGTAAACAAAATGTACAGAAATAACATATGTCTAAGACATATTTTCTTGACCCTTATCCTACTAAAAATGTGCTTATTTCCTGCTCTCAGTTTAACTCATCACAATCTACAACCATCTTTACTTATATTATCTAATACCTAACCTAGTCCATATGTTGCTGTCAATTTATATACAGAAAACAAAGATTAGAGAGGTTTTATTACTATTGCTTTTTAAAAGTAGATGTTTGCTGAAATGAAGGGTTTAAATTGCTAAATAATATTTTCTGTTGCTTCCTACCAAGTTAAAAGCCACTTTTATAAAACATAGATAATGGTCAAGTAAGGTCTCAGAAAAGGAATACGTTATTTTCCAGTTGAAATAGTATGTAGTAGCAGATTCCATATTTAAAGTTTAGCCCACTCCTAGGAAATGTGATTAAGGCTTAAAGAATTGCACCATGTTGTTACTAACAGCTGCGGTGTGGTGAGGTGAGGCACCCAGACCCCAAGAGTCAAAAAAGCTATCTGACCATATGCCAAGGCATCCCCTAAATCACTTTAACTGTCTGACTGCTTAAGTGGGTCAGAAGGAGAAAAACCAGCTTCGTGAGGACCAGGGAGCAAGGGCCAGAGCTGAAACCCGGCTGGAGCTCTCCACACAGGCACCCTCAGCTAGATGGTGACTGAAAGACTAGGGATGACAATAACAATCATGAAGCCACTCTTTTTTCCCCAACAAACAGAGGACCAATGATAGTAAAATTATAGGAGAAGAAGTCTTAGTAGGGGAAGCTGAACCAAAGCAAAGCCAATGAATAGCTCCACACTTTGGCATTTATGAAATGACCTTTAGAGTATGTCCCACTAGTTATTTCAAGTAGGAAGATGTTGGGGGGGGGGGGGGGTGACAGGGTGCCATGTTTCAAAAGGTAGAGCAAAAGTAAAATGAAGTGTCTGAGGGAGAAACAGTTTAAAGTTGGCTACTTTGATGACAGACAACCATGGCTTCATCTTTGACTTTTGTTGCAAGGAACAAGAAAAAGGCACAGGAAATCTTGGGTTTCCTAGGCAGCAAAATATTGGTCCTACTTTTGGCTCCACCACTAGAAACTTGCTATGCATCACCTTGGTCCAGTCAGAGCCTCCCTAAATCTCAGTTCCCTCTTCTTCCCTCATGTAGAGTGAGGATCGAGACAGCCACACAACACAGCCATTGAGCCAGTAGCTAAACAGTTTTCCTTAGGTCTATCAAAAGTGCTCCTTTATCCAGATCTCTAGTCACATGTTACTCCCTCAATTTCCCTGACTACCCTACACAAAATAGACACTCCCAACCAACTCTCAATGGCTCCTTATCCTGCTTTATTTTTCTTTACATGAAATTACACACTCATACACTTCTTTATTGCCATGACTCCCCTTAGAAATAGCTTAATACATAGCCATGCTCAATAAATATCTAATGAATAAATTAAAATGAGCTGTCATGAGACCTTATAAAATAATGAGTCCCAAACAGACAGGACAGAATATTTCAGGTTGAGGGTGTATTGGCCAACCCTGTGAAGGAGTGGATGAGTACAGCCACCTCTAAATGTCAGCATTTCCTTCAGGACATGGGCATCTTTCAACTTGGTAGCTCCACAACCATGATTTTGTTCTTCCGTTTGTCATTTAAATATATAACAGTAGCATGTTTAATTTTCTATTAATTTACTGCCTAATAGATAACAACTTTCAGGCTTGAAATTCCTTTCATTTAAAGATTCAGGTTACATATTACTAGAATAAATTAGTACCAACATGGTGAATTCTATTACTTAGTGAGCTGAGGGTGGAAGGAAGGGAAGAGAGTTGTATCTGCAGTGAGTACAGCCTTCATTTTTAAGTAGTTCATTCTTTTTCCCCTTGTTTCCTATATTCTTTGTGCAATGTATTTTCCCTGTCACTCACTATCCATCTTTCTCTTTCTTTTCCATGATTT
The DNA here is from genome assembly GCF_014108415.1 of Molossus molossus. NCBI lineage: Eukaryota > Metazoa > Chordata > Mammalia > Chiroptera > Molossidae > Molossus > Molossus molossus. Next base: position 50,436,869 of record NW_023425351.1, read on the forward strand.
TTCAAGCCCTTCTTCCCCTTTCTCTATCTTCCTGCTCTCTTGGTGGCTAAACCTCAGGTCACAAACGGATTTAAAGTCTCGCCTAGTCTTTGAGGGTTGACTGCGTGAGAAGGAAAGGGAAGCACAAAACGGGGTGAAAGCTGCCAGATGCGAAAGGCTTGGCAAGTGCCTAGGGCAGCTACTGGAAACGTGTCCAGTTCCTTGGTGTGAAACAGCACCCGTGTGCTTACAAGCCTCTTCCACACCCTTCACATGACCACAGAACTTGCCTGGATCTTCTGACAATTAATCTGAGAGCCACTGGATTCTAGAACTGGACTGGATCTCAGAGCTCGCCTACCTTAATGCTCTGCAATTTACAAATGAGGAAATCGAGGCCAAAAGAGGTTAAGTGACTTGCCAAGGGTCACAGAATTGATGACTTGACAGGGTACAGAGACTCAGATCTCCTGATCACCAGCACAGAATCTGGAAAAATGAGTGTCAGCAAATCCCAAGGAACTCTACAGGTTATAGTCATCAGCCATGACAGAAAAGATAACTGGAAAAAGTCTGGGAAGGAACACCAAGTAACTTCAAGTGTAAATCAATCCATGACTTAGGATATTTTCAGAGAATCTTTCCTTTTTTAAAAGCAAATAAGCATATGACCAATAAGGGAGGATATAGGCTGTACCATGGCACTGTTTTTGTAAAATCTTGCATCCCTTTATTTTCTTATTTTTAGTAGTTTTTGATGGAATATCTTACACACTTAGTGACTATTCCATTGCGCTGACCTCTAACTCCTGCCTTCCAGTAATCGAAAGCAGCTGATGTTAATGTGTTGGTGCTTTAGTGTGAAGGAGGTTAAGGCTGCTTGTGTGCAATCAGGTTAAGATTGGCTCCAACAAGAGAAAAATCCATACATATGTTGAAAAGATCTGAAAAACGTCTGTATTCCCAACCTGATTATGACTTACATTTTTGCATGGTTTGTCAAAGCAGATCACTAAAATCAAATCAAGATGTAAAATGGGATGAAGTGGTTTTCTTCTCCATTCTTCCATTAATCACCGTGACCTCCCGAAGAAAGGAACGTTTTGCTCTCTCACCTGAGGCAAGGTGGGCTACTCCACTGGAAGTTATGCCAATTTTTCTCAATTGGTGCTCAAGTTCCAAAATTAATTTTCTAGTAGTAATTTCTTACATTTTTAAATAGAAGTTATGTTATTGCGGAGTAATTTTCCATTTCTAGCAACAATCCTACCTATGAAATATAGAACAATAAAACAAATTTCCCCATAATCTTTTAAACCTACTAACTTTAAAGGTTATATAAAAATTGAATTTATTAAACTGAAAATGTAGATGTGGGGATTAAAACAATAGCCAGTCTCTCCTAATAAATACTACTTGATAAAACATAAATACAAATTAAATCAGACTTCATTACTGATGATCAAAAGGAGAATATTAGCAGATGATACATATGCATCTGTTTTGGCATAATTTAAACTGCTGACAGCATCAGGTTGTTCTCTGTAAGACACTATACTGTTGTTGGTAGCACAGCGGATATGAATGCAGTAAACATTACAGGTATTACAGGTTAACAATCTAGCTGTTATCTACGAAATTCTCAAACAAGACGGGGGGCTAGGTCAAAATAGTTTAGGAGGGGAGGGGAATATTCTGGCTCTTGTTACACATAAGCATGTTTGTTATAGGAGCATTTTCAGGTTAATTTTTGCTATTAACGTAAACCACAATTGGGGGACCACATTGCTGGAAGAGAAATGGGGGGAGGGTAGTTATATAAACAATATACAACAAAGGAAGTCTTTCTTTCCAATACCTGAATACATCAGGTTTGTTTTTAGGCACGAGGTTGCAGGTTAAATGCTCTCAGCTATCCAAGAAGTGGCTTATTAGTTTTGTAAGAAAATATTTTCTTATATTTTGACTGAAAAATACCCAGTTTAAGCGAACAAAACCATCCTTGTTAGTGAAAAGCAAACCCAAAAAAACTTTGTTTCAAAGACCCAGCAAAGCAAAGCAAAACTAATTCAAGAGGAAAAGCTGCCTTCCTAATAGTAGCTTCTGAATCTGGATCTAATAGTTCTCAAAGGCCGACTGGAGTCTTCCAGTCTTAAAAGTTTGTCTTCCTCCACGGATCATAGACATTCTCTATGAGGCAGCATAATGCGGATGTAAATCCATTTTAAGCAGATATATATTCTCTCTCTGGCCTATAACCAAAAAGCTGAAAAACAGTGCACCAACAGAAAAAATAAAGGCAAACAAAAGTTTTGATTATTTTATAGGGCAATTTTCCAAAGACAACTTTCTGTTTTGCTTTTCTATGTTGTGGACTAGAAAAACTTCAGCTTCATCTCTGGCAATGTAGCATCCAGTAGTGATAAAATAAACGATAACAAGCGATTATGCTTTAAGAACCACAGTGCCGGCGCTGAGACCTACATTTCAAACAGACTGACTCAGCTTCAGCCAGCACCTGAGCTTTGTACGCTTCTCCTAATTTGTAAATGGGCCTAATCCTGTTATTACAGAATAATTACTGCAAATCAGCACAATTACTACAAAGACATGAATAAACACACACATACCAGTAGCTGTTTTCTACAAATTATTATCAAAACAAAGAGAACCAGCTAATTGTGGTAACATTAAGACAATGTTTATTCTTCCCAGTGTTTGGGCAAGTTTATTTTAAGTTGTCATCTTCAACTAGTAATGATGCAGATGATTTTACAGATTCCATAAACCTTTCTAATCTAAACTCTTCTCAGCTGAAAGTTGGCCGCTTCACTCAGAGCAACATCTGCAAAAGCCTGATTTCATAAGACCTACTTTTATGGTACATTAGCCAAAAAAAAAAAAAAAAAGGACGCGCTTTTGGACATCTCAATTTGGAAAGCTCCTTCATAATGTACACTTCTAAATTATTATGCAGGTATCATGAAAGTAAATGAAATAGTATATTCTTCGCAATTTAAGCACCTATCTTTAAATAAATACAATGTGGAATTTTATCCTCTGACCAATGTTATAATCAGGTTTCCTTCATGGGTAAATATTCTTTATTGGGGGAGGATGATTAAGGAAGAGGTGAATTCAGAAAGCACACAGCCCACGGGAGTGATTATCCAAACTCACCTCCTGGACAATGCCTCATGGCCATCTTGCATCTCCTGGATTCAGCGATAGTTGGACATGGTATTGTGTCTTTTGCTGGCTTTTTAACAATTTGCCGTGTTCTGGTTTCCAGACCCCATTTAAATCCACACGTGCGATTATTTCTGCTACAAGTTCCCCATTCACTCCAATGACCAACTTCACATCCTTCTAAATAAAGATTTAAAAAAAATACAAACACAAATAATTTGGTATCAATTTTCTCCACTGTAATCAAATTTATATACTCTCCCCACCTTTAGCTACCAAAAATTAAGCTATACAGCCCACAAAGATCTATTTTCGCCTTTCAGGAACTTTAATTCTTTGAACCATAGGGTTACTTTCATTTACAATAATCACAACATAATCAATTTAAAAACTATTACTTTCAATGTATCTTAGTTCATTTTTTGAAGAGATGCTACTGGAAGGGGCTGAAATATATGTTCTCTAAAAGATTCAATAGCTAAAACCTATAGTAGAAGATGCTATTTTCATAATATAACAAAAGACAACATTTCACAGGTCAACACCGAATGCCTCCCCTGAAATTCACAAGTGTGTTAGTTTTATTTTGAAAGTAAATATTTGATGAAAAGGGTAGGATGTTTGTTTTGTATTTTCTGATTATCTCAATTCTTTCAATAGGTTTCTGGAAACCATAGTATATGTTTCTTAGTCTCTCAATTGGTGCTACACATTATTACAGTTTGGAAAGTAAACAAGTATGGTTAGATATTTTAAAAAATGTATGATTTTCCTAGATTACATGTCTAGCTTTTAGCATCTGCTTTTGTAAAATCATACAGTGTTAAAGCAGGCTACCCTCTAATCCCTTGGGGTGAGGTTGGGGAATAAAAGGACAAAAATTGATCAAGTTAAATCTCCACAACAAATTCACCATCAAAAAGCCTCTTCATACTACAGGCCCAGGGTCCACACACAATATTTCAGTATTCCAGATCTTAGTAGGCATCGTGGTTACTCTTAACTTTTTCAAAGCTATTTAAGATTTGTATTCAGGTTTAAAAAAAAAAAAAAAAAAAAGTTTTGTATTCAGGGAAATGCATAGGACTCATTTTGTAACTTGTTTATATTTAAGGGTTTCATAAGAGTTTCCATTGACTATCGGTAATGGGCATGGGTCTTGCCTCTCAAAAGCAAACTCAACATTCTCAATATGCTCTTCTAGTGACTTTTCTATTTTTTAATAGGGTGTTGCTTATATGAACGCATTCACTCACACATAAATAGGAACGTAAGTACACATTTCTTCATAAACCTCTTATTTAAATGTGTTCTCTGCAAGCTTTCAAATATATAATTATAGATTATTTTAGCAATATTTCTGCAGAAAGAAAATTCTCAATTTTCTTTTTTAAGTTTCCATTTCCAGGAGATGGGAAGTCTCACTTATAATACATAGCTCTGTTGTGCATCCTATCAGATGTATAAGATGTCAAATAAAATTCAGGGGTGGGGTGGAGGGCTGGGAGTAATGAAGATGCAATTACACCTAAGAATAGATCCAGGCATTCATCTGAATGCAGGTACTGACAGGGCTTTAACTTTTAATTGGTAGTATAAAAACCAAACCATATAAAAACAGTAAAAAAGTAGTATAAAAACCAAAGTGTGCCCTGGCCGGTTTGGCTCAGAGGTTAGAGCATCAGCCTGCGGTCTGGAGAGACCTGGGTTTGGTTCCTGCTAAGGGCACGTACCTCGGTTGCAGTTTGTCCCTGGCCCTGGTTGGGTCGTGTGGGTGGCAACCACTCGATGTGTCCCATCGATGTTTCTCTCTCTCTCTCTCTCTCTCTCTCTCTCCCTCCCTCCCACTGTATCTGAACAAAATATATATATAAAAATGTCCTTGGGTGAGGATAAAAAAACAACAACAAAGTGTTTTTCAAACACTTAAAACATATAAAATTTTGCCTGGCTGATGTGGCTCAGTGGAGTGAGCATCGTCCCATGGACTAGGAGGTCCCGGTTTGATTCCAAGTCAGGGAATATGCCCAGGTTGTGGGCTCCATCCCTAGTGGATGATGTGTCAGGAGGTAGCCGATCAATGTTTCTCCCTCACAGGGATGTTTCCATCTCTCCCTCCCTCCCTCTTTCTAAAAAGTCAATAAAAACCTATTTTAAAATATAAAAAATAAAATTTATAAAATGTGTATTTCTCATTATTCACAAACAGTATATATGTGTATATTAAATTATGCATTTGAGCTATATAAATTTAGTAAATCTATTTTAATGCACTTTGCAACATGCAGCCATCAAAATATGTTTTGCACAAAAATTTTCTTCCCAGTGATTAAAAAAACAAATGGCTAAGAAGATCCATAATTGATATACATAACAAAAGTGATAGAATCATTAATTACAGGGTAGTGCTTGAAAATATTCTTTTTCTTTGAAACGAAATGTTTTTCTCTAACAGATACCAATAATTTATTAAGATAATTAAAAAATAGATGTATTAAACCTATGACAAAAACATTATCAGCATTTGAAATTTAATCTAGCAAATGTACAACTATCAAATTTTGTAGCAAAATGTAATGTATATGACTACCCAATGTCATGATGCCTAAAGAATTCAGAAAGTCAGCAAAAAACTTAAAATTTCAGTTCTAATTAACAAGACATGAGAACCAATTTGTTTTTAGGTTGAATATATCCAGCATGCTTTTTTTCCCCTCAAGAAACAGGTGTCAAAAGTTGCACTTTGAAAGTTACACGAAAAACTACTCACCCACACATTCCATGGTTTCATCTAATGGTGCAAAACCATCTGGACATTCATCAAAGCAACGGCCTCTATGCAAATAAAAGCCTACTTTGCACTTGGTACAAAAATCTTTGCTAAAGCAAGAATCACAGTTTTCTATTCTGCATCCTAAAAACAAGTTTAAAGAGAAAAAGAGAAAATTTTAGTCAAAGAAATGCACTTGTTTGGCAAATAAAATGTTCACAAACTCATCAGATTAATTGAAATTCTAGTGGTCAGAGAAATATGTGTTCAACTTATGTGTTTCTTAATTTCATCTCATTCTAAGTCACTCCTACCTCTTGCAACAGCTCACCACATCAGTAAACTAAGACAATTCCAGCCCATGGCCCTCGGCAGCCATGAGACCCTTCACAAATTTTTGTAACTCCAAATGGGATTAAGTAGGATGTAAAAGGAAAAGAAAACACCCCCACTACAAATTACATTGCTGCTGGGATTGAAATCTGTTCTGCTCTTCAAAAGACCTACAATGGAAAACACAAAAGGACTACTCTAATCAGTATCTTCTGTTTCAGGATAGTAAATTAAAAGTCTGTTTATGTTGGTCAATGCTGGCATTTACTTTCATCAGAGGGTTTCTTAACTTGGACGGGTAGTTTAGGTCATTTAAACACACACACACACACACACACACACACACACACACACACAATGTGCCAAAGGCTTTACATGCATTTCCATTTAGTCTCCATAATAATCCTACACGGCGGGCAGTACTATCCCTACTTTGCAAATAAAGAATTTGAGACTAAGAGACAGTAAGTCATATAGCTTAGTAGTAGTTGAGTTGGCTCAGAAAGCCCCCAAAACTGATTGCTCCGAAATCTGTTCTCCTTGTTCTGTAACCCGCTAACTGAATCTCACTAGGAGCAGTCTCTGAAACAGGAGTGCTTTCAGGCCTGCTACATCTGGGTTTGAACCCCAGATCAGCCCTTTCCAGCTCTGTGCCTCTGGACAACCACATACCTCCCTGAGCCTCTATCTCCTTCTGTATATAACAGGGATGTCGTCGCAAGGCTATTGTGAGAAGGTGTAACACTATATGTAAATTGACTGGCTCATATAGGCAGTCTGCAGATAGAAGCAATAGATTAGAAACATGTATTTTTCCACTAAACACACATTACAACAAGGTGTAAAAAAGAAGCGATACTTTATCTTGCTTTCTAGGTCAGATTCCCTGATAGGCCAGTAATATCTGGGCCAGAGATAGCTGGCTTGCACGGGGAAAAATAAGTGTACTCTAAACTACTCTTCAGAAGAAAGGAGAGAAGGTTAGAGGATTGGTTAATTGAAAGGTCAGGTTTTTCAACAGATTATAGTACATTATTACTTGCAACAGATTTAATTGATGGTAATTAACAGCATGTAAAGCTCTATGAAAACTCCATAGCATTGCTTTTATTCATTTAACAAGCCTCTGAGTGCCAGTGCTGTGTTTAGAGCTTTAATGATTCAGAAACGCTTTAAAATATATAGCTCCTGCAAGCAAAGAAATAATGGAATAGAAAATAGTAACCAAAACGTAAAATCACTGAATATTAAAATTTTGAAAATAAAGCCAGAAAGTAGAATTAGAGGCTGAATATATATATTTCATTAAAATAAAATAAAATAAATTATAAATAATGACTGTTTCTAGACCTTTAAAGGGAAAATGGCAACTCTTCACCTTTCAACATTGAGTCTAAACAGGTCTTCATGTATTAAATGACCACCATGAAGCAGTTAATTCAACTTCTAAAATGTTACCATATTTACAATTGGAAAACTAGCTATGTGTGGGTGAAAGTCCATAGTCAAATTATAGTATTGCTCTTTTCGGGGAGGATGGTGGGCACAGAACACTTTATCACCTCATAAAAGGTTCATTTGTAGTCTTAAATGCTGTAACATATATTTTAACAAAACCGTGGTCTATAGCTGGTCAGTAGCTTCTTAATCATGGTGAAAATACATGACCATAATGTCCACAAATTGCTGGTTTTCTTGTTACTTTTTTTTTTTTAAGCAAGCAGCCTTCCCTGTTAGCAGAATTATTTCCCAAGAAATAATGATAAACATTCCAAAGATAAAACAGAACTAAGGATGAAAAGAACAAAGCATTTATATTTTAGAAAGAGTACTATACACTTCATAAATCAATTGTTATCTAGAAAGTCTGATTTTTCTTTAAAACATGATCTGCACCAGTAATCTTTTTGGCCACAACGTTATAGCAATAAGCATTTGGAATTAATTTTACAAGGTCCTTTCCTGATCTTTATTGTTACCTGTAACTCTTTTTCCTCATTTTGTTTCATGCTCCTAATACCAGTTCACAGAATGCAGAATTTCTGAAATACCTATCATTCTCTGTAAAGTCCCTTAGGACGTCTTCAGCCATAAATCCTTCTAGAAGAAAGCTTGATTGTTTGTCCTCAAATTTAAATAGAATAAAAATCTGATGTGTTCTAATTGTAGAATATGACAACCATGACAAAGCATGAGGTGAATTATCAGCAATGACCGTGAGTAAGCACAAAGACCTAGAATTAAGTGAAAAAGTCAAGTTGCAAGGTATCTAGCCAATGATATAATGAAATCATACATGCATGATGGTGTATGGAGAGGCTAATTTGGGAAAGATTGGTAGAATTTTGGAACACGTTAAAATTATATATTTCTGAATTATATGAATCTTTTATAATTGTGATGCATTTAGTATTAAAGTAAAGCACACAAAATCATTGCAATATACATTTGTGACCTACTAAAATTTATAGACAATAAAACTTTATTAAACATTCTAAAATAAATTCTTTGGATTTTGAGGCAAGAATAAAGGAATATTATCCCATCCCAATTTTTCTAGATTTGGGTGCATGAAATTACACCCCTTAGTTGATCATGCTGCACCTGCTTTATCTTTCAAATTATGCAATCATTTGCCCGTCTCTTGATGGTATTGTTTTCCTTCACTCAAATTATAAGGAAAAAAATAAATTATTTTTTATTCAGTAGAGCATTTATTTAAAGAAAAGCTCTGATTGGTGCCAAGTCCCAACATCAGAAGCCCTGCTGACCTTCCTGGTCTCAGTCACTCTTTTCCACAACAGAAAACTAACACCTGCGGCCTATACATTCAACATCCTGAACTGACACAACTCATCTAATCACAGCCACTCATGAATGGGAAACTTTTTATTTTTATTTATTTTTAATTTTTAATTTATTTACTTTTTTTGGTGATGGTGGTGGTGAGAACGAAAAGCTTTTTAAAGCTAGCACCTGCATTAATCACCTACCCAAGAAATGTCCATCAGGACATGCTTCTTCACTTTAAAACCTTTCCTCACCGGCTCCTTGTCCATCCATGACACCCTACCCTCTTCTGCCATTTCCCCTGAGACTACTTTTTTTTTTTTGCTTTGGAGAAAACCACTATTTGTAGGGACCCACAGTCCTATACTGCCTCTCCCCAAACCAACCTACAGCTACTCTACCCAAAACCTCTTAAACTTCTTATCCTTAAATAATTGGGATTTCCATCAACTCTATTAACTCATTCTTAATATAAAAGTAAAACATTCTCATTATAAATAAAAATTCAAAACAATGCAGAAGGGTTAAAAGAAAATACAGAAATACCCTTCCTTACTTTAATGGCATAGCAGGCCTACTTCTCAGAAATAGCAACTCTATGACATTTCAGAAAAATCTCTATGTCCATTTCATAAATGAGTTTTTAGTAGGCTGATAAAGCTTAGAAAACTATACTGTATAAGAAATCAAGTATATCAAAGTTTACTAAACACAAGTCTTTTCTAGAAAAATTTGGGCTTTAAGTCCTTGCACAGAAATATAAGACCCTGGTTTAGCCAATTTACATGCTTCCAAATTACATGCCTCCTCAAAAATGCAATCCACGAAACGAGGACTGCCAATATCGGTTTAAGTAAAATTACTGTCCAAGTGAAACTGCCTCCAAATGCAGTCTGACGGGGCTGTCATTTGGCAAGAAGGGCTTGTTCTGGCCAAGAGAGAAAAAAATAGGCTGGGTACCTCTTCTCCTGTCCCCCCACAGTACCCATACAGGCTCCATTATAACATTTTCAAATTACACTGTAGTGCAGTTCAACAGTTCATTCCAAACATTCTCCAAAAATGTAGGATTGTGCCAGACCCTGAGAACATAAAATTATAATACTCATTCCCTGTCCTGGAGGTGTGAACACCAAAGAGAGGGCCGTGTGTACGTTCAGGGTGTTGCAACACAGCACCGGGGTTATGCACTGGGTACTGTAGAGGCAGGGAAGACGGAGTCATCTCTGTTCTGCCATTCTAGTTTTCTTTATTTTGTTTTCAATCTGCGAATTCCTTGTTTCTAACACAGAGCCGGACACATGGTGGAGTTTTAATACTTGCCAAGTGAACTCATGTGAATGCCACTTAAAAGTTCAATTATTTTATATTTAAAAGCTCATTTGAATGCTTAGTTTGAAATTGCTTACACGTGCACTATAAATATCTTGACTATAAAAAGAAAAGTTGGTTGGTTGCTGTTAATCTTATTGGAGGAACAAACAGTTAAACAGCTATTTAGAAATAGAAAACACCTACATAGAAAACAATTATAACAGAGACTAAGTATTGAGTGTGGCAGGTAATATGTGCTATAGAAGTTGGAACCTCAACTGAGCACATTTCCGAAAGACAGAGGAAAGAGTTGAGTTCTGGCCATACAACATTTCATAATAAGGCAATGACGAAAATTCACACAGCATGTGATGGGCCAAAGAAGGGTGGCTCAAATGAAGGGGAGGTTACGTGGAGGGGATGGTTACTCGAGCTTGGATTTTGTTACCTGGTTTCGAAAAAAGGAGGTAAAATTATAAATTATTTGTACTTTTGGTGGTTTTAATTATTTAAGTAACAATTAAAATGCAGTCAGGTTCAAGATTAGGGCTTGCTCTGGCTATAATAAGATGCTTGAACCTAAGAGCAACATGACAACGATGGTACCTGGTTTGTTCACCAGGAGCCAAGCATCACGATGGATAACGAAAGGCACAGATGAAAAAGCACTTCGGGATCTTCAGTCTCACGAAAGGAAAGGCCCCAGGCAGGCAATGAGGTAACAATGTCACTACTCTGACGTGTACACAGAGTGAGCTGGGGAGTCCATACTTTCAGGAAATTAAGCTAAGGTAAGGGAAACCTCTGGGAGTCTCAACACTGAGAATAACAGTCACGGGGAAAAGGAGTGACGTGAACCAATAGAACTGACAGACTGAGTTGCAAGGATGAAAACAGAGAAGCCAAAGAGCTACCACTATCCCCTCTGCCGCTGGTCCCACAGCTCCCGGAGGGCCAGGGCACGCTGGCAGAGTTGGTTTTGTTTATCTCACCAGCAAAATCTAGATGACAAGAACCAGCTCTTAATTGAATATCTCAGCATGGCCAATCATATGAACAAAAAATTAAAACCTTGAATTGAAAGCAAAGAAAAATCAACCTCTGTTAAACCCACAGTGGGAAAAAAAATGCAGTTCTGCGTATTACAATCACTTATTGGAGAAAGGAAAGAAATCAGTGAGGTACAGGTGACCTGGGACACACACCAAGGAATCCATTTCTATTGTTTCTTGATCATCAGGGTTGTGGGATTCAGGCTGCATTAATCTGACTGATAATCTGACTGCTTACTGTTCCTCTGCTGCCCTTCATTGCAAACTACCAGCACCTCCGTTTCTAGTGAGGCAGATGCTGACACCCATGAGGGACATTTAGTCTTCAGACTGCAGTTACAAGAATCCGAGGGCATCAAAACCACTCCTGGAAAACTCTATCGGTTTCTCTGCTTGGTGTATGCTAAATTTGAACAGAAATTAAAACGACAGGTTGTTCCAAAAGACATTTGAAATTAGACCTTTAGCATTTTTTTCCCCACATGGAAAGTACTAGACTGTACAATGTAATATGAGGTTTTGTATAATTGTTTAAATATTTTTAGGTTTCTCTAACAACTTAAAATAATGCTGTTTAACATTCCTTCCCAAAACTTGCAATGGTGTATAAATATCCCAAATAAAGTTTTTAAGCTTTATGTTAATAAAATCACATATTTCTAATATGTACTATTGCAGTAACCCCATTAGAGTAGGGACCAATGAAAACTATGACCTAAAATCTACAATTACATTCTTTGTAGTATGGTCTAGTTACCCAGAGCCCATTGGTAGCTCTGTCATGTTCAACCTAAAGAAAATAAAGGACAAATTCGGAGTTTTCAGGACTCAGTGTTTCATACTTACAACTCAACTATTTGAGTGATGAGGCAGAAAATCAGCATGACTAAGATAACAGAAGATCCAGGGGAGAAGTCTGCGTAAAGCCCACTGGAATGGGTTTAAGTCGAGACTGCCTTAGTAGTTAGGAGAGGTAGCTCAGGATGAAATTGAACTATGTCAAGTACAGAATATTACACTCAGAACAAGAGCCAAAGACAAGAAATAAAAACTCTGGTGAGAAAATAGTGGCCTTGCAAATAGTACGGTGGTTGGCAGATAGGTGGTTAGAATCTTTGTTCCCTTTGCTCAGTAGCCTCATCTATGAAAAAAAGGTGCCCTGGCCGGTTTGGTTCAGCAGTTAGAGAGACCCAGTCCAGAGAGACCCGGGTTCAGTTCCCGCTAAGGGTGCGTACCTCGGTTGCAGTTTGTCCCCGGCCCTGGTTGGTTGTGTGGGTGGTAGCCACTTGATATGTCCCTTTCACATCAATGTTTCTCTCTCTCTCTCTCTCCCTCCCAGTCTATCTGCACAAAAAATGAAAAGAAATGTCCTTGGGTGAGGATAAAAAAAAAAAAAGAGGTAACATCAGTCCCTGTCTCCTAGAGAAGTCAAGCGGATTCAGAGGCCTAATACAGGCAAAAATGTTGGCACAGCATCTGCTGTGTAATGTGAACTATTATGAGTGTAAAAATTTACCAATAGGCCAGTCCAAGATGGCAGATAGAAGGAAGCTCAAACAAGATAGAAGGATACTCTATGTTGGGGGCATATGTATGCATACATGTATATGTAATAATTATAATTTTATACATATAAATTATAATCATTATAATGATATAATATATAATTATTCTTATATCTCTTTCAAAAAAAGCATTATCTGTAGTGAATTATCTCTACCCTTGTTTAGGTCATGCGGCTAAACAAATTGAGTACAATCATTAGTTGAGTACCTACATGGAAAATCATCTACTTCAATCACTGGGAACCAGGATTTAGGAAAACTGAGATCTAAATGCAATTTTGTCCTTGGGGTTGGGGCTGGGGAATTATGTCCCTTCTGTCCCTACTCCCTTCACCGTCAGATAATACCAGACATACCTAGATCAGATGAATGTTCAGAGAATCAAATTAAAGATGAGAACAAAAGAATAGGTGAAAGGAACCATATAAAATCTGTATCACTCCATAGAGCCAAATAAGCCAAACAGACATTGTTTGCCATGAGCAGTACCTCTTCCTGAGCACAAGAAAGCTGTTCGGCTGTGACATGCACTAAAGATGGCCTCTCAGGCCATTAGGGCAGTGACCACAAGGAGAGTAAAATTCTGGCCTTGGCAGCTTTTTTAATCTCCAAATTGCAATTAGGTAAAATTAATGAACTCCATCCAGAAATTTGTATATTGTTTTTCAGATAACTATTAAGTTCTGTCTTATGTGCCAAAAGTGCCCTTCATTTCAACCTCCGAGGATATATATGCTGTCAAAAATAATTTTTTCCTCCTGACTCATTTTAACTTAGTGTTACAACAGTTCATTAAAATAAAAACCCAAAATTCAAATTTATGAAATATGTTGCTGGTAGCTTCACTATAATATTTGAATGTTTAAAAATCATAGCATGCCCACCCACACACAAGAAATTCTGAAGAAATATTGAGGCTTGTGTAAAATCCTGTGGTCAAATAATGAGGAACTATAAAAATGTTGGCTTCGTTTCTCATATATTCAAGTGATGCATATTTGAAATCATTCTCAAAACAACCGAAATTAAAACTTGGACACATTTGCTGGGACTACAAAGGTAGGTGTTTTAGAGGGTTTTTTTTTTTTTTATTTAAAGGGGGTGAAAGAGAAGGGCAACTACCTTAAAATGAAGTAGGAAAGGAATGTGATAGCAATTAAAATGCTTTAAAAATTATAAACCATATCAATGTCTCATATCAGATCTTCATTCCTGCACGCCCCAGCTCTCTCATCCTGGTCCCTCCCTGTGCTTTCCCTTCCTTGGTGACTTGTAACCCTTTCATATTAGGTGAAAACAGAGAGGTTTAATAAGCTTCAGAGCCAACTCTTAGTTGAATTTTTTCAAACACTGAAAAAGGCAGATCTCTCCACCCAATTAAACGGAAAAGCATACGTAAGCTAATCTATGTCTTGCCCTCCACTCAACCTCCATCCAAAGAAAACAAGAATCTCTTAATCCCATCACACTCCAAATAGGCTAAAGCAGGAATCAGCAAACTTTCCCCATAAAAGACCAGATAGTAAATATTTTTGGGTTTGTGGGCCACATATCTCTGTTGAAACTACTCAGCCCTGTTGTAGAACAAAAGCAGCCATAGAAAATGCGTAGAGGATTATGTGGCTATTTCCAATAAAACTTCACTTATGAAATTGGAAATTAATATCACTTTTATGTATCGCAAAATATTGTTCTTCCTTTGATTTTTTTTTTCCCCCAACCACTTAAAAATCTAAAATCAATTAATTAGCTCAAGGGCCCCATGTAAAAGGTGACAGGCCAGATTATGCCCACTGGTCTTGGTTTACTGACCCCTGGACCAGAGAATGATTGCAATCCATGATGCACTATGAAGGGAAAAGGAAAAAAAAAAAAGGTTTCATTTCTAAAACATTAAATGGTAGCATTTAATGTTAGGGAGGCTTAGTGACATTTTACATACATCATCTGGCCATGTGCATAAGACAAATGTCAAATGAGTATGAGGATTCTGGGATTTAGTTATCTCAACATGGGAGCACTTACTTTGACTCCTTATCACTTGTCAATAGGTCAAAATGCCATTCTATCTTAATAAGCTTTTCATGTCTTGATTATATATGGTATTGACTTGTCAATGAAGGGAGTGGGTCGAAAGAAAGAAGGAAGAGAGTAATTTTACAAAACAGTGCATTTGGGCTGAAACCTGAATAATGTTGATACCCAGTCCTATGGTCTGATATCCTTCCACAGCTCTGTTTGTGAAGGTAACTTTGTCATGTCTGCCCACCTAGTTTGATGATAAAAGTGCATACAGTATCAGCTATGCCATGTTGGCAGCCAACCCTCGACCCCGAGGCTTGTCAGTGGACTTCTCAGAACATCTACTACCTACTCCATAAATGGAGATATCGCTATAGGATGGCCAGGAGCCAATGAAACGCTGTGCTTTAAAATGAAAGTACTTTAAAAACTAAAGTCAAGTTAGATGTCTTTCTTGCACAAAGGAAAACAGAGTACAAGGTAACATCTGCCTTTAAAACAGACTAATGCTGTTCAACTTGGGTCTTCACTGAAATAATAGGCTCATTCAAGAAAATCACCAAACGCACAAGAACATTCAATGTAAGCTAGAGAAATAAGATTTCATTTGTGAACAATGAGAACAGGCTTTTAACTTTCCAACCATTAGTATCACAGAGAAGAAAACATTTGGTCCAGCTCTTAGGATATATATTTGACATCATTTGTCTTCCAGATCAAATAGCGTGAGAGCATGCCTTTTGACTTTTCTACAGAGGTTTATACAGTACAATGAAAGCAGAGTCTATCTTGCAATAAGCAGTTATTGCACTGCTACTGTGGGCCAGCACATTAAACATCTGCAGGGTGCAGGTGAAGCACTATTACTGGGGTTGTTCATAGTACTTCCTGTCTGGCCTGCTTCTTACATCCCTGATGGCGTAGCCATTCTGGTGCTACAAATCTCAATGGTCAAACTGAGATCGCTCCGCTGCACTTACATGAGGATCCTACCATCTTTCCAAAGCACAAATTAGTCTTGTCATTTCTCTATTTTAAAATCCTTCAGTGGCTCCCTTTCATTTCCAGATTCAGATCAAACCCTTGATCTTAAAAAAGACCCTTGTTAGACATACCCTACTACTGCCTTAGCTTCATCTCCATGTGTACTTTCCATCCTATCCATGCTCAAGTTTCCTCTAACCTTCCCATGACCTCCCAGCACCAAGATACTGTGACAACAGTTTTTTCCCTCATTGTTGTTACTATGTTCATCATAATCCCCCTATTAAATGGGGGCCCCATGAAGAAAACAGAGCATGTCTTCTATTCTGTATTCATAGGGCCTAGCACAAGTGCTTCACAGAGATGATGATTTATCTGCCAAATGACTAACAAATTTAAACTTAAATTTTTATCAGTTTAGAATAAATGCTGAAAGAGAGTCTGCCTTGTGTATTTAATGTAATCACATAATTTTATTACAAACAAAAATACTTTAGATTATAAAGAGCTCCATTTCCAGATTAGGCGCCAATTTATTATATACTACATTGATCTTATGTCTCATTTTTCATCTCTAAGAAACAAAAAGTATGCATATTCCTTAAGAGATCAATATTAAAAATGTAACTACCAACAGAGGATATTACTCTCTAGAGATATTTCCATAGACTCATGAGAGTTACTAGAACTAGAAGGCCATTATTCCAGAGTGTGTTAGGTAATTTCTCTACACTCAAAAAGCTAGTTACTGTCAGAGATCAAATCAGAGCCCAAAGCTCCTTCCAACTAAGCGTTCTTTTAAAGATGTGATCTATCAAAAATCGATTTCTCTGTTTGAAGATAAAATCTATCTTAAATTCCTTAATGGGATTTAAAATACTTAAACTGACCATTTGTTTAAGAAAAATAGTCAAAAAAAATTTGAGATTTGTCTAATACTTAGGTTTGTAATTATGCATAATAGTTTTGTCTATATCGCATGGTTTGTTTTTTAAGGAAGAGTATAATGATAAAAAAAAAAAAAAAAGAATATTCTATTAGAGTCAGTATCTCAGACTTTGAAGACCCCTTGCTACTGACTCATTGTGTGACTTTGGGGAAGTACCGCCTTTATAAACCTCAGTATGCCATGTGTTGGGGGTGGGGGTCAGGGGATGGGGAGAAGAGAAGGAGGCAGAATAGAATCAATTAGGTCTCTTCCAGATCTAGGTGTATAATTTTTTTTATGAGTTTAAGAAAACTTCTACATGCCCGAGAGAGAACTTACAGGGTTGTAAACACACACACAGGTTGAAAGGTGAAAGTATTTATTAATTGAACTAAACATCCTCTCCTTTAAGAACTATTTGAAATATGCTTACTTTGGCACAATGCAATAAGCTACTACTTATCATTACCTGAACTGAAACTAGTGAATACAGAGACAAAATAGTCCATAATATTTCCAGTTAAGAGATTCACCCAGTTATCTTCATCATCATCTATGGTAGCTTACTAAAGCAATGATAAAGACATTGGAAAGGACTGTCACATGTTAGTGACCCACCGAGTGTTCCATTAACCCCTACCTACCTAATCACATTGAGCATCTCACCAAGAAATTAATTCCTTTACCTTTACATGGCTTTAAATGCCAAAATTTGTTAATAGGAATCTCTTCATTAGATGTAAAAATTGTTTCAATTTGTAGCTTATCTGTTTTATAAATTTATAAAGCAATACCTCTTTGGAATAAACTGAAAAGCATTCCAGGGAACATTTAGTCTGGTAACAAAGAACATGCATGGGCTACTATCAGTCAGATGCACACTCTAGTATCAACTCTTCTATACACTAGTAGTTTGTGACTTTGAACAAACTATTTAACTTCTCTAGGTCTCAGTTTACTTGCCTCTAATGTAGCTACTACATAAGCCCATGGTGTCTTTAAGAGAAGAGCAGCTAATATTACTGAGGGCCCCTCCCCCTTCTGAGAGACCTCAACCACCTGGGACATTTCAACCATTCAATTCATATGTACTGAGCATCTATTAGATGTCAAGCTTTTGACTGGCTGACCTCAGTCAATCAAACTGTGGCTCTGGTAACACCAAGCTTTTGGACACAATCCCCTAAGACTAAAACCAAGTGACAAATACTTTATCTTATCACAATATAGGTGCCCCTGACTCTTCCCTACCTAGCCACCCAGGCTAGACGGCTAAGAAAGGAGAGAACAGAGCAAGTCCCACAATTTCTGCAGTCCTTCATGACTGTTCTCGCCTAACCACGAACTTCTCCCTTCTCTGACCCCTTTTATAATACTAAGTGATACACCTACCCTATCTGCCTGTTGTGCTTTGGCAGTACTTTTTGTAACGGTGTTGTAGTATACTGTTGTCTGATTCTATGCAACTCGATTGTGTCTTCGGTCTATTTGTATCTTCTACTTCTTTTTTTTTTTTTTTTCATCCTCACCTGAGGACATTTTTCCATTTTCTGTACAGATAGAGTGGGAGGGAGAGAGAGAGAGAGAAACATCGACGTGAAAGGGACACATCGAGTGGCTGCCACCTGCACGACCAACCAGGGCCAGGGACAAACTGCAACCGAGGTACATGCCCTTAGCGGGAACCGAACCCGGGTCTCTCCGGACCGCAGGCCGACGCTCTAACCGCTGAGCCAAACCGGCCAGGGCTATTTGTATCTTCTAAATAGACAATCTTGAAATCAATTTTACTTTATTTCTTCTATAATCCCACAAGCACTGAGGTTACATCTACATATTTGTTAGAGGGCTGTATCTTTACAGATCTTTAAACACACATGATATAGACTTTCTGGTACTCAGAGTAATTACATATGTTCCCTCACTTATAGTCCACAGTTGTTCACATTCTATTAAAAACATTAAATCATATTTCCATTAACTTTAAATAGCTAGGCCTTTTTTTTCTCTTTTCTTTTCAAATGCATCATTAAATGGCACGGTTTAAGAATGGCAGGTATTTCTAAAAGCACTCAGATTTGACATGCATAAATTCTTTACAAACACCTAAACACCGGCCTTGGCGTTCACAAATTAAGGGATAGTCATACTTCACTGTGAATTTTCTTATATGTTCAACAGTACTAGGTTTTGGTTTTTTTTATTCTCACCTGAGGACATTTTTCCATTTTTTGTTCAAATGGAGTAGGAGGAACAGAGAGAAAGAGAGAGAAACATCGACATGAAAGGGACACATCGAGTGGCTGCCACCCACACGACCAACCAGGGCCGGGAACAAACTGCAACCGAGGTGCGCACCCCTAGCAGGAACCGAACCCGGGTCTCTCTGGACTGCAGGCCGACGCACTAACCGCTGAGCCAAACCGGCCAGGGTCAAAATTACTAGTTTTTAAATCAATCTCATTTCATTTAAAAAACATTAACTATAGCATTCTTCTAACCTAAAACACATTTTTCACAAAATGCCAAAACAAGGGCCGCATCATAAAATATAGCAGAATTAAAACGAAAGTAGCCAATTGACTGGAAACAATTACAAAATATCTCATTTCTATAATTTTTGTTTACAAATGATTTTTGAAAATATACTACCTCTGGCAAGAAAAGTATATGTATTATTATTTTCTTTTACATGAAAATTTTACTAGTCTTTTTGCCTTCATTTTAGCATATTTCTGATATCCTCCTGGTTCATGAATAAAACAAAACCATGACTGACAGGAGGTAGACACTTTATAATTACTGAACAAGTGTTCTGTCCAAGGCTAATTTCCCCACTTAGGTTTTTGCATCCTTTGTTTTCTATGCAGTGATCTTGTTTCTTTAATAACTGCCCCTTTTTCTCCACTTCAACTGTGCCTTTCCCACTCAAGCCTCCTTCCATGTCTGTCTGTCTGTCTGTCTGTCTGTCTGTCTGTCTGTCTCTCTCTCTCTCTCCCACACACACACACACACACACACACCCCTATTTCCTGATCCACGTGCTGCCTGGCTATCATCAACTCCTTTTCAACAAGCTTGGCAGTGCAGGGAAAGAGAAAGAGGGTCTATAATCATTGTGGCTGCTTCCCTAAGACTACGTGGACTCCCTAAAACCATCGCAGTCAGGATAGTGCCCCAATAATAACAATAAGACAACTCTCATCAAAGTTAACACCTATTGTTTAGAGAGTGTGACTCTGACCACTTGTTATTTCTCAAGCTTCCTGTTTCTGCTTCTGAGACATCATTCTCTGATTTCTTTCTTTTTTTCCTGGAAACCCAGTCACAGCCTCCTCCACAGGCTCTTCTTTGTCAACATTTTTCAGGCATTAATCCTCTGACTCTTTTCCCCCTCATTCAGTTGATATTCTCTTCTTCCTGCCAATGACTCAGCTGAGACCTCCAAGGAGAGCTCTGGGCCTACACATCAAACTGCCCACTGGGCACCCTCCCCAGGATGTCTCATACCACTCCAAGCTCAACATGTCCCAAATCAACCATTCTCTCCCTTGTGACCTTTCTTCCCAGCAAATATGTTCCTCCTGTATTCTGTACCTTGATAAATTCCACTCTCCTGTTCCCTAAACCAATATTATAAGAATAATCTTAATTTCACCTTCATCCAACATCCTAAAATTGATTATCAAGTCCTATTGATTCATCCTCAATATGCTCTGTCCATTTCTCCATTTGCATTATCACTACCTTCATTCACTTATTCATTCAACAAACACTATTGAGCACCCACTATGCATCAGATGTTTATATACCATAAGCCTGAACAAAACTGATAAAAATCCCTTTCCTTTTAGAGCTCACATTCTAGTGGGAGAGGTGAATAAAACAGATCATAAAATATATAGTATATTAGTTACTCATAAGTACTAGGTGAGGAAGGGAGGGAAAGAGGAAGGACTAAAGAAGAGAAGGAAGAAAGGAAATACTGACATAGGAAAGATTCAAATTTTCGATAGACTGGCCAGGAAATGTCTAATGAGGAGATAACTATTCTCTTTCTTTTTAAACCTAGATTATTGATCTTTCTGCCTTCATTGTTGACTCCCTCGAATTCATTTTCCCTGCCACCAAAAGAAAAAATACCGAAAACCATAACCTTATCATTCCCTACATAAAATCCTTCACTGACTACTTGTGGCTTTCAGGTAGATGTTTATACTGCCTACATTTAGCACATAAGGCCTGTCATTACTAGTTCCCACCAGCCTCATTGGCATCATTTCTGGTTATACAATGGAGCTCGACTCAACCACCTACATTTTACTTCAAAATGGATGACTTTGGGGTGTGTGTCTCTAAGCCATCACATGTTTTTCTTTTTACCTTTTTCTACCTGTAATGCTTAATCCTAATAATTCTGAAAATGCTCAAGTCATCATAAGTGTCATCTTCTACATTGCTAAAATGCACTCCAACTTTTACAAAGTACATTTTACTTGACTTAGGTAACTTCATCCATAAAATAGAAATACCATAACCTACTTCGTACACTTGTTTGAAAAATAAAATGAGATGCAATTGGCACAGTATGGACTCTAAATGATTAGCAGTTTTTCCCCCATAATACACTGAATTGTCTGTCTTTCCCACTAGATCAGGCTTTCTCAACATCAGCACTACTGACATTTTGGGTCAGATAATTCTTTACAGAGGGGGGTTGTCTTGTGCATTGTAGAATGTTTAATAGTATCCATGGCCTCTAACCGTTAGATATCCTTCCAGTTGGAATAACCAAAATGTCTCCAAACATTACTAAATGTCCCCTAAGCCCTGGCCGGTTTCTTAGTGGTTAGAGCATCAGCCCGTGGACCAGAGAGTCCCAGGTTCGGTTCCTGCTAAGGGTACATACCTCGGTTGCAGTTTGTCCCAGCCCTAGTTGGGGTCATGTGGGTGGCAACCAGTTGATGTGTCTCTCTCACATCAATGTTTCTCTCTCTTCCTCCCTCTCTCCTTCCCTCTGTCTGAAGATAAATGCAAAAATGTCCTCGGGTGAGGATAAAATTTTAAAAAACTAAAAGAAAACTAAATGTCCCCTGAGAAGCAAAATCACCCCTGGTAGAGAATCACTGCTCTGTACCATAAGCAATTCAAGGGCATAAGCTAATTATTACTCATTATTGTATCTCCAAGTAGCTAGTAACAAAGCTAGCAAATATTAATATTCAATAAATACATATCAGTAAGAACCACAACCTTGCCTGCTGGCACCACAGATTAATTTTACCTATTTTTGAAGTATATGTATATTTTTATGGATTCTTTCATTCAACATTATGTTGTGAGGTTCATTTATGTTGCTGCATGCTGCAGTATTTCATTTATTTCCACTCACTCCTATATATTTTATTTTTATTTTTTATTGTTAAAAGTATTACAGATGTCCCCCTTTTTTCCCCATTGACCCCCTCCTTCCCATCCCACTCCCTCCCGCTCTCCCCAACCTCATGTCTGTGTCCACGACTTGTGCACATGTGCACATAAGCTCTTTAGTTGATCTCTCCCCACCCTCCCAGCCCCAGCCCTCTGAGGCTCGTCAGTCTGTTCCCTTCTTCCATGACCCTGGATCTCTTTTGGTCGACAGCTTAATTTGTTCATTATGTTCCATAAATAAGTGAGATCATGGAGATCATGTGGTACTTGTCTTTCTCTGACTGGCTTATTTCACTTAGCATAATACTCTCCAAGCAGAAATGAAGAATGGCATAGCTATTTCTTTTTCTTAATATACTATACTTTTCACAGATATTCTATTGTTTTGACATTGGTTTAGTTCCATGTTGTAGCTCACATGACTAGTGTTGTCATGAAAAACCTTTTATATGTGCTTTGGTGACAAGTCAGGATAGTAGTTTTGTTAAAAGAGGGGAGAAGGGAGTGATTGAGAAGAGATACAATGAGGGTTCTTGGGGTGCTTTCTAACATTCCCCCTGTGTGGTGGTTACATATGTGTGTCCACCTTTTTGATTATTCATTACGTTTTCCATTTATAATCTGTGAATACAGAATTCTGTATATTTCATTTAAAGTTTTTTATATTACTAAGAATAAGACAGTGGTACAAATAGAGGGGGAAAGGCCAGAGAGTCTGGTAAATACCCTTTAATGCCAATATTCATGTGAAAGATAAATGTTTATATTCATTTGTATCAAAGACAAGCATATTAAAACAAAAAAATGCATTTTTATACATTTTTGTCAGTAATACCCAATGTTTCTGAGATGCAAAGGAAAATGTCTACTCTTAATGAAGAAATGAATAGGTACAACTTTTCTAGAAGTTCATTTGGCAATATATATATATCAAAAGTCTTTAAAATATGTATTATGGCTACATATCAATTATATCTCAGTAAAACTGGAAATGTATTATGCTTAAAAGTTTATCTTATGAATAAAATCACACAAATGTGTAAAATTATATGTTTGTGAGAGAAATAATCTGTATATAAGAATCGTCTTTATGGAACTGCTTATAATGGTGAAAAACTGAAAACAAAATTTCAGTAGGTAATTACATAAATAATGGTATATCCATTCAGGAGAATGTATGTAGCCATATTTAAAGACATGAAAAAATGTTCCTAATTCATTAAGTTAAAACAAGTAATAAAAACAGAAAAATGATACATTTGTAAGAAAAGAATTAAATTTGCACAGAAACAAAATGTCGAGCATAGAAGCCAAAATGTTAACTTTTGCAGTGAAGGCCAGGGAGGGGCAGTATGGAGGGGGTCGATGGGGGAAAAGGGGAGGCCCTCTGTAATGCTTTCAACAATAAAGGTAAAATTTTTTTAAATGTTAATTTTTGTTATATTTGAGTAGTTTTTTGTTGTTGTTTATATTTGCTTTTACTGTGGTTTTTTTGTTTTGTTTTGTTTTAGGTCTATTTTCTAAGCTTTCTATAGGAATATGTATAACAATTTTAAAAATTAGGGTTTTTCACATAAACAAGTTTATCAATGAATGAGAAATTTAAAATATTAGAGAAAAATCACCTAATAATATCAGAGGTAATGGCTGCTCTTAGCATCTAGTATAGTGTGTGTGTGTGTGTGTGTGTGTGTGTGTGTGTATTTTCACAGTATGCCTCGTATGATTTCTAAATTGGTTTTTATAAGCATGTCTGAATTTCATAAGCTCCATGCAGTTTGGATCAAGAAGACAACCTCAGGCAACATTTCATAGAGCAAATCTTCCTTTGGAAGAAGGATATGCTTTCTAATTCGTATCTTACTCTAGCGATTAGAAAACAGATGAGCAAATTTCACTTAAAGGATTTTTTTAAAGCTACTATTGCTTGAAGTATAATTTTATTCTCTACTTTCGAGAAATAACCTCTTAAGAAAACAAAAAGTGGATATGATTTCAGATTCTCAGACAGAGACAGCTTTTCAAAGCTCTGCCCCTCTGAACAGAATACATAGAACAATGCAATATATGCAAAGTATGAAAAAAACGTGAATCGTTAGTATTTAAGGATCACGGTCATCCAAAGTCATATACTGAGAATTAAGAAATAGTTTTCCACTTTCACTTGGCTTCACAGGAGTCTTGTTAATAAACATTTCCCACTTGTACTAGACAAGTAATGATTTCCTCCAGGTCAGTAAACTGCCAACATTGATTGCATTCACTTACAATAAGTATAACCATAGCAAACCCATTCTCACACACAGATTCTCCTTTCAAAGCTGATTTACAGTCATTGTTCCCTCTCCTTTTCTGAGAAAAGGGATTAACATAGCCAAAATGTGCCTTTAACCCCTGCCTGGGAGCCTCCCTCTAAGGAGGCCCCTAGGATACACTACGAAGTATTTTTGAGCAGCCATCCATACCAGTTTACCCAGACTGTTCTGATTTATAACCTGTGTCCCTACAATAGTTTTTAATAGCAGCTCCTTGCACTCCCCAGTGTCCCAGGTTGAGTGACACATTAGTCACCCCACCATCCATAGACAGTATGCACAATGCTGGGCCTGGAACCTGAGATAAACTCCAGATGCCATTTCCATTCTTGCTGCATCTTCCTTGTGCACTGACCGTCTGGAATGAAAAACCACCCAGAATAATCATGGACTCAAATCCCCCCAAAAGTGTTCTAAAGCAAGCTGAGTAGAAAACTGTTTTAAGATGGACCTATCCTCCTATGAAGTTCAAAAACTAGAAAAGACAAATTACTAGATAACCCAAATCATATAGCATACGAATAAGGTAATTATTTGGAGGAATTAGCCAGTCTATGGATACTTGTTTGAGTTGTACCCCTCTAGTTATTAATCTAAAAAATCCAATGGAATGGAAGTAGATCCAAATTTCCTCTAGGCCTAGACATTTCTATCTATGCTGATGGCAACACTATTCACCCAGTCATCTCAGCTAGAAACCGTAGGCTCAGATTTGATTCTCTCTCTTCACTCTGTCAAATTAGTTGCTAAGTCCCACTGACTATTTTTCAAGTCTCTGGAATTCATTACTCACAAACCTTTCATCAGAAGACTATTTCCAATTCTCGATAGTTAGAGTAGCCTTCCTCGACTTCCTATTCTTCTCCAACTCATCTCCCTCACTTCTGCCAGAATTACCTTAAATGAAGCAATTTCTTTAGTCCACTGCCTGCTCAGAACCCTCGGGTAATATCCATGTCTCTTCGCATGACCTTCATCAGTTGCACTGAAGCCTCCCTTGACATCCCAGATTCCAACCACATTCCCATTAAGCACATACTGCTCAATGGTTCTCATCCAGAGATGGAACTGCTCTCCTAGGAGGTGTTTGGAAATGTTTGACATTTTTGCTTGTCACAGTGATTTGAGGGCACAAAAGACATTTAAAGAGCCGGGATTGAGAACAATAAAGGTCCAGCAACGTAGGACAAGATGCCTTGCCAAAATGCCAACAGCACACCAAGTGAGACTTGTTCCCCAGACACATTATTTTTACACGTGTGGTTCCTTCTTTCTAGAATATATTTAACCTTCCTCCACTAGTTCTGCCTCCTTCCAAAACAAAATTGTAGGTGGATAATACAATTCAAACTCTCTTCTTATCCGAAGACCTCAACTGATTTAATAGTCATATACACAGTGTGTTAATGGGAGATAATTAAATCACTCTATTACATAGTGGCTGCCTGCTGATTAGCACTTAGTGTATTAAATTACAACTAATCTTCTTACCCACCTGTTATTTTGCTCCCTGTTCCTCTTTTCCTTGTCCTTTCTATTCCTTAAAATTTGAGCTACTTAAAGAAATACATGTTCCTTTAGCATCTCATTGATTTTTCTAAACTCTAATTTCTACTGTTTTTGTAGTAGTCTATGAAAATTATTTTTTGGATTAAAAGATGAAATTGCCCAGCTGGTGTGGCTCAGTGGATTGAGCATCGTCCATGAACTGAGAGGTCTGGGTTTGATCCCTGGTCAGAGCACATGCCTGGGTTTCAGGCTTGATCCCCAGTGTGGGGCAAGCAGGAGGCAACCGATTGATGATCTCTCTCTCATTGATGTTTCTATCTCTCTCCCCCTTTCTCTCTCTAAAAAAAAAGAAAATCAATAAAAATGTATTTTTTACAAAAGATGAAATGTTGTACCTGCATTCTTATGTATGTATGTAAGAATGCCATTCTTTAATACGTTTATGTAGTTGTTAAACTTAGAACTCAGACTATTTTGAAGTAAATTAAATATTTTAGTTACATCTTTTATCAGTAATGGTGTTTTACAAAACTCTAAACTGAATGTATTAGACTAAGGTATTACAAACTCAGGTAAAAGAGGAAACATAAGCTACAAATACTGTGGTAAACTGGAGAAAATGTTCCCAGCGAGACGGTATTTAGCCCTGGATGGTTAGAGTTGGCCTGCAGACCAGAGTCCGGGGTGGTTTCCTGCTAAGGGCATGTACCTTGGTTGCAGTTTGTCCCCACCCTAGTTGGGGTCTTGTGGGTAGGAACCAGTTGATGTGTCTCTCTCACATGGATGTTTCTCTCTCTTTCTTCCCCCTCTCTCCCTCTCACTCCATCTGAAGATAAATGCAAAAATGTCCTCGGGTGAGGATAAAAAAAAAAAGGTATTTAAATTCCTTTCTTATGTAAGGGCTGAGTATGCCTTACAAAGTTCTGTAACATATTATAGATATGTTATAGATATACCCATTTTTTTAGTCAAGAATTTCAACTTAGCTCCCCCTAAGTTGCATAAACAGTACAATCGGGTAGATGGAAGCCAGCTGCTCACGTGCACATCTGTTCATGTCTGGGGCGCGGTGTCCATAGTAGCCCGATGGGCAGGAATGCAGGCACTCCCCATACTGGCGCATGCCTTCTCGTCGAAGAAAGAAGAACAACTTCTGCTGACATCGGCTGCACCCATTGTCCTTTGAACAAGACAAGCAACCCTTGCAAATGGGATTTGATACATAACTAGCTGTAAAGGAAAAAAAAAACAAAACATGTTTAAATATGAAGGTGATCATACTTCTGGTCAATACAACATGCTGTGATGACAAGTATCTCTTGTTCTTTTATTTTCATCACACAGGAAATCCAAACAAGAAATCCATTGCAAACCCCAAGAAAAATGATTAATACACAGCCAAATTTAGAAACAAAGAAGACACTCGGAGTCAGAGTTGAGGCCGGAAGCTCCAACAGAATGGCTCATGGAGACTTAGACCAGACAGACGTAGACCTCATGGCAGCATCCTGAGTCCAGACCAAGAAATGTGTATATAAAGAGCTGTAGTTGTAAGGGCTGTCTGTCCACACAACCAGACTAGACGCTCCCACTCCAACTGGCCAGAGAAGAAGAGTCAATCCTGGATTAGGGGCATTAAAAGGGTGAAAAGAGGGGAGAGAAAATGTAATCAAGACATCCAAGAGTGGGATTCAAGCCTAAACGATCGATGTAGTAAGGAGTCCCTAAGTCAAGCGGTTAACATGAAAACATCACAATCCAGGAAAACCCACCAAGAAAAAAAAATCTGAAACTACCCTAAGTTTTTACAATCCTGGGACCTGGGACTTTCATGAAAAACTACCTTCCCATCAAAATGAACAAGTCACACATGCAGGCAAACCGCTGTGAGGTAGTCATCAGTCTCAGTGAGAGAGAGATTTCATACTAGAGTCAGAAATAACAGAACAATCTAAAAGAGACATTTAACATTTTTTATTTATTGATTTGAGAGAGAAAGAAATACTGATTTGTTTTTCCATTTATTTATGCATTCGTTGGTTGATTCTCATATGTGCCCTGACTCGAGGTGGAACCGCAACCTTGGCGTATCAGGATGATGCTCTAACCAACTGAGTTACCTGGCCAGGGCTAAAATGAGACTTTTAAATGAGTATCTTTAGAATTTGAAGAGATAAAATAAGGACTAGAAGTCACATGAAAAGAATATCATAAAAATAATGTGCAAACATTAGGAAGAAATGGAAATTCTAAAACTGACAAGTTGTATGGTAGACTTAGAGAGAGGGAGTTAACTGGAAAACAGGTTTAAAGAACTGAAGCACAAAACAAAAGATAATAATGTAAAAAGGATAAGCAGCATGAAAAAAAGTTCCAGTACATGATTGTTAGGTGTCACAGAATCAAATCAAGAGAATGACTAAGATGTAATGTTCAAAGTGATCATGGTGAATTCATTTCCAGAATTAAAGAAAGACATGAATTCTTCAATGAAAAATTCAGAGACCTGAGCCGATCAGTAAAAATAAGTCAGCATCTGAACACAGCATATTTATAACTAAAGAAGGAAGTCAAATGAGAGGGGAATAGCAGATTGCCTAGAGAGGAATAAAAATCTGAGGAAAAAAAAAAGCAGACTTCTTATCAGAAATAATGTGAGGTAGATAGTGGGATATTATTATCTTCAACATGCTGGGGAAGAATGATCAAATTCTAGTTCCATAAGCAATTAAATGATAGTTGAAAGATTAGGGGGAAATAAAGATTTTCCACCAAAATAAAGGCAAAGAACTTACCAATCAGAATCACTCACTAAAAGAACGAATAGACTGCCCAGCTGATGTGGCTCAGTGGACTGAGCATCAGTCCCATAGACTGACGGGTCCTGGTTCAATTCCCGGTCAGGGCACATGTCCTGGATAGCAGGTTTGATCCCCAGCGGGGGGTGTGCAGGAGGCAGCTGATCAATGTTTCTCACATCAATGTTTCTCTCTCTCTCTCCCTTCCTCTGTCTCTAAAAAATCAATAATAACTATTTTTTTAAAAGAACTAGTAGATTATATGTACTGGGGAAAATAAAATGGAACCCAGAAGGAAGTAAAATGTAATAAGCAATTATGACCAAACCACTTGAGAAATATGGTGGTGTATCTATATAAGTATACACTTTAAAAAATGATTAATTTTCAGGGTTTACAAATAAAACATATTTTATATTCAACAGCAATAACATGGAAGACTTGAGGGAAGCCAAAGTTAAAGCATTCAAAGTTTCTGTATTATGAGTGAGGAAGGAAGACCAGCATAAATTAAACTTTGTTAGATTAAATGTACTTGCTAATACTCTAGATACCAACTACAAAAAGTACTATAGAACTTCTAACTTCTAAACCAGTGACAGCTACAGATATAGTAAATGTATAAAATATGTGTAGGAGGTAACAATCCAAACATCCGTGAACAGAAAAATGGATAAATTGTGGTACGTTCATAATATGAATTTTAATGACATAAAGGATTAAACTGTCAGTACAGACACTAACATAAATGAAATTCATATACATTTTGTGGAGCACAAGAAGCCAGGCCAAAAAATAATAGTAATAAGTGCATGTTCTAATGATTCTATTTATATTGATGTCAAGGATGCATGGAGCGAATCCATGATGACAGAAATTAGAACACGAAATGCCTCTGAGGACTGAAGACCGACTGGAAAGGAGTATGATGGAATTTTTGGCAGGTTGTGGCTTAAACAACAGGAATTTATTCTCTCGGTTCTGTAGACGAGGTGTCTGAAATCAAGGTGTCAGCAGGGCAGGTGCGTCTGAGAGCCCTAGAAAGCAGGATGCCGGGCTGTGCCGGTGGCCCCAGGGTTCCTTGGCTCGTGGACGCGTAACTAACCTCTGCCTCCATGTTCACATGGCCACCTTCTCAACGTAAGTCTGCGTGTCCTTCTCTGTTACTTATAAAGACATTCTCACCTTAATCCAGTATGATCTTATATTCATCCTCACCTTAATTATATTTGCAAAGCCACTATCTTCAAATAAGGTCATATTCTGAGGTTCCAGAATGAATGTGGGGGTTGGGGGGAAACCATTTACCCACTAGAGGAGGTAATGGAAATGTTCTAATCTTGATTGGATGCTGGTTAAATATATGTATATATTTTCAAAACTCATCAAACTGCATTTAAGACCTGTGATTTTTATAATGTGTATAATTTAAGTAAATTATAATACAATATATTATATACAATAACTTCAGCATAACATAGTTACTTATAATCACATCATTTCTGAAGATTCATAAACTATACCATGATATTCTTTACTTTTATTTTTGTAATAAAAAAGAACAGAAATGTCCTATTGGAGGACAATGTGTATAGTACTAAATAAACGTTGAAATAGCATCTGAAAATTGATATATGAGCTTTATGAAGTTTACTACATCTAGTAATAAAAAAGTATAACTTAAAAGTAGGAAAATGCTGTTTCTAGTCCTGGTATAAAATTCAGAAATGATAAAATCTGAAATCCCAGTATAATTTCTAAAATATAAAAAATATATAATTTTTAGTTATTACTATACCAAGCAAGGTCATACATATAACAGATATATAACGTGACACTGACTTCATTTTATTGGGTTAACACACAAAAGAAAGAAATGAGAGAAGGAATCAAATCATTTACTTATAAAAACTCAACATCCAATATATAGGGTGTCCCCCCAAATATGTATACACAACTTTGAATAATTATAAAGCCAGTGTTTATTAAAATACATTTCATGCCCTGGACAGTTTGCTCAGTGGTAAGAGCATCGGCTCACAGACCAAAGGGTAATAGGTTTGATTCCTGTTTGATTTCTGGTCGAGGGCATGTACCTTGGTTACAAGTTTGATCCCTGGCCCTGGTGGGGGTCATGTGGGAGGCAACCAATCGATATGTGTCTCTCATATTGATGTTTCTCTCTCTCTCTCTCTCTCTCCCTCCCTCCCTCCCTCTCCCTTCCTCCCTCCTTCCACTCTATCTGAAAATCAATGGAAAAATATCCTCGGGTGAAGATTAACAACAAATAAAATAAAATAAAAATATATTTCATTTTCAAAGTACAATAGAATCTACAGACACCCTATATACATTTTGGGGGGACACTGTATTTACAGCTGCTTGTAGTAGGTCCATATAGATTTCAGGTCCACAAGACACTCTCCCCATCTTGATCCTGATTGGATCTTGCATCTGTCTTTCATGGAGATCCCCAAACCAGACTTAGTCTCCCTTTCAGGGAAGGGACCAAAGAAGGCACTCAGGTCCAGGATCGGGGCCATTAACATATATATTTTTAAATTTTTTAAATTTAATTTTTAATTACAGTTTACATTCAATATTATTTTGTATTAGTTTCAGGTGTACAGCATAGTGATTAAGTAATCATACACTTTACAAAGTGATCCCCTAGATATTTCAAACACTCACCTGAGGACCAGGCAAAGGAGGGGAAAATGGGTTTGGAAAGTGAGTTTGCTTGGGGTGAGGGGCACATGATGCGGTGTGCAGATGATGTTTCATTGAGTTGTACACTTGAAACCTGTGTGGTTTTGCGAACTAGTGTCACCCCAATAAATTCAATTTAAAACATTTTTGAATTGGCCATTGAGATCTACTTCTATTTCAAAACTTTGTTCTATCAATTTATCTGCATATTGAATCTATTTCATGTACATTTTCTTGCTTGAAAGCCTATCTATCCTTCCCAAATTATTTCTTATTTACTATATTTTAAAAATCTGTCATACTGGAAGGAAAAATAATCAATTTACATGAAAAATTATCTCCTCAGCAATAATTCCTAATAAAATCTGGCAAACTTTCCATATATCCCTTTATGGAAGTGTGCATATATGTGTAATTTGTATTTTTCATAACTGTGATCATACTTTGCATGCAGTATCATAACTTGCCCAATTTCAGTTCAGTTGTGAGCATCTTTTCATAGTGATGAACCACATCAATATCCCCCTGATATTTGTTAAAGAGTCAGTTTTATCGGCTGCCTCTACTTTCCACCACCATCCATTCAATTATCCCCAACACTGCATTTACAAAGACCACAACCGCTTTCCTAATCTTCAGTAAAACCCCATTCTCAGTTCCTGGTCCTCACAACTTTGGGAGCCTGAGTCACTGCTGCTAGTTTTCCTACTCCTCCTACAGACTTAATCCCAACCCTCAGTCTTGTGAGTTCCACTGATCTTGAAACTCAGGTCCTTGTTACTTTTCTCACTTAGACCTATTTATGGCAGCCCAACCCCTGCCCACCTTTCTCTACTTACTCTCCATTCTATTGTTGGGTCCATTTTCCTGCTTTTACATTTATTGTAGGGTTTCCCTTACACCTTACTCTGATGAGATCATCATGGTTTATATTTTCAGATATCTGACTGAAAATAAGCCTATACTACTTATAACTTCCCCAGCTGCCTTCGGAAGAGGTTTTGTTCAGATATTGTTATTGGTGTTCTGAGCAGATGCAAGGAGTGAGCATGTAAGTGTCAAAAACTGGGATACAGCTCAACTTCTCTGTGTCAGAAAGGGGCAACACGGGCAAGGTCTGGGGAGGGTGCAGAATGCTGGGCGAGAGGATTGAAACTGGGACTATCCAGCAGCTGTATGACGATGAAATGGCTTTGGCAGAGGAAGTCGAGCCTGGAGAGAATCCAAGTCACTTGAATTTCAGGATTGTCTAAGAACAGAGCCCACCTTCAGCATAAAGACCCTATGGCATGATATTTAGAGAAATAATTGATGGCTCTTTTGTGAAAGAGAAAGTCTTTAAATAGGAACACGTCTCAAAGGAGTTTGCTGACTGCTTTCTGATCTTGAACTACAGATTTGAAAAGGCAATATCAAGGTTATCCAAATCCCAAACTTAGCTTCATAAGTTAAAAGAGAGTTTGGAAGATTTACATACACAGCAGCAGGTTTAAGGAGAAGGCCCTCTGTACCACAGTGATCACAAACCAAAGCTGGAGATAGACTTACTTTCAGTTCAAAAGTTAAACCAAGCTCTCTTTCTCACCATAAATCACACTCCATAGTAAAAAGTATGGAGAAAACAGAACTGAGAGAAGCAATATAAATTAAAGGCTTTTGGTTTTGCTCTGTCTTTATGTATCAGATACCAACTTTCACCTTGACCACAAGCATTCAGTCGACAATTGTTCTCCACCTTTTTTTAAAGGTATTCTTAAAACCATTGCTTTACTTGAACCTTGACTGGCTTAATGAAAATGAATTGGGAAATACTTACCTGAGTCTATACCCTAGATATCTTTATAACCCTCCACATGAGGAATTCCCTTAAACACAAGGATGTGAGCCACTCCCAAGCTACATGCTTTCTCCTCCTCTCCCCCGTCTTCAGTCACTAATTGTGCTCCTCAATGCTGAAGGGCAAGGGCGCATATACTTTTTACAATTTGAAGCTTCATGAACCAAACCTCAAATAGACTTCTCAGTTTAATTAATCAAGGCCAGTGTCTACTACCCTGGTAGCCTTTATGCTGTAAATCAATAACAATTTAATAAAAACTTCTTCATCCGTTATATGGTGACTACACCAATCTCTGTATCTAAAGTCAGGCAAGAATAGATCTTTAAACATGACTAAAGTAATTTATTTTGTCAGGATCTTAATAAGTCAAATGGCTCTGCCTATAGCTTTGAGGTTGAATTCAAGTGTGCAGGTGAATAAACAGATCTAGATTCCCAGCTCTGAAGACCATGTTTATTTGCTCTCTCTGTAAGCTTCAACTTTTCCTACCCTAAAGCCCGCTGAGATCCAGGGCCTTGTCATTCCAACCAAAACAATTTTCTAAAACTAGACCCACCCAAAATTCTAAAGATGAAATATATCACCCAAAACATGAAAAATCCTTAAAAAGGTGTTAGTGGTATTAGCAAAAATCCACACATATCTCCAAAGGAATACGTGGATATAGAAAACAAGACAGATGATGAGGCAGAAACCAGGTAATAACTTATATTCCCAACTAGTGCATCAAGAGAGAAAACAGCATACATAGAACTCCGTTCTTTTGGTTCTAATTATTTGATTTGTGTTTCTTTAAAACTGCAAAGGTAAGTGTGTTTTTTAATGAATCTTGGTATTTTAAGTCTGATCCTTTGTTAAATCAAGTTCCGTTATTCACATTTTATCCCATAGAGCATTTTGTGTAGGTGTTGAATGCCCATCTGTTTCTAATATACCCCTAACACTTTTTAAAGTGCCCCCCTGTTTCTGGAGTTAGCCCTTGCCAAGCAAGAAGAAATCTAAATTCCTTCTAAGTGAAGGCATCCACTCCTGACACAAGGTACAGATTTCTAATTTTGAAAATAATGGGCCTGAACAATGGGCTGTTGGCATCTCTACCTCGCTCCACGTTTGCTGGTTCAGTAACATTACAAGTTCAACAGATTTTTTTAAATGATTATAATGAACTTGACTGATCAAGCTTATCATTGAAGTGCTAACTTTTGTCTTTGCCCAATTCCAAATTCAAGACATACATTTAAAAACATAAACCCTGTCTCTGGCACCAGCAACAGAAACTTGCATGTTGGACCTTATACAAATCAAGTTGGGCATAGATCCTCCCGCTGGAGCTTGGCAACAGCGGGGTAAAAACAATCCTGTAATCATGTACCACTATGCTCAGACGCAGCTAAGCAATCGAGGCCATGAATTGAGCCACACAAAACTTGGCCGAAATGAGAAATGCCTATTTTAGGATACTTTGCTTAGTTTCACATTAAATTGTAAGTATTTATAGAAAATATCATCATAGAACATGTAATCTTATCTTTGCTACAAAGACAACTTTTAACGCTATATGTTCACCATCATGCCCTAGACCAGTGTTTCTCAATCTGTGGGTCGCGACCCCTTTGGGGGTCGAATGACCCTTTCACAGGGGTCGCCTAAGACATAACAGTAGCAAAATTACAGTTATGCAGTAGCAACAAAAATAATGTTATGGTTGGGGGTCACCACAACATGAGGAACTGTATTAAACGGTCGCGGCATTAGGAAGGTTGGGAACCACTGCCCTAGACAGAAAATAAATATTAAATTAACCATGTTAATAAAGTTTAGACAGAGAAACATTTCTACATGTCCATTAAAGTTATAGAGGGCTAAATTAACATGAATTTTATCTAGAAAAAATTCTGAGCATAATAATAATGGGCAAACACACCAAAACTTACTAAGTTTTAGCACCTCTATAATTAAACCATATTTTCTCAATCTCTTTTATATTTTGTCATAAATTCTTCAATAGATAATAGTTTTAGGTAAAAAGGCTTACAAAACTAACTTCTCAAATTACGAGCTTTGAGAAATCCATATTACTTGGCCACTTGAAAATGTTATTTGATAATTGATAACACCATTTTATCCACCTAAAATATGTTAATTAAGAATGAAAGACCAGATATATCCTTATCTTTAGATATATTCCTTGGGAAAATAATATTTATAAAAATGTATAAGTCTGTCCAAATATGGAAACCATCTCTAGACATGAATATTGTTAATGACAACAGGATTCAAGGTCTTTAATCAGATGATTTTGCTTCTCCTACCAAAACTCAAATTAAGCTAGTCAGAGATTTTAAAATATGAAGGAGGAGAGTTAACAGAGTCACAGATTTATTTTTTAAGACACGATGTGTCACTATGTTCGAAAACAAAACATGAAGAAAATGATCACAAGTACAAGCTTCTAAGTACTCTCCAGTGCCAGCATCATTTGAGTCATTATCCTCAGAGACTGGCACTTCCGACATCCATTTACAGTCACAGTCAACTATGGCCACAGTGTGGCTCACTGAACAGGACACTTTTCACACAGCACAGGGAATCAGAAAGCTTCAAGTCTGATTTAACTAAAATGCCCCAGGGAAACCCAGAATACTCAGTAACTGTGAGTCAAGGAGAGATGAGGTAAAATAAATGTGGATGGAGTCTTACCTGGGTCTGTGTTAGGGCACAACAGGCCTATCTAGAACATGGTAAACACATCCTGCTTTTAACAAATCACAGGCATCACTAACATTCAAGACAGTTTGCAACACTGGAGGGGATCGTAGGGATGGTGCCAGCTGAGTACCAGAAATATCGAGGGGGGGGGACATTTTGTAAGTACATGGCTGTCCAACCACTAGTTAGGCTGAACACCTAAACTAGTACAAAATAATATTGAATGTAAACTGAAAGAGAGCAATAACATTAAAAATATTCAAAGTAACCCCCCCCCCAAAAAAAAAAAAAAAAAACTGGAGGAGACTAAAAGCATGTACCAAAGCAAACATTTGCTACAGTCCTCAGAGGAAAAATAACTTTAGTTCAACACATTTTACCTTGAGACAAAGCAGTATTCCTTCAACATATTTCACCCAAAACAAAAGCAGCTGAGGCAGATATGGGGTGCACATCTGGTAGAGGGAGCTACGGATTTCCCAGAGCTACTGAATACACGTCACTTGCAACGCAAGGTACTCAAGAGCTTTTCATCAGCCCGTCGGGTCCTGACCCTCGGGCTCAGCACCACCGAGCGAGCTGCAGGGGCGCTAGGCAGCACTGGGAACGCAGTCCCGCGCACTCAAGACTCAGGCCTATCCCGGCCGACGCCAGAGTGAGACGCTCAAGCAGAACATGCGAATTCGAATGAATTACACAGGACTCAGCAATTCTTCAGAAACATGTTTCCAGAACAGCCGTAAATACCCAAATTCAAGTAGAAAGACAAGACACACCTACAAAAAAAGTAGCTATGTACAGACCCTAATAAAAATTTTAAAAAATTAAAATCATGAGCCCTCAGTTTAGCATATACAATTCCCCAAATGATGATTTTGTCTTAATTAATACTCATTTTGGAAGCCAAGCCCTATAAGAATTATTCCTTTGCTTCCTCCTATAAACTATTTGACACAAAAATAAATGCTAATATATATCCCTACACTAGATGTTAATTCTGACAGATAATGGGGGGAAATGTGCAATTAAGGATCAGAACACTCTCATCACAGAACCAAGCTATTAAAACAGGCAACATAAGGCACCAGAATCATGAGGTCTTCAGCTTCTGCAACTGCAGACACCAATAACATTAATTAGTTGATCAACTCAGAAAAATGTAAGATAGTTTGAGACTGCTCATTTTCCCAGAGATATATGATGTTTTGAAACAAGGAAAAAATCATATCTTGTGTTGTATAAAATAAGCCACCTGTTTAAATCTATGAGAGAGAAAAAAAATTTAGTCCAAAAAATTCTCTTAATGGATGTGATCCTATAAGCCATAGGTAGAAACTGCTGTATCGCAGACACTACTCTGGCCAGGTGCTGGCTTGTGCTTTGTCAACAAACTTAAAAGACCCTGTGGAAATGTTGAGACTGTTGGTGCTAATGGTAACTCCAACATGAGCAGATCTCAATATACATTTATGAAGATTGTGAAACCACCACTCTCATGTGGCTCCCTGCTCACACACAAGGAGATAATCCAATTACATCGATGAAAGCACAAGCTGCTCACCCAGACAGATTTTTATTTCATAAAGTACTTAAATACTTCTTATACTGACACTGTTTCAAAATACTTTTGCATATTTCCTAAGTACTGTAACATAAGTGTGTGACCTATCCAACTGCCTGAAGGAAAACATCTCTCCCTCCTGCCTATCCAAAGACTAAATTGTTTTTTTCAAAGACAGAAGGGATAGGATGGAGTCCATCTAACGTACATTCCCATTGTGTACATGCAGTTCTACTACCCCTCATATACCACCTGCTTCCTAGAAAAGAAATTAGTTTGCCAACTCCTGCTTATTCCACTATTTTCATTTTAAAACAATAAATGAAAAGGAAATTGGATGGCTTATTTGGTGTCATAAACACAGCCCTCAAGAAGAATCAGTGTCATGACTAACCAGATTAAAGGCTCCATGTGTTTTAGATGTGGAAACTTCATGGGTCAGACCACTGTGTTTTAAAATTGAGAATGAGCATTCTGTTACCTACTGTCCTAGAGAAAGGTTTCTTCAAACAAAGATAATAAAATTTTAACTTGCCTTAATGAAAAACACAATGACAAACCCTGAGGGCTGACAAACATTATTATGTAAGAATTATTCAGAAATACACTCTGATGCAAAAAAAAAAAAAAAACAAAATGAAAGCTTTATTCTATTCAGTGCACATCACTGTTGGTAAAAATATCACATACATTAACAAGAATCAGAATGACCCACTACTAAATCCCCAGACCTACACAGAATTTAGTTCTCAAAAAAATTTTAAGCCAAGTGTCTGCATGTAACATTTATAAACAGTTTGTTTTGGCATGCTCTGTTGGTTTGCTAACTTCACAGCAATCCATACGTTAGACCTACTTTGAAATCTAGCTTCTTAACCATTCTTAATCTAAGAAAAGTCTGTCTATGCAGAAGAAGAAATAAAAGAAGGGAAAAATGGATGGTGGGGGGCAGAAAATGAACTTTGGGGAACATGCTGCATGACAAATTGTAGGCTACATGACTTCACACTTTTTTTAAAAGAAATACTTATCATTCACAATTTCTGTTTATCAAAATAAGCAAATCTGAGAGTTTAAGAAACCTTTCCAAGGTCATACAGTTTGTTAGGGACAAATTCGATTCCAGCACTGACCTCTGATTGCAAAAGCCACACTATTTCTGGCCCTGGCTGGTGAGTTCAGTCAGTTAGAGCATCGTCCCAGGAGGCCAAGGTTTCAGGTTCTATCCCGAGTCAGGGGCACATACAAGAATCAACCAAAGATTGCGTAAATAAGGGGAACAACAAATCAATCTCTCTCTCTCTCAAATCAATTTTTTAATAAGCCATGCTATTTCTCCATTAAGAGATATATGTGTAGCACCTGGGGTGGGGGGAGGAATGCACTATACCATAATTAAAACTGAGAGAACTTTCTTTCATTAGGCTGAACCCTACTAATTTGCTCACTGCCCCTTTGTTCTGCTTTTAGTTACAGCAAAATAATCAATGTTACGTTTGATGATTAGTCACTAACAGTACTATACTAATTCTTTCCTAACACAACTAGGACTATGTTAAGTCTCATAAACCAACAAAATTAAGATGTCGTCCACAAAAGCACTTCAGAATAAAACAGCTGATACATAAAAAAGAGGTAACGGGGGAAACTGAGTTACAGGTTTTTTCTGGTATTGGTTAAAGAGAAGCCTTCAGAATTATAAATGAAAATTTTTGAACCATTTGGGCATATCCCAAAAAGCCAGCACTTTTTAAATAAGCATCTCCACTTGACAAGTTCAAAGTAAAAAAAAAAAAAAATCACCCCCAAACCATGCAATTTCCTGCAAATGGGCCACTCTCCTCACTGTCTTTGAAGACAGATCCTGTCCTGGCCAAGGGGTCTTTGAAGTAGCACAGCAAGCATACCTATATAATTAGAAAGGCTGGGTAAGCCTTCAAATAATGAAAACTAGACTTTAAAGATGCACCAAAGGAAGGAGGTATGGACCGACAGACTGACACAAAGAACAGAACAATCTGCTCGCTGACCACAGTTCTCCTCCACTCCCTCCAAGCCCTTGAAGCCACAGGCGAACTACATAAATGTTGATGGGACACCAACTCTTTGGTCACTTTCAAAAACGGCAAAACTATATGTGCATAGAGACATAAATGTGTATCTAGACATATGTTGTGTGTATATGTAGACATAGATGTGTGTATAGACGTATTATGTGTGTACACAAATATATGCATATACTATTTTTCCAAACCATTTGAGTGTAAATTACAGATACTATGCCCTTTTATCTTTAAATGTGTCAGTGTTCACTATGTATTTCCAGAAAACAAGGATATTGTCTTATATCAGCCATATTAATAAAATACTATTTTCTAATCCATGCTCTGTATTCAATTATTCCAATAACACCCTTTATATCTATTTCTATCCAAGACTAGAATCCCACCCAAGATTGCACATTGCACTGGGTTCTGTCTCTTTGGCCTCCTTTAATGGGGGACAGTTCCTCTTTCATGAGCTTGACGTTTTAGAAGAGAACAGTTATTTAGAGAATGTCCATCTGGGTTCTTCTAATGTTCCCTCATGATAGGTCATGCACTTTGGGGAAAATGTATAAAATGATGCCATGTCTCCCTGGCCAGTTTGGCTCAGCGGTTATCGGCCTGCGGTCCAGAGAGACCCGGGTTCGGTTCCCGCTAAGGGCACGTACCTCAGTTGCAGTTTGTCCCCAGCCCTGGTCGGGTCGTGCGGGTGGCAGCCACTCGATGTGTCCCTTTCACATCGATGTTTCTCTCTCTCTCTCTCTCTCTCTCTCTCTCTCTCTCTCTCCCCCTCCCTCCCTCCCTCCCACTCTATCTGAACAAAAAATGGAAAAATGTCCTCGGGTGAGGATAAAAAAAAAATGATGTCATGTCCTTTCCTTGTGCATATCAGGTGGCACGAGATGAATTTGGTTGCATTATCGGTGATGTTAACTTTGATCTCTTGGTTAAGATAGTGTCTGTCAGGTTTCTGTACTTTAAAGTCACTGTTTTCCCTCTATAATAAGTAATTTTTAAGGAGATACAGTAAGACTGTAACCCTGTTCTTCATCAAACTTCCACACACTCGTTTGGCATCCTTGATGATTCTTGCCTAAATCAACTACTATTCTGATGGTGATCAAAGATAGTTTTCTAACACTATCATTCCTTCTTCATTCATTAGAGGGCATCCTAGTGTTAGGAAGAGCTCCCCCTTCTCCCTCAATTGTTTGTCTGCTTGTTTGTTTTTATCAGCAAGGAATCATGGATTTTATTCAGTGTGCTACTGCTGTATTAATACTCAATTTATCCTAGATTTGTTCAGTGAGAATCCTTCAAGGTGCTGTGGTTTTGAAATTATGTTTTATGTGCATGGCACCAAGTGCTTGGGATAGAGAGGAAGGAGATC
This sequence comes from Molossus molossus, assembly GCF_014108415.1. NCBI lineage: Eukaryota > Metazoa > Chordata > Mammalia > Chiroptera > Molossidae > Molossus > Molossus molossus. The sequence continues at coordinate 50,478,101 of NW_023425351.1, forward strand.
TGATGTATTCCAGGAGAGATAAGAATAGGTAGTAATATGACTTGGGTTTTGAAGAGCAAGCAGAAGTTTGACAGTTTGAGGAGGCTATCCCAAGGAGAGAGAATAGTATGTGCACCGATGTATGCATAGTGCTGGGGAATACAAAGACAAAAGTTCAGTATGTCTAATAAATCCTGGCCCAGATTATCGACAATGCATCTTCCACACAACTTCAGAAACAATAGAAGGAGCCACTTGATGCTTAACTTGACCACAGGAAGAATCTGATGAAAATTATGAACTTACCATGGAGTTTTTAAGAGAGGAATATAGAAACTGGGACACTAGAAGTATAATCTAAAACTTTAAAAATGTGTATTTTCAAAAGTTTGAAAGGAAACAGGCTTAGGTTTGCAGCAATGCTTCTAAATTAAAATAGGAGAATAAGTCATATAGAAACTAACCTCATTATTTTTAAAAATCATAATTTCCCCTGCTTTTTCTATCTATATATCAATATCTAGATCTATCTATATACACATAGATCTGTAGATAAAGAGATATGGAAATACGCATACATGCATTTTGGGTAAACTATTTGAAAGTAGGTTGCAGGTACAATAATTCGCGCTATGTTCTTCAGCATGCACCTTCTGAGGATAAGGACACTGTCTTACATAATCACAATGCCATTGTCACACCTCAGAACTGGACATGAGTAGATAATACTGCTAATATTGTCTATATTCATACTTGCTCAGCTATCCCCAAAATGCTCTATTTTTGATCTATTCAGAAACCAGTCGAGGACTATGCATTGCCATTTGGTTTGTTTCTTTAGTTCTTTTAATTTGTGAGACCTTGCCCACTTTTCGTCTCTCTTTACATTGAGACATTCGGAGTCCAGGCCAGTTGTCTTGTAGAAGATCCTACAATGTGCATTTGAATGACTGTAGTCACATAATTAGACTCACCATTTTGCCATCATTAATATGATAATTCAGGGAGGTATTATCATTATCCTAATACCATTTGGTGAAAGTGTATTGGGAAAAAATATCACCCAAGAGATAATATATTAATTCCAAAAGGGGTAGTTGCCGTTATCATTAGGAGAGTTGGCCAAATCCACATTAACCACGTAATCAAAAACTGCGCATCACCAAGAATGGGACCAACTGCATCATGGGCCTCCTGATGTGATAGGACGGGGAACACACACCTGTATAGAATTCTTGTTATTATAAAGAGACGGTAGATAGAGATTATGAGGTGTTTTATCTCTGCTCAATATAAAAGTAAATCATTAGGCTCATATAAATAGGTCTGCATTGTAGGCACACACACACACATGCCCTGAGAGAGTGGAGTTAAAGGGGAAATGAGATGTTTTCTGAGAAAAACAATTCCTCATTGTGGTATATAAGCGTTTCTAGGACCACACACGTGGTTATGCACTACACAGCTCTAAGGGGCCCTATTCACTTACGCAGAGCACCGCTGCCTAGAAAGAACATAAACCAGAGGTTCCTAGCTGATGATCATGAGCCCTAATCCAGTCTGTAGAAGCATTTTGTTTGACCACATTACATTTTTTCCTCTAAAATATTTTAATGGAAATCCAGATTTCTGGCTTTTCCTTGAACACCCAGATGGTAGGCCCACATTCCTATTTGATAGCCTTTGGCCTGAGCTGGACAGCAGCTGCCTCCATTACACAGGCATACATGCTCTATTTCAGCTCATCGCTCTCCATGGTCAAGCACATGGCCTACCTCACTCCCCAGGAGCAGCCACTGGCCTCTGAGGGTTCACCTTCCACAAAGGAATCAGGACACTAGGGTTCATGCTGTCATGGACGACATTTTCCAAATACCCAGGTCACGTGTTAACTGGGAGGTTTAAGTCATCTTACAAACCAATGCAACCTTTCTCTGTGAATTAGTCATTATGGGATAGCAGTTTTTTCTCTGTAGCCTAGTTGAGACCAGTGGCATAAAGAGAAATAGATGTTATCCTAAAGTCATGTCAATGATAAACGAAATTAGATTAAAATATTCAACTATTATAAACATATTTAAATGTACCCTAATTTCATGCATTTATAATACAAAAATCACTTTGTAGAATAGTTTATCATTTTAAAGTCTATATTTACAGAGAAATTAAAAAGAATCTCCTGGAAGACTATGTGAGAGTGTCGGAAATTCCAAAAATACTTATTAAACAAAGAAACAAATTGCAAAAGTTATAGCAACATATAACAAAGATTGATATTTTTTTGGTATAATGAATACTTGCAAATAAACATAGAGAAAAGTCCTTCTAGGAGAGGAAGTGGGGAATATAAACAAGCTATTGAAAAATAGAAATGACCAACAAAGAAATGGAAAGATATACACAAAAATATGTTCAACCACATTAGTGACAAAAATTGCAAATTAAAATAGAGTCAATGTCACCATATATTAAGGTTTAAGGTTTCCTATTGATAAGCATTTAGGAAACGGGCATCTCGTGTACTGCTGGTGGTAATGTAAATTAGTACAAACCTTCTAGAGTTTGTACCTTAGCAATACTGTACTTTTCCTTTGACCCAATAATGTCACTTTTAGGAGTGCTACAGAAAGAACTGGACAAATACATAAAGATACATAATTTACATCACAGCATTGGTTTTAATAGTAAAAAGATACTAAAGAAACACTTTCCATCAATAGAACATTGAATAATTTATGCAAGATCTTAAACATTGACTTTACAGGTCACTTATTATACACAGTAATGTTAGTTAACACGTAAAGAAAGCTCTTTCCGTATAGAACAATGTGAGAAGGAAGGCAGATTATATAAACGATGTAGTACTTTATTTTTACTTATTTAAAAACACATACAATGTAGAATAATATGATAGTTTGAAGTATTAACTAATTTTTTTCTTTGTGTGTGTGTGTTAATCCTCACCGAAGTATATTTTTTCCATTGATTTTTACAGTGTGAAAAGGAAGGAAGGGAGGGAGGGAGGGAGGGGGAGGGGGAGGGAGAGGGAGAGGGAGAGGGAGAGGGAGAGGGAGAGGGAGAGGGAGAGGGAGAGGGAGAGGGAGAGGGAGAGGGAGAGGGAGAGGGAGAGGGAGAGGGAGAGGGAGAGGGAGAGGGAGAGGGAGAGGGAGAGGGAGAGAGAAACATCAATGTGAGAGAAACACTGATTGGTTGCCTCCCACACACTCCCTGACCAGGCTAGGGATCGAATTTACAACCCAGGTACATGCCCTTAACTGGGAATTGAACGTGCGACCCTTCTGTATGTGGGCCAACACTGCCTACTGAGCCACACTGGCCAGGGCACTAATTTTTTTCTTTTAAATGCATTTTTAGCCATTGGCTTTTTCTCCATTGAAATATAACGAGGGAAAAATTTCTAAAGAAGTACAAATGCTCAAATTTTGAGTTTCTAAATGAAGGTTTAAAACTTTTGAAATAGACAAAACCTTCCCTTTCCTTTAATGTTATTGTGTTAGAAGACACTGAGTTTTTTTGAATATCAAAACCCAGAGACACAGCCTGGCGGATGTGGGTGAGTGTATTGAGCACTGTCCCGTGAACTGAGAGGTTGCCAGTCGATTCTTGGTCAGGGCACATGCCCAGGCTGCAGTCTCGATTCCCAGTGTGGGGTGTGCAGGAGGCAACCAATCTATGTTTCTCTCTCATCAATGTTTCCCTCTCTTTCCCCCCCTCCCTTCCTCTCTACCTAAAAAATCAATTAAAAACAAAACAAAAAAAAACCAGAAACACAAATCTGTCCTAGATAATTATGGAGGACTGTGCAATCTCTCAGAGACATTTTTTTGTCATTGTTGTTCAGGTAGAGTGGAAAGGGGAGAGAGAGGGAGAGAGAGAGAGAGAGAGAGAGAGAGAGAGAGAGAGAGAGAGAGAGAGAGATAACATCGATGTGAAAGGGATACATCGAGTGGCTGACACCCGCATGACCCAACCAGGGCCAGGGACAAAACACAACCAAGGTGCATGCCTTTAGCAGGAACCGAACCTGGGTCTCTCTGGACCGCAGGCCAACGCTCTAACCACTGAGCCAAACCAGCCAGGGCTCTCAGAAACATTTATCGGCTTAGATAAGATAAAGACACCATGACTTGGGAGGGAGGGAGACAAGAACACTCAGTTTAGTTGAGTGCTTCTCCATAAAGGGAACCGCGCCCTACACCTTAGAGGAATGGTGAGACAAAAGAACATTCTTATCCTGTCCTGATACACTTGGGATTCTGACCAGAAGATCTCAGCGAAACCCACAAAAGGAGAAGCAGCCAGGCGTGCCCTCCAACCAGGACATTTACAGCAATAGGAGGGGAGACAGGAGAGTGAGGCACGATGGGCAGAGAGGACCTGACGAATTCCCTCAAGCCCAAAGCAGGCTAGGAAACCACCCCAAGGAGCCTCATCTCCCAAGCAGAGCTCAGAAGTGGCTGAGAGAGATCACAGACCAGGGAGAGCCTCCAAGTCAGGACAGAAGGCGCAGAGCGCATGGACAGACGGACAGAGCCCCCATGAGCTCACGCTGTGGCAGGGGGGTGGACAGGGCTAGGTGTGGAAGAGTCGATAACAACAGGGCGCAGTGGCAAGTGCATCAGTGGGACAGGCCCCCCATTGCTTTCCCTCCCCAGACAAACTCGATGCAAACCTCGCGGAGAAGCGAGTGGGAGGAGGAGGGAGGGCAGAGCTCATCTGGGGAAGAAAATGGAAAAACACTTAATTGACAGAGTACACGAACTTACCAGGATTAATTTTCCACTACTCAAAGGAACAAGGCCTCAAGATAGACACTAAACTCAAGTTTAGAAAATAAAGTGACTTTGTTGCACCCCTGGGTATGTGTCTTAGGAAATTTCCACCTTCTATATACACAAAAAAATATCTTAGAAAAATAGACGCAAAAATGCTGACAGTGGTTAACGCAAGGAGGTAGAATGATTTTTTTTTTCTTTATACCGTTCAGCACTCCATGTGTGTCTTACAATGAACCCGTATTACTTTTTTAATAGAAAGCAAGGCTTTGTTGGAAATAAAAGGTAAATGACAATTATTCTGCCTTAAAATGTTTTAAAGAAATTAAATAATTTTATTTTTAAAATAATTTTGGTACCAAAGTACAATGGACCATTTCTCTCCATGTCTATCTTTTTACGTTAAGTGATCCCGAGTTTCACATATGAAATTGAGAGGAGGGAAATCCTTAACTTGATTAGTGATTTACCTGTAAGTACAAGTAGGACACGTGCTGTTTGAACCACGCAAAGGAAATCACTGGGCAGGGAAGAGTTACTGTCTCTTTAAAAAACACATACAATCCTAATATGCTTAAAATACACACAGGAACCCAAAGGCCTTAATAACCTTAATTACAATTTCCTCCAAGTAGAACATTCATAAGCCTTAAATCCCTTTACTGAGTTTTATTGCCAGTAATTAGGCAAAGTACCCAGAACTGAAAGAGTGTATGTACATGCGTGTGTGTGTGTTTAAATTTGATATAATCAAGAAACATTTGTGTCGTTTAGTTCATGGTTTTTGATATAGAATGGGAATATTTAAGAAAGGGAAGGGAAAGAGATGAGAAGAATTCCGAATAGATGGAAAGAAGGAATTTCTAGATTAGCTCAACATCCAAATAAACATAGTATTTGGATACTGTTTATATAAATGCTTTAACTACTTTTTAAACTTTTCAAAAATAATTTGAAAAGCTGAAATCAAGATTGGTTTTTAAAACTGGAGGCCTACATGCAAAGTGTGCAAATTTGCACCATGCAAACGGAACGTGGACCTCAGCCCCGCAGCACCAGCTTCACCTGGAGGCAGAGTCTTGGGCCTCACCCCACACCTACTGAATCCAAATCCACACTAAAGCAAGATCCGCAGTCAATTCCTACACCTTGCTTAGAGGCATTTAGATCAAAGTTGTGAATGTAGTGCCACCCATCCTCCAAAAATAAAATAAGGAAAATAAATCTCTGTACCTAAAAATGCGTAATGCCTTCCTTTACATAGATTAAGATCGATTCAAAAGGGAAAATCTATTTTATACTCGGTCTTAAACTGTAAATTGAAAATGGGTTGACATGCAAAAGAAATGTCGAGGGTAATAGATTAATTTCCCAGGGTTATTACTTGAGCCCATTCGATCTACAGTATGGGAACTACTAGGTCATAAAGTATCATCATAGTCAAGTGCAGGCTGCATAATGAGAGCTTTCCGAAAGTTGAAAAGGACTACACTCTATAAAGGAGAATTAACAAAGATTAGAAAATAGAAAAGTTAAGGTTTTCATTCATTGACAACCCACATGAATCTGGCACAGATCAGAGTTTAATGGGCCTTGCCACATTGGGTAAGACTCATGATCCTTCCTGTCCAGAATTCTGATGATGGCACAAAGGGACATGCTGTGGGAAGAATGGCTGTTCTTTGATGTCAACCTCAAAGGTTAGGAGTGTACCCAAAACATCCTAGTTCCCTATAATAACCTATTATGGATCTGTCATCCATAAATTCAGTTAAATCATTTTTGAGGTTATTTATATTTTCCACCCCTACTTCCTCTTAGAGTAATCAGTTCCATAAGTTTATAACTAGCTGGGTAAGGTGATACTTTCTAGTCACACTGATCACCAAATCTTGGAATAAGGTAGTGTTATTACTATCAATATTATTCATATCATCCTTGACATAAAAAAAAGGGCCATATCTCCTCACACTTGTGTCTACAGATTCTTATTGATTTTCTTCACTCCCCATAGGCAGGCAGCTCTATCCTGACCCTTTTAGTATGCTTCTTGTATCTTCTCCAATTTCACTCTATATCTTCTGGGAGGATTATCAGTCTATTATAAGGAGTGAATATACTATTAATTTGTTTAAATATAAGAGAATGTGTTCTACTTGACTTCAAAATGCATTTCCTGATTATTTAAGACCTCAGTCAAAATTCTTAGGGGTCCTGTAACCCCTCATCAATACGAGTAACTTTAACATAACTAGACACTTAACTTCCCATACTTTTAATTCACCTTCTTTGTGTCTTTTAGGTTTTGTTTTGCCTTCACTGTTATACTTGTCCACCATTGTAAATATAGATTCATCTGCATATTTATATTTCTGCACACTCACATAAGCTCAAGAATTTGCCCTAAAATTTCTCCTTGTTGGCTTGGCCTTCTACTACCCAGTATAGATTAGTATTGGCAGCCAAAAGTAGAACCTGTATACTCTTTCAAAATAATAAATTAAGACTACATTGATCATCAATCTTTAAGATGCCCAGCTTGCTACATATTTCCTTTGTAGAAAAATGACACACATTACACCTGTGATTCTTAGGCCTAAGTTAGTTTGTTAACCATAGTAGAAGCAGCAAAAATACACTCCCCAAGTATATGGTGACAAAATTTCTTTTAGACATAAAGTTATATCATTTTTTCTGATATACTTACATATTTGCATTACATTCTTAAATGTGGCTAATAATTGAACATGATTAGCCTTAAAAAATATATTATTGTCCGGCTGGTGTGGCTCAGTGGTTGCGCATTGACCCATGCACCAAGAAGTCACCAGTTCGATTCCCAGTCAGGACACATGCCCAAGTTGTGGGCCTGATCCCCAGTGGGGGGCATGCAGGAGGCAGCCAATCAATGTTCTCTCTCATCGATGTTTCTATCTTTCTCTCCCTTTCATTTCCTCTCTCTCTCTAAAATCAATAAAAGAAAAATAAATAAATATATTATTATCCCCAGTAGGTAATTTGATGGCTGTGATACTACCTCTTATTTCACATTCTAATAATATGTCACACACAAAAATAAGTGACACCACTCATGAGAAATATTACAAGAATTACCTTAGAGATTTTTTATTCTCTATACCTGAACCCATATGATAAAGTCACAAGAACTTCAACCATAACAAAGATTCTCACCTGAACCAACTTTAGTCAGGTTCCTCTAAGTCCTCTTTTCTACTAGCCTTTGACTGGGTCTGCATAGCCCAGCAGTTACAAGAATCCTGCTAAATCAGTTGAGAGAGACTTCCTCACCCTTGATATATGATCACCCTCAATATCCAATCACATTCCTCATTCTCACCCTTGATATCAGATCATATTTCCTCATCTCCCATTCTTGATATCTGATCACCCTGGCCTGCCTTCATCAAGAATCCTTCAAGTCAATTTAATAAGAATTCCCCCTACTAACTTTGCATATACCAACCCCTCGCCCACCCTAACCCTTGACTGTAAATCCCCATTTTTCCTTGCTGTATTTGGAATTGAGCCCAGTTCTATACCTAGGTCTCTTTTCTCCTGTTGCATTAGTTTCTGAATAAAATCTGCTTTTACCACTTTAACTATTGTCCAGCCATAGTTCTCTTTGACAACCGCAAAGTAAAATCAAGATGCCAACTATCAGCACCTTTTGAAGGTGAGGATGCAGAAAGCAGCAGCACACATGCTCCTAACTTCCACCACCCACTTGGGTGCTGAAGAACTGAAGAGGAGATTAAGAGGGTTACATGTGGACTTCTCCTGAGGTTGAAACCTGGAAGTAAGGAGATGGTGAGGGTGTGGAGAAAAGTGGACTCTAGTACGCTGCTGGTGGAAATGCAGACTGGTGCAACCACTATGGAAAACACTATGGTGTTACCTCAAAAAGTTAAAAATTGAACTGCCATTTGACCCAGTGATCCCACTTCTAGGAATATACGCTAAGAAGCCTAAAACAGCAATCAGAAAGAATATATGTACCCCTATGTTCATAACAGCACTATTTACAATAGCTAAGATCTGGAAACAACCCTGTGTTCATCAGTAGATGAGTGGATAAAAAAGCTGTAGCACAATGGAATACTATGCAGCTGTAAGAAAGAAAGATTTCTTTTCCTTTGAGATGACATGGAGGGACCTGGAGAGTATTATGCTAAGTGAAACAAGCCAAGCAGAGAAAGACAAATATCACATGATCTCACTTATTTGTGGAATATAATGAACTAAACCAACTGATGAACAAAATTGACCCAGAGACATAGAGGTAGGGTACAGACTAACAAACCTCAGAAGAGGGGATGTTGGGGGGGAGAGATAAACCACAGAACTTATATGCATGTATGCATAACCAATGGACATAGACAACAAAGCTGCAGATGGGGTGGGGGGATGGAGAGGAGGGTGTCAATGGGGGAAAAAAGAGAAACATCTGTAACAAAAACAAATTAATAAAAATAATTTAAAAGAAAAGAAAATCTCCAGAAAGTATCCAGGACCACTCAAAATAGTCAATTGTAAAGCAGAATAAAGACCTTTTCTCATATGTAGAGTCACAAAAATATATATCTCATATACCCTTTCAGGGTAAGTTACTAAAGGATATGCTCCACAAAAACAGAGTAGTAAGCAAAACAAACAAAAGTAAAACTGGAATCTAGGAAACAAGGTATCAAATACAAGTTAAAGGCAGAAGGAATCCGAAGATAATGGTGAAGGGAAATCCCAAGGTTGTATCTGTGAAGCAATCAGTCTAAATTGCACCAGATGAGAGATTCTGAAAGAAGTTTCTTCAAAAGGGTAAAATTAATAGTTAATCTATTCTAACACACTGGGAAGAGATGTGGGCAAGCTGAAGAAGATTTAGAGTTGAACTAGGCATGCATCTATAAAAGAAAAACTATCTCTAAAGTAAACAACAAGTTACAGGATAGGAAATACAATAAATATATATACATGCTACTTGGCTCAGCTGTGTTTGCATGGTTATAAGAATATAAATGGTTATAAGAATATAAATATCATGCCCGGGTAGTGTGGGTCAGTGGTTGAGTGTCGACCCAGGCACCAAGAAGTCACCAGTTCGATTCCTGGACAGGTCACATGTCCAGGTTGTGGGCCAAATCCCCAGTGGGGGTCATGCAGGAGGCGGCCAATCGACATTCTCTCTTATCGATGTTTCTATCTCTCTCTTCCTCTCTCTCTAAAATCAATAAAAAAATTTTTTTAATAATATTAATACCAGCTATTCATCCTTCCAAAATTATGTTATAACTATACTGGAAGGGGGTGGGGCTTGTGTATAGTAAGGAAGGGAGGTGGTGAAAGTGAGCTGAACCCTTATCTCCCATAGTGGAGATGCAAAAAATAATGTCCCCCAACAACAACAACAACAAATACAGCAAAAGCAATAAAAGCGTGTTATGAAGAGTTGTGAATATAAATAGCCCAAAAATTCTAAGAGTTCAAAGGAGTCAGGGGAGAAATAGCAAGAGGGCACTGGACAAAGGCAGTAGCTTACCCACCCTGCTAGAACATTTGATCTAAACTATGTGTGTGTATAACTTTAATAAAAGCAAATTTTAAAACAATGTATTTCTCTTCTTATAATATTAATATGAACAATTAATCTATACTTAGAAAAAGTTTAAATTTATGAGATTAAATTAGAAGAAATTCCAAACTAAAGACTCAATTACATAGCACTTACAAAGTCAAAGGGAGAGAAATATAAAGCTGAATGCTAATATTTGGTGGGCTATCAGCAATTAATATTACAATAGTCAATTTCTCAAAATTTTATTCTAATATTTTACCAATCAGAAAAGTAACAAAAAAAACCTTTAAAATATGAAGTCTCATTCTACAGTATTTTGTTCAGCAATTAAACAAAACTTACTTGATGTCGAGAAAAACAAAGCATTATTTGTCATGATGTTATATATTTCATTGTAAATAAAATTATATCCTTAATTCATATTTATATTTCCTCACTAAAAGGGAACTTCAGCCCTGGTTGGTTTGACTCAGCAGTTAGAGCATTGGCCTGTGGACCAGAGAGTCCCAGGTTCGGTTCCTGCTAAGGGCACGTACCTCAGTTGCAGTTTGTCCCCGGCTCTAGTTGGGGTTGTGTGGGTGACAACCAGTCGATGTGTCTCTCTCACATTGATGTTTCTCTCTGTCTCTCTCTCTGCCTCCCTCTCTTCCTCCCGCTCTATCTGAAGATAAATGAACAAATGTCTTCAGGTGAGGAAATAAATAAATACATAAATAAATAAATACATACATACATAAAGAACTTCACTTAAATCTTGGCAGAAAGCAAGAGTTTCAAGACAGACCCACAGCTTACCTCATTCTATGATGAACCCTTTTAGGGGGAACTTGAATTTTACCCAGGGGGCAAATAAGGGAATTAATTAATACTAGTTATCATCATGCATTCTTATATAAAATATTGGGTTTACAAGGAAAGAATGCCTATATTAACGATACATGGCATTTGTAATAAATCCTTCTCACGCTGTACTATATTAAACAATATTTCCCAAACCTCCCTTAGGTCAACATAAGAGTCTTCAAGCAGCCAACCAGATTAAGTAGGACCACATCAAGTAAAACCAGGCCACACAGAAGTACTTTCCTACATAAGAGACAAAACAATACATGTAAGATTTCAATAGTTTCTTAAGCTGTTCCAGTCTTGGCTAAAACTTACATCTTTCCAGACTTAGCAAAAATACAGACATTATCCAGACCTAAGGAGTTTCATATTCAATAAGAATTAAAACTCTTTGTCCCTCTTTGCCAAGATGTCTCAAATTCTTAAATAGGAATGGAAAGGGCATAGGGACATGATAGAAAGTCAAGATAAAGCATTAAAAACGAACCACGTATCATCAAATGGGAAGATTATTTTCTGAAAAACAAAAAATCTAAAAGTGCCAGTACTCTAAATTTTATGCCTTCACGGTCTTTTAGTGAATTTGGCTTTTATATTTAACAATTCACACTTTAAGAAAACAGACTTCATGCCAGCCCAAGAACTGCACATATGTTATTGCATACATGTTTAAAATAGTTTTGAAAACTGACATATGGTAGTGTATTTAAGTGTAGCCAATACAATATAGATTATTTAAAATATAAATACAAAAGAGATGTATATAAAAGCAAACCTGATAGATTTATTATTTTATTTCTGTTCTATGGACCTCATAGTCTCCACTGTTTTCAAACCTAGCAAATTGAATTTAATTCAAAATGTTACAATGAACTACCCAACACTGACTCTTATTTAAAAAACAAATACAAGCCATTCTATTCTTTCCCGCTTCTATCTTTATCACATGGGCTGCAAAGCTGTCCCCCACTTCATGATCGCCTTTCCCTTTTGTGGGTTTCCCTCCGTCTTTTGGTCTGAACCACATTATAATCACATGTTTACATGCTGCTCTTAAACTCTCCTTTGATGGTTTCATTTTTTTTTTTTTTTAACTTTTCATTCAAATCAAGCTGGGTGAGAAAGAACACAATTACCTCCTTTCTTTTCTGTTTCTTTTATCTTTTTTGTTATTCTCTGTGATTAGAACAATAATCAGTCTTAGAAAGTGCAAAAGCACTTGCTGATTGAGTACATGCGGAAGATATGACAGCCACATCTTTCTTGCAGATAAAATAATCACCCATTGGCATATGCTTTCCTCAAAATGTTCTTGGTGCATGGGTTGACGCTCAGCCACTGAGCCACACCGGCCGGCCTCAAAATGTTCTTAAAAAGAATAGGCTTCATGCTCTTTGTTTAATACTAGTGCTGAAGACTAACAGGTAACTAGAGTGCATCAGAGATCACTAGTTTCCTACCCTTCTTTCAGGATCCTACTTCTCTTCAGGAGGTCATATACTTGGCTGAACAACTCATTTTCCAGACCCTCTGGTAGTCAGAGGCATTCACTGCATGCACTCTAGTCAGGGTCAAGTGTATATGCCCGGGGGTCTCTCATTTTCTTAAGAGCCCAGAAGGTTTTCCAGAAGCCCTATCCAGAAGACTTCTGCTTATCTGTTAGAGACCAAAGACTAAAACCTTACCTGCACCCCAGTCTCTGCATTTCTATACTCACATTTCTCACTGCAGCACTTGGTCTATTCCGCCAGCCTACACACTTCTGAGCTTCTACTCTCTCCTCCATCTAATCCTTTCTCCACTAAACTCTCAGAAGGATTTAAAAATTAAATAAAAATCCTATCATTTTCTGTTTAAAAATCCACTATAATCTCTACTACCTAAAGAAATAAGTCCAGTCTCATCTCCAAGATATGTCTCGTCCCTACACAATACACCAGCCGTAAACTCGAGTTTCCGCTTCTGCTCTTCACCACCTGCTCCTGATACTCTCCCTCCACCATTGCCCTTCTTTTTCTAGTTACTTTATATTCATAATTCAAGGCTCATATCAGGTTCTATTTTCCTCTTTCATTCAACAGTTATGATTATTTTTTTTTATGTCCTACACACTAGGAACAGATGCATAAGTAAAATGACATAGGAACATGCAATCCTCTTCAGGAAGTCTTCTCTGATACTCTAACCACTTCTACGGGCTTAAAGGCCATGACAGTATACCCTGAGACTTGTCTTTTACAGTATTTGTCACATTATAATGAAATCACCCCGCTGTCTATAGGTCTTCCCCAGTAGGCAATCAGCTCTTCAATAGTAGGTGTCACCTATACATTTTGACGTGCCCAGAATCCATCTCAGTGCTTTGCATCCAGTATAGATGTTTGTACTAGGCAAAAAGAAATTGCTAAAATGTAGTGTGTTTTCATTAACAAGTTTTAATGCACACATCTTTTACTTGGCTAGTTAGGAAATAAAATAAGGCTCCTAGTCTTCAGGAACATACAGTCTAACTTAACAAGATATGCATACACGATATGCCAAATTTCATGCAACGTTAAAAATAAAGAGGAAAATCTTTAAGGTTTGGTCTCAACCATTTTGAACAATTTTACGACAATGTTTAACAGATCATGGATTTGAAAGACAAATCAACTGTATCTCTTTGCTAAACAAACCATTAACCATTTACTGAAAGAGTTTGACTCACTGGGATATGTATATAAACTGATTTTCCCCAGCCAGCCTCCTTTTCTCTACCCTGCACCCCAACTTTCTACTTGGATATAACTTCCTTACACATACTGAGCAGATTTCATAAATGAAAGCAAGTTGAGATTTATGACAGTAGTTCTTGCATATTTAAGGTGCATTTTTTTTTTTTTTTAAATCATCTATTTAAATTTAATTTTTCCCTTCCCCATACAAAGAAAAGTCTAATTTCCCAACAGCTTGGAGTACATATGGGCTGGATACATTAACCTCCCAGTATGATGCAGAGGGAGAGGGACCATGTCGTCAACTTAAAAGATGAGGTTTTATCCTTCTCCTTAGTTGACTATAATGGTCTCACTGCCAATAGGCTCAGGAAGGAAAATGATGACTTCATCACCTTCATCATCAAAAGGAGGTTAACACCCATACCAACTTCCCCAGGCTTTGGTAGTTCCTCTACAAATTTCATCACATTCTCCAGCTAATTCCATGTTTGCACAGTCTCCCCTGATGCAAGCTTTAGCTAGTCCCCTCCCCACTATGCTACAAAGATCCTTTCGAGAGCATAATCCCTTGGGGAACACCACAGTTTAGAGTCACAGGGAAATAAGAACCAATATTAGACACCATGAAAGCAATATTGTGTATGGAGGAGGAGAATTGTGTAAAAAGATGTCAAGGAAGCCACAGCTGGAGACTATTTTCAAGTAATGATGTGTAAATGAATCGTTTAAAGAAGAGAAAGAGGGTCAGAACACAAAACTTAGTTTTGATTTGTCTTTCAGGAGTATACACAGGTGTGTTGCAGTTATAAAAAATTTCCCCAAAGCAGTGGATAACATGCACACATCAAAATTTTAATATAATTGTTTTAATTAAATAAAACATTGGGGGAAGATTAAAAGTGTTTCCCTTTTTATAACTTTATTTGGCTGAATTTAACTTGGGGTCAATAGTAATAATAAATTTGAGGATTTTTTTTTCTTTTTGTAATCCTCACCTGAGGATATTTTTCCATTTATCTTCAGACAGAGACAGAGAGAGAGAGAGAGAGAGAGAGAGAGGTTAGTGTGAGAGAGACATATCGATTGGTTGCCTACCGCACGACCCTGATCAGGGCCAGGGAACAAACCACAACCAAGGTATGTGTCCTTGACTGGAATCGAACTCGAGACTTTTGGTCCAAGAGCCAACGCTCTAACCGCTGACCAAACTGGTTTTTAACTGGATTTATTGGGGTGACACTGTGTATCCCTTAATATATTCCTTAAATACTGCATTTTAGCTAAACCCACTAATTTTGAGCAACTAGAGTTTCCTGTTTGTATTATTCAGCATAATGAGTTCAGAGTAATATCTTGTTTACTTGTTTATATCCACCAGTAAAATCTAAAATCTGGGAAGGTTGAAAAAGACAAAAAAAAAAAAAGAGCATAATCCCTAATCTCAACTAGCCTGTGACCACACACACAGGCTCGCCCGTAGTGGCTTCCAGGGCAGTTTCAACGCCCTGGTCCCCTTCTGCAGGCTTCCGACAGTGGAGGGAAAGGCCCTTCTCCCCTTCCTGGCCAGAGGAAGGAAATTGAGGATCAACTTTTCTGAAGTCCCCACTCTTGCCTTTGGGGAGGAGAAACACTTCACCCCCAAGCTCCAAACATGTATGAGAGTTTATGTACGTGAGAGCATAAACACACAAAAAGTATCAGAAATGGACATAACAGTACTTGAATGCAAAGAAGGGTAATGAAGGGGGACATGGGGAGACCTGCCTTTAACTTTTTTTTTTTTTTTTTACCATGAGGATATGTTTGTGTATAACAAGTGTAACTAAAATGAGAACAAAAGAATGAGGAAAAGAGGAACTAAAATGGGTAGGTCAATTGATTTCTTATAATGAAATGACTCAATCATCAAGTTTTCAAACTGACCTCCCTTGGTATTCATATTGCTATTTATAATTTACTCTTCAGAGACAGTGAGAACAACCCCTTTTCATGGTTACAGCAAAGGAATAAAATTATAGCACTTGAATCCAATGCAACAAATTCAGAATTGAGAAAAACGTCATAGTACTTAAGTGTCCCCTAGTACTTAAGCATGCCACACGGCCCCCAGAGACCATTCGAAAACGAAGCTTAGAACCAGCTTCTGGTTCAAGTCAATCACCCCAGAAACAACAGAGTCTTTGTCAAGGAAACTCGAGTTCAAGTGCACAAGGATCAGATAAAACACAACACATGGCATCTGAACTAAAATGATATGCTTCGATTTTAGATTAAAAGTTAAGAAACCAGCAGAATGCAAACACTTAAGAGAAAGGATGCACAAATAAAATTAAGGTTGGCTTCCTCGTAGGTGGTGACAGTTAAATAGAAAAGCAGTTATGTGAAAGGTATTCCTGAGCAGCCCTATAAACATCTTTATTCGTAAATCCACAGTATATGTGGTTCTATTTCACAAGACATTGTGTTACAGTCACAGATAACAGATATTAGATAACCAAGTGTTGAGAAAATACATTGTTGAGGAGACTACTGATAATAAAAGAACTATTAATTCGAAAAAGCACATGGCCCTCCTTGTGGTCTTTAGGGCCTGTTATCCTGCACAGGGAGGAGGAAGTGGTGGGTGGAAGGAGTTATGCGGAGCTGTGTCTCAATTACGGCTATAAAACCAGTTACCCAAATTCTTTTAGAACCTCTCGTTAGAAGCTACTCAGATTACCTAAGATAATAAAAAGCCAGGAAGCATAAGGGCTCTTTTGACCACACATTAAACATGAATTAAATTACTGAAATTTCATGGTGTGTAGTCCCAATATGGTGTGTTTTCTGTGTTTAAAAGTAAAAGAATTTACAATTTTAGACACTGAGGATACTTCCGAAGGAAGAAAAACAACACATAACTCTAAAATTCTCTCCATCGCAGACAACTTGGAGAAAACGTGGATGAAGTTGTTTTGATGAAATTCAAATTATGTTAACCTGAAAACGCATGTGCCTAAGATTGTCCTCCGCCCCACTGCTTGTCCCTGCAAAATCCTGGGAGCAGCCTAAATGCCCATACACAGGAGCGTCGGTGGGTAACCGGTACAACCACACAGCAGGGTGCAACGCAGCCCTAAAAAAGAACGAGGGTTGCTAAAGCGGTAGGAAGTGTGTGTGTGTGGGGGGGGGGGGGCAAAGTGCAAAAGAATACCTAATGTATGTTACCTTTGATATAAAAAGAGGGGAAATAAGAAAACATCCGTATCTGCTCACTCATTTGTGAAACAAGGTACATAACCAGGAGTGGGCGAGATTCGCTGCGGCAGCAGGTGAAATGGAGTGAAAACGAGGAAAATGTGAACAGGAGCAAAGGGATAGGGTGTGGGGAGGACACACCTCCTCTGTATTGTTCCGACTTTCAAAATCACGGTAATGTGTGACCTATTTGAAAAAGAAATAAGTGAAAACAAGAATGGGGAAGAAGAAAACCGAAATAGAAAATAAAAGAAACAAATCAATTTAACTAAACTTCAAATGAGTACCAGAACTACTCTGAAGTGGGAGGGAAACTCTCCGAAGTAATTTTTGAGCAATGTTTTGACTATAGACTCTTGAGCTCAAGGCCGTGAGCACTGTAAACAAACACGGGCTCCAGCAGTTTTCACAGTGGTGTGGGTCTGTTTTTCTAAAAGTATTCTATGTGTATTTTAAAGCTGCGCGAATATTGTGGATGAGAGGGGCGTCTCACTGTTAGAAGAGAGAGTTAAAAACTTGCATTACGTCTGAAACAATTTTTTCTTTTTCACATTGTAACACATTAGTGGGGCAATTAAGAAAATTTTAGTAAGTTCTATAGATAACAGTATTATATCAATGTAAGTTTCCTTATTTTAATTATGGTTATAAAATAAGTTTTTGTTTTAGAAAATACATATTGATGTTTTTAAGGAGGATTATGTCTACAATTTACTTACGAAATTTCAGGAAAAATAGAGACGTAAATAATATGATATAGCAAATATGAAGTGTGGTAAGATACATATTAACACTTGAGGAATCTGGGTAAAAGGTATATAAGAAATTCTTTGTACACATTTTTTAACTTTTCAGTAAGTCTGAAATTATCTCAAAATAAAAAGTTAAACAATATAGCATCCCAAGTTTACACAGAAAAAGCAAAAACCAACCAATCCATTTCAAAATAACAAATAATTACCTATAAAATAACTACATCAATTAATACAAGTAGTTTGTGAAACTACCCCTGGCTTTTCCAAGGAGCTGGCTCTCTATAGTACTTGTATATTTCCTGGAGCAAATCATGAAAAACACCTCTGATATTTCTTAGATAATAAGTTTCATTACTTCAAAGACTAGCATACACAAACATGGTGCATTTTCTGTTTAGATTTCTCACTAGAGAAAGTTATCCAACTGATAAATTCATTAACAAATAGTTATTGAATGAAAGATACTGTCTAGATGCTTAAAAAGATAATATCTACATCTAGTTTATCCAGTTTTATTAGTTCAGTGCCAAAAACAAACCACCATGGAAGCTTTATCCAATGAGCTTTGCTAAATGAATTGTCAATCTGGTAGGATTACCACATGCAGGCAGAACATTCAATATATTCATGGTAATGAAAACATTCTTGAATAATCATTTCAGGAAACTTACTGGAAATGCATCCTCCATTACAAAGGCATTTTTATATGGGAAAATACAAGAGAGGAGAGCTTATATTTTTCAAAAAGTTAAACAATAGATGAGTTCAGTGATAACACAATTCATTCAAAATTACCACTATCCATTAGATTCTTTTTTATTGAGACATAATTGATACTTAATATTGTATAAGTTTAAGATGTACAACATGTTGACTTCATACATTTATATACCGCAATATGATTATATCAGAGTGTTAGCTAATACCTCCATCACATCACACAAATCACTGTCCATTAGAATGGACAGACTGGAATGGATGTAGCTTTGGGGAGTGAATTCTTTGCAGAGCCTAATAGGAAATTCAGGGACCCCCATGCAATGATTCCAAATTCCAAAGCAACTTTTAGGATTTCATCCTTCTCAAAAATAAAGCCCTCCTTGATGATTCAATTTACTCCCCGATATATTCTCATCTGGTTTTATATTCTCCTCTGATTTTACATTCAACAGTCCATAAGCTCCTTCCTTACATATTTACATACTCTGAGATTCAATGTAACCATTCAAAAATGGTTCCCAATGTCTACTGATAACTTTGGCCTCTCACCCTTTATTTCCAGCCTAGTGGAAGTAATTATATATACCACAAGTGCAGTGACCTGCTGTCATGTAGCCATTGTATATATTCTACCATCCAACAAATTAAAGTTTCAAGTTCCTAGGGACCAACCATGCAGTCTGTCCAGGACTGAGGTTTTCCTGGGATGCGAGACTGAAACCCAAAATCCCAGACAAATCAGAACATTTGGCCACCCTAGCTCTGTGACCTGGCAACTGACCTCCTGACCTCCCTAACACGCCTTCGCTTCAGACATTCATTTTCTCTGGCTCCTCCTGCCCCCGTTTTCTCCACATATCCGAGTGAAAATTGTTCAAGGACTTGTCTCAATGCCAAGTTCTCCATCAGACGTTTTCTTTTCTCCATTCCTGGAATTTCTCTTCATTGTAAATTCCACAGCAACTCAATTGTGCCAGTTCTTCCTCGTTGGGCAGAAGGAGGAAGGAAACTTACTCCCTATTCCTGATGTTCCCTTCTATATGGGGGTGTGTGTGTGTGTGTGTGTGTGTGCGCGCGCGCGCGTGTTGGGGGTGGATCTCTACTCACATACTATGCACATTCTCCTCCCTCTCACATATTCCCAAGGAAGGGGAAGGGGTTCTCTGTATGGAGAACTTGGGACAAGGAGCTACACATCGAAGACGAACACTCTCCTTCTTTGCCTCTCTGGAATTTGCTTGCATTCCCAAATTATTACAGAAGCAGGCTCCACGTGGAGTCCTGTGGCTGTCCACACCATCTGTGCCTAGCTGGATGGGTCTGTCTGAATCCAAGGTATGGGATCAGGAGGCTCATTTTTGCTGTACATCAAAACCATGTTCTCTAGTATCAGCTTTGCCAATAACAAAAAAAATTTTTTTTCACTTTTTCCTTGATTTTTCCTGAAAACCTTGATTTGTTATCACTCACAGCTTGACTTTGGCATGGAACACGGATGCTATCTATTGACTACTTCCCCTCTATCCTGTAGGATCCTGTAACTAAACCTGTATTGCCCCCATAGCACCCGGTTTAGTGCCTTGCAGGTAGTAGACACCCCTATCCGAGTAAGCAGATACAAGTATCTTACTACTTATATTTTTTGAATCATGACAGAGTATTGTCAGTTCAAATCTTGGGGCTGGTCTTTAAGCAAGGTGATCCTGAGTAAGTCTCTTAATATCGGAGTCCAAATTTTTTCCCCGTTAAAGAGTTGCTATAGAGACGTATGATCCACATAGTCTCAAATATTTACTCTCTGGCCCTTTACAGATAAAGTTTGCTGATCCCTTTCTAAGGACTGTTGTGAGGATTCCAGATCAGATATTATTTATTGCTAAGGCCTAGCATATTATTGGCTGTTATCAATTTAAATACCACAGTGATTTTAAAGTAATATTTTTTTAAAGAAAATTCTTATGGGTCTACAAAATTAAAAGTCAAAACACCCTATTATCAAATATTCCACCCCTAAAACAGAGGGACAAAGCCCACAAGAATCATCATTTTTAATTTGCCACAAATTTAGAGGCTCAGGAAGCATTACCAACCACAAAACTCTTACACTGCAAAGCATCTACCAGACATTTATCAGTGTTCCCAAGAACAATGATGACTCAAGATAAATAAAAGATATATCAAACATTTTTTCCACTAAAAGGAATCTTGAAATAGAACTTGAACAACGAGTATATTTACATATTTAATATTCTTTAATGGATGAGAAGCAGAGGGCACTGATGGGAGTTATTTCAGTTTACAATGAGTTGTGAAAACTATTAAGTCTGACTGAGATAGTGCAATAGTTATTCTTCCAATTAACTTTGACATCGTGTTAAGTGCCAAGGACCCAAGATAAAAACAGTCCCTGTCCTTATGGAGGTCAGAGTCCAGTAAGAGACGTAAACATGCATTTAACAGGTTATCTGAATTCTTCTAACTGGAGTTCAAACACTTTCAGAAGAAATGACCCTTGTCCCCTTTTCTCAGCTCCATGTCATTTTTTTGTTTAGTACCAGGGATAGAGGGGAGCGTGTTGCAAGGGGAAGTCCTAGGGCAGATAAAAAATCAAGGCAGTTAGGCCTGTGATGTAGGCCAGTCCTTGGCCAGAAACTCCACAGCTGCATGAGCTGGTCGAAGACACTCTGTGGAGAGACCCAAGCAGTATCCGTTCATAAGATCAAAATACACCTACAAGTTTCTGAGGAAGCCAGTGTCTCTACCTCTCATGTAAGCCAGCATGGCCCGAATCCTACAGGCTGGCAGCTTGAGAAGTTTTAGAAGCAAGAGTCTTATGTCCTGCCTAGTATCTGCACTGTCATGAGCAGTGGTGATAGTGAGGCTCCCCCAAATGGCTCCATGAGCCACAGACATGGACTAGTGGCTGTCTAAGCAAGGGAGGAAAGCCATATGGTGCCATATGGTGACCGCACGTGATGCCCAGAGATAACAGGAGAAACTGCCTGGCAGTGGAACCCACAGTCCTTCGATCATTCCTCTGCTGGCTTTAATAGGCCCTACTCATTAGGATACATACGAAACTAAAACCGATACGATATAGTAAGTGCTGTGATAGAGGCATCCGCCAGCTCCTACCGCATCCAGAGCAGCTCCAAATCCAGCCGCTTGAAGCAAGTCAAAAAGAACTCAGAGGAAGACCAGTTATGTTTGTTTTTAAGAGTATAACAAGGAAAGCCATTCCTTGTTATGAAATGGTTCTTTTTTATCTCTCTCTCAAATATTCATCTTTCCTCTTTCTGAAGGTGTAACAACAGAATACATTTCATCAGGTGTTTCTAACATTCACTGAAATCATTGCGTGGAGTCCCTGAAGAACTGACAAGCATTTTGCTACTGATGATTATACTCCAGTGTTAATAGTCTTGAAAGATCATGATGATTTTTTATGCTACCAGAGAGTAATGTCTCCTGTTTGCGTTTTTTGAGGCTCAACCAATTCCACTGTTAAATTATTCTTGTATTTCACAGGATATGCATCTAAGTTACATTTTCAAACTGAAACAAGCATAACTTGAACCAGCCTATTTATAAGTCATGGTATTATAGGCTTGAACCTACCACCAGATTCATCTTTCTTCAAATAATGGCTGTAAAGAGGCTACTTAAAAGATCCTAAAGATCTTGCATCACTAATGGATCACCATTACATGGTGCAGAAACCTTGACTCAGGAAGTTGTAAGAGTAAACAGATGAAGTCCATTATGAGCTTTGAGCTTTTTTTTTCTTGTGGTGTAACTAAATGGCTTTATTATGCTACCAACTTTACAAAAATAAAGTGTAATGTTTATTACTAAAAACACGATGCATCCCATGTACTTTGAAAAATGCACACAGTAGACTCTGAATCTATTTTTTTAAAACAGCTAAAGCTCTTTCAAAACAAGAGAAATACAAGCATTAAGTGTCACCTGGATGAGAATAAGAAATGACATAAAATCAGACCATGCAAGGTTGATACAATATTCACAAATTAATAAATGTGATGCATTACATTTAAAAAATCAGAATAAAAAAATGACCATAATTGTACCTTGAAAATTCAAGATGACCCACAAATAAAAATGTGAAAACTCTATTACTGACACTGGGAATGGTAAAGATTGAAGCTCTGGTTAGGGGACTTTGCTTAAGGTTTTTTTCTTTTCTTTCTCTCTGATCCTGGAAGAAGGGAGTCAGGGGGAGTGACCTTGAAACAGGAGATAAACAAAGCTGCCCAGGTCATTTGCATCCTTGGAGACAGTGGCTAGCTTCCTCCATCTCTAGCACAAGGAGAAAAGAAGAAAGGAGGAGATAAAATAAAACAGGATTGAGGCCTCACTTCTTGCTCAGTAACCACAATGGTGGCTTAGATTGGCAGAGGGCAGAGAGGGAGGGACAGATGGATTGTCACCCCATAAGCAACACACAGCTTGTGCA